>NW_023502983.1:0-1272500 GCF_014066315.1 Letharia lupina
ATTAGTATAAGTAGATATAGATAAACGCGGAGTTACGTGATTTACGGGACTGACTCAGAAAGGCTAGTGTCGATCTTAATAATCTTTATTTTCTATTTAAATTTGTCTTCAGAATCTTTGCAAGCCCTATCTATTGCCAGGCTCGACATAGTTGTGGCAAGGAAAAGAGCCGTTGCGGTTCTCGGCTAGCTGCTTTTTGGTCTGTTCTTCGCACATATGGTGATTTTTGAGATGCCCTCTGTCTCATGGTTCCTCAGCAGCGAATCTCCTTTGCTGCAAGAGACAAAGTTTCGCTCAGGTTTCTGTATATGAAGAAGCTGTAAGTGCAGATGATGCGCAAGGAGCCTAGAAGTTCAACAGCATCCTTCGTTTACAGTCGAGGCCACAGCTTCGAAAGATGGTTGATTTGATAAATAGGCAACATGGAGGAGTAAGAACGAGATTGAGCAGCTATGCGGGGGAAAGAGATACCTCTACCCGCACCGAGCAGCTTGAGAACAGGAGTCAGTTAATATGAATCTGAAGAGAATTCGTCTTGGAACAACTCAGATGCTTCTGCTATTAAATATAGTACAATCGTGGGCAGGAAGCATGTTGGCCCACTTGCCGATGCGATACCTATCCCATCATCAGCAGCGGCCGTCTTCGGCCGACGCCTCATCGCTCTGACGTGGAAACTGGTTCAGCGTTCTTTATCCCACCACCAGTGGCCTTGACTTCCAGGTTCTTGGTAAAATCGCCCAGGTTTTCCACTTTGTTTGAACCCCATGCTACTAATCCACCCTATCAAAGACCTCGAGACCGCGACTGCTCTTCGAACGCAGTGACCTCAAGAACTGGTTTGAAGCTTTCGGAGGTTCGGCGTCCGTTGCTGCGGACCTGGAACATGTCTCGAATAGACTGCATATTGTGCGTACCGGCGCGACCGGCGAGCATTTTCTGCATGGCAACATGCAGCCAAAGATGGCATGATTACCAGAATAAACCTTGGCAGAGATGGTGCCATTAGTCACGGCCTGTGAAGCTCATTCATGGTGGACAGGTGCCAGAAAGTGGGGTTGTATAAACATCACAATAGCACTGTTCGTCCGACCCACACACCACAGGAGCCATGCCGAAGACAACATGCCACAGCCTCTCAAAAACCATCCCCGAATAACGACTCTCCAAATTAGTACTGAGCAACCACTGCCGGTATTCCATATATTTTTCCTTTGTCCTGCGATACACAGCTTCCTTCGATACTGCGAATTGCGCGCAGCATGCTGAGGTTACGTCTTCAGGCATGGGGACGCCGAACCAAGCGTCCCAGTTCTGGTATATGGCTTCATCGACTGGAGGGTCCGAACGAGTAGAGAGCCGCCCGTTAGATTCGTCGTTGGTGGCGTTTTCCGCGCGTTGCTTATCGGCGAGGTATATATGTTGGTCACAGCCAAGAACCCTCAGTTCACAGTTGAAATTTTGGTATCCGCGCAAGTGGACAGTGGTGAGGTTCAGGTGATTGACTTCGGCCGCGGAATCGAAGCGTTGATGCCAGGTCGTGTTGTGGCCGTGGCGGAAAGCGATGATGTCTGGAAGAGAGTCGTAGTTGTCAATAATGAAGGAGAAGTAGCGCATCGCTTCATTCCCGTTGTTTGCGGGTACGGAGAGGGTGCTGTTGGGGTTGGTGTCTTCAGTGACGAGGTATGGGTATTGGATCCAGTCTTCTTGGACATCCTCCATCCAATGGATGACATCTTGTGATCGTGCAGATACCACTAGGGCCTTGGTTTCTTTTGGGATGTCCACAATCTGATCTAGATTGCTTTTGGTAGCGTTGATCTGTTGCAATTGGCTTTCGGTAGTGTTGATTTGTTCCTCTGGCATGTACTTAGGTATGGCTACTGTGGGTGAGCTGGTGTTTGGCATAGTAGAGATGGAGATGTGAGTATTGACTGCACCTTTGAAGGCTAAAAACGTGACAAGAAGGGCGCAAAGGATGGAAGCATATATCTTGTAATTGTACTTTGTTGCGCGCTGGGGCGAATCTTCGTCATGTTGTCCATTCGCTAGTCTTTCATATTCATGACCGTCAGAATATCCGGGCAAACCTGGTATTTGCTTGAGCACATGTTCGGGAACAAGCGAAGACAAACTGAATGTCTGTACTTGCTTGAGCACATGCTCGGGAACAAGTGAGGACATGGTAAACATCGGACCGTATCAAGAATTAACGATGGACTCGAAGAAAGTTCAAGACGAGAACGGTCAACGGAGTAGTAAGGAAAAAAGGGAAGAAATGTGAGTTCAGCAGGAAGTAAGAAACGCATCGCAATCACGTGGCTCCAACAGGGTTCGTATTGGCCCGTGTCTCATAAATGGTGGAACTTCTCTAGTGCGGTTCAAATATATATCCGATACCCCAGTCTCCACTACAAAGGTTAAATGGAAAGAGGACGGTAACTTGGTAAGTCCCTTGCACCGACATCCTCATAATTTTAGCGAAAGAGGTTTGGATAGCATCGTATTGTGTCATCGAGTTACACGACGTGGAAGAAGAGAGCTGTTTTGCGTCCTCTGTACAATTGTCGCAGCCCAAATTGATATCCGAACAATTTACATACAGTACCTTTTTTCGCATCTTTCGCCATTTTCGCTATAGACTACTACCATCTCAAACGGAGCTACGAGAGGCACTATCTCAAGCCGGTCAGGAGAGGCGCACTGTATCTCTCATAGTTCGGTTTGAGATGGTAGTAGTGGTAGATTATTATTGCGAAACAAGGAGGGGACAAGGAAGTGACGATGTCGGCGACTTTATACTTCGCTACTCGTGATACGGGAGCGGGAGGTTACACACTCGACTACCAATTGGAACCCAGACAGAGCACTATCCTTTAAAAGGCTAGCTGAAGAACTCACCATATCTGGTTCAAAGGCTAGGCTCAATGCGGATAGACTCCCAAGTACCTTTTCAGAGAGCAAAATGTTTGGCTGATCTCCGAACAAAAGAACGCAGCACGCTCAGTCATCATCTTCATCAGCTTCCTACTCCAATCGTACAGTATGGAGACCCATAGCAAAATGCGCACCTTACCCTCTTGTCCTAGCCATCCGCCCATACTCACAGTGACACGCTCAACGACCTCAACTCTGCCCTCCATAATCCACCATGAGCACTCTCAACGCATCTGCCGCTGCCTCCCCCTCCTCGCAACGACTGCTCGATAAGACCGCCATCATCACTGGCGCATCATCAGGTCTTGGACGCGCGATCGCGCTTACGTACGCAACACACGGTGCCGCTGTCGTCTGTGCCGATCTGCGACCCGTTGCAGAAGTTCATGTCAAAGAGGGGGATACTAAAGCTACACACGAGGTGATTCTCGAGAGCGGGGGGAAGAGTCTGTTTGTCGAATGTGATGTTCGGGACAGTCAGAGTGTGCAGAGCCTAATCGCGAGGGCCGTGGAGGTCTATGGCAGGCTCGACATGTGAGCTGGCCCGATCAACGCTATTCTCCCACCTACACGCCACCTGCAAGCCGCAGGGCTGACAAGTGGATGACAGCATGGTCAACAATGCCGGCATCGGCCTCGAAGTCCCCCTCCTCCTCCCTGTCCACGAAACCCCCGACTCGACCTTTGACACCACCATGTCTGTCAACTCCCGCGGCGTGTTCCTCGGCTGCAAGTACGCTGCCCAACAGATGATCACCCAAAATCCCTACCCGAGCGGCGATCGGGGCTGGATCATAAATGTTGCATCAGTGGCGGGAGTGGTGGGCCTGGGTGGAACAGTGTCCTATTCAGCTTCGAAAGGGTCAGTGGTCCAAATAACTCGGACGGTTGCTCTGGACTTGGCACCATGGCGCATCCATTGCAATGTTCTGTGTCCTGGCTGTGAGTGGAACACTATACTTCGATGGGACGGGGGATGCTGACTGTTGGCCTTAGTCACAAAGACGGCTATGATTAAACCATTGACGGATGTTGAGGCGACGCAAGCTCGGCTTGGGGCAATGCATCCCTTCAAAGGCCTCGGCGAGCCAGAGGACATCGCGAAGGCGGCCCTTTTCCTGGCAAGTGATGATGCGAGTTGGGTCTCTGGAGCAGCGCTGCCTGTTGATGGTAAGTCTTCGCTTGGGTGTTTGGTGTCTATATGCAGCAAGCTTACTCACCCCCAGGTGGCTACACTGCCCAGTAATCCCTCCTACGTACCGCGTCTCATATACATGCGCTAGAAAGAATAGCCTTCGAATGGAAACGTCGCCGCGCCGGTATCGGTGCCTCTTCTGGGGGGGAAGTGCGGCGAGAGGTCGGCGTTGGGCTGGGGCCACATTTCGACTACAATCCCAGTTCTTCTGACCCTATCAGAAGTGCAAGCTTAAATCACGCGCAGGAAGTTTCCGGATGGTCCATGTTCTCAGTCCTCGGTCTTTTGGCTTCTGAAGATCACTGTGCGGATTACGATTTCATTCTGCTAGCTACACGATCTTTGACTCGATGATCGCCATATCCAGTATCATAGAAGCTATCAGACTCTTCCGTCAAATAATCAGATACCTCCGAGTCCATATAGCAGATTTGTTCTCCACTCGCTTTGCACTCCATGTGGTTGCAGTCTTCCGACCTCTGAGTTGTTGACCCACACTGCGCGCACTCCATCGCATCAAATTTCTCCTTCGATGTCGCCAAGTATAGCACTTTTGCATTGGTTGGATCAAGGCTTTCATGGTTGAGAGCTCCGCATTTGGTGCAGGTTAAGGTGAGGCACGTAGAACATGTGTACATTTTGACTACATCTGACTTTTCCTACCTCTGATCGCAATCCGAGGCCCTACAGTACTGATAGCTGCCTTAACATGAATAAAGGTAGCACGTGGGGGACTCCTCGAGCGTGGTGTTCATATCAGTAGCTTGACTGGACTCTTCCCCCATAATAGCTCTTGCCCAATCGGCATCGTCAGATGATCCGCGCAAGGGAGTTGTATCTGCGCTCGTCATGACGTTTAAGCAAAGGTGTGGAAGAATCCCCTATTTAATGGAAGCAGCCATGCGACCGCTGCCAGATGGAGTATTTATAAGGTTATCGTAGTTCAGGCGCTGTGCACGTGAGGAGACTTGATGACAGCTACGTACAAAGTCCAGGTCAGCACACCATTGTCGAGTGGCGAGAACTTTGAAGTATCTGTAGCCTGGAAGCTATGTGGTGAAGGGTTTTGCGTCGTAAACCAGAATGATTGAGCAACTTAGATAGTCGCGGACAGTCCGAAGGCCGAAATTTTATGCTGAAGAGTACAAGTAAGGGTCTCCAAGTCAGTCGAGTCCGAATCACGGTGGATGTCTTTGAGCGAAGCAGTTGCATTGGGAGAATCTCCGCCACTTGATGAGGGACAGTTGCGACATATTATCTTCACTTTGCCAAACAGACTAGGTGTGTGTGTGTGGCTTGAATTATACTGCGGGACAGGCGTCAAAGCTCAGAGCAGTCCACTCATTAACTAGCTATAAACTACAGGTATCATCATCGAGTGTGGATCCTTAGGGTTAGGTGGATTTGTGTATTGATGTGTCAGAAGAGAGTGTTTCGTGCTCTGTGGGTCAGGGCTCTCTCCCAAACCCCTCCAGTAGCGCACGGTAGCGGCCGGCAACGCTAAGTGCTAGATAGGTCACTTCTCTTTTACGTCTACCGTACCTCGATGAAAGATGGAAAGATTATGGCCGGGAGAGGTTCATAGTAGTGAGCGACGAGGAAGGGTGGCGAGAGAAAATTCTAGAAGCGGCAGACGACGAGTAAAGCATCGGATGAGGATAGAGAGGGCAGACAAGTCACGAGCACACCTCATCCGCCGTCTGAGCAGTAAGCATTCTTGCTGCGAATCAAGTGGAATCACCACTCGATAAACCTAGAGAGAGTGCTGAAAGACCGTGTTGATGTCACTCAAGGAAATACTCATTCTGACGTCCATCATTGGGAGACAAGTATTCAAAAATTACTCAACCTGATCAGCTCATTGCCACTGGATAGTTTCTGAAAGCGGTGTCAAGTTGAACAGAAAGAAGAGTTGTGGTCAAAGTGTGCCAGAGTCGTTCTCGCTCGGAATCATCTGAAACAGTCATCCGGTAAGATGATACAAAGATCTCACTGGAAAGGATATTCAAGGAGTCCTATCACTTTAAGAGCGGAGATAAAGCCGTAAATGATGACGGACGTTGAGAATAGGCGCCACTCCTCAGCCGTCTGGATTGGAAGCATTATCGAAGAGGGTTGACTTTACGCGAACATTGGTGATAAAGTGAGGCATGGTAAGGCGAGAAATGCATGTCCCCTTTTGCAGTGTTTTCTATCTTCTGCATGGGCGGATCCTCTGTTTTCTTCAATCATCTCCCTGCGGGCCTCCCGAATGCAATCTCGGTCAGATTCCTTCCCGGTCCAGCCTTGCGGGAATGCGGCTCGGTGCCCAATGAATTGATGTCTCATCTCAGCTCGCTGCCAAATCCGAAAAGCGGCCACATCGACATGTTTAAAAAAGCACAGTAACCCCTGCATTGCGTATTTGCGACTGGGTCCTCAAACGTCTACTCTGCATATTCAATTAGGAAGAGCTAACAGATCGATGTGGCCTCGAAGACCATACAAACTTGGAACACCGACGAGAATGATGTTGATCGCTTATGCGGATGCTGATGTCGCACTCGAATAAAAAGAAGGGCAAAGTTGTATCACATTTCAACCAGGCGCGAGGCGTAAATCGTCTGAGCCTTGTCAAGCTCAGGAAATCTATGGCTATACACCTTCTCGCCTCGTATGTGCAGGTGGTTTCATCTTATACACAGCCTCGCGGGTGCCAGAAATATCCGCACACGCCAAGAAGTCTCTCCACCTTATCAGCTGAGAGATCTCGATGATTATTCTCTTCAAGGATAAACTTTTGCGGAGCGATCTATTTGTATTGATGAGGTCCTTTAATTATCTCGCAAGAACCTTCAGCTAGGGTTCTTAATCGTGAAATTATCATCGACTTTTCAATTTCTAGATGTGTGGATATTTCTGGCACCCGCGAGACAGCCTCGTTATGCAGCTGACAAGGTGTAAACCTCCTTCGCAAGACTTCCGCTGATAGGACTAGCTGAGCTAAACGTATGAAGACACATAAGCCTTGACTGCCAACACTTGAAACATGATCCGAATGTCTCGGGTAGATGCGTGTCGATTAAATAAATAGGCAAATATGTGAATCTAAAATGATCCATGAGCGTGGAGACTGGAGCAAAAAGATAGAGGATCAAGTTTCGTCTCTTGACTGATTCACGCACATTCAATAACCGATTGCAGCCTTCACGTTTCTCATCCCTCAGCTTTTTCTATCATTCATCAGCCTTCGCTCACTTTGCCCAGAAATGCCCTCCATCATATCTCCCTTCACAGATCAACATAAGAACATTGCTTTCGACCGTGCCAGCAGAATGCGCAGTCTCCGCCATCGCACACTTTCCAGTACAATCGCTTTGCCACTGGTCCTTCTCGTCTGCTTTGTGTTCTACACCCTCAAAACTCCTACCAAAGAGTCTTCCCCTTTCCTCTTCAGACTTCAACCCGGCCATCACCTACCCATATCTCCGTTGCATTCCGCCGCCGCACCTAAAGCGCGACAAATCTCCCCTGCGGAACTAATGGCACGGCCTCCTCCGCACTCAGGACCACACATGCCCAAGCTTCTTCATCAGAGCTGGTCCACTACCATCCTCCCATCAAAGTTCGAGCAGTGGAGCCTCTCATGCAGAGATATGAATCCGGACTTTGAATGGGTGCTGTGGACAGACGAAGATAACCGCCGTTTGGTGGAGAAATACGCCCCGGAGTTCCTGGTCAAGTACGATGGGTTGAAGAGCGAGATCTACCGCGCAGATGCGGTAAGGAATTTGTACATGTTTGTTTTTGGCGGGTGAGTTTGCTGCTCTCTTCCGGCGGGCGGGGTGGAACAGTGGGGGACATCACTGATACCGCGTTTTGAAGGGTGTATGCTGATCTGGATACTGAATGTTTGCGTCCTTATGAGGCCCTTTTTGCGCAGCACAACATCTCCTCCAGCTCGCAATCAGGTTCCACCAGCATTCAGAATCCTACACACACTCCTACTTCCGACGCCGCGCCCATCTCTACATTTCCCACTACCTCATACAATGCAGGCCCACAGACGGCCTTCCTCGCCCGCATGGGCGCTGATAATTCGAAAAAACACAGCATCCCGAACGCTTGGTTGGCTTCGACGCCGTCCCATCCCTTCTGGCTCCTGCCTCTGAACCTAGTCTCTAAGGGGACCAAACCCTACGGCGATTGGCCCGAAGCAGTGACCGGACCGGACGCGCTGTTCTACTTGGTCAATGAGTATTTAAGGGAGTATCGCAGTGATAATGATTATGGAGCGAGCTTGGATGAGTTTTTGTTGAAGAGTGAGTTGAAGGAGATGTATGTTCGATCTTTAGGCGAGAAGAATATCAGAGCCAGTGCTGAAGTCGGGATGCATCAGTTGGTGCTGTTGGGGAAGGAGATGATCTTTCCGTATTGGTGGGGCGAGAAAGAGTTGGAGGGCGTTTGTAAGGCTGGTGAGGAGGGGTTTGATCCAGAGACTTGTAAGGATGTTCTGGATGTGCAGGCCTTGGGCAGTTGGTCTATAACATATTGGAGTCATTCGTGGGATCAGGAGGGTGGGCACGACGAGGGACACCTTAGCGCGATGGGAAGTTGGAGCTTTCGGGGAGCAAGAATGTTAAGGAGGGCGACAAATAGAAAGAGGGGGCGATGAGACTTGTTGTGAGCACAAAGGTTGAAAATCCGATAGGAAAACACGATGGGTAATATCACGGATTGCCACAATCCAATAGGGGGCGAAGTCTACCTTGGACAATCCTCTTGTACAGGTAGAGTAGCCACCAGCCTTCTGATACAGAACCGGCGTGGCGATTGACCCGTCGACAAGCGACCCCAGACTGCTCCCTTCGGTATTACTAATCCTCATCTAATGCATGATTGTTAGAGTCCATCCATTCCTGCAATATTCCTTATAAATGCCTCCGCAAAAAAAATGAAACGTCATGAAAACATCGCCTACCGTAATAGGTTCAATAAAGCCTCTTCGTACGGAGATGAGATGCGAACTCGGAGATATCGTCCCATGATGCCAACACGCCTTTCCACATCCGACTGGAAAGGTGATCGTACTGGACATAAATCATCGAGGACCGTAATCGCAAGATCAAGTCCTGTTGCTTTTTCCTTGTGCACATGCTCGGCGAATGGATATTTCCAGTGATAGGGTCTCGAGCGCTTGTGATTCAGGTGAGACCGCCCCAAGTATGTATCTGCTAGGCGGACACTGATGTAAATCCAGCGCTACGATTCTGATCCCTAGTGTGACAAGAAAGGTGTCATTCGACGAGAAATATTTACGGGCGGTGGAAGTTTACGGCAGCGATCTTACGTAGAATGGTATCCTAACAAGCATTCGTCTGGGCCATTAACCCGACTCTTTATCCATCATATTCAATCCCTTTAGCTCATTCGATCGTCTCAGGGCCTCTCCCTCCGAAAGACGCGCACTCGCAATCCCCAAATCCCACTTGTGCCACAACACGCCGAGTGACCTATCAGCTTCCGCCGCAACCGCAGCGGCAACCTTGACCCAACATGGCCCATGTCCGGTCAGCCCCTCTGTTTCCACAGTCCTGTGATGACACCCCTGAGACGCCACTGGGGCGCTGTAGAGGATGAGGAATGCATGGATCATCTCGTGCAGCAGGGTGTCCAAGTACTCATGTACAAGTTTGTGTGTCCAGAGCTGGTTGGGCTGCCGTTTGACCTCTATCTGGATCTCTCGTGTCGCTGAGGATATGCATGATTCTTTCCTTTTGGTGATCCCTACCCAGCCAGAGTTTGCAGGCGTATCATCTGCCAACTTGACTTTTATGTACTGGCGCAGAGCGCCAAGAAAGAAATAGTCGTCGAAGATATCAACGAAGAAATCGAGAGGAAGTGGCTGCTCCTCTGTGCTTTTTCCGAACTTGAATCGGAAAGCGTGCCAACGAATCAGTGCACTCAGCTGGATCTCCTCAAGCCCCTCGTTGTCATCTTCTTGAATCTTCGTCCAGTAATTGGCAAACTCAGTGGTCAACTCCTCGCATACATACCTTGGTGGAACGGCGGCAGGCTCCAGGCGCTGACTTGCATCTTTGCGAACGAGAGGGCGGGGACCCAGACTGGTGAGCCAGCTCTTGAGCAAATATTGCATTTAATGGCTATTGTGATGGGAATCTGGGGGGTCTTTCTCAGGTGGAGACTAATCTGGTGGCAGCAGGCTCGAGTTCAAGTGATATTGTTGTTCGTACACCGAGAAGTGGTGAAAGGACTTTTAAGAAGCTAGCAATGAAAGGCATATATGGAAAGTGGAAGAGAATCTTGGAAAGGATATCTCGAAGTGTGTACGACACATGGCGCAAATCAGTGAGTGTCAAGGGTGTTATCATGAGTCAGCCTCCGCGGCATTTCTTGGCTTTCGATGTCAAGATGTCGACCTGCATCTTCCAGTAGCTTCAACACTTTACTGATGACTTGTATCACACCAGACAAATACTGTTTGTGTTGAAGAGAGCAGACGCGTGAAGCCGAAAAACAAAGACTAGACGAGCGAAAACCAAAAAGACTTGACTTAGTATCATTACGTGTCAAACACCAAGAAATCTCGGAAACAATGCAAAGAATGGTAGTCTGATCCCACGCCTGTGATATGACATGTCCGTCCAAATGCATAACCTTACGTGTTCACCTCATATAGTCTGTACACAGTATGTCTGACTCGTAGATTTGACAAGACCAACTCTTAACATTTCTCAGCTTTCTCCTTGACTCAGAAAGGCTACTCATCTTCTGTCAACAACAGATGCCAACATATACAAATAAATGGGTGGAATCATATCGTTGCCGTCTTGTTCGACTTGGGCCGAAAAATACATTGCTGCGTCATGTTGCACAACATTCTTCTACTGCTATCCCATAATTGTGCCTCCATGTAGGTTCTGCCATCTCCACCAGTGACTGTACTCATCTCTCGCAAACTCCACGCATTTCACGTCCACATCGTTGGTGAAAATCCTCAGCGCAAATTCTAGGCTCGACTGGGCCGCTACCTCATCTAAAGACTGACCGTTATGCAAGGCAGGAATAAGAGCCCCATATCCATGACAAAGGCAAAAGCGGGGGCGTGTTGTGTTGGAGTCTTCAAAAGTGCTTTGATCGGAAGTAGTCCGAGGTTGTTTACGAGGTAAGAGAGAGGTGATCCTGTGTTGTAGGAGTACGCTTCTTCGCCATCCCTGTGAGGTTCTGCGTGACGATTCCTTCGGGACATGGACGACGGTCGAAGGAATACTCACTAAGACCAAAGAGTTCTCTGTGCATCTGCACCACTTTCCTACTGACAAGACCACGCTCCCAAAAACTTTAACGGTTCTCATCCACAGTTGGACCGTCTTCCACGGCACTATAGACAATTCTCGGTGATCTTGAGTACGTAAGCAGAGTAGCTGGCTCAGCGATCTGGCAGTCGGCGCTCGGAAACAGACACAGTCGTCTCTTCCCATCTTTCTGCCATTGACTCATCTCTACGTGTCGAGTGGCAAAGGTCTTGGTAAGGCGGATCTCGCGAACAGTACACTGCATTTTGCGGTCACAGGAATTTTCCGGGTGCTGAATAGGAAAAGAAGCCGGAGTGTACCTTTTTGGAGTGCTGCGTTGACGGCTACGGTGAGGGTGTTTCCGCCGTACGCTTGATCTGCCATATTACCCATCTTCTCGGGGTTGTGAACGGATTCAAACATGCTAGGAGTTGCCTGCCGCACGGACACCAAGTCGGTGATGGTGCTCGCCAAGAAATGTGTCAAGAAGCAGAGAGATACGGTACCATGATTCACATTCTTTTTCGAAAACAACCTCGACAACGAAGGTCTTTTCCAAATAAAATCACCCATGGCGCTCACCGAGTTCTTACAGCCCATAAGGGTTCGAGAACGGAGATTCATACTCAATGATGGAGATGCGCCGCTTTTCTGGCATCCTGCGCTGGACTGGCACCAGCTTGGCGAAGCTGAGTGGAGGGCGGATTGGGAGAGGTATCAACAAGTCGCCGACATGAAAAAGGTTCGAGTACATTGTGCTTCGAAGGCAGACATCGAGAAATATGGGCAGCAAGGGATACCTCAGACGTAATACGAAAGAGTAATGGCATACCATACGTCTATACTAGACAAAGCTTTGAGGGGATGGGAATGGCCGGCGGCAGACGTTGCGACACTCCACTTCATCCATACTCTCCCATAGCTTAAGACTGTGTCGGACTAAGTAGAAAAGGATCCAATAAAAAAGCTCATTCAACAAGATTTCCCTTGAAATCTCCTAATCCTGGTCGGTTCCTCTGACATCGATGGTAAGGCCTTATCAGAAATCCCCGTACTGCTCACATGACATATGAGACTAATCTCTATGCCCATAACATTATTCCTTCTAATACTGTGTCGTTATTCCATGCTCGTTAGCCGAGGTTGGACTAGGGAGGTCCGTGCTACCAATTTGAATTGAGGAAGCGAGCTGTATTTGGGTCGGTTACGCTGACTAGCGCTACTACCTTACGCTTCAAGCGTTGCTTTGCGTTAAGTATCTTCTTTGGTATGACATTGGCGTATGGTTGGCGGTCTCCTGTTTCGACGATGGCAGATGAGTTTGTTGAGATATGTGCCATGGAAACGTCTATGGGATAGGCAGGTAGGTTGTTGATCAAGAGTTTGAAGAACATCTGAAAGCGAGCTGGGCTGTGATAGCAAAGAAAGGTGAGGCGGTCGCTTGTACCATAGTATAAATGTTATCAAGTCTTGGGGTGGAAGCGTTGGTCATAAGCAGAGCGTTACTAGCGCCGAATTCGATGAGTATCTCTACGTACAGTAGCTCACTTCTCATGCAGTACATCGCCTATCGGTTGATATTCTTGATTTGCTGATATTTGTTCACTGTGTCAATCTGGATTGTAGACGTCGAGACGTGTATAGTGCCATACGAACAGCCTTCGTAATTATTCCTGTTACCAGTGATGGAGTTTTCATGATGCATCTCCTCCTCAGGAATGCCCTTTGATATCAATCTTGTACGCGCCCCAGCCCAATTCGCTGCAACATCGACAAGCTAACATACACAAGCTTGTTCGAATCCGGATGATACCACTCAGCTTTGAACGGCGCTGTAAACCCTGTCCTCGCATTGGCCAACAAGTTATCAATGATCATCTCGTACGCCGACCATGTAAGACCTTGATCCGGATCTGCGGCCCTGAACGCCAATAAGACGCTGCCCATGGTAAAAGTGAAAGCATTTCCAGGGGCAGGTCTGTTTCGGAATTGGTTCAGGGCTATCCGCCGGAGACAGCTGGTATAGAATTCCTCAAGCACTGAGGCCGCGACTTGGACAGGGATAATGAAGCTGAAGTACTGGCGGTATCTGATCTCCCAATCGCGAGCGTTTGTGGTCTGTATGGGTCCTCCATTAGGAAGTGTACGTTCAAGTAGATGGACTTCCCGGGCTTGCGAAACGGATATGTCCGGGGATGGAGAGGACGATTTCGGGGAGACGTGGTTGTGATGGACTGAGGATTTAGATTGGCCGTGGTCCTCCACAGCAGAGAAAAATGCAGATGTTGCCGCTAGCGCAAATAGGAGAACAAGAGTGAAGACACTCCCATTCGCTGTCTTGAAAGCATACATTCTCGGATTTGGAAAATTTCTTTTGCGACCCCGTGGTAGCCCTCCTGAATCCTTTAAATTAGTGTTCTAAAGTGTTCGAAGTACGGAGGTCGGCACCAAAAGTCCTGGACAGCGCTAAAATACTTGGCACTCTTGGTATTCTTGGCACTTTCTGTATAGTTACATTTATTTAACGATAATGCTTTATATAATTGCGTATATACTTATTAGCTCGCTCGGCGAAGTCGTATAATCGTATATTATCTCCTCTACGATCTTTTCTATACTCGTTATTATCTTTAAGACGTATTATCTTTATAATATATCTTAATATTTACTTTATTTACTTCTAAATTCTCTTTTAAATAAACTTATAATTTTAATAATATAATTATTATCTTTCGACTTTCTTATAAGTTCTTAATATATCTTTTCGAATAATATAACGTTTTATTTATAGTTAATAAGATTATAAGACTTAATAAATATTTAAATTTAAGTCTTATTATTATAATTTATACTTAAGTATTAAATATATTAATAAAAGATAATTAAGATAAAGGATAATAAGAAGATTTCTATTTATTATACTATATAAATAAGACTTATATATTAAAAGTCTTTATACTCTTTCTCTATTAATTATTTCTTTACGCTATAATTAATACTTTAATATTATCGCTATTATATATTATATTAATATCGCTATTATATATATGCTTCGTATATCTATACTTCGTATATATGCACTTCGTATATATATACTACGTCGCTATTATATAGAGCACTAGTACTTATTAAAATAAAGAATAATGATACTATCTATGAAATTTGGAAGTATGTCAAGCACTCAGCCCTACCTGGACCCTTGTCTTGGTATGTCCAGGACTTTTGGTGCTGACCTCCGTACGCCTTGACGCGAGCTATTTCTTAGGAATCTGAGCGCTTTGCGGCAAAGCGCTTATAAATATCGCATATATTCGCATTTAGATCGAACGTCGTACTGTGCACTGTGCAGGTGGTTGGGGGAAGTATTGTAAGATCTTGTGTTATATTTTTCCCTCCTCCTTCTTATCGACCCAATCTCAAACCAAGCAGAATAGACTCTCTAATGCGAAGCGACGTTTAAAGTATGGTTCCGAACATTGGAGACTGGGAGTGGAAAGGCGGGTAAGATAATCGTGTCTACCCCCATTTGCGCCCTACCCTCATTTGCACCCTTTTTAAATCCCATAATTCCAACGTCTACTATATCAGGCCTATAGACGGCGACTATAATACTGTAGCATTGGCTATTATGATAGACTATGGTAGTAGGCTGTTTGAATAAATAATAGTGGTAGCCATGATAGTGGTAGCCATGGTAGTGGTAGCCATCTATGTCGGATTTAAAATGGGCGCAAATGGGGTAGACACGATTACGGGGAACGAAAACGTTCAAAGTCAAAGCACGAGAATACCAATCTCTTTCTGCCGGACAGCGACAGGGATTTTGCGCTGTGGAACTAGGTGCTCGTTTTGAAGCATATGCACGAAACTTGATTTCATGTCGAACGCGATGCGCTCACCAGGGTCCACACGACGCGAACAACCCAACTTGGAAGTGTTGAGGAATATTGTATTGGTTCCAGCATTCGGACTGGAACTCGGGGCAGCGTAGAAGGATGCTATAACCGTGGCGAAACAGAGAATGTACTCTAGAACACGAGCGCAAGTGTTCAAGGCTGAAAAAGCACTCCAGGCAGCTCGAATGTGATCGTCTATCCTTTTGCCTCCCGACCACATAGGATCTCACTGGTTCACGCACTTCCCAATTACAAAGGCCATGCAGGACGAGGAAACCACCAAAACGAGCATCCGTCCAATCAAATAGGGGCGGCTTGAGGGGGTCTAGCGGATTGTGGTACAGTCATACTGTGATACCAATCCAGCCGGCTATCACAACAACGCTTACCGCAGCGATGGATATGAAACCTCGAATTCGTCGACTTCCGATCTTTTTCTTGTCCAGTAGAATACCGATCCAGATGGCACCTAAGCTCTGCATCTGTTTGGAACACACTGGACTGAGAGACCGTCTCCGGATGTTGAAGTAAAAGGCTGCATGAGAGCATAAGTACCGAATCTCCACCAAGTATGGGAAACTGGGGTTTGAACTAACAATTCAGTGTGGAAAAGACAGTGACGACTATTCCACTTCCAAACAAGGGGACAAACAGAGCCGATAGCCTCCAACCCCTAAAAAGTCTGCTTTGAGCTTTTAGCTTATACCAGAATCTGAGGATCCCTCTTGAGGATGAAGATGGTACAATGGTGAAACAAGCGACAAAGAAGCCTGAAGCCATGAATATATTGAACACGACGTAGACGGAGACGGGAAAGAGTGCAGACGTCGGACAGGCGTCTCTTCTTCTTCTTCTTCTTCTTCTTCTTCTACAGGAAACGCTAGCTGGAGTTCCTCAAACTGCGTCTGTTAAGCCTTTGGTGATCGCTAGCGATTCAATTGAAACAAACGTCGCTAGCCATCCAATGAAACCAGACACTTTCAATGGCAAGATTGACGGCTTCAAGAATGGAATAAATTCGAAAGGTAGGGATGAGACTCCATTGGACCTTGACTTTTGTCTTGATATACCAGCTGACCAAGTCCGCGATATCTCTAGCAAATATCACCATGGTACCCTTATCAATTCATCTGCAAGAGCTGTGACCGGCCATGATTGGGACGCTAGCCACAATATTTAGACCCACGCTTCACATGGCTATGGTGCAATGCATTTCATGATGACGATCTGGACGATACTGCATGGGAGACAAGCTTTGAGTTGCAAGTTCCACCAGGCTTAAGATTGGGGATGCTGTGGTCTGCATGTCGACGATCGGGTCACACAAGACATCATACCATTCTTTGTAACACCAGATCTGAATATTACCAAACCGCCACTTGTTGCTCTGATCATGCCTACTTTCACGTACTTGGGTAAGCCAGGCAAACCATTGCCTCTCTGAACTAGGTACCAATTTGGAACAGCATATGCAAATGAGCGTCTCTACGACGAGACGAGAGAGATTCATTTCGCAGCCGAGAAAGTGAAACAGGACAGATACTTCGACACCCTCAAGGAGCGCGCTGACCTTAGTATCTTGTTGTATGATGGCCACAGCAACGGTTCAGGTACTTGCCCCCCCTCTCCAAACGGCCAATTCTCAACATGAGACCTGACTAGTCATTCTGGGCTCACGGAGGCCTGAGAGGGTTTATGACCGATTTTTGGTACATCGGCTTCCTCGAGCGCGAAATCGGCTCACGAGGCTACAATCTGATCACAGACCACGACATTAGTGAATATGGTGCACCGCTACTGAAGCGATACAAAGTCTTGCTCTCGGGTAGTCGTCCAGAATATCCAACTTACAACATACTGAACTCCTACGCTTCTTTCCTCGAGGATGGTGGGCACTTCGTGTATCTCGGCGGCAACAGATACTACTGGATGACTGCATATGATCCGTCCCGTTCCCACCGCATAGAGGTTCGTCGTACCGACCAAGGCTGCAGAACAATTAGCCTACCCGCAGGCAACAGGCATCACTCTCTTACCGGCGAAATCGGAGGTCTATGGCGTACCAGAGGTCGTCCACCAACCCAGCTATTTGGCATTGGGTCATGCGCCATGAGCGTAGCTGATGGAGTCGGATACGGCATCACAGAAGAAACACGGTCAGATGCTAGGCTGGCATTCCTCTTTTACGGCGCTGGACTTGAGACTGCAAAGAATATTCGAGACCTCAGACTTGTACAGGGAACTGCATCTGGAGATGAGATTGATCGTCTTGACTACGGAAATGCTGTGATTATTGCGGCGAGTAGGCTTGCAGGCGGTCATTCGGATGAGTTCCTCATGTTCAATGAAGAAAGCATGTTTCCTATGACGAACGCCACTGGCACGACTTCTGACAAGATACGAAGTGATCTGGTCTTCTACCAGACTGCCGCTGGAGGGCGCGGTCTTCTCGGTGGGTCCCATGAACTGGGTTGGTGCCTTGGCATGGATGAACTATGAGAACAATATTGCACAGATCACTCCGAATGCGCTGCATGAGTTCACTCGTAAAGGGGAGTTGGCAGGGGTTTAGAAGCATTCGCATTCTTTGGCAGCTGGGTCTGAATAGTACTGGGTATGTGCAAGTAAGAGGATGAAAAAGCTGCGCAAGGCCAATCTCCGCCGTGTGAGTCACAATTGTCAATCAATTCATTACGACGCATACGCATATCCTCGATTTTATAAATTCCGCTTTTGACAAGACATAAGTGCGGTTCCCGTTGGTCAGACCTTTACGAAGCACCAGACTTAAGCGTGGATAGGGACGAAGCAATGGAATGTCCATTACATCAGACCTGGTAATAGGAAAAAAAGAAGAACACAAAACACAAAATACAAAGATGTCCATGATGAATAGACGAGTGACGCGCATATATTGTTATTCTATTCTTGAGTTGGTGGAGATACTTAAAATAGATTCTGCCAAGAGCCAATCTCGTATTCAACCTGGAGCTATCGATCAAGGCTGATGCTCGGGTATATCATTGGTGGCTTTCATCTATGATAGACTGCCAAGAGCTCCAACTTTTTCGCAGATCTAACCAACATCCTTGGCTAGCTTATGACTTTCGCGATTTAGCACACAGGCAGCATGGCGGAGCACGCTGGCTACGACAAGCTTCATCATGCCTATACTTTATTCCCATCATCTTTCTTCGTCCAGAAAACACTGTTACCTTTTCTTTCAGCAGTCACTCGTTACCGCGCGCCATTCCAGCAATTCCCACCAAGTCCTTTCGCTTTGTCTACATTTCCCATCTTCAGTCCCTCGACCATGGCACGCCCTTCGCGCTCCGCGATGTACGCCGACGATGCCACCTTTCTTTGGAAAGCCATACTGCGCTTCCTTGCCATTCTCCTCGCCATCGTTGGTATAGCCACCACGGCATGGGCGATGGTATCGCACATTCAAGGCCCCACTACCGACACAAACTCTTCTTATGCCAATGGCTACGAAGACGACTATTTCCCCAGCGAAGCTGTCTACTTACCTTGGCAGTACATCACGCTTGGACTCTCCATTCTTTGGAACATAGCCAACATTTGTACACTGCTCGTGCGTAATCGCGCAATCCACCCCGGCGCCAACGTAGCGTGCGACCTACTACTGTGGCTGGGGTTGTTGTTTACGGGCGCATTTGCGACTATTGGCGCCACATCATATAGTTTCTATACTGCGGGCGATGATGATAGCTATGAGGATGGCCTGGGGTATGGAGGTGGGACGTATAGTAACGGGACGCAATTCGACTACACGGCGAATGGGACCACTGTTCCTGCGACGAATCAAAATCAATGTGGGGGGTTCACAACTTGTGCTGCGAGGGATCAGTATGCTAGCGCAATACGGCATAAAGGAGTGGTGGTAGCAGTGGGCGCTTCGATGGCTTTTGTCGTTTTGTAAGCCTACTTCCACCCTTTCTTCCTTTTCTATATGCTCCACTCTGCACTCATCCCCTTGACCATCATTTTTGGTTCAAAATTTTCTCCCTCGAAACTGCTAACCCGCAGCGTTCAGACTCTTTCATTTCGCTCTCTTCATCTCCGCTTGCCGCTACACCAACGACCGCCGCCAATCCGTGACCAGCAGACAAGCTAGAGCCATCACGGCCGAAGCAACAGAAATCGCACGTAAAATGATCGCTGACATGACCGGTCCGAATGGCGGTTTCATCCCAATAAACCAAGCTCAGCGGGGAGGTAGTTATCAGCCGTTACAGCAGAACGAGGCAGGGGAGGCCATGGAGATGAGGCAGCGGCAAAGCAGGACTCAGCCAGGATACGATTATCAGCCTGTTCAGCAAGGAGAGGTGGAAGATGGTCACGGAGAGCAGCTGTCGCGCGAGGATGGTATGAGCAGACGGTATGAGCAGACGGCTCCGATGTCGCCAGCAGCGGAGGCTTCGTCAATGGCCGTTAGAAGAGGCACACAGAGGGCATTTAGTGGGCCGAACGGAGAGACGCATCCGGCTCTGAGGGATGATCCAGATATGATCTCGCACGCAATATAGGACGAGAATTCTCTCTTTGGCCGGAGATAGGTGTCTAAAGGTTCAGAGTAATGCCCGTTTCTGCCCTTGAGAGTATGAAGATAAGCGTTGAAATTGCATAGCATAGCGACGCGGGCTGCCGTTTGAGTATTGTGGAGCCTGGTACCAGAGTGCATCGGATTGGATATGCAAGATACCCACTTATATAAAGCCTATAATTATAATAATAGCTGTCTTTTGCGTTAGCGTGTCTAGTTCCTTCATGTTCTATGCATGCGTTCCTTCTACATCCTTCCATGTATATTCCATCATTGTTTCTTTCATATAGCTAGCCATAGATAGCAGTGCTTTATTCTCCATTAGCTATATAATAGCTAATGACCCCACTACTAAATCTATATACTTTCTATTATTATTATTACTATACTACGCTAAGAGATTATAAGCTCTCGATTAATGCTAATAATATATTAATATTTTAATTATATTAAATTTTAAAAAATATATATATACGTTCTTCTAGCTATAATGAGTAAATTAGAATAATAAGATAATAAAGATTAATAGTCTATTATATTTATATTAGAGAAGTTATAGAAATTATATAATCTACGAACTTAGAAGATAAATTAAATAAAGTCTAAATAGTTATAGTTTAAGAAGATCTTTAAATTCGCTATATTCTTATTAATAGTTAATATCTCTATACTTAAGAGAGTATTTAATTAAGATTACTAATATTAAATAATATATAATTACTATTAGATAGCTAGAATATATTTAATTCTCGCTAAAATACTAATTTAATTATAAGAGAATAAAGAGTATAATAAATAAAAGTTTATTAACTTATAAATTAAAGATAATATTTATATATGTTACGGATTTAGTGTGCTTTAGGGGATTCTTGCCGTTTAGGCAGGGGTCCACGCTCTTTTGGCCCTGCGGTTAGCGATAAGGCACGCTTTTCCGTGACAAATGGTAGCAACACCGGTTCGATTCCGGGTGTGACCCGGACAGTCTGAATAGGTTACTTGGCTGCACTCGGATTTGGTGGAGGCTCATAACTTCCGTGCCTTTCTGAAGCTGTACGCACCAGGCTGCAAGTAGCTTACGGGGTCACACCTGGGGGGTTCCTAAATTGACATGCGTGTAGGCCAGCGCATGGGGACATGCGCCATTTTTCGAAGTGTGCAATTGTTACGGATTTAGTGTGCTTTAGGGGATTCTTGCCGTTCAGGCAGGGGTCCACGCTCTTTTGGCCCTGCGGTTAGCGATAAGGCACGCTTTTTCGTGATAATATATCTCTTAAGTTAGATAGCTATATCTATATTATAGATATTTATAATATATATAATATAATTAAAGTACTCGAAGATATATATAAATTTAAAGGATATATCTCTTATAAAGTATTATAAAGAATTATTAACTATATAAGCTTAGCTAACTATAAAGAAGTTACTAAGTACGTTAAGATAATTAAAAAGATTAAAATAAAACTCGCTAAGTTAGATTATTAATATATATGAAAGATTATAATATCCTTCCTTTATAAACTTCTCTTCTCTTACGAATTATTTATAGAAATCGTCTTAAATAGTTAAGATAAAGATATTAATGAAAGACTATTAGAATTAGATTTCGACTATATTATCGAATAACTTCTTAATCGAGAACGTCGTCAGAAACTAATTAGTATTAATGACTTTAATAATAAAGTTATATTTATAAATAATAAGAATAAAAGAAATAATAGTAAGAATCGTAATAATAATAATAATTATAAAATTACTTTTTAATCTAAATATAACGACTATAATCTTTATTATAATAGAATTTACTAACTATTTAATCTCGATTAGACCTTCGCTAAGTAAATTAAAAAGAATAAGAATTATATTAAGAAATTTAAGAAGAAGAAGAAGACTAGTAAGCTTATCTCTATCGAATTTATCGAAAAACTAAAAATAGTAAGAGCGGCTTATACGAAGGCTATTACGATATTATATAATAACGACTAATATTTTAATAATACAACCTCATTTTATATAATATATTTTAAAGTCTATTTTATTAAGAAATTAATATCTCTTAAAAATTCTATCTTAGTCGAGACTGTTAATAAAAGAATATTAGAGGATATTATCGTAGATAATATTTTATTAAAGACTCTTATTAAGAATAACGACGGCGAGAATAAAGAATATATACTTATACTTATAAACGTCTACTATATCGAAGATTTATTTATAAATCTACTCTTCCTAGATATATTTTAATATAATAGTCTTATTTATATTAGAAAGAAAGATTATTTAAGAGTCTATAATAATAATAATATTATTATTTTTAAGAGAGAATTAATAAATATACTTTATAAGCTAAGACTTATATTATTTAAAGTTATAATAATTAAAGAGATCGCTATAACCGCGATTATTAAGAAAGCTAATTATTAAAAGATAATAGTTATTAAATAATATTAAGTATTAAACTATCTAAATTTTAATAATATTATTAAATTATCGATTATAATAAAGAAAATAAAAATTATAGATAATATTAAAAGATAATTTTATAAGTTATATATCTATAAAAAATAGAAGAAGATCTTAGATCATAAATTAATAATTAAGATAGAAAATACTTTTAATAATATTTATATAGACCTCTTTAATAGCGAATTAATATTACTTTACTTTAAAGAAGACTATTATTATTACTTTATAAAGATTAATTAAAAAACTTAATTTCGATAGATAGACTTCTTGAAAATTAAGGACTAGATATTTAAGTTACTATAAAACTTCGTTATTATAATTAAAATATTATTCTATATTATTTTTAAATATATTTATTTTAATAATAATAGTAAGTATAATAATAAGAAAACTTGAGATTAATTAGCTTTTTAAGATATATGATAAGAGTTAACTATACTCGATTCATCTAAATAAAATAATATTAATAAGCGTATTAATGATATTCTCATTTAGAAGATATATATCTAATTAATAATTATAGATTTATTATTAGACCTATAGACTAAGGTAATTAGAATAGCTATTCTAAATATAAATTACTTATTTACGATCTTATTAAGAAAGATAGCTATAATATTATATAAGGCTCTTACTAGAAAGAAGCTAAATATAGCTTATCTAAGATTATTTAAAACGACGATTTACGCTTATAACTATAAGTATAAATAAATAAAAAATAGTTAAATAAGAGTTTCAATGTATCTTACTTAACTATAAGGAATTTAATTAATATCGATTATGAAATAAAATAAATCTCGTCTAGTATAACGATATAATATCTTATAGAAATCTCTTTAAACTTCTATTTCGTCTTTTAGTAATATTAAGAATAAGTTAAATAAGATATTAAAGGATAAGGATATTATAAATACTATTATCGTTGCTAAAAGAATTTTACTATTCTTAGAAGTTTCTTTTTTATTAGTTATAAATAGTAAGATAATAGTAAATATATCTAGAGAAGACTCTAGAGCTATAGCTTAAAATCTATCTATAGATTTAGAAAATCTTAAGATTAACTATATTTTGAATTTATCTAAACTTACTGGCCGAAAAGATATGGTATATTATATGGGATATTTCATATCAAGTGATATCATACCGTACCCGGGTATGGTATGAATAGGGTCGGATATTATTTCATTTTTCTGGTATGAATTCGGGATCTTGGCGGGATATACCACGGTATGGTATATCTGTGGTATCATACCATGGTATGGTATATGTATGGGATATCCCGGTTGGGATTTCTATATTTAGAAGTATAAGTAGCTATTCTGGTCATCATTCTGGCCAACCATGGCTACTACTACCATGGCTACCACTACCATAGCTACTACTACCATGGCTACTACTACCATGCCTGCCACTACTATGCCTGCCATTACCATGGCTGCCCCTACCATGGCTACCACTACCAATGCCTGCCCCTATCATAGCCACCCCTACCATGGCCACCCCTATCATGGCCGCCCCTATCATGGCTACCTCTACCATGGCTGCCACTACCATAGCTATCACTATCATAACTACTACTATCATGGCTATCATATGATAGTAGGCTATTTTAATAATAAATAGTGGTAGCTATGATAGTGGTAGCCATGGTAGTGGTAGCTGTTAGAATGTCAGGTATGTGATATATAGAACGGACGGATTAATTCTCCAGAACCTCTCCGGGGCCAGGTTCTAAATATAGTACAAAATTAGGTAGCTGGAAAACATGGTGGCTGGGATGCGCGGGGGCCATATTTCGATGGTAGGCATGGTAGTGGCAGGCATGGTAGTGGCAGGCATGGTAGTGGCAGGCATTGTAGTGGCAGGCATTGGTAGTGGTAGCCATGGTAGGGGCAGCCATGGTAGGTAGCTATGGTAGGGGCAGCCATGGTAGGTAGCCATAGTAGTGGCAGCCATGGTAGTAGTAGCTATTATGTCGGATTTATCGAATAAATATATCTAAATATAGAAATTCCAGTCGGGATATTCCATATATATACTATTTCATAGTATAATACTATAGATATACTATACCGTAATATATATCGTTAAGATCTCATATTATATCAGATATGAAATTATATAAATCTTAATAACTTATATTATATTAGAGTATAATATGGCTAATCAATATCTTATATTATATTATATCTTTTCGACTAGTATCTAAACTAAGTAATTAGAAGAATATTATTTCTAATTTATCTATATCTAATTTATTAAGATACTTATAGCGAATTAAAAATAAATTAAAGAATTATTATATTATTTAAGATAATAAATAAACTAACTTCGATATTTTAAAGAAGAAATTTATTAAGTTAATACGGGCTATACTACTTATATTTAATATTAAATCTTATACTTATAAAGAAATAATTAATAAATCTAAAGTATCTTAATAGATAATCGCTATATAGAAGTAATAAAATTTACTATAGAAGATAAAGATATAAAAGCTAATATTAAGATTAGTATATCGTATTATTTTTAAAAGAAGATAAATTTATAAGAAGAAGTTAAGGGTAGATAATAAAATCCTACGCTATAAGACTAGATATATTATTAAAAGTTTTCTTTAATAAGAAGATATCGACTATAACGAAATCTTTTTAGATATTATTAAGTTAATTATATAAAAGATTCTCTTAATTTTAATTATATATTATAATTAAAAAGTAAATCTAATTAACGTTATAATAGTATTTTTATATATAAAATTTAAATATAAGATCTATATAAAATAGCTAGAAGACTTTATTAAATTAGATTAAGATTAAGTTTATTTACTATTTAAGATACTATATAGATTAAAATAGTCTAATTATAAATAATATAAGACGCTAGTAGAGTTTCTACTTAAAATTAAATTTATATATTTATAATTTAATTTATATTTATTTCTCTATTAATTAGACGAAGAAATTATCTTTCTAGTCGTCTATATTAATAATATTAAAATCGTTAATAATTAATTATTAGTTAACTAGGCTAAGAGACTTTTATATAAATAATTCGATATTATAAATCTCGATTTATATATATATTATCTAAATATAAAGATCGAGAGAAATTATTTAATAAGAATATTTAAAATAAGTTAATTTATATTTATTAATAAGATTCTTATAATCTATAATATAGAGAAGTATTATATCTTATTTATTCTAATAAAATTAAATATAAATAACTATCTTATCTCTATATCTAATATATATATAGCTGATTTAGAAAATATTATCGTATTTAAAAGTAACTTAAGAGAAATTAATTATTTAATTACTTAAATATAATCGAATATAATATTTATTATTAATAAACTCGCTATATTCTCTTTTAATTTAAATTATAAATATTAATAAGTATATAAGAGAATATTATAATATTTAGTTAAGATTAGAATATATAAAATAATTTTCGAGATTATAAAAATAATAATATTATAATTATTTAACTATTTAGATATTAATTAAATCGATAAAATATTTATAATATAATTAATAGCTAGAATAATTATAATATTAAATAATAAATTAATTAATTAAAGATTTACTAAGTAGAAGACTATAATATAATTTATATATATAATTAAATATATAATTACTTCTAATACTACTTAGAATATAATATAAATATATTATATTCTATTAGAGCTTAGATAATAGTTAAATAGATTATTTATAATTTAATATAATAATAAGAGAGCTATAGATCTAGTAAAGAACTCTATAGATTATAAGAGATTATATTATATTAATATTAGCTATTATTTTATACGCGAATTAATAATTAATTAGATACTAAGATATAAATATATATTTATAAAGAATATAAAGATTAATAATCTTATTAAAGTATTAATTACTACGAAATTTAATAACTTTATTAAAATAATAAGATTAGTGAATAAAGACCTAGACTAATAAACTAGAATAATATATAATTTCGATTTTAAAATAGAGATATTTAAATATTACTAGATAGAGAGAGTATTAGCGTATCTAGTTTCTTTATATTCTATATATATATTCCTTCTACATTTTTCCATATATATTTTATTATTATTCCTTTCATATAGTTAGTTATAAATAGTAATACTTTATTCTTTATTAGCTATATAATAACTAATAGTCTTACTACTAAATCTATATACTTTCTATTATTATTATTACTATACTATACTAAGATTTTATAGAGCTTACTTCTTAAATTTTTTACTACGGCTTTATACGAATATCGTTAATAGTACTCGCTCGCGAAAATAGCGGTTGATTTATAAAGGGAAGTAATATACGTATACCTTCTTTTAATATATATATACACTCCCTTAAATTCGATTAGCTTTCGCGCGGCCGCTAGTCGCATAAGGTATAAACCTCGTATATAGCCGAAGTAGAGTCGAAAGTCGTCTTTATAATTTAATATATTTTTATCTTCTATATTATCTATTACTATTAATTAAATAATTATAACTCTATTATTACTATCGAAAGACTTATTAAATATTATTCGCGAAAGTCTTAGATATAAGATTTAAAAGTATATTAATTTAAAATACTACGCTATTATTATATACTATTCTAAGAAAATTAAAAATAAAATTATAAGTAAGATATAATTATACTATACTCGAGAAAATAAGATAAAAATAACTATTAATTAGAAGAGAATTTACGAGTTCTCTTATTTAAATAAATATTTATTTAAAACTATAATTAAGTATTATTTTAATAGCGACTAATATTTTAAGATATATAACGCGTTATATAATTATTTAACTACTCTATAAATAATATATATTATTCTTTACTAGATTACTTTTATTAAGAAGATAGAGAAAATTATTAATAAGTATAAAGAGTTATATAATCTTAGATAAAATTATTTTAAATCTATATTATAAAAATAACGAAGAGAATCTTATCTTTAAAGTATAAGATATCTATAATATAAAGATTATAATTTATCGACGAGAATTAAAATTACTTATATCGATATAAGTATTAATAAAATAACTATATTTCGATAATTACTATATTAAATTTCTAAAGAATTTTAAGAATTAGATTATATATCTTTTTTTCTTTAAAAAAATCGTATTAGAAAATACTAAGAGTTAATTAAAAGATACTTATTATAAATAATATCTATAAGATAAATAAATATAAGCTTCTTCTACTTATTATATCGACTTAATTATATTTAATTTATTATTTTATATAATCTTCTACTTTCTAATTAAAGAAGAAAAGAAGAATTATATATAAATGCTTTAGTAATATTAAAATATATATATCGAGCTCGATATTTTAAATTTTATTATTAATATTATCGATCGTAAAATAATCTTAGTTAATACTTATTACGTTATTCTTTTAGAGTTAGATTTAAAGTATATATTATATATTTAATATATTAATAAAAACGTTATCGCTAATTATAAGTAATATCTTAAAATAAAGAAGACTTAAAAGAAGTCTTAAATTTATTAAAAATAAGTAATATATATATATATGTAGATAGATTTTAAGAAGAAATAAAAGTCTTTATAAGAGATATATAAAGTATATAACTCTCTACTCTATAATTATTTATTTAATATATAAGTTTAATTATTTAAAAGAAAGTTTATTTAATATTATATTAAATAAGAAATCTTATTACTTTAAAATAACTAGTTTTAAAAGCGAAGATAATTATATTACCTTAAAGCGAGAGCTAAAATTCTTAATTAACGACTTATAGACGATAATTTATAAGATTAATAATCTTTTATTATATTAGCGATTTAAGTATATATTTAATTCTAAAAGTATAAAGATTATTATATCGATTAAGCTATAAAAACTATTATTTCGTAATATTATTACGTATATAATATTATAAACTCTTATAAGAGTTTATAAATAGTATAAAAAGATTAATAACGATTTAGACTCTTATATCGACGTTTTTACTATAATTTTTAATCTATTATTTACTTATAAGATTAAAATAAAAATAGAAATAAACGCTAGAATTATTAAGATTAAAGATATTTACTCTTATTAATACCTCGAAAAATTTATTATATTCTTTATATCGTTATACGTAATATATTTAAAATATTAGAAAATCTAAATTAGTTTATAAACTCTCTAATTATCGTTTATAAACTTACTATTATACGCTTTAAGAATAGATCTTTTAATTTTATAAAATTATATATATATATAAAACTCGTCTTTTAAAACTTTATGCGTTATAAACTATTAGAATTTAAATAAATAGAGAAGTATCTATCTTAGCGAAGTAATAATACTATATTAAATTAAGACGTATAAGATAATCGTAAACGCGAATATAAATATAGACGTAAATATAAATATGAATATAGATGTAATAATATATTAACTATTACTAGTTAGATAATTAAAGAGAAAAAGATTATTATTATTAATATATATTTTAGAATTATAGTTATAAGAGATAGAACTATATAAGAGATAAATAGCGAGATAAGATTATAAGAGATAAGATTATATAAGGCGAATAGCGAGGTAATTAATAGCGAGATAAATATAATATATTAGTCTATATATAGAGTAATGAGATTATATTTAATATCTTTTAGCTATAAAAAGACTAGATAATTAATAGATAGTAAATATTCGAGTATAATAGACGTATTTCTAATAATAATAAGAAAGAGTAGTTAATTAATTAGCTATTACTATAAAAGTATAATTTAAAAATCTTATTATTCGACGATTTAAAATCGTCTAATCTTTTAAACTTTATTAGAAAAGATTTAGAAAGACTTATCTTACTATTATTAAGAGTCTCGATAATATTCTCTAGAAAGCTATATACGAGATTTATACTTCATATAACTAGTAATCGCGCGAAAGTTAATTGAATTTAAGAGGATATATATATATTAAAAGAGAATATATATATATTAAAAGAGAGTGTACGTATATTATAAGCCTTTATAAATTATAAATTAAATAAGAATACTTAGTAAAGCTAATTTAGCTTTATCTCCGACTTTTTATTAGCGCCATTTATAGAAAATTGTAGAGAAACTCTTATACTAGCTTACTCTTATTAATATACTTATACTCTAAAATAATTAGATTAAAAAGAAGATTATAGAGAAGATAAAGAATTTTAATTAATATTATATAGTATTTTATTATAATTACTCTATTATCTCTATAATTAAATACTTCAAATCTTATTTAAATATTTTAATTTCGTCGTTAAATATATAGTCTATAATATTCTATTTAAAATACTTTATCGTAAATCTATTATAGCTACTAATATCGAATATATACTTTAAAAATCCCGCTAATAATTAAAAAGAGTATCTAAAGTAATAGATAAAAGGCTACGACATCGCCTTTATATATAAATATATCTATTATAAAAGATTATAATATTATCGCTCTTATTAATATATAAGTTCTACTAATCGAAAAGATATAATATGATATATAATATTAATCTATTATATTATACTCTAATATAATATAAGATATTAATATTTATATAATCTTATATCTAGTATAGTATGAAATCTTAGCGGGATATACTACGGTATAATATATCTGTGGTATCATGAAATGAAATAATATATGTATGAAATATCCCGTTGAGATTTCTATATTTAGAAGTATAAAGTAGCTATTCTAATCATCATTCTGGTTAACGGCTAATCGTATCTACCCCCATTCGATATACTACCATGGCTGCCACTACCATGGCTGCCACTACCATAACTATCACTCACTATCATCATGGCTGCCACTACCATGACTATTACTCACTATCATAACTATCACTACCATAGCTACTGTCGAAATGTGGCCCCCGCGCATCCCAGCCACCGTGTTCTTCAGCCACCTGATTTTGTACTGTATTTAGGACCTGGCCCCGGAGAGGTTTTGGAGAATCAATCCGTCCGTTCTACACATCACATACCTGATATTTTAACAGCTATCACTACCATAGCTATTACTATTTATTATTCAAATAGTCTACTATTATATGGTAGCTATGATAGTAGTAGTCATGGTAGTGGCAGCCATGGTAGTGGCAGCCATAATAGTGGCAGCCATGGTAGTATATCGAATAGGGGTAGATACGATTAGTCGTTAATTAGAATAATGATTAGAATAGCTACTTTATACTTCTAAATATAGAAATCCCAACGGGATATCCCATACATATATTATTTCATGATATAATATTACAGATATATTATATCGTGGTATATCCCGTTAAGATTTCGAACTCATATTAGAAAAAATGGAATGGTATTCGACCTTATTTATATTATACCCGAATACGATATAATATTACTTAATATGAAATATTCTATGGAATATATTATACCTTTTCGGCTAGTAAATATATCGTCGATATATTAAAATAAATATTTATAGCTATAACTTTAAGTCGCTAATAAGATTTAAATAAAAGTTAGATATATTAATATATAGAGAAATTCTTTCTAAATAATAGTATCGCGTTTAAAGTAAAGACTAGTAATATAGCTATTATATATCTAAATTAGAGATAAAATATTAAAAAAAGTATATATATCTACTAGCTTTAATATTATAAATATTTAATTAAGATAGTAGATAACAATGACTATTATAAGAGTAGCAAGTACGTTCTCTATAATTTTCTATGAATAACGCTAATAAAAAGTCGGAGGCGGAGCTGAATCAGCTTTGCCAAGTATTCTTATTTAATTTGCAATTCATAAATATGTCGATTATTTCAGATACGATATCCGACGACGACCATCTGAATGGGGACGACGAACGTTCAAAGAGTTTCAAGATCCTTTTCACAGCCTCTCTAACAGCTTCTTCTAAAGAGGGTCAATCTCAACCAGCCAAATAATCCCTCATTCTCTACATCCCCCATTCCGAAAGCGCTACCATCCACGCAAACACGCCACCACCCACCCTGAACGCGATAAACACTCAACTTCACTGTACTAGCGCCCGCGTCTGGACCACGAACAGATACGTAGCCGCACACTGTCGACAAGCAATGGAAGAATTCAAGAACGCAGGTGACAAACAACAAGCCAGAGAAGCGCAGTGGAGCACATCAACCACCATACTGGGCCGACTATAGAACTTTTCGCAGACCTCTGAGATATTCCACATAGTGGACGGCTCTGGGATTTGCAGCTAGTGCGTGACATTTTCCTCGCTGCTAATGACCGAAAAGATTTAGAGGTATGATGACGACAAATCTGACCGACGGTGGTTACTAGGGTCTTGCGTGCTGTCAGTTGTATTGATGGGGCAAGCGGGACAGATATCAGACAAGCCCGCACCGCCTTACGAAGACAAGGTCCGGGCGTCTTGGGCTCGGTTGTATGAACGTGCGCAAACGCTATGGGAATGGTGTGAACTTATGAGGACGAGAGTTGGCGGGATCATAGTAGGTGAGCAACCATGTTCCCATAGTGAGATCATAGTTCTGCGTCGCGTGAGGAGAAGAGACTGGCACTGACTATATCAATCGAATCTTGGACAGGAGGAAGCAATTTGGGAGTCTTCTACTATGATGCAGACTCGGACAAGGATAGAGAAATCCAGGGGCGGCGACCGGGGCTCAAGTCGCTCGGACTGATCAACGCGTCAAGTATAATGCTAGATGGTAGCCCATTCGAGGAGGCCTCTTCGTCATGAGATTCGTATATGCATTGAAGTCAGGAAATGGGTCCAATGCGATAAATGAGATGAACTCACTTCGCAAACAAAATCTGAAAAAGCATAACTACTACGTCTGCGCGAAAGTGCAACTGCTACCATGAAGGCATTCAAGAAGACATCGAGACAGTCCTTACGCACTTGCATCCTTTGCTCCGGGCAACTCCCCCAGCCAACTCTCCTCTTTGACCGCAGCATCCCAATTGCTTCTCGGCAACTCAAAAGTCTCCGTGATCCTCGCATACGAGATCCCACCCAACTGAGCAACCGGCCTCAGGACCTTCAGGTCAACATGACTCCTATCCTCATCAATCGCGTCTTCACGGACCCAGAACCTCGTCGCTTCAACAATACCCAAGGCCGCAATACTCATACCCGGTTTAGCGTGATTTTCAAATTCCTTCATATCCGTCAACTTCGCCTCGATCGAGAAGACGGACTCCTGCACTCTCGACGGCGCCACTGTAGCGCTGGGCGCTTGATGCAAGCCTGCCACCGCCCACTCGGATACTCCGTACGGGGCGTCGATGGACGTAGCGTTGACCGCTGGCAACATATTCTCAGAGACGATATTGATAACGCACTCGCCCGTCTCCTTGAGGTTACGATACGTGTCTTTCGAAGGCCCGGGCCGGGACGAGAAGCCGACGATGAACATCGGAGGATCATGGTCGACGACTTGGAAGTAGCTGAAGGGAGCGAGATTGGCGGTCTTCCCATCTGCCGATAGAGTGCTTATGAAGCCGATCGGACGTGGAACGATGCCAGATACGAGGAGTTTGTAATTAGACATCATTGGCCTGCCTTCCGCGAAAGGGTCGATCTCGACATGCTTCTTCTGCAAACTGGCGCCGCCATCGTTGACACCTTGGCCATACCTCCAACTCGGATCCGGTGACTTGGTTACGTCGATTGGTGCGTTGTGATTGAAATCCGGGCGTGTTGCCTCGACTTTCTTGAAGTCGGGGTGCTTCGACACGAAGGTTGTTTTGCTGCCAGCTTTGTGCTCTGAGACAATTGCCTTTCCCGGAGAGATCTCCTCTTTCGGACGGACCCAGGGACTAGATCCCGTTGGGTCAGCATTCAGCTTCGTTCACGTAGAATGTTGACGAAGGGTGCAGCATTACCAACAATGGTCCTCGGGCATTTGCTCCTTCTCAAGCATGATGGGTGCGTAGTTGTGCGATTGCTACTCGGGATACCAGACGTCTCGGTGCTACGACAGAGTGCTCTTTGCGAAGGATTTCGTGGTGAGTATTCGTTCTCACTACCCAGTGGAGATGGACGGTCTTGTCCAGACTTTTGAAGTGCCAGTTAAGGGTCCAATCGTTCTCAGACTGCTGACTCAGAGTATACTAAGAATATGCACAAGGCTTAGTCATGTCCTCCTGCATGTCCATGTGCCTCCTTGAGAGATGCACGCGATAGCGCTATAATTCGGACAATACCATTCGCGGTTCTCACTTCTCCTTGATGTGCTCGCTCATCGACTCTACAACCTTGAGCCTTTCTCGGTACCTACCTGAGCCGTTGTTCTCTTCGCCAGAATTCAATGTTATTGATATCGTCGGAATGGATATTATGTGTGCTCGGCGATTCGATTTCATTGATCAAGGAAAGAAGTCGAACATCTGCATGATGTCCGGTCGATTTGGACTCGCCTATCGTGGCAAGACAAAGTGAACAGAGTGCCAAAATTCAGGTATGTGATGTGTAGATTGCATCAATTGTAGTATCTCAGGACTCCCCTGAGCCAGTATTTGTACCCCATGCAAAATAGGTGGTTGTTCCAACAGGGGGCTGGGAGGGGGCTGGGAACCTTATTTTGACACGTAGCCAGTAAGACCAAAAGCGGGTGACAAAGTCGGCCTACTCGGCTCACAGAGAGCCATGATGGATTCTAGAAGACCACGCCTTTAGGTGGGGTTCCGGTATCCACTGTTGGAAGAACCCTGTCATGTTCAGCTTCGAGGTGAGCATCAGTCAACTCTTAGTCGTATCTTTTTCACCGCAAATTATCACTTGTCGTAGAAGGCATCAAAAGAACATCCCACTGCCACGCCACGGCTTCCTCCTGCGCACTTCTTCTTCCGATGAGGAACAATGGCAAAACAAGTCTCGGGAGTTGGAAAGAAGCGGAAATGCTTCAGATCATAGGCTTGACACAATGCCGCCCATTCTTCAAGCTTTCGTACGCGAAGATTCCTCTTCCTTATGATACATTGTGTATGGTTTGTTGTTATTCCGTGGATGAGTAGTGCTACTTATACTACGTGGCAAAGATAAATGCCGAAAGGCTGAATTTCAAGACTTACGTATCTAACCAACCTTAACATCCCTCCCTATCCGATCAATTCGGATAAACACTACCACACTATTACTGACCGTACACCCAATATAAGTATCATCATTAACATCAAAGGCGATCCCCATGTATTTAGGATTGCAACTGCCGCCAGGCTGATCAAGTAGGCACCTTCCTGAATTTGAATCGAATGATACGCCGCCACAGTCGCTGTTCGTTATCAGGCTACGCAGCAGTCGTAGAGGGTGTCGGTCATGAGGGTGGTGTAGGGGTCTTGGCCGCGCACGCAGGCGAAAGGCGCATCGGAGATGTAGTATCCGCATAAAGTGGTCTGGAATGGCGCTGCGGGTTAGCTCTGCTTGTATAGTCAAGGTGGAAAAGACTTGGCTCTGGTACAAGGGTGATGGTTGAGAGGTCAGAAAGACGTACGAGGAGGTTCTGGTCGCTGCAGGCTGCGCAGACCGTTGCCGTTCCGCTATTGGTGGTCCTGCGCATGATTCGAAGTCAACATGTGGTTCTTGAAGGGAAGTAATAGACACGCAAGAGAAATCTAATCACTGCGAATCTCATTATGCCGCGAGTTTTATGTACGTAAGCGTGCAGGTCAGGCTTGAAGTGATCACCAGCAAGGTGGTCACAGTATTGGTGGTCGAGGCAGGTACAAGAGTCACCGGCATCAGTGTAGTCTTTTGAAGTTCATCCTCTTGAAAAGTAGACATGGAGTAGAGATGTGCTTGCCCATCGGATCTATGGGACGGCCGCAAGTTGGTACCAGTCAAGGAGGTGTGATGCGAGATTTGTGCTCACATGACGAGGAAGTGAATTGTCGCGGCTATTGTCTTTGTCACTATGGAAGCTGTACCAGTCTTACTGGAAGTCGCGCCCGTGACGATCTGTGTAATCGTCGTGTCAATATATCGATTAGTACGCCTCATGTCACTGCAGAGGGGTAGCACTTTTCGGAGTCAGTGGTAGATGGTTCGTCCCAGCGGAGTGCTGAAGCCCGTTGGGGTTCGTAGTACCGCATGCAGCGAGAGCGTCTTTCTCTTGTACTGCTGGAATTCTATGCTTCTTCTTCTTCTTCTTCTTCTTCTTCTTCTTCTTCTTGGTGTACATGCTATCTGAGGCATACTGTATGATTTTAGAGTCAGCGCTTTTGAGGCCAATGATGAGTGAGTTGGAACTTGCAGCAAATCCGTCAGAAGTGGTAACGGTACTGGTCGGAGTTACGGTGACATCAACAGTAGCCATAGATACATCAGTCACAAGGATCAGAAAGGATTACATACTGAGCTCTAGGAGGTTTCCCAAAAGAATCGCTGAACTCTACATTACTTCCCATGCGCACAATAAAATCGGAAAAGAGACCGTGGGAAAGAAACACATCCAACATCTACTTCCTGAATCTTGAAGCGGTTAAGGTCTGGGTCACTGTCCACCAACTTTGTGGACGTACAAGAAGCGGCCAATGGTTGTTTTGTATTGACAGGGATGCTGGTGCTGACCACTGAGCATGCGTCGTAGTCGTCATTGTTGTTGGCACGGAATTGACAAAAAGCGGGTCGTAATTTGTCAAGCAGACTTCAAAGATCGGATTCGTTGATATGTGGAAGGAAAGCAACGGTATCGCACTAGAAGCTGATGTCTGCGAAAGTGAGCTTTCACCTCTTGTCTTCAGAAGGTCTGTTTTTGTCTCTAACAGACTCCACGCATGCCAATAGGCATTCCGAAGAGTATGGCTTTCTGTCGGCGAATTTGTAACAAGGTCTCACAATGCCCGACACCGTCTTATGCAGTGACCTAAAGCTAGAGATACCGAGATTGCGGAGAAATAATAATTGGTGATAGAATACGATTTATCAATAAGATGGCCAGGTTCTGCCGAGCACAATGAGCATTGTCCCATGGCTGCAAATCGAAGCACTTTAGTCTGGGGACAACGACGCCATTACCTCGAACTCAGACTGAGATGTACAGGTCAACAGTCAGCTTAGCAGATTCCTTGGACTTTGAAAGATCAGAAACTTGACGGAAGAGTAGGAAGCGATAGGATTTGAGGAACCCCTGAAAAGCTGGACTTTAGTTGGAGAAATCCCGTCTACTAGTAGCCCCATTGAACTTAGCGGATCTCACCAGGCTTGGCACGCTCGTCGCTACATTCCATCCTCGAACACACGCCTCCTCATCAAGTCCACTCTCAAGCTCCACAAAGTACCCGCCAGATGATATCCCAGATTGTGCCATCTTCTCCCACACCCGGCGGACGAACGCATCTCATTCCAGGACAGGGAGTAATCCCGTATCAGCTTCAGCCTCAGCCTCAGCAGTCCATCGATGTCTGACTAAGACAGAAGGGTTGGGGATTTCGGCAATTTCCGACTTGGTCAAAGGAACTAGCCGTGCACGCAAAGATCACTCGGTGCAGTGTGCGGGCAGCCGCGGGAAAATTGTAAGTAGACAGTATCTGCCTTGGAAAGACCGGCAGAGCCGAGCTGTTGGAAGCTATCAACGCTACGTATGGATGGTACGAGGAAGCGCAGGTCTGCTATGTGTACGTAACCGCCGTTGTCAGTGTGTTTCTGCAGAGATCTCTGTAGGAAATAGATCTGTGGGAGTTTTAGGCTTTAATGCATGTGATACAGAAAGCCTAAGTCCATAATCCAATTTATTTTAAAGTTACAAAGCATCGTACCGTACAATTTCGAAGCAAGAAGAGAACGAAGGAACAGTCCGTTATACCGAAATCGCCAGTACTTAATCCAACACTTTCCTTAGACCCAGACGCGTTGTACAGCTCCTCAAGCGAGGGAGAACATAAGAGATGAAGGAGCGACGATGTTAGACAGACCATCGCTATTTTTATTCAAATCAGCAACTCCTCCGAAATTCCTCCCGCATTGCTTGTATTCGTCCACCTTCTGCAGCAAAGAAAACGTAAAGGAAGGGCCTGTGTTACATAATCCGCACTTTTCACCCCCACCACACCACAATCTCCTGCACAGCCTCCACGGCCCCCATGGCCCCCACTTCCCCATGGGCGCCTAACCCAATTTCTTAGGATCACCGCACTTGTGCCTGCCATCAGGCTGCAAGTCCGTAGGCGTAGGTTTGAGATTGCTCTCAAAGATATCATTCGCAATACCGATTCCCAACGGGACACCGCCAATCGGGAACTGCTGACCAGGCCTATCGCGCCTGGGACCCGTGGTCACGTATCTGATGTCTTTAGCATTCTTATACTGGCTCGTGCCATTGGGATTGACATTTGTGGACACGAGGATGTCCTTGGACGCAAAAGCGTCGAAGCGCCAGTGGACGCCTAGGAAGACGCGGCTGAGGGCTGCGTCGAACATGGCGTCCCAGACGCTGTCGAAATGGCGGGGAACCAACGTGCGGACGTTGCCGAGCTGGTCGGTGATGGGCTGGGATGGGATGTAGTCGTTGTAGAGGTCGCGGCTGATGCCGTTGAGTTCGTCGGAGATCAAGTCGAAGGAGATGTCATCGGGGGCGTCGTCGGCGAAGGGAAGGTTGTCACGTCTCTTGTAGTACAAGCGGAGGATTTGGAAAGAGGCACCGGAGAAAGTGGCGTGGCCGGAGGGGTAGGACGGGAAGGGGGGCTTGAAGTTGAAGTGGTTGCTGTTGGTGTCCGGAGCACCCTCTGTGAACCAGAAGGGGTCTGCCGCGGAAGTCGGATCGAAACGGACGCCGGACAAGGGACGCCAGAACTCGAAGCAGTATTTCTCTTGCCAGGCGAAGATTCCCGCGTCGGCCAGTGCGGTGTTGAAGAGAGCAAAGACACGCACGAAATCTGCGTTGGTCGCTTCGTCCGTTGGCCCCGCGACTTTTCTCTGCCAAGCGATGTTGCGAAGACATTGGTTGAAGACACGAGGAGGCGTGCCGAGCAGATTCGAGCCATCGTAGGCCCAGGTGAAACCCGTCACCGTCTGTGAGGGCGTGCGCTTTGTGGAGTTCAAATCGAATCGACCACCTTCACGGTAGATGTCATTGAACGCAGAGTAGTACTCATCTGGGTCGTTGGTGCCAAAACCCACGGGTGGGTCCGCGATGAGGTGCTCGTCGAATTTGCCGTTTACCTGTCCTTGAACCGCCACGCGTTGAGCGGTCATGCCGTAGAAGGGGGCCTGATAGAAGCGAATTGCTCGCTGTGGTCCGTCGGGGTCGTTTGGGTTCACGGGGACAATTCTCACTGGGTTGGTGGGGTCATCGCCGAACTTGTACAACCCAGGAGTGGGACGGTAAGAGTCTTGGCCAAAAAACCCGTTGTTGAGAAAATTGAGCATTGCATTTCCAACTGCAACGCCGAATTGATAACTTGAGGATAAAGTGTCTAGATTGGGGAAATTCGAGACCGCGTTATTTAGGAATTGGGTGAGCATATCGGTTGTAGCAAACGGGACGGTACCACTGGCTGTCGTGAAAAGCGTAATGAGTACAGTGTTTGCAGCTCCTGCGACGGCGAGACGTGCATCCGTTGCACCGTCAAGAGCAGGGAGCACAGCTTTCGGGTTCGTGCTGTTGGGTGTCAGATAAGTAGTGTTGGCGCCTTTCTTGTCTGGGTTGATTGCAAAGTAAGCATCGTTAATGGCGAGATGCAAGATACCGAGAGATCTCGCGGCGGACGGCGGTCCATTTTGTGGTGCGGCGGGCGGCGGATTGTTCGTATTTCCCTCTATTGAAGTCACAAGTCTGACGAGATCAAGACCGACGCTATTCCAGTAGAAGACGTAATTGGTATTGTACTCGGCAGGCTCTGAAGATGGGGGGAGGACGATGGCATTAGGGTTCTCGTTGGACCTAATGAGCGTGCGTATGGATGAATAATCTTGGTTGGAATTCATGCTTGCATATGGATTGGAATTCATAATCGAGGGTGAGTTTTAAAAGTCTAGGTAAGTTGACCAAGGTCTGAGACGTTGAGCTCTTATTTAGTCATAGTATACCAGCGAACTACAGGCCTTTTATATTCTTCGAGACTGTTGACTGAATTCTTGTAGGTAGTTGAAAGCTGAAAATAGTGGCACTGCATTGTCAGCGCGTGATGTTCTTGGGAGTCTGACGCAGGATCTTTTCATCCCGCACATCCTCGGACCCCCGAGGCATGACAGAAGTAAACTTTTTATTGGATGTTCGACTCTTTTTTAGTACATCGACCACGCGGACACGGAATGAAATGCAACATAGTCGTCCTTCTGAGAAGCGTGGCCGCTTTTTCTGCCTTGATTAGGCTGAGCTTTTGCTGACGGATTCCGAGGGACACACCACCACGCTGGACAGACGGGACGCCTGATGAAAGGAGACATTCTCTTCAATTGGCGTGCTGGATTCTTGGAACGCCTCACGGAAGAAGAGGTTGTTGAATACGCGAGGCTGACCAGGAGAAAATGGCTCGCTTACTATCGGATCGTTCGTGATGGTGCCTGCTTCGTCCGTCAAGGGGCAGTACGGTGCTTACGTGGATAGTCATCATCTGCCCCAATCGCTCAAGTTGCGCAGGCAGAGGCCCATAGGATGAGGGGTCATGAATTGGGAAGTTTTCAAAACTGACCATGTGACTCTTTCGAAAGAACCCATGTACCAAATTTGCAACCTCTCGTTTCGTGTGGTATGTGTGAAGTATGGAAGGTTAGGTTAGCCTGCCAATAAGCCGTCGACTATATCGGACTAAGTATCATAAAAATTCGTCTGTCTCAACGACATTGGTATCATCAGCGCTTAATCGAGCCATTCAGAGTTGCTTCCAAAAACCATCAACGTGGATCTGCCATTGCGCAAACCAGAGACTGCGCTTCTCGTTGAAAACAAAGACATTTTGCAAATGCCTGTTGACACCATAGAGTATCCGACACTATAGCAGACCCTTATGCATAGGTCCAGCTGTCTTTGTTGCAGCCCACGGTGCTGTATGAGGATGCGCGTGCGCCCCAAGATCTCGGCGAGGATGACCCCCGCCAGGAGAACCAGGGCCTTGAGGTCCACCATCGGCGGTACATGCGATTGGGGGATCGACCCCTTGATTCCGGCCTGGTATGCAGGTGGCGAAAGCCGGGTCCAGGTCCCGAATGAAAGATGGAAGGGCTATAGAAGGCGCGTATGGTGTTCCAGGACGTACTTCCATCGTAGAGGGACCGCATGGGAGATCGGCGAAATTGAAGACGTTGGTTGAATCACCGTCAATGTCTATGGTCGACAGCTCGCCAGGCGCGAATGATGTTGTGATAGGGCCATAGCCTTGGCCAATTTGGTTACAACCGTCACTAGCCATGATGGATGGGAAGACCGCATATATACTCGGGGACATTCTACAATCATTATTCAACTTGCTGATCACGGTGCAGAGGGAACAACGTACACAGGGATTCCAGAAGGATTAGCCGAGGTTGGAGGACTGGGCAATAAAGCCAGGCACGCCGTGTTCTGCGGTTCAGTTGGCCAGTAAAAGATGGTCACCCACTGGACCAGTCAGTACGACTGGATGGATGGTAGAAGAGCTGTGTGACTGACTTGGTAGAATAAGTTGCATGGGGAGTACGTTTGGCAGGTTGGTGTAGGCGACCCGTTAGGCACAGTGATAGAAGGTTCCAGTAGAGGTGCTTCGGTGAGTGGGAATGAGAGATTGACAAAATCTCGTGCACCGATACGTTGAGCCAGGGGAGGTCGCCTAGCCTCTCGATCTTTGGGGGACGCAGAACATGTGGGCGCACATGATAGGGCAGCGATGCAAGCTAGCACCACAAAGCTGGGTAATTTCATTGCACGGCCTACACCTGTTTCAACACTACTACGTGTGAGAAAGAAGGTGGCGTGAGGAAAACAACTTTCAATTAATGATCAGGAAGGAGTTGGAATATATGCAAGTATCCGCGACAGAGCACTGGCTGATAAGGAGAGATTCGATATGAGCGTCCAAGATAAATGGGAAATTAAACAGGCATAGCATATCGTCCTCGGCCTCTCACCCAAGTGGTCTACACGCAGAAGAGATGAGCAAGGACTGCCTTCGGGCCCTCGCCAAGGTCCTGCGGGATCGGACGTGTAGAAAAGGACTATCCATACGCCCAAAAAGAATGCATTGCGGCCTGCCATTAAGGAGAGAATGCGGTCAGCCTTTGAATTATCTATTGATCACTTTGCTCATTGCGTCTCCAAGTGGCACGACAAATGTGAAAGGGGGTGTTGTAATTTTGCAATGTTGCAATGGGAGCGAAAGCAGGCATTTTCTGAAACTGTGTTGCATTTGAGGAGGCGCCTTTGGCGAATGCGGATTGGTTGGTGTCTGACTGCCGGAATCAAGAGACGTGGCCGAGGAGCCGGGGGCAGATGCTGAGCCTCAATAGTACTTCGTGTAACGGAAGCACCTGATGTATAGAAGACAGGGGAAGTAACGCTCGGCATTCCGACCGGACCAGAAGACAACGGAGCCAAAGCTATATCTTCAAGGGACCCACCCCCCCTCCCCCTCCTTCTGATGCTTAGAGGTGGCAAGGCAGATGGCGAATGTGTTGCACAGCTGATGCGCACCTATCCTTAGCTCAAAGTAACGAGGATGTGAATGTCCAACTTATTTGGGGAGCGGGGGCGTGGTCGTGCCTCACGGGGACTTGCAGAAGGATTCAAGATGAAACGAAATGGGGAGCGGAGGAGGGCTGTGTTTCCAACCAACGCAGAAACTTTCTTTGCAGGATCAGAATTTAGTTCGCTGTCCTTCCCAAGACACGTTCTAATATATCGAAGAAGTCTGACATTCATCAATGCTCTTATCCTCAATTCCAAGTCGTGTAGAAAGGATGAAGACGTGAAGAGAGTTGAACATGTGCATGTTGGCCTTCAAAGCCTTACCAACTCAGCCTTATGATGAGGATGACGACAACATCAGCGCTAAATTTAGTACCCAGAGCCCCCGGGCCGTCGTCCACTCCGGCTCCGGTCTCTTGGCCTCCATCGCAATACTGGTAAGATATAACCAGAGTACCTTACCCATGTTCCCCACCACTGACGCTTTACCTATTGTCAAAGGGATGGCGACGATGGCCTTTGGTCTTCCTTCGCCTTGCGGGTCGGGAATCCAGAGCAAACTGTCCGGGTGCTCATCTCTACCGCCGGCGAAGCCACCTGGGTCGTCCTTCCCGGAGGATGCCTTCCCAACACACCCGGCATCACTTCCTTGTTGACATGCTCGCAATCTCGCGGTGAGCTGTTTGATACGTCAGGATCAAACACCTGGTCCGCGTTGGGCAACTACTCTCTGGGGTTAGAGCTCAATCTTGGCTACAATGACCCTGCAACCTACGGACTCGATACCGTAGCTTTGGGACTCAATAATGCTACCAGGGGACCAATTCTACAAGGTCAAGTGGTCGCTGGCTTGGAGTCGTACGATTTCTATACTGGCCTATTTGGCTTGGGGGATCAGCCGACGAATTTCACGGCTTCGCATGATCAAAGCAATCTGACCGGCACGGTTCCGCATTCGAGCTTCTTAACCACGATGAAGAGCCAGAACCTAATTCCAAGTCTGTCTTGGGCCTATACTGCTGGAGCAAACTACCGTGAGTGTATTTATTTCAAGTCGGCTTATCCAAAGTTATGGTACGATCTTTACGAGAGCTTTCTCTGCACTTCCGACTACTGCTTATGGAGACGAGCAATATGCGCAATATCCGGAGGGGATTCTGAATAAAAAGTTGTCCGGACGTGGCTAAAGTCGCCATTTTGTGCTCATTGCTGACTCTTAACAGGCTTGAAGGGCGTCTTTGGAAGCTTGACATTTGGAGGCTACGACCAGTCGCGGCTAGTCCCAAACAATGTCCCTTTCGACCTCGCTCCAGACATCTCTCGAGACTTGGTCGTTGGTCTGCAATCAATAACTTCGACCGCTGCGAACGGTTCCCCAATATCTTTGCTTCCTTCGTCGATCCTGACTTTCATCGACTCAACTTTTCCTTACATCTATCTCCCTCTCGAATCATGTCAAGCATTTGAAGAAGCGTTCGATCTGACATGGAATGATACTATGGAGATGTATTATATTAATGACACACTTCATCAGAGTCTGACCGCAAGGAATCCTAATTTTACGTTCCAGGTCGCCAATTCGCAGACGGGTGGACCTACTGTTGATATTGTCTTGCCGTACGCAAGTTTCGATCTTCTTTCTTCATATCCGATGGTAGCCTCGGTATTAAACGCGACTCGTTATTTCCCGCTACAAAGAGCCACGAACGAGACTCAGTACACTCTTGGTCGGACATTTCTGCAAGAAGCGTACGTATATCATAGCATCAGATCCGTACCAGTTGAGAAAGCTGACCAACGTATGTCAGATATCTAATCACCAATTACGAGCACTCTAACTTCTCAGTTTCGCAGGCTAGGTTTGACGACGGCCTTGCCGAAAACATAATCGCCATCCCCTCAGCAGATCCCCCTCCCACGCCAAAGTCACATAGTCGCCTCAGTCGCAACTCTATCATAGGATTGAGCGTTGGAGCCACAGCGTTGCTCATTCTCATTGTCTTCCTGGTCTATTTTACGCGAAAAAGGCTACGCAAATCCTCTCCAAAGAACGGTATGAGCCAGATCACAGGATCTCCAATGCTCTCACAGGAAGTCAAGCCCGCGAACATTTCCGCACTACACGAGATCGACAGCAACAGCTTGTATCAGCAAAGAGAGCTCCCTGATAGCGGTAAAGTGGAGCTTCTGGATGGGAATTCGCCGTCAGGGTCTGGCAACGAAATCTCAGAAATGCCTCAATCTCCTGCACCTGCACCACTGTGCGAACTTGGAACTAGGCACACATCCATTGCGGCCTCTACTGTCCACAGGCAGAGTGATCGGAATAAAAACGCAATTATTGTCAAGACTGACATTTTGGGGGAGAGTAGCAACAGCTCCGGGACACTGAAAGAGTCCCCTTGCGTTGAAACTGTGATATCATCGTCACCAATACTCAAGTCCCTGAATCTAGACAGACCATTACGAACGTCGCCTCAGCGGACGTTAGAGTACTTGAACCGAGCTCTGCCATCGATTCCGAATTCAGATAGCACACAAGTCTCGCCTACAAAGACCAGCTCTTCTAGTCGTTTTTCAACAACGAATTTCAATCATGACCAGTCAAGCAGGACCTCTACCACCTTTTCTGATTCCGGAACTGCCCCTCCAGAAACGTCACTCGACATGATATGGAAGGATTACGATATGAGCTGGGAGGTCCCCCACCGCCGACAGGAGCCTTCGCTTTTGAGCTTGTCCTCGACCGACGTCGAGATCATGATACTACAGGAGCCCGTAGAGAGGCAGATGCGTGAGCACCCTTCTTTGAGCTCTCTGTCGACAAACGTCGAGATTGCAGTACCACCTGGAACACCGAAATCGCAATTACCGAGCAGCGCCAGTAGTCGCGAGGGGGAGCGAAGAACACGCGGCGGCTTTTTCTAGTCCATCTCTCCAGGCCCAATACGGTACCTCGTTACCGTCATTGGAGCTACGCATCAGTAATAATAATATGATCAATTAGCAAGCCTGTCCGGTGAGATGAATTCCTCTCCCAGTTAAACATGGCTGCTCCGCGTTTGGCCACACATCTCGAGCTCGGCTCTAATCTCATGCCGGCAATGTCCACGCCAGTCGCCCAAGCGACATGCGACAACGATTCGCACAGACCTCTGTGTCTGAGAATAATGTCTAGTCATACCCACAATCGCAGATACCAAGTACATGTCTACGGGAACCTATGCAGTCGCCGTTCACACATCGACCTCAATATTCACCAAAAACAAACACCAGCATGCTGGCTCCATATCTACTACTCACATTTCTCCCTTGTACCCTCTCCGCCACACTCCCATCGCAGACTGCAACCCCACCAACCCATTCACCACCCCCCAAACTCACTTCATCTCCCCCTAGCCTCACCACCACCCCCTCATCTTGCTGGGACCCACCCCACCCTCGCATCTGGATCTATCCCGCGCACTTCCGGGACTGCGAGCGCGCCGCCGCCGGCATCCTCCGAAACATCGACGCCTTCACCGCCGTCATCTTCTCCCGAGACCCCGGATCTGGCTTCCGACTCCCGGCCGACTACCACTACCGATCCTGCTGGATATCTCTGAACATAGACCCAGGGGAAGCGGACGAGTTTGAACCACAGGCAGCGTACATCGCGGCGTGGGACCTGGCGAGGGAGTGTACGAGTGTGACGCATCGATTTGGGGGGAGGAGGACGGTAGGGCCAAGGGATAAGGTGTTTGTTTATATCAATGGGGAGTGTGTGCCTGGTATTGGTGAGGAAGCTGAGACGGTAGGCGTTGGGGTGGGCAATGGGACTACGCACGTCGCTGCCAAGCGCTAGGTGGGTTTGTCAAGTGAAGTGACCTTGCAAGAAGATGCGAGACAATGGAATTATTATTCACTCTCTCAAGCCGTCATCCCCAATGATGCCCGGAGGGCAATAGACCGCATCACGGCTACCATGCATAGAATCCCACGTATTCTCGTCAAAAGCCACGTAATTGCCGCACAGGCGACTTCACCAGCGACTCTCTATACAAAACCCGAACTCCGGGCTTCCTCGTGCAGTCCGAAAAAGACGGACTGAGATTCCACAACTCTTTCAAGTCGCCACAGTTATCAGCGCACGTATTCGTGCTCCACCAGCCCCCTTCACTTCCGACCCGACCACTCCCCAAAAAACCCCACTCGCAGGCCTTCTCCCCCACCCCCTTTTTCCCACTCCACACCCACCCCACTCCTGGGAAACTACCCGACGATCCCATCCCCCACGCCACCCACATCATTTCCACAGATCCTAAACCCCCACGCCCTCGCATTCTCCCCCCGGGATCCTTCGTCGCGAACCCCAACAGCCCCTGCAACGGACCTGCGCGAATCCGCCATCCCTCACGACCCGGATGCCGACGTCGCTTCCGCGGCCTGGGTAATGTCCCTCCCGCGCTCCCGGGCGCTGCCGAGGACGGGCGCTGCGGATGCCGGCGCAGGGCGCACGTGAGGGGGGGCGGCGAGGTTAGGGGGGCGAGATCGGGGTCGGCCAAGAGTGCTGGAAGTAGAGCGGGATGGGGGAGGCGGGGATGGGGAAGGGAAGGGACTGAGAGCGAGGAGAAGAAGATGGCGTTGGTTGCCGGTAGGCGTGGGAGAGCTGTGTTGCTGTTGCTGTTATCATTTTCCAGGATCACATTCCCGTTCCCCGTCCCCTCCCCGCCCCCGACAAAATCGACCTCGATCCCACTATCGCTCGCCGCACAAGGACCGTCCCAAAGCCGACCCGGCCCTGATCGATAGCGATCTCGAAAATCAGCACTTGCTGATGCTCATCGCGTACCGTGAACTCGACAAGCCCGTACAGCAGCTGGCTCAACTGCATGTAGGTGGGGCGCTTCCTGCGGTGTGTGATGAGGTTGATGTAGACGTAAGTGCTGGACGAGATGTACTGGAACCGGTTCGAGGCGATGGGCGAGGCAGGCTCCGAGAGCACGTGGCGTCATATATCGAGCAGGGCGCGCGCCGTTGAGGGCGGAATTTAGTTCGGGAGCGGGGATCAAGGCGCCAAAGTGGGTGAAGGTCAGTTTCAGGGCGGCGTTGGAGATGGGAAAGGAGATGGGGCTGGATAGCGGGTGGGTGTTGTTAGTGCTGGGGCGAGGTTGGGTGGAGGGTGTGGAGGGGTGGAGGGATGGAGGGAGCATGAATGCAAGAATTGGGTCGGCGATTGGGAAGAGCGGCATGAGGAGACTGAGCGCAAGATGCTGCGTTCATGGTGTGGGTGTCTGGAGGGTAGTTGACGTCGTTCAAACGCGATTGGGGGCGTCATGTTTTGATTGTAAGTAATGACAAAGTGAGGACACAAGGTGGGTGATTCACGCTTTAAGCGCTCACTGCAGATGGCGACGTGCAGGGAAATTGGACGCGATATTGGTGCTGGGGTCGTGCGCAGGTGTGGACGGGAAACTGTGACGATTTGCACTCTTTTTATGCGAAACGCAGGTTGAGATGACGTTTCCGAAGGGTTGATCCACACACGTGGTTTCGGGGGATTGTTGAGAGGGAAAAGATGCAAATGACTTTGTTTGAAAGTGTTTGGGTCGGAAGTGGAAGAGAATGTTAAAGAGAGAAAGTTTGCATCGAATTTGTCGTGCGGTAGGTAGTCTGATGCATCAAGAATCGATTCACATTTCAACGTGGACGGGGCGTTCATCTTACCATTGTATCATTATGCTAACAGTTATTGTAAGGTTGAAAGTCATTAGCGCACTCCATGAATGTGATGGTGCTGAGTTGCGAGCTTTTTACCGGCTTTCCATGCGCCAAGGCTGCTGATGCATGCTCTGTCTGTTTGAGCACAGGAGCTTCGGGCCAAGCTATTGGTCCCTGCGGAGCTGAATATTTCAGCAGGTGTAGTTGTTAGCTTGCCTTGTCGCTCTCGAAATCCCGTAGAGCTATCTGGTACACACCAGGGCCTACCTACCCACGTCTCTTCTTCAACATGGCAGGCTTTCCACCCACATAGATGAAAGACAAGATAGCCGTGAGCAAACACAAAGCGGCCACCACCAGGTTCATGTTTCCGTACCCGGCAGCGTCCTTTAGTGATCCGCTAATGAGTGGCCCAACGGTCAATCCAGCGCTGAAAACCATCGAATTGATACCGTAGAGCTGAGCGTAAGGTCCATTGGCGCCGAAGAGGTCGGGGTTAGACTTGTCGTACATCCCAACGACATAAGACGCCTCAACAATAGAAGGCGATCCGATGACCCCCATGCCAAGCCCGCAAAGTGCAAGCAAAGCGCAGTACACAATGATTTGAGACTTCCCGCCCGAACGGACCAGCCGGAGCAGAATCAGGACAGGCACGAGGTATCCGAAGCCAATGACCGCGGCAGGCTTAGGGCCATAGCGATCGACGGCCCACCCTGCGACGGGCCCAAGCACTAGGTAAGGCAGGACCAATGCAATGAAGAGGAGCCCGGCGCTTAGAGAGTCGAAGTTGAAAAGCTCTTGAGCTTCTGTTGGGATCGTAGCGTCGAAGGTTGCCAATAAGGTTGCTTGCACAAAGGCCAACAAAAGGGCGGTGAGAAGTCGTGGGTCTTTTAGGCAGTACAGGATTGGGAATGAGCGTATCGCTTTCGGTTGATCGAGCGGGATCTTGTATTCTTGGCTTTGTTCTTTTCGGATGAGCGGATCCTCCTCGGTCTCTTCGTCCCCATCCTCGGCATCTTGCTCTGGCTGCGCGGCATGGCCATTTGATGCTTCCTCTTCTTCGTCCTCATATTTGGCAGCAGTCTTCTTCTCGATGATCAGAATTCTCATGATAAAATCGAGGGCTAGGATGGCGAAGCCTAGTCCGAATACACCTGCGCGAATAAGGAGTCAGGCTTTCATTTTTCAGATGAAGAGAACTTCCAGAGATCTTTTGAGGTCTGCGAAAATTGAGGGCAAACAAAAATTCCTTCTCGTGCAACCACGTAGCTTATAACTTAGGTAACAATTCCCGAAGGAAGGTGGAAAACGCAAAACCTTACCTCCATAGCCTGCAGATTTGTAAATGATGCCTCCCAGAACAGGAGCTGCCAACTCGCCAATCGAGATGAAGCCAAAGATCTAGTTGCATCAGTCAGAGAGAACATCTCGTAGGATGGTGAGCGGCCAACGCACGGAACCGATCGTCTTTCCCAGGTTTTCCGGACCGACAGTATCAAGCACCAGAGCCAGCCCAATCGTCCACACCACAGCAGCGCTAATACCTTGCAAGACACGCGCGACGGTCAAGACGGCGACATTCTGGCCCAGGAAAAGGAGCAGTGTGGCCAGTAGTAAGGCTACCAGCCCGACGAGGAACGGCAATTGGCGCGTAGGCAGTCTGTCCGCGAGGATTCCCGCCGGCGGTGAGAAGAGCACGCTGGCGCCTGCGTAGGCTGCGAGTAGGCCCGAGACATGACTCTGGATCTGATCGGGGGGTAAATCGACGCGGTCTTGTAGGATGAAGGGCAATATTGGAACGACGAGGCCGTACAAGAAAAGGTCTGTGAACAAGCCGATGCCGACGGTGCTGACGATGAAGAGGGTGCTGGACCTCCACTTGAGACCAATGGGCTTGGACTTAGCCATGTTTGCAGTTCGAAGGAGTGACCAGTCAACTGGACGTTGTGAAGGTGCTTTGGGCGCGTAGAATTCTGCTGCGCGATGATGTCATGACTCTTGAATCGTCCCAATTAAAATCCAGCGCGCACACGTTTCCTACTTTTCTACGATTATACCAGTCACCGATAAGATAATTCTACGACTGATAGCAGTAGAAGTGGTTGCAAATTTGAAAGCATTTTGATTCGAGCGGTGTTATTGAACAGGAGGACGTTGGTGGCTCCATATCAATCAAGCACGCTTTTTTGAGGACTATAAAACCCATGACGTCTATGTACTCGTCGTCACTGACTGTCGTGTATCTCGCGGCCATAATGTCCGAGCTTCTCAAACCTTTGTCTTCAAATTGACCATGTGGCCTCACACCGTCCCACGCTCCCTCATCATTGCTTCCATCTTCAATTGCACGTCACAGAATATGTTGATAGCCTGATGGTGTTTTTCCATCAGCTCAAGGTCCTCTCCCCAGGAAGCGAATTGGTTCGCTGTTCTCGGCGTACCTGAATCAATTTTCCCTCATTCCCACCATTCGAATCCCTGGTCATGGCCAACCGAAAAGCGTCTTCGTTATCGGCGAAAGCAAGCTTCGGCGGTATCTTATCTGCAATTGTCTTGACCTCATCGAACAACGACGGCAAGTTGGCGATATACGATGGGTCTACTTTGGTAGAAGCAAGTTCACGGAGGAGTTTGGGAGCGATGGTGATGTGGTCGACGCCTGCGAGGAGCATAATCTCGTCGATAGATGTCAAGCTCGCCGGGAGTACTTTGGTGGAGAGACTGTGGTGTTTGTAGTATGTTTGAGCTGCAACACAGAGCTCGAAGAGCGGAGCGTCTCCTTTGTATCTGTACTCGTTTCTTAGAGACAGCCCAGTGCTTGCGGAGCGAACGGTACAAGTCATTGCCTACCCTGGTTCGGTCTGAACCCTCAGTTCATTGAGATAGGGTGCAATATAATGACAGCCAACGTTTCCAGCCAGAGCAGCTTGAGCCAAAGTGAACAGTGTGGTCGCTAGCGTAGTGATACCAGTCGCCTGAAGCGTACGACAAGCCTGTAGACCCTCCCACGTACTTGGAACCTTGAGGCAGACCCGAGACGTGTCGAAGTCACGATCAATGTGCTTAAATAAATCAAGTATGCCTGTCTCCAGACTCAGCTGTCCGTCTTATGCGTATCCGGATGCTGCTGCTTACGCCGGGCGTTCTCGATTGTCTTCGATGTCGAGTATGAGTAAGACGGATTCGTCTGGACATGAACGAAACCTTTGACATGAGGCGCCATTCGCAGTGACAAGCTGACCATCTGGCCTATCGGTCAAGTTGCGGCCAAGAAGAAGGAGATTCAGACATACAGATATCTCTATGGCCAGCTCCGTGAGCGAAACTTTTTCAAAATCTCCAGCCAATTTCCTAGCAAGATCAATGGAGCTTTGGAGTAGCGCTTCATGCTGGCTTTCTTGAAGCTCATTGAATGCAATCGCCTGCAAACACATGCGTTAGTCACGACATGCTCCCCGTGTTACCTGCAGTGAAGGTACCTGATTCGAGGTGCAATCTTGGAATGGCCCAAGAGATGTCGCCACTGAATGAGAAAAGTTGTCAGCGGTGATGTGCAGTCACGATCTGTGTACCTCGAAGGCTTACCATCAACGTCAAGAGTGTCACAATCAACGGTGGTACGAGATCTCAGCAAAGCCAAAAGCGAAGTTGGAGATGTCATCTTGAGGCGTCCAGGAGTTCAAACTTGGCTTGTAAATATGAATGAATCGTCCTGAATTAAGGAGGGTGATCAACAATTTATAGGAAATGTGATCAGAATACTAGCGACAAGGAAGCGTATCCGAAGAAGGTTTAACAGCTCGGCAGGGGTGAAAAAAAGTTCGGCAGGGGTGAAGCTTCAGCATATGCTCACTTCACCCCGGATGAACCTATAGCATATGCTGAACGTATCCGTTTCACCCCGGATGAACTCGGGCCGGGTCGAAAATAATGTCGACACTTTAGGGGGGTCAAGGCATATACTAAGCATATGCCTCAATCTCCGTAATCTGTTAAAATATCAGGTATGTAATGTGTACGGAGGTCGGCACCAAAAGTCCTGGACATGCCAAGACAAGGGTCCAGGTAGGGCTGAGTGCTTGGTATACTTCCAAATTTCATGGATAGCATCATTATTCTTTATTTTAATGAGTACCAGTGCTCTATATAATAGCGACGTAGTATATATATACGAAGTGCATATATATAAAGTATATATATGCGAAGTATATATATAATAGCGATATTAATAGAATATATAATAGTAATAATATTAAAGTATTAATTATAGTATAGAGAAATAAAGAAAGAGTATAAAGACTTCTAATATATAAGTCTTATTTATATAATATAATAAATAGAAATCTTCTTATTATTCTCTATCTTAATTATCTTTTATTAATATATTTAATACTTAAAGTATTAATTTTAATAATAAAACTCGAATTTAAATACTTACTAAGTCTTATTAATAATAAATAAAACGTTATATTACTCGAAAAGATATATTAAAAATTTATAAGAAAGTCGAAAGATAATAGCTGTATTATTAAAATTATAAGCTTACTTATAAAAGTTAAAAGAGGATTTAAAAGTAAATAGAGCGAATATCGAGATATATTACGGAGATAATACGTTTTAAAGATAATAATGAGTATAGAAAAGATCGTAGGAAAGGTGATATACGATTATATAACTCCGTCGAGCGAGCTAATGAGTATATACGTAATTATATAAAGCATTATCGTTAAATAAATGTAACTATACAGAAAGTGCCAAGAATGCCAAGAGTGCCAAGTATTTTAGCGCTGTCCAGGACTTTTGGTGCCGACCTCCGTAGAACGGACGGATTGATTCTCCAAAACCTCTCCGGGGCCAGGTCCTGAATACAGTATAAAATCAGGTGGCTGGGAAACACGGTGGCTGGGATGCGTGGGGGCCAAATTTCGACAAGTTTCCCGTATCTCGCACACGTAAAAATCGCTGGACTGAATTTAATTTTCTTCACCCCCGATGAGGTGCTGGCATATGCTGAGTGTATCCGTTTCACCCCGGATGAGGTGCATATACTTAGCATCTACTCACCCCTGCCGAACTTTTTTTCACCCCTGCCGAGCTGTGACCTTCTCTGACGCCGTTACGCTTAAATCTCATATTTAGCCGGTGAGAATGAGGTATCTGAAATCTACCCGCGTACCTTAGCTTGTAGAGGAAGTCTGGGTGAGATGTCAAGGTACAAGCACTCAGACCGGAAGGGCCGAGATATTCCAATCGCCATACAAGGATGTATCTGAGAAGATGCGTGATTGGGTAAGGTTCTGTGATCAGCTATCCGCCTCGCCAAATCTCTCTTCTCTATTCAATACCAAGTGTATTGTCGAATTGAAAGCGATGCACATCTTTTCAAGGAGACAAAGTGCTTTGAGATCCTTGGATGGCTTATGAAAAACCGACACCATTGTACCAGAAGATTTTTGAGGAGCGTTACAGAAAGCTGCGATGTCGGTGGCATCTCAATAAGACGTCTTCCAAAACGACAACGACTGACATCTAGGATCCCACCGACAAGTCTTTAACCTCGTCCAATCCGGGAAGGCCACCCTCCTGCTGGTCCACCAGACAGCCGTTGGTCGCAGGCCGTGGACTGGGCGGGGAGATTAAGATATCGACGACGGAGACATGTAGCAAGATTCTTAAACATGACATCACATTGGAAATCTATATTGCTTTTGATGATCACTATCCACGGTCACAGTGCTAAATGTATCCAAATAATCTCCGCAATCCCTAGATCATCCAATCCAGATCTCAATGATCATCTGAACATCCCAAAGACCCAGAATGGGGTCGTCTATACAGATCCTCGCCAAGACCACCTGATGCAAGTCCATTCGTCGGCCGAGATTCCTAAAATACCCATCGAATGCGAATCAGATTTGCTGGATGACACCATACAACATTCTTGACACTGCTGTATCGGAGCTCAATGGACCGAAAGACACATAGGACAAAAGTCGCCTACGCCCTTTAGTCACTCCAAGAAAGTGAAGAGATTCGTATGAATGATACTCATAGCGCGATCCGCATCTCGCTGATCCACCACGCAGGAGATGTTGATCTCGCTTGCTCCTGCTCGCATTTAGTCAGTGCCATAGGAACCAAACTAGAAGAATGCGATTGAGTAGGAAAGAAGGTGAGGAGAGGGCCGTACCCTGCGAGATCATTTCGATGTTGATATTATGCTTCCCCAACACACTAAGCATCGCCCCTGATATACCCACCATATTCTTCATCTCCTGGCCCACCAGACTCACAATCGCCATCTCATCCACCAGCCCCACCGCTCCTAAGCGCGCCATTTCATCGACAGCTCCCCGAAGATCGATATCTACGATGTGTCTCCTCTCGCCGTCTCCGCGGACTAGTTCACGATGACAGTAGAAAGCCAGGGAGACATTTACTTCTGAGCTGGCAATCAGGTCGACGGAGAGCCGCCATTTGTCTAGGATTGCAAACGTGCGTTCCAAGAAACCACGCGAGGAGGTCCGTTTGTTGGAGCGGAGATTTATGACCAGGATGCGATTTTTCACTGTTACGGCCGTAGGGCGTTTTGCACGATTGGTCAGCGTGCCGTTGATGCCGGATTTCCGGGAGCGGAATGCTGGTGGTGTGGGAAGACGCGCGGAGGTGATATTCTTGGAAGCAGAGGCCTCCAAGGAGTCTGGGAGGATCGTTGTCCCGGTGCCGCTGGGATTCGTCACGTTCCTTATTCGAATCGGGATGCTTTCGCGGATTACTTGTTCCATGGTGAACGGGTGTATGACTTCAGATCCGTAGAATGTTAACTCGGCAGCTTCGGATGGCGTGATTGTTGAGAGTAGTCGTGCGGTAGGCACTTTCCTGGGATCGGCACTGTAAATGCCTTCTACTTCTTTCAGAATTTGAAGTTCGGATGCACCGAGACTGATAGCGACAAGAGCGGCGCAGAGATCAGTGTAGCCTCGGCCGACGTGGCTCAGTAGACCGCCGGGCACAGGGCCGAAGAAACCGGTTACGACGGGGATCCGGTCGCCTGACTCGAGGAACACGGGCCTCAGAGCTTCGGCGTAATCTTCATAGAAACCCTGGTTGATGTCACCCGTTGGTGCTTCGACAGTCCGGATACTGGAGAGATCAATCACATAGGCGTCTAATCCACGATCTTGGAGAAGTGAGGCGATGAAGTAGCAGCTTAGGATTTCCCCTTTACTGATGATTATGTCTAAAGTCCGCGGACTGACTTCTCCCAATGTGTCGGCTGCTGTTAGGTATTTCATGAGATCGCGGGTTTCCCGCTCGAACTCTACGGTGAGATTTGCAAGGAGGTTCGGGGATCGAAGATTTGGGATGGCGGCTTGGATGTGGTCGTCGAGAATACTGGTGACGATGGACTTATAGGCTGGAGGGTTGCTTTTCGCTGCTTCCGCGGCGGCTTTGAGCAGTCTGGGCACGTTTTAAGATTTCTGCTTGTAGGAGGATCTGTGGATGTGCTTACTTCGTGGTTGTGCCTTCGGCTTTGATTCCAGAGCTACGGGCAGAGCAAACAACTGCCAAACGATTGCGTTTGAGTTCGCTGCAGATAATGTTCGCGATCTCGTTGGGAAATTTGCCAATGGAGGTGCCGCCATATTTTTGCACCACCCAGTCCTTCCGAAAGTTCAAGGCGCCGCTATCTGATTCCATATCTAGAGTGAAGGGAAAATTGATGTCTAGTTTGAAACCCAGGTGTAAATTATGGGAATTCACTACAGCATACGTTCATTATGTTTTTTTATAGGAAAAAGGGGAAGGAAGAAACACACATCATCGGTCATCCCTCGGTTGACTCATACTTTGTTCCCAGCGTTCAGTGTACCTGAAGACTTCAGATTTCAAGCTCCAACTCGACAACGCAAGAAGATTTTGGGATAGTAGCAAGTCTTCGATAAATCTAGTATACCGTGTTTCTGATCAATCTTTCTGAGGAATGTTATAATCCAATTTTTGAAAGTGCGATGCTCCGAGAATCAACCGAGGCAACGTCACGTGATCCGGTCGTAGCGAAAAATCTGAAAGTCAATCGACATATCCGAAGACGAAATTGATACTCGGACACTGGATCGCTGCTCCTCGAGATGACGATCTAGAAAGTTCTCTTCGTTGACAGGCCCCCCAGAACTCCCGACTATCTTGAATACGAGGATGCATTTCCATCCCACCTGACCGTCGACCCAAACGACCGACCAAAAAAGTACTTGCAAGGCGCCAGAAGTACCGAGGTCGAAATCCAGGCATCGAGTGTTACGCGGAATGCGAGAAATGCACGAAAAGAACGGTTCAACATCCATGGACTCAAGCCAAGGCGCGAAAAGCCATTACCGGAGCTTTGGTGACGCCGGTGCGCGGAGTTGTGTGTCACGAACAGCCATTCGAGAATTCCAGAGAAAGTTGAATGAAAAACATGCGACCGTAGACGGAGGGAGACTCAGAAGACGAGCCAGCGCATGCGCAAGGCACGGAGATGAAGGATTCCACGTTAATTTCATCATCCCAAATGGACAACGAAACTCTGTCTACGCTCATCCGCTCCCTGCTCGACTCTGCGCCAAATTCTCCGACAAGAACAACAAGGCAGTCCGGCGCGCTTTTCGGGCTAGGTCGAGGCTTTTTCCCAGAACAAACGCAACAGAATGCGAGGACACCTTGAGATGGATTGCATGCGACGAATGCGGAACTCCACGCAGCCACATCATCCAAATACCGTTGACAATCCTGAACACGCCTACGCCCACTGTCAGTATCACGGTCAGGCCTGCTGGCGGAAAATCCGTACCCGAGGCTCAGCGACCAGCATCGTGCAAGAGATGATAGAAACGTCAGGTGGTAGATTTTGTCAGCATTCTCCTCAGTCGTCGAAGCTTCGCTGTGGCTCGTCCGGGGAGTGTAGAAAGGGCACCTTTCGAAGTATCAGCAAAGCACAAAGTTTGCATATTGTGAGAGGACTGCCAAGAAGCTGGCGTGGACGATACCGCAGCGTGTGAGGCATGCGATGTGAAGCAGGACACTCATAGATGAAAGCAATCGAGTTAGGCAGGTACATAGACCAGGACATACGTAGCCAGACTCACCTTCCGCCTTTTCCCCAACAAGCGTCGCATAATCGAATAGATACTGCTCAGTTCAGAACGCCCATGCAAAATACAAACAATCCTCTCAAGCGACGATACGAATACGACAACAAGAAACAACTTCACCAACGCTAGCGCCGATCAAGGGCCAATGTCAATTGGTCATCACGTTAGAGGCCGCTGTCAAGCCGATGTACCAGCGGCGACGGCGGGGATATTAGCGTGCATCTCGCAGCTGTGACCGCTGTGATAGGGTAGGTCAAAATAAGCTAAAAACGCTTACGCAAAGTCGACCTCTTAAAGTAAGGCATAATCTACCTACCTCCCTAGCCTGAGAGTACCGAGCCGCAATGTCCTCATCTCGCCGTATAAATAGGAGTGGTTCCTCTTACGAACACGCAAAGTAGAGTCTGCCTCAGCGTTTTGTATATATGTACATATAATTGAGTCGTTCTTACCTTCTTCTACTTCGGTCTTGCTGCTGTCTGCTTTCTACCCGCTTCTTGGGGGGGTGGAAAGAGAATTGGTTGTTCCAGAGGTCAGAGATCAGCAGTCCCCAACTACCTTACCACCGCTCCATCTTAATCTCCCGCCCAAAGATCCCGCAACAATGGCCAACGCCGGCCACAACCCCAACGGCCTGATAAGCTACGGTCCAAACGAAAACTGCACCCTGACACCCGGTCCGCAGTACTGTCCGGCGAGCGTGGGCGTCTACGAGTACCGCCCTTCGTTAGCCGCAAACAGCGTGTTCATCGCGCTTTTCGCCATCGCACTGGTCATCCATCTGGGGCTGGGGATCAAGTACAGGACGTGGGCCTTTGTGTTTGCGATGTTCTGGGGGTGCGCCAGTGAGTTGATTGGGTACGGGGGGCGGGTGCTGATGTGGGAGAACCCGTTCTCGTTTCCGGGCTTTTTGATCCAGATCAGTGAGTAGCTTGCCTCGCATCATTGCCCTGCTGGCGTATATTGTCAATTGCTTTTCAAGCGGGATGAGAGAAATGGTTTCTAACGCCCGACAGTCTGTATCACGCTTGGTCCGGCATTCTACTCAGCAGCCATCTACCTGACCTTGTCGAAAATGTCAGTACACCTCATCTCAGAATCACGAACCAGGTCTCACGCTGACATTGATATACCACAGTATCATCTTCCTCGGTCCCCAGCATGCACGCTTCTCCCCAAAGCTTTATTACTGGATCTTTATCGTATGTACCTCCGCTGTTCCCTTTTCCTCCTTGAGCAAAAATTTGAGCCTTGAGACATGGATCGGGAGAATCCACTTCGCGGACAAGTTTCAAAACCTGAAAGACACCTCCGAACAGGCAATACTGATTGCGAAATCTTCCTATAGCCCTGCGACATTCTCTCCCTAATCCTGCAAGCCGCCGGTGGAGCCCTATCGTCTGTTTCCTCCGGAAGTAGCAAAATCGCAGTGGACGTCGCCATCGCGGGTCTCTCCTTCCAAGTCTTCACGCTCTGCGTCTTCATATCCCTCTGTATAGAGTTCACGATCCGCTATATTAGGGCGCAACGGGATCAGCAACGGAAAACGCCCTTGCCAACGAGGTTCAAGGTATTCGTGGCATGCTTGTCATTAGCAATCATCTGCATCTTGATACGATGCGCGTACAGGATTGATGAACTGAGTGATGGGTATGATGGACCGTTGATCCATAACGAGCCGCTATTCATTGGGCTTGAGGGAGTGTGAGTGCTGCTCTCGTCCGTCGACGCGCGACGAATCTAACGACCAACGGGTACAGAATGATCGTTCTTGCTGTCTACTCGCTTGTGATTGCACATCCTGGACCGATATTCGGACGCTCAGATGCAAACACTTATGAAACCGACGTCACCGCTACCTCGGATGCCTTCACTGAGAAGGCGGAGCCCGGGATGTCGACTACGCAGCAGAGTGTATGACGACGAGAGTGAAAATTTGTTTTAGACGAGACAGAGTGACAATAGAGGCGCCCAGATACCACTAAAGGATAAACTCGTAGGCAGCGAATATCACAGAACAGCATGATATACCCATATCCACATTCACTGCGCCTAGCAGACGAAGTCCAGACTGGATTTCATATCCATCAAGTGCGAAACATTTTTGCACATATCCAACGAACCCTCAATCTATCCATGTCTTTTGCTACAAAAACCTTATGACGCAGCACAGTCAACTTCCTTCTCTGCATTCGCCGAGCCCAACTTCAACCAGAGCGTTCCGCGCCTCTAAATGATCTCCGCAGCAAACTCTCGTAATCGTGCCACGCACTTAGCTCGTCTGACGGATCGCGAGCCGCCAGGCAGCGACTATGCGCAAGGTACAACAGTGCCAATGGTTGTCGATCAGATTCCCAAGCCACCAATTGCTGACACTCCTTGCCCTGCGTTCTTGATAGAAACCGTGAGCGTCAATTTTAATCCAAAGCCTCAATCCGGACGAATGCCCCCCAGAGCTCTTGATTGAGCCGATTTCGGCAGGCGGACGGCAACCAAGCCTTTGCATTTCTCTGCTGATCATGAAGAGGAAACAAGACTAGCTTGTCAATCCCGAGCTCGTTTGTTCCTAAAGATTGGTCCCGAATTCGCTCAGGTCACGACGGACAAACCCGGACAAGGTAGCGGAGAATTTGATGTCTACATGATACAGCATGGCATGCTTACCGAATGCACGTGTTTGCAGTTGACATGATGTTGTCATCCTGTCACGTTTTTCTTGCGGCTGTCATGATTTTAATCTCCGTTGTTCAAGTCTCGTTCGCCAGTCCCACCCACAGGGTCTCCGAAGCAGCTGCCTTCGTTCCCAGGCCGTTAGATACCGCAGAATTTCCTTTCCCTTCGAGTATTCATTTTCGCCGACTTGGTAAGGTGGGAGCCATGCCCAAGGCATACGTCAGAACCCTGGGTACGGCCCCACCAGGCCACATCGCTTTCAAGTTCCTCCAGCGCGGCCCCAACTACGAGATCCTCCCCGTCCGCGTCGGTGCCGTGGCTCTTCACACTTTCTACACTACGATCTCACACTCGGCATCCATCATGTGGCCGCAGACCAAACGCCCGGCAATGGTTTTCACGATAATCCAAGGGGCACTCCAACTTACGATGACTGGCTTCGGCACAGCGGTCCCCTGGGACTTTGTAGAAGATTGGGCGATGAAAGCAGCGGAGAGTGTGGTAAGAGGATGGACGGATACGTTCGACGCGGGGTATGAGGTTGAAGGGATGGGAGTGGGGTGTGGGTCAGTTGGGGGCTGTTGGAGGAGTGGGTGGGCAAGGAAGATGCGATTATTATGTAATGGTAATAGGAATACTCAGATTGCTCTGCAGAATATAGCAAAGTCCCACGGTCCCAGCTTGATAGCGGGAGGAGCTGGATGTGGTATAGCATGAGCTGCGCCAGGCGGCGTAACCTCAGTCCATCCTCCAGTGGATAGTTTATCCTTCTTAAATAAAGACTTCTTCGTGCTTGCGCTACCTCCCACAGGCGACGCGGAGAAGTTGACTGCAATCAGGAACTCTTCACTTTCCCGCCTTCTCGTGAACGTAACCAATCCAGCTCCACCGCCAGCTATCAGCCAAGTCATATTGCCTCTTCGTAGAGCTTCATGGCTGCGTCTGAGCGTGCCCAAGCTCTTGTAGAAAGCAGAAAATCGATTTGCCAGGGATGAACCCCAATTAACAGGTGTATGCGTATTGTACCCACCACGATCATTGCCCACTTCTTCGCCAGCAAAGAGCATTGGCACACCTTCAATAGTGAAATTGAAAACCGCTGCACAAAGGGTTCCGTCAGGTCCACCATACATTTTGAGGTCTAGATCCATGTCCCAATTTTGCATGATAGACGTGTGCAGCATGCCTATCGGGTGTGCTGACTGCAGCTGGCTGAACACCTTGGGCAAATTACTCGCGTCCTGCGTCTTTGTGGCAGAGGCCACGGCAGGCTGGAGGGAGTAGTTGGCGTAATCCATGTTGAAGGGGCTTAGGGAAAGTTCAGGATTGCAACATTCACCAAGGAGTATCGCCTTCGGATTAACAGCTTTCAAGTTGCTGCCAATGAATGCCCAGGTTGCGGCTGGGATCATTCGATCCTTTCCATAGGGATTGTCAGCTGTGTCGAAGCGAAAACCATCGACGTTGTAGTTCCTCATCCACCATACCAGCATCGTCAACATATACTTTTGCACCGCAGGGCTTGACTTAAAGTCCAGCTGTGCGACGTCATCAAAGTTGAAGGCTTGCGAGGTGGAGCTTGAATTGTTCTTGATGCCGTCCGTATGTACGTAATACTCCGGGTGCTGTACAACTAACGGATGGTTCCACGCGGTATGGTTCAAGACAACGTCCATGATAATACTCAGTCCCAGAGCATGCGCTTGGTTCACTAAGGTAGCAAAGTCAGACGGCTGCCCCAAAGCTGGGTCTATGGCGTAGTAATCAGCAACTGCATAAGGGCTGCCACATGCTGGATGATTTTCGAACGGGACGCCGATCGGATGAATGGGCATGAGCAGGATTGTTGAGAATCCTAAGCCGGCAATACGTGATAGATCATGGGATATTGCCAGCAGATTACCAGTTGATGAGAATATAGGCGCGTAGATGTTGTAAATCATTTCGTCGCCAAAGGTCGCCGCATGAGCTTTGCTGCTGCTGCTAATATTAGCAATCTCCGCTGGTGCGATCGTGGTTGCCGTGGTTGAAGAGTTTGCCAAACTATTTGGCAGTACGACTTGCCACTGAGCCAAAGGGTCGTTCGCACTTGCCATTTGAATCACGGCTGAACCGCTGGTCGAGCCTGCAGCTCCTGCCACCAAACCACTGTTCTGATTGACCAGCGTCAGGGCTCCATTCGAGGTTGGCACCAGAGTCCACATCTCACTTGCTCCTCCGTTGCAAGACCATTGCTGTAAACTCGCACCCTCGGCTTTACTTTCGTAGGCCACATTCAAACACATAGTGGTGTCTATAGCATTGAGCAGATAGCGCCCGCTCTGATAGTCTTGAAGGATCCAGCTCGGTACTGAACCATTAGAAGAAGCTGTCAATACAACTTCGGCACCAGCATAAATGGCCGTGGTGTTGAGATAGAGACCTGTTGCGGTATTTTTGAGGGCGAATACTGCGCCGTCCGCGGGTACTGGCATTGTGCTAGTTACGGTTGTGAGGGTGAACCTCGTTGGCTGGCTCCTGGCCTGTCTGGTGGAAACCTTTTCAGCTCGGACTCGCCAAGTAGCCTCTCTGTAGTGATTGAGATAGACTGTCCTTTACAGGTGCCTTTACAAAACAGAACCTCCGGATAGAATGGTAGTGTAGAAACTCATCAAACTGGTGTAAGTTTGCAACTGCTCAAAACAATACTGATTGCTACCATAGGTTATCACTGAGGCATTTGGACTGATGGCAAAAGCCGGACGGGATTTGACAGAATTGATTGGTACTAGTAGTGTTGTGCTCAGGCATTACGGTTTCAACCCTTTGCCGAATAACTCCAGTGTATCAAATATATGAAAGTAGCTGTGAAGACATACAGATCAATTATAGTACTCAATTGTTCGTAGAATCTTTTGTCAAACTATCAATACTGTCATCTGAAAGGGAAGAAAGCTTTCGTGAATTACCAAACACGGCAAGGCGGCAACGCTAGTGCCTTATCAAGTTAAGCACCGTCTGGCGGAATATTAAGGAGACTAAGGTACGGTATAATATTTTCCTGCACTATTATTGTCGAGCTGCTGCACTTGGCCTCCACCAGGGCACCAGTCCAAAACGACGGCGTCACCGAGTGATGCATTGGGACTGTCTAAGAACAGATTCACTAGGCCTCAGCCCTATCAATTTCGCAGGTCGGTTCGGTTGGCTCGCGAACTACCTTCGTCGAATGTTAATAGTGTAAGCTAAGTATGCTTTTGTAGCCTGGTCGGGCAACAGCTATATCGATTTCCAAGTGGACATGCTCTAAAGTTCAAAGACAGACAGCGTACGAGTAAAGTCGCAATAACTGGATGTATGAAGGTCGCGGAAATACGACTACGCCGTCATTAGACTGCTAAAATTATATGAACGTGAAAAGAGCCGGAGCTGACCTTGAAACCTGTGCCGCCTGCATGCGACTGGGCAAGATGTTTGATTGGAGAAATTTGGATAGCATTTTGCATAGGATCTATCGCATCTCTTAAGGCTTAGCAGTTCAGACTGCTGATGTTTGAGCATTGTGGCGTACAACCTTCGAGGACCTATCGCATCTCTTGAAGCTTAGCAGTTCAGACTGCTGATGTTTGAGCATTGTGACGTGCAACCTTCGAGGACCTATCGCACCTCTTAAAGCTTAGCAGTTCAGATTGCTGGTGTTTGAGCATTGTGGCGTACAACCTTCGGAAGGACATGGCTGCAACCACACAACTATGATAAGTTATAAGAGTGAGTTCAACGGCTATCCTCAACACTGACTTGTAAAGTGGCATTAAATTCCGCTGAAAATTACTTTGTGTTGATTCCAGTCAACTAGCGTGGATAAAGACCGTCGCAAGGGCACAAACAACGAATGAAGCATGGCACTGCTCGGCGAAAACATCAGAGGCAATGTCTTACACATACTTACTCTGGCTGCAGCCTTTAGCCTCGTCCTTACAAGCCCGGCAACAGCACCTACGGAGCCAAGTCCAGGGGTTATAGCGAATACAACAATACTTCCAGGCCCCGGTGACAAATATTGCGGTAAGCAGCCATTATGTGGGCTCATTTACAGTAGTCTATTCTCCCAGGACTGACTCTTCTAGATACTGACGGCAGTGACTTTGAAAACGGATCGTCATCCGCCTCCCCTTTGATCGAAGACTGCGGCAACCTGTCTTCCATTATGACTTCCGCGCCCAACGACGATAACCCTTATGGCTGGTGGGAAGTACAACACTGCACGCCAAACTGCAAGTGGTGGCTAGCCAAGTATCAGACTTGCGAATTCGGTGTCAGTGCAGACGGACCGTTCGGAGCGTACAAGCTTGGTATAACGAGAGTCGACATTGCTGCAATACTCGATCTGAGCATTGAGAAGTTTAGCTGGTACAAGCAGGTTGGCGCAAGTGGAGACATGCAGTGTAATATCATGAACGGAGCGGATGAGCCGACCGGTGAGCAGCATGGGATGTCATGGTCTATAGCTCATACGTAAGGTTTCGTGTAAACTTCGAGGAGGTCTGCTCTCAGGTTGCTCTTCGCGTTCTTCGAAGGATGATTGCGAGCTTAATAGCAGCATTTTTTCGAGTTAGGGGCCTATAATGGAGCCAAAACAATCATTTGACATGGGACATGAGTTCCGGGTGTACGCTTCGGCTTGATCTGACTGAGCAAGAAGCGCTTGATAGTATTCGGGCCCGTAAGCGCTCGCAGCTGTTGTGATGTACATCGTAAAGGGTGAGAAGAGGATCGCGGTCGAGGAAGACTTGAATATTGAATGGCTTGATCGACTTGGAACAGGACGTGTTGTTTATTTTTTTGTCCATGATGGTGTCGAGGGAGGGCCGTCTCTTATATCCCGCCAGACAGGCTCCAGCTCCGTCTAGGCGTCAGTTAGACTATGACAACATGCACAATAGCGCAAAGGATAGAAAATGGAATAGTATACTGATAGAAATATCAAAAGCCGCGAGGAAGTCGGTGGATTGAAGATTAAAAATGGAGCGAGGATGCGTAAAACGGCTCTGGCCGATCCCATTCTAGCGGCTTTTCCGCGTTTCCTGTACCGTTTCTTGGCACTAGCCTAAGTATTCATAGCCCTCACAAACCCTATCCCACCAGGAACAACATCGGCCCGAACAAATAACAAACGCCGACATGCCGACTATGGATCACAAAATAACTGGTCTCGCAAAAGCATGGGCCGACTGGGGCCTCACGATTAAAGACAGGGCCGAACACCTTGAAGACCAGGCCAACATTCAGGCAATCCTGAATCTCGATCTTGGCGCCCAAGCAACCATGACCAATAACTTTCCCTCCTTCCTCGACACGTCTCCCGGCACCGGCAGCTCTGGCAGCGCACCACGTCTCGCGCCCTCGCCGGTCGCTCAGCAGCAACAGCAGCAGATCAACAACAACGGTAATGGGGCCGGTATGAACGGAATGCCTATGGCGGCTGGACAGCAGGCAGATGTGAACTTCCTGTTTCAGAAGTTGGTGGAGCTCAGTGAGGTGTTGAAGGAGAATCGCGAGAAGACAGCAGGGGTTATCGCTGGTGCTGAAGAGCTTGCTGTACGTGGATCTACCCCAACCTTCATAGTGCTCAGCATCTGCCTGGCCCTCCTATTATTCTTATGCCTTAATGCTTGCTAACACGCTTTCCCCAACCTAGACTCGCGCTGCAGCCAAAGGAGCAAGCCCCTCCCTTCAAGAAGCCAATGCAGAGGTCTCCTGTGAGTCTCACTCTATATAGGCCCCTCCTCCTCAGACTCCAATGACTAAATATCAGCCCAAGCCGTCCGCATCGCCGATCTCGAACGCCAGCTTGCCCGCGAGCAGAACAAAACCCGCATTCTCATGGACGAGCAAAAGGAAAACATCAAGCTCATTGGCGAGTACGAACACCATCTTGGCGAAATAGTCAAAGATGTCCGCGACTTTAGTTTCAACACGAAAACCCGCGAAACCTCTATTGCACGCCACTATAACAAGCTCTTACAAGATGAAAAAGATGCACACTTGGCCGCTCGCCTCGAGAAAGACGACTGGCACGCCAAATTCATGCGTACCGTCGAAATGCTACGGGAAGCCTATCGTCTACGGTGCGAGGAGGAAGAGGTACCCATACGTGTTATTGCTGGACTGCAAAACGAGGTGCGGGCTTACCGTTCATGCCTGGGGATGGAGGCTGAGAAGCCGGAAGAAGAGTTTGGGTGGGAGATTCTGAAGGACGTGCTGAATGGAAGTGGAGAATCGTGAGGCATTTTCCCCCATTTAGATGGCACAGACGAGACAAGAGCGTGCATGGCATTTAGTACGGCGTCTGGAATGATACCCCAGGTTGCATTTGATGGTTGAATCTTGTGCGATGAAGGCATAGGAAGCTAGCTAGGACGCCACATCCGAGGTAGCTACTTGCGGCACAAAATTGTTGCTTATAAGGGGTGATATGATGAAGTTTGCTGCCTGTGACCGTCCGGAACCAGCATGTTGCATATTGGCATGGCACTCCCAGGCCCATTCCCCAGGAAGCTCTGTTCGAACCTCTCACTCAGGACTGTCAATGGACTCGGCAGGTCCATTGGCTCGTAGCCCGTCAGGGTTTAGCAGCTGCCAGTATCTATGGAAGCAGATCGTATGGGCCGGAAAGTTTTGTGCACAATGCCCATGCACTCCCCAACCTGAACTCCACTATACACCTCTTGTAACTGTGATATATACAATGACCCTCCAGCCCCCTCTTCTTCAGCTCAATTGCTTCTTGCACCACCCTTTGCAGCCCTCAGCTCATCCATCTTCGCTACCCTCTTCTTAAATTCTACATACTGGCATTTCTCGTACGAATGTCTCTCATCCTATAGCAATCCTTGTCAGCCATGTCCGGATTCGCTTAGCGGAGCAAGTATAGCAAACCACGCATTTCCAAGGCAGGTAATATGATTCGAATCGACACCGGTTGAGGGGGATAGCGAGGTGGGCGCAGCTGTCTCGGTAGGCTAGGGGTAATTTGGCTTCAGACATTTGCTCCCGAGTTGCACGAGCTAAAGGGAGGTGGAAACTCAGTCAGCAATGGGTTCGGATGCTTCGCTGCTGTCCATGCTTCGAGACCGCATAGAAAGGAAGGTGGTCTTGAGACGGGCTACGACTCACGGGCCTCATGGTTGGTGCCGAGAGCACCTTTGGCCGTCTCCTTGACCGTCTCCTTGACCGTCTCTATGACTGTCATTTTGCCAATCGTTTCCTCTGAGCCCATGAAAATACTGGCAGTCTGCCTTTTGGGTGAAGCACCAAAAGGATCAAAGAGATCAAAAGCTCTCAATCGGAGCTCGGATGCCAAGACCAAAAGGCGCTAGCTCGTCTAGTGCGGGCTCCCCTCGGTCAATTTACGCGTGAAGATCGCAGTGCGCGTCTCAAACCCATTTCCATTTGGTCCACTTAATCCTTTTGAGGCGCACAACCAACCCTCAATTATTCCCTATATTTCCAAGAGTCACCACATCTTACGCCCAAGGCAACCTGGACAATCATGTTGTAAATCTCCGCGCTCAAAAGCGATACTGAGATTTCTGTTTGCTCCTCTGCACTGGCCTGCGGGTAACTGCCGCTGCTGCATGAAGGAGACAGAAGTCTGCCCACCATGGCCCCAGGCGTTGCGTCAAATGGCATATACTCTGCCACTTACAGTGGTGTAAGTCGCTGCCCATCCACGTCTTCTCTTACGCGGATTTGGAAAGCAACGCTAACATTCTGCAGGTTCCGGTGTTCGAATTCAATGTCGAGGGGAATCATGTCATGCGAAGAAGAAGAGACCACTACATAAATGCCACTCACATTCTCAAAGTCGCCGACTACGACAAGCCAGCCAGGACAAGAATTTTAGAGAGGGAGGTCCAAAAGGGGGCGCATGAGAAGATACAGGGAGGCTATGGGAAATACCAAGGTTAGCAGAGACCTAGTAGCTTGGATGTTCGTCTCCACGCTCACGGTCCTTGGCAGGTACTTGGGTCCCTTTGAGAGAAGGAAGACTCCTTGCAGAGCGCAACGGCGTCATCGACAAGCTCCGACCCATCTTCGACTACGTCCCTGGAGACAGCAGTCCACCACCAGCGCCCAAGCACACCACCAATTCCAATAAGCCCAAGATTCCCAAGGCCCCAAATAACAAAAAGATACCAAGTGAGTGCTGTCTGCGCTTGACAAGTACAGCTTTTGCTAACGAACAGAACCCAAAGTGAAACCAACCTACAGTCAGCTCAGCGAAGACTACGACAACATCAGCACACAACTCCATGATGATGACTCCCAAGACAACTCTACAATCGCTTCTGCGTCGTTTATGGATGAGGACGACAGATATGTAGGGAGCCAATACGATCCACATTCGCGCAAACGGAAGCGCGGCCAAGATGTCCTTGAGCAGCAGCACATGCTTTACGCTGATGAACTCCTCGATTACTTCATGCTCTCCACATCCGACGCTCCCCTCCTGCACCTCGCTCCACCAGTACCACCAGAACCTTTCGAGATCAACCGCCCTATTGACGACCAAGCTCACACTGCTCTTCATTGGGGCGCTGCCATGGGTGACATCGACATCGTACGATTCTTTATCGAACGTGGAGCCAGTCTGTTTGCCCGCAACAAGAGAGGGGAGACACCGTTGATACGAGCAGTACTCTTCACAAACAATTATGAGAAGGAGACTATGCCGAAGCTCGTACAGCTTCTTGTAAGCACGATCCGAGAACAAGATAACCACGGAGGTACTATTCTTCATCACATCGCCATGACTACCAACAGCTTGGCCAAGAAGAGATGTGCTCGCTACTACTTAGACATTGTCCTCAATAAGATGGCTGAAGTCTGCACGCCACAAGAGTTTACAAGGCTAGTCAACCTGCCGGATGCCAGCGGCGACACCGCATTACACATTGTTGGTCGACACAACGCCAAGAAGTGCATTCGAGCTCTCCAGGGCCGAGGTGTTCGAGGAGACCTCGAGAACGGCAATGGAGAGACCGCCGATAGGATCATACAAGGCCAACGTGCCATTCGTCAGGACTTCGTATCATCATCTCCACTGCCGGACTTTGGTGCAACTAACGGGCACGAGCTGGTTAAAGCCTCCAAAGCAGGACCGGCATCTCACTACCATAGCCAATCCGCCAGATCCTTTAGCCAGTCCTTTGGCGAAATGGCCCAAGACAAATCCCTTCAAGTGGCACTGGCCTACGACAGCGAGATCAAACAGAAAGATGACGACCTAGAGGAAGGTCAGCGCTTGGTTCAAAACGTCGATCACCAACTACATAGCGTCCGACAAGGGATATTCCGACACTTACAAGAGGGAACCGACAGCTACGACAACGAAGAAGAAGAACACCGTCTACGAGAAGAGGAGCGCAGACTAACCACCGAAAGCGAAAGCCTATCCGAGCAAATCCAACACAAAGAGCTTCACCACGCCGTTCGCTCCGAAGAGCAAGCTTTGCCACCTTCAGCGCACCGAAAACCCAATAGTACCATGTCTAACGAGCATGAACTCGAGGAGCAGAAGATTGCCGCGTTGGCGCTAGCAGAGCAGCAGAATAAGAGAAGAAAGTTGACGAGTGCTGTGGTGGTAGCTCAGGGGGCAGCTGGCATGAGCGGACATGGCGAGACGCTGAAGCAGCTTGTTTCGAATACGTGTGGGGTTCATATCGACGAAGTGTCGGCGTTGGCACCGGAATTGTTGGAAGAATTGCAGCAGAGTAAGATGGAGGTGGGGACTGAAGTCGCTGCTTTGGCATAGGGTCATCAGGATGCCACAGGAATGGGACACTGTACAGGACAGGGCACATCATTGTGGGACCTCTCTTTTTCATCATCCCATCGCTGGGTGTTGGCTCCTCAGCTGGAAATTCTGAGTCCGGGATCGATGTACCTATTGTCCCATGCATGAGAGACGATGACCGAAGATAGGGCAGATAGGGTCAATCGATGTACTCCAACTCCAACCTCGGTCGCTAAGGTCCAACGTGCCTTATTCCCCGCTCCTTCTCGCTGGGAAGTCGTCCGGTACGGACGCTTTCTCTTGTCTCTTCGAAGCGTAGCTCACGGGGTCTCGGTTGCGTTAGATTTTCCCTTCTGTGTAAAGCCCTTTACTTTTAGAATCTAGAAAGCCCTAGACAGCCTCTCAACATGTATCAAAAAACTGCGCTCGTAGACGCCGAAAAATCAAAATCAAAATCAAAATCAAAGGACTAGGTGACGAACGAGGAAGAGGAAAAGCCGCACCTATCCATCGATCGGCCCTGCCATTTCTTTTCAACCTAGCACGACAGACACGAGCGGTACTCTACCATGCTTTCCAGTCAACCGACTGACTGGGAGAGGTAGGACAGAGCAGCGCTGTAAATGCAGAATAAGGGGGGAGTTAAAGTGCAACTAACAGTTCAATTACCAGTCGAAGACTAAAGTATCAAAAACATACCTTACTCAATGCAGCATTGCGCCATGCCATGCCATGTCCAGCTTTGCAACTCGGTTCCAAACAAACGGACAAATGAAAACAGGAAAAGAAAGACAAGAAAACGCTATAACCCAAGCACCGTAAGTTACAACCCTGAATCACCGCTGCACACCCATCAATCAATCAATCAATCAATCAATCAATCAATCAATCAATCAACCACTCAACTCGCACCGCAACGTCAAACCGTAGCGCACCCAGATCCCAGCATCTGCACATCCCCCTCCCCCTCCCGAACCCCATCCACGCCACCACCCGATTCCAAACCCTGCATCTCCGTCTCCATCTCGCATCCGCCCTTGCTCCCGCTCTGCACGCCCTGCGAAGCTTTGGAGCGACCGCCATCGTCGGTACATTGGACGCCTTCCATGCGAGTGTCGTCGTTGGCATGCTCATCGCACTCGACGCCTTGCATCTGATTCTCGTCGCAAGGCTCGACGCCGACCATCTTACCCTCTTCCGCCGCCTCACAGCGTTCGACCCCTTCCATTTCATCCGCGACATTGTGCCGGGAGGTGGATGCCAAGTGGGATGAGAATGGATTTGAGCATGTTTGTCGGGCGAAGATTGCGGTCATGGTGACTGGATGACTTGGGATGCTTAGTAGAATTGTGGAAGGTTGTTGATTCAGTTACTGTGTCGCTGTTGAAGAGATAGGATGGTCTTGATGGTATTCGAAAGGTGTTGCTGCGCAGATGGATGGTCTGGAGGGTTGAGGATGAGAAAGGGAAAGGGAAAGGGGATCTTGCCTCCTTTTCGCTTTGCAATAATGCATTATCCCCTGGCAAGCCTGAAAAAGTGAGTCAAGCAAGATTTTTTTTTCCGGCTCATACCATAATAAGAAAAGAGAGCCGAATATTCGAATTCTTGGCACAGAAAATGCGAGAGAAGGTATCCAGGCCTTGGCGAGCATGATGCTGGTTATTCGGTCGCCGATCCTGGTTGATGAGCAGTGCAAGTCCAAGGCTGCCAAGCTAGAAAGACGTGGCAGCAGAGGATGGTGGAAAGACGGAAAGAAGTTCCAGGCAAGTTTGTTCGACACGGGCTTCAAACAACAGTGTTTCTCTCAAGACCCCCTATCTCGTGGTCAGACTTCCTCTTGCCTCTGCCCAGCCTCAGCAAGCTCAAGCATCAGCGCATCCAAAAAATTAGCATGGCCGACCACAAGGCGGAGGTCATTTTCCTCTCGGCTAGCCTCATTGGTGAGCCTTTCGAGCGCCGTGTCGGCTAAGAACAATATCTGCTTATGAGACAGGCGTTGCATCTTCTGCCGTGGCGATGTGCTGCATATACGCAAGATGGGTGATATCGGCGGGGGGGATGACTCGATCTGGTAGCGAAGGCTTGAAGGCATTATGTACGGGTTACCGGATTGTAGTAGCGAGTCTGATTTAATAGTGTGAGAGCGAGGGTGACAATATGACAGGAATGCAGCGGTTGATTGTACTAGAGCACGATCATTGCAACGGCTAGTCGATAAATACAGGCTAGCCCGACATTATAATGCCTTTTAAATCATGAACGGTTCGCTTCGATTGGTCAATTACCTCAAAAGCCGCTCTTACCATGCGAACTCTTGTCATAGAAGGAAAGTTGGAAGCAGATAGCCCATTGCCGAGCTCTGTGGTATATTAATGGATTGCTGGCTGCAGCGACAAAAAGGCAAGACTCAAAGCTTTGCATAATGCGAATGCTCGGTGATAAGACGAAGGTCGGCATGATGGAGCCGTGCTCACTTCGCAAGCTTGCTCAACCAAACTTACGCTCGATCATTTCCATACGTGGTCCCGTCATCATACATCTTTCTGAAGAACACACCTTCTAAGGACGCCTCGCCAACTGAGTATTTTCCGGATGCCAAATGTCCGCCCGACACGCGAGAGTACAGGCTCTTCCTACCACCACACTACGATGCATAATTCCCTTCAGATGTTGGCCACGGCGTTCGCCATCTTTTGCAAGCTCTTGCGCAGACTGCCCTGGCGTCTGCCCTGTCAGACAATTGTTTGCAAGCTATGAGCCCTAGATTAACAGGTGGAGTTCCTTCGAATTCCGAGTGATAGCCGCGGTATGTTGGTCAACAGTTTTGCCAGTTCTCAATGCCTTGCGACGTTGAGTACCGCTGAATTCAGAAATTAACTATCTCGCTTGCCCATTGATAGGGAGGTCTAATAATAAGTAGAAACGTTGGACTGAGTCCAAGGTGTGAGATATGTGAGATTAAACGCCGGGAGACTTTCATCAAGGCAGAGGTCTAAATTCTCAAGCTAACCAAAGCGTCGTTGAAGATGGAGGGTCTTGTTGGTAAGAGATCGCGTTGACATGCTTAGTTGCGTTGTCTGGGTCGTTCCCAGGAGGGGAGTTTGCCCGAGTATTTATGCATACATACTGAGTCTCCGAGTGGAATATAGATGTAGACGTAGACACGTATTTCCTACCTCCTATGGGCTTGGATCATAGGGAACCAAGGCAGCCTGGTGTTCCTGCTCCCCATTCTCTCACTATCTACCTGTCTTGCGAGCCAGCTTGTCTTGAGGATTGATCATCGAGTAGAAGGCTGTGACGACTTCGGAGTTTTTGAGCGTGAAACCCCTCTCTGCGAAGTCAGAACGACGGCAACCGCGAGGTTCTGAATTGCAGACTATCGAGAAACATGGAATGGCATCACACCCTGGTATCACACAAAACGTGAAAGAACTCCAAGCTCTGCGCGGATGCCCGGGTATACTGCGCGTGGTAAGTAGGGGAAACAAATGATTCGCAAGATCTCGAGGGCGAGATATAGGTGAAATGGTGGTATGCTTGCTGGGCTGGCGGTACCCATGATTATGTCTTCAAAGTTGTCAAAGCCTTAGGTTGCACACAGAAATCACGTCCCCGTCAAAAGTCATTAGTCACCGAGGTTTACCCGGCTACTGCTGGCTTCCCATCAAATATATACATTTCTACTACAATTCAGACTTAATAAGCTTAATATTATTGCTCTCTCGTAGTATTCTATATCGCTATAGTATTTTAGTAATTCGAGCCTAAATTTCACTAAGTTCGATTCGATTTCACTTCTTCTAAATCATCGTATAAAGTTTATATTAATTATTTTATTATTATTAATAAACTCGTTTATTTAGAAGATTCTAAATAACCTCGATTAAATTAAGATTAAATAATTATATAGAGTATTCTAGAGTCTTAATCTAATTATTAAATTTTAGCTATATAGCGATATTTTTAATCTTAATCTTAATATTCTTCTTACTTCGAATTATCTTATAACTTAAATTATTATCTTTTTATAAAATATTATAATTATATCTAATTTATAGCTAATTTATACGCTTATAGTAATTTAAAAGCTAATATTTAATATAGTATTTTATTATTATACTATTTTTAATTAACTAAATATTAGAGTTATAAGAAAGATTCGCTTTTTACTAAGAAATACGCTTTTAATATTCTTCTTTATTATTATTCTTTAAATAATAATATAGCTTTAAAGACTTTTTAACTATAATTCGAGATCGATTAAACTTATTATAATAGAATTATAACTTATCTTTATAATATTAAGAGATATTTATAAAGATATAAATTATAATATTATATTTAAAGAATATTAATTATATATTTTTAGAGTTTCTAGTAATATTAGCGTTTTAAAATATACGATTAAATTATATAAATCTAGCGTCTTAATATTTTTCATTTATCTATATAATAAAATATTAGAAATTATTTACTATATAATACTCTCGATTATATTTATACTTATATTCTAATCTTTTCTTTATATTCGACTTTAAAACTTTTTTAACTAATCGTTATTTATATATTTAAGTATTATTAATATATCTTTATCTATTTCATTTAATAATTTAAGAATTAATTAAAATATTATAATACTATAGCTAACGCTTTATTTTTCAATTTTATATAAAAAATTTAGAATCTTATAGAGTATTATAGATAGATTAATTAACTTTAAAAAATTATCTTAAACGCTATTTTTTAATTCTTCTAATATCGAGAGATCTTTAAATAACTCTTTTACGAAGTTAAAAGATCTCTATAGAAAGCTTAATCTAACGCTATTTATATATAACTATAATTAATTATTCGAGTTTATAACTATTAATAACTTTAAAGAACTTAGCTTTCTTATACGTAATAATCTCGTAACGATGAGAACTATATATAGATATATGAAGAGATATATTATCCTTTATTTAATAACTATTTAGAAGTATCTAATGTATATATTTGATGGAAAGTTAGCAGTAGCCGGGTAAACCTCGGTGACTAATGACTTTTGACAGGGACGAGAATGAAGGAGATCAAAAAAACACAAGGTGTTAGCCCGAAGGGGCTTAGCAGCTTGAGGCTAACCGGGAGGGGCTTAGCGGGATCAGGTCTCTGAATGACTGACAGCTCCTACATCACCCCCCTCCACCTAACCCAACCCAACCATGCCGCCCAAACCCCGCCCCACCGCCCGCGGCGACTACCTCGAGACCGAAACCGGCAACAAAGTATCGCGCAAAGCGCAACTCTACGGCACGCAGCACGTCTTCCTCACCGGACGCGCCGTGATCCAGCCCCTGGTCTGCATACGCGGGGACCTGCGCCCCACCGCTCCCTCCTCCTCCACCGATCCGTCATCCAAACCCACCGCGCCGACCTACGCCACCTCCATAACGATCGGGCGGTACACGTTCCTCAGCACGGGGTGCGTGCTACGGCCGCCGTACCGGCTGCAGCAAGGCGCGATGGTGTACTCGCCGCTGAAGATCGGGGACCACGTGTTCGTCGGGGAGGGGTGCGTGATCGAAGCGGCGAGTATCGGCGACCATGTGTATATAGGGAAAGGGGCGATTGTGGGGAAGATGGCGATTATCAAAGACGGGGTCAAGGTGCTGGAGGGGGCGGTGGTGCCGACGGGGATGGTGGTGGCGAGTGGGAGTGTGGTTGGGGGGCAGCCGGGGAGGGTGTTGGGGGATGTGGGGGACGGGTGGGGGGCGCACGAGGGGATGGAAGGGGGGGGATATGAGGGAATTGTGGAGGAGTGTGGGATCGTGAGAGGGGAGGGTCGGTTTGGGGAGAGTGTCGACTGTTGTATGCATTTGCAGGCGCTGCGAGATGATACCCATTGCTGCGGTAGCGATAGCGATTAGATTTGATTACTGATTCTCTAAGCTCAAGGAAGTTCAAACGCCCGCTCCGCAAGCCCGGCTTCGGGGGGTGATGGTACCAAAGAATGGCAAAAAGCCCTATGATGGTATTACAATTGCATATTTCGCTTGCTGAAAGACCAAAGAAGACGAGCCATGGGCATGAAGAAGCGAGATCTGGGGTATCCTGAAGGACAGGTGTTGTACATGTCGGTAGCTCATCGAATGGTGGACGGTTCGTAACAGAGGGCTGGGGACGCCTATCTGGCCTGTCGTTGCGGGGGTGTCTTGACGTTGTTGGATAGCCAGCCCTGGTTGTAGTCAGCAGATATCCATGAACATCTGTAGAATTGTGTCTTACCAAGCCTTCAAATAGACCTTCACCAGTCGTAGCGCAGCTCGGCACTACGTACCAGATCCTGTCTTTGAGCCGGCTAAGCTTCAGACGCTCTTGCACTTCTTGTGGTGTCATTGCTTCACGCAAGCCGTCAGCACTCCTCCCCTAGCCCGGGATGTAGCTAATTCTCACCTCCTGGTATGTCTTGCTTGTTCGCAAATACCAGCAACAGCGCCTCTTTCATCTCCCTATCCAATATGATCTTATGTAGCTCTTTCCCCGCCTCGTCTATCCTTGATCGGTCGTTCGAGTCGATGACGAAGATGAGACCTTGTGTTCCTGTGTAAATGTTCCCAGTCAGCCATGCATCTTTCAGGCAGCATTTCCTCCGCATGAATGGATCTTGCCATACCAGAGAAGTAGTGCCTCCAAAGAGGCCGAATCTTATCCTGTCCTCCCACATCCCAAACGTTGAATTTGACGTTCTTATACGTGACAGTCTCGACGTTGAAGCCGACAGTAGGGATGGTAGTGACGTCGGAGTTAAGCTTCAGCTTGTAGAGGATTGCTATAGGCCATTCTCCGTCAGTCTGGGCTTGCGCAGGCATCCGGTGGTGGACCCTAGAGTGACCGAAACTTACTGGTCTTTCCTGCGGCATCTAAGCCCAGCATGAGCAGGCGCATTTCTTTCGATCCGAAGATTTTGCCCATGATCTTTGAGACCGAGCCGCCCATGCTTGTGGTGTTGATAGCCTAAAGTCCTTCGGGTTCGAGCCTTGTCGTTCCAATGATCCTTCTGGTGTCTGATTCGTTGATGTATTAGATTGGATTGCCGTTTGAAGCTTAATATTTAGAGGAGCGAGGCAATGAGGACGCGATTATTGTTCGTCTTGCGCAAAACAGATGGAGCTGTCAAAGTTGCTCGTACGGAACTTGCGTTGCGCATATATGTTGAGTATGGAGTTTATGGAAGGTTGCTTTGGCTTGTTGAAACGATGGATTTTGAAACACGCTGACATGCAGGCTCTCGGGAGGCGCCCCTTTCGCCAATCTTACGCCGCCGTTTCCATTCCCCCCTTAGTCTAACCAAATCATCAGCCACGAGGCTTGACCCCTTTACTTTGCATTACATTGCCTATGAAAGCAGGGGAAGCATTGCCTGAAGACGCGTGATTTATAGCTCTTGGCTTATGGCTTATGCTGGCTCAGGGGATTGAGGTCTGCGTGCATCAGGTGCTGCAGGGTATTGTTGAACGAAGATTCTCGGTTTGTCGCTCGCTATCCTGTCTATAAATATTATAAATTGCTGTCAATTGATCCAAATATGCAGTTGGGTATCTCAGATGACATGATCCATTTCCTCCCCAATCCAGACGCCATGCAGACGTAGCCTCACTTGCTGCTGACATCTAAGACGAATCTCCGTCCAACCTCCATTTCCTGGTCTTGGTCATCCTCAAATTTCAATCTATACACATCTTTCTTTGCTCCTTTCACCTCCGCTCTGTAGAAGGTAGTCGTTTCTGGATACCGAGCAAGCACTTGCTTTCCAATGGGGAAATCTGGGAGTGGGGCATCGGGCCCAGGGATTGCTATCAATGCTGCAGCTGTAGTCTTGTAGACTTGACCTGGAGCACCATTTTCGTCTGGTTCAGGGTCCTGCACCTCGTATCTGGTCTATAGTCAGCAAAGGAACAAAATTCGAGGTCAGATTCGACCAGACTTACCGTTTCTTGTTCGCGATCTCAGAAATAGAAGTGATGTTGCACTGTATCCACTGACTTCCATCCTCCTTCTGCTTCGCTTGCTTATACGCAACCTCAGCCCCGACAAAGAATTTTCCAGCCCTCTCCCCAGCTGGCCCTTTACTTCCCTCCGAACCCTCTTCCACCTTGACAATTGGCTCCTGCTTCACCTCTCTCGGCACGGACCCGGTGCGTACGTTCTTGATCTCCTTGACCCTTGCGGCAGGCAAAACCACACTCGGGGATGGAATGGGTGGAGCCGGAGAGTCTGCTGCACCATCTGTTTCGATTTTCTGTCGCTTTACTTGACGTGATTTTGCCACTGCCTGAGGTGGCCGGACGGGCTCGGTTTCACTGGCTGAGCGGAGAGCGGCGAGGATTTCGATATTTTTGATCACATCGTTAGGCTCCTCTTTGAGGATCTTCTCCTCTTCCTCCGCCAGCCTGACCCCTTCACGGTATAAGGCGAGAAGCTCGTCAATTTCCTTGACTGTAGGTGCTAGAGCAAGCCCGCAGTCAGTATGGAAGTCGGGCAAACGCTAACGAAAATAAGAGGATAACGTAGTGTAGCTATTTTGTAAGGGAAATTTGCAGAAATCTTGGCTGGGGCCAACAAAGGCCTTAAACATCACATGGATAATGTGATACGCGTCTGCGCCTTGTTGACGAAGGAAGCAAATCGATGCGGCAAAATAACAGTCAAGATCAGAAGAGTGCATCAACTTCCGTGGCAGAACTTTCAAGATGGACCTTAAAGCCAGAAAGGAGACTGCTACTGACTCTTCCCAATCTTCGCTTCCATGTCAACTTGGGCTTTCGCGATTTCAGCGGCCTTGGCATGGGTCGTCCTGAGCCTTTTGATGTCTGTGACAATTTGACTCCACATGTTCCGCTCTTCGTGTGCGTCCGTGGCATCCTCCTTCGTCAGCCCACCTCGAGGACGGTTACGAGCCGCCATATTGGGGAAATGAATGAAGGGTTCCGCGAGTATCTTCGGATCTTGCAACAGACCACACACTGCCTCACTGCCGCTAGGAGTTAAGGCTCCGGGTTTAGCAGCAAGCCCTGGCTGTAAGGCTGTAAGGCTGGAACCGCCGTCATTTCGATGAGCAACTCATGGAGTTGAAGTCATTCCCAACCTTTCCGCAAAGCAGGCGAAGATTCTAGACCTCCACCAAGAGGAACTTGTAACTATATTTTATAGATCATCAAAACAGTAGCAAGGGAGATGCAAGTTCCACTCATCCGCTTGCAATGCGGTATGCTCTCCACTTTTGCTTGAAACGTCGTGACTAAACCTTCACAGGAGTCAATAGCTACGAATGGGGTAAGATAAGCTACCCTGATTGAAGAGGGTTCTTGTTCTGATATGAAATGCAGGCAAGGTTGGACACGAATCGGCAGCGGCCAAATTCGCGGCAGCCACCCCTTCGAACAAGCTCTCCATTCAGCAAGAGAAGCCATATGCGGAGCTGTGGATGGGAACGCACCCATCTCTGCCTTCCAAAGATGTAGAGACGCAGAGGAGCCTTCTTGACATGGTTCAAGACAACCAAGCACTTATGTCAACGGAGATTAGCAAAAAATATGACGAGAAGCTACCGTTTCTGTTTAAGGTTCTTTCTATCCGCAAAGCATTGAGTATCCAAGCACATCCAAACAAGAAATTGGCGGAGCAGCTTCATGAAAAGGACCCCAAGAACTACCCAGGTATGATCCGTTAACCAGATCACGCTCACAGGTCTGATATGTCTGGTTGTAGATGACAACCACAAACCCGAGATGACCATAGCCGTCACACCCTTTGACGGAATGTGCGGCTTCCGCCCCTTAAAAGAGATTTCACATTTCCTCTCTACAGTCTCATCATTACGCAGCCTTATCGGCGAATCTGCAGCTAAAGACTTTGAGAACGCTGTGAGCGGACACGAGACATCTGACAGCGAGAAAGATGTAGAGAAGAACAAGAAAGCTTTACAAGCGGCCTTCTCCACTCTGATGAAGATCGATAAGTCTACCATCGCTTCTGCAGCTAAGGAGCTTGTGGCTTCCGCCGAGAAGGAAGGTGAGAAATTCGCAGGTGGCGGGGGACCTTCGAATGGAGGCAAAGAACTCGCAGACCTGGTCATCCGACTGAATGGCCAGTTTGAGGGAGATATTGGTCTCTTTGTGCTTTTCTTTCTCAATTATGTGAAGCTGGAGATTGGCGAGGCTATGTTCTTGAAGGCAGATGATATCCATGCGTACCTTAGCGGAGGTGAGTCAAACTCTGTATCCAATCCTCGCGAAGTCGACCTTGTCCACTGCTCGGGTACGATACCAGTCTTATCATATACGCAGACATCATCGAATGCATGGCCTCCTCGGACAACGTCGTCCGAGCCGGTTTCACCCCCAAATTCCAAGACATCCCCACTTTAACAACCATGCTTACCTACTCCTACGCTCCCATCTCCGAGCAAAAGATGCACCCCACCGACTACCCCTACGTCACTCTCAACAGTACCGCATATTCTTCCTCGTCATCCGCCATCCTCTACGACCCTCCAATTGAGGAGTTCAGCGTTGTGAAGACCGAGCTGAAGAAGAAAGGCGCCAAAGCTACGTTCGAAGCGATAGCAGGTCCAAGCATCTTCATCTGCACTAATGGCGAGGGCACAATCTCCGTCGGGCCGAAGACTGAAGAGGTGAAAGCAGGGTTTGTTTACTTCGTAGGGGCCACGGCCGAGTGTGTTCTCGAGAGCCAAAGCGAGGACTTCACGACCTTCAAGGCATTCTGCGAGCTGAGTGGTAAAGAAAGTGCAAATGGAACTAAATAGATTAGCAGTGAGGGCTTGGGACGAATTATGCCGCTAGGTTTTCAGCTTTCTTTGATACACTCATAAATTCCAAGGCGGCTTCGGCTGAAATGCCTTCATATCCTTCTAAGCCAGATTCTCACGTGCTGAAAGGATCTTGTGGAATCTTTTCGGTTCTCCGCAGCTAGCCAGCAGTTCCACGTTCGCTGGCTTTGTTGTGCCATCTTTGGTCTGACCGCTAGCCTCATATACCTCCTCGATTTCTCTCTCTTCGTTTCCCTTTCCATACTCAATTAGGATTACTTCTGGGTTCTGCAGGTCTGCGGGGCCTCTCCGTGGAGTACATATAACCTTGACGATCCAAGATGGAGGCACCAAAGCCACTGTTGGCCGACCCAAGCTGATTGGCCCACAGGGCGAACCATTCTTCTTTGTATCATTCAGCTACACAATGGCTTTGTCCACCCTCGAGACTTCATTGTGTTACACCTCATTGGGATTTAGTACCAATCTTCGGAAACAACGCATTGTGTTATAAGCTCTCCCTTCGGGTGCGATATATATACAGGATTGCGCTCTACAAAGACTACTCACTCATCTCTCCCATCCCGCTTTCTTTTCATCGCACTGTCCTTCGACAGTCTTAATCCTCAAGGAAATTAAATCTCTCCTCCCCATCCACTCGTCTCACCTCCTATCCACCAATTCGACTTACTCCACTAGGCATCCCGCAGACAGCTCCGCATCCGCACCCAATGGCTTACCAACCCCGCTCCTTCCCACCAGCCACCATTCTCAAAACTCTCGGTATCGTCACCGCAGTCTGCCTGCTCGTCCTCATGGTCCTCTACGTCGTCTACGCCGGCGGGCGACGCAAGGCCCGCGGCCAAGGGCCCCGCTCGGCCAACCTCCGGGCCCGGCGCCCTCGTGACGCCGAGACAGGAGCCGCCGGCACCGCAAGACGCAATTGTCGGCATGTGGACTCTGTGGACACTTTGCCGCGGTATACGCCTAAAGAGGAAGGAGGTGTGGCTCCCGCTCCGCCCGAGCAGGTTCATGGGAGCGGGCATGATGGGGTCGAAGAGGAGGGACCGAAGCCGCCGGCGTATACGTTTGATGCGGGAGGTCCGGGCAGTGAGGGTGAGTTTGGGGAGGCTGGCGAAGGCCATGCTGGTCTTCCGGTTTCTCCGGATCCGGTGCATATTTCTAGATAGATAGGGGGCCGGCTGAGAAGAGACGGGATGGTAGTGGGTCAAGGTTCTAGATTCACGGCGAAGTACGGAGACTTTTAGTCATGATTTAACACTCCAGCATGTATAACACCGTTCTTGTCAACACAGCTTATGTTTCGTACTAAAGTTCCATATTTCCATCCTCCCTTTCTCCTTCCTCCAAACACCAACCTCCCTCAAAAAACTCCAATTCCAAAACAACAGCAACTCCCATTCCAACCGCATCAACCTCGACAATCAACCCCTACCCTCACCCACCCAACTATCCAGCACCATGCCCCACCCAACCCCCTCCAACCCTCCCCCTCACCAACCCCTACAAATCCGCTCCACCAACGACGGAAACATCGCCTTCCTACTCCTCATCGCCATCTTCTCCGCCGCGGCCCTAATCCTCTTCGCCGTCTGGGCCTCTTCCAAACTCCACTCCCCACGACCACGACGGCGCCCAGGAACCGCAGCGGAGGGCATCGAGCTGGGCGGAATCCCGGGCGCGGGAGAACGCACAGCCGGAACGGAAGACGCAGCCGGGGCGGGCCGGGACAAAGACGACGGTCTCGATGCCGGCGACGGCGAGAGCTACGCTGAGCGTAGCGGGTCCACGGAAACACAGATCGACATGGCGCTCCCCGTGCCGCCCGCTCGGGCGTACGGGCGAGATCGCGGAGAAGGATTGCACGGTATGTCTCCGGTCGAGGGTGTGGAGATGATATGAGGGGGGCTTGGGTTGGAAATGCTGGTGGTATGGTATGCTATTTGAGAGAATCAGAGAGGGACGGGTAGAGGAGGGATGTCAAGTCGCTGTGTTGACCGTACGGAAAGGCAACGAACAGTTGGTGCCGTTTCTCAGTGTGTAGAACTGTGTGCTCAAAGGAATCATCACACAAGCCTTTCTTTCTTTCTTTCTTCTCCCTCTTTTGTAGACTCTGATCGGACTTCGATTCGCAACGTCGTGATGGGTGTTTTATTGTCGCACGAGATCCAGACCCGTCCTACCCGCAGGGATCGCAAATAGTGCAAGAAATATGTAATCCATCCGAGTGCCCCTTCCTCGTGTGAATCGCGATGAGAGATGCAGGCAGTGTCCCGACCTCCTCCAGGTACGGGTGCCAGGAACAGTATGATGCACGACGAGAGCACCTTAGGGGAATAGATCCCGTCGTGGGTTCGATTTTGTTCGAAGTGATTGCAGAATTGTGCCGACAGACAAGGAGAAAGGATCGAGTCAACAAGACGATGGTTAAGCATCGCGCATCACTGAGCACAATATTTAGCGATCGTATATATTTTTCTAGTAAGCACAAGCGGACTCGGAATACTTCGCTTGGCATGAACGCTGAACAAGTCGCTAGATAGAGACTCGAATTCTCGACTAAGACCGATCTCAAGAAGGAAGAATTGCAAAGGTCAAGGGACCAGATATAGGAGCGATGTCACGTTAATAGCGATACTCTGGCAAGTCATGGTGAAGGAACCAGGCAGCACCCAAAAGAACAATTGTTTTTTTTCAATAGCTCTCTTCAATGCATCGAGTTTGCCTATCATTAGATCCATCATTAGGCATCACGGCTCCCCAGGCCAGATACTATCCGCCAGCTCTCTAACCAGCGTTAACTTATTGACCATATCATGCTTCTTGACTGAATTCCCTGCCGAGTGACTGGCAAACCCACACTGCGGGCTCACACCCAGTCTCTGCAATGCTTCTTGTCGAGTCTGATTGTTGCCCTCCGCCACGAAGTCAGCAGCCTCATGCACTCTCTTCTTCATCTCCTCCATGTCCTCCATCTCCGGGAATTTGCTAGTGATGACACCAAGTATCACGTTCTTGTTCTTCGGCAAACTCTTCAACGGCTCAAAGCCCCCTGCCCTTGGTGTGTCGTATTCGAGATAGTATGTATTCACGTGCATGTCCTGAAATAGCTTCTTTGCAACGCGGTCGTAGCCGCCTTCCGAGAAGTGACGGCTGTTGACAAAGTTACCGCGACAAATATGCACTCCGACATGCATATCTGCGGGGCGTTTGGAGATGCAGTCATTGTAGAAGTCAATGTACTCGTCGAGGGTTTGGTCTGTCGTTTTGGTGTTTAAAGGGTCTTTCTTCCAGCCTTCGAGCATTTTTTCGGAGCAGAAGTCTGCGCATCCAGTCAGCTCAAGTATGGTACCATGAGGAGTGATGCTTTCTTACAGGCAAGATTGGGGTCATCGATTTGAACGTTCCTCAAGCCATTGTCGTAGAGGATCTGTAGCTCGGTTTGGTATGCATTTGCAATGTCCGCAAAGTACTCCTTGTCACTTGGGTAGACGTCTTTGGGGTACGCCCTTCCTTCCTTATACCGCATGTGGTACCATTCCGGTGCCGCCAAAGTGATCTTACACTCGTGTACTCGCTCTTTTGGCACAATGCTTTTCAAATAATTCCATTGATCGACGTAGGTACTTCCAACGTGCTTGATCTTGCCAGTGCAGATGACACTTTCTCCTGGCTTGTGCCCCGACTCTGTGAAGGCTGCAATGTCGGGCATGTACATTCGGAAAATGTCGACGTCGGGGTTCTTGATCTCCTTGAAGCCTTCCAGGCCCGGGAAGAAGGTGCCCCAGAACACTGCAGTGTCGGCTCAGCATAGACACTAGATGTATGGCACGGGCGGGGAACGCACTATGGCGTCTATATTCGCCATCTGAGATGGGATGGAAGCCCAACTTGACCTGGGTATCGACAATGTCCTTCACGGATGTGTCTTCGATACTCGTCAATTGCTCCTGCTGAGTCTTGCCATTGTCCAAGTCTGCGCGTGTCTGAAGGAGATTATCAGGCCGTAGAAGAGAGCCTAGGTGCTCTGCTCTGAAAGGAGGGTCTCTGTGCAGGTTGGAAGCCATGGTCAAGGTGGATTGTACAGGTCTGCGTCTGGGAGTCAATTCCGAGTCGAGGTCGAGGAAGCCTCAACGACTTACATGCGAGGCCCACAGATTGCAAATGGAAGAAGGAGAATTTGGAGAACATGGTAGCCTTTCAAGCAAACAATAGGTCGAATGTTTAACAGGACCGGCAATGACGTTGGATGTGGAGTGCCGATGTGAAAAAGAAGTCGACGGCACTTGCTCGGGTCTGCTCCCCGCATTTTGGCATTTTGAAGCGTTGGAAAATGCCAAGCCTACGAGAGCACGCTAACGCATGTTGTGCATACCTTAAGGTATTCACTCTCACACGCGGATAGCGAAGTCGGTAAAGTAAAGTAGTAACGCTATATCACATCTTCCCCAACGACCGCATAGAGAGTGTGGACGTTAGATATTGCTAACGGTAGTATACAGCGAGAGCGGAGTAGGCTCGAGCAACTCTTATTGGAGTCGGTTCAACATATCTTTCCCATGTCCCAGAAACGCCTTCGTGGGCGGGGGCAGGTTCCTGTTCTTCTACCTCCGCTAACAGCAAGCATCAGCTTTGAAATAAAATAGTTGATTCGGTTGCCTCTAAAGCAGATGAGCCAAATGGACAAGGGCGTCTGAGATACATGGGTAAGGACTCAGATATTGTCATAAATCAACCTATACATGCTCAGTATGCTCGCTATGCCAGTCGTAGATTCATGAACATCGCATGCCTTCCCAACCCACACAATTACTCCTTGCTCAACATAGGCCTAACACCAGCCAAACCTCTTTGCCGATCAGACATTCTTTCCCGCCTCGTCCGGATCCAAGAACTCTGTCAACGCCCGCTCTGCATCCCAAAACGGCAACTCCCCTCCCTTCTCATCATCGGAGCCTTCTCCGCCCAACCCCTCCGCCTCCCAGTTTTCTTTGTCCCTCTCCACGACATCTCCAGCCATTTCAACCCAAGCCTTCCATGCTTCGCTGACAGGCGCTATTTGTCCAATCTTGACCCACTCCACACTCTTCGTAATAGCTATAGCCTTCCATAACGCCTGCGTGAAATTCTCATGATCTTCTCCGCCTTCGTAGACTTCCCGTTTTACTTTGTAGCATGATAGATCCCAGTGCCATCGTGGGGGTAGGGCGGCCACAACCCAGTATGCGGCGTTGAGGATCATGTAGGCGGCTGCGAAGGCAATTTGGAGGGGTAGAGTGGAATTACCGAGGCAGATGACGCCGAACATGAGGGTTATGGTACCGATGAGAGAGACAATCCTGTAGATTGTGTCGCCGAAGGTGTACTGGCATTCTTCTGGATGCCAGTATAGCTCTCTTGCAATGTTTTCGTCGCACTTGACCACTAAGAAGGCGCCATGGGGATATTTAATTATGATGTTGTCTCTTGGCACACGCCTTTTCTGTTTCCTTTTCATGAGGGTAAGATTCCAACGGCTGCCGAAGCCGATGAGGGTGGAGAGGAGGGACAGCAGTATGGTAGCGAGTAGAGCAAAGCCATCATTCCGTGCTATGGAGAGAGCCAGTAGGGCGACGGACATAGCTGTCCCCAGTAAGGAAAGCCATGCTAGGGGTCCCCAGGTATAAGCTGAAACTGTAGAGGTAGGATTGGGTTTGCTGATGCGTTCGCAGCGGACTGCATAGGCTGGGAGAGGGTGTACGCTGTGTACTAGATGTGCTATGTGGTTGACGGAGTCCCGAATGCCGCCGCTGCGGGCACCGACCACTTTGCCAGTGTCGGGTTTGAGGCTTTCAGGTCTTGATGTGCGTATGAGAGCTTGAGGGGCGGGCAGGAGACGAGGGAGGAGGGAGAACTTGGAGAGGGTGGAGACTTGGGCATTTGCCTTGACGCAGGCTTCACCGAGGATAGCGAGACTGAATGAATTGTGGTTAGCGATCTGGAGCTTGGATGAGGCCGTGGGCAAGGGCCAGGCTTACAAGCCGACGATGTCAAGCTGAAGGTTGTAGAAGCCGCTTGACGCATTTTGTGAGCTGCCCCCGCCGCTGTCCAGCCAGTTTAGCATGGTGGAACGTCTGGAGTAAGCAAATCTAGGGTATCAGAGTTCAGTTGTTAGATGAGTTGATAATTGTAGGTATGGTGAGACGATGTCTTTGAGGTTAGCAGGCGGAGGCTCCTCTTCTTGGCCATGTCTCGGCACTCAGCCCCATTTAACGGAGCAAACGCCAGTATGATGATACCATGCTCTCTTGGCACCGATGAGGCGGTTCTACTGGTCTCATGCTGCGGCTGTAGAAAAATGCTGCAATACGTAGCAATCGAAGATTTTGGTAAAGGGTACTCCTCACTCGTAGAGTCGTAGGATTACCATCGCTGTCATGTTATTGATGCGGAGGAATGATCCCCCACGGAGCCGAGAAAGTCAAACTTCTAGCTCGGGTGTAGAGTACTAGTACTCTGACCGTCTCATGTTGCTTCCTGTCCCCATCATTCAACCTCCCATGATCATAAGGTATAATGTTACCAGCTTGCCGTGCTCACTGGGCGCCATGAGGCTCAGGAGTTGGAGGGTCTAGCGAACTATCAGTCTCGATATGTTCCCACTAAGGACTTACAACGCGAAGCGCGCACATTCGTGTCCTTGGTATTTGGCCAAAACTTCAGCCCAGCGAGTACCATGGCGCCATTCCCATCCACGCCCTCCATAGCCGCACAGCTGGCCTCGCGCAAGCTACGAGGCTGCAGGGGCAGTTCTCCATTTTTAAGTGTGTGATCGCTTGGCCTGAAATTTGACTGGGCTAGGCATATCTAGTTGCATGAATTGTGTGTGGTGGGGTTGGGATATATGGCAAGGCTACGAGTAAGAATTAGGGAATAAAAGGATCACGTTGGAATCAATTTGAAAAACTGAGAGAATTCCTACATCAGGTCTTTTAACCGGAACAAGGTCGTCATTGCTTCCTAGAGCCGACGTTCCTGTATGAATCCTCTTGACGCTTATCTTAGAGCACCCTCACCACCGTCAATGGAACAAGACGAGGAAGATGTATTCGAAGGCGTTGTAAGACACCCCATGCTTATTGCGGCACTGATTTCTCTCGTATCACACTTCCTACGGGCGACAGAAGAATTTTGCTTGTCTGTGAAAGGGTGTAAATGATGGGTCGGATCCTGTCTAATTTCTCCTCCTTTGTGCTGCTTTCAATCGAGTTGCACATACTCACTTCTGCCTTAGAAGCTCAGCAATAAATTTCACATACTGATTTGCAAAAGGGCATCGACGTGTTTCAAGATTATACACACCCGAAGGCTTTTGACTTCTCTCACCTCTCATCATGGGACACATTTACCCAAGATCTCTCCAGAGCCTGTCAATCAGTCTTTCCCCAGCATCCTGCTAAATATGAAGGAGTCCACGCTCTTCTCATGAACTGGGCTGAGGACGATCTTGGAACGGATATCGAGTTAGTCGATATGGATGCTTTGTTCCGAGACCACTTCAACTACTCATCAGAGATATGGAAAATACCTAGTCAACATTCAGAAGACGCTCTCGAGCGAAAGCTTTCAGAAGTAAAGGTACAATTTGGGGGCGAGAACCGGCTCTTGATTGTCTACTATGGAGGTCACGGTCGCCATGATCCCAGCAGTCGTAGTATCTGGCAAGCGTATGTCTCTATTTCGTTACGCTGCATCATCGAATCAGCTTTGGTCTGTTGTGATGATGATGTTGCCATTTATATCGGAAATGGATGAGGTCAAATCATTGTTCGTGCCGTTTGAAGTCATCTTTGCTGTTGAGATTTGGATCGACTCTACCACTGCCCGACGTAAAGGGAGGCGAACAGAGCAGAGTGGCTGCTGACCAAGTTTAGATATCTCAATCGCAAGACACTTGGCAAACCGAAGAGTCCGACTCTCTCCTGGAGTACTTTACAGCCCATGCTTCAAAGGGCCTTATGCGACGTGCTAATCCTGCTGGACTGCTGTTTTGCTGGAAGTGCAGCTCGTGCTTCAATCAATGGTACCAACGAGCTACTCGCCGCTTGTGGCCGAGAGACGACTACCGCAGCCGTTACCGATAGATCATTCACGAGAAATCTCCTACGGAAGATAAAGTCTTTCAATGGGCAGCCTTTTACGGTCAATCAGCTCTATGAGCGACTAATCAATGATCGCAAGCGAATAGACAAAACGCCGCAATATGCTGCTTTATCAGACTGCGCAAGATCTAGTATTGTTCTAGCGCCTGTAAGATCTGAGCTGGCAGTGAACGATTTCCAATTATCCGTACAATCCTCGACAGAATCAGGATCGAATGATTCAGGGCCTTTGACGTCTGCTTCAACCTCCCTCGTGCCGTCGTCAGAAACGGGCGCTTCCGGACTATCGTCTCCTTCCGAAGGCCCTCGTGTATTAATTGCTGTATCATTAGCAGCCGAGGCTAGTGTTCCGGAGGTCGAACTATGGAAGAACTGGCTCTCAACGGATGCTCCTGATGACGTTCGCCGCCTTGAGGTCACTATGGAGACAGCTTTTTCGGCTCATTCCACACTAGTACTTGTATCAGTGCCGATAAGCGTGTGGAATCACCTTCCAGATACATCAGCCTATCGTTTTGTTGACTTCATCAAATCCGGAAATCTATTGGCCTGTGGAGCGAAGCAATCCGAGCAACATGAAGAGATCTTCGTTGTCAAAGGGAACGCTATGACTGATGATTCATCGAGCATAGTTTCTGATGAGGGTTACCAATCCATGCATGACAGCCTAAGTTTATTGGGCATGGATCATGCAAGAATTAACCACCTCTCCAACGCGCCATCTGGACTCCTAGAGCCGACTTTGTACTCTCAATCCATCGATCGTTCGATTATCGTGCCCCCTCAACCTACGCTTGCGGGAGTTGTTCTTGGAGATTTGGGTATCAGCAGATGGGCAACTTATGCTCTTTCAGCATCTGACAGGAATCTCTACAACAGCTGCCCGTTGACGGGATACTGCGATTTTCGGATTTTCACATTACGTCAAGGCTCCTCCAATGAACCGATAGAAGGTACCCTGATGACCTGTTCTCTTGAAAAAGGAACGAGTTCTTTTGAAAAAATCCAATCATATGAAGCCTTATCTTATCACTGGGGCAGTGGGAACGCCAGCTTCAAGATCAAGATTGTTACAAAGGGTGTTCCTACTACTTTCAATGTCAGGCCAAATCTGCATGCAGCGCTAAATCAGCTGCGGCTCCCTGACAGGTACGTACATCTTGGAGCAGTGTCATCTGCAAGACACGCTGCAGGAGCGAAAAGCTCTCGATCACCCCACAATCCCCATCCTCCCTCGCCCCATCTCCCCCCCCTCACTGCCGTTTCCCTTCGCGTATTGTTGCGTTGAAAGAAAACCACTAATTTTCAAATAAATAAATAAAGGCCAAGAAAGCTTTGGATCGACGCCCTCTGCATCAATCAAAGTGATAATGACGAAAAAAACGCCCAAGTCCCTCTTATCGCAGATATATATGGTGGAGCAACACAAGTATGTGTTTGGCTTGGAGAAGCAAGTATGGACAGTAGCCTGGCTCTGAACTTCATCAGCCGGATCGTCAACCTAGATGATGTTGACCGCTTGGTGGCAGACCAGAGAAATGCGCAAGAATGGATCGCTTTGTCATCACTAATGAAAAGGACGTGGTTTAGGCGTCGCTGGGTCGTTCAGGAGATCGCACTAGCAGTCCGTGCCACACTCTATTGCGGTGACGCTCACGTTGACTGGTCCGACTTCGCTTGCGCCGTTTCTTTCTTCGAGGCCATCGAATCGGAAAGTCACGAGATATCAAAAAGCGTCGTGGGAGCGATTCGCCTTGCGAAGGCCTCCAGTAACCTGTTCCGCAAGTCCAAGGATGGACAAGTCCTCGAACGACTGTTTTCACTAGAGACCTTGATCTCAACTTTTTCCGACTTCCAAACTTCGCGACCTCACGATACCATCTACAGCGTCCTGAATCTGGCGAGGGACGTGCCCACATCTGCAGCGAAGAGCGACACGGAAAGGCTTGTCAAGCTCGCAACCCCCAGATTCACGCAGGCCGCGGAAGGAACTCGATTCATGGTTGACTATAACAAGCCGTTTATCGAGGTATGCAAGGAATTCCTCCGGCTCACAATCAAAACCGACGGGTTCCTAGATATCATATGTAGGCCGTGGGTGCCTGAAGAGGGCATTTCAGAGACCGAGCGCCCGTCATGGCTCCTCACGACCTCAAAAGCGGCCTGGGGAATGCGCCCTGACGGAATCTATAGCAGAGCAAATGCTGACACGTTGGTCGGACTACCCGACTTGGGCAAGCGGAACTACAACGCTTCAAAGTCATTCAAAGTCACTGACAAATGGAAATTTGGGGAAGGTCAAAAAGTTCGCAGCATGTATGTGGAGGGGTTCGTCATCGACTCCATCAAGGAGAAGAAGCCTTACGCGGCTGACGGCATCATCTTCCGTGAATGGCTGTCTGCTGGAGGCTGGACCGATATGTCCGCGCTGCCACCGGATGAGTTCTGGCGCACATTGGTTGCAGACAGAGGGCGGAATGGGGTGAACCCTCCAATGTTATATCCACGTGCCTGCAGAGCCGCTTTGGAACAAAGCGTCAAAGGCGGACACGTACACACCAATACACTGATACGCGACGTCAGGAGCACCAGCGTCGCGAACTTTCTTCAAAGAGTTCAGGAGGTAATTTGGATGAGAAGGCTCATCATTACGGAACGCAACACTCTCGGCTTGGCTCCAGAGATGTCGAAGAAGCGAGACCTCATATGCATTCTCTATGGCTGCAGTGTACCTGTCGCGCTACGAAGGATGGTGGACCCGGTGACTGATGAGGAATACTTTACTTTCATTGGAGAGTGCTATGTCCATGGTCTCATGGACGGTGAGGCTTTCGCTTTGGCCACATCTCGGAGTGATAATGGAATGATCGCCAACAAGGTCTTTGAGCTTCGATGAGATGTATCTGCTCTTTGCTTTTCGATCGCAACTCCAATGTGCCGTTGCAGAAAGTCAGGACTGGCCCGGGGCATGAGTAGTCTTGTGGAAAGATTACTAGCGCGCTTCGTGTAGCAGGAGAAAAAGGAGGATCTAAGAAGGTGGCATAGACTTTGCTGGCGAGTGTTCCTGCATCTTATTTTTGTTTTGTTGGAGAGCTACAGGTATAGCTTTGTTCTATGTAGGACATCTGCGGGAGGCTACGATCAAATTTTGACCGTCAATCTTTTACACGTAGCCCACAGTACCCACCCTTTGATGTAATGAGAACTCCATTAGGGACCCAAACAGATGAACGGTGAGAATATGAGACCAATTTTGGGGACATTGAATTTGCAGATGTCTTGGCGTCAAGTCTGGGCGCGACAAGACCGAGAGTTAGCCATTTCCGGCCTAGCGTTCTTTTTCCGAAGCCAAAGCGAAACCGAAATACTTCAACTTCGAAAGGTTATCCTTGAATTCGAACTACGAACGTTGCTTCATAGCGCTGCTGAATGATGATGCGCCTGGAATAATAAGGTCAAGCAACCCATGACTTGATATCCAGTCATGGATCCCCTGAGTCAATGCTTCTCAAACATCAAACTTTGTGCCTTCAGACTGGCAGCCTATTCAGCAGCTCTGAAAGCTATTGTGCCCCCTTTGCTACAGTCGTGATTTTGCTGCTTCCACCTGCCGGTGATATGGAACTTGCAGCTACGGGTCAAGAAGAAGATGGCAGTAACGGCAAGTTTCCCCCTCGGTCTTTTGTGAGACCTCACCATGCTGAGATTCTCTGGAAAGCAGCTGACATTCGGAGTCTCCAGCGTAGTTACTGCCACCGCCATCCCCGTGAAATATTCAGCTAAGAGCGATCATGAACAGTCATAGAGCGCTGCTCTTGTCTAGTTTTGAGCCGGACATCGGCATTATCTGCGCCTGCCTTCCTGTCATGATGCTCTTTGTCCGACTTGTGCGCGAGCAGTTCGGCTCACTGTCGCCGGTATTTTAGAAGGCTCACTCTCTTTCTAAGATGAAGAGGACTGGCTTTTGCGCAGGGTTCATATCGGAACAGATGTGAACGTGCTCTGTGACCATGTTGAGGCGCGCTGATTGGTCACCAAAGTCCAAGCCTTCCAGAAACAAGGGTCACGAAGCCGAAGTACTTCCTTTTAACCTCATTTTTTATATATAATGCAAACGGAACAGTGCGAATTCGCGACGCTTTGGGCAGACGGTTCGAAGAAGTAGACGCTTATCGCTCAATCGGAGACCCCGCCGGGACTTTGGGATTCATTGGTCCAAGCCTACTCTTTGCCTCACTCATGTAAGGCGCTGATAATGGATCCCGCGTGGATTTTCACCTTTGACGTACGTGAGGGGCAGCCTCATGCAAGTCCGTCGATCACTGCAGGCGCAACCGAGGGCCTGTGCTCCAGCTAAGCAACAACATCCTCCTCCCGAGTCTTTCAACTTCCTGACTCTTCTTACTTAAGAGTCATAATTGTTAGCAGTCTCCGTTGCGACGGCTGCCGATGCGCCATCGATCGCTTCGATATGGATCCTCTATCGGTGGCTACCTCGGTGGCAGGCGTCGCCGCCACGGGTCTCCAATTATCTCAAACAATCTACGATCTTATCTCCACATTCTACGAAGCAGAGAGAGAGATGTCGAGTATCGCAAACGATATATCACTTTTAGCTACCGTTCTCCATCAGCTAGAGGGCGTTCTCCGACGAGACTCACGAGTCTACCAACCACGCATGGTCGAAGTGGTTCACGAGATCCTAGATACTTGCGAAGATGTCTTCCAAAGCATTTCGAAGTTCATATCTGTAAGTTGTCAAGATACGAGGTCTTCTACGAGGTTCCAAAGCAAAGTACGCTGGTATTTCCAGCGACATCGCGTTAGACCATTGCAGGCCGGACTAGAATCTATGAAATCAACATTGAACGTATTGTTGCATGTCGTCCAATTGGCACGGGCTACTGAAGCAGCGAAGTTTTTCATGTAAGTCATCTGCAAACCCAGTAGTGCGCGAGTCATATTACCTAACACAGCACAGACCCAACGCCGGAACAGTCTTCACACAAGCGGACATTCGAAAGGAGAGTAGGATGCTCGTGGGAGTTGTGCTAGAAAATCGGCGAAGTATCTTGAGTCTTAAACAGATTGAAGAGGATCGCGACAGACGACAAAACTTGCGGAACATAATCGAGAATAAGCGGGATAGTGAGGGGACTGATAGCGACGTAGCTCTGGATGACGGTGCACCAAAGACGGAGCGTAAGGCTCGTCCCACGGAAAGGACCAACATTGGTGGGTTCAGTTCAGTCGGAGGCTGGGCAGGAGGCGGTAGTGCGAACACCAGCACCCATATGGACTCCTTTTCGAAGGCTGCGAAGGATTCAGCAACAGACACGACATACAGCAACAAAGAAAACAAGAAAAAGACCACTACTACCGGTTTGGACTCTGGGTTTGGGATTTGGGGCCCACGTGAAGAAGGAAATGAGGTAGAAGAAGCCGAAGAAATCAAGGCACGAGGCGAAGATGGTTGGGTGACCTTTACTACCACCACCACCACAGAAAAGGAGCACAAGAAAAACGCTTGGCTCAACGATGTTTCCAAGAATCCAAATCCGACTGTCATTGACAACGCACCGGAAAACACGGTAGCAGCGGCAGATGGCTCATGGAGCGCCTGGGGTGTCGCATCTAATGAAGACAAGGAAGCAAAGGAAAAGATGGAGGAAAGAAAGAATATCCAGAAGGGGGTGGAGGACAATAATCGTAGATCACGTGATGTGTCGCCTGACCTAAGTGTACCGGCGAGATCGTCATCACACTCCGAACATATTGTCCAAGACTACAAGGTCTCAGAAGCTGGTTCAGGTGGTAGCAGACTGATATCGGTCAATGAAAGTCCAGACTTGGTTCACGCTGATAGCGCTTCTATCAGCCAGCCAAGCCATTCAGGGATCCATTCAGACCCACAATCTCAGTCCCCTGCTTCTGTGCACTATTTTATTGCGCCCGAGATCCCACTCGCGGATGACACTGTACATTCTCCTATGGAAGACCTTGCTATGGAGCCCAGCGGACCCCAAATTACAGCAAGTACGAAGGGATTAGACACAAAATTCGGCAAGAGCCAATGGTCACCGCCTGAAACGGAGATAGTAACGCCAACCGCGCAATGGTTCCTGAGCGTTGTACCTCACGAATCGAGTGTCACAGCATTGATCGTAAGACCTCGGCCTGGAGACGCGAACCATCTCAGGACTCGAGCGGAAGAGACGGCCAAAACACTCTTGCTCAATTGGACTACTGTCGATCCCGGCGTCATTTCCGGAGAGGAGAGTTTTTGGAATTCTGGACGCTGGAATTCTACCAACGATTCCTATTTTTATCCCCACAGACCAGCAAGAGATGAGAATGTTCCAACCCAGCCATATCATGTGCCCTACCCGCATCAATCGTACCCAACGTATACACCGCAACAGTGGTATGCGCCGCCAGTATTCCCCCCACTTCCTTCCCCGCCAGTATTCACTCCACTTCCTCCCCCGCTGCCAGTAACCACTCCATCTCCTCCCCCCGAAGATAAGCAAACGGATAGTGAGGAGCTCGCTCGTTTGAAGAAGCTGATTCTAGACGAAAAGGCAGAACAAGACGAGAGGGCAGCGGCAGCGGCAGCGGCAGCAGCAGTCCCACCATCAACCGCAGCCGTCGTATCTATCGCAACAGAGGACACGTCAGAAGATGCCATGCAGCGCGAAAATAATTATACGGAAGCAGTGGACTCGGTGCAGAGGCAGCAAGTGCACATTACGCCGTGGAAGGCAGAACCCTCGAGACAACAGCCGGTCATAATGAGGGATTGGTTTGGCCGGAAGTTCATCTTCCCCGTCGACATGTGCCAGACCTGGGAGGTGGGTGATCTAAATTCTTACTCGATTGTCTTGCGCTAATTCGTCCAAAGGGGCTCCATAATCTGATCCAGGAAGCTTTTGGGCATGAACTTAAACACAGGTCAATGGTCGAGAAGGGCTACTACAACATATCCCACGTTACGGGCGAAATAATCCTCCCCTCGATTTGGGAATTGTTCGTACGACCTGGTTTGGAGATCAACATGGAACTGCAGGACGTACTTGACGCAGATCTAGACGACTCTGGCGGTAAAGCGATGGTGGGCGGTAGAAGAGAAAAGACTGGTCCGAAAACATTGACACCACCGCATGCACCGGAGGTGCCCACGCTTGGAAGCCCGATGGTCCTGCAATCTAGGAGCGACGAGGAAGCTTCTATTAACGACGTCGCAAACGATGAAGCAGACTACTCAGTTCCGGACGGGATCAGCTACGTAGAGCTGTCGGACCCTCGCTATCTGTCGATTGAAAAGGTACTTCTTGAGCAAAAGATGGCCAAAGTCGAGGCGGAAATGAAGCTCGAACGCAACAGGCGTTTCTTCCAACTCAAGCAACAGCTCATGGACCAGGGCGCTGCGATTCATGCGCGGCAGGATGCTGCTGACCATGCAGAGCAAGACAATAAGTTGGCGTGGTTGGAGAAGCAAGTCAGGGATCAAAAGGAGGTGCTTGATGGACTACCGCCACTCTTGATGACTCCGCCAAGCTCCAACGCTGGCGATTCGTTGAGCAAGAGTCCAAGCAGTCCGCAGCGGAACCCTTCCTTTGTGGCACGCCTGTTGGGTCGCATACCGTCTCGGAGTATCCGTTCCAGGGGCTCCATCCAGAGTCAGCAAATGATAACCGAGGGTTGACGGATTGGGGTACAGCAGCAAAATTGTGAACCGCTCGACCTTTATCGGCATTACGAAGTCTGCATCGCGACATCCCCAGATACCGAAATTGTACTAGCCATCTTTGCTGAACCTGTGGGGAGGGATGCGTGTTTCAAGCGTGATAATGCAGGCGTGCGTTCGCGGATGGCGTGACAGAAAGACTTTCCTTGTTGTGTTTGGCATTGGCCACGAAAGTATGGACGGCGATGAGCCCGTCTAGACTCGATATAGCATTCCCCGTTCACGTATACATGAATTCGATTCTGGCAATCGAGTACACATCCCTTTTCCCCGGGGCTAACTCGAATGGACCCTCACGGGAAGACGTGATAGAACGGCTTCTTTCGAACGTAGAAAGTCCTGCAAACACGAACAGATTGCAGACTTGCCAAAACATGCGGATCCTAGCCAAATATCCCATGGCATATCTTTCTGCCTTGGAGGGGGGGCGGGGGGCCTCTCGACAATCCGCTTGCGTCAGTACGCAAGAGGTAAGAACTCGTACATGTGCAGGAGACTCATGTACACGACTTCACTCTACCCCACCTCCGCCAAGTGCCGAACCTCTATCTGACCCCGCGTCTGCCCTCAGCTACGCCATTGTCATTGCATTCCCAGACCACAATCAAAACTACAGAAAGAGATAATGTTGAGAGTTGCTGCAGCACTGTGTGTCGTAGCTACACCTCATAGTGGCAAACCAGTCTAGGCTTCACATGGTATAAGTAGCACACGACCCTCCGTAGCTATCCAATCAATCAATCCTGCATACATTTCCGACAGATACCATACCCAACACTTCCCGCATCTGAAATCGAGTCCGCAGCCATCGCGCTCGTATCCGTCTTCGTCGTCGCCGCCAAATCCCACTCACCCCACAGAACCTGCCTGTCTAACCCGACCCTCCCACCGAACCTTCCGAGCCCCATCCCCCTTCACGACGTCCCAGCAGACTACACCCAAGCCACGGGTACCCAATCCGCCGACGCCGTTGCCCAAATCCTCAACAACACGCTCTCCCTCTACCCCTTAGCCATCGACGGTAAAAATCTCGACGCGCTCTCTTCCGTGTTTACAGAAAATGTGACCGCCAATTATTCCAGCCCGCTCGACCTACTGACGCCCCTGGGCGCCGTCAAAGAGAGGGTCTGGAGCGATTTTTCGCGCCCGTGGATGCGCAGCACGCTCATGGGACGCAGGTTGTTGAGATATCAAGCGCCGGTGAGGCTAGGAGCGTGTCGTATTTCACTGCGACGTATTTCGGGAGGGGCAAGTATTATGGAGAGGTAAGGGTTGTTGCGTTGTATCTTTTCAAATATGCATTCTCGGGCCTTCTGTCTGCTTTGATTCCTTTTTCTCCTTCCTTTCCTCTCACTTGCGTCCGAGCAACGCCACTCTGTATGAGTCCAGAAAGACACGCCACTGAGTCTTTGACAGTATAGGTCAACTATGCTCATGGACAGTATCAGGTTCGGGATGCTTGTCCCTCTTGCCCGATTTGACGTAAAAGCTGAAGGGTCCAGGATACGTGGATTAAGCTTCTCAACGATGAGTGGAGAATCCAAACACGTAACTTGATCCATATGGTAACCCGCCAATTTTCCTATGACAAGGGCGTTGTGTATCTCCGATCTGACAGACAGGATCATCGCTAGGGGCCATCCGCTGGAAATTCGTCCATCTTCACCCCTCAGACTTGATGTGATCGAGGAACCACGCAGATAGTGTGGGTCCTCGAAAAGGACAATACTTTGCAAGCAAGACAGGGGATTATGACTGGTATCGATGCAGTCTCCTTCAACTTAGACAGTAGTTCTACAAGCACTTTGCTCAAACCCTTGAACTCCAACATCAGTAGTAGCACTTGCGAAAGTCGAAACATTTCACCAGATTGCACTCTGACCATTAACAATCAAGCCATCTAAATGACAGTGAATAACTGTACACTCTCAAAGGAAAATCGTAATCTGAAACATAATGTACAAAGGGTTAGGGCACCTGAAAGGGAGTCAACTCCATTTCATTCTGCCGCTCTGCCTCGTGACGAAGTCTTTAAAAAGCCAGGCCCGCAGTCGAGAGTTATTCCAAAATGGAGCATGCAGCTTCGTAGCCTGCGCTTCGGCGAGTCAATGGCTCTGAAAACACGGCAAGACTGGAGGGAATCCCTTGGAGTGCGGTACGTACCACCAGTCTTCGCTCTCCTTGCCCAAGTCATAGACGCGATGTTGACACAAGACCGCCATAGCTTTACGACGACAGCCTACTCGACATATCCACCCAAAGACAAAAGAAGGTACACCGCACCGCTCACATGTCCGGCAAGGTGAGCGCGGTCGAGCTGCTGCTGCACAGGCTGCAGAGAATAATTCACCGTATGATCCTACTTCCAGTCTAGCACTTGATCCGCAGGACGCACCATTAGACTTGACTGTGTGTTTCAAATTGACAGTCCCCATACAACTATAAAGCACGACGTTCAGTCCAAAGTTATTGGCCCCGACATTACGCCATACCGTGTGCTGAGGTGAGATGCGCGGATCACTCTGACCACCAACAGCGCTGGAATAGGCAAAACCTACCAGTGATTGGTTGGTGTGGCGGCGGTCAAATGTTTTTTTGCTGTACAGAATCCAATTAAATAGAAAAGAAAAGCATCGCGTTATGAAATCCTACTGTCGTACGGAGATACGATCCAGAATGAATCTCAAACATCCAATTGGCACATGATACATGTGTCTTATGTGAGAGTCTATACCCTCTTTCGACAGGCCAACTCGCTTACCGGAGTAAAACCAGCCTGCTGCTCCGAAAAGTGTTGCACAGAATGATCATCATGCACATTACTTCGCGTTTACGATGAGCGTCTAACCCACCACCAGTGCGAGTTTTTCCAAGCCTGAGGGTTCACTGGGGATTGAATACTTAGCACGAAATGGGATGGGAGGGTAAGAATACGCGGTGAGTCCTTCCCGTCACACCGTCTTCGTCAGCAGCGAGCGTGAGTAGCTACTGCCGAGGCTTGAAATGTCGACTCTGTGAAGACGACCGCCGTGGCGCCCCGCTTTTCAATGCTTACCTTTGCTGAAACCGACCGCCAGAGTGCCTAATAAAACATGCTCGAATCCTCAAAGGGGCAATGCTTACCTGCGATGGGTACTGTTGTACAGTGAGCGACCCCCACCACCGCCATCTCGGCAGAATTCCTAATATACCTATCGGAGATATCCCTCCCATTCATCTACCACGACACTTCTCGCGAAGTACGAGCAAGATTCTGAACGCGACAAAGTGGCCCATCACCACCGCAGCGACATGATTGAGGCTGGGTGCTTGTTCTTCGTTGCCGTGTCAATTTTGGTGACTGTCTTGCGGATGATCTCGAGGATTGAACCACCAAGGGGGCTCTGGTGGGATGACTGGTTGGATTCTCGCAGCATCGGTAAGCGGCTTCTCTTGCTCGAGTCCGTCATTACCGATACCCGCTACAACACTCTCGGACTGCAAGAAAGGGCCAGAAAGCGGCACTCGGGAAGCTGTTGGAACAGTCGAAACGTTACGTATTGGGAGACACTAGCTTTGCAGTTGAGTTCGGGTGTTTTCGGTGCTGTTCAGAGACTCAGGAATTACTCAAGTTTGGGGAGCGCCCACCATGTTCCTGCGTTTGCTTCTTATTCGATACTTCTTATCTTCAGGAACGGTGGAGTCAATTCAGGGTCCGTCACGCCCCAAAATAGTCACGAGGTCTGCTTATAAGAATCACTACGTGGTGGGCAAAGAGATGGACTTAGAGTCCCAGAAGCCGACGGCCGATGAAACAGCCAATATTCTGGTGAGCAGAAGTGTGAGTGTTGTCTCCAACACAGGCAGTGAGGAACCCGGGGTTGGAGCCGAGTACATACAAAACTCTGATGGTGGGGCAGAAGTCTCGGCCGAGACTCTGTCTCTTGATCACAGGCTACAGAGTCATCAGCCTGACAGCTCACGCCGGTGGAGCCATCCAGTAAAGTGCATTCCATATAAAGCGTTTGCTAAGGAAGTCACGAGTCGAAATCTCACACCAATTTCTGGCGGTTCCTAGGAGCGACATTCCTCCAAGAACAGGAGATCGTGCAAACTCACGGAGTGCGCAACGGGGTCCGCAGCTGCCGCAAGCTCAGAGACCAGCTTCATTTCGCCAGCTGGTCCAATACTTTTGTCATTCAGATCAGTAGTAACACCCAAGCATGGCATAGTAGCGAACCCAAAACGTCGTGGCCCTTTCAACAACAAGGCCAGTTCGCTGGCTCGTTCAAGGGTCGCTTTGAGTCTAAGATCATCTACATCATTATTGGCGAAGCACATCGACATCTTTTTCTCTACAAAGACTCGCGTCGGCGCATATCCTTGCTTGGAGAGAGAACCAAGATTGGAGCCTTCATCGTTGTAGCCGATAGACGTCTCGTTGATCCAGACGTTGACTAGTGGCGAATGATCAACATCCGCAATCTGCAAGGAAGTCATGGCAGCTGAGGCTATCGTCGTGTAATGGGAAGTGGCGAAACTGTCCTGGATGGTATTTTGTGCCGATGGCAATGCGACAGCTGTATATTGCAAGAGCCTCTTGGATGTTGCGCGTCAATCAAGTTGGCCGATACGTCTCTTGTGATAATACTACTACTCTCCTGTGGCAGCAAACAGTATAGACTGTCGTTATGATAGCGAAGGCGATCTAAGAGCATGTCAAAGCCACTTTTATCCTTGATGGCCCATTGAAAGTTCTTGCGTATTGAGATCGAGACCTAGATACGGCGGCTTCGATCGTGCGTTGTTTTCGGAGTTTCCGATAGTCCTGGACGATCACCGCTAGGGACCGATCCATGTCGTGAGCGGTGTGGAAGTAGGGGCTGCATGGGCTCAATTGTCGACGTGATTCTCATCTGGGGCACTTCTTTCTTCGAATAGGTAGTTGCAGACCATGTTTAGCTGTGAGGCTATCAACATCGGTCAGGGTTTCTTCGATGCAGCGAGAGCCTGCATTACGGTCTTATACAGCGCATTGTTTTCTCCGAGACGGTCGTCGAGTTCCCTTGCCTTACCCTCTGTCGGCTTTGCGACATGCCTAATCCCTACGCTATGACCCTACTGTATGAGCATGCGCTCTTCGATCAGTGACTTTGCCCCTAGTTGTGCAGAGACATTGGCGAGGCTTCTCGCGGTCGAGTACAATCCATACGCCTGATCGGAAAGCTTGCTTTCTCAATGCTCAAGACTTGAAATCTCAAATGGCTTCTACGTTAAGATGCTAGTAACCAATCAGATCATCGGATTTCACGATATCTAGTCTAAAATACACCTTATTTCTTCATTTTCGATCTAAACGCGGGTACACGCGGGTACGTCCAAAAGAGGAAGCTAGAAAAGAACTTCAAAATCCTCAAATCTACCTTTTTTGATTCCTTTTCTTAATCAAAAATATAATAATAGAATAAGTTTATAAAGTTATAGAGTTAGTTATACGCTTTTAAATAATATAGCGTAGACGAAATTTGATAAAGTATTCGTAAAGATATACTAAAAACTAGTATATCATAACGTCTCTCTCAATTCTCAGGGTTAGACACCTTAAAATTCCTTGATTTAAGCCCTTCGGAGCTCTTTAAGGGCTCCCCGAGAGCTTATATCGGAGGGGCTGTCAAAGCAAGCTCGAAATTAATCAAATACCACTAAAATAATCAAATTTCGAGCTTGCTTTAACAGCTCCTCCGATACAAGCTCTCGGGGAGCCCTTAAAGAGCTCCCGAAGTGTCCGAGGGTTTTAGGGGGTCTCCCTGAGAATCAGATAGTCAAAAACCAGTACTCGTTAAGATTGATTTAGTGATAAATTATATAGAAAGGGTGAGTACCTTAGTCTTCCCACGATATTAACAAGCTTTCCACTAACAGAAAGGCCGTGCCCCAGCATATATTTCGATTTGTCAAAGACGTCGAACAGAAAAGAGCCTGCGCAACGCGATGCCTGTAACGGGATCCATTTGTAACCGTTAGACCTGTTTCCCTAACAAGAAGGATGGAGGCTACTGGAATGATGGACAATAAGAGGTATTAAAATTAATGACGCATGCATACCGACTGTGCAACGTCTGCATGAAAAGGCTGAAGCCTGCTTGATTACGCCTGCCTTCAAGCAGAAGAGGAGAAAGAAGATTCACTACAACTGAGCTCATATACTGTAACTGGGGCATCGCCCCCATACATAACAGCTCAGGGCCCTTCTGGTGCTTTGTCAAGGACTCAAGGGCTAGTGGGTACGTGTGCGCTGGCTAAGTGGATTTGTTGGACCGAGGTACAGTTTGGCGCCAAGCCTTGACCAGCCCAAGGTGGCAACCGATATCTCTGCGTTTCCTATATATCCCAAATGATGATAATGATCAGTATTCGCTTGGTATATGCAAATTAATGCTCGCTCCATGTTTTAGCCGTCAGCTTCTAAGATTCAAAGTTCAATAGAACTTCAATAACAAAGGTCGCAATGAGCGCGATCTAGAGAGTTATACAACAACATACAAGTAAATGTTGATAACCTATAAACCTCTCAAATAGCCCACAGAAGCACTTCAGCAACAATGAACAGTCATCACAAGCATTGAGTATATATATACAGCGCACATCAAAGGATAGGTCCACTGGATCAGAAGAAGAGGTAACCATGGGCTCCACGGATAAAGCGTGCAACGACCTCTTCGACATCATCATAGTCGGCGCCGGTATCTCTGGCATCAATGCCGCCTATCGAATCCAGACCGAGCTACCATCAGCCAGCTACACCATTCTCGAAGCGCGCGGCGGCATAGGAGGCACATGGGATCTCTTCCGGTATCCAGGCTTCCGCTCCGACTCCGACCTCTACACCTTCGGCTTTGCGTGGCGGCCATGGGCAGAGCAAAAAGTCATCGCGGACGGCGATTCCATTCGCAAGTACATCCGCGAGTCCGCTGCATTGTACGGTATCGATCAGAAAGTGAAATTCCACCGCAAGCTGGTCTCGGCCAACTGGTCCTCGGACCAACAAACCTGGGCTTTACTTGTCGATGAAGAGGGTCGAAAAACACACTTTTACGCACGCTTCATCATCCTTGGTACCGGATACTACGACTATGACGAAGCTTTGAGCAGCCATATACCCGGTATCGAGGCATTCACCGGGACTGTCGTCCATCCCCAGTTCTGGCCCGAAGATCTCGACTACAAGGACAAGAAAATCATCGTCGTCGGCAGTGGCTCAACGGCCATAACTCTGATCCCCTCGCTCGCAGAAACAGCTTCCCATGTCATTATGCTGCAACGGAGCCCTAGCTATATCCTCGCGCTGCCAGCGATCGATCCCTTCGGGCACTGGGCCCAAAAGCTCCTCCCAGACTGGATAGCTTACCGCATCACACGGCTAAAATTCTTAATCCTAGGCTTCCTCTTCATAAAATTTTGCACATTCTACCCACTCGCGGCCCGGAACCTGATCAAACGGGCCACCCTGAAAGAGCTACCGGACAACATACCACACGACCCTCATTTCTCACCGCGCTACAACCCGTGGGAGCAGCGCCTGTGTCTCTGCCCCGACGGCGACTTCTTCCGCGCCATGCGCGCCGGCAACGCCTCCGTCGTCACCGACACCATCACCACCGTGACGGAAACAGGCGTTCGGCTAGCCTCAGGCCAGACGCTTGACGCCGACATCATAGTCACAGCGACGGGGCTGAAGCTGAAAATTGCAGGCGGAGCACGTATCTCCGTGGACAACGTTCCCGTTACCATTGGCGAAAAGTTCCTCTGGAAAGGCGTGATGCTGCAGGACGTGCCGAACGTGGCGACCGTGATTGGGTACACGAATGCATCGTGGACGCTCGGCGCTGACGCGACGGCACTGCTGGTGACCAGGCTGCTGAAGTCTATGAAGGCCAAAGGGGTGACTTCAGCAGTGCCGCGACGGGAGCATATCGAAGGCATGAAGTCTGTGCCGGCACTGAATCTCTCGTCGACATACGTGGTGAGGGGAGCAAAGGAGCTGCCGAGGACGGGAGATAAGGCGCCGTGGATGCCGAGGAGCACGTATTTTTCCGATCTGTGGGGTGCGAAGTTCGGAAACATTACGGATGGGTTGCAGTTTGAGAAAGTCTCCACGTAACAGCCGTCCGTGTGTTTTTCCACAGTCTTAATCATGGATCTCCAAATGTACAAGCCTCCACAATGAACGTCAAATAGAACAACTCGTACACGGCTGAAATGCATCCTATAGACAAGATGCCGCGTTGGGTTGCAAAGCACATTGCCTCCCTAGGTTCAGCTACCCCAGTGCCATCGAAAGAGCAAGAGATTGTGAGGGGAGAGGATCTCAAAACCCCCGTCAACTCTAACATGCTTCTAGTCCTAGAACAATCCCGCACTCGACCAACCACACGAAGCAGCAAGTCCATTCTCCATCAAGGCGGTAAATGCAATCCTCATACGAAAACTCACTATCCCGCCACCCCGACCCATAACCACAATCACAGCACAGGAACTAGCTCGGAAAGGGGCCCCCTGACAGCCCCCTGTCGCTGAGAGCAACACACACACACAGTCTATCTACCTTATCCAGATGAGGAGCATCTCAACCAACCCGGAAAATTCAGACCAAGACCTTCTTCGCCCAAGTCGATTCGGGTAGGAGTATGTAGATTTATAGAACAGAAGCGACGAGGGATGACCCTCGAGTTAGATCCGACGGACCAACGTGAAGACGATGGACCCGCTGAGCGCTTCACGTACGTCCGTCCTGAACAACGAACCCATCTTGCACTTCCGTGTAGACATTCCGAAACGGCCATTCCGCCGGGGATGGAAAGGTATAGAAAGCCAGCACGGCGCTCTCACACTGCCTCCTTCCTCTTCTCCTCCTTCCTCTTCTCCTCCTTCCTCTTCTCCTCCTTCCTCTTCTCCTCCTTCCTCTTCTCCTCCTTCCTCTTCTCCTCCTTCCTCTTCTCCTCCTCCTCCTCCTCCACTCAACACCGCCATCGTCAACAACGACAACAACAATCCCACCTCCCTCCCCTTCACTACCACAACCACGCCTACAACCATCCCCCCAGCACTGAACATCCTCTCTCCCTCTTGCCCCCTCCTCCCCCCCTCCCCCACCAACAACAGTAACCACTGAAACCACTCACTCGCCCCCCTTCACCCCCCTCAAAGCACCCCATCCCCAACCCTCACCCCCATCCCCTTCACAGCGGCCCAACACGCCATCATATACCGTATGGACCAGAAGCCAGACCGAGCCCATTGGCGTATGCGGACTCGCTCCTTCTCCTCCTCCTTCTTCTCCTCCTTCTCCTTCTTCTCCTTCTTCTTCTTTTTTTTCTCCTCCTCCTCCTCCTTCTTCTTCTCCTCCTTCTTCTTCTCCTCCTTCTTCTTTTTCTCCTCCTCCTCCTCCTTCTACTTCTTCTTCTCCTTCTTCTTCTTCTCCAACCCACTCTATGGTCCCCCACCCCCCCATCCACTCCAACTCCCAGTCCCAGTCCCAGTCCCACTCCACCACCCCCATCCCCCTACCCATCCCCATCCCCATCCCCACCCTACCCATCCCCCCTCCCCATCCCCCCTACCCATCCCCCCTACCCATCCCCCCTCCCCATCCCCCCTACCCATCCCCCCTCCCCATCCCCCCTCCCCATCCCCCCTACCCAACCCATCCCCCCCATCCCCCCTACCCATCCCCCATCCCATCCCCCCTACCCCATTCCCCATCCCCCTACCCATCCCCCTCCCCCATCCCCTCCCCATCCCCATCCCCCCATCCCCACATCCCTTCCCCCAAAACAAAAAAGCGCCACACTTCGAGTCGGGACCACAGTATCTGATCCCAAAAACATATGGACCGATTCTATCCTTGAACGACACGTGTAAAGAGGGGGTATGGAGTGGTGAGGACGATGACGATGACGATGACGGTGACGATGACGATGACAAGCCTTCGGAATGCAGCCCGCTGGGTGTGGACTTGCCTCGTTCGAGTTTTTTATTACTTCCATCCACCGGATTCCCCCGCCCTTTTTTTCTTCTTCTTCTTTTCTTCTTCTTTTTTCTTTCTTCTTTTTTTTTCTTCTTTTCTTTTCTTCTTCTTTTTTCTTCTTTTCTTCTTTTCTTCTTCTGCTTTTCTTCTTTCTTTTCTTTTCTTTTTTTCTTTTCTTCTTTTCTTTTCTTTTCTTCTTTTCTTCTTTTCTTCTTTTCTTCTTTTCTTCTTCTTTCTTTTCTTCTTTCTTCTTCTCTGTGGTAAGACACGGTTCAAAGATCCGAATTGCAGGTGCGGAAGAGATGAAGTTTTCTATTTTCGCAGCCCGAATGTTCTTCTTCCGGTGCTTTCGATGGTGGGATGGGGGGAGTTGGGCAGGCGGGGGGAGTAGGGCGGTGCAAGGGATGGAAGTGAGTGAGTGAGGGAGGTTGAACGGTAACGGGTCGTGTGTATTGGCCAAATGCGGAGCGCTGTTGTTGCAAAGGAGAGGACGCGATCAACATGGGACTGTAAGCACAGCCGATGCGTTCAGGTTTCATCAAAATATTTACATGATTGTGTGCTGTACAAATGGACCAAAGCCGTGCAACTATAGCAAAGTACCAGGGTATCGGAAAATTTCAGCATTGACGACCCAATCAGACGCCTTACGTATCGAAGTTGATTCTTTCCAAGATTGCGCGGCCGTTCGTGGTACCACCATTGCCGGATCCGTTGACAGTAGCTCCGTTGGCCGTACCGTTCGTGGTAGCGCCGTTGGTAGCAACACGATTCGTGGCAGCGCCATTGGCACCCACATCATGCCCACTTGCAACCCCATTTCCGTTTATCAACTTCTCCCCATCCTCCTCTCTGAGGAAGTCCATCCCACTGGCGGGTCTCTCCAGCCTATTCCCGCTCTTACTTCTCGGCCCTCCAGCCCAACTCATGGGTCTTCGATTACTCAATCGCCTGGTGATACCATCTCCTATACCGGCAGCGCTCCACCTCTTCCTCCGTGGCGCTGGCGTGTCGTCCAGTCCCAGCTGTTGTCTTACAACGGGGATCTCCGCATGGTCTCTCGTACTCCGCATGCGACGGCACCAGGTCACCTTCCCGTTTTGAAAGAAGAATTCTCCACCCACTTGTCGGAAATCGCCGCCGGAAAGCATGTTTCTGCCCGACTTCAGCTCTTGAATGAAGCTCCTCACAGCCATGGACAGGATAGAGCGCTGCATGTATTCGGGCGTCTTGCCCAGAGTCAGGGTGCTCGTCATACGGAGGAGATGATATAATTTCCGTGTAGGGTCGGCGTAGATGGGAAAGGTGCATCCGGTTTCTTGAATGTACATGGGTATGAGGTGCGGTTGGCCGCAGCCGATGACGACAATTTGGGTGGGTGGGGAGAGGGAGGAGAGGGACTCGGGGGTAATGGAGGATGCGAAGGTACGGAGGTACTCTTGGCAATTCTGTGGATGTTTGTCAGTGTCTTTCACGGCCAGGAAGGGGTTGATTGGGTTCCTTACCCCACAGAAGAAATGCCGTATAAATATTATCAGAACCCGGCGCGGTCCATTCTCATTGTCGGCATACAAGCTCTTGAACGTACACTTCTTCCCATCCTTGTCTAGTACAGGCAGGTCCGCGATTTTCTCCAGATCTTCTTTTGTGGGGGGATTGTTGTTGACTTTGATGTTCCCCTTGAAGTCAGCGGAAGGGTCTTTCCCCGGCATCGTATTGAGAGAAGAGCCAGGATTTTTGCCGATGGTGTCAATCCAGAGGACGAGGGGTACGAGAGTGAGGGTGAGTAGTATAGCGATGGTGGTGGGGTTGGAGAGTAACAAAGAGAAGGAAGAGACAAAAGAATGGAATGTCGAAGGCCATGGCGGAGCAGATGCTCCTGAAACGAACGACCCCATAATACTTTACGGTAGTGTGATCGTGGCGGCTGACATGAATAGATTTAAAAGTGCAGCATCAGGAGATTGTTGGAGACTAATTGATGTAGGTGGAGACGATCGAAGCTGTTTAGACTTAGGTACCACCGGACAGATTGTTAAGGTCAAGTAATCTTACCGTCTCATTACTCGTATGGTTGGTAATGGTAGCCCATGGTTGGAAAGGAAAATAGGTAGAAAGGAAAAGGAAAGACAGACCAATGCCAAGTTTGATGGACCAGGGAAAATAAGGATGAGCCAGGGGATGATCAGGGATGATCAGGGATACGATCATCAGCCGATTAGATCCAAGTTTATTTCTTCTATTTCTTCCCTTAGTCTGCCTGCTCTTTCCTTAATGGTCAGATTCTAAGACAAAGATGACGCCAAGTGCTCTGATTGCGCCGCCCCGTGTTGATCATTTACTTCTTCCGGATGAAGTGTGGCTTTTTGCCTGGTTTCCACTAGAGCCCATTCAGACAGACTCCCATGTCCTAAGGTACTTTAACTTTCCCCTAATCTCCTTCCCTCGGGGCGCCCTGCATGAATCACATTAACAAGGGTAAGGTACGTTAAGCGGCGCATAATACTTTTGATCAACGTCCGTCAACGTGGGATGTAAGCACATGTCTAAGTACGGTAATGTAGGTACATATTCTACTCCCAACGGCTATCCTGACCCACAATCTGACAATCTCGGGGAACGAGTGGGCCTGCAAAGGAGATTGGAACGCATATGATGAAAATCCCATCGCTATCTCTCCTGACTGATCGCGTCAAGTTTCGGTTAGACCAGAGGCAAAAGAGAGCGTGCACACTGCACAGCAATGCAGAGTTGCAGACGCGCCTCAACCCTGCAAGATCCTTCCAAATACTCTACTTATCTACGAGACCACCACGCGCATCGGAAATCTGCTGGGCGTGGCTAGGCCAGCTTTTTCGCGCAATGTCCCGGTTTCGAGGAGAGCGGGATCACAAACAAGGTAGAGACGGGTTTTGCATTCACAATCCGACGATCTATCAAACGCATGATGAAGAAAGGAAAGTCAGTGCTGCACATGCTGCAAGTCCCAATGCACCGGCAACTGCATACACGTTGCCGTGTCTTGCGGACCCGCTCGGGGCATCACTTGATTCGACGGGGCAAGACCCGGAACGGCGCAGAACAATCGCCATCCCTCCACGGACAACCACCACTGAGCTGCAACATTATCTGACATGATGCCGTAGAGACAGTTGCGCTTTCCACCTCGCCTCCATGACCGCAATTCATTTCCTCCCGACTTGCAATTTTTCGCATGCATGAGCATCTCTGCGGCTGGCGTATCAGCCTTGCAGCTTTCTCCGAAGCCTCGCGTCGCTCATCAAGACCCGGAGTCTCTCGAGTAGTGCCATGACTGCTCGGAGTACCCAAGCGCATGCAGGAGCATCTAGCCTTGTCGTCATGTTGTATCTGGTCTTGTCAACTGAATTCCATTAATCAACCACCATGTTTCCGAGTCAGCCTTCGGATGTCGGATCAATCGTAGTTGCCCAGCCCGACTTGGCTGGCAAAGGCTGTAGAGACGCTTCGAGCATCGTCATCATCTCCACGCGGGACCCGGCCGCCGGCAGAGCTTCCGCCGAACACGCTGCCATCGCCAGGACGTCCACCAGATTCCACGTAGCGCTTCAGACGATCCGATTGGTTAATACTGGCTTGCTTTGCATCATTGATGCTGAGGCCAGCCAGACTAACTCCTCCTTTGCCATCGACGGTACTAGCGGGACCATTGATGTCCGACTCACTAGCAGCAACAGACTCGCCAGCAATGCTCTCGGTCCCAGCTCGGCTCTTCGCACCGTTCATCCGACGTCCGTTCAGGGTAGGCCAAGTGTCCTGGAATCCAGAAAACATTGGTGGGTAAGTAGAAGGGACACCGACACCGCCGCCAACGGAAGATGAATGCACGGATGATACATCATCCGGAATGTAGCCGACGAGGGACCCAGCATCGTTGTACTCTTGACGAGGGCCATTGCGACCATTGGCCATGCCATTGCTCAAATCGGAAGCCCGCTGGTAAGACATCTGGTAGCGTTGGGGCCCGCGGTAGGATTGTTTGGGACGACTGAACTGCAGCAAAGAGATCTGCAGATTAGATAGCGGCCCTTCGACCAGGCAATTCTTCTCCTTAAAGTGCAAAAGAAGATAATGCCACAATGGATGCTTCGACAAGACCTTGGGGTTGCCCAAAATGACCAAACCATACTTGGCTCGAGTAAGCGCGACATTAAGACGGCGAGGATCACTCAAGAAGCCAATGCCTTGGTGATCGTTGGAGCGCACACAGGATAATACAATAAAGTCTTTCTCCCGGCCTTGGAACGCGTCAACGGAGGCTACCTCGATCTCTTTGTAATTCTCCTTCTTGAACGTCCCATTAGTCTGCATGGAGCTAACAACATAGCTTCGCTGGCCTTCGTAAGGCGTGATGATACCGATATCACTGGGCTGAACACCAGCTTTGAAGAAGCGAGTGATGATCTTTTCGACATTGGATGCTTCAGTGCGATTGAGATATGATGTTCCAGAGGCTGAAATCTCCTCATTACCGAGATTCGACCAGAACACCATCGGAGAGTCCATTACTGGCCAAGGGAAGTCTACATCGCGACGTAGGCGCTGCTGCATCGTTACGCCGTTCTGCAGTGAACCCTCGTAGAACATGTTTGACGGGAACTCTGATAGGCATGGATGCATACGGTACTGTACGTTCAACCGGATGGGAGCACATCCAAGAATGACAAGACGTTCGAATAACGACTGATTTAGACCTGCCTTTGCCGCTTTCTTGTTCATGATGACAGGGCCCAATTGCTGGTGGTCACCGACAAGAACGACTTGCTTGCAGCCGAGCACCAATGGAATCATGCACTCAGGCTCTGCGGATTGAGTCGATTCGTCGATCAGAACAGTGCGAAATTTGAAGCGAGCAAGACGTGGATCGCCAGCTCCGACGCAAGTACAGCAAATGACGTCCGCATTGGTCAAGATCTCGCGCTCGGCACTACGAGTCAGCTGCTTGAACTTCTTCTCGTCTTGACTCGACAGTTCACCAAGCTCGCTCTTGAGTTGGTTGAGCTTAACCAATTCGGTATTGCTATCATTCATGCGAACCTGCTCATGAAGAGAGAGGAAGCCGACCGGGGACTCGACATCTTCGCGAGACTTGGCCGTGACACGAACGGTCTTCAATCCCGTCTTATGGATTCGTTCACACAGCTGGTCGACAGCCACGTTAGACGGAGCACAGACAAGAACTTGTCCACCATTGATCTTGGCAAGATGATAGATGATGGTGGCCGAGGTGACGGTCTTTCCGGTACCCGGAGGGCCTTGAATCAAGCTTAGAGGCTTCTGTAGGACACTCTTGACGGCGTTGATCTGACTGCCGTTAAGCTCTGGCAGTCCAGGTACGCTGTATTTCTTGGGCATCTGGGTTTTCATCGGTGCTGCCGCAACTTCGTGGCCCAGGAGTCGATGGAATATGTATCCTGATACACTCATCTCGTCAACAGCGAACGTCTTCATAGCAAGCTGCATTCTGTCAAAAGAAGTAGCTTTCCACACATAGTCTGCGCTGAAATTGTGAGTGCATTCAGTCGGGACAGACTTGTGGTCGCCCTTTGCACGAAGCTCGATGGTGACCTCGTCTGACTGATTGTTGGGGATCTTGATCACATAGCCAACCCCTTCCCATGGCGGACGGAGCTCTCCAGTGTACTTGATGCGCATTTCATCTCCAACAGCCAGCTTGACGTCTCCGAGCTCGAGCTTCGGCAACACAAAGCTAGCAAGGTGTTTGTTGTTCAGGCCAAAGTCCCAGCGAACGACCAATCCATCTTGCGATTGTGACTCTTTCAGCTTCCGGTCGTAGTCTGCTTCGATCTTTACCAGGGGCCCAAAGACGTTCTGATATTGGTAGGCATCGTCATAGTGTAGCAGCACTGGTGCTGGCTCGTCGTCTACACCTGCGCCTTTCTCTAAGTCTGCAATTGTGGCAGAAGCGTTGTCCTTCCACATCTCTTCCAACTTGGCAATCATTTGGGGACTTAAGTGGCGTGCGCGCAGTTGCTCTTGGTCCGAAGGTGAAGATACCAGCCATGCCAGGAATGATCGGTCCTCGATCAAGGGTTGCCAACGTGATACGTCCCAGTTCATGTCTTTCGAGGACGGCATAGATGCACAAGGCTGACGGCAGAGAAGCACCACCACTGTGTCGGACTTGGCTGGTATGAAGCCGAGCAAGAACACATTCTTAGTACCGCAGTTGTAGCATTCGAGTACAGTATCTCCCAAAGATGAACTAGGGTGAAGCTGTACCTCCTTGTGGCGAGCGCGGACTAGATGATTGATAATGTGGGAGGAAGAGGTATTGCCGCGAGCGCTGCAAAACCACTTGCTGCAAGCCAGGCATCGAACGACGGAACTTGGATTGTGTATACCGCAGTATCTGGACAAGGAATCAAATATTAGTAGCTGCGTTGAGGCCCGTTTAGGCTTATGATGAGCTTACGCGCAAGCATGTGGTGGTAATTCTTTCTCCTCCTCAGCTCTTACGCCTGGCTTGCCGTTGATACCATCCACTGGCATGCTGACCATGCTCTCCGTGTCATCATCGTCGAATGCCTCTGTACCCTCATCTTCATCATCATGTCGGCGTCTCCTAGGTCCCCCAGTCAAATTGCCCCTCCCATATTCGCGATCTAAGATGCTCTCGTCGGGGTCGATGGTGGAGAGATCGTCTCCAGCGTTTATTGTAGATGCTGAATCTGATATGAGATGATTTCCCAGGTGTGTGAAAGCTCCCTCCATAGCGCCTTCGAATCTTGTGTAATGCGAGATAGTACCTGGCAGGTCAAGAAGCTTCAATGAGCCAGCCCTTGCAACTAATCACAGCGGCTTTCGGCAACTTGTCGTATGTGAGAAGCTCTTGGTAAGACTGAAAGAATAATTCATCTGACTCCGCCGCCACAAAGGAAAGGGAGAGGCTCCTGCAAGGGAACTAGAATAGAATGTGAGAAGTGTTGGTGGGTGGGAAGGGAGGGATTTGATCGGCGAAAAGAAGGCCGCTTTTCGGGCTGGGTCTTGGCAGGTGCGGCCCCCCCACTAAAATTCTTCTTCGCTGCAGGTACGGCCAGTGTAAAAGAAAATATCACTCACAGGAGCAGAGAGCTCGCTCTTTGCTCTAAAAGTTTCAGGATGATTGTTCGTACCCCGACTCTCTATATTTGTAAGGTTACTCTTTGCTAATCTCGCTCTACCAGAGAAGACAAGCCCGGCAGAGGAGAGATTATCTCCACCGCCGCGCCCTCACTCTCCGCGAAGCAGAGACTGCTGAGAAGCGTGCAAAGCTCAAAGCCTCTCTGGCGACTGGAAAGCCTCTGGACCCTGCCATTGCCAACGATAAGACTTTACGTGAAGACTACAAGTTTGACGAAAGCGCCGAAGCCCACAATGACATCGATGATGAATACGCCCATCTGTCTGGCATCACAGATCCCCGACCCCTGGTCACAACCTCACGCTCACCCTCCACTCGACTATCTGCCTTTGCTAAAGAGATTCGGCTTCTACTTCCTACCTCCATTCGTCTCAACAGAGGTACCCTCATTCTGCCCAATCTCGTCTCTAGCGCCAATGCCTCTTCCTTGACGGACCTACTTCTTCTCCACGAACACCGCGGCGTGCCCACAGCCCTGACAATTTCTCATCTGCCTCACGGCCCCACGGCGTCTTTTTCGCTACATAACGTCTTCCTGCGTCACGACCTCCCCAACGCTTCAAAGGGCACAGTCAGCGAATCCTACCCGCACCTCATCTTCGAAAATTTCAATAGTCCTCTTGGTAAACGAGTGGCGCAGATTCTGAAGCACCTTTTCCCGCCCCGAGATGCTGCAACTACCAATCAGAAGGTGGGCAACCGAGTGGTGACATTCAAAAACATCGAGGACAGTATAGAAGTAAGACATCACGTCTTCGTGCGGACAGGATATCAAAGTGTCGAATTGGCGGAGGTGGGCCCTCGAATGACGATGCGACTGTTTGAGATTAGGGGAGGGACATTGGAGAGCAAGAGCGGGGACACGGAATGGCACATGAATCAGTATACAAGGACGAGTAGAAAGAAAGATTACTTATGAGACGTTGCATCACGACGGCGTTATGCCACTGAAAGGATGTGACCTGCTAAAGGAGGAAACTTGTTGCGTGGTATCCAAAAAACCCCAGTGCAGCGCTTCCTCTGCCAAACTAGAGCCGACCAGCGGAGCGAGAATTAGTCCAAGCTCTCGAATATTGCGCAGTAAACATCCGAGCCAGAGAGCTAAGTTAGTGACAGCACGTGCTAGTTTCTCACCAGCACCTTGCTTTGCAACTTCGAAACGTCCAGTCTCGTAATCAGGTTTCGGGCTTCTACGAGGACGCTATGGCCTCGGAAGCGCTCGGTGTTACTCATCGCATGCGGTGCTTTTCCCCAAGTTGTAGGCGACGACTGCTCCCATAATCTCGGCAGTACATCAAACGGTCACTCGTCTTCACATGACTCAGCCATAGCCAGAATTGGACAACATGACCTTCGTCGAGATTCCAACAACATCAAGAGAAACCTACTGAGCCGGCTATATTGTGCATCATGACCAATCTTGTGAACCTCGATTCATACACGCCCCCTATTCCAATACCGCCTGTGCCACCAAATTTTGTTTTCTGCAATGGCGCCTATGGAACCGGCCTGCCACGTCGTGAAGCTTTGCAAGCTGGTAGTCTACTCCCACAAGGCACGCTGCCTGTCACGTACTCTGTTGCGGAACCAGAAATAGATGGTCTCGCGGCGAATGTTTCGGTACTGCGACCGGCGTATGAACTGCCATTCCTAGAATTTTATGGTAGTGTGTTGATATCCGTCGACGTCGCCTCACCCGTCAGTATCAGCAGGATCAACGTTGTGCCCAATGACATAAGAGGAATGGCAGCATATGTCGCCAATGAATGTCTAGGGCGTTACGGAGTGGGAGGATTTGTCACGAAAAAAATCCAAGGACTGGTGGACTTCGTCACGGATCCAACATCGAATATCGATGCTCGGATGTACCCCGACTCCACAGCTTTTCTCACCCTCACGGTGAGCAATCGCCAAACCGCGCATGCTTTTCCTGGAGACTATGACCCACAGTTGGCGTTCTTCCTGCGGAACGCTGAGATAGATGCTTTAAGCCGGGTGCAGTCTCGCTACCATTTCGTGATTGCGAATCGTATAGAGAAATTTGCGATTGCTGAATCACGCATGCGCAGGCTGGAAACAGAAGTCCCATGGTGGGACGGATGGTTGGTGCAAGGAAACAGGACCGCGATTGCCGGTTTTCAGGTCGTCAACGTGACTACCGAGGGAATAGCGACAGCTCGTCGAAGAAAGAGGGTTTCAGGACCGTTGCGTTGAGGATCTGATGGAAGACTTCTTGGGCTTTACAACAGGATCCAAATATTTCCCACCAATCGATTGATCATGAATGCCAAGAAAGGAGTTCCATGAGGCCGAACGTCAACGCACCTATCGATCGGAACGCAATATCAGAGCACATAATCGTGTAGTCACAGACGACAAATTAGAGGCATAATTCTCACCTTCTCCTCTCCCATGTCAGTTCCATGCTGGTGTCCTCCTTGACGAAAGATTCTCTTGTGACGCTTGTCGCTTACTCTCTGAGCAATGGTTGCACCAAAGCCCTAGACGTTCCAGCTCCGTTTGGTTTCAGCAACCCACATATGAGCGCAGATCCTCCATTGCAGGTCTAGTGATCACGATTTGCATCATCACGATGATCAGATCTGAAGCCTCCTGTCTTGAGATAGAATTTGAATGTCATGCACCCCACGTTTGCCCCACGATTCGCTCGGGGTTTCCCAAGATCGAAACACCTTTGTGCTAGTATGTAGGTACCATATTCCACGTGGTTGATCTCCGGCACGAATTTCACTATGAGATCTATTTTCAAATCTGATGTCGAAGACGGTGACCTGCAGCTGCTACCGCTCCGTTGGCGCATGATGTCGCTATTATCTTGATGACGTCTTCTCTAGTTCTTGAATCAAGATGTTCGAAAAAGTGTGAGCGTCAGCTCCTTTACAAGTTTCACTACAGCCTTTCTGACTCGTCTGCCTTTTCTCTCAAACACTAAGTTTACCAGACGTCCAAGGCGGCCCAGAAAAAATCCTTCACTGGCACTCAGCCTCTATCCATCTGATTTCCCATGCTGGGCTGCCACGAACTTCGCCTTCCAAGATTGGTATAAGTAGCTCGTGAGCCTATGAATCATTACTCAACCACAAGAGTACAATCGAGAGTCAACTCGTAATCTCGAGCAGGTTTCCATCTAATACCCTCACTACTCCTTACCACAATCCAGCACATTTAATCAACCAACACTATGAATCCCACTTCCAATTCGAATAGTCGACCAACTAATAATGTAGTCCCACCATTGCCTTATCGCTATCCTCCTCCTCGTCTCCTTCACCTTCTGCGCCCCAGTACCACCGCAACCAAAACCTAATTTGCAACCACGAAACATCCACAGCCGCATGATGACCGGCTCCGAAGCCCCCGGCGCCCTCACGCCTCCTCCTGGCCCCAAACCAGCCGGTGATCCGAATTCAAACCACGCGAGTGTTGGAATGGGACCGCAGACTGGCGATGATGGTGGTCGGACGACTGATCCGAATGCGAAGGCGAATGCTGGGGCCGGTGCTGGTGCTGAGGCTCCCTAGCAAGAAGGGGGTGCGATGGGTGGGGCGAGTGCGGGGAGGGCGGGATATCCTTGATCAGGGTGCTCAGAGTAGTTGAGTGTATGGCTTCACGATCAGATCTATCGCGATACCAGATACAGCATGAATCTTGTATGACTAGTGATGGATCACAAAAGGTCGTCCAAACTCGTGATCCCCGTTTTTGTTGCTACGTAGTCAGTCCGTTTTGTGACCTGCCTACCAATGAGCGGCCGTCTCGACGTCCGAGGCATTAATGGCTGTAGAGCGATTCGTCGACATATTGGCCGCTCCAAACACTTCCAATGGCCGCTCCACCTGCCAGTCACCCATGCAAGCAAACGTGTAAAACGGCGCCAGCGCGCGAGGGTTCGGTGCGCAAAGAAAGCAGCCTCGATTGAGGCTCCTGCAGAAAGCGGCACCCGAGTGATATGGACTCGGGCAGCTCACTTTATCGCATTGTTGGTCGGCCTCTACTGGAAAGATGAGTGAGCCGCCGGGTGCGCGTGGTGGCCTGGGGACGGCGAGGGTGTGTACAACGAGGCTGAAAAGGAGGGGGATCGAGGTAGTAGGCATGAAATGCATCATACGTGATTTCTTCGAAGTCGGAGACGATCAAAGTACCTGTAGAGTAGGAAAATCGGCACGAACGGAGGAGGCGCTCGAGCCCCTCGTTCTTGAGAAGCGACGACTGCTGTGGCGCTTGGGATGGTCATACGACCGCGTTTCGGTAGCAGTCCCTGCAGATGACTTGAAACGCGACACTGCATGCATATCAAAGGAGCGGGAGGGGCAAGTCAATGCTGGAATTTTGAAAGACATCCAGTACCAGGGACAATTACATGCAACGGTTCCAGAGTAGGGACGTATAGTACGTGGCCTACACACGGTCCGAGCCGAACGACATTGTAAGCTTGGTTCGAGGGGTTTTCCAAGACCATCCTCGACCCTCATTGATGCCCGTCGTACCTGCGTTGGTCTGTCTCTCCGTGAAAAAGATTACATATGCCTCGGGACGACTTTTGAGCAAGATGTTGGATAGGGTTAATAATCGCACGACTTGCACAATAGAACGAGATATCCGGACCCCAAATACGTTGTATTAAAGACCATCATTGCACCTCGCTCGAGGTGGTGGCATAAGTATAGTACTGAGATCAACAGAGCGTAGATTCCTGACATTTGCTAAATGCTTGGAGCAGCTACTGACTGGTGCCGGCAGTCTCCTATCAATCATTGTGGAGCTGAAGCAAAGTAGAGGTTGCTAGGCCACGAGTCGGCGGCTCCTAGAGCTTGACCCTGAGCCATTATTTTTTCCATCTAGCCTTCAAGTCAAGATGGATGCATCACCAGTAGAAAGCGTGGCGGCGAGGAAGAAGAAAATTTGATAAGACTAAATTTAGGCACTCGGCGATAAGATGCTCCGAGATTGCGCCATTCAGTCAAGCGTCTTTGGCAATTCCCAATGACAACAATTTCATCTTCCTGCCTCTATCTTGATAATGATGAAAAAGGCACGAAAAGTGCACAAACAAACATTCAAAGGATGTCTTTGACTTTGCACCTGTCGCTAGCTTGGTTGGTGTCTCGTTTAATCAGACGTTAGATATCGCCTCTCTGGTCCGTTTGCGCTCGGCATTATCCGTCCGGTAGGCTAGGAATGTGAGCAGTCATGAATCTTCTCCACCGTGACACAAGTTTTCATCGCTTCTTCTCTCCACTTCTTTATGCTTATAGATCAATTGCTATTCATATGCCATGACCTGCTAATCCTTTCCCTCTGTCTCTCTGTCTCTTTCTTCCTATGTAATTCCCTCTCCCTCTCTCTCCGGCGCCCCAACTGCCCCGTAGGCATTGGGAGACCTTGTCTAACTTGGCAACAAAGAACCTTCTCACGCCAAGCTTCTACTTGCCTTCTCTAACAGGCTTTCGTCTCTTATGACTTATTCCTAACAGATATAATCAATTGATCAGTACTATTTACGACATAGACATGCCGTCCCCAGAAGAGTCCCATACACCAGCCTCACACGAAGAAGAAAGCTCCAGAGATCAAAGTGCCGAGTCCAGCAAGCAACATTCTAGAGAAGGATCAAGGCCACCCAAGAAAAGGCACAATGTACGCTTCACGCCAGGAGGGGAGTCATTGGACACTTCAAACAAGAGGGCCGCTTTCGATCTTCGAGATGATACCAACCCACCTCCCAGGCCGAAGCCTTTACCCAGGACAAGATCTAACACAGTGAGAAGAAACAGTTCATATTCAGGCGCCCCTGCGCCTAACCCTGAGAAGTCTTTGGACATCACGGAATCGTCTGCTAAAGCACCAGTCCCCAGACCCAAACCTTCGATAATGAGACTGCCTTCAAGTGACTCAGAACCGGAAGACAGTGACACCAATCCTGATTATGAGGAAAACAAGGAGGATGAAGACGAAAGGAAGGAGGATGAGAAAGCAGTGGGAAAAGCTATATCACAGCAGACGGCACACGACAGGGCCGAACGTCTTTCCCGTATGATGGGCAGTCACTCTGCCCCTGGTTCCAGGTTTGCGTCTCCCCAAAGACCGCAGAGGACAGTCGCCAGATCACCACCTTCATCTCCACCTCCATCTCCGCCTCCCGAAAGAGCAAGGCAAATGAGGCTGGATTTGAGCGACATTCACCTGGAAAGGCTAGAAACCAGACGAAGGAAGTTTGGGATAGAAGACGACACGGATGAAGACGATGAAAAGGAAGCCGAGACTTTGTCATTGAAGAGAGGGAAACAGAGGGCAGGTCGATACTACGCTAGGGCTGCTCGTTTGATTGCGCATCATAAGTCACCACAGATACCACGATTGTTCAGACTTCACGCCGAGACGCCGCCCGGGACGGCCTCAGGTGTTCAAACACCTATGTATGAACGTGATCCCAACCACTACGTGCCCAGGCCCAAGGAGTACCGTGAAGGTTACCTCTCCTCACTCCTAAAACTCTACAATGAGCAGGGAGCTGGAATTGCTCTGTCTCATATACCTTCTGGTCACGATGCCATTACTCGAGCAGCACATCGACGCGACAGTGCCGCCCAGTCTTTGAATGGATCAACAGCTTCAGGAGCAACAACGCCTGCACAGACCCCAGGAACGTCACCGGCCGGCTCGCCAACATCTTCCGGCGCTACTACTCCGAAAGCAAAGCATCAGAAGTGGTATTATAAGAACTCTCAGAGCCAGTCTACTGGGGCTTTGTCAGATCTTGTTAGCTCATCTACTGTCTTTGCTCAGCCAACAACGGGTTCTAGTCAGACATCAAAGGCTATCAGACCAAAAGCGAAGCACAGGCCGTTGAGCGCTCAGGCTTTGGATACCGTTATGGGCAAGAAAAAGAAGGGCCACAGAAATGACGACTCGATCCGGATCCAAGTACACATTGCAGAGACAATGCAAAGGCAAGGCTATCTTATTAAGATTTGCAGGGCTCTTATGACATATGGAGCACCGACACATCGGCTCGAAGGTGGGTATCGTTTCAAAGCAAGACTTTTCCGCTGCTGACACAATTACACAGAGTATATGCGTATGTCATCTAGAGTCCTTGAAATTGACGGCCAGTTCCTTTACATTCCTGGCTGTATGATCGTCTCCTTTGACGATCAATCAACGCATACGACAGAGGTCAAAATAGTCCGTGCTACACAAGGTGTCAACCTTGGGAAGCTTCGCGATACTCATGAGGTGTATAAAGAGGTGGTCCACGATACGATAGGCGTCGAGGAAGCGATGGAACGTCTGGACGAGATCATACGCAAGAAGGATGATTATAGTCCGTGGTTTCGCGTGATTATATATGGATTCGCCAGCATGTGTGTTGGACCATTCGCTTTCGGTGCTCGTCCGATCGACATGCCCATAGCTTTCTTTCTAGGCTGTCTCTTGGGAGTCATGCAACTCATACTTGCCCCGCGATCGGAGCTCTACTCGAACATTTTCGAAATCTCTGCCGCCGTCCTGACCAGCTTCCTCGCTCGAGCCTTTGGTTCCATTAGGGGTAGCCAACTCTTCTGTTTTTCCGCTCTCGCTCAGTCCTCCATCGCCTTGATTCTACCTGGCTACACAATCCTTTGTGGCTCTCTTGAGCTTCAGTCGCGGAACATAGTCGCTGGTTCCGTACGTATGATCTACGCTGTAATATACTCTTTGTTTCTCGGCTTTGGCATCACGATCGGCACCGCGATTTTTGGTGCTATCGATAAAAACGCGACCAACAACACTACTTGCATGACAACCATGCCGGTCTGGTTCAAATTTATCTTCGTGCCTCCCTTCACGCTCTGTCTCATCGTCATCAACCAGGGCAGGTACAAGCAAATGCCGATAATGCTCGTCATCGCCTTTGCCGGGTACCTCGTCAACCACTTCTCGGCCAACCGCTTCTCTTCGAACGCCCAGATAGCAAACACGCTCGGCGCTCTCGCCATCGGTGTCATCGGAAACCTATATAGTCGTCTCCGCCATGGCCTGGCAGCAGCTGCGCTGCTACCAGCCATCTTCGTGCAAGTGCCTTCGGGCCTCGCCGCAGGAGGCAGTCTGATCAGCGGGCTGACGTCCGCAAATCAGCTTACAAAGCAAACGGTCAATGGCACCGCGAGCAATGGGACGACCACTATCAGTAACGCAACCAGCGCTTCAACTGTCAACGTCAACAGTGATGTCCTCAATGTCGCATACAGCATGATTCAAATCGCGATTGGAATCACGGTGGGTCTGTTCATGAGTGCTCTCGTTGTCTATCCTTTTGGAAAGAGAAGAAGCGGGTTGTTTAGTTTTTGATCCGCTTTCATCAACATGGGTTGGAATCTATCTGCTAGAACAAAACCAAGCTTTTGAATATTTGTTGCACGCATAGCGATGGGGTTTCTGCTTCAGCATAGCGCTTGTGCGAGGCCACGCTTACGAAATGTAACATGATCTTGGATACGAAGGCTACGATAAGTGAGGTTGGATGGGCCACGCCGCTGGGATAATGAAGGGTAGCAGTTGTACAGATACACGCAAAATGACCATTTCATATTCCTCCTCTGTAAGGCGCAATAATGTCCACCGCGATGTATTAGCGTCAACATACACACGTCCCCGGGGCGAATATGCCTCGACTCTACCAAAATTGCCCATTGTGAAGCCTTACCACACAACTCTGCGAAGAGTGCCAGCCCGAACCCACCACCTGTCGAATAGATGAAGAACCTATCCATAATCCCAAGAAAACACAGCACACAACGCCTCTCCCCCCCCCCCACCTCACAAAACGTCCACGCCTCCACTTTCCCCATCGCCTATAGAAACCACACCCCCAGCCCCCACCCCATCCGCACGACAAAAACCCTTCCCTCACAAACGCCTGCACGCCCATCTTCCCCACCCAAAAGACACCCCCCCTCGGGCAACCTCCCCCCCCCCTCCGCAGCGCCCACTCGCCCAATCACCTCAACACGGTCGCCAGATAGCCGTCGACCCGTCTCACACCGTGACGGTTGAAAGGAAGAAAGAAGAAGGAAGAAGAAAACAGTCTCAAAGGATCTGAACGTCAGAAAAAGAGAAAGCAAGATATGAACAACCCCATACCATCCTCCCCTCCGACGGCGGCGACTGACAGACATATCTCGCGCCGAGATAAACAAACGGTTCCCTCGAGGCATTACCGCGACCGAAGAAACACGGCGTGAGGGCGTAGAGGCCGAGGTCCGTGTCCGTCGACGACAATTTGGTGCCGTTGATGACTTGCCAGCTGCAGACGAGGAGGGACTGATTCGGGAGGGTGAGGTTCGAGGGGGTCCGCGGTGAGGTCGATGGAGAGGGGAATGGCGCCGGGGCCGCGGCGGGAACCGTAGACGGGGATGTCGTGGTGGAGGATGGGGGATTGGGATTGGGATTGGGAGCAGGGGGAGGTTGTGTTAGGTGGGGATTGGGGGAGAGGCGGTTGCATGGATGCTGAGAGGTTTGTAGTCCAGCACAGGTCATTGTTGTTGTTGTTGTTGTTGTTAGTGAAGGGAATTGACGCTTGAACAGGAGCTGGAGATGAAGCTGGCGAAGCGATTCCTAGCAAGAGCGCTAGGATTGGTGGTAGAAATGTCTGCGTAAAAGACATGCTGTGTATGAATGAATGGGCAAAAGGGTTCAAATTGTTCGGAAAGCAGTCTTGAGTGTCTGAGATAGTGTTGACTTGAAGAGAATGGGATATCGCTTTTAAGCACGGACTTGGAGGATTCGTACTTGCATGCACGCGATGTGCGTTCAGCAAGCGAGCAACGATAGAAGGAGACCATGAGATGGATTGATCAAATGCGAGAACAAGCTGCCGTAAGAGAGGGAAAGCGGTATGCAGAAATAGTATGCTGGTGATTGATATCCGAGCTTGTCGTTGGTTATGCGCCGCAAGCTGAACCTCTAGGCATATCTACCCATCCAGACCTTAGCATCTCCTCGCCCATTCTATTCTTACCCTCGTTCTTCGTAATGTCTTCCACGGCCTTGATCAAATCGTAGTTTATGCCCTCGCTGACAACGCTGTCGGCTTTGTAATCTTGATGACTATGTACGAAATGCCGAATCCATTTCGCGCCTGTCCATAGCTGACCAGAAGCACGTTTGCGGATCAAGTCAAGATACCGAGCTAGCTCGCAACGTGTCTCGACGTCGATGTTCACGCTGTTGAGGTAGGATTCTACAAGTGGAATCAGGCCGGGAAAGCCTTCACCAGACTGGCCGTTAATGATCTCGTCAATGGTCATCAGAGAATGTTCATCTTCGACTGGTCCTGTGGGTGTTGGTGGTCGAGAGGGCTGGTAAGCTGGTGTGGTAGTGCCTGATGTACCATTCGCTTTCATTGGTCGAGGCGGAAGAGGGTCATTGCGGAAATGGAATTTCTGGTCAAGGACTGCATTTCGGGCGTGGGCCGTTTCCATGTTTGCTGTTGTGAGAGGTATCGGTATGTAGAAATTGAGATCGAAGCTGAGGATGGCGCGAGTGATTAGCACAATGAAGATACAGAAGGCGGCATTTTCGAAGTCAGTGATTTGTATTTCCATGGGACGAAACTCGACTCGCCACCCAGTGTCCTTGTCGTGTGGCGGAGGCTTGAAGCGTAAGTGTTGCCAATTTGTCGATTGAAGATTCTCAAAGTGGTCGGTCTTATTCAGATCGAGTTCTTTGAGATCTTCGGCAAAGATGACGATAGGGTCTCGGATGAAGAGGTGAGCGAAGTGTGTAGCTAGCAAAGCATCCATTCCGCCGTTCATGAGCTGCTGTTTTAGGTCTTCATCCACGACAAGGTCAGGATCCATGTATTCTTTCCGTAACCGAGGATCCTGCGAGATGTATGTAGAATTTGAAGCATATCTCGACTTTGGTACTCGCCATCGGTCATGTTTTACTGGCTGTGGGAAGTCAGTGGCCATCCAAAGCCGTGCGCTTTGGAAATGCTTACGGCTTCACCGAGCTCTTCGGGTGTTCGATCGTCTACTGCTCGGCTAATCTGATTCCACCTCACGTCTGTGTCTGCAAGGAAGCCTTTGTATATTGGCGTTGCAGCAGTCAGTGCCAACATTATAGGACCCAATGGGCTGAGCTGATCGTACAGCTTTCGACCTTCAGTGATGTTCTTGGCTTGGAAAGTGATCTGCAAGCAACAACTACCCATTCCAAATGCCATAGCGTCCATGTAAATGTGATTATCCTTCGCCGCACCATTTCGTACATCGTCATCCTCGGGCCATTTGTGCATATCGTAATCGACTGTGGGGTCTATGAAAGGGACTGGAGTGTTCTCGTCTTTGAAGATGGGCACGTTGATCTCAACCTTCCGTCCTCTCCGGGATCGAATGTTTGCAGCCAATGTAGGGAAGCGGATGTGGGGGTTCGCAATCTCGTCAGGAAGGAACTGTGACCGTAATCTCTCGCCAGAAGGTGGGTAATAGGGAGCGATGAAGTCGTCCCTGGTGCCCAATCGAGGGAAGGTCGTCAGAGTTATTGGGTACTCGTTCGATTCCATGTGCTCTTTGGCTATGATCCGCCTTTGAACATGTCAGCTCTAACCCTTTTTGACAGGGTCAATAGTGATATTGACCAACCGCCATTTCATGTTGGGTTCCACATCCAGCAGGTCCTTGAATCCGATCCCCCAAGGTTTCCCAGGTGTCGCTTCCAACATGAACCTACCAAACTCGGGGTGGAAGACTGGTATTGCATCACCGGTGCTCTTTATAGTCTGAAGGTCCGGTACGCATCCTCCCTGCTTGCTCAAGGCTTCATCTTCTGCCAGAGCCTTGAGAATGTCCGCTTGTCTCAGAGACAGCCTGACTTTTCGACGCTCTTCTTCAAAAGCCACGACGAGGTATTCTATTTCATCACCCCATCGCAGAGCGTCTCTTTCTTTGCCCTTTGCGCGCTTCCATATTGCTAGCAACTGCTCAATCCCCCATTGGCGGACATGGTCTGCGTTCTTCTTGGCTTCGGGCCAATCCAAAGGGGTCCCAAGGGCTCTAATGAGAGACTGGTGATCAGCTTGGAAGTGATAGGTAGTCCTAGCATACGAAGTAATTGAACTTACAAGAGCCCCATCCCCACGAAGCCGCAAGCAAGTAGTCTGCGTCGTCTATTAGTAGCTCTTGTTGTTGAGTGGAGTCTCAAATGGCAGGAAGAGCGCCAGAGGCAAAAGTAGTACGGCGCTCAGTCGAGGCAGTCTCATTGAAGGTCAATCGGCAGAAGGAATAGTAATGCAACTGATAGACTTTTGGCGAAGGACTCCCCTACGTTGGCGCTATGGTCCGGTAAAGTAAAGTATGTATTAAGGAACCAATTGCGCCTTCACTGTCGACTTGGACGCCGCTCCCGCTGGTTCAGCGTTCCGCGAGTGATAGGGATGTTGCTGCAAGAGCCGGCGACTGTCTGACAGCAAGTGAAATGTTGAGGGAGGCATGTTGGTATGAAGTATGAGTGACGGTATTGATTACAAACCTTCCTACTTCCCACTTGTGGAGGAAGGCACGGGATGACGATCTCGTCTCTAGCTTCCGCCCGCGGGATAAAAGGATGAACCTCCGCTTGTCATTGACTGCTTTCCGGTACTTTGATACCATGTCTACTCCGTCTCTTTGTATGTTGCTGAAGGCTGTCATGATTGTAGGAGGGAGTTCGTTGTGGTCGTCTGCATTGCTGAGGGCATTTCTTTGGGGGCTAACGTCACCGAGATAAGGCAGCTATAGCTCAACTCCCGAAGCTGCTTACGCATTGGCCCTCGTCAAGCAGTCAACTATGTAGAACGAAGGGTCCGGGCGTTGGTCTGTACATTTTTTGGAGTTTTTGGACCTACCTGAATGCCCTTCTCCGCATTCCTCCACCAATGGCAAAGCACAGCTTTCGGAATGCACATAGCTCAAATCTCAGTCAGTCAAGCCATGTCACACTTCTGTGGTGCTCGGTAAATATCTTCTTTCATGAGTATCAGAGTATCACAAACAGATGAAGATAAGATATCCGCATCCCGTCTCTTCTTCAGCATCTCTTTAGATTTATCAATCGTCTTCCATCTTCCTTCCAGGCCTATTGTGAGCTCAGACGGACAGCTGCATGTGGCTTGTGCAGATGCCGAGTGTGACCAACGGAGGGTCTGCCCGACTAGCTGTCCCATCGTCTTCGGGACTACATCATCACTGGGAAGACGACATTATCCCATGTTTCCTTAGTAAACGTCACCCTTTCTGTCTCAACCATCGAGTTCAGCACCAGTACCAAGCTTCCACCATCAGCAAGCTCACATCGATCCTATCTCCCGACGATCGATTGTAATTCTCCTACTACTTGCTTCTCAATTCTTCAGGCTCGGTTTTATCTTTCTGCTCTGCGGTTTACCACCAACAGCATTCATTGTTCAGCTTTACACACTATACCCTCCTACAAGATAAATCAAATACGGGTAAGCGGACCTCTCTACCTCCTCTCACGCAGTATCTACGGCATCAATAGTTTACGCACCCTCCAGATCCACGATCCCAAGCACAGTAGCCATGTCATCTTTGCCCAAGAACCTCGAGATCACCATTACCACAGAGCGGCCTGACGTGTCGAACAAGACGTCCGAGCCATCCGAATCTACCACCAAGACCAGCAACAAGCCCGAGAAGCCGGACCACAACAAGAACATGCTCCTCCCTCCTCATACCCCACCCTATCACACCGGCGCCAAGAAAGAGCCAGGGACCGAGGATGAGGCCTGCGAGGATGCCATCGCTAGCGGTGATGCAACGCCTAGCTGGGAAGGGGTTTGGCGCAAAGACCGCCGTGATACCAAGCATCAGGGGCCTGGTGGAGCTTCTTAGTGGCAACGAAACGGAGATGTTGCGTGTGGTATTGCAAGTGGACACGGACGAGTGGTACGGCCTTGTGCAGGCAGTGGTCAAGATACCTTATTGCTTAAGGTAGACAAACGGTATGCTCACTTGAGGATTGTGAATTCTGTAGTGCTGACAATGTGTATTCTAGGGCTGTTGTCCTGCAAAGCATGCTCACACGCTTATCTATCCGCTTCATGCATCTTCAATAAACGCTTCTCTTAATGAAATGCGCGCTTGATACAAGGGCTGATACGTCTATGAAACAAACCCAACGCACGTCAATCCTCGTACATCCCTTTACTCCAACCCTTTCCTCTCGTACATTCTCACCCAGGTAAAGTCAACCGCTCCGGCGCCATCGCATACCTCAACTCTCCCTCCGTGATCGCCTGCCCATCCCCGCTAAAATCCGGCATCTCCTCCACATTGATGCCCCCAGCATTGAACCTCGAATTCGTCGAGCACAGCTCCACAATCGATGAGAACCTACGCTCGCACTGCCCCAGGAACGGAACGGTAACCCCGTCGGGCAGATAATATCCCAGCGAGCAGCCGGGCAACTCGGTCCAGATCCATTTATCGCGCACCAGGCGCGCGGGTTGGGGGCCGGTGAGGCGCTTGCAGATGATTGGGATGGCGATGTCGCAGTTTGAGGGGTTGAGGCCGAGCATGGGCGGGTCGGTGATTTTGACACATTGGGCTGCTGCGGCGAGGGCGGAGGGAAGGGTGAGGTTGTGGTTGTTGGTGGAGAGAGTGATTAGGTTGACGGGGGGGCTGTTGATGGTGAGGGATGAGATGGGGAGGGAGTGGAGGAGGAGGGAAGGAAAGAGAACAGTGGGCAGATGCATGGCGGGTTGGATTTGACTGCCGGGGCGAGGAATGTTTCGAGGATCATCAGAATTTACATACGTTTTTGAAGATGGTGAATAGACAGACCGAAACAGAAAGCGGAGTGAAGAGCGCGAGTCATACAAGGCGGGTAGAATGGCGATTCGACCGGGAAACCGTGTAGACGCCAGTAAAATACTACGAAGTGTTTTGCCGCCAGCAGAGCTCACGCGTAGACGCTTTCCCACCCCAATCAAAATGCGATATCATTTCTACCAAGCATTCGCAGACCAAGAAAAGCGGTGCAAACTGAAAAGGCTCGTCAACACCCTGAAGACTGTATAAAGTGGAAGAGCACGAATAGACAATCAAAACACCAAGCCACGGAAAACCACAAGACCAAAGATATAAAGATATCTCATAGACCTTCCGTTCCCGGACCGAATTGTCGAGAGTCGCCACCAAGATGTCCTTCCGACTTGGGCTTCAACCGCTCACGAGACCCGTGACGGCGCTCTGGCAGCTCCTTTGCCCTTTATTGTCGAAGGCGTACTAGTACAGGTGAGGCTGGCTTTGACGCCTTAGCTTCGGATGACTTTCATGGTTGTAGAGGGTCTGCAAGTGGGGAAAGCATGGTCTGGAAATGCCATACTTGAACAAGCCTAGAAGCTTTGTGAAGAATTTTCATTTTTGCAACTTTGCTATGATTAATGAACAGGAATTTTGTCTTACTGACGGTTTGTCTGTCAAGCATGTTGATGTGAATAGATTTCCATGTAAAGAAAGGAACTGTGTTGGGCGTGCAAAGCGTTGAACAAAGTGTTGGACATTCTCCTTCTTATGGTGCAAAAGGAAGGACACCTCATATCCCATTCCCGAGGCCTGAAAGTTTATTCGTTGCGCATAGTAATCCATCCAGACTCCTTTCTGGGGACACTCCGAACTCACAAGGCACGTCAATCATCCCATTTCCAGTCCATCACTCTCAATCTCCAATCCTTGGTGATACGCTTGCTTCGCCCATAGCGTTCAAGTACCTCACTAGCGTGCTCTATGTGCCAGTACACCCTCACGTTTCGTCTTAACCTCCAAAGTAATGGAGGAAGGGGTACAGCATTTTCCGAATCATGAGTATGTCCAGACCGAACTCTAAAGATTGGAACTTCTTCCGCGGAGTGGGGAAGTCTAGACCCGCTTCCCACAGGATCCTCAGAGTTGCTATCAACAACTTGCGTACGGGTCAAGGGGCTAGCTGTATGTTGTACTTACTCATAGATCTTGACGCCCATTGGTGGCTCACGTCAGACGAGGGATTGACTTTCGGTTTCAATGATATAGACCTGAGCCCAATTATAAGAAACAAAGTAACCATGCAGACAAAGAGTGTGGCTACCATTTGACAACCAGAGCAGTATCACGACGATGTTGTTCGTCGCAGGCTGATGAGTCCCTGGAGCATATGTTGGTGGTTGCATTTGGCCGAGTCGGGCAGCTCTCAAAGGAAAGACCACCTACCGTCGTAGTACCCAAGACGAGAACTTGCAGCACTTCGCTCTCATTACTCGGCCAACGCTGCCGACGTAGTGCCAATCCTCTTCCCCTTCACCGTCAACTCCTCAACGCGCCCCTCCATGTCTGCAAGATCAGACCTACGACATACTTCGGTTCCCTCAACCTTCCCTCCTCGGAATGCTTCGCTCCAACCACTTATACCGTCGCACAACCTTGTCCTTTTCACCATCAATCATCGGATAGAAAGCAGCATGATGCTCACAGCGATCTTCGATCTCATCTTCGGGATTAGGGTTTGGACCCTTAGTGATACCGCACGATGATAAGAGTGGCTGCGAAGTCAGCATGCTAACCCGAAGGGGACTGGCACCTTGGCACGTCTGAAGGGACTGAGGCAACTTGACGCGGATACTTTGTGTGCAGGCACGCAGGCGAGAAGGCGTCTGATATGACATGATCTCAACGCCGTTTTACGAGGCCTTCTCACTTGTGAAAGTAGGTATGTTTAGCACCTGAAATGCGGAGTTGCCCTAACGGTATTATTGATCGGTAACAACGGCTCTGTAGCTGCCCTGAGAGCTGGACTGCTGCCTAAATATTAAACGTTTGAGTTTCCATATCTCAGAGCATCCCTGAATTACGCGGCGCTGAGGCGAAAGCTTTGAAACTAGCTATCTTGAAGTAATATATAATCAAATAGGAGTTAGCAGCTACTGGGAAGGTGGCCGAGTGGTTATGGCGGGTGCCTCAAGTTTCAAAACTTTTCGACTTGATTTTAACAGGTTGGTACAAGCATCTGGTGAATTCCGCGTGGGTTCGAATCCCACCCTTCTCATTTTTTTTCCCCGTAGATATCGTTTATATTAGGAACGGTGAAAGGACTCCAAATCCAAAAAAATAGAAATTTTTTATACTATCGATATAGTAGTAAGCAATAATTATCGTACTCGTAAAGTCTTAATTAAATCGATACTATTTAAATATCTAGTATATTGACAATTAGTGTCTTTAATCCAGTTGGCTTCATCCTATCAACGTAATGTTCAGTGGATATTCTACGAATGGTCACATGATCTGTTTACAAGGCTGCGATGCTCTGGTACTGACTCTCACGCTGCTTTTGCCCACACCGGTGAAAATCACTGACGAGCATTCATGAAAGATCACGGCCACATAGTCCTTCGGAATCTCCGTCGGCGATTTCATCGCGGCCGATATTCCAATTAAGAATACCGTATCCACACTGCAGACCTCGTCGACGTCAGAACATCAAGAGCTCCTCTTCGAGCTGAACGGACTCCGCGTGCACTTGATGAGATCGTAGATCTGCAAGCTGATAACCAGCAAGAGACTGAAGTGAATGCTGTCAAAGTCCCTGCTCTTGCGTCACATCATCGGTTGGATGATTTGGCAGGGAAGTTGAGGCCTTACGAGAGTCTCCAAATTATGGCGGCTTAAACTACAGTGGGGGTTCAGTATGGAAACAGAGGTACAGAGCTTGCGGGCTTATTTGGTTGCGCATGTGGGGTACTTGAATATGCGGTTGGCGACTTTGAATCTGTAAGCGGCTACTTTGTTGTACGACAAGATTGACACTGAGGATATCTAGTACATTGTCCTGGCATGTCTCTAAAGAGATCGCGCAGCAACAGATGACTTTGGAGAAACACATTGCCGATTCGCGAGAGGCGGCCTCGAACGTTTCAAGTGAGCTGGCAGCTTAGAGCTATGTGACACAAGAAAGTAGTTCGGTAGGCGCAGAGGCTCACCAATCTACTCAGTTGGTGCGATTTAGCGCATGGATTGAAAATATTTACTCTAAGGCTACGGCATCTGTCTGTCGCCTCAGGTTGCCATGCTGGTGGATCTAGTCAGCCAGATATGGACCACGGACAAGCAGATAATAGATATTCTGATGCGGCAAAATAGCACCACTTCAGCTCCAGACCTACAACATACATGGTTCCAACAATTCTATCAAAATCGATGTTGCTCTGGGCCGGATTCTGCCAGTCCCGTCCGAGTACAATCTACAGGTATTTGGCCTTCGCAATTTCGAGAGGACGAGGCGCTGACCACCCAGACAGAAGATCAACGCGATCGTACTTGACCAATTCAAAGTGGGATCTGCTTACGAGAAAGTATCCTGTGGCGAATACGAGCTTTTCAACGGCATCGACTCAAGACAACCACTATCTGACTCTGGATTAGGAACGCTTGTCTCTGGCGTGACCATCACCATGGCTTTCGTAATCGGACTATACGAGCAGCAGCCGGTGATGAAGTATTCGAGGCCGGGATGTCAGATACGAGAGTTCACCACGCTCGCTACCGGAGGCCGGAGATGTTACCCATTCCCTCTATTTTATTCTAAGTTTACAATACTGAACTAACCTTGATAGTGCCACATGCAGCGTCTGGTTCGACATCTCTAGAACCAATCTTTCACGGCCATTCCAACTTCCTGCCGCGGAAGACGTATCTAAACCGATTCGTGCCGAGAGGAAGTGGTTTAAGAATGTGCGGCTCTTCCCAAACGAAATCTCAAGTCTGCCTCTCAGAGCCGACGAATCTGGGCAATATGGTAGGTGTGCCAACGTAGAGAGGGTTTTTCCAATACAACCCACCAAGGACGGAATTCTGGAGAATCGTGTGACTCACCCTAGCCCATACAGAGCATTCGAATCTCTACCACCCTTCCCTAGAATTGATGTGTCGCAAGAGATTGCAATCAGAGCCATGAGAGCCATTGGAGATACTGCGGAGTGACCGTGGATGATCTTCGAGAGATATGCGGTAACGATCCCGATTTCATTGACTCTCTGGGCTTGGATTCGTTCTTGAGCATAAAAGTCATTAGCACCATAACAAAGCTTGGAGTCGAAGTACCAAAATCCGCCACAGGCTCCTACCTTGTGTAGGAAGTCTCTGAGAGCTTTCTTGTGTCTTTCATCTTGTATTACATTGATGTGGTGGACCAGGTGGGGTCATGTAATCGACTCGTCATAGAGGTTGGACTTGATCGGAGGATAGAGGAAGGGGCTCTCTCGAAGTTGGGCTGGTCGAAGAGCGTCCTACTCTGACGGTTTCAACTCCGTGAGACATCTCCCATGGCGCTGTCGCCAGGGGAACGAGGATCTACTTCCAGAAGTCATCAATTCTTCCTCCTTGCTCTTTCCTTTTCCGCACCTCAACCAGCTCTCCAGCCAGCTCTATCTTCGTTTCCTTTTTTGAAAAGTCGCCAGGATATTGGAATTGTCGGCGTAACAAATGGTGGAATTCGGAGTACTTATCCTGGAGATATCGGGCAGATTACATTTTCATACCCCAAATTATGGATTTCTTACATTATCATACCCCATTTTGCATTTTCATACCTCTCAACAAAATTTGAGGTACGGATTTGTAAGATGCCGTCCTCATGGGGTGGTCGCCGTTGAAGTCGATTTCCTGGCTTCGTTCTTCTCGAGCTGGACACTGATACTCCACTTCCCACCACGTCGAGGAGCACCGAGCTTCTAGCGTGCCCATAGCACGACGACTGGAATCAAGATCGTAAGGGGAATCGTGATGCCAACCACTACCCATAGTTTGGTGGTTCCTATATGCCGTGTGGTGGTCTTATTAGACCAGGACGCGAAGTATGGCAGGTCATTACTGGAAAAGAGATGGAGCATGGGACCGTCGTAGTCTGCATGGCGCAGGTATTATAGTCCAGACCATACCATACCGGGACCTCAACCGTTTGTATACAACTGGGCCCTTGACGTTCCTCGAGACCTTGTGTTGGGGCTAAATCACCATGGACGTCTTTGGGGAATGGAAAGAAAGCTGCTGTTGGACTTTGAACGATGATGATATTGTTCGAGGTGGAGAACGTGGACAGTAACATGGCTACAGTGCTTGTGTTTCTTGACAAGACTCGATGAAGAAGGTCCTAGTGTGAATTTTTGGGAACTGTTGGAAAGATGTGTATGAAAAACCAGGTATGAACGTAAGAAGAATGTTTTCAAGCTCCTCAAATAGCAAGTAGAGGAACACTTCCAACACTCGGTAAGTCCTAAAGTGTTCAACCATGCTCATGCAGCTCATATCCAGTATACATAACACAACACACTGTAGTGTGCAAGAAAGTCACCATTCACTTGGCGCTGGGCGAATCTAAGTCCATACACCCAAGTGACGCACTTTCTCCACCTTTTCATAAACCACATCCCACTCATTACTGGGATTGCAGAAGGCTCCCGCATGTTTCAGAAGGTGGAATAAGCCCTTCGAATACCGAGATGCTGCCAACCGAGTCCCGCGGATGAGGTGGATATTCTGCAGCCGTAGTGGTCTCAAGCTTCTTCGGGAATCCCGCGAGCCCGTGCTGCTGAGACTGCAATGTAGATAAAGTCGGACTCCGCAAATCCTGGAGTCTGTTCGATGCCAGAAACGGGTCTAGTGGACGTGTTCGTCCGTTAGTAATAGAAGGATAATCAGTCTCATCGACGCAGGAGAGACTGTATCTCTCCCACCAAGGCTGCAGATCTTAATATGGAAGGCATTACTTCATTTTATGTGTATAAGGAGGTGTTATTCGAAAATATGCCATCCCTTCCTTCCTGTTCGTTTAGAAGATACTAAGTCGGTTAAGCTCTTTCATACTCTGGCAGCCAGTAGATATACTCTCATACCCGTGACAGAGACCCTTGCAATACCATCAGGATGGACGAGATTCTGCTCGTCGTTCCTAATCTTGAATCTCTCGATGCCGAGGCCGGAAGACGCCAGAGCTTGCATGAAGATGGCAACCAAGTGCCCTCCATAGCCTTCATGTGGGTCGTGCTCCACGACTGCTGCAATCTTGGTGACATCTGGCCCCTCGTCATGTTAATCGTATTCACTGTATTCGTCTCCTTCTTGCACTTCGCGGAGATTGTTGTCGTCTGTGGTAGGTGGCCGGGGCTCTGCATGCCAATGACGAGCGCCGACACACAGTTGCTGATCAGCAAATGGAACGGAGTCTTCCCTACCGAGTGAGGCTGCCTTTGCGGATTTGGAAACATATACTTGAGGTTCGACGTCGAGTGTCGTCTTTAATCACATTAGCTATGGTGACGTGGAAAAGTTGGCTGAGGGTGTCAGTAGGGGTGAGACAGCCAACTATCTAGACCAAACCTTCTATTGCGAAGCGTTCCATGGTGTGGTAGCTTGATGGGATCTTAAAGAGTAGCCTCTGCGCTTCCTGCTGCTGGAATGTTCAACTGGTGTGCTGGAAGTAGGCAAAGGAGTGATCTACAGTGTCCTTGTTACTGACAGGCCAGGACTAGTGAGCTGGACACCTTCCGAAATCAACAGTATATTTCCAAATCTAGACGCTATTTGGGAGCGGATGTTGGGTTTTCCTTAGACGTAGAGTACTGGTCTCCAGGGGTGACTCGGTTTAGCAAGGGTTTAGCGCGAGCAACCATCAAACTCTCCTATCCAATCACTCTCTCCCTTATGATTTCTTGGCCCGTTCCCAATAGTAAGCCATGTGCACCCCCACGCAGTCTCCTATATCTGAGAGAAAGTCTTCTACCTCCTCACTGCCTCTCACGCCTGTTCTCTCGCTCTTGCCTCTCCCTTCTTTCATCCCTCTCTTGTCTCTCGCATCTATCTTCCCTCTCAATCCTATCCTCTCTCTCCTGTCTTTCACCTGCACATTTCAGATTTAGCAAGGCTTCTTTGAAGCAGATTACTCAGGAAATAAGACAAGTTCAACAGTCGAAAGCGCTCGCGAGACATGTCTTGCGGCTCAAAACCAAGAGTTCGATCGGGGGAAGTGTTCTCCGAAATATGAACATACGTCGATCTTCCTTTTCCTGCCTTCTCCATCGATTTTCCCGCGCTTCTCGTACCTAAAATCCATCGTCCCCATGGGTGGGTGCACCGGGCGCGTGCACTCGCGCTGGGGCCGTGACCAGTCGAAATTTCTCCCCAGCGTCTTCATCTTCCGGGAAAGCTCCTGGAATATCGAATGCTCTTTCTCGCGCCCAGGAACCTTCACGCCGTCGAACTGGAAGTTGTTCCCTGCTTTCTATTGGCGAGTCTGTCATCGCTCGAACAGGAGAACGCGGTAACTGTCCTGACGCAACGCCGCGGTCCCAGTTCCCCACATTCCAGAAGCTGAAACCCCCAGGTAGCTCGGGTGTAGGTGCCCTGAGAGGCGGCGCAGGGGGTTCACCGCGTCTTCTATTCTGTGGTGGCATACCGCCGTTCGGTGGAGGATCGAACTGAGGGTCACGGCATTCAGAAGACCGCTGTGAGCTTCGAGCTACTCCTATTACTGGTGGTACGGGATCTGAATGTCGTTGAGAATCTAGACCAGGGAGTGGTTGCATGTAATGATGCGAGTCAATATAGATGTTATTGTTGATGATGACAGAAGATCCTGAGGGCCTGCTGATTATGATATGGTTACCGTGAGGTTGAGTGCTTTCGCCCTTTACAATGTCCGGGCGCCGTCCTCTGCTCCTTGCATCATCTGCTCCGCTGCTGCTTCTATCATTACCGCTCGCCCGGCCTGGACGCTGAGGAGGTAGGTCTTCGAGAGGAACCTCTTCACTGTGTAAACGGCGATTCCGGGAACGGCTTTTCATCAACCGAGCAAACAAGAATTGCGGGCAGAAGAGCGGCAAAAAGACCACGCCAACAGCGAGAACGGTGCCAATAGCAATTGCTGCTATTGTACCGCCAGACAAGTTGCCAGATGATGACTGGCTTGAGAAAGGGTCATCATGGGAGTGTACACTGCTGGCTCATTGCGTAGTCGCCATGATGGATGTTTGATATGCGTCTTTTGAGGCTGGACAAGCGGTAGATGGTATGAAGGCTCCGCAGGGGAGGATGATCTCGGCAGTTTGCAGAGTACAGGTGTCATATAACAGCCATCCTAGCGTGGACGGTGCACAAGTGTTGTAGGGGGTGGAGTAAACACCATATCGGGGATGGCAGGGGACGGTTTGACAGAAGCAGTACTGTTGCATAGACTACTGAAACCAGCTAGTACTATCAACATCGTTACCATTGTATGATACCATAATCGCAACGGAATGAGGACGCGCCATCGGCGCTTGCAAGTTGCTCAGCAATTCGCACCACGTTCCGATTGTTGTTATCGGTGCTTGCTAGCTTCAACACAGAAACTCCTGAAAGGAACTAGTGACTCACGGTATTTGGTGATGCTCTACTTCTACATAGTAGAGGTACAAAAAGAACAGCCCGGCCGTCATTGTCACTCCTACCATTATCCGGACCGTCATTTAGCAAGCAGCATTAAGAGATTTGACCACACCGCTCGCAATCCTGGTCGCTAGACCCTCAACGAGGTTGGCCTTCGCGAGCCACTAATGGCCAAAAGACGAGAGTTTGAGCTGAACATCTTCGGGGGCAGAATCCAGCATAACGCAAGTCCTCTATTCGCAGTCCGGAGGCCAGGAAATCCTTGTGATTTGCTATACCATATCTCCCATGGATGGAGCACTGTTGACACATGCTGTATTTGTCACAGTGCATGCCACGCGGTGAAGTACAGCTGGCAAACAGCGGGTGCAAACTTTCTCAAGAATAATAGCGACCTTCGCTCTCCCCAGCCCCGTAACGCACTGGCGAAGTCGAAGATCGAATCTGGACGGACTGCTACAAGGATTTCCATCCCCCATCTTGTTTCTTTTCATCATCTTTTCCTGGAGAATGAGGCTCTGATCGAGTAGAGAAAATTGAAAGCAGAACAGGAGAGAGTATCTCCAGTGCATTGTGGTATGACGTATAGCATATCATTTCGTTCTCCAACTGTGTAGTGATTCAGCACACCACTCATCTATCGAATAATCGTTGCAACATGCGAGCCTCGCTGTAAACAAGTATTGCTATCTCATGACCTTCTCCTTTGCTTCGAGGTGGCAGTGTCGGCGACGCTGGCCAGTGGTTCTGGAAGATCGATAGATACCGTCCCGTTGCCTGTCTCCAGACTTGTCCCATTGGCTTCTTCTCCCGAATCCGGGTTCACCCACCAAGGCACACGATTCCCTCTCGGCTGCATCCTCTCCCCTTGCCGCAACAGTCGTTCCGCACGCTCACGGAGATCAATTCTTTCACGTAAAGTAAATGCTCGGTCAATTGCGCGTAGTGCAACTTGCGAGAAGTGGAAGGCCATGACGGGATCATAGTTTCCGGGGGACAGCCAGTCGGGGACTACTTGGGCGAGGGTAACTGTGAGGAAGGCGGTGGACGTTGCTGGAGAAGTTTAGAACATCAGCCGCGGATCGAAGTCTCTCTCCGATGCAAAGGAGATTTAGGTAAGACGTACGGAATGGTCTATCCAGTTCAGTCTCTTCAGCCGTGATCCAGCCATTCATGACCTGGAGATCAGTCGTTGCGAAGCCGCCAATTTCGAAAGGGCCAGTGACGCATGAGTTCAGCACTTCATCTGCCAAATGGCGGATTTCGTCGGGGATGATATCGTAGGTTCGGGGCAAGCGCGGACCAGCTACGTCGACTTGGATCATACATGTACCTGAAACCCATTCAGGATATTAGGCAAGGTTCAAAAAGCCTGGTATAGAGACTGACCGTATGATCTACTCAAGGGTAAGGCGTGTGGTCCAATACCACTGTGGACTGCGTATGAGACATCGGTGTTCCCCTTCTCAAGAAGAGCAATAGCTTTGACGCAGTCACGGCTGTTGGGGAACAAGCCGTAGTACTCTTGACAGTACGAGTATCCTCCAATATCCTGAAGAGTTGATGAGAGGTTTTGACTCGCCAGAGCCAGAAGCGAGGAAGTGAGATTCATTTTGACCACTTGAATCTAAGATGTATCTGATCAGCGAAGAAGCTAGATGGACTACCTATCATCTTCGATACGTGGGGAAAGCTGAAGATATAATCGGGAGTTTTGGCAGCGCATATACAGGTGCTTAAGGTGGACCACGCATAGAATGAGTCCAATTAGCGACATCCCCTCTGTTGCGTGTGGATGCGATACGCGAGGTGATACCAGTCATGTGGTTCACGTTGAACAGCATGTTCAGTCAGCGACGGTTTCCCAATGATCTTGTGGCGGATTTATGCCCTACGTCAAGATAGCATCAAAGTAGCAAGTCTGGACCGCGATCCACCAATGAAGGCGCCACTTATTAGCAGTAGCAGGAGCAGGAGCAGGAGCAGTAGCAGTAGTAAGAGCCATAAGTGCTTTTGGTGTCTATACTGAAAGTCAGCTCAGATGATAGCCCAGGCAGAACAGCATGAGATGACATATGACACGCTGCCAAACGTGGAGATCTGATTAAGGTTTAGCGTGAAGAGGCACACATGTCGTCTTGCATCCGATGCAAAGCCTAGTGTACAACTCCTTCACCCCCACACTAGATGTACATCGAAAATACTTCTCCGATTGACGGTTATATTGGTTGTACGGACAATAGACCAAATGATCCACCTGGTTCGAACGATCTGACCCTATCCCGCTCCAATAGTGGCGGCGCCGCCAGTACCTGCATCTGGCCTTACGTCCGCCCAAAAATATGAAGACGGCCAGCTCTGTAACGATGTCGAATGCAACGAAGCAAGGATATCTGGACTTGATGCCCTGTATGTACCCATACTTTACGTTATCGCTAGTCATGGCCCCACTAGTGGTGGGGTCAATCTCGGAAGAGTTGGATAAATAGCCACACAATCCACTCTCCTCTCTTTCTTCCAAAAAATCAACACACCTTTTTTCGGAAGCACAACGGAAGATAATCCTCTTTTCCTCCTCTACCTTCAGATCGCACCTTGAAGTGCGGTCACAAACACCGGCAAGACGTATTCCAACTTGTTAAATTCGTATGTTCCCCTCTTCCCAATTGAACTCCTGCTATGTGGGACAAGTCCACTCTATCCGTGCAAGGCTATACACACAAAGCAACTAGCCCAATGCAATGGTCACTGACAGCTCCTCCCAATAGTGTTCATCACCCCTATAACGGAGGCCGACGCTCTTCCGCCCCAGGAGGTGCATCGGACTCGCCCTACACTAGATAAGAAAGATCCTTGATCAAGACTATCAACATCAACCCGCAAATATGGCTCCTCACGCAGAAGGTCCCAATGGATACACCAATGGTACCGGGCATACTACAGTGGCCAACGAGCACAAGGACCTCTTCACTGTCGACTCGCCCAACGTCGATTACACGGACAATGAGATCAAGAGCAAGTACGTCTACCGTACGACTTCCGTCTCTCAAGCTGGGGATGGCAAGTACGTTGCTACCCCAAAAGAGACGGTCTATGACTTCAAGGTCGAACGTAAGGTGGGAAAGGTCGGAATGATGCTGGTCGGTTGGGGCGGAAACAATGGCACCACCGTCACCGCAGGCATTATCGCCAATCGCCGGGGTTTGGTCTGGGATACTCGTGAAGGACCTCGTGCTGCCAACTACTATGGCTCTGTTGTCATGAGCTCGACCATGAAGCTTGGTACAGAAGCGAACACTGGCAAAGAGATCAACATCCCGTTCCATGATGTTCTGCCCATGGTTCACCCGAACGACCTTGTGATAGGCGGATGGGATATCAGTGGTATGAATTTGGCTCAGGCCATGGACAGAGCGGCTGTGCTGGAGCCTACATTGAAGGGCATGGTCAAAAAAGAGATGGCCGAGATGAAGCCTCTTCCCAGTATCTACTACCCAGACTTCATTGCGGCGAATCAGGGAGAGCGTGCCGACAACTGCCTTGAGGGCTCCAAAGCCAGTATGGCTCATGTCGAATTGCTGCGCAAAGACATTCGGTATGGACTACCGCCTTCCAGCCATGCTACTGTGACTGACGAGCGAACAGCGATTTCAAAGAAGTTCATGGCCTAGACAAAGTCATCGTGCAGTGGACTGCCAACACCGAGCGTTACGCTGATCTCGTCGAGGGTGTGAACGACACTGCTGAGAATCTGATGAAAGCCGTCGAATCTGGACACGAGGAGGTCTCTCCATCCACTGTCTTCGCAATTGCTTGCATTCTCGAGAACGCACCTTTCATCAACGGTTCGCCTCAAAACACCTTTGTTCCCGGTGCTATCGAACTTGCTGAGAAGCACGGTGCCTTCATTGGTGGCGATGACTTCAAGTCGGGCCAGACCAAGATGAAGTCCGCCTTGGTGGATTTCATGATCAACGCGGGGATCAAAATCACCTCGATCGCCAGCTACAACCACCTGGGCAACAATGACGGCATGAACTTGAGCTCCCAGAAGCAGTTCCGATCCAAGGAGATCTCAAAATCCAACGTTGTTGACGACATGGTCGAAGCGAACAATGTGCTCTACAAGCCTGGAGAGCATCCTAACCACACTGTGGTCATCAAGTACATGCCAGCCGTTGGAGATAATAAGCGCGCACTTGATGAATACTATGCAGAGATCTTCATGGGTGGACATCAGACCATCAGCTTGTTCAATGTCTGCGAGGACTCGCTCTTGGCTTCTCCGCTGATTATCGATCTTGTTATCGTTGCTGAGATGATGACTCGTATCACCTGGAAGGCCAGCGAAGGTGACGGGGCTGCTACGAAGGACTACAAGGGCTTCCACAGCGTGCTTAGCATCCTGAGTTACATGCTGAAGGTAAGACTTCTGAATCCCTTTTTTTTAAATACTTTGACTGACTTCCTTAGGCTCCTTTGACCCCTCCAGGCACGCCAGTTGTCAATGCCCTGGCCAAGCAGCGTGGGGCCTTGACCAACATCTTCCGCGCTTGTGTTGGTCTCCAGCCAGAGTCTGATATGACACTGGAGCACAAAATGTTCTAAGCCCGCTTCATGGACTGGTTTTGATGTAGGATGTGCTGAGAAGTGGATGGCGATTATAGGACGCGACGAGTGGCCTTGCAGTTGTAGGTTGAGGCTCCCTTAGTACTCTCGTTTAGGCTCAAGGAAGATGCCCCCTGACTCGATCTGCAATGACTGAAATACATGCTTGATGCTCTGATTTCGTTGTGACGTCCTCCACGTTTGCCCTATAAATTAGCGCCAAATGCGGCCGAGATATCGGATGAATGCAATGAACTCCACCATCATTTATCCATCACTCTCCAACTGCTGGCGCAAAGACTCTATTGTTCTCTTCCCATACTTTTCATTAGTATCAAACCTTTCGATCCCCGCCAATGGCACCGCAAATAGCCTCCATCCAATCGTTCTTCCAGCCAGAAACTCCCTCTGCTCAGAAAACGCAAAAGCCAGCACCGCAGCATCGTCGACTTTCTGATACCGGCGATGGCTTCTCCTCCTCCGAGATCGAGGCCGCTCTTCACCCTGCATTGCACAAATGGCAGCCACGCACAACGTACAACGAGACTGACATTGGCGATCTGGTCCCTGGCCCAGGTTGCGTAGCGCTGATGGGCAGGATCGTCAATTTCCATCACATCGCGACACCTAGCAAGATGCCCAAGGCTGCCCAGGGATGCTTGAAGCTTGCTGTCAAAGACGATACTGGAGCCTGCTCAGTGAATACCCCTCCATCAAGTCTACTTGCCCTGAGCCACCCACTTACAGACACGCACAGGTGAAGCTCTGGTACGCAAAAGTTGACTACAATCTCCGTCTCGGCCTGCTCGTCTCAATCTGGACACCTCACGTCTCCAACGCGGAGTCCAGCTCCTTGACTGTGCAAGACACATCTCTCGTCACCTCCATCTTTCCCGAACGAGACAACAGCTGCTACTTCCTGGCGCAAGAACAGAGCGATGATAGCGTGATGTGCAAGACTCCGTTGGGCTATCGCGATGGCAAACAGCTGGATGGGTTGATGACGTTGAAGAGCTTTATCGAGGGAGGTCATGAGCTTGCGGACGGGAAGATTCTGGTATGTGTGAAGAGTATTGGGGGGAGAAAGAAGTGTGAGGATTGCCCTGCTCCAAGGACAGAAGACGAACACGGTGGGCTGACCGTCTTCCTAGTCGTCACCAAGAAAGGCCAAGAAGCTGAGAAAGTGGACGTCAACGTGTTTGACGACACGGCAGATGCCAAACTCACCCTCTGGGGGCCCCACTGTTCCTCTCCGGCCTACTGGAAGACATCGTACACAGTCCTTCTCGTCACGCGCCCTGGCTTATACGGTGACGGGAGACCACTACTCTCGCTGACCAATAATACCCATGTGGATGTTGACCCGTGCATGACGGATGCGTACTGGCTGAGGGGCCATGCGCAGAGATTGACGAAGAGGGAGCATGTGAATCAGCCGTTTCCGGAGGGTGGTATGTGTCTCGGTCGGTGGGGTTAGGTGGGGCTGATGGGGACAGTGTTTGATGTTGAGGAGGCTGCGGAGTCGGAGCTGAGGATTGTGTTTACGTTGGCCGATATCGATGAGTTGTAGGTAGGCATCACGCTCAAGCTCCCGCGTGTTCTAACAGAATGGTAGTGTTCGAGCAGCACCGGCGGGTCAAACAAATTTTCTCACTTTGGACAGACGGCTTCTGATGCTTCCTAGAGCGCTACGTCGGATATCTCAGCCTGACGATTGTTGAATTGAACATCTACTCGCTTTATCAACGCAACATGCTACTGTGCACTGAGTGGTGAGGTCAGCGGAGATTGCTAATAGCCGTTCGCTGATTGCCGTCAAAGCTGCGGTGTCCCGATCTTCGCCAACGCTATCACCACAAAGTGCAAGCAGTGCGAGAAAGACTTGGTCCTGCGCATCAATCCGCGCTTGGTACGCCCACTTTTGACGCCAAATGCAGCCCCCGATCCTCTCGCACCGCTAATCGACATATTTCCAGGTGGGACTCCTGATAGATGAAACCGGCGCCATCACCTGCGGCAAGCTCGTATGGTCTGACGACGCATGGGGACAGCTCCTGGGCCGCACTGCAGAAGAGCTGGCTGGTTCGAATCTGACGCTGCTGAAGTATCTGGAGAACCGTTTGCTATTCTTGAAGCTTGCTGTTATGTTCGGGTGGAGTGAGGATGTGGGCAAGCTATGCGTTCTAAGGGTTACAATTGTCTGAAGAGATAGGAATATTACCCGCGAGGCTGGCTTGGACTGAGCTGAAGATGTATGGGAAAGGTATCTCGCTTTTATGTTCGGCTCATGTGCTCAGCGACGCCGGTTTTCGTCATTAAGAACGTTCAGAAACAGATCTGGAATCCTTTTGCTTGCTGTAACGGTATCCAAGAGAATGGAGTCCACAGTTTGAATTGGAATGCCAGTTGCAGATTCTGAACTTCTGCTGTAGTTGTAGAAAAGAAGACAGACGTTAGGAGCCTTCGCAGCCCGGAATGTACATCATGGAAGTGTCACTGCGAGATGTCATCAGTGTTGTTAGTATGTCGTATAGTGTGATGCTCCAGCTGTGATTTCGTCTGCTATGGAGCGGAATTTTGAAGAACGATGATGCTATCATTAGTGAGTCGTGGGTCCATGGAATCATGGCTTTTCAGCGCGACTTAAGTAGTTGTGGCCCACACTTGCCCAACACTTTACCTCTCATCCCATCTTGAGTAACTAACGCCACAGGTCGCGGGAATCGCTTGCCTCCATATCGGACCTTGGTACCTATTTTTATTTAAGGAGACAGGTCTAGAGACTTGCAACGACACGGAAGAGCAGCACTTCTGTCAGGGATCTTTGATACTACTCCGTGGAAACGGAGATACAATAGTACTGCTGAGTCAAGATATACATTTGAGTGCATCTGCAGCTAGCGCGGTGAGTTCCCGGAGATGAGAAAGGAGTCTCGTTTGTATCTGGTATTTGGCGCTTAGACTGTGGCAGGGTCGGCAGGCAGGAAAAACCCCACCGAATCATCTTTTTAGGTCTAAGAATATAGAAAAGGCACAGCTTCACATATGCCCACTTCCTCCAGGCGTACCTCCTCCCCTCCAAGACTGCCATACCTCGACGCCGACGAAGCACGTGTCCCATATCTGAGCCTGACCCTAACCTAACCACCTTGACCGGTCGACCTGAGAATGGGGATTTCATATGGAGTCTCGTGGAAGCAAACACTGTGGACGGCCACTCACGGTGCAGAACATTATTCGATTGTATCGATTTAAAGGTTGGAGGGTTGTACGCGCAGCTGCCCCTATTGAAACGTGGCTCCGAAAGATGAGCTGAGCCAGCAAATGTTTCTTATCGGGATACACATGTCACTCCCACTGTAAAGGACATTCTGCACATTGGACCATGCCAACGTCTCCTACAGGAGTTCGCGTTTCGGAGTCGAGTGTTGATGTTAAGATTGACGGGATGAAGTTGGACGCGAGGATCTTCAGGGGTATCTCCGTTTGGATCAACAAGCTTTACGCCAAGACGAGCTGCCGCTATCCCTTGCATTAGTGCGGTTGACCTGCAGGAGACGGCAGTACTAAAGTACGGAACCAAGAAAATATTGAATTTGCTGCAGTTGGAGACTCGGGAATAAAAGAAGGAGATTTGATGACATTCAAAGAAAGCCAAGCAAATATCCACATTCACCCCCCACATCTGCTACTTGTTTACTTGTCGTCGAGGTAGATGAAGTAGCTATCTTCAAAAGGAGACCAAGTGCCTACTTTATTACTACTTTTATTCTCTCCAGGTTGCCATAATTTCCTGTCAGTCTGTCAGATTGTCGAGAAGCGCCAAGCTTCGATCGTATCAAAAACCTAGACGAACTCGGTTAGTGGCGTGCCTCAAAGGGATTGCTCCACCCTCCATCTCTGCATTTCTGTTCTTCAAATTCCTCAGCAGCACAGCTTCAACAGCGTGTTCGTAGAGCAGTGGAGATTGATTGACGTCTCTCCTTCAACGTCCAGACAGCCAATCCTTCCTTCTCTAGAGCCAAAGGCTCGACACTCACCTTCATTTCCCTTGGGCGTCAATGGCCCAATGAATGACCTCCCATCCCTCGCTCCTGTCAATCCACTCGGCGCCTACAGTAAATCCTACCTCGACGGCCACAAACAATCGTCATACATCCACATAGTATCGATTCATCACATCTACAGAGAGCAAGCAGGTTGGCATTCTGGGGGTCACGGATCGACGCATGTTTGTGCACCAACAACACGAGAGCATTCCTCGACGCGGGTCTTAGTGTGGGACAGAGATGACAAGCAAACATGGCAAACACAACCCGTGCGTCAGGCTTCTTACCATCAATCAAATGCTCAAACTGCAATGTCGAGATCCCTATCTCAATGATGGGAGACCATGTCTGCTCTCAAGGTACCTATCACCCCTCGACGGAAGCTTCTTCAACATACTAATCATACCGCAGCTCCCCCTCTTCCCAGCTCTCGACTCCATGCTTTGAATGGCCCTTTTGCACCAACGACTCTGAAACATACAATGGGTGCTCCCCTTTCCAGGCCCCAGAAGCCCATACCTCCACGGCTTAATGCCGCTGCTACATGTATGTGACCGGATCCGCTCACATACACACATAGAATCCTCGAGCTGACTATATCATCAAAGTCGATTCAATCCTCCAAGCAGACCAGCATTTGCCAGAGTCAATGGCCGTGCATACCGCGCGGAGTGCGTCACCTGCAATCCACAGCAACGGCACCAAATCTCCATTCAGAATGCCCTTACTTCGAAGCTCCACCTCTCCATTGCCAAGTCGTCCAGTATCGCCGGTATTACCCATGCCCCAGGACTGTGCTTTCCCTCCCTTCCCGACGGCCAGGTCACAAAGTACTACTCCCACTACACCATTGGAATCAAGCTTCAACTTTCCCTCGAGATCGGGCAGTCCCCAGGAACAGATCGGTGCAGTTGCTAGGCACGCGCCATTGAACTCACCAGCGAGTGGTGGTGGAATTCTGATGCAGAGGATGAACGGCATCGCGCCAGGCCCTTTCAACCTTAGAGAAAATGGGGACTTTAATCCATCAGGTCACAGGAAGTCGCCCTCCATGGGCAGCAGTCGCGATTTCGTCAGAACCTCGAGATCGGCCAGTCCCAAAAGACATGTCCAGCGGCCGTCGACTTCAAGTTCGAATTACACACGCAATCCTTCTCTTTCAAGCATCTCGGCTGGGCCTAGATCCTTATCAAACCAAGGTACAACAGAAGTGCCCGTTATACCGTCGATGCCCAGACCATACTTCCAAGACAAGTCCGACGGCTCAGCACATGTGCCTCTACCATCTTTTGACTTCGGTTCCTTCGGACATGAGGACCGCTCGCATACACTCCCAAAGAACGATCGTGACGCTGCTCCCTTCAAATCTCGCCCGAAAATGGATAAGACACATTCAGAGCCTTCGGTTCACTCACACAAACCTAGACCTTCTGTTGCTGTTGCTGCCATGCAACCTCTTTGCGAAATCGGTAGTACCAGCTCTTTCAAGCCTTCTCGATCAGTGCGAGGTCGTGCCGTCTCCCCAGCCGTAGGTCAAACCGGCCCTGAGCAGTCTGTGAACCACCACGCCACTGAATCACGGGATGATCGAAGGCTTGGGGATGCACCTCCTGTACCCATGCCTGCCCAAGCCGCAGAAATCTTGGTGCATGACAATCCCAACCATAAGCCACACGAGTCGACCTCATCCAACGAATCTTACGGCTCTGGGGCGAAGAGTGGCAGCTCGGTTTCCACGCCGCACGAATCGACCTCATCCAACGAATCCTACAGCTTTGGTATGAAGGGTGACAGCTCGAGGTCTAGTCCGCCACTCAATGAGTTGCCAAAACATGGGAATGCACACGCTTCTGGTGATAATCAAGCCAGCAGTATGTTCAAGGGTTTCGTTTTCGGCGTCGAAGAGCCGATACCAATGCAATATGAACAAACTGCGGGTCACCTTCAGTCATCTCGAATGGAATCTCCAGCCCCACTCCGTCCAATGAAGGCTACCTTTCCTCCACATGAAGATGGATCAGTCCGAAATCGTTCGTCTGCTACATCTCCAGACGAGTACACAGTTTCTTCCTTCGCTCCCCAAATGAACAACCTTCGTGTCTCTCCAGCACCTCCAGCTCATCCCAGGTACCCAAACCCATCAGCTCGACGACCATCACCCGCCAACAAAGGTAACTGCCGTGGTTGTGGAGCCTTCATCCAAGGGAAATCTGTCAGCTCAGCGGATGGACGGCTTACTGGACGATATCACAAGCAATGCTTCGTGTGCCAAACGTGTCAACGACCTTTTCCGACGGCAGACTTCTACGTCATGAACAATCAACCATACTGCGCGCGACACTATCACGAGCTCAATGATTCGCTGTGCACGAATTGCGATCGCGGCATCGAGGGACAGTACCTGGAGACTGAGTTGCAGCAGAAATTCCACCCTTATTGCTTCAGCTGTCAGGACTGTCATCTAATACTCCGAGACGACTATTTCGAGTTCAACGGCAAGACGCTGTGCGAGCAACACGCCTTTGGCGCCGCACGCACATCAACGCCATCTTCCCTGGGCCCTGGACGCCGGTTCCCCGAAAGAAGAACCACACGCCTCATGATGATGTGATTTGCATAATCCTTAATATCATAGTGATACCGCTAATACTTCCATGCCATCTATCTGATTCCTTGCATTTACAAAGCCTTATACCCTTCCAGACGAGCGTTGATTTTCCCCTTCCCAATGTATAAAACTAAATCCTAATGTTTATATCTTGCACCCTTGGTGGGCGTTTCCGTTTCCGTGAAACACGGCTTGCCGCAGCTTCTGGTTTCGAGGAGAGCATGTACTGGAGCATTTGCAGCGGTCCCATGTGACGTGGTGTTTGACACCCAAGGTTCCCGAGGCACACCTTGGTTAAGCCGGTGTGACGTGGAGAATGGATTAATTAGTTCGGAGATTATTCATCCAGTAATACTCATGCTTGACTACTACCTACATGCCCCGTTTTGAAATGCCATCCGTCTTGCCTCGCCGTCTGCAGTGAACGTGCATCAACCCCACCCCACCAATACACATCCACAGGCTGACTGCTACACCGGGAACCAGAAGCCGACGCCAGGGATACTCGTCGAAAGCGACGGGAGCCGAGCTGGGTCTCACAAACACTTCCGGTGCTGCGATACGATCGTTCAATCATACACACATACACATACACATCCATTCACTCATTCATTCAAATTCCACCTATTGAAAAAATCATCACGCTGGCCCGCTAACGCAAGGTAAGGCAAGGCAAGGCAAGGGAGGGAACGACAAACGAAACGAAACGAAACGAAACGCTCGCAGGCCTCCCGGAGACCCGCGTCGAGCTGCGCTACAGGATCGAGGGAACTGGATAACAGGATAGAATAGAATAGAGAAGAAACGACGAGACGGATTGGAATCGATCAAGCTCCGTTCGGCTCCCCCGACCCCGTCGGCGCCGGATCCTCCCCCACCTTCGGCGGCGGATCCCGCCTCGCCGGGAAGCCCGTGCCGCCCTTCTGATCCTCGTACAGGGCCAAGGCGTGGCCCCTCGCTTCCTTGAACCTCTCGAAGCCCGCCGGGTTGCCCCGCTCCCACGCCGACAGCTCCGCGGCCGTGGCGCGGATCATGTCGAAGACGGTCTCCGGGCCCAGCCGCTCGACCCTCTCCTTGATCTCGCCGCCTTCGAACGCTTCGAGCCGCCGGCGCAGGTCCTGCAGGTGTTGGGCTTCGGACTCCGTGCCGGTCGTGCCGTGGGCGTGGTCTTCGGTCTCGGGACGCAAGATGTCGCGTTTGATGCGCTGGTTGAAGCGGTGCATGCGGCCTTCTTCCTGGGCTTGGCGGGAGGCGAGACTGGGGGAGGAGGTGCGGCGGGAAACGGAGGCGGGACGGATGAGAGGGGTGGTGCTCTCGTCGATGTCTTCTTGGTCGGGGGAGGCGGGTTCGAGGGCTGGGTATGTGGGAGTGGGGTGGATGAGGGTGTTGGGGTGTTCGAGGGAGGAGGTGCTGGCGTTGTCGTCGGAGAAGGGTTCGGTGGTCGTGGTCGTGGGTTTGGGTAGGCGAGTCTCGGGGTATTCGTTTTCGAAGCGCTCGATCATGCGTTCGAGGGTGGAGTCGAGGAATTGGAGACGTCCTAAAAGAGATGTCAGTAATAGGTACGCTGAATGGTTAGGTGTGCACCCACGGTAGCTCAAATCATCGCCACCCTTGGCCTCCTTGATCAAAGCCGGCTGCAATCTCGCTCTGATCTTCCTCGCACTGTCCAACAGGTTCTTCGACATTTCTCGGGCTTTACCCTTTGAAACCTCGCTTCCCTGCAGGACCTTCTTTGGCGTCCCAGTACCGCTGTGTAACGGTGACAAATCCTTTGAATCTTTTCTCCCATCAGCAGCTCTGTTCAGACATATATCCAGTGCTTTGACCACGCCTGTGCCACCGACGATATAGTCGTCATCAGGGGCTGGGTCATCACTGTCGTGGTTCCCCGGAAAGCCATCGATGTGACCTACGAGGTGCAGCAGGATGTCCGGGACTGTCAACTGCTTCTCGCCGCCGTGAGGGTCAGCCATTGCCGCTTTTGCTGAATCTGACGTTTCCGCAAGAGGTAGGCGTTCAAGATTCCTCAGTGAATAAGCCACAACCTGTTTCGCCAGAGCTTTGACAACCTCACTCGAATCTTGGCTTGGAACGTCAACGTCAATGCAGATAATGGTGTCTGAGACCCGCACGGCAGCCATCAGAGAGGCGTACAAAGCACAAGCTTCCTCTTGCATTGCTTCAGTCTTTGCCGATGCCAGCGGTGAAAGAAGGTGGTTTTCCAAAATATTGAGATGTGCCAGACTTTGGCTTTCTGGCAAGACTTCTGCCAAAGCAATGGCATGCTCGGGTGTCATTGCCACGTCCATGAGATGTATCCTTCTGATCATGGGCAACTGAGGTACATACTTTCGGATCAGTCCAAGAGCAGTCGGTCGAGTGAGGAAAAGATCGCGATTATGAGACAGATCGATGAAGCGGAAATTTGGAAGTTGTACCAGGGCGGGGAGTAGGGCCTCAAGCGATGATGGTGCAAGATTACAGTCGGCAAGACTCAATGCCCACAGTGTGCTCTTCTCGTCCACTGCCTCGGCCAGCATGTTGAGGTCTTCTCTAAGATCATTGCCGCCCAGATCAAGACCCTCGCACTTTCCGCTCCGTAGGTAGCGTATGACATGACCCAAGCCCTCTGGAGTGATGTTGTTACCCGCAAGACCAAGCCTGGTAGAGCCGCATCTCATGACACCGTCAACGATCTTCCCAATGCACTCGGTGCTCAGACCGCACTCGGCCATGATAAGCTCCTCCAGACGATTACCTCCAAGTCTTTCGGCTAGTGCTTCTTGCAGGAGGGTTGAAAGTTCGATCGGGCCAGGCGGAGGAGGACTATGATGGAGAGGAGTGTGGTGATGATGCTTGACGCTATCCGCCATTGCTGATGATTTCGGGAAAGGTATCATAGACACATCGATACCTTTCAATGATCGAGACATGTACATGAACAGGGCAATATGTCGCCAGCCTTCGCTTCCAACCTTCGGGTTATCCTTTAATATAAGCTTCTCGATCACGCCAAGCTGCTCTGTCACTTCCGTAGTCCCACCATTAATCCTTTTAGCAAGTTTCCTATTGTGTTTAGCTTGTTCCGGTGTCTTCGCAGCAAGGAGTCCAGCAAGTATGACGCGTACAGCTTCATCTCCTAAGCCGCAATTCTCTAGTACCAATCTCTTGACGGGCACAACAGCCAGGTAGTCCCCGAGGGTGATGAGATCTGGAAGTTGCATCCAGTAACCTGAGAGATCCAGACTTGAGAGGATTCCCGGCGTCATGACATGGCAGGCAGATGGTGAGGAGATCTGCTCGACTATTCGTTTTAAGATGGGCGTCTCTCGCAATTGACAACATCGTCGATATATACGTAGAGGGTCGGTTGTCGGTCGATCTTGAGACTTTGGCGGAGTGTCAGCGCCAGTGGGCGTATCGTTGGCGCTACTGCTGCTGCCCTCCCGACGTACTTCAATGGGTATCGAACCATTGGCCAAAGCTTCCTGGTGCTTCCGCTCTTTACGCTCTTTTCTTTCGCCCTCAGAGCGCTTCTTCTTTTCCTTCTTCCTTGTAGGTTCCTTGACCTCGCTGTTCTCCGGAGCCTTGGACTCTTGGGATTTCTCTGGTGGTGCAGGTTTCACTTCTTCTCCAGAAGCTTTGACGACTCCGTCCTTCTCTTTCTCTTCTGCCACTGTATTCGGATTCTTCAGCGCAGCACCCTCTCCTTTCCTCTGCTTCTGATCCTTCGTTTTCTTAGCCTCGGTCTCGTGCTCCAATTTAGTGAGGCTCGGTTCTTCCGTGAGGGACGGCGCAGGTGGTGCTTGCGGTTCCGTCTCGGTATATTGGGCTGCGCCTGCAATTTCGACGTCTACACAGAATGCCACCCTCCGCAGCTTCTTGAGATCCAGATCTGGCAGTGAACACCTTTCACGGTACGGATCCACATTCATCGTCCTCCTTGGGCAGACTCCGCACGAACCTGCAGCCTTTGCGGTGCTGCCGCCACCGCTGGATCCCAGCCGTCTCAGTGCGCTCTGTATAAATGTATGCCCACCTTTGCCAACATTTGGTGGGGTGGAGGGAGGTGTGTCTGTCTTTTTGGCATCTTTAACTGTTGGTGTAACGGCTGCGCCAAAAGGATTTGAGAAGTCGGGTTGAGGGGTGTTGGGTGGCGACTTTGAGACAGGAGATGGTAGTGAGCCGGTGCTGCTGTTAGGTGAATTTGAATTGGTGGAGAACTTTGAGCTTAGGCTTGACATCCACGAATTCCGTCGGCCCATTGGGGTTGCTTTGGGATCTTTCTGGTTCTTGGGAGAGCTGGGACCTGGCTCGACTTTCTCTGAGCTCGCACGTTGAAGGATATGAGGACGATGTACATGACTATGGGATTGTGTAGAAGAGGATCCATTGGCTTTGGGCGCAGTCGGCTCGTCTTCGCCTTGTGAGGGATCCTGCTTGTTTGGCAAAACTTTCTCATCTGGGGAGGGAGTGGAGATCGAATCCTTCTTCGAATAGTGATCTATGTACAGTCATCAGCATTCGGAGCAGAGTCGTATATGAGTGAACTTGGCGGCAACGCCCAACTCCGCATCGTCTAAGCTTCCAATATGTGGTGGAGGTCAGCGAGAAGGAAGATTGCGTACCTTTGGGCGAGTGGTGCAACCAGCTTACGTCGACACCATGTATGCCCTCCATGACTGATTAATATGAGCTCTGACTAGGCGTTCGAGAACCGTTTAATGTTGGAATTAGTATGCCACTTTTGATAATGCGCCCAGCATGGCGATCTGCGGGGTCACTCCGAGGAGGCCAATCGAGGCGGATTGGGGGTGCTATCGACGAAAAGGACGCATGATGCCCATGATTACCAAGTTTCCCTCTTCAGCGAGCGCTGCGACATACGTTCAAACGAGCACTGTGGACGGAGACGCTCTGTTTACATCACACGTGGGAAGATTCGAGAAACCACATTGTCGTCTGAGAGGCGGGACCAATGATTACGGGATCAGCTACCGAGGGCCTCCGTCCAGTAGAGTGGTTTCCAATCTGTGCAAAGTTCCAAGTAATTTTGCTGCGATGAAGCCGTTCAAGGTCTTGCAACTGAGGAAGTATATTTTCAAATTCATGCTGGTGTGCCGGGTTCATTCTCTGATCCTCTGGGGAAGTGGAGAGCACGAGAGTAAAAGGGCTTGGCGTGGCGACATGTGGAAAAAAAGAGCTACTTTGGCCTGATGGAGAAGAAACATACCTGATGAATTAATTACCGTCAGGAGACCACAGAGTCCAGATGTTTAGAACGCCAGAGGTTGGGGTTTTTAATGTATGGTTGGGGATAACCTAACAATGGGATGAGGAGCCCTTCATTCAGAGAGCTTTTTTATTCATTGCTGGCTCGTTGTTCTAGCTCTACCTGCTTGCTGAACGTATGCCGACGCCATCTAGCAAACTTTCTCATGCCACAAACCCCCCTCACATCGACTCCTTGACCTTCCCAATCTTCGCCTTGACCCTCTCTTGCTTCTCCTCATAGCTCATCTTCGGCAGCTTATGCTTCTTGCTCTCCGCCTTCCACTCATCCTTCGACTTCTTCTCTTCCTCTCCCTCCTCCTCGTCCTTCATAAACGGATCCTCTCGAATAGCCTTATGGGCCTCCTGGTACATCTCCTCAAGCCCATCAGCCTCGATCTCATCATCAATGTAGCCCTGGAACTGCGACTTGTAGCGCTCCTCGTCGTCATCGGCGAGAGTCTCCATATACTCTGCTACGTGACCGCCGAAGATGTATTTGCGTAGGGTCTCGGCGTCGAGCTCTTTGGTTTCGATGTCGTAGCCGGGGAATCGGTTTTCGGAGTGGGGGATTAAGATGCCGCCGTCTGATGCTCCCTTCAGGGCTCCGAAGACCTTAGCACCAGTAGAGGTACGAGCGAGGCCGACGTCGAGGAAGCATTTGAATGGGCGACGGTTCTCGCCATCGTGCTCGGCAGCTTCAGTGAGCTTGTATTCGCCATCCGCCTCTTCAACGCCAGTGAATGTATCAGCGAGTTCCAGCTTTGAGAGAGCGCGACGAGCGATCAGAAGCCCAACGCAGTAGGCGGCTGCCCAGTTGGTGAGGCCGTGCTTGACACCATAACGCTTGAGTTCGTGAGCGTAGGCGGCGCAGAATACCTTGTCACCAGTGATCTCCGAGGTGACGATCTGGCAGATAATATCTTTGTTGGTGAAGCGGACAACGAGGCGGTACTTGGGAGCGTTGTATTTGTTCTTGGCCTGAGTGATAAGACGCTTGCGGGCGTAGTAGTCGGTCTTTCCTGCTCGACGACGCTTATACTTGGTTTGGTAGCGACTGTGCTGTTGTCAGTAGCTAGCTTCTATAGAGGAAAGACCGTGAATGATACTTACCTATAGTAGGCGCTATTTTTGACAAGCTTGGTGAAAGGCTGTGTCACAACCCGGAGTCAGCAATTTGCGCTTCAGATTCCATACCGAAGCATCTTGCAGAGACTCGTCTCCAAGCATGGAAGAACTGCCACGAGCTCCAACATAAGACTTACCATGTTGACGGCTATGCCTTGTTGTCGTTGTCAAGCTGTTGATTGTGGTTGTGTCGATCAGAGCTTGCGGAGGAAAGTTTGTGGGCATCAGATCTCGCTTGCGTTGTCAGGTGGGTGACGAGCCAAAAAACTCAAGCCGCACAAAGGCCTCCTGAGGGAGATATCCTCCACGCGTGTTCTACTGATTCTGAAGAGGCTGTTGGATGAGTTTGGTATACATATCTCAAATTCAATAGACAGCTTCTGTCTTCCAATGGAGACCGCGGCATTGGTACCCAATGGAAATGGCTCCACAAGAGTTGACGATGTACAGTGGACTGTGACGCTTTTCTTGCAAATAGCTGAGTACGTACAATGGGTATTCGTAGAAGAGAGGCTATGGAATGCACCTGTATAATGATCAAAAGCAACGCAAGCCATGCTGCAAATATCCATCCTCAGCCTATACAATGAAGAACCAGATCTTCTCCCACCAATTATTGGCTTTCCGCTCCGGCCAATGCGCATCCGCTGCGTCCAGTGCCGCCTTCCCAGTTTGAATATCTGCGTCTTCGGGCCTGACCCACCGCGTCCGCTTGAAGACTTTCCAGAACAGATACAGCCCGCAGTATATAGGTATGCCCACATAAGCCGTGATGAAGTCGTTATGATCGAATTTCTTCGTCTTGCTGGGAAACGTGTAGAAGCCATTGAAGAAAACAATTATGCCGAAGAAGGAGAGGGAGAACCAGGCGCTGTAGGGTTGGAAGCGTGATTTGAAGACGAGCGTGTCGCGGCTGATGCCTTGAGCGCGGAGCGCACTATGGAACCTGATGTACGCGACCGAGACGGACATCCAGGTCAAAAGAGCGGTGATTGCTGTAAGGTTTTGTAACCATTGGAAGACCGATTGGGAGCCGGCGGAGCAAGACATGTAGGTCAGCAAGGAGATGGAGGCGGTAATGCCGATGCACCAGTATGGAACGCCCCTAATTTACGGGTGTTAGTGATGCTAGCGGTCATCGGAGAAGTGAGAAATTGTGACTTACTTCCTAGAGCATGTCAGTAAAAATCTCGGCGCTTGGCCGTTCTGGGCAAGTGCGTATAGATATCGGGATCCCGTGTAGAGGAATGCATTGGCAGATGAGGTTGCTGAGGTGAGAATGACAGCGTTGACGATTGACGGCAGAACGGGTACGCTGGCACGGTAGATGGCGATGACCCATGGTGAAGCGGCTCCTCCAGGAGAATCGTTGTGGATAGCGTCCAGGAGCCGTGACTCGTTGTATGGGATAAGAACACCAATGGCAAGTGAGCCGAGGACGTAAAAGAACAAGATACGCCAGAACACACGGCGGACAGCTTTTGGTATGTTGCGCCTTGGGTTCTCAGATTCTCCCGCGGCCACTGCTACCGTCTCGACACCACCGTATGAGTAGGCGGCATTGACCAATGTCGAGAAAAGACCGAAGAAACGACCTGTGTTGCCGTCCGCGATATATGGCTTCATAGCTCCAGGATGCTTCCAGTAGCGAAACCCGAGTCGGTCACGCGTTGGCCCTCCGCCAAGGTCAATAATGAAGGCAAAAATGATGAGTCCAATGATCGTGATGATTTTGATACTCGCGAAGACAAACTCGGCTTCACCGTATATGGAGACGGCAAATATGTTCAGGGCCACGACCACAACGATGATTACAGAGATCCAGGCTGCTACGTTAATGTCCACAGCCCCGCTCCAAAATTGTATCACAACAGCTGCTGCCGAGATTTCTGCGCAGAGGGTAAGAGAACAGTTGTACCAATTCTACACATTCTTGTCAGGCTGCTGTAACACATGCACATTGGTGTTGAAGACTCACGTTCCATCCTACAGCGAAGCCCATTGCCCCGTCCACATATCTAGCACAAAATTGTGGAATAGCACCGGGTAATGGCAACCATGTCGCCATTTCACCAAGGCACTGCATCATAGCGTAAACAGCGGCGCCAGTGAAAGTGTAGCCGAGGAGGAGACTGAGAGGTCCAGCCATGGTGAAAGCTCGTCCAATACCGAGGAACACACCTGTACCAATTGTACCACCGAGGGCGATGAATTGGATGTGACGCGATTTGAGACTAGAACGGTCATTAATTGATCGCATCCCAATCGCCTGATACTTTATCAACGCACCCGCGAGTAACATAGCCATGTTCTTCAGCAGTCTCCACGTCGCCGTACATGTCCGCCGCTTCGCCGAGTTGTAGTCCCCGCTCCGCCGTAATCCTATACGGATCGTCGTACATCCTCGAAGAGTCATCGTAGAGCGCGGATCCCGTTCTAGTCTTCTCCAATTCCATCATCTCGTACGAATCCTTTTCCGGCATCGTTCGCAGTAAGTTGGGAACATGCATTGAGCGCTCAAAATAGACAACGAAGATGAAAGCAAATCAGCAAGGAGAGGGAATCATTTGGACCTCGATCGCTTGATCCACGCGAAAAGCTTTCATAAGGACAAGAAATGATGGGCAACGTCACGGAATCCGCAGATGTACCTAGATGAAGAAACTACGGTCATAGAACTTGCGCCCTTGTTTTTGATGTGACCTTGCTACTGGCACTAGCGAACATTTCAATCGGCCTAGGGTTGCAGAGCGTAGATCTGGGTTGAAACCTCCATTATTGAATCCGACTTTTTGGTCTCACAACGGCAAAGCTACTTGCTACCGAGGTGCCTTCTCCTCAAGTCCAGAAACCTGCAAGTCCATTGAAGCGAGATCTCTTGGGGAAGGCGATGGAAACCCAAATTCTGTAGGTGTGTCGTGTGCAACAGAAAGGTAAGTTGGTTTAGGTCAGCACATGCAGGCGGGAGGCACGGGAACATGGGCTTTATTTCCCAAGGCAAGAACCCTGCACGCGGACGGCAGTAAGCGGAAACCACATTTTGGTGCACCCCTCAGCGAAGAGGCAATTCAGGTACGTTATTGGCCCTTTCACTTTATCCCGTTTTGAATCGCCTTCATTCACCTTGAACGCAGCGAGCATAGTCGACAAGCTCAACCGCTCGCACATGATGACCGGCCGTCAACGTGAAACAACTGTAGAAGTGAGTCGCCTAGACTAGTCCACATGTGATTTCTGGTCTGCTGGTCATAGCTCCGCACAAGGCTTTCCCAAATCCCAAAGCATCAATTTTGGCTGGGGACTGTCAGCTTCGAAAGGATGTTAACGGCGGGTGATCGAAGTCAGGATAGGCGGGAGCCAGGGCGTCTCAGCCGATGATTGGCTCAATCTTCGCTTTGCGAGGACAACCCAAGTTTTGCGTTTCAGGCTAATTGAGGGGATTTTGTGCCCAATAACGACGCAAGATCGTCTCTGATTGTCGGCGCAAAAGCTTGGAGGCCTGGACTTTTGAACTTCATTGTAGTGCATGGTGGTACCGATATCGAAGTGAAGAATCTCATCACATCACCATCTCTATCTGCCATCAGAATGAACATCTGATGCCACTAAGGGTCGTCCGCCGACTACTTATCATTTCGGATGTAACAGTCTCGAACGGCAAAGATTGGGGGTCTGCAGATACAACTCGAAGCAAGTAGCGGGCAACTTCCAACTACCGTAAGGAAGTCCTAGATGCCAGACTGGCCAGTATGAAAGTCGAGCTTGAATTGGTCTTGGTTAGCGCGATGGTCGGACGAGTGCCTTCTTTCTTGGCGTGTGAAAGCCCCCACCACCCCTACCATCAGCTTGCCCTGTCGCTTTGCTTCGGTCTGTCGAGGACCGCGACAGTGATGAAAGTCTTGGGATTTGCTTCTGGCGCTTCCTCAATCCATACCGAGAGTGAAGTCGGGAATGACGTGGATGCTGAAGTAGCTCAGGTGTGCAGGGCCGCAATCAATCTCGTCAATGACTCGTACTTTTTGGCTCTAACACGTAGGCTGAATCTCAGCTGCACGTTAGTTCAATGGCATGCCTATGGGTCGCCGTAGCAGTTCGGCGGTTTTGAATTTTATTAGGAGCCTAAAACGTACTTACGAGAAGAGAAAAGAAAAAACTGATGTGTAAAAGCGTTCCGTGCTGAGTGCATTTGTGTTGTGAAAACTCTTGTTGCCTTGATGTTCTCAAGAATCACATGCTTTTACCAAGGATTACCCATTCTTCTGGCAGCGCATCTGAAATGTGTCAATTGAGCATTGAACGTAACGACACTCCAAACGTCCGTTGCAAACGTTCTATTTGACTGAGAGGCTTTGTCTCCTTTGGCGATCATGAGTCAGGTAGAATGCGAGTGGGTCCACCGAAGACCGGCAGTTGCAGAGTAGAAAGAAATATGTGGAAGGAGGGTGGAGGATGGTACGTTTGAGAGAGACAGGTGGGGACAAATAAGAAGGTAGGTAACAACGCATTCTCTCCACCAAATTTATCGTCATATTAGCACAAGAGGTTTGGTTTTTGACGGATGTCTTTTATGTACGAAGTCTCCTTCGTCTAGCTCTTTTGTTCTATATTCCAACTCCCAACGCCTTGCTTTCACCCAGCCTCATTCGTCATGAAGCTACCTTCGCAGAGTACTTTCCTGCCGCTTGATCAAATAGCGAGCTCTTCTCTTGCAAGTCGACCAAAAGTGGGTGCTCAGGCGCTATTCCCTTCAAGCTTGATGTAGGCTCGCTCGTATCTTTGCTTGAGATCACGTTCAACACAATTGAGTTCGCAATAGCCTCCATATCATTTGGATCTTTCTGGACAGCCTGCTGCAGCGCTGCTTCGGCTTCGGGTAACCGGCCCAGATGCAGCTCTGCGACCGCTTGACCAACGAGTGATTTGGTTGCGGAGGTGGAAGGCGCTTGGGCCATTTCTTCGAAGACGTAGAAGGCTTGTTGGTAGCGTTCGCCGCCCTGCAAGCGTAGAGAGATATCAGCCTCAGTCTTCCGGGGTAGGACCAGAAGTCAGCTAGAAGTGATGTACCATCCGTAGACCAACCCATGACTCGGCAATGTTGACAAGCAGGCTATCTTGGGCCCATTTGCGTGCTGCTTGGACTTCCTTGAGGGCGAGATCTGTCCTATTTTGCTGGAGATGTATTTGCACAATGAGAGCTATCCTGTGCAATAAGTCTCCGTCAGCGTTCGGGAACGTATCAAACGGGTATAGAAAGGGCTGGACCTCGTACGCTTCAAGGCTTCCCTGATGCCTGCTTAGTAGCAATAGAGCTTCCTCCGTTTTCCCTGCAGCCTGTAAGACCGTTCCGCCGAGCAGTTGCACGGTTGTGTTTTCTGACTCCGTCTCGACCAGGCTCTCAAATTCGGAGACGGCATCTGAAGTGCTGCCTGATGAATGTTGTGCGAATGCCTTGACAGCAGCGAAGTCTGGCGCATTGCCCGCTTTCCCTATACTTGCAAGGACCTCCTTGGCTTGACCGACAGCGATCTGAGCTCGCAGCTGGAGTACTCGAGCTGGCGTCTTATTTTCGGATGAGAGAGAAGAGGTGTCGAAGTCTATTACTGTTTGATATTGTCCTTGGTGAAAGGCATTGTGGATGTTGAGTAGCTCTAGTGAGTGGTTAGTACTGGGCCTTTTTTAATGCTCCCTTTGCGTGTATGCTCACCCCCCTCTGCTGAGAATGGATCCATGATTAAAGATTAAATCCGGGGAGGCACGAGGATACGAAGTCGATAAAGTAGACACTTTGGACAAACATAAAACCGCCCTGACGGCTCTTCCCGCGCCCGCAGCTGAATGTGAAGCTCAGGTGCCCCACCCATATAAGCAACCCCATTTGGAGGTACATTGTTAGAGAATTAGCCCTCTTGTGGAGCTGTATTTTCTACGTATTCATATCTCTCAGAGTCCAGTATCTGTTCTGTCCCATTTGTCTTCTTTCATTACTTTCAGATACTCTGATCTCCTCCGCTTCCTAGAGCACATGAGGGGCGTTCCCCGTAGCACCCCAGGTCTTCTTACCACCGATCTCATCGACAGCCGGCTTGGCAACACCGCGGAATCTGACACCTAGGCTTGCTTGGACCGTCCCCGGAGAGCCTCAGGGTTCGACATACTCTTTTCACACTATGGTCCGCATTGCTTTACCCAATCGTCTAAAGAGTCACAATGGCAAAAATGGAGTAACCAGTCAACCTGACAGCAGGGGCACAAGCCCCATGCGAACCCCTATGGAAACCAAGGGCTTGGTCCTCAGGACGAGAGTCTTAAGAGTAAGTAGGCTACGCCATATCTAAGCTACCCTTAAAGAATCTAATGGATGCACGGTTAAGGCAAGGAACTTGGCAGCAAAAGACAAGAGTGGTACCAGTGATCCCGTGAGTGCTTATGCCATACCAATACCTTCCATAGTACGGTCTCGGCTGATGGCAAAAGTACCTCGTTGTGAATCTTGGAGACGCGAAACAATCCACTCCTACCGTCAGCAAGAATCTCAACCCAGAATGGAACGTCTCCTTCGATCTACCCATAGATGGCATTCAGAGTGTGTTGCTAGAGGCTGTTTGTTGGGACAGAGATCGGTTTGGCAAGGATTATCTCGGCGAATTTGACGTCGTCGTTGAGGATATCTTTGCCAATAGCCAAACGGTGCAAGAGGTGAGCTATCTCTGAAGCAGCTGCAGTTCTCCAGCTGACTTTCCCGAGTCTCGCTGGTATACATTGGAGTCAAGACGGAAAGACGGAAAGAAGAAGGGCGCGAAGATTTCTGGCGAGGTACAGCTGCAATTCTCGCTTGTGGACACCTCAGATCTGTCCGCGCCTCCGCAGGATGTCCTTCAGAAGTTCGCGAAGCTAGTCGCGATGAGTCCAGAAGATGAAAGTGATGGGGACGAAGACCTTTCCAGACTCGACAGTCTGGACCTCGAAGACGAAGATGAGGACGAGGATGGAATAGATGAGAAGAATCCTGAAACATCTGACGAGACTGATGATCCCGCAAAGCCGGCCAAAGCGGAGAAAGAGAAGCGGAAGCGGAGGCTTAAGATGAAACGACTGAAAAAACAAGCAAAGGCCAGAGCATACGAGTTCACTGGAGGCACCGACGTTGTCGGTATCGTGTTTCTGGAAATATGCAAGATCACTGATCTCCCGCCGGAGCGAAACAGTAAGCGGACAGTAACAAGTTGCTCTCCCAATTCCTGTTAACCATCTCAATAGTGACAAGAACATCGTTTGACATGGACCCCTTTGTGGTAGCTTCCATAGGGAGGAAAACGTACAGGACTCGGGTCATTCGCCATAATTTAAATCCAGTATACGACGAGAAGATGGTCTTCCAGGTCATGCGGCACGAGCAGAATTATTCCGTGAGCTTCTCCGTTGTCGATCGAGATAAATTGTCCGGTAACGATTTCGTCGGCACCGCCAACTTTTCCCTTTCGAACGTCACATCCGTCGCTCCAGAGGCAGATGCCGAGACGGGCCTCTACAGCCTGCCAGAACCTCCAGATCCCTCTTTGGCGTTACCAACCCCCAAGCATTCGAGATTCAGGCTACCACTATCGAGGACTTCTTCAGCCTCAAGCTTGAACAAACTCACCAAGCCGAGTCTTATTACCAAGGGTTCGCAGGCTTCTATGAGTGGCAGCGCGCAGCCAGATCCGCAACCCGGCTCAGCGAGTGCACAAGGTGACTGGAACCATCTCACCCCAGCAACATCGGACGCTCCCCATGAAGCAGGAGAGGAGCATACAAGCCAGAATGAAGACCCGTCGATGAAGTTCTACACCCTCCCTCTCGTGTTAAAGAATAAAGAGCGTTGGGAAGACAAACATAGTCCACAGCTATTCGTCAAAGCAAAGTATCTCCCATACCCCGCGTTGCGGCAGCAATTCTGGCGTGCAATGCTCAAACAATACGACTCAGACGAAAACTCGAGACTTAGCAAAGTGGAGTTAACAACAATGCTTGACACTTTAGGTTCGACGCTGAAGGAGTCAACCATCGATCATTTCTTCGAAAGGTTCTCAGATACGAGCGATTCGCCCGATCCCGTCTTAACCTATGACCAAGCTGTTATCGCTCTGGAGGATCAGCTACATCAGCCGATACGAAGGAAGACTTGGAGTGATACCATGAGAGGCTACATGGACCATGCACACTTTTCAACCCAGAGTAATGGAGAAGACAAGGGGAGTGTTGATAACGATATGCCTGCTATGGAGGGCATTGCCAAAGAGCCTCTGAATAAGAATGAAGACCGTTCGGCCGTTCCTGCAATCTCCCAGGATTATATTGGCTCGCAGGGTGAATCTGGGGACTTGATAGAAGAGAATGACCTAACGGACGAGCGAGGCGAAGAGCATGTGGTTGAGATCCGCGAATGCCCATTATGTCACCAACCGAGATTGAACAAAAAGTCTGACGCCGATATAATCACCCACATCGCCACCTGCGCAAGTCAAGATTGGAGGCAAGTGAACAACATCGTCATGGCAGGCTTCGTCACCTCGAGCCAAGCACAGCGCAAATGGTATTCGAAGGTCATCACCAAGATCTCATACGGTGGCTATAAGTTGGGTGCCAATTCAGCCAACATCTTGGTCCAGGACAGAATGACAGGGCAGATCAACGAGGAGAGAATGAGCGTGTACGTTCGGATTGGGATTCGTTTGCTGTATAAGGGGTTGAAAAGCAGAGATATGGAGAAGAAGCGAAGTAAGTCTGAGACTCAGGGGAAAGAGAGGACACTACTGACAAATGGCAAGTCCGAAAGATGCTCAGGTCGATGAGTTTCAAGCAAGGGAGAAAGTACGATGATCCAGCTTCGGCTCGAGAGATCCAGGGCTTCGTCAACTTCCACCAACTCGACATGTCAGAAGTCCGCAAGCCAGTCGAGGAGTTCAAAAATTTCAACGAGTTCTTCTATCGAGAATTGAAGCCAGACGCAAGGCCATGCTCGGCTCCCGGAAATTCCAAGATCATCGTGTCGCCCGCAGATTGTCGGTCTGTAGTCTTCAACAACATGGACGCTGCCACCAAGATCTGGGTCAAAGGTCGAGAATTCTCTGTCCAGCGGCTTCTAGGGAACGCTTACCCGCAGGATGCAAAGCGGTATACGAATGGTTCTTTGGGTATCTTCCGGCTTGCACCCCAAGATTACCACCGCTTCCACATACCAGTGGACGGAATCATGGACAAGCCCAAGTTGATTGATGGAGAATATTATACCGTCAACCCAATGGCTATACGGTCCGCTCTAGATGTATACAGCGAAAATATCCGAGTCGTGGTACCGATCGATTCCGTCTCCCATGGTAGAGTGATGGTCATCTGCGTGGGTGCTATGATGGTCGGTAGTACAGTCATCACAAGGAAACCCGGAGAGGAGGTTCATCGGGCTGAAGAGCTGGGATACTTCAAGTTTGGCGGTAGTACGATTTTAGTCCTCTTCGAGCCTGGTGCTATGCAATTCGACGATGACCTGATTGACAACTCGAACGGGGCTTTGGAGACTTTGGTAAGGTTACCAATGCATTTGAGCCTCGCTCCATCCCTGCTGACATTCCGCTAGCTTCGCGTAGGCATGTCCATCGGTCATTCTCCGGAACAATTGCAGCATGCGCCTGATATGCCAAAGAAAGAAGAGCATGTTACTGAGGAGGAGAGACAAGAGGCTAAGCGCAGGATAGAGGGTAGTCTTGCCCCCTCGACCACGATATCCGGGCCTTCCTCAATGAAATGAATAAGGTATGAATATTGCGCAACGACTGCTTTAGTAAATAGCATCGGAACTCCTGATAAAAACGGGAAAGCGGAGCGTAGCATTTGCTCTTCTTTGTTTTCCCTGTAGAGCGCAGCGTTACCATGGTACTCCTCGCCAGCTTCAAACGAAGCCTGATGCGAAACAACTCTGGCATCAAATGTTTAACCGTAGAAGGAAAATCGCGTGAAGTACTCTACGAGTAGAAGACAAATCTCACAAAGGTCGCGTGTTGGGACTTTCAGGGCCAAGCTGAATTCGGCTAGCGGTAACACGAAATGTAAACAGCGAACGCAAGCTTCCGCCCCCTCCCCTTCAACAACTTCTACCCTGGGATTGCGACGATACGTCTCAACGACAAATTGACTACCAAGGTGTCTGTGCGGTCGCATAGAAAAGGAAGGAGCGACTGCATTCTCCCTCTGAGTCTCAAGACCTTCGATGAATCGCAATTCCAATTTTACCACGCGCGGGCCTTGATTTCACCAACCACGATCATCAACCTCTGCAGCAGCATCAATGACAGCATACGCGACGCGCGCTCCGCTGCAATTAATCAACAATCCACATATGATGAGTGAGCCTTCACGTGGCGGACGAAGGAGAAGCTCAAGACTTGAGGACAAGGAAGACGCACCATTCGCCAACGGCATAGTACATGATTCGGAGCCAGTCAAGGGGCGTCAAAGTACCACAGTGAAGCAAGGAAAGGCCAGTGTCAATGGTGCGGGTGTGAAATCAGCGGCGAAAAGGCAACTTGGTGAGCATCCCTGAACACCATGGTGGAGAAACAGGATTTTTCTTGGAGCTTCATTGGGGAGCGACTGGATTAGATGGTGCATCAGAGAGGTGTGACTGACTGAATTTATAGCTTGGGACGAAGAAGCCGATGGATTTGCATTTACACGGACGCGCGCAAAGAAAGCAAAAGCGGAGGCTGTACTAGCCAGTACTGCTGAGGAGCCTAGGCAGGAGGAACAAGCTGAACCAGCGCCAACAAGGAAGTCAAAGAAGAAGGCCACTGGTTCGCCCAGTGCCGCACCCGTAGAAAATGGAGGGGAAACAGCGAGGAGGAGAAGCACAAGGCATAGCGGAGAACATGAGAATGCGGATCCACCAGCTTTGCCTGTCAAGAAGAGGAGGAAGGACCGTGCCTCCAGCGAGCTGAAGCCCGACCATGGAGGCGAGAGATCGCACATGGACAATGAGCGAGCGAGAAAAGACCCGCAGCAGAACCATACGCAGCCGATTGAGGTTACGTTCGATGCTACGAAGATCGCCTTGCCATTCGCGGACACTCCGATCATACGGCGGAATAAGGAGATGAGGAAGACGAATGCGACTCGAAGAAGTAGCCTGGGTATGAGAGGGAGAAGGGCAAGTTCGTTGATTGACACAGGCAAATCTAATGGTAACAAGTTCGTTTGCGCCTTGACCGTGTCAACGCTGACTGTAAATCAGCCATGCCTCATGATGAAGTCGAAAGTTCCGAATTCTACAAGCACATAGCAAGTGATGGACTCTCGGAACCACGACGAATGAAGCAGCTCCTCACTTGGTGTGCGACACGAGCGTTGGGTGAGAAGCCTCTGTTTTCGACAGAAGATGGAAATGCAAGATTAGCAGGTATGTTCACGTCCGATCAGATTAAGAGCATTAATTGACACCTCTGTACAGCCCGAGAGATACAATCGCAGCTGCTGAAAGACTTCTCGACGAAGTCCGAGATGTCAGACTGGTTCAGCAGAGTGTGTTGAAATGATTCCAGAGCAAAGAGCGTTCCGGAAAAGTGTACTGATTCCACTACAGAACGATTCAACACCAGAACCTTCGTTACCAAGACCAAATCCTATGAACGTTTCAAACCTAGCCAAGATACAAGACCTGGAGCAACAAATAGCCCGGTATGAGCTGCACCCTTCTCCTATCCCTTACGAAGAAGGCAATTACTGACAGTGTCCCGTGATCTAGTCTGCAAACGGAGCGCCAAACTTGGGAGTCTCTCCTGCGCCCTCCGCCCGACAGCGCAGTTCTTCTCCCACCTCTTCCCTTAGACCCACCAGCTCAATTAGCCATCGACTCCAACCTCCTCTCCGATCCCGCCCAAACAGCCGCCCTGGAGACCCTCCAATCCTTGACCTCGGATTTCCAACCCTCCCTCTCAGCCATCACATCGTCGCGTCTCCAAGCCATAAACCAGAACCTCGAATTCGACGTCGACAAGTTCGCCCACAACGTTCACGCATTGGGTGCATACAAAGACGCTGCGGAAAGGATAGCGGACGAGGTCCTGGGCCTGAGCGCCGAAGCTCTAGAGAAGAGGGATCGAGAGGGCAAAGCCAGAGCTGCTGGGGAGGGCGGCGAGCCAGGCATGAGGGATGTGCTCAGGGGCTTGAGCCGGGTGGTTGATCGGTGATGATGACCGAAATGGCGTGCGTCCGTCCGTCCAACTCCCAGTCGACGAGTACGACGAAGGAAGAATAAACAGCTTGCGAGAATTTCAATGATCTATATCGAACCCTTCCTGTTGATCCAAATGGCGGTGGATACGTCGTCGTGTCTTACTTACGTCCCTGATGCATTATTGACGCGCGGCGTTATACAGGCAAGGCGTTACAGGGACAAGGAAGGCAGCTTTGTTTGATGGAAATGCCTGACACGGCATTCTAGTTGGGGGGCTTCCAAGGGGCGGTGGCTACTATGTAAATTGGATTGATGCCGAGATATGCGGACAGGAGTCGAGATGCAAAAACCTCACTTGGGGCGAGAGTATCAGGGTGGTTCTCTTCCGGGCTACAGCCAGCCAGCCAATCTATTCGGGCCGTGATACCTGTACACCCCCTCGTGACCCGCCTCCACTTCCGGGTGCTGTTTCCGCGCTGCTCGGGGCTGGGCGTAATCTCGAGTGCTCTTGCCGTCTACAGAGTGAACAGGACCCTCCCTCCCTCCCTCCCTTCCTGTACACACTCGCTCCTCCAACTCTTTCGGTGCGTTGGATCTTGAACGGACTCGCCCTCTGGGAGGTGAAGGGTAAAGCTGATGGTGGAAATTGCCTCTAGGTAGGTATGTAAATTGGAATGAGTGAGTGAGTGAGTGTATCGGGTCGAACACCCATCGTACCCGGAAGCTGTTCCCGGACGTAAGGGCGTACAATGTATCGCTTGCTCTCATGCGCGTGGAATGATCATGACCAAAAAAAGAGAGGCCGGATTGCGTCATCTTGGCGCTCTGTTATTCTGCCCAAGCCCTGATCCTTTCCATTTCCCCTGAATTTAATTCTTTTCATCTTTTTTTCTTTTTTTTTCCCTTTTTTTCTTCATGTCGGTGACTTCCAAATCCACCTTTTCCCACACTGCAGCGGTAAACGCCGGTATCGGCCCAATCCTTCCATCACCGATCCAATACATTCGCGAGCATACACCACCGACACGCTAAAACCCCTAGCCAACCAATAACCTCCTGCAACGATCAGCGCTCGTGCATACGTTATCGCAGATTTCCCCCAAATCCGTAGATCGTCGATCAACGCCACCAGCGAATTACCAGCAGGCTAAAAGGTGGAACGATTGGAGCTCGACGGACGCCAAGCCTCGAGGTAGATGAAGTAGATGGATATGCAAGGCTAGGTGCCCAACGGCCCAATAGAGGTCGGATGCGAAGTTTCAATTAAGGTAGTGGGAGGCTGGGGCGCGCGGGGGAAGGGGGTAGGGGGTAGGTAACAGATCGCATATCTGCATTCTTGACAGCTGTCGTTGCATGCAGCTAGTTGGTTTAGCCGCTCGCGGGCCCTGCAGCGTAAAGTAAGGTAGATGCTCGAGCGCCAAGTGTGTTTGTTCTGCAGGCAAAAACGGAACGTGACGGGAGACGGCGGATGTGGTGGCATCGAGATGCATCGAGATGGGAGAAAGATGCGACTGGGCCCCAGGTGGGAATCGGAGATGATATGGTGATCGAAATACCGGTCCGTCGAACCACGGAAGAAAGAGAGTGCAGTTATCCGGAGAGCCTGATGCGTTCCAATAAGGTGCAGGAGGGTAGTAATAAGCTTTGGATAAGGATGTCCAGTTTGGGAAGTCGAAACCGTTGAGGTCGGGGTAGGCTAAGGCACGGAGGTGGAGAAGGGATACGTAGAGTGCGCAGGGAGTGAAGGATTGGGGGACTGCAGGACAGGGCGGCTTGAATGTGATATGTGACTATCCGCTGTCAGTTGTGCTTCACATTGGGGGTAACTTTGGGGGGAGGTCCCACGAGTCGATCCCTTCTAGCGCCAGGATAGGAAACTCCAGGCAGCAGACCGCTGTCAAACTTGCAGATACCCAGCTTTAATGTTTCGGCTTCCTGTCTTTTTCTATATCCGCTGCTCACTGAACTCTAAGACCCAATTACCACACGGTGGGAGAGATAGCAGTGCAGTAGATCAATGCAGGAAAGCGCTGTCAGACGTGCAGGTAACCCGACTTTGATCCTATCAGGCACTGTGACATAGGACCTGCCGCTGTCAACTGTCTCTCTCAGCGGCCAAAGCGTACAAGTGATGCAGCACACCGCTGTCAAGCATGCAGATGGCCAACCTTGGAAGCTGCACGGTTGTTTCCATCATGTAACCATCCATGATCGGCTGGCACTCTCAAAAGTCGTCAGCATGGAGAAGGCTATGCAGCAGAGCGCTGTCAGGACAGCAGGGTCACGCCCCTTGATAGGAAATCGACGTCAAATTTGGGGGTTCATCGCGTATGGTTAGTGCCGCTGCCAGAAGCACCTCAGACCGTGAAAGTCTGCCGGGAATCGATGGGAAAGTCTCGTGTCTCCCAGCTGCTACCCCTATCAAAGGTACAAAAACCCCTTCATCTAATCTGTGCAGTAGGCTGTAGCTCGGTGTGAGTTTCCTCTACTATTTTGCACTGTCCCGTACCAATCGTACTCGAACGGGCCGTAGTCAGTTGAGACCAACAAGAGCCATCATGCATCAGACAGAGCCATCATGCATCAGACAGAGCCATCATGCATCAGACAGAGCCATCTTGCATCAGACCGCTGTCAGGCATGCAAACCATCGTCCTTGCAGTAGTCTGACGTGGGGCTTGCCTACTGTTGTTGAAAGATATCATTATCCGCTGCCAATACCTGGCCCATCAGTAATATCTGTCACGTAGGCATCAAGTTTAAACAAGTCGCCCTCGTAGTTGCAGATGTTCCACCCTCCAACGTTTTTGACTCAATATTGAGTTGATCTGCTGTTGTGATATGTTCTTATCTACTAATAAGTCTGCTTCAAGGTCGGATGACAGACGGCTGTCAACCCTGCAGATTAACCTCCTCGTTCAAACAACTCTCTTTGCCATTATTGTAAGCGACCCCTCGCTGTGAATGCCAGGTACTTCGGCGCGACAAAACACTCAGTCTGCACTCTGCCGTGGGAAAGGTTCCATTACTCAGAGATGTGAGAGCTGGATAAGTCGATGCTTTGTAGCTGTCAATCTCATGTCAGTGCGTAGGTTTGAGCGCTTGTATTCGAATGCCGTGGACCGCGGGTCGTTTAAAAAGGCGGTGAGATGATGGCCTCGTTGGGGGGTTCAAGACTCCGGTATATTATCTAGCGACAGCCATTCCGTGAAAATGCCATACCCCGAGTTGCGTCACACAATTGGTGGGGAAAAGCTTCTGCGGAGCAGAGGTATTCAGGGACTGACCAGTCAAGAGCGATTCAGATAGCATAGTGTGGTTTGAAAGTCTGTAGTCTGTACAGAGGAAGCCAGGTGGACTTCACGTAGCCATTGCGCAGCCCGCCATGCGTGACTACACTTGTTGGCAAACAATGCATCTGTCGAGCTAAACCGCGCCAGGATACCCGCCTCCTTCCTTTGCTAACGGAGAGGCGATGGGCCTAAATCGACAGAGTGGAATGAGTGATCCGGAACACCTGATACGTCTTGTGCGGTCTAGTAGTGCCCATAATTGTATGCAAATGGCGGATTGTTAGATGCTTGTTGCAGAGATTGCGTCGGTGATCCGATGTTCCTGGCGGGGGTAAGCAAAGACTCGTTTCGGACTGAAGAAGAGCCCACGAGTACGTGTGAAGTTTTTTTTGGTTCGGCTAAAGACCATGGATGAGAGGACTTTAATGATCACGCCATCGGCCTGTTAATACAGGGTTGCGCCATCCGTGGAGCCTGTAGCGTTATCCGTCTCCAGTGTGAAGAGCTTTGAGAGAGGTTGTTCGCTGTATGATGCTTAAGTTAAACCATAACATGAGCTGTCCCGGATGTTTAAAAGGCGGACCAGGTGCAAGAAGCGACGATGCAACGACCTTTTGGATTTCAAGGTACATTCCGATGTCCATAGACCTCCGTCGACCGTGGGAAATGATTGGCTAGGAAACTGTCGAAAACCACTTCTGACCCCACGGTTGGGGCAATGTCAATGGGAGGTCCGATAGCTAAAGCGTCTAGAGTCGTGAGTGCTAACAGGGAATCAAGGTTGCGGAACCCAACTTTGACGCGGGCGACTAAAAAGGATTGATTTTTGAGATGATGGAAGGGACGACCGGGCCTCCAAAGCACCGCACTACACTTTGGAGCGGATATGATAGAGGAGTCACACGAGACTGATCACAAACACTGCAGAGTCTTCATTCGATGCAGCTGAAATTAAAAGTAGGAAAAAGGGGTAGGAAAAGGTTCCAAGTGAGGTTCTATGGTTTTCAGATGCTCGTGGCTGTCCACTCTTTAGAATATATAGCCGCTCTGGACGAGAGATGGTAGTTAGAACATCGAGTCAGAAGTCAAGACCCGTCCAAGAGACGCGGTTCCTCTACTTGGTTCATGGCCGCTATAGCAGAGAACGTACCTGATTTAGGCCCGTTTGAGATTTGAGACTGGAGACTTGAGACTTGACATGTAAGTACCTTCATAAGCTAGACTCGATGAGGCTTAGCAAGATGCCTCTTAAAGACACCGGATTTTTTTGTTCAATAAGAATATCAATGACGACGACAAAAAGATGCCACAATGCGCACTGTGATCGGAAGAGCCAGCCTTGCTGAGTACTCACTTGCTCAATGTATGACGAGTCGTTGAATACCAAGATACCGTATTCTTTCCTATCATGCCAACTGCCAACACGGACCTTGTTCCCGTGTCCAGTGACCAGTCCAGTCAAAAAAGCCAAAAAAGCCAAAACACATCTGGGGAATTACAATCCGTTGCTGGGAGGTGGGAAGAGGAGGGGAAAAGGAAAGTTGGGAAAAGGAAAATTGGAAAATAGGAATGTCGATATCAAAGGTACGAACGTGATGGTGTCTGGTGGTGCATTTTTTATTCCTACTGCAGGAGTGCATAAATTTCATGCACGATGCAACCATGACTACGAGGAGGCGGCGATCGAAACAATCTTTGGTACCTATACCTACCCTACATTACTTTACTGTATTTTCTATGATTAACTTATTGCGCCAAGAAAGCCTCTTTTACCTTTTACCAGCAAACATAAATGCTTCCTCTGCCGGATCTATTTCCGCCGTCAATATGATTGGATGATGATGACGATGTTGTCAAAACCAGGAAATACGTCCGGTTTTGTTTTTGCGAAGAATAAGGCCAACCGCCACCGTGACTGTGAGCATTTATCCCATCCCTTTGTTTCTTTCCTGACAGCTATCCGCACGGCGCAGTAGACCAATATAAGATATTCCTGCTCGCGTAGGGATAAGATCCGTCCGTCCCTCGATGCCTCGCGTGCTAAGTGGTTCATAGAGCGGTGTCTTGCATCTTGCATTGTTTCCCTCTTCTACAAAAAATTCTTACTACTGCGACGTTGACAGCGCCGAGCGGCTTTTTTCGGATGTCGAAGCCACCGACTCACGCTGTCTCAGTCTACACAAGTCTTTCCGTATAGGTACTTTCATGAAATCCAACAAAGCCTTTTCTTATCTACAGGACCCTCCTACCATTGGATGGCCGTGTTTAATACTCTTCTTTTGCAACCTGCCAGTGCCACTCAAGGAGCCCTTGGTACCAAATCATCACATCGCGCTTCTGCTCCTCGGCACCCTGCATCTTTTGGATTCGGGCATCCACCTAGCTTGCGCCGTTTCGAGAAAATTCTACGAGGGCCCCATGGATTGGGTTTTCTTGCCAAATTTGCCTCCCCAGCTCTTTCAGCATCACTGTTCTTCTGCAAAACTTTGCCTTTCGGATTTTTGCGACTTACTTTGAGCCATGCATAATACCATTGGACCCTGTAACATATTGAAAGCAATCCACGGCTTCACCCAATTGAAATTCACCAATGAGGGGTAGAGTACACGTTGGGCATTAGCGATTTGCTTCATCCGGGCGCAGATAAAGACCTCTACTGCAGACGGACGACTATGGGCAGGGCATGCACGGTTTCAAGAGCCATTGAGCTGAAGATTTTCATTTGCGAGCGTGTAGGATGCAGAATGCGGAGAATCAGATACTTACCGTCATCAATCGTGCCGCGCAACAAGCCCAGATTGTAGTTTAGCATACTTCAGATCTTCGGTGTTTGCCGGGGTGCAGCTGACATAAATAGACGCTCTCGGTAGGGAAATCGCATGGCCAAGCGGCGACGATCGCTGAGCGAGAAGATCTTGGTTCAAACCTCAAGCTTTGGGATTATTATCAGCCGCCTTTAGGGCAGATGAAGCCTGAGGAAGATTGCATGGCACGTACGAGGCATTCGTACCCTGAAACGCCTTTTGTGATTAGGCAACAGCAAATGAGCTGGCAATGGGAAAGTCACGAGATGATTCCTGGAAGCCACGAGTGGAAGATGTCAGTACGAGGGAGACTCGGCAAAGGGAAGAGGGTTAGGCCTAATTCTGATTCAAACAAAATATTTGGTCTTAGGGATGATGAGATCGTCATGGATTATGATCATTGTTGGGGGGGGGCTTGTTCCAGCAGAGAACGGAAGATTGATCCTACTGGTGCAAAAGACATACGAGGGAGATGGATATTTTGCAGAGAGACTGGATGCAACGGGCCAAGCCATCAGGCTAAGATCTCTACTTTCTCACTTGTATGCAATGTACTTAACCGACATCTGAGAGCGAGGCGGGCGAAGATTAAGGTATCTTAGGGAGCACTAGGGGAGCACTAGCCGGCACAGGTCTGAGCCGCTCCAAGCCTACCTCTCGCTTGACTTGCATCGAAGGGTGAAGCAAGTGCAAGGATTTCTTGAGTGGAGGGATCAGCAATCTCCGATCTCACTAAGGTTCTTAGCTCCATCCGCATTTCTTAGCCCTTCCCGCATCCCTGTTAGAGAGTGGAATCTACCGCCGAGAGGGACTAGTGTCTGTAGTATCCACACATTTTATGCACGTCCCACCCACACCACGGTCGGAGAGAGTAGAGCCCGTTCGCTGTGTATGGCATAACGCCATCTGAAATCCTACCCGATCTGACTACCAAGTCGTCTCGCTTCCCCTCTACTTTGCTCCAAGCATCCACCTCGTCTTTTTTTTTCCACTCTCTGCTCTAGTCTCTCCTCTTCTACATTGCGCCCTCAACCCCGTCAACCCTTCCCTTTCTCTCCCTTTCACACAACAAATTGCCTCTTTTCCTACCTACTTACTTATCATCCTGCTGCAGTGACCAGGCACCCATTCACAACGTCCATCCTTCCCGTCTCCTCCGCCATCTGACTTCTTCTCTACTAAGACCCGTTCAATTGTGGCGGTCAAAACTTAATCGGTGACATCTTGCCTGAAGATCGGGAAACACGTTTCTCAACCGTTTGACACAAAACTCACTGCCCGAACACTCGACAAATCATCCATCGAGAGAGAAAACTTCCGAGCAATCCAAAGCGCAATCAGTGACAACAGACCGAAGTGTTCCCTCCAAACCACCGGGTGTTCCGTTTGCCGTAGCGGTTAAACCCGCGTAGATTCCAGTTTGTGCTCAGCTGGCGGCCAGCGACAGCTGCAACACAAGGGGAAACCGGTGGCAGATCTACATAAACAAGCCGAGGGACGTCGGCGCAATCCTGGAGAGAACGTCGTCCAACCCATCTCACATCCAGCTTTGCGGATCGCACGCAATGGCCGACACAGTATCCCAAAGGTCAGTCCTCACGATTGCCCTGATCATTCGACGTTGTTGCACCTGGAGAGAACATCACATGCTAACCAGATCACAGTGGTCCTTTGCCTCCGATCACTTATCTGGATATGGAGAAGGTCAAAAGAGAAAACCCGTACAATCATAACATCTCCATCACCTCGGCCCTCCACATGCCTGCGCCACCGCTCATCAGTCCCTCCATCTACTCTGGTCCACCTCCTCCGTATTCATATCCTTCTTCGGCTGCTAGCTCAGTGGTGGGTAGCAGTGGAAGTGGCCCTGGCGCTGCTGGTGCTGGAAACTATAACTCTCAGGCAGATACCCGTCGGATATCTGGAGACGATAAAGAACATCTACCTGCTCCTCAACGGCAGTCTTTGCCATCGATATCAGAAGCACTGACGGGGGACCAACAGCAGCCGATATCCATATCCTCACTGCTCTCTTCGACCACTCCACAGCCGAAGTTTTCATTGGTACCAAAAAGTCCTACAACCCCGGTTGGGAGATCGTACCTAGACACTTTTCCAAAAGGTCCTCCCGATTCGTTTCCACAGCACACTTCTGCATCTTACCGTCCGCCGCAGCCGTCCGATCGCTCCAGTGGATCGAACTACTCTCCTCACATGACAGCCCCTTTGGGGGAAAGTCGATTTTCAGCGATGCCTCCCTTGGACTCACATCAACCTGTCCCACCACCACCTAGAACGATATCAAGTCCTCTACATTATTCACGACCTGGTGCTTCACCCATTCAATCACAACAAAATTACATCCCACCATCTCCTATGCACGAGAAGATCGCTCGCCCTGCTCCTCCACCACCTATGTCAAACGCTCCGTTCGGATACAGCGTGAACAATTATCAGCCCGCTTACTCTTATCCTCCGTCAACGCCTGGAGTCTCCTCGTATCGGACGCCAACGCTACCACCATCTGCATGGCGGAGTACTGCACCAGAGATTGAGCGAGTCGATGAGATGAGAAAAGCGACCGCCAAGGAGACATCGCCACCTAGACCAGCTTATGGGGAGTCTGTGAAGCGCCATCTCGACAATTTTGATCTAGAGACGTCCCTCAATGAGGTCAGTATCCATCGGCGTCCCTTGCCATCAGTTTTCTCTAACCGATCCCAGATTGCCGAAGGAAGTGGCCGTGGACTAGAATTCTCTCGTCTTTTCGGCACCCGTGCCCATCAGACGCATCGCTCAGGCCCTGTCCCCGGCTCATTGCCATCATTGACCGAATGCGATGAGATAATCCGACAGCAAACTAAAGTCCTCGACGCTATGTCTCGTATTAGAGATGTCATTTGTAAGCAGCAACAAGCTCTCGTCGAGCAAAGAAACTACGATCAGCAGAATTACAAAGCTGCTCCTAGTGAAGCTGACGACAATGAATCCAACTCCTACATTGATAAGCTTGAAGGTTCTGGTGGTTTCGCTGGCGCCGATGCTAAGAAGAGAAGAGGCAGAGCGGCACCGCCGGGTAGGTGCCATAGCTGCAACAGAGCCGAGACGCCGGAGTGGAGGCGTGGGCCTGATGGTGCGAGGACGCTGTGCAACGCTTGTGGTCTACGTATGCTGTTACTCCATTTCTTTGAATTACTGATTGCTGACAGTTTCCAGATTACGCAAAATTGACCAGGAAGATGGGACCCAAGGCCTCTGCCTCAACTGGCTCATCAAATCTGCGTCCCAAGGAGTCGAGCCCTCACTCTCCTTGAGATGGGTCGCTGACACTGTCTCATTTGCACGAAAGGGTTGGGAGGCCACGAGGCCACGTCTGGCCAGACGGTCCGAATTTTCTCGAAACTCATTTCTGCTGGACTACTCAGAAATACGACGAGGTCTATTCACCAACCCATCTGTTCTCCTGGCGTCCATCCATTTTCACAGCAAGTTCTCAACATCATCTCCCCAATCAGAAGTATCCACTATCTATGAGATTCGTCATCTCTACCTATGACTTGTACAAAACAACGCAAACATACACCATAATCACGACTGATTATCTTTTGCTTTTGCGATGATACCAGCCTTATCAGAGGCCCGCGACCAGCACGCGTCCTGCCCTTGACAGACGCAGACGCAATGACATGACTTACAGGGGTGGGCGGCTTTGGATATACGATTTTACAAAGGGGTTGAGGAGGATGATCTGGCTGGGGTTCGTAAGTGTTTTGCATTGAAAGGGCGCAACAAAGGGTTACGTCTGCGGTGGAAAGCTTACAAGGTTTACCGTTCAGACTGGCCCGGAGGGGGAATTGGGGATGAAGACAATTTTTGAGAGCAAGGATCTGGGATATGTAGAGATGACAATTACGGTTTGACAACATGCGTTTGCTTTACTTCCTTTTGTGCTTGTGATCTGTGAATTTGGTTGCAATACGGGTCTAACTCAGCAGGCACAGCTAGCTAACCTCCAGATCACCCACGCAGTTTCTCCTGCTTTACTTCAATCCCCTCCCACGCCATCCTGGCGTCGCGCTCAAGCGATCTCCACGATGCAATCTCAATACGAACCAACTCGAATACGAAACCAATCTCGCCTCGTATCTCCGAGTCCTTTCTCTACCAAGGTACCGCACTCAGTATACCTTTGCATCATTTCACCTGCCGGAGCGAGCGGTCACGAAGGATTTCATGCAATGCGCCGTTCGGTCAATACTACCTACCTGCCTGTTCCAAACCCGGATACGAATACGTACTCCATGTCCCAGATTGAATCTAGCTAGCACCAAAAAGTTGGTCTTGCTTCTGCATTTGCATACTACGATTCCTCCGTCTTACCGCTTTCCTCGCATCTTGTCCTTCGATGCCGGTTCGTTGAGAGTCTGTCGCTTTGCTCCAAGTACCGGTTTCCACATACGAATCCCCCACTACTACTCTTATCCTCAGCTACCATCGATCAGCACACTCCGCCTGTCCCTCCCTGAATCCGCGTAGCATTGCCCATTAAATCTTCAAGCCTCCACTTCAACTTCCGTTTACGAACTAGTAGTGGTACTCTCCATCACGGTGCGAATAGGATGGTGGTATGAGAAAAGCCTCAACGAAGAAGAGGACGACGGCCTCTGCCGGACAACCAACGCCTCCACAAACACCTACCCCGATCCCCATCGTGCACGCCAAAGCCAAAACCCGTCACCCCCGTCACCTCACCCGCGACCGACCGACAAGCCCAGCTCGAGCTTCTTTACAGATCCCATCACTACTCCATCCCAGCCCATCGCTCCCCCCTCCCTCTTCTCCGAATCCACGCTCTCCCCACCCTCGCGCGCCCAGGACATAACACAGATATCGACCGGGCCCTTGTGATTCCACCACCTCAATCCCCCACCCCCCACCTAAAAACCGTACCCATCCTTTTCCACCCCCCCGGCCCCAGCCACGTCTCCATACCCACAATCATTAAACAACCGCCTCCCTCGCCCCCGTCGTCCCCCGCGTCCTCTGTTCGATGGATGTAGTTCGTCACTGCAGACGACATCACACCGCATCCTGTCGTCGTTTGGGACACCGCATCCCGTCGTCGTTTGGGACACCGCATCCCGCGCTTGAGGTGCACAAGGCGCGGTGGGATGCAGATCCAGGGGTGGCCGCTGGTTGAGGGTTGTTTTTTTTTTTGTTTTTTTCGCTTTCTGTCGTTCCTTTCTTTCTTTTCTTCTTTTTTTCTTTCTTTCTTTCTTCCTTCCTTCCTCCCCATTCTTTCCCCCCCCACGCATGCAGCCGACGCACTCCCTTCCCTTCCCATCCGGCACTGCGGTTCCATGGTCCGAGGTAGTACGTGCAGCTATCGCGCGGCGGGGGAGGGGAGGGGAGGGGAGGGGTTCTCCCTGCTTTTGCTGGCGACCGAAACACTTGCACTCGTTTCCGGCAGAGGGGGTAGGGCGTGAGAGGGTCTTTTTGCGAGCGCGAGAGGAGGAGGAAGTCTGGGGCTGGGTCATGGGATGGGATGGGAGGGATGGGGGGCGATGGGAGATGGGAGATGGGTTGGATGGGTTTGCTCTTTTTTGGGGGGGTTGGGGAAGAGGGAGGGTGTCTGGCGAGCTTCGTTGGGACTATTGTGGGGGGTTGCGAAGGTGTGGGGGGTTGCGGGTGGGAGACGGCGTATCGAGGGGGGGAAACTGGTTCCAATCGGAGAAAAGCTTTTGGTGTGGAGGATCGAGCGCTGGATGATGCTGCAGAGAAGGAAAGAAATGGCCATGGGCTTTGCGACATACACCGGCAGAGGAAGAAGACGGACGGTGGGAGTGACGTGACAAACCCTCTGACGTCCATGCCACGATGTGATATCCCAGATTCTCGTCGTGGCTCAGGTCAAAGCACGCTCCCCCCTCCCCCCTTCCCTCTTGCCCTTGCCCTCGTCGTCCTCCGCCACCACACTCTCAATCACACACTCCGGTATCTGCCCCCCCCGGGTTCCGGCTTCACAAACCTCTCTATCTTCAGCCCTGCTCCCTCTAGCAATTTCCGCCATTATTTCTCTGTGCGCTCCATGCCGCCGAAGGCTATCACTTGCAGGTCCGTGAGGGGCTTCGAAAGGGGCCGCGTTGGTGTTTGGGAGGAGGAGGTCGCTGATGATGAGTCTTGACGGCAGTGGGGAGAGGTAGGCGTCATGGCACGGATGGTGTGGAGGAGGGTTTCGCGGCACGCGCTGTCGGGCCAGTTGTGGAAGACGAAGCGGAAGAAGTAGATGTTTGCTCCTGGGGCTGTGGTGAGTATAGTTGTGGTGAGACAGTTGGACGTTTGGAAGGTAGAGAGGGTTCGGAAGGGAGGATTATCCAGGGGCCAAGTGTAGAAAGAAACGTTTGACAATCGAAGGCAAAGCTTGCCCAGGCTTCTTGAAAGATGTTGCATACCCTTGACAGGCTGCGGAGCGAAGAAATCGCGCGCGATAACTTCCACTCCCTCCTGGCCCTCAGCTACCTGGGGAAGGTCTTCTATGACAACCCTGCCATTGAGCTCGGGATGGTCATTGCGGAACGTCCTTGATGATTTCCCACGGCCGCCACCCACGTCGACGAACAAGCACCTTGTCATTGCTCTGTTCGGACAGGCCAGAGTTTATTTTTGAGGCTATCGTCGGATGCAAGGGAGAGACTTGAGAATGCGTTGTACAGTCCCCTCGTTCAACTGTGCATTCGCTGATTGGAAATCATTGAACATCTTCATCTGCTCGGGATGAGCTTGCAGCCACTCTTACACATTCAGTTCTGTGCGATGTGCGAAGCCAAAGAAAGAGTCACGCCGATCATTCGGGTTTCGATAATTGAGTGAGGTGAGGTAATCTGTCAATTTGGGCATTATATTTGTCGTTTCGGTCATTTCCTTGATCGTTGCCCTTGCTCCTGGTTTCATCAAAAAGGTTCGACATGATATTCTGGGCATAAATTTCCTCCCCATCTTCGTTAGAATTGCCAATGCAGAGTAACTCTCTCATGATCCGCGCCGTCAGTGGAGGATCGATGCCACATCGATGCGCCAGTTCCTCTGCTGTTGCTCTCTCTGTATCGAAGGCCTCGAACAGCTGGATCTTCAGGCTACCCTGAGCGCTGCATGTGCTGCAGGCCCTTTGGCAATTGCCACAAGCCTGTTCGCTGGCTACTCGGGTGTTATGGCTAGGTTCCGTGCTGCGCGAAGAAGTCTTGCGCTGTCGCTATGAGAAACGGTCGAGCTGTCTTAAGCGGCTTGCAGTTGGGATATGAGACTATGTACGTCGAGCTGGTCTGGCGAGGGGACCGCCATATTGACGATCTTTGAAGCCAATGAGGTGTTCCCTCCACGTTCTCAATAGTAGCGTGAAGACGAAAGAAAATTTGTCTGCAAGCCTACTTGCCCAAAGATAATAAGAGGTCCACGGAGATTTTGGCTCACACAGCAAAAAGGAGAGATGCTCTACATAGACAAGGACGAAAAATTTACTATATGCATGGAATCGGGTCTGCTTTGAACCAATCCTTCGCGACGTCTTTTTCTAAGGCAGACCCTCATTAGATGGCGAGCTGAAATGTGTCCAAGGGGTCGGAGCCCTGAGTGCCAATAGGCTGCTTAGACTACCTAGGAGAATAAGTCGGGTGCCTGCATTTCTGGCGAGGAAGGATCACCAAAGGATCGTGAATCAATCCTCAGGCCATGCAACGAAATCCTCCGAGAGAAAAGAGTCAACGTCATCATTTTCCTCTTCTCCGATCGCTGTGCGTAGTCTTATGTATAGTATTATCTTTATTTCAGGAGGTGTGGATGCCTAGCCGAGATGTCTTACAATTTGCTTTCCCCGCTACTGCAAGCCACTTGTATTTACAAGTTTCCCGTCTCTCTCACGAATCCTGATGGAATTGAAGCCAGCAATCACTCTGCCCGAAGATGGGTATGGTCTCACTAGGACCTACGCCTCATCTACCAGGTAAAATTACTCGACTTGAAAAGTGCATTGTGCTAAGTGGTTGTTGCGAGGTTGAATCTCCAGCATCAGACTACTTGGGGGGGGGATACATTGGGCTACAACATTCACCCTTCCGTTCCAATTCATGAGCATGGAAAAGGTATAAGGGTTGCAGACGTGGGAACTGACACATCGTAAGTATGCCTTTTCGTTCTCTAAACATCTGAGCTTCTGCCGCTGATCCAAAGCATTGACATGGGATGGCAGAACATGACCTATCCGATCAGTTACCCGCACTCTGAAGCAGCAATTGATGCCGTCGATATATTTCTAGACCAATGCCCGCCTCAAGAATGGCTACCCAAGAGCATCTCACTTCGCAGGCTTGATGTCTACTCGCCCTTGCCGGCAGATCTAGCGGAGAAGTATGACATATCGTCAATCAATGTTCGGCTGTTTATCTGTGTCCTAAGGGACAAAAATCCAATACCAGTTCCGAGAACCCCCCGAAGATGCTAAGTGGGTCTCTCTCGTCGGTCAGATGGCTTCAGACCGATTCCAGAAACCGCTTCTTAACCTATTTTCGACTGACCAGTCAAATCAGAGCCTGGAGGACATCTTCAATGGTCTGAACATAACTTCTTTACCACCATAATTGCTGCCGCACGTTCAGAATGACAGCATGGATAAGCTCAATAAAGCGCTCTTCGCGAGTAAAGCGGGCCAGTAAGTCTAGTGTTTGGCAATGCCCAATCAAGATTCCTGTTAACGATTCTATCATAGATGGGTAACTCGCCTCTCGGAGACCTTCAGTGAGCAAGGATTTGTCGACGTGCAGCAAGAAGAGTAAGTGATGCATGCCAATCGCCCGTTGAGTGTTGGATGACCCGCGCCCGCGCCTCTCATGGTGCATAAACAAATTGTCTAGGTGCGGCTTCCTAAGGTGGGGTACCCAGTACGGTGCAGGCATCCTCCGGTAGTCGATGCCCGAATCCTACACATTAACACTCTCATTCCTCCACTTGAAAACATCAACCCCAGCTTTACGTCCTTCTCCTGCCGGCTAGTGCTAGTCTTCCCCAAACGGTTTCGAAGGCAATCACCACCTCTGAGTCTACATCCGAGAAACTAAAGCCATGTCCCGCTCAACCGAAAAGCCCACAGTTCTCCTTGTCCACGGAGCATGGCATAATGCTTCATGCTGGGACTCTACTCGCGCTGAGCTCAAGAAGCTCTCCTACCCCACTGAGGCAGTGCAAATGAAGAGTTCAGGCAATGCCGTGACCACGCATTTAGAGGACACCGCTATTATCCGTAAGACATTGGAGTCCTTGATCGTGGCAGAAGGCAAGGTCGTCATCCTCGTTATGCACTCATATGGAGGCGTGGCAGGAACAAACGCAGTGCATGGGCTGGAAGCCGCTGCCCGTCAGGGGAAGGGCGAGAAAGGCGGCATCATCCATTGCCTTTTCGTCGCTGCTTTCCTGGTGCCCAAGGGCGGCAGCCTTATAGGAATGTTTGATGAAGCACCAACCTACCTCTACCCTGATGTAAGTCACAGCATATCGCGTATAATTGTCAAAGGACTTTGACGCGTTTGCTAACTCTTACAACAGCCACAAGACTCGAGCTTTCTGCTCGTCAAAGATCCCAAAGACGTCTTCTACAACGATGTCTCCCCGGATGTCGCTGAACCTTGGACTTCGCAATTCCAACCTCAGTCCACTGCGAGCTTTGCATCTACAGTCGATTCAGTGGCTTGGGAGAGCGGCTTGGTACCCTGCACGTATATCATGTGCGAGAAGGATCAAGGGGTGTACTTCTGGCTTCAACAGAAAATGCTTGATGATGTGACCAAAGAATCTGGAAAACCGTGGAAGATCGAGAAGACGGATTCGAGTCACAGTGCTTGGCTAACACAGGTGCCAACAATTGTTCGATTGATCGAAGCTGCAGCTAGCGCTTGAGCGATTGTGTTTAAGCGCGAATGTCGGAGGATGAGACATGCAGGGACCCAGATGGTAGTCGTTGCGAGCAGGCAGGAAGTGATCCCAAGACTTCAGGTTCGGCCCTTCCACCATGGCGCATGCTACCAGTTCCACCCATTCGGAGTGTGGAGTTCTATTATTATCGTTGAAAAATGGACATGATGATGATGCTGCAAGAGGAAAGCGGTAATATATTGTTCGGTTACGGCACGTTCCAGGGGTTCCAGCCAAGTAAGGTCTTGGTGCTTGGAAGGAAGTCCGAGGTCCCATCATCTCGCGTATCAATATGATCAATATGTGCGTCTGCTAACATTTATGCAGCGACAAGCGGTCAATAATCATTGGGTTGGGACCAAAGTCATCGCATCCTCCCCCAGTGCCCCCACCTTCACCACTCCGGAAAAGGTGGCTGTCAAAAGATTCGCCCAATGGCAATCCAGATTGCCCTCAACTGTGGAGTATTGCCTTTTGATCCTGCAGGATCAAAGAGGCGTTGGTTCTGCAGCCGGGAGAAAGAGTAATCCTGGAGGAGGCACTGGCACCGACGACGAACTCAGACTCGGCATTACCACGGAGACAAGAAGGAACAATAGGATGCTCACCTCTCACTTCCACTCGAATCCTTGATTCCACTTTATTTGAGCCTCCATTGTCAGCATGGTGTGATGGAGAGCCAGTATAGGCAGCATAAAGTTTCATTTCTATACACCAAGTCTCCTGACTATTTTCTGTCCGAGTGCTTTTTTTACCCTTCGTCAAAACATCCTCTTTTTCGCCACCATGACCACACCGACTACCAATGTCGACCTCCGAGCGAGTCAGCAGGATGTCCCCTTGAAAGCAATCATCCCTTTCGTCCTCCTCCCACTTATAGCAGTCATTTGTCGCTTCATCGCTAGGGGGATACAGAAGCCGAAATTTGAATTCGACGATTACAATGGTCTCGCGGCCCTCTCATTCACCCTCGGATGCTTTACTCTCTCGATGGAAATGACACATCTCGGATCTGGGGAACACCTGGCAGCTGTTCCACTCGGAAACATACCGCAGTACTCCAAGGTAAATTTAATCATCCTGCGGCGTCATATCCGCCTGCCTCCCAACCCTCCGCCCCCTCTTCCCCCGTCTCGCTTCCTCAAACAGCCGTTACACAAGGGCAAACCCAAGACGGACAAGCGGATACGCGGATATAGGGACGCCGAGACGAACAGGGAACAATCTTGTGTTTGCGGATGGGCCGAAGACGGCGATTCCATCCTCTTCGACCCACGCGCAGGATGGAAGAGGGTTCGATCCGGAGGGTGACGATGTGTCGCTGGATGCTACTAGTGTGCAGAAGGACGTCAGTATGACTCATGAGATACTTTGAAATCAGTCGGTAGAAACTTTATATATTTCTTGGAGTACGAATGTATTCCCATGGGCCGCTGGAAAGCCTGATTGCCACAGGTCTTTCCATTTTGTTTTCAAAAACGAAAACGCGGTGCCGGTATACCCAATAGCAACCACCAAAAACGGTCACCCTATACAGATAGGTAGATAGATAGATAGAGCCGAGCTATACCTGAAATAATTGCCATGATATAAAAAAATCACATCACCACTACACCCAACCGCCTCTATCCACAATAAATCAATCAATCCTCCCCAGCGAAGATCTCTCATTTCCCCTCCCCTCCTCTCCTCTCCTCTCCTCTCTTCTCCCTTCCCTCCGGCCTCACCGGCACCCTGCATTTCCAATCCACCCGAAATAGTCAATCCTCCCAATTCCCATTCCCATTCCCATTCCCATTGCCTTATCCTGAGTCTATCCAACAACAACCGCGTCCCCGGCCGACACACCGAAAATCGGAATGGAAACAACCCCTCTTCATCGCCGCACTCTGCGTAGCGGGTAGACTCGGGTGTGTATCTGAAATGGGAGGAGGCGTCTGTATCGATGGGATGCATTCGAAGCTGATGACAACATGAAAGTCCCACAGCCCACCCCCGCTTCCCCCTCTGCATGTAGCATACATACATACATACATACATACATACGTACCTGTGCCGCGAGGCAGGGATTGATATTCGGAGACTTTCGGTCCGGTTCGGCGATGCGGAGAGGATAGTGGAGGAGCTACGTCGTGCAGGCTGGGGGATATGGCTTGAGGGCTGTGGGTGAGTGGGTGAGTGAGATCTGGGGATTGTCGAGTGGGAAGGTGATGTTATCGAGGATCGAAAATTGTGGAGGGAGAGAGAGGGAGGGGGAGAGAGAGAGAGAGAGAGAGTGTGTGAGAGAGAGTGTGAGAGAGAGAGGGGTTGATGATGGAAATAACTTTCAGTGTTATATATTGTTGTGATCAACATTTCCTTTCATGATCGATCGATGGAGTCACTCACTCTTTCCATCTTTCGTCTTCGTTGTTTGTTCACCGGAAAGGACTGTATCACATGCGTACACCTACCTACCCACCTACCTACCCATCTATCTTACTCGCTTCCCTCCATTTCTTCGAGAAAGAATGGCACTAGAAGACTGGGCGTTTCCACCACGCCCGTTGCACCCACCCGCTCCCAACCCTCATCGACGAGATCGCAGCTCCAAGGCCTGATCGGCCTTTCGTATCGCTACCCGTCAACGACGACGACCTCTCCGGAGGATACAGAGAGTTCACGTACAGCGACTCTGCAAGGGTAATGGAAAGATGTGCGTGGTGGATCGTTTCTCTGTTGAGACGGTGTGAGAGGTCTGAGAAGAAGACTCTGGCGTATGTGGGACGGCAGGATGTGCGGTATGCGGTGCTGATGTTGGGGGCGGTGAAGGAGGGGGGGAGTATACGGTTCGTGTTGTCCGCCAGCGAGAAGAAAAAGAAGCTTGATGTTGGAGGGAAAGAGTGCGTGGTGAAAGAGAATAGACTGACGAGAAGTCATGCCAGAGCTTCGAACATTCCATCCCGCAACCGTGGCCGAATCCTGCCTCTGTCTCATGCAACACACCGGCTGTAAATCCCTCTTATTCGCCGAGCCCATGTTCACAGTCGTCTATCCTATCCTCTCAGCCCAGCCTATGACCGTATTAGCCGTGCCTTTAGTCTCCTCCTTCCTGTCAACCTCCAATGGGGAATCTGTCTCACCGATACCCTTCTCAAATACTCTCGCCGAAGTCCGCAACGAGCCCTTCAACATCGTACACTACTCGGGCACCACTCGCCCTCCCAGACCCATCCTTTTATCCACGAAGCCTTCGTGAGCCGTTATTCCTTTTTCTGCAGGATCAGCTCAAACAGTGGAGGAAATGCTATAGCGTACGCCCTCTTCCTTGGCCTACGAGCTTTGATCGCAGCGCCTATCTCGATCACCGCGGGATTGTATCAGCTTCTTGAATATAATATCGTGTATGACTATACGGTCGCCCTGCCACCGTCATGGATGGTGATGACGGCTACGATTCTAGACTAGATACACACGCACAGAGATATGCAATTTACCATCGTTCCTCCCAAGCATCTCCGAGAGATGGCGCAGAACCCGAGCTGGCTAGAAAATCTGGGTCGATTGCAATGTCTAGCCTACCTCGGCGCGCCTCGCCCCTCCGACATCGGTGGTACTTTGGCGGCGAAGACGAGAATGACGACGCTGTACTGAACAACGAGAACCGGGATATATCCCAACGAGCTCACAGATCCAGAAGATTGGGAATACATATCTTTCACCTCCCTGTTTCCGTACGAGATGCGGCCCGTGTGTCAGGATTTGTATGAGATCGTAATAGTGCGGCGGGAGAATGGCGATGCGTTTGAGGAGATCTTCAACGTCCACCCCGACTTAGAGAAATGGAGAGTCCAGGATCTCTTTTCAAAGCACCTGAACAAAGACGATGTAAAGCTCTACCGCGGGCGGACCGAAGACCTCATCATCTCTTCATTGGGCGAGACCTTCTTGCCGAAGAGTATGGAAGGCATGATCGAGTCGCGTCCAATCGTCGATGCAGCGCTGGTGACCGATCGAGGCCAAGCTGGCCTGGCTTTACTTGTGGAGCCCCAGGCAGCGGTGACGTGCGTGGAGATGAGGATGAAGGCTCTCAAGGATTCCAATCTTACAGAAGAGGCAAAAGCGGAGGTGGGAACAGATGCACAAAACGTCGAGAATCGGGATGAGAGTTTGACTTGGAGGGGGCTACAACAGCGAGGATTGCCAGTCAGGGCATTCTTGTCTGATATGAGAAAGGCAAAAGAGAAATCCAGTGGATACTTCATATGAGATGCGGGTATCACGCATTCACATCCACCCTTGTATCAATACTTTTCCAATGCCGTTCGGATCATGTAGGTATCACAATAGTCAGCTCACGCCGACGCTCAATGCTCGGAGTCATCTTGAGATCGGACGCGTCGAAGGGAACAGAGTGCAGATGAAGCTACAGGCACTCATTGGGTTCAATCCCTCAGCGGATCGGTCAGACTTCACCAGCTTCGGATGACGGGAACGACATATAAAGAGTAGAGCTCCGAGGTCCCCTCGTAAGATGTGCAACAATACGAAATGTTATGCAGGGATGAAACACGAGATTGTCCAAGTGTAAAACATCTTGCCGCAGACAGTCCGCCTGGTCCCCACAGATCAGCAATAGACACTAAGCATGCCAAGTGCCGATGTTTCAGACCTATTTTTGACAGGTTGCTGCTGTTGAACAGGGATCGCTTGCCCATTTGGGTTATGCGAGGCGCCGTAAATGGGTATTCGCTTCTCCTGCGACGGCGGAACAGATTGACGACGTGGCTAGTTACAACACATATTAGGGTGCTGCGCCCACTCTAATGTCGGATTCTTTGACAGTGTTTGACCCCAAACCCTGCATCTCGCTATTCTCCAAACACTGGTTAGTTTTGAAGAGAAGATGAAGAGCAGAAGAATGGAAAAGGTCGGCAAGAGCAGAGCGTATGACTGGCACCGAGGATGCCCAAGACTTTCCAGGTGGGGGCTTCGTTTAGTCTGGACGATTGACAGGCCCCGCTTTCAGCCACGAAGACGGATGGAGCTATCACAGCGCACTTTGGCAAGGACCTGCATATCCGTAAGCGCCCGGGAGTTTCTTTTTTTTCGACCAGGTGGCAGGCGATTTGATGGGTATAAGGAATAAGCGAAACAGATGGCGAAGATTCAGATGATAATGTTAGTGAGGGGTAGGTAGTTCAACGATTAGGAACTTTGACTGGCCTGATTCGATCTCGGAGCGAAGAGCGGTGAAGAACTCGTGGGGAAGTGGAAGTGTGTGAAGGAGTGGCATCGAATGAGAATTGAGAAGTGGCTTTGGAGTTGAAAAGATGGACGCACGCAATGCCGTTCCCTAAGGACTAAGGACTGAGGACTAAGGATAGACGAATGATTGAAAATTGAAATTGGTAGGCTGACATTCTCCAACAAACAAAAACCAGTGTCGTCTCGAACGTCCCCCCTTCAAATTTGCCCCCATCTGTAGCGTGGTCCTAGCGTGTCATAGCGCTTGGTCTACTGATCAGAAGAGTCAAGCGGCAGTAGGCACAAGCCAATCATCTGCCGAAGCTGCCGAACAATTCCTTTCCAGCTGGGCGCCTAGCCTCTTTTCCCCCTTGTACCTTGGTTCTCGCCCGTCTGTTTCTCCTCTTCTACTCCGATACTTACTTACTTACTTACTTACTGTTACTTTACTTTACTTTCTACTGCAACATCATCCTTCACTAGTTATTCCTCTCTCTCTCTCTCTCTCTATCTCTGATACATCTTCACCTTTTGTCTGCACCAGCTTTTTTTATACTTATCCCTAATCTTTTCTTCTCTTCACCAACTCGCTCTGCCGTCTTGTTCCTTTTTTCTATCTTCCCTCCCATCTAATCCCACGACTGTCATTGATATCATCATCCTTTAATTAATATCTTTCTGCCGCTCTGCTGTCGTTCATTGTCGCCATTGACGTCGCTTGTTACTCGAGGCCCGCCCTCATACCCGCCAAAAAGGTCACACACACAAGCATAATCATCCAAAACCGAGAGTACACCATCCGCCCCATACTTCAATCGGCTCCGCCCTCCTCCGTACAACTTCCATCCATACCCTTCTAGGTGGCTACTTCTTGTAGTTTGCTGGGCATAACACAGGACAAGCTACCTTCACCGACTAACGCCTACCGCGCCTTCCAAAAATATTGTTCAACATCAGTCATTCACTACAGGCTTCCCATCATTCCTGCCTGCCTCAGATTCACATCTCTTCCCATCGAATTCACTTTCGGCAAGACCTGCAAGCTTCAAGGTGAATTTTCATCCTCACCACACCATCTTTCTCAACTCACTAACTCTTGGAGTCTTCGAGCAGACACCTCAATATCTTTGCCTCATACTGGCTTCTGTCTTTGCTTTAATTGACATCCTCGACATACTCTTCTCGAGGTTCGCCCAGCCTCTTACCTATTGCATCATCACTACAATTCCAACGCCACATTGCCTCCGAATCGGAACCTGTTCCGCTTACACAACCGAGATCCAAAACTCACGTCTGTGTTGAATCGCTCCGAACCGAACTCGTTCAACACCGAGTACCTTTTTCAAATAACAAGACTCAAGACACAACCGAGCCCACTCAAGCCACAGTCAACATGAGTCTCGACGCTGGCGGCCTTGCTCAAATGACTTACCAACCCCACAACTCTTTCAATACTGGCCTCGGCGTTCCTAGCTCTGGCTTTTCCTCTAGGAGAGGAACACACACCAAACGTCTCAGCATGGCCCCACCAGCCAGCATCTCCACCATCTCAGAACAGCAGCAGAACGTTAACCCTGGGCCTAGGACAAGCCGCTCTCACTTGTTGGCGGGACTGAGGACCGCTCCAAAGTCACCCACTTTCCCAACCTCGGCTCCTCCTGCTCAGGTCCAGCAGCCATACGGCCGACAAGGTAGCCCGGAGAACAACCAGTACGGGCGCGGCATGCCGCATACTGCCGTCGGCGGTAGCTTTCCCAATAGCCAGCGGTATGCAATGAATGGGAATGGCCAGATGTATGCCCTCCCGCAGATACTCGCTCCACCCAACCTCCAGTTCGGAGGTGCATCCGATGATCAGAACCTAGACCCGGAGTACTACGCTGAGTTGATGGCCACAAATCAATACCTGGCTCAACAGTCGCAGCGTTTACAGCAGCAGCTCCTTGATCTCACTGCTGCACAGCAACAGATGCAGGGTATGAGCCTCAACAGCGGAATGGGCCAGCAACAGCAGTATTATCAGTCATCAATGGCTCCCAACAATGGCTTCTACAACCAACAGCTTCAAAATGGACTTCAGCCCGTTGTCTCGCCTGTGCCAGGCACGCCGGGATTGTACACAGTCTACAACCCCATGACTGGTCAGCAGGGATACGTCATGGACAACAGTGTTCAAAATCAGACCCCACCTCAATCTCAAGCTCCCAACACTGAGCTGAGCCACTCCCCACCTCCTACAACGCCTACCTTCCGTGCCCGAGTGACCCCTCCGCCTGAGAACATTCTTCCGGCTCCTATCCTGAGCGCCTCGCCGCCAAAGATGTCTCCACCAAAACCAACATTCTCCCCACCAATGGATGTGAATCCTCTCCCACCCCCATCCGCGAACGCCTTCCGCCGAGGTCATGCTAAGGGTTTGTCCCCAGTCACTGGCAACGTGATGAACGCACAGGAGGGACCGAAGAGTGCCGTACCGAAGTCGGCGGGATTCCCTCAGACCCCTATGACTGGCACCTTTGGACCTGGTCAAAATCGCGCTGGTGATCACCCCATGCGTCAACCTCGAGGTCCCCCATCTCTTGAGGAGCTTGTTGACAAGCCAACTTCCAAGCATGAGGGTAGTAAGAACTTTGTCACTCGTCAACGCCGCCGTGCTGTGCACAATCTTGTACGTGCTGGTTTGGACCGTCGCGCTCTTTCCCGTGGCAGCAACTCGATCGACAGTGTTGGAACACCTTCGAGCGAGTGTGACATTACGTTCTCTATCTCGTCCTCCGACAATGATAGCGACAGCGTTGCTAGCGGAAGTGGTAGCTTGTCAGGCAGACCCAGTCCTATTGGATCCGAGCGGAAGGAACTCAAGGCACGCTCGCGCGATAGGAACTCAACTGGCACACCTTTCACGACCGCCAGTCTCAGCAGTGAGGACGGTATGACAATTGGGGGGAAGTTGGTGGAGGTAAAGATGGATGAAAAGGAGAACATGAGCGACAGACGTAGGGCTCCGCTATTGGTGTTGACCAACGCTGAAAAACGCAAGAGTGCCATCTTCTGAAGCAGATACTCGGACTTCGGGGCCAATGGGGGATGCGTCGGCTATGCCTTCACAACGGGTAGATCCCTGGGCAGCCGAGCAATGGAAGGAACACTTCGATGCGTCTCGCACAATCAGACGGCCATACTGTTACTATTGCACGCCCTTTACGACTTATTTACCAGCACCAATTCCAAACCAGGTTGGCTCGCTGCTTTACGACTTTATCGACTGTCTCTACACTACAAGATTGTAATTTCACTTCGTTGTCCCGGAGACCTGCTCAGGACCCACAGTTCTGGCAGCTTGTTCTCCGAGAATTCTTTCTCACACCTGGATAGCGCTAGCCTGCATCCGGATTCGATTCTTTGCTGGCAATATACCAGGCTTTGGCTTCTTTATGTCTGTTGCAAAAATGCGAAAAAGGATACGAGAAAAAGGATGGCGGGGAAAGGACGAGATAGGAACCTGAATACGGCTGGAGTCAGCAATTGCTGCAATCATTGCAGAGATGTACCTGACTTCACGCACCTTCACACATATGGATTACAGAATGCTAGATAGCTTCTTGAACATACACATATGATCGATACCTCCCAGTCGTGCAAGCTTTGCCAATCTGTTGTACACTTGACAAAGCGAACAAAGTCTATACGTCTCATACTTCGGGACGCCAACCCTTATGCCTCCTCTCCCTACATTCTTTCCCGTTCCTTCGCTCAAAAAAGTACCCTTCCCGAAGATTCCGCTCACCCGTAGTCTGTCCAGCCCATGAGCACGAAACCCTCGTCATACCTCCACCGCTGATCCCCAGCCTCAAAACCCCCCTTCCCCCACCCCACCCCCATCCCCATTCCTTTCTTTCACTTTACTGTACCAAACCGCAGCACCGGTAAACCAACCCCATCACTCGTACCACCACCCCGGAAAAGATATCGTGCCGGTTCCGTTCGTCGGTGGGCTTGTGCGGTTTGGGTTCTGTCGTGTTGGGGTTTTTGGTTTTTTTGAGGGAGGAGGAGGAGGAGGGGGAGGGGGAGGGGGAGATGGTTGGTGGAGGTATGATGGGTGTGGATGGGTTGGTGGGTGAGTGAGTGTCCAGACGGTATTCAGGCGATCATCGTCAGGTGCGCCTTGCGTGCTCTGCTTTAATTAACTAATCAGTTAATTAGTTAGTTAATTAATTAATCAATCAATCAACCAATCAATCAATCGAGGGGTTGGAACTGTCTGTCCGAGTTGCGTGTAGGATGTGCGTAGAGTAGCGAGGCATGTATCATCGGTGACGGTAACGGATCATCGGTGACGGTAACGGGCTGATGCTGGAGGGGAGGAGTCATGTTTACTTGCTCGGGTCCATGGCGAGGGACGTTTGGAGGAGGGAGTCCCGAGGTCGGGAAGCGCGCGCGAGTGGGATATTGGATGGGGGATATGGATCCTGTTTGGTTGGTTAGCGCAGGACCTCCGGGTTGGCCCGAGGCGGTGAGGGCAACCGAGCGAATGAGTGAGTGAGTGGGAATATCGGATGGGATATCCTCATTGATAGGTGGCGCAGACTCTCCGGTTCTCGAGACGGGAACGTCGTTCGCTTCACGTTGCTTGCCAACGCGGGATGATTCGTCGTTGAGATGAGTGGGAGAGGGGCGTGTCGGACGGGGGATGGAAGACAGCTAGTCCTTGCTCTGGAAAGCGGGTTGCCTAGTCATTACGCCTTTTAGAGTGGAGATGCTGAGATGGGCAAATTCAAGCGGCGGTTGGATCCTGCGGGTTGCCTTCGCCATATGTAGGGAAGGATGTAACGTTGGTGTAATCGATTGATGCCGGAGAGTTGGTGAACTGGGATTTGCTGGCTCTTCCAATCAAGCAAGCAAGCAAGCAAGCTCGGTGAGGAGGACCTCACACCGCAGAAGGTAGGAGGCGGTGAATGTGATTCCAGACACTCGGGACGGATGGTAGAAAAGCTGCCCCAGTAGCTTTTTGTCAAAAGTTGAAAAGAAGAAGCGCCTTCACGACCATCTTACTTTCCCAGTGAGGCTTTCGAGCATGGGTAGACCAGGTTCAGGGGAGCCATGCAATGGCTACTGCATGAGCTATAGACAGTATTTCTCCGGTATGCTGCATTGCATCAAGCATCAGGCTCGGCGATACGGATGTTAAACCGTAGAAAGCATGGCAGCAGATGGGAATACGGTCAGTGGGAATGGAAGAGCAGAAGAGAAAAGGTCGTGTAACGGCCTCTGTCAAGGAAATAAGAAGGGGCAAATGCATGCAGCGGCTCCGTACGGAGTATTGTTTTTACATTGTTCGTATGCAGAGAAAAGCTCGATTGGGACCAATGACGCTCGCATGCATTCACCGAGGGTTGACAGTTGCATGCGTACGTGCATACATTACATGCATGCGGGAGTCGGGTTGTATTGCATCAAGCATCAAGCATCAAGCATCAGCTTTGGCGATGCGGATCTCATGCAGAAGCTTCACACTCACTGGATATAAGAATGCTACCTAATCTTTATAGAAGAAGGGCGGAATGGAAGAGGAAGAAGCTTGGCGAGATTGACTTTTGACTTTTGGACTTTTGGACCTTCTGATTTTCCACGCATCGCACTGACTCGGGGATATTCTCCTCCTCCTCCTCCTCATGGGTTGATGGATTGATGGGTTGATGATTGATGCTTGAATGGTTGGATAGTTGATCGCTGATCGTCTGAGATGCCACGTGGCCTTCATCCCCTCTCCTCATACGATGACAATAATAGAGACCCCACAGATAAAATAATAAGAAATTGAATAGAATTACTCGGGCGTTGCCTTTCAGACTGTCAGAGTGAGTGTTGGAATTTCCAAGCGTCACCCAACTCATCAGGGTCTTCGGGCGCTAGAGTACCAACGCTTATCTCTTATCTCGCAGATAGAGTAAAGTACATGTAATGCCTAACGGCTTGGGGAAAAGCTCACGATAAGACCGATAAGACCGAAGATCCTCCCCTCTTATTCTGCCATCTCTCAGCAATGCCATTCCTCCCTATTTCCATGGCAAACACGTGTGGGATAAGACCTCCGCTGGGGCCGTTTTATCCTTGTACTGATGCTGACTTGCATATACCTCTCTTTCCCCTCCTGACCCGCTAGTCTTTGACTTTCTTCCGCACTTCCAATTCTATCAAAGAGTGCCAGCCCATCATTCGCTCTAATTTCCACGTTGCAGAAGCCATGGACGCCTTCACCCCCCAACAAACCATCGAGTTGGTCTCGAGGATAGGATGCAAGAAGACGCATATGAGATGGGACAAATTGTTCTGGAATTCCTTCATGGCTGGTCCATTGCTGGGCTTTGGGTCAGTAAACCACCATCCCAAATTCGCTTGCACCCGGGCTCGCAAAATCACTTTCGGAGCCCAATGCTCCGATCAGTGTACAAATGACTACCCTGCTGACAGTGTTGCAACAGCTGCGCAGTAACGTTGTCAACAGAAGCAGCACCTTGGTACCAACAAAATGCACCAGGTCTTATCCGGACTATCTCAGCCATGTTCTTCCCGGTTGGGCTCATCATGATAGTCCTCAGCGGTGCGGATCTCTTCACCACCAATGTCATGGTACGCTGCTCCATTTGATCGCCTGCATCAGACAGTCTCTGATCTTTCGCAGTTCATGTTCACAGCCGTTCTTCATCGCCGAGCCTCGCTCATCAGTCTGGCCACCGTTTGGGTTACCTCTTTTTTGGCCAATCTCGCGGGGACGCTATTCTTCATGGCCATTGTCACTGGCTGTAAGTCTTTCATCACTCATTGGATATTAGAACGCTTGCTGACCGCGACGTGCAGATGGCGGCGTCTTTGAAATTCCTGCTTACCGCACCGAGGTCATCAATTTCGCGACTGCAAAGTGCCTTACCCCTACCTGGGTTCAGATATTCTGCCGAGCCATTGGAGCAAATTGGCTCGTTTGCTTTGCCGTATATGTCTCCATCTCTTCCCGTGAGATCGCATCAAAGATACTAGCAATTTGGTTTCCCACATTTACCTTTGTGGCCCTGGGGCTGGATCACGTTATTGCAAACATGTATTTTATTCCGGTGGCAATCTTCTATGGTCACCCCGACATTGGCGTTGGCCTCTACATCTGGAAGTCGATGATCCCGACAACACTTGGCAACGTTCTTGGAGGTGGCTTATTCGTTGGCGGAATGTATTGGTATTTGTACCTGACTGGGGAGGGGAGCGACAAAATTACGTTCAATGTTGGAGGCCTAGATTCCGCAATGGAGGTCGGTGGACCGATGGGTCCGTCGCATCGAAGATCGGTCCCTAATTCGGCAAACGAAGAAGAGGAGAAGGAAAATAAGATGGCGAACGGAGAAGGAGCAGGGCCAGGCCATCCCAATCACGTTACATCGCTACCCTCGTCAGATCACACGATGACCAGCGGGCTAGGACGAGAGTTGACAGCGGAGAAGTACACAAACAGGAAAGGAATAGCATCGACCATTGAGGGCCAGCCAGTTGAAGGGGTTTAGAGGCGGGTGCCCTACAGCGACATTCAGCACTGGCGCAAATCGGGATTATCGCAGACCGAACGCTAGTTGGATTTCCCGCTCGGAGGCCCAGGTGGTGTAGTGAGCCAAGGCCCAAAGGAGAGTGACAGAACGTGTAGCTTGCATGTCGGGCTTTTCCCCTTTTTCAATATGCATGTCACTTGACATTCTGGTGCGTGAGCTCGATGCTTCTGTCTTATTAGAGTAATAGCGATTTCTTTGTAAGGAATATGTGCACCTTTCGGGTTCGACATCCGTGCAATAAAGCACTCGTAATTGGAGCACCGGATCCGGAACCTTGCAAATGATGTCAGCGTGTCCGGCGGATTGCTTGAGTATTGGTACACAAATAGGTACTCTAGGTCAAAGCGTCTCTTGAGTGTTGGCGTGTCCGGCAGTACCACGCAGCTTTTGTTCCTCAAAGGGAAGGACTCGTGATGTCGAGGCCTTCGGACAGAGTCGGCCGGTATACCACCAGTAGCAGTCATGGTGTCCCTGCTCCCTACTTGTCCATTGCGAGACTAGCACCCGCTGGCCGGAAGAGCGACGCTGGAACAATGAAGCGAAATAAAGCGAACACGTAGGAGTGGACCAGAAAAGATGCGAGACATCCCGTTCTATAAAGGGCGGTGTGCATGAATGCTACAGCCTTGGGCATGGCAAATAACCCGTGTGCGCTGTTAGCTTCATCAGCTGACTGTGTCAATATTGTTCGCCCCAGCTGTGATTATTTAGTCGTCGCGGAAGACCGAGGACGGCCGTCGTATTAGAGCAAAGTACCATCATATGTGAATGTCCGAAGCAGGCAGCTTGATGCGTGTCGTCGACGCATCGCGCAAGGGCCTGCTGAGAGAGGGAAGTCGTGACGAGGAGTCGACCGCGTGGTCGTGTTGCAGCGACTTGCAAGGATGAGAGTGCCTCCTAGTGTCTTCTCCCTAATCGTGCCACACAATTAGTTCCGGGATCGCTAATAGGGTACCAATGTGGTGGGAGTGGCTTTTGATTCGAATGTCGTGCATGAACACTAGCATGCGCTCTCCTGCAGACGACGTACATCATCCCCTTATTTCTTTGACGATCGTAGGCAATCATGCATGCTTTGATATGCAATCACTTGCAGCTGTCAGACATTATTTGTCGCGCTGTAAAGTAGAAGGATTTTCTGTATGATGCAACATACGGGAGGGCGGCATCGGCATTGTTCGGTGTCTAAACTTTTTTCCTTTGAGCAATCAGGAACAAGCACAAACTCAATCGCTTTGATGGGAGAAGGAAGGGGGGGGGGAAGGGGGCTGAATGTCTGAAGCCTTTTTTTTCTTTTTTCTCCTTTTTCTTCTCCCTCTTTTTTTTTTTTTTCCTTTTTTCCTCACTAAAGTAGAAAAATGAGAAAAACAAGTTTGGTGCAAGTGAAGGCGACTTTTGAGCAGGATTTAATTATCCGACTTTGAATGTGCGCCGAAAGCGCTTCGAGTGGAGCAAGATTAACGGAGCGCCGGAGACGAGGCTGAGACTGGGCGGTGTAACTCCAGACTCCAGACTCCCGTGTAAGCAACGATCAAAAAGAGAGCATCCTTCAGCCCTGCTGCAAACACTTGCCACAAACACGCAAGTCGCAGCAAACACCCGGCCAAAAGCTCTCTCTCTCGAGGCACATTGAGACACTAGAAGTACCACGCCTCGCACAAGTGCTGTACTCCCTGTCCATCAAAGGAAGCGAACGAGGCGTTTAGGTTGATCCCTGGAAAAGGTGGTACACACCTATTTGGTACTCTAGTAGATTCAAAAGGTCACCGTTGGTCCGCAGGGCCCGTCTTTAAGGAGAGAAGTTTATTTCACCACACGTAAATTAAAAATCTCTACCTCCTGCAATTTTCCCCTTTTATCCTCCTCCTACCATCTTACACCGTCTTGCGCGACTCAGCAACGCACCTCGCTCTTGATTCGTAAGATCGCTTCACCCTCTCCTCTGTACCGTCTGTTAATCGCGATCACCGTCAACTGCGCTTTTTCGAGCACGCGACTCCTCATTGGACCTGCACACTTTCCGGCGCACTTCCCCAGCTCACCCCCCTCCCCTAACAGAGGCTGCCTGCAGTCATGAAGGCACACCTCAGCCTTGCATGAGCGTAAGCGATTTGCCTGCCTCAATCCATCACCTCCTGTGGACAAACCTTGCCGTTCCCCTGGGATAAGCAAGATGGAGACGCCAATAACCAAACTCCCCCGTCCTCTACCGCGCATTTAAGCCTTCTCCAACACCACCCTCCGAAACGATTCGAAACGTTACGAAAACCCTGGGAGCCCCGACCCGAAGCGAACCAGTGAATACTCGCTCAAGGTCATACAACATGGCTCCTACGGCCACAACTTCGTCACCGAGCATGACAAACGGTAAAAGATGCTGGCCATCTCCGACACCGTCTGCCCAATCCACATCCAAGCAATACATCAATACATCTGTCCCGTTGACCGTGACTCCTGCCACGGCAGCTACACCTAATGGAACCTCATCAACAGCAAGTCCTGCGACACTCTCATTACAGTCGTCGCCCGAAGGCCCACGGGGACGCAACATCCCTTCCGAGTTCTCTCCTACACCTCTGCAGTTGCCCGACTCCACCATGCCAAAATTCCACAGCGCCATGAGTGAAGCTATCGCTGCAAGCAAGTCGCCTGGACTGATACGGAGGATATCACGCGGCGCTGCAAATAGACTGCGTCGTCGCCCGTCATCCAAGCATCTGTCGAATCGTGATCGCAGCTCTGGCCCTGTCATGTTACGCCGCAGAAGTGACAGCAAGAATGGCGTTGAACCAGATGCCGATATGATTGACAATGACTTTGAAGCAGATATCGAGGATGTCCCAGAAGACCCAGAGCCTGTCCACGGACTGGGATTGAGCATGGGCAGTCTGAGTGTCGAGAACCGAACTACCACCCTGAAACCTGCGCTGACCATAGGCGGTATTGCTCCAATTGTCCCTTCGAAACTTCAGCAAGGCACCCATCTTACCAAGGTCACGAGAAAGAAGCGAAAGGACCTTAACTTCGTCCTTGACACAGACTCGGCCAAGGTCTTCTGGGACCCATCTAATGCGTCAAAGCAATTCTATATCGATGATATACAACAGATACGCCTGCAAAGTGACGCAAAGAACTACCGGGAGGAGTGCGGTGTCGGGCTAGAATGTGAGTCTCGCTGGTTCACCATTATCTATGCCGACCAGAACCGAGCAAAGGGACGGCCTGTGAAGACGATGCATCTCATTGCTCCCACTCAAGTCATCTTTGAGTTGTGGACATCCACCCTCGATGATCTCCAAAGGTATCGCCACGAACTCATGGACGGTGTCGCTGGATCTCGTCTGAACGAGAAGACATTGAGGGGTCATTGGAGATGCGAGATGGCGAAGCTTTTCAATGGAGCACCTCACCGCGATGAAGAGGAAAATCTAGACTTCACTGGAGTCGAAAACCTCTGCCACAGCTTCCATATTCACTGTTCCAAGAACATGCTTCGGGCACAGTTTGAAAAGGCCGACACCAACAAGACGGGGTTCCTCAATTTTGATGAGTTCAGGGACTTCATCCGTCGTTTGAAGACCCGCACTGATATCAAAGACATCTATAAGTCGATTGATCCAAACAACGAAGGCATACCTCTTGACGCTTTCCTCGCATTTCTACAGGAAACCCAAGGTATCAACATCCAGGCAAACCGCCCTCACTGGGCCAAAGTGTTCATCAAACATGTGCGACAGGCGAACAAGGGTCCGGTAAGTCAAGACACAACAGACGAGCCTTCGGTGCAGATGAACTTTGCAGCATTCTCCGAGTTTCTCTGTTCTCATGACAACAACATACAAGACTTCAAGGTTCCAGAAGTCAAGTTTGACAAACCGTTGAATGAATACTTCATATCTAGCTCGCATAATACCTACCTCTTGGGCCGGCAAGTCGCGGGTAGCTCGAGTACCGAAGCCTACATCAGAGCACTGCAGCGCGCCTGTCGCTGTGTGGAGATAGATTGCTGGGATGGACAAGACGGCCGCCCTATTGTCATGCATGGACATACCATGACGAGTAGCGTTCTCTTTGCTGATTGCATCTCAGTCATCGGAAAGTATGCCTTCGAGTCATCGCCATATCCTCTCATATTGTCCCTCGAGGTACACTGCAATCCTGAGCAACAACAGGCTATGGTCGACATCATGACTAGGGAGTTTGGGGAGCAAATTGTTCGGGAGCCACTGATCTCGCCCTCGTACGAATTACCTTCTCCTGAAGACCTCCGGAATAGGATATTGGTCAAAGTCAAGGCTGGGGAGGATTCCAATCTCAGCCTAAATCTACCTGCTGGCCGTCGCGACATCCCGGGCCGCCGCGATCGAAGTTTTAGCTCTCCCTGGTCTCGTCCTCAGATCCTCGATAACTCTATCATACCAAGTACGCCCAACTTGTCCAGTACTCCATCCGTGAGTCCTCCGGGAGATGGCTCCATGTGGGGCCCTCGAGGCTCGATGACAACGACGAGTATCAGTAGCACCAGTGAGGAGAGTGACAATGGACGTAATGATACTTCTCGTCTCAAGAGAGGAGGCTCTAGCCGGCGGCACAAAAGCAAAATCATTAAATCTTTGGGCAACCTTGGTGTCTACACCCGAGGCTTCAAGTTTCAAAGCTTTACTCTGCCCGAAAGCAAGGGGTACAATCATGTATTTTCGCTTGCGGAACGTCGGTATGAACGTCTCTGCAAAGACCCTGACACGAAAGCACAGCTTGAAAAGCACAACATGCGCTACCTCATGCGCGTATACCCGTCAGGTTACCGAATACAATCGACGAACCCGGATCCGTTAGTATTTTGGAGGCGTGGAGTTCAGATGATGGCTCTGAATTGGCAGACCTACGATCTTCCCATGCAGATGAACGAAGCGATGTTTGCCAGTGGGTCTGATAAGCTTGGTTATGTCCTAAAGCCAAGAGAACTGAGGCAACCACTGTCGATACAAGAAGAGATCTCGGAACCCTCCATCCACGGCCTGGGTAAGATTCAAAAGAAATTGATTCGCTTCTCTGTCGACATAATTTCTGCCCAACAGCTACCTCGGCCTCGAGGAGTAGCCCTAGATGGCGCACTTGATCCCTACGTTGAGATCGAGATGTTCAGCGCCGAAGACAAAGGCAAGGGCGTCGCTTCGGGTGAAGGCGGGTCTGATGCTTCCGCGCGCAACGGTATGTCTGGCATAGGATCACCACATCGTAGACGCACACATGTGGTGCAAGCCAACGGTTTCAATCCTGTCTTCAACGACAGCTTCAAGCTGTCGCTGGAAACCAAGTACCCTAGCCTGGTATTTGTGAGATGGACTGTGTGGAACTCCCCAGACGGAAGAAGCTTCAATACAAACCCCAATGCGGATCCACTGGCTACATTTACAGCCAAATTGAGCAGTCTCGAGCAAGGATACCGTCACCTACGCTTGTACGATCATAACGGAGACCAGTTCAATTGCGCCGCTCTGTTCTGCAAGATCAAAAAGGAAGAGCCCGTGACGATCGAGAGGGAAGATCCCGTCCCCGAGAAGGGCGGAAGATTCAAAAACAAGTTTCAGAAGGCAGTGTTCGCAAGGACAAAATCCGTGGAGAAGAAGAACGGAAGACAGACAGAAAGAACAAGCACGAGCACAAGCACGAGCACAACTACGAGCATGAGCAAAGATACGAGCGGCGAGAAGTCGAGCCTTGACGGAGGCTGCTATTAGCCTAACGGCGGCCTCCATCCATTACATTTGAAATTGATATGGAGTCCTTTGGAGTTTTAGACTTGCTCTTCTTCACGGAATATACCCAAAGTCATTGCAGGGCGCAGCATATTATGGGACTAATCCATCACTATTGGACATTTGTTTCAATACCATTAGAAGAGCAGGAAAGCCTTGAAGGTCACTCGTTGCTTCCATTTCACGTCCAGCATGCAACAGATGTTTTTATTCGACATTCGCTACCAGCAGGATATGGTTTCTCCCACTTCTTCGGTTGTATTGTGATTGGCCTGTGTACTCAAATAGACTTACCCGATCAGCTGGCGCTGAATCCTTTGTTGGAATCGGATTATGATAACGACTTGCATTAGAAGAACGATGATGGCGAGGCCTGCGTTGTTTTTACGTGCGAGGGCGCCAGCGTAGTGTCGCTGTGTGGTAGATAGAATATCGATCACAATTAGATGACTTCTCTCTTGTCTTCCATTTGACGGTGAACCAGATTCGCCCCCCCCAAGACTCTTAGTGAGTCTCGACTCTCAAGGTCCCAGTTTTCTCGATTCATGACTCAAGTAGGCTCGTAAACGCTGCCCGCCAATGCGCTAGAGTATAGTAGTGACTGTTCCCTTCCTTTATTTCTCTGGGCTTGGATCCTTCCCGCCAGCCAGCTCAGCTTGAGCTTCAGCCTCCTAAATTCTCACAGCGCACGAGGCTACGTAAGGCACGAAGATTGGATCCCATCAGTCTGTGCCTCTATTGATGACATCCAAGCTTCCTCTACTGTCTCGGATACCGGCAAATGAGGTACCTATGTACCTTTGACCATTCCCCAAATCTGCCCACCTGCAGCCTCATCCGGCTAGACCGAGGGGCAGCTGAAGAAACAAAAAGAATTTGACAGGCGGGGAAGCTGCATGGCTTGGAGCCCAGAAAATGCAACGCGAAAGGATATAGGGCTGCCAATCCCTCAAGATGGGTTCGCTCGACCTTACGAACGAGCATCGATATGGCACCTCTATCCTTCACCTGGCTAGCCACCACCGCAGCGCTGCTGCTGCCAGCCCTTCGAGGCCATGCAGCCGGTACATCGAGCTACAATGGGCTGGCCCTTACGCCTGCAATGGGATGGGATAATTGGAATGCGTTTGGGTGTAAGGTTAGCGAGGAGCTGATCCTTACTACCGCTCAAAAGATTGTTGAGTTGGGGCTACGCGATCTTGGTAGGAATCATGCAGCATGCAACGGAGCAAAGAGAGGGATGCTGATATGTGTCTGCAGGCTACTACTACATCATCCTAGACGACTGTTGGTCCAGCGGCAGGACCTCAAACGGTACTCTCCAGGCAAACAGTACCAAATTCCCAGATGGAATTCCAGCGGTTGCGGAAAAGATTCATGGCATGGGGCTCGGGTGGGGCATGTATTCCTCTGCTGGGAAATACACTTGCGCGCAATACGGTACGGAGTCATGGTCAGATCTTCTACAACTGTGACAAAAACTGAGATTGAGCAGCCGCATCTTTGGGAGTGGAGAAACAAGATGCCCAAACATTCGCCGATTGGGGGGTCGATTATCTCAAGTACGACAACTGCTACAATGAGGGACAGGAAGGGACGGCCCTCGTCACATACAATCGGTACAAGGCAATGTCGGATGCGCTCAATGCTACAGGTAATATCCCCAGGGTTCGGTGTGGACTAGGGCTGACACCCGAAGGCCGACCCATTCTCTACTCGATGTGCAATTGGGGGCAGGACTCTCCATGGGACTGGGCCCAGACAGTAGCCAACAGTTGGAGGATGAGTGGTGATGTGTACGACTCATTTGATCGGCCTGATAGTCGATGCCCGTGCGATACGTATGACTGCAGCTTGCCTGGATTTCATTGCTCGGTTCGTACATTTCGGAAAGATTTCTTCCTTTGCAATGCCGAATTCGGAGTTGCAGGACATATTTCCGGAGCAGAAGGCTCTTTCTACTCCCAAGACCTGTCTTGCGAGCCTGGGTTTTGCCTTGGAAGGCAACGCTGACTCCGAGATGTGCGCAGGTCATGAATATTCTCAATAAGGCGGCTCCTATTCTGAACAAGGCTCAGCCAGGAGCTTGGAACGACTTGGATATGCTGGAAGTAGGCAATAGTGGCATGACGGATGATGAATACAAGACGCACTTCAGCATGTGGTATGTACATTGTCTGGCTTGATGCCAACCTCCGGCGTGTGAGCTGACCTAGATTCAGGGCCTTAGCCAAGTCTCCGCTGATCATGGGCACCGACGTGACCATGATGATAGCTGAGACTCTCTCTATATATTCAAATCCCGCCATTATCGCGATCAATCAGGACCCGCTTGGTGTGCCCGTTACGCGTGTTTGGCAATCACCCGCGCAACCCCAGAATGAAACATACTCCGTCGATGCCTACACCGCTGGGGAAACGTCATTCTGGACTGGCGAGTTGATGAATGGCGATTATGTTGTTGCATTCGTAAACGGAGGCCCAAAAGCCACCACGCTGACTGCCACCATGAACGACGTCTTCATCGATCTAGTCACTACTGGCTCGAACGCCCCCGTACCTCAACTCCAGCAGACATACGACGTATACGACCTTTGGGCCAACAGAATGAGCAACACCACCGCTCAAGCCATCATCAATGGGAATTTTACCATGGAAACAAATAGTACCAACACTACGAGCGAAGCTAGTGCCAATTCGACGTTACCAATGCAGACATACAATGCTACGCAGCTCAGCTACGCAGACGGGCTAAACGCGAACAACACGGCTTTGTTCGGGGTCAAAGTCAAGACCATGGCGCCGATGGGAACGCTGAGCACTACCGTACCCAGTCACGGGGTGGCGGTGTATCGTTTGAGATCTCAAGGTGGTGGGAGTGGGATGAGGAAGAGGGATGAGTTGTAAGATGATATACCTATTGTGGACCTTTGACCAAAAGCTTGCGAAAGCTGTGTATGCAAATGATCCAGCACTACCTCGGCCCCTGTCCCGACATTTATCGCTTTGGAATTTCCTTTGTTGTCCTATCTTCTTGGCCCATTGCACTCACCAAAATCAATGTAGTCTTCCTTCCAAGTTTAAAAGATCATGCATTTCTTTTGCCCAGCTGCTCGGGGCACAAGTCTTCGCATTCTGGTCCCCTTTGATGCAATTCTGTTCTCCCTGATGCCGCAATTACAGCCGTGTTTTTCAGAACAGCATGATAAGAATGGCCATGAGCTTGGAGACAGCGATATCGAAACAGCGACAGGAGCTGATTTTGCACCCTTTCCGTTTCGTCCTCTCACGCCGGAACCGGATTCAATCACCAAGAAACAGCAACATCTGTTTTCTTCCGGCCTGAAACCTAACATCGTTGTTGCAAGTTTTCTTAAAAGCCTGCGACGGAGAGTTTGTTTCCATTGGCGTGGAGGTCAACTCCTTTCTCAGACCCTTTCATCTTGTCTGCACGCGGAGTCCACGTGGCATCTATCCTTCCAAGCAAGACCCCTGACCGACCGCGTCCGTCACCCGCCATGGCCCATCCAGTTCAACAAAGCTTGCAGGCCCTTGCCCAAACAGGGGGAATCTCCAAGCGAAAATCCTCTCCCGGTCCGATCCACGCGAATACTACTACTACTACAGACTCCGACACCCTAACCGACGCATCCCCAGCCTCACTCCGGCCCGCCTCAACCCCTGCCGCCAATGGCAGCAGCAGCAGCTCACCATCCTAGGCAGGCCAGACAGCGCAGGCCATCTCCTCCCACTCCCGGACTAGCGCCCAAAGCACCCGCAGCACCCCATCCCGACCCCCCAACCCGCCGTACATACCTCGTCCGTCCCTCCTGCCACCACGACGCCACATCGATCGGGGCACGCGATCTTTCTCCGTCCGGCGCGTTGGACCGGGGCACGTGAATGCGGCAAGTGGGGACCGAACGACGCCGCCGGGCGGGCGCGTTGGGTTGGGCGCGTGTGGGGGTGACGGGTGGGGTCGCTGTGGAAAGGTGCGTGGATGGAGGAGAGGAGGAGGAGGAGGGGCGGGAGGTGTTGATTGCGAGGACGTTTGCGGTGAGGGAGGGGTTGGGAGATGGGGAGGAGGTTGTTGGTGGTTGAAGGGTTGGGGTTGGGTCGCTGGGGGATGGGTCGATGCGGATGGGAAAGGATGGTGCGTGGGTTTGGTGAGTTTTGGGGGTGTTCGACTCCCTCCTTTCCACTCCGTGCGTACCGGGGGTGGTTTCTTTTGAGAGCGATGGAGGATATGTTTCGAGGATATATTTGTATGGATCTTGATATGGAGGAGGAATGCTGACTCGGCAATGGGGTAGGCGACACCGGGTTGTGGGGAGAAGGCGTTGAATAGGACGTATCTCTAGAGACCGTGTGGCGGGGTGGGGATTTTGGGGCCATAGGGAGGCGGGGGTCATGTGTCTGGGTTGTAAAGGGCTCAGGGTAAGTCCTTGTGTGTTGGATAGGGGGCTGGGGGTGTGTTCGGGTTCTTTTCTTGGTCAATGTTACATGCAATTTGTGAGCTTTTGTCGTGTGATTCTATCATTTCGCTGTTCGCTATTCTTCTTCCCCTGCTACTTCGTCGTGGATGCAGGGCTCGGTCTCCAGAATCATGGAAGAGGATTCCATGGTAGGTAAAAGACATCCATTTCAGTATCATCATCCCATTCGCCCTTACCAGTCAAGTCGTCAAAGGTGCGTAGTCACAGACTCAAAATCCTTATACCCGACCCCTTTGACAAACGTAGCATCCCAAGGCCCCTGACCCTTACCTTGCGCAAGCTTGAAGCAGAACTCGCCGTGAGCGGGTCCATCGATCGCGCTCATGGCCGGCTGACCGTTCTCCGTGCGCTCGTCGACGTAGTAGAAGCTGAAGACCATACATATCAGCTGAGCTGACCGCAATGGTGAAGCGGGCGGGCGAGCAAGTCTCCTCTCAAAGCACCAAGAAATACATCGTGGGGCGAGGACGCGAATCGGACCGACTTACTGCCACCCTTTACCGCCATAAGCCTCCGCACAACACGCAATCGTATGTGCAGCAGCCTGTTTGCCAATGCCCATGGTGATGAGTCTCGGATAGACCATTTTGTTCAGCATATTTCCGATCTGGATGAAAGTCTTGGGGGCGCTAGACCCGAGCTCTTCGAAGCCTTTGACGGCTTCCTGAGCCGCGGCGAAAGCGCTGACGGTGTTGATGGCGAGGTCTGAGGTGAGCTTCTCCAGGGACGGGGAGAGCGGGTCGGATTCAGCTGCCATGGTTAGGCCGTAGGCTGTTGGGGATTCAATCGTTATCATCATCGCTGTCGACGCACTCCTGAGATGTACATCTGGGCTCTGAACGTTGCGCATACGCACCAATGTAAACGACGACGCTCGGTATACCCATTTCCGATTTGACAGTGTCAAAGACCGACTTCACGTCCTGTGGCTGGGTCAAATCAGCTTTGACGGAGAGGTAATCGGTGCCTTGGGCGGATTTTCCACTTCGGGATGCAATGGCTACTTTGTAGCCGGATGAAGAGAACCTCTGCGCGATACCATGGCCGATATTGGCACCGGCCCCTAGAAGAAGGATCACTGGTGGAGGCATGATGGAGATTTGTTTCAGACAAAGATTGAGGATGGGGAGGCTTCCGTGTAGATTCGACTGGTTGGCTTCTTGCCGAATGGGAGAATGGAGGCAACATATAAACAAGCCATCCTGAATAATGAAGATGTAAAAGAAACACTGGCTAGATCACGTGCTGACTCGTCGTTGACGGCCACCCCTGCCAAGCGAATTGACACTTTCAGTATAGACAAAATGCTTCCCACTCGAAAACCCCACAGGCCGAGTACATACCGCTGAGTTACCAAAATCTCCAATTCATCCTCTCAGTGCACAGTGACCTTTATATCCTTCGAATCGAATCTGGAGCAAGGGTTCAGACAGTCAAACGGAGTCTCCACATCCGTAACATCCGTCTCAAATAGCTAGAAGCGGAAAAGATCCGGTGCGAAAAGAGCTGCGAAGGTGAGATAGATCTCACAATGAGCGAGATTGAGACCGTTATACAGTCTAAAACCATTGCTGAAGGGACGAGGTGTCTACTCAAATGGACATTCGGAGGTTGCTGACGCCAGCGGTCAGGATTGAACGGTTTCGGGTCGGGGAAGATGAACATATTGGAATGCATCATAGCCGAGGATATGCCCACTGCTGTTCCTGGAGTAATGATCCATTGCTAACACTGCTGTGCGACATCTGAAGTAGAAGTCTCAAATCCCTTATAGCCCAATAACATTTTTCCGTTCTCCTGGATGATCCCGCCAACAATTCGCCAAGAAGCATTATTTTGTTAGACCGTGATACGTCTCGGTGCTCCTGGCCAGATTGGGAACAATCATTCTGGATCATTGATATAAGGCTCGTAGGGACTAGTGCGTACTAGTGGGCCTGGAGACTGGTCTTAGGTTCATATACGTACCTTTGACGACATCACAAAGAAGTGGCATACCATAGAGCTCGTGCATCTTCTTGATCTCCCAAGTGTACCGTCCGCGCTTGATCACTCCACAATAGAACGCGTAACAGAGCGTCATAGCAGTGAATCTGGCCCCAGGAAATTTGCAATTGGACGCAAAAAATAGACAATACACAGCTATGGTAATGCAGTATACCACGAAACCACATAGCCTAGTCAGGACACTACGAATTGAGAAGACATCCATCTCATGAATGACAATGTAGTGCAAACGTAGAATGCGACGAATATTAACAGAGAAGATCCCTACCTTTAGGTACGATATTTGAGGATTGAGGGTACAGCACCTTTCTTGCATATTGTCCACGATGGATTCATTTCCCTACCTTAACGTATATCGCAACAGGAAACCTGTCATCCCGATTGAAAATCCTGTCGAACAAGGGGTAATTAGTAGGAAATAATTTTGTCTCTCCGCGAACGCGCTTGCAGATAATTTCATAGAGTAGCCAGACGCCAAGGTTCTGATGGAGGGACGCCGGTGGGGTACTCCAGCAGCCACTGAACCTCGTTGATCAATGGCAAAGAATATCACGCAGTTGAAGCCGACTTTACGTGCCGCACTGCAGCAAGGAGGCGAACAGAGCTCGATGCGAGGGCTGATAGTAGATGAGAGATTCTTCGTCGCTCAGAACTCGATGAGATATTGAGGAAGGGCCTTATATTCGGCAGTAGGCCTTATATTCGGCAGTAGGTGAAAGAGAGAGAGAGACTAATGGAACGAGGCTGGAACGGTGGTGATGGAGGAGCAAATATTGGAACCGTCTCAAGCCCTGATACTGTGACCAGATAAGAAACCCTTGAGTCTGAGAAGATGTATTTATGCTAATGAAGGTAAGACCACGAAGCCTCATGGTGCATCAGGATTTGTGGTGTGCTTTGTCATGGTTGGCGGTCAACCCATTCCTTGTCAAATCTCCGCCGCCTACTCTATCCGCTTCCCGCTCTCGTCATTTCACTGAAGAAGCCGACTATCGACGAGAAGCTTCCGAATAACGATGAGATGCCTGCCTTGACCGGCTCAATGCGAGATCTACCCTCTCACGCCTCTCCGGTCTACTCCCCTAGACCTTCGGCTGGTAAAGATGTCTCACAGTTCGATCTCGACAATGGAAGATCGGAATCTCCACCCCCTCCAACCTTCGTCAGTCCAGCATTCACTCCTCCATCTACTCCAGGCGCAGAGACGTCGACAAGGCACCAAGAACCTCGCTCAATTCCGGTTGATACCGCATCCCGAAGACCGCCAAAGCTTCTCGACACTCTTCCAGACGTCAATTGCGTTGTTCGCGCAAGGATACCTACGGTGACTGGCGCAGAGATGTTTTTGCATCTATACCAAAATAACGTGGATGATAAAGAGCATTTGGCTATTGTATTTGGCAATGACATACGGTCAAGATCGTTAGACGCGCCACGGTCTGGCGAAACAGAAATGGATCGCATGATACGAGGCGCATACACGGGCAGGCTTCACCCCGGAAGAACATCGAGTCGATTTGATCCAGAGCCACACCCGTCTACCTCTATGCTGATAGCTCAAACCACTCATTCATCACCCCTGGTCAGGATACACTCAGAATGCTATACTGGCGAGACGGCATGGTCTGCCCGGTGCGATTGTGGAGAACAACTCGACGAGGCAGCCAGGCTTATGTCTTTACCTTCGTCGCCTGGTGGCGTCATTGTATATTTACGTCAAGAAGGTCGAGGAATTGGTCTAATGGAGAAGCTCAAAGCCTACAACGTACAGGATCTTGGCTGGGATACTGTCGAGGCCAATCTCATGTTACGGCATCCAGCAGACGCGAGAAGCTACGGACTCGCCACAGCGATGCTGCTAGATCTCGGATTTGGAGGAGATGCAGGCATCAAGCTACTCACGAACAATCCGGATAAAGTACGGGCAGTGGAAGGCCCTAATCGCGAGGTCATCGTTAAAGAGAGAGTGGCCATGGTCCCTCTGGCTTGGAAGACAGGCGGAAAGAAGGGTATACATAGCGAGGAGATCGAAGGCTATCTACGAACAAAGATAGGTAAGATGGGACACATGCTTGGATGAGATGTGACTTGGATTGCATGATGCAGAGCGAGGCGTTATTGGAAAAGAATCTGTTCCACATACTTGTACATTATTGAAGCAACGTGCTTAGTCTTGCTAGAAGTCTAGCCATAGAGTGTGTAAGAGTGAGCGGAATCAATAGAACGGAATCCGAGGCATTTGGTCTCGACGATAGTGGTGACGGGAAAAGTCTCCGATTGAGTCGCAAAACGCTAGCGCTTTAGAGAAGGGCCGACCTGACTCAATGCGTGCAGCAAACCGACGGGAAACGGAGTCAGTGACAAACGTCAGCGCACCACTCTCCGTCGCGTAAGACCGTAAGACCCTTTAAGTAGGTCTCGAACCCAAATTGAATGGATACCGAGCCTGGCACTCGGCAGTACTCTGGGCAACATTCCAACAGCCCCGCCGTCGACTCTACTGCAAACCGGCAAGCTTCCAGCAAAAAGAGACGGACATCAACCTCGGGGCGAGGTGTCGCCAACCTCACCCCCGAGCAATTGAATAAGAAGCGGGCAAATGATAGAGAGGCCCAGAGGGCTATACGCGAGAGAACCAAGGGTCAGATTGAGAGCTTGGAGAGGAAAATCCAAGAGTTGACCTCACAGCAACCATATCGGGAGCTTCAACATGCTATATGGCAGAAGGAGCGGGTCGAAGCGGAGAATGAAAAGATCAAGACGACATTGAACTCTGTTCTCGGCATCATACAGTCGATAGTCGGTGGAAATGGGATCGTTGGTAGAGGCTCCCGTACAGGACGTCCGAGAAGGCTGCAGCTGACGGGTCATCCACCCAGCATCTTTTCCAACTCCAAGCCATGAGCCGGGCGGCCTTACACCTACTCCGACATCTGACATCAATGCTGGGCACCCAATCAGCCCACATACTTCCGTTTACAATAACGTCCCTAATGGTGCATCGACTTCTTCTACATATACCGATTCCCCCCGTCTGGCTCAGACGCATACACCCCCTTTTATCCCCCAGGCTACCTACACTTCACAGCCAAATCCGTTCGCACCAGTCAATGTACTTGAACGGCGTCAGCCTAGTCTCTCCCATGGATTGCAGTCTGGCTCCCCAGATGAGAAACTCGACGTTGGATCTGTGCTACAAAGTATGCAGGAAAACCGCGATAGGAGACAGCAATACGAAAGTGACGGGACACCGTCGCTGTCGCCATCCTCGGCCCTTCCTATGAACCCTCTGAGTCCGAATCATAATGCTCGTGATAGCTATGGGAACCAGATGTTTGCATGCTCAGTGCCTGTCCGAAATATACGTACCTGCCCTTTGGATGGCCTGTTATTAGACTTTCTCGGTGAACGACGACAAAGAGCCATCGAAGGTATGCCGAATAGAGAGCTCGTAGGACCAGCATATCCGAGCGTGGTCTCCCTACTCAAGCCTCAAAGCAGCTTGACCTCGCACCCACTGTCGAAAATGTTCACAGACATGCTGAGCACCTTCCCTGATTTATCCACCCTTCCAGAGCAGGTCGCAGTACTGTACGCTTGTACCAGCTCCCAGAATGTCTGAAGACTGCTTTGAAGACGAGTACACTGATTCTTGCAGGTATATAATGTTCCTCATCATGCGATGGCAAATCTCCCCCACGCCAGAGAACTACGATCGACTGCCCGAATGGGTCACCCCCCGGCCTTCTCAACTTTTCAGTGTGCACCCTACTTGGGTAGACTATCTGCCTTGGCCCCGCATGCGAGATAAATTGGTGCAGACGTATCCAAGCATTCACTTCGACGACTTCTTCATTCCATATACGACAACCTTGTCGCTGAACTGGACTTACGAGGCACCCGATACTCTGCTTTCCAAGGAAGGAACGGAAGAGCTTTTCATCAATCCGGTGTTTGAAAGGCATATACGAGATCTGAAGAACTGGACTTTGGGACCGGCCTTTGCTAAGGCTCATCCTAGCTTGGCCGAGACCTGTACGATTAAGCCGGATAGTAGAAGGAGGAATTCGTGAGCGAGCGTCTCCGGTGGTCCTTATGCTTCCTTGTTGGGTGGATGTTTCTAGCGTCAGCATTCGAAAAGGTACCTTTCTTCCCAAGGCCTTCATAGTACATACATATACGTCTATCTATCCGTGTACAGAGTACAAAGAATAAAGACGTACATCTTTTCATGTACACCTTTGATCCGACTAATTGGAGCTGAGGGTTTCTGATGCCAAGCGAGCCAAATAGGTTCCTTCAGTGCCCCGTATGTCAAGGAACATTTTTCCCCCGAAGCGGTACTTCTTTTCTTGTTCGCTCAACATCTCGAAGTGCATCATGCAATGCTTACACTACAGTAAGAGTTCCACGCCCTGCATGACAAAGCCATTTTCCTATCTGTCAACTTTTGAAAATGGTTGGATCGACTGCACACCACCAACAGGAAGGAGCGGGGTCGCACAGCAGCCTCGGTGTCTCATTTGCCGACTTCAATCCTCAGGCCGATTATCGAGCATGAAGTGATACATCCCCATGGTTTTGTTCACATGTACAACTCTTGTTTTGTGTATAGAGCACGCGTAGATCGCTCTTCGTTTCTTTATATGACTTGAACATTGCTCTTCTACTTCTACACAATTTTTTTTGTGTCTGACGCATCATGGCCGTCATAAAACCCGAACTCTCTCTGCTCGAAAAAGCAACATTGATCCTCAGCATTCTTCGCGTTCGTTCGTCATCTCATACATCCTCAGTTGTGGCATGGGTACTAATCAAGTTCAGTGGGCGTTGGCCTGATTACCCTCTTCACGGCTCTGTTCAGGGGAAGATCTGGATCCGCGAAGTACGGCAGTCATGTCAAGCTTACTCTGCTGAGGACTTGGTTGAACACCGCGACGGTTCGGCATCAACAGTGAGACGTCCCCCATATCGCTCCAAGGAGGACAATTGACTGAGTAACAATGGCAAAGGTATCTACTCCCGGACCTCGATGTAGCTTATCCAGCGTTCGCCAAAGAGCGCGGCTTCCCCCCCAAGGATGTCACGCTTCCGGACGGCACCAAAGCGTACTGGTTGGGTAGTCCTTCCGCGGAGAAGGTGATACTCTGGTTCCATGGTCCGATCTCCCCCCTTCCCCATCTTCCAAGCCCCCTGCTAACACACCCTCTCTCTTCAGGCGGCGGCTTCAACCTCCCCGCCGAACCCGGCCACCTCACCTTCGTCAACTCCCTCACCTCCCCCTCCGTCTCCGCCCTCATGCTCTCCTACACCCTCGCTCCACACGCCATCTACCCACGCCAACTCCAACAGGCCGTAGAGCTCCTCCGCCACGTCATCACCTCCTTCCATCACCAACCCGAAAGCATCATCATCGGCGGCGACTCCGCCGGCGGCAACATAGCCGTGGGCATACTATCTCACCTCCTGCACCCGCATCCTGAAATCGAGCCGTTGAGATTCGAAGACGGGGCAAAGCTACGCGCAGCCATCCTGCTCGCGCCCTGGGCGAGTTTCCGCCACGACTGGCCGAGCAGCAAAAACAACACGAGCAAAGACCTCGTGACAGACAAGGTAGGCGATAAATGGAGCATGGCGTTCCTGGGCGGGCAGAAGAGGGAGGGGTATAACGAGCCATTGGCTGCGGAGGAGGGGTGGTGGCTAGGGTTGGAGGGAGTGGTGAAGGAGTGTCTCGTTTTGGGGGGTGCGGATGAGCTTTTGGCGGACTCGATTCGGGAGTTGGGGAGACGGTTCGCGGCCGTCCATGAGGGGGTGATGGTGGTGATTGCGGAGGGGGAGTGGCATGATAAGCCCGTGACGTCGAGCCTCGGGATGGGAGGGGAGCAGGATGCGGCCATCAGGAGCTTCATTAAATCACGGACTTGAAGGGGGCCCGATGTCGATGTGTATTTTATATATGTGGGTATTCGCTTGATACATACACGACTACTGGATGGGGCGCTGATTTTTACGGAAATAGTTAGACAAATGACATTGAACGGCGTTGTCAATACATGTTTGCATTATCATACAGTTCTAAACATGGAAGCACCGCGAACGCCAGGAACATTGACTCTATCGTAAGCCGGTATCATACCCCTTTCCATTCATGCTATATGACCCAACCACAGCCTCGGGTGGAGAAAAGACAGGGCCTAGCGAAAGATGGAAGGCTACTGCTCATACGCATGGAAAGACTAAGCCATCACAGCCGTGGCCGGAGCCCCAGTCCTAACACCGTTCCTCCCATGCTGACTCCTCTGCGAGCCTGGCTTCGCAAGCGTGTACCTGACCGAGTCGTTAGCAACCTTTCCTTCTCTCGATAGTGACATGTGGAAAGGAGAACATACTTAGCAAACGCCCTCGCCAACGCCTTCTTGCAGCTGACCTTCTGCCCGCCGACAAACGAATCCACCGTCACTGCGATGGCGCGGTCGACATCTTGCGAAGTGCAGTACTCAGACAGACGCATCTTGCAGAAAGCTTCGCTGATACGCATGATGGCTTCCAGATGGCGGACCTAAGGTCACATTTTTATCAGCACTCATGATTCCAAGGAAGAGGGCAGAGCGCACTCACAGTAATGGGATACGCTCCCGTCGCCAGACTCTCCCTCCTCATATCTGCAAACAGCCTCGCCACCTTATCCTGATCAATCTGATAAAGCTTCGGTCTGCACTTCTCCCTCGCGTACAGAATATACTTCCTCAGCAATTCCTGCGGTATCTCTCCTTCCTGCTTCGGCTCCCCGCCATTGATTCGTTGGTCACGCATCTCGGTGTCGTGTTCAGACTCCATGGCGTTCCGATTCGCGTCAATGGAGTTGGCGGAAGGGTGGGCGCGGCCATGAGAGTTCACGACGAAGGAGGCTAGGCGCTCGTCTTCGGCTGGATCGACGGTGTCGCGGACCACGACAAGGATGTCGAAACGAGAGAGAATGGGCTCGGTAAGTTCGACGTTCTGGGCGAAGGGAATTGTGCTGTTGTATCTGCCGCCGATAGGATTGGCTGCGGCAACAATGGCACAGCGTGCTTGTAAAGTGGTTACGATACCAGCTTTAGAGATGGAAATGGTTTGTTGTTCCATGGCTTCGTGGATGGAAGTGCGGTCTTGATCGTTCATTTTGTCGAATTCGTCGATCAAACAGGTACCGCGATCTGCGAGCACGAGGGCACCGCCTTCTAGGGTCCACTCCTGTGTCAACGGATCTCGACGTACGCTGGCTGTGAGACCGACAGCGCTAGCACCTTGACCTGTAGCAAAGACGGCTCGGTGAGCGGTCTTTTCGATGTATTTCAGTACTTGCGATTTGGCTGTTCCCGGGTCACCGAGGAGAAGGATGTTGATGTCACCGCGGATCTTGTGCTTGCCCTGGGCTTCCTTGCTGACGCCCCCGAAGAGGGAGAGAGCGACGGCCGTTTTGATGTCTGTGTGGCCGTAAATGCTAGGGGCGATAGAAGCGATAATCTTGTCTACGATTTGGGGATCTCGGGACAAGGTGCGGATCTCACGTTCGTCTTCTTCGGTAAGGCGGAAACCAGCGAGCTGATCGTGGGACTGCACGACGTGATTTGCCTCTAGGATGGTGGCGAAGACGGGGAAGCCGTTGCGATTATTGAGTTGAGCATCGTAATTGTTGCGGTAAATGCCTGTCACTTCGATTTCCTCTCCTGGCTTTGCTGAGTCAATCAAGTCCCAGAGGAGGATTACCTCTCGGTGTCGAGGAAGACGACCGGCTGGCACGGTACCGGGCGACTCTTGGAGTGTGAGCTTTTGGTAATTGCGGTAAATGGTCTTTTCAGAGTTCAGGGTGAACGGGCCCCGGGATTGGCAGTTCTGACAGTAGGAGATTCGGACTTCGACATTCGACTCTTGTTGGAAAGGACCCAATGTGACACCGCATTTCGTGCAGTCGAATCGTACGTACTTCAATTGTGGGAAAACACCTGTTCGTCGAGTGACAACTCCAGTAACTCGCACCAGGCAATTCAAATGCGTTTGACGAAGCTGACGAAGAGTGTAGTGAACTGGGAGGTCTGATATGCGGACATGAATTTCGGAATGGATGCGCTCGTAGTCCGGATAATGCAGCAGAGTCACGTCCATAGCGACCTGATCGAATATCTTGAGAACCTCAGCCGGAGCATTGGCGAGGAAATAGGCCAAGATGGCCTTTGATGCGGAAAGATGGTCATATGAGACTTCCAGAGACTCTGCGTTGACTTCTCCCAATGTCCGCACTCGAGTCCCGTAGACTGAGGTGCCATTATCATCAGTATACTCAGTGAGAAAGGATTTGAACTCTCTGAAGATGGATCGATATACTGCCGGCAGAGCAACCCAATCAGTCAAGCTTGAGGCCTTGACGTCTTGCAAAGTCTCCAAGGAAAGCTCTTCATCCATGATATCCTCTCCCATCTCTTCGTCTTCTTGCTCTTCATCATAGTGATGTCTTCTTCGCCTGGGCTGCCTTGTGAGATCCATCTCTCCATCTTCATCCTCGTCCTGCAAGAACGCAGCCGGCATACGGCGTCGACGTGCCAACTCTCTATCCCGCTTATTCAAGCGAGCTTCAAGCTGTCTTCGGGTGGCCACATCAAGATCTTCGTAATCGCCTTCATCATCAATGTCTGCCCCGGCATATGCATCATTCTCGCGAGCTTTGTAGTCTCGCTCAAAGTTGTCCGCGAATAGATCAATTCCGTCTTCATCTTCTGCCATCTCGTCTGCGTCGTCAATGTCGCCGATGAGATCACGGTCCGGATCTAACCCTTCGTCCTCTTCGTCGTCAAGAGGCATCAATGGTGGCGAAGATGGAGGCGCTGTAGCTTGTCAGTGACCAAGCCTTATGAGACGGTAGCCTTTCACCCACGACTTGAGGGCGGAGCCGCAGACGAAGATGGAATATCATCATCGGGCTCTCTCGATCGCTTGCGCCCATTGCGAGCGGCAGCACCCCTATTCGCGGCAGACATATTGGGTCGGAGTGGTGAGCTGAAGGATGTCAGTTCTTGTCTGAAGGCGCAGAGTAAGGCGCTCGGAATATGGCACAGTACCTCATTTGGAACAAATATCTTGAGATCTATTGTTTGCTGAAAGGGTGAGGGATGAGAGGTAAGGGGACAATATCTTGTACTCTGAACAGTGAAAGAGGAAGAAAGTTGGCAAATCGAGGGGTGTATGGTTCGAGTCGCGTCGCGCGACTTTAACGCGAGTCCGGAACTTGTCGGTCACCGTACTAGATTGATTCTTGGCGCCTCTCTATCCTTGCGAGGGCTCATTCATCTACTCACTACCTTACATAAACATCGTTCAGCTGAAGTATGGAAGACTCACAGGACATCGGCCTGCCATTGAATGGCCTTCCGGATGAAGCGCGCAAAGATAGCGTCTCTGAGGCCTCACAACATTCCCAAACGGCCTCCGATTTCATTGACAGCCAGCTTCAACTCGAAGCCGACGCGCGCGAAGCCTTGCCATACAAATTTGAGCACTGCACGCAGCCTTTAGGTCCTCTCCGCCAGAACTTGTTCTCCTGCTTGACTTGCAATCCAACCCCTGCCTCGCCTTCCGATCCTTTCACTCCAGCAGCGGTCTGCTATTCCTGCTCTATCGCATGTCACGGCGAGCATACATTGGTCGAGCTCTTCAATCGGCGCAACTTCACCTGCGACTGTGGCACTACGAGACTACCATCAACCTCACCTTGCACGCTTCGCATAGATCCGACGACAGGGATGAAAGGCCCAATCCATTCGCAGACCCCGGCTGAAGGAAATACCTACAATCAAAACTCACAGAATCGGTTCTGCGGATGTGGGGAACTTTACAATGCGGAAGAAGAAAAGGGGACTATGTACCAGTGTCTGGGTCTTACGAGCGAAAAGGACGGTGGTTGTGGAGAAGACTGGTGGCATCCAGAATGTGTGGTGGGCCTCGGGAGAAATTGGACCAAAGCTCAGGCACAGATCAAGCAAGAAAGGAATGCAGTCATTAATGGCGCCGATGATGCAGATGCAGACCACCCACTACCGCCAGGATTCCCTGATGAAAATAGCTTCGATACCTTCATTTGTCACAAATGCGTGGATGTCAATCCTTGGATCAAGCAGTATGCAGGAACCGCTGGTTTCTTACATCCGGTCTATCTGTCAGAAAGTGATGGCACCGCGAAGAGATCCCGCGAGCAAGATGAAGAAGCCCAAAGGTAAGGTCTCTTAAGAATGCTTGTCTATCTGAGTATTCTGATACTCCATAGACGCCTTGCTGAATACACCGCCGCCCAAGCTGAGGTTACTGAGGAGCTGAGAGAAGCGAAGCCGACGAGCAACGGGACCAATGGGAACGACATGCTCGAAGACGACGCGCCAAAGCAAGAGGCATTCCTTCAACCTGTTGCGAGTAGTGATGCCAACAGCAAGAAGCGCAAAGCCGACGATGCCACGCTTGACTCATCCGAGTCTTCCGACTCGAAGAAGAACAAAACCATTCCAAGATACCATGATTATCTTCCGGAGCTTCCCACAGGGTCTTTCTCAATGTTTTTGAAAGAGGACTTCCGAGAACGTTTCTGTCGGTGTCCAAGCTGCTATCCTAAGCTCAGCAAGTACCCCCAACTGCTTGAAGAAGAAGAGTCTTATGAGCCTCCAATATCTGAAAGCGGAGAAGAAGGTGGGCAGAGTGTGGGCACCGCAAGTCTACTTGATAGGGGCGAGGCGGCCCTGAGCAATGTGGATCGGGTCCGAGCCATTGGTATGTGCTCTTCTCCCATGACGTGCGAATGGTGTCATTTTGAATGAAATCACATGAACACCAGGCTAATGTAGTTGCGTTCCGTCTGACAGAGGGTGTCATGGTCTATAACCACCTTAAGGACAAGGTCAAGAGCTTTTTACAACCCTTCGCCGAAAGCGGGCAAGCTGTGGGCGCAGAAGACATCAAAGCATACTTCGAAAAGTTGAGAGGTGATGAGCAGGGAATTCGAGCCGCGGCGGTGTCTAGAGGCAATGGTGGCGGAGACGGAGGAGACAACAGAAGAGAGCAGAGTGGTAAGCGAATTGTACCCACAATAATTGTGGAAGCTTCTGCTGATCATCGTACATCTAGGCTATTAGATCTGGACTGGATGACTACATGTACCTGTAGGCAGATATCAGACCATGTCCGCCTTGGGTATGGGACATGATCACTCCGTCATCGGGGTTCATTTGTGTGGGCAGCAAGTCGACGGATAGGAGATGCAGCAGCTTTCTCGCATACCTTTCTAGCCTGATGCCTATCCCACGTGTACCCTCCATGTCAGAGATGGTTCTGCATGATTGTTGGCTTGTCAGACTTTGTACCCACTCACGCCAACCTTAGGATCTAGACTTCCGTAGTCTGTTCTTCTTCTTCGGGTGTATTCCCCTGAACCTTACCCGTAGCCGTAGCCGTGGCCGTAGGTCTGGGGGAAGAGAGTGTACGTAAAACTACGTCAGTAGCCTTGGTAGAGGAGTTTGACATTCAGACTGCAATTAATAATGAGCTTTGGGTTTGGACCAGAGCGCGTGTTGAAACAGACAGTACGAGTATACGCCGTCTGCGCCAATTGACCAACAAGTCAAGATGCCGCATCGTTTACCAAAGGAAAACGGCGTCAAAAAAATTACAATCATTGTTTACGACTTTGCGTTTCTTCCCTTCCTTCATGTTCGGTGCCTAAAGTAGGAAGTACTCCGGAGAAATTGCGACGCTTTGCGGAGAGCAGCTCCCTCAATCTGACGTTGCGATTGGCTGAAGCTCCACCCCCCAGATTCCATCCCAACCGAGTCCACCCCGCCCATTAGACTGTCATCCATATCCAGGTTTGTACCTTGCACCACCACATGACATCGTCCTATCAATCAATCAATCAATCTCATTGTCTGAAACACGTGCCCTGATGATGTTACTTAACAAGGAAGGTGGTCTGCACGATGACCAATATGGGCTACAGTTACAAAAAGCTGCAAGGTCCCGACGATGTTCAGCTGCAAGACCTACCTCTGCCTCCTGCCACAGAGACTGCCAGAGAAGAGCTTCCTTTACCCCAAAACTTCTTCCATCGGCACCCAAAGACAACTTCCTGGGCGATCAAGATGTTGATTGCTTTCCTTGTGCTGCTGTCGGCGCTCAGCTTGACGCGCGCAGCTGTCCTTGAGAAGAAGCAAGCTGCCTCGACGGCTAGCTCTAGCACTACTAGGGTGCCTCAAGTCTTTCAAACTACTCCCGAACTGTTCGCCGGTATGTTGACATCTCACAAATTCAACTGCTCACCAATTGACTGGTCAAAAGGTCCAACTGCGACAGGGCGTGCGCCCTTCCTGGCCCAGAGCAACCCCGCTCCCTTCGGAGTAGCCTCGTTCGTTGCAAACCACCCTCTTGAGACCGCGATACCCATCGTTGGCAACACTCAGAATGCGAGTATCTTCCAGCAAATGGGGAACGTGAGCCCATACTTCCCAAACCCCAGGTTCGTTGCGAGCAATTCTTATGGCAGAAGCCTGCTAAACGCAGCAGTGGGTTTGGTGTTAACGAAATGCCTCTTCCTGCTGGAGCCAATATCACCCAACTCCACATGCTGCATCGCCATGGGAGTCGCTATCCGACATCAAATAGTGGCGTTCAGAAATTCGGGGCAACACTGACAGCTTTGGTACGTACTTTCCGGCTATCAGTTCTTCCTATTCTGTACCAGTGCATAAGTTGCAAGGCATCTAACAATGAGACTGGCCACCCTTTATTCTTTTCTCACTACTCAGACTCTCGCATTTAAGAAGTAATGCTGACTCCAAAATCTCCGTAGGCCGCGAACAAAACTGCAAACTTCACTGGACAACTTGCTTTCCTGAATTCTTTCAGCTACGGCCTTGGAGTTGAGATCTTGGTCCCCATTGGACAACAAGAACTCTTCGACTCCGGTGTGCTCCACTACTATGATTACGGGCATCTATACAATACTTCCACCAAAATCATCGCTCGGACCACCACCCAAGACCGGTATGTACATTTTCGGAGCAAATGCTTCGTATCTGGACCACTCTACGAGTCGCGAGACATGTTCCCGGAGCAAAACGCTCTCAATACCTCTTCGGGCTATCTCGTTACTCGGTTGTTATCTTGATGAAGGAATGCTGACTCTTTGAAAGTATAGTGAAGAGTGCGGAGTATTTTATGGCAGGCTTCTTCGGTCTCAGTAAGTTTTTCTTGAGCGGTAGGAGTGTCGAATTTAGTCGGCCAATGCTGACTCCCGCAGGTTGGACGAACAACGCCACATTAGAGGTTATCATTGAAGGAAATTTCATCAATCCTGACAATGTCACCCTTGCGGGATACGACAATTGTAACAATAGCAACACTGCTGTGAATGAAGGAGGGGCCAATGCCACCGCCATTTGGACAGCAACTTATCTTAAGAATGCCACAGCACGTCTCAACGCTCTATCTGGCAAATTTTTCAATTGGACCACCGCCGATGCCTACGAGTGAGTCGCAGGGACCGCTTTCCGATGGCTGCATACTGACTTTGAACACAGTGCACAAACGCTCTGCCCGTACGAGACTGTAGCTTTTGGCTACTCTTCGTTTTGCGATTTATTCACCTACCAGGAATGGCTCGACTTTGAATACTCCATTGATCTATCCTTTGCCGGAGGCGACTATTTCCAATCACCAACCGGTCGCGCAGTTGGCATAGGATATGTCGAAGAGTTCCTGGCTAGAGTGAACAACCACACCTTGAACACAGCCACAGCTCAAGCCAACATCACTCTCGACAACAACATTGCCACATTCCCGCTAAACCAGACCCTTTACTTCGACTTTTCGCATGACACCAACCTCGCAGCTGTGCTGACCGCTTTCGGCTTCACCCAATTCGCACAATTCTTGCCGACCACCGGACCGCCAGCAAATCAGCAGCTCATCGTATCCCATCTTCAACCTTTTGGAGCACGCATCGACATTGAGATAATCAAGGCCCCACAACCCGTCGCCGCCAATCGTACCACGGCAGCGAATGCCTATACATCAGGACCACCTACCAACTATGTACATTTCTTGGTGAACCAGAGGACGCTCCCTCTCGGGCCAAGCTTCCCTTCGTGCGGTAACAGGACGGATGGGTGGTGTGAGCTGTCAACCTTTTTGAACATCCAGGCCGGATCTCTGGCGGCCGCGCAGTACAATTATGCTTGCAACGGAAATTATCCTGCAGTGCCATATGGCTCGCTCACAAACGGGGTGCCCCAGGCTACTGCCACCTAAATCTGTCGTTGCTAGTATGGTAGAAAGTGACTGATCAGTACAAAAAGATATATACTAGTACATGCATACCGTCTCTATAGCATCAATCCAATAATTATTACAGCCCTCAGTTCTTCGCTTTTGATGGGTATGTCTATCTTTTCATTTCCAGCGTGGCACTGGCAATTTTATTCCTTCTGACAATGTGCATGATTCATGAGAAAGCCTTCGGCTCTTTCGGCAACCTCTACATGCTTTTCCGGACCTGATTTGGACCGAACATGTATGTTTTCTCCAATACTAGTAATCAAGGTCGTGTTCCTCTAAAACTTCTTTTCTAAATATCAAAACTCGGAGGAGACTGACAGACACTACTACTACGCAAGGAAGTAATATTGTAATATGTGTAAAAATTTGAGAAAAAAAAGAGAGGGAGGGCTCATTCAGCGTGGTGGGAAGTTCTTCGACAAGAAGGTGGTGAAGACAGAGCTGGGCTTCTGACTAAAGCTAAGCAGAATCGCTCTCTTCATATCCTATAGCGTGCTCTATCTCTTTCGACCTCTTCACCGAGCACTAGTCACCAAGGACCGGTATGTATTTCCGTGCCGGTGCCATTGGTCTGATCCTCCCATGCGTGATGCATCCTCTCAGCCGGGCTGAACTATTTCCAGCTATTGAGACTTCGTTCGTGGCGGCTGCGCAAGTTTCGTTATCCGAAAGGATCGAGGGTTGGTGACAAAATTCGTTGCACACTTTGGTAGGGCTTAGCGGGGATCGGTGTGCAACGACTTTTGTCACCAACCCTCGGATGCTCGGGATTTCGATTAGCTCCATTGTCTCCGGCATCCCAGATACCTATGATGGATATCATCATGAATTTTTTCCGTGCCGAATGTATATGCTTCAGCATGTCTCATTGTCCATCATGTGGCTAGGGATCGGACAACCTTTGCTTACCTCGTCCAGAAAGTGACTTGTCTGGAAAACGGTTGGGAACTTTCGTTTTTTTGATGGTGTATCGTAATGTTGACTTTTTGGATGCTTGTGAGAGCGTTCATAGATGGAGCCGATAATGTCATTCTTTCCTGTTTTAGTAGGAGACCCTCTGAACCCACTTTGGGATGTGAGAAAGATGGGTCGTGACATGTCATGTAATCAAGTGTATGTGAGTGTCCTCTGTCTTCTGCGATCCCTTACCATACTGGAATCTAAAGGCGCTGAAATCAGACCACATGTACGTCCATAATACGGCGTAGCATCAAGCATATCAACCTAGTCCAGGAAGAATGTCTCATCGATCAACATCGCTCCGCTTCCTTCAAAGTCTTCCCTAGTATACAATGTGGAAGACTTCTGTCTCCTCGCCCCTCTCATATCTTCAGCAGCGACGACTCGTACGTCTCTTCTGAATACAAGTCCAGACTTGTCATCGTGCGGTGACTCGTTGATCATCTCCATCTCTACTATACACACCTCTATTTCTCCTCCAGCGTTCCTCTCAGCCGGGCCGAGTATTCGACATTCAACCGCCTCAACTGCTAACCTCCCTTCATCTGGTCACGCGCTCGTCAACGGTGGAGCCTCAATAGTCACGTATCAACCCCTCGGTAACCCCTACTCCACCGACCACGGGGCGGGCATGCAAACCTGTAGACTGTGACTCTGACAGTGGTAGTACGTGCTTGCGGACCAACGGACTGTACGCGTACCATCTGCACAACGACTCCTGCACTTGTCAATCAAAGTGCCCCAGGCTGCCAATACAACCATCTCCTGTGCCGGTTCCTGGGTGCATGACATCCCCACCTGATCAATCGGAGACGCCAGCTTTATTCAAAGCGCAGATCTCTACACCCTTATCATCGTTCGGCTGAACAGTTACCATCTTGGCTCGACTCGTTCCATTCTCCTGCCACAACCGTGCTGTATTGTGCCACCACGTTTCGGAACTCACATCCGAGTCCATGCCCTTTCGCATCCTACTCCTTTCCCATCTCGACCGGCATCCCGTTCGGCTTTGGAAAAAAAATCCGTCACCGCGGAGCAGGGACGCGGCTCCATACGCTGGAAATGCAAATCCCGATATCAAACATCCCTCCGGAGATTTCCTCGATCACTCCTCACCCTCCTACCAGACCACCCAGCCACCCTTCGACTCGTCTCTCGATGATAAACAGACATCGACGCAATCACCGACCGACATCTTCTCCGGACGGGCCCAGGCAAAAACGCAAACGATGCCGTAACGTCGGTGCGCGGGTCCTCACTCCGCTTTGGAGATTCGAGCGTACCCTACCCGCGCGCGTACGGACGGCGGATCATCGTCACCGTCGGCGAAGGAGCCGCAAGGTGGGTAGGGAGGGAGGGAGGGAGGGAGGGTCTCCTTCCTGCTCGAAGCCGTTGAGGGATCGAATTGAATCTTTTCCACGATCTGCAGGATGGATACAGAGAGAGAGAGAGAGAGAGAGAGAAAGCCTTCGCCGCATGTCGAAGATTCAGATCAGCCTTGCCTCGCGTGACCGCACTACCTAAAGACAGCAGTCTCACCGCCAGCCAGACCCGGGCACTCCCACGACTCGAAGCTTTCCACCTCGGTGAGAGCGTCTCCAGGCAGGGAAGGATGCAAAAGCCCCACGGACCGTCTGCGATGATATACGGCAGCGTGGTTTGAACAGACGGCTTGTGATGACTCAATGCATGCCATGCCATGAAGGGGTCCTCGGCCATTGACTCATGGACGGCGGAGACGGAGCATGAAGGCGATGGTTTGAAGGGCTCCGGATACGGTGTGAAGGAAGTCAGGATGAGATGAGATGAGGTGGAAGTGAAGGTGGGTGTTGAAGGAAACGAGCCTGCCTACAGATGGTCTTGTTGGCGCGTTGAACAAAGTCGACGTTGCATTGGACCTGGAGGGATGAACTTTTGATACATGGTTCGATATGATTAGCACATGTACCCACTCTCACTCTTCCTCCTCCTCAATCGCACCGTTCCCTCCATGCAACATGCCCATACCACCCTTCTCCCCCCTCTTCCGTCCCCCCAGCACCTCCCTCCCCCACCCAGCCAATTGATAGCACCACCCTCCACCCACCAGGATCCCACTCACCACATTGACAACCCTTACACACAACGCCAACAGCCCTCCCCTCTCCTCTCTGATCGTCAACAGGATCGGCTCGATGTCAAACTTGAAGAATATACCCGGCACGGAGCGTTCGTTGACGTCGTGGGATTGGGAGGTTACGGCGTATTGGTTTGTGATTATGGTGTCGGAGGATGTGGAGAGCATGTTCGAGGGGGAGATGGCGGAGGGGGTTTTGGGGGAGGGAGTCCGCGTGTAGATTGTGGGGACGACGGAGAGGTAGTATTGGTATTTGTAGAAGTTGGCGCCGGTTGTGGCGTAAGTTTTGTCCAGAGGATTGAGGAGGGAGGGGTAGAGGGGACCGAAGGATAGTTCGTTGATTATGTGCGAGAAGTTGAATGCTACATCGCTCGTCAGCACTGTCGCCAAATGCAGGGCCTCTCAAACAAGGGCAACCGGGAAGGATGCTTGGAAAAAGAACAGGATTGAGAGTGGAAATGTTATGGGAGGAGACGTACCGGAATGATCCAAATGCTGCCCGAATTCCATATAGCCATGCCCCCTCGCCGTAATATGAAAGTCCCCCTGCACCTTATTGCCCTCCAAACTGCCATAAACCCTACAACTCGTCCCCGGCATGCCCCTCCCCAGCCTCGGCGTCTTCTTGAACCGTCGCTTCTCCCTCCCATGCCCCAACACATGCCCCACATGCGTATCCTCCTCCTGCTCCTTGGCCAAATCCTTCCCCTGTCGCTCCAGCGTATTCACCCGCTCCACCCACTGTCGCCAGTTCGTAGCGTCCTTTGTCAGCAAGTCGCCAGCGAGTATGCGATCGCCCGAGGCGTCTTGCACGTTGATGTTCAGGTCGGAACAGAGCATTGGGATTACGATGTCGAGGTTGATTTGCAGTTCGTGGGAGACGCCTTTCTCGACGCTGAAGAGATGCGTTTCGTGGCCGGAATACCAGCGGCGGAGCTCGGTGAAGGAGAGGACGGTGCTGATCAGGATCAGGAGGAGGGTTGTGTAGCCGCCGGTGGAGGAGCGCCGGGTGTAGGTGGGTTTCGTTTTGGCTAAGAGAAAGGGTTGTCAGCTGGGCGCACTGAGGGAGGACTGGCTGGTAGGATGTGGCTTGGGCGTCAATCTCATTGAGCAGTTGTATCTGGTACGGATCGACACGACTGTGTACGCATCGGAAGCGCAATCAGCTGGGAAAAGACATACGGAAGGCATCGAAGGTCCTCAGGCCTTCAGAGAAGCCCTTCTTCTCCCCGAAAGCGCCCTCATCCAAGTTGTGGTCTGCGAACCCGTTCATATGGAGCTATCTTATTCATCGGTGCATCAATCTAAGAGGTACTGTCTCCGTTTGCGACTCGTCCTTCGATCAATTGCAAGGGAGTGTTGAGTTGGTGAAGATGACAGCTATTCCTCAGCCAAGGTCGCGCAAAAAATCAGCCCTATGAGCCTCGGTCTTGAGCCCGCCCCTGGATCTCATCTTGAAAAGTTGCGAGCTCCGTGCCTGGAACGGGTACGATATCACTATTGTTTACGGCCTGGATCGGAGCATGGTTCATGGTTCATGGTATATCTGTAATTGTATTTGGAAGTCTAGGGTTGTGTTCTCGAAAAGATGAAGTATGTACAACAGGAGCAGAGGCGCCGGCTGATCTTGACAAGCCAACATGTACCCCATCGTCGAAGATCGCACACGACAAAGTCCTTTCCATCCACCAAAGAAGAGAAGAAGCACGGAAGCCTTAGCAATGACCATAATCGTTGGCTAGATACATAGCCATGCTAGCCGCCCAGCAGCACCTGCAAAGTCGAGATCACTTGGTCATCGGGACAACCATCAGTGCAATCAATACCCATCTGGAAGCCACCTGCCCATATGCGAGATCTTGCATCGTGTTAACGCATCCATCCGCTGCTACGCTACGTAACCAAGGCGAGAGTCCGGATGAAGATGAAGCTGAAGCGAATCGTGCCGTATTCACAGGGTAAAAATAAATTCGAGCGAGTGACTGAGGCCGTATAGAACTCAAGGAGCGTACATCGCATCTGACCGGCCAGATGTTTGCAAGAGAAGATAAAATTGAGCCATCAAGATGGCGTCTGGGGTATCGAATTTTGTACATCATGGGGTCGTCGTACGTAGCAATCATGAAACTCGTGTCTCATCCAGTGCACTCAGACCTTCATCGTTCAATCCGACAAGACGTAAGTCCCCTGACCGCTCATAAGCTCGACCTAAGTTGAAGTAAGTATGCTGTATGATCGCCAATCAGAAAGGATTGTACTGACAGTGCAGCCCTGATCATTGCAATCGTCGTAACTGTCGCCAGAGCAGTACTTGCCACTGGATACTCTGCAGTTGCCGCTGGTATCGCCCTGAATGGTGACGGTATAGTTCAGGGGTGAGTACGAACTTGGATTGTTCTGCGCAGTTGACGAGATTGAAAGCCAGGTTTTGCCATAAACGTCCTGACCGACACCGAGGTAAGAAGGGGCCCAATTGCCCATATCAGAACCGTCGGTGGCCCAGATGCAGGCATCCTCGACAGCGATACCTTGGTTGTTTATGTAGTATTGTGCGCTCGTCGGCAGCCCGTCCCACTGAAAGTAGTTATTGGCATCCGGGCAAGTCAGAGGACTAGTGCTCTCAGGCTGAGTATTCAGTGGGACAATCTCGTTTTCAGTACCTAGAGCAATCAGTCAGTAGTTGCTACAAAGGAGCTATGCGATTGACAAACCGGGGTAGTCGGTGCGGCATATGGCGGCGTTGCTGGCGAGCTTGTTCTGGACAGTTGTAGCTCCGGTTCCTTTCATACAGAGAGTCTTTGATAGGTTGGGGTTGGTCAAAGAGAGTTTGCCAGCCGAATTACATTGGATACCTCCGACAGACTGGCCAGTGGATCCTTGTGCCGAAGGCCACTGCGACTTTTGGTAACCAGGGGGGCACGCGTACGAACACATGGCGCCTGGAATACATCCCTTGCCTCCGGGGACAGCAGTGACAATGTTGGTTACCGAGTCGCCCTGGATTGTGACATACTGGATGCCAGCCCAGCCACTAAGATTAGCCCACTCGACTTCGATCGGTCCATACTCGGAAGGAAAGGTCGAGCAGTCAATGGTACCGTCTGGGAATTCCAGCTCAAGACCTTGACCTTCAGGAACGCTGCCAGACTGGGAGGAAGAGGTCTCTATCGAAGACGGTGTGGCAGTCGTAGAAGTGACGATTGGCGCAGAGTCGGATGAGGCGGTTGAAGTCGGGGGTACAGGGTTGGTTGTCGACAAGTGCGCAGGCATACTCGAGGCTGGCTCGGTCGAAGGTTCCGGCGCTTGCGAGGACTGGACTGGGATTGCCTTGACATCCTCCTTCTCTTGGACGGCTACTGACGGTAGAGACGAGGCAACCCCAGTGGCCGCAGTAGTTGCTGTTGGCTTCGCGATGGCTCCATGGCTGAATGATAAGCACTCTGAAGGGACGTTGGTTGGATCTTCCCATGCCAAAGTGCCAGCATCGATACCTTGGCAGACTTCGTCCTGGCCCACAATCTTGCCGTTGAGGACAAAGGCAACAACAGTGGGTCCTGGAACGTCCACAGTCTTGAAAACTTCAGCGGCAGATCGCCTCACGGCGTGAAGATGCTGGTGGTTGTGGATTTGAGTTGGCGAAGCTCTAGCAATGGCTCCAGCCGTTCCTAGCGTCAAAATAACGACGTCAATAAGAGCGCGAAAATACATCTTTCGCTTATTCTGGACGCGATCGTGGCTAATGAAACGAGGCTAGAGTGCGGCGTAGGGTCGTTCAAAGACCCTAATTGGCTGCAGTACCGACTGTGGGATAAGGTATGGATGTTGGATAGGTACTATTGGTGGGCATATGTCAGTCTCGCGTTAAGACATTGCGACGCTGCAAGGGCGTTGACGGCGTGTAGACGACCGGCAACGAACGACCATTGTTAAATTCTCTGGCAAGCAAATATGACTTTCGAAACAACAATGTGCATGCACAAACAACGTACAATGAGTGTGGTGATGTGTTGGCCTTGTCAATGCTGTTGGTCGACTAAGTGAGATTGTGATCTGACTGAATGGGAGAGCTGCCGGCTTGCGGTTTGCTTTCAACGAGTATGATATGAAGTGTAGGTGCTTATTGGAAGAGGGTTGGAAGAGGAGAATGAATCAAGACAGCAGGAAGTTGTACTGAGTAAGAAATTGGAAAGAGTGGTAATTGAAGAGAATGTAGTTGTCGTGGTTGTGCAGGGCGGACCAAGTAAACGCAATGGTGCTGTGGGTAACTGCAGGGCTAGCGCGACTCATGTCCCGACCAATCAGCGTTTGGCAGGTGTTGCTGGCGGGACTCAGATGACTTTGGCTTCACAACTTGGGACTTCTGCTCTCTCTACATTCCCTCGTTTGACGAACAGATCGCATACAATGCGCGACACGGTCGGAAGTCACACTATGTTGCTTACCAGAATTGCTGCTTGACTAGTGGTCGTCTTCTTTAGGTGTATGGGCCGGCGCCGAAAATGTGTTGCTGATGGAGGTGAATTTGATGCTGGATTCTAGGGACAAGAATATTTGATTCTTAGGTATTTTTGAAGGAGAGAGTGGGAGGTGCTGGGTTGAAGTAAGAATCCGTTTGGAGAGAGGGTATTTGAGAGCTTTTGATGGAAGGGCAGAGCGGTGAGATCGAGAGAGGAAGGAGCCGCCATTGTGAACACCGCGCACTTGTTCAATTATTCATTCTGTCCTTGGAACAATTTCCAGATCACTCCACATAACAATTTTCATACTGCTGGTAAGCTAATTCATTCTCTCCTCTTTCTCTCAGGACTTCAAGACGTTTCATCGAATCATGAATGCTGCAACTGGCTTTTCTTTTTCCAATGGTGGGAAAAGAATTCATTATGAAGCAATGTAGTGAAGCAATGTAGTGGAGTCTCGAATTGTGGTCAAGGCTTTTCAAAGTACGGTGCTACCCCACACTTTGCGCTGGTGGGCTGAAACAAAAGACGGTCTCCCCCTGGTTCTAGCCAACAGAGGTATGAATACGCGGTGGTACCTGCAGAAGTTGGAGCGGTGAGAACTTTCGCCGAGGCAGAATGTGGGGGCAGTTGTAGGCTCGGCAGGTACTCGAAGCCTCCAATGTCTCTGGAAATGATTGACCGAAGTTCGATTTCTCTGCTCTACTGGAGGTCCAAGTCATGCGTGCCGTGCATATCGCTCAATGAAAGCTACAAAGTATTCCGGTTGTGCAGAAAGCAAGTGGCATGCTCCAGCTTTTACCAGGTGGGTTTGCTGTTCAATAGACTCAACATTGCGTGCTTTTCCCCTAGTGCCGGTACTTGAAGCAGCCAATCACCACATGAGCATGAGCGGTACCTGAAGGCTTTCAATATGACCGAACGTCTCCAGTAGTACGTGGCAAGACCCGAAATACTTGTATACCGCAGTCTCCCGGGCGAAGCCAATTGTAACGAATACCGAAATGGCCGAAAGGGTCACTCGCTGCATCACTTCTTTCTCTTCCAGGCGCTTTGGTAGCGCTACAGTCTATGCCTTTCATTACGGTAGGAGAAAAGCTCATGGAATTCCAGTCTTATGCATGTATGCCCTGCATAAGCCCTAATCGCTCAGAATTTCATCGCTCAGAATTTCTCGAGCACCTGCGCTTTCAACGAATGCACTGCAACCACATCGGAGTCAGCCTGTACCAATCCTTTGCTCAGCGACATTGTATCCTCCTTTGTCGGCACTGGCGCCACTACCCCACCTTTCGTGCTCTCGCAGCGAAGAAGTGGGTCGCGACGTCCGTGGAGGAGCTCTTCGCTGTTGACGAAGAAAGAGAGGTCTCCAGGGACAACGGATCAAAAGGAGCTCTTAGCGCTTACTGGTCTCTTGACAAATAGAGAGCAAGGCAGGTTTTCAGTCTCAAAGGACTAGGCGACGAAAGCCAAGTCTTCCAGATTTACGACTATAGTGAGACCGTGAGTTCTATCAGGCAACAGGCGGTGAAAAGCAGTAACGCTGCGTAAATGTCGTGGACAGCGACCAGCTAACGTCAGATCCATCCGGGGAACAGGGAAAGCTTGCGCATCTCCCGACCCGTATCCGCTTTCCTCCTTGAGAAGTTCTAGAACGAGAATATGCAGCCCTGTTCTTTTTTCGCTCAACAATTCTGATGGTGGGGCGAGAAACCAGCGCATTTGTTCGCAGGGCGGAAATATTGGGCTGCAGGATTCAAGGGATGCAGTATACTGCTACTCGGCATTAGTAAGTCCCCTACGTGGAAGGATGCAGACTACCACTTGGCACTGGTATGCTCCTAAGATCACCCTTACGTGTTCGTCAAGCACATGGAAAAAATAAGAAACGCTGGACGGCAGCAATGGGAGGACTTTCCGAGCAAAACGAACAGGCGGCTTCAATCGCAGAAGAAGAGCTAGCGAAGGCTGTTAGGAAAAGGAGACTTAGTGAAAAGACGAGGGCTTCAGCACCTTGAGGACGGGGTCCTGCAACATGGACTAATGCGCATGTTCTACCGCTCTGCTTCTATCATGTTTGGTCCCAAGCGATGATAAATGTAGTTGTCATGGTGGGATAACTGTTTGCAGGGGGTTCTTCACCACACCCTGCTTCCCTACATGCTAAAAGTTGTCAGGGCACAACGAGGCACTACTAGTGAGAGGAAAGAGAAACGTGTTGATGTTCGCCGGCGATGTGGGCGACTATCGTGCTCTCGCCACAGAAGATTAGAGACTTGTTTGGGCCACTCCTGGAGTGGTGTCTGCGATGATATCTAGGTGTTAGCTAGCCTTTGGGTGTCACCGCATTTAGATCTCTAGTCGTTTCTATGCCGGTCTTTCCAACCTTGCGCGATGACTCGAAAAACTAAGCGGTAGAGATAGCGTTGTGGTAGATGTGATCACTCGTTGATTGGGTATCTAGCTCGCTCAACTGCTGGCTTTCTTGGTCATGAAGATTTAGTCACCAAGCCAATTACACATTAGCCTCATTTTTTTGCGTAGCATTCGGTCACAATCGTCCGAATCCTTCATTGCGATGAATTTTACAGGGCAATGCTCTCGTCTTCTTGTACAACACTTTCGTCCTCTCCTCACCGCAACGCCTTCCTTGCAAATGTCGGCAACACAAAGCTCGCCTTGTGAATCTCCTTGTTGTAGTATCGACATAGCTTGTCCTCCTCTTGAGTATCCCAGCTGCGCACCGGCGTTGTGACGTCTCTATCTTTGTCCTTGCTGCACACCATGAAGCCGATCTGGCCCGAAGGATAGGTGGGGATGGTGGTGTAGGCGTACTCGACAGTAGGGAAGACTTCCTTGCAGGATTTCTTGAGGTCGGTAATGAGGGAGAGGTGGAGCCACTGGTTTTCCGCTGCAGCAACTGTCAGCTAGGTCGAGGGAGAGAGAGTATGTCTGAGCATCGCAGAATGACGAGGACGGACAACCTTGGGTCGTGATAACCCCGCCTTCCTTCAGTGCCCCGTACAATAGCTCAAAGTATGGCTTTTGGAACAAACTCTCTGCTGGACCCTCTGGATCACTGCTGTCTGTGATGATGACGTCGAACTCGTTCTTCTTATCCGCCAGAAATTTGAACCCGTCACCGATGTGCGTAGAGACGTTTGGATGTTGGAAGCCTATGCTCATGCCTGGTAGGTATTTCTTAGAGAGACGGATTACGGACTCGTCGATGTCGCAGAGGATTGCAGTCTCAACTGTCGAGTGTTTGACGACTTCACGGAGGACACCGCCATCACCACCGCCGATGACGAGGACGGATTTAGGATCGGGGTGGGAGTTCATGGCGAGGTGGGTTATCATTTCTTGGTAGCTGTTCTCCCGTCAGTAAGGCTGAGGTAGAGAAACGAAGATTGGTTGGAGACGTACGCAAATTCATCCCTCTCTGTGCATTGTATGACATTGTCGAGGACCAGTACTGTGCCATGATCGCTGGATTCAAAGATGAGGACGTCTTGGTATTTGGATTTCTCGTGGTGGAGGACCTGGTTGACTTTGAGAGTCATGGCCTGGCCAGGCCACATGTTAGAGATCTCGCGGAACCAGCCATCTATGCGGTCTTAATCAGCTTAGGCTCGTAGTGGATCAGCAGGAATCAATACAGAGCTGCCTGAGTACCTTTGATGGTTGGATGTGTGATTTCAGACATTGTTCGAGCAGCAGCGTTCTTGATGTGCCTTTGAAAACTACAACTGCTGACTTCGATTGACAATGTGGAGCCGAACAGTTGAAGAAATCCAAGTGGGTGGAGACAATCTGGAAGTCCAGAGGACAAGGTGATTTGGAAAGGGTTGCACCAGAAGATTGAAAGTTATTTGGCGCGGCACGTCACGGCAAGTTTCACGTCATTGCATGGACTTGCCTCATGCAGGCTGTGGCAGATGAAACGCATCAGATTTTCTCTTCTATGGGATGGTCCTAAGGATTAGAGATTTGGAGCCTGTGACGAGGAGGCGTTGCCAGTGACAAGACTCAGCTGAGACCTGATGTATCTGGTGAGGCTTTTGAAATGAGCAGCGTAGATAAATCCCGCATTACTCGCCCGAGGCATAAATACTTCGTAGAGCATTAATCGGTTTTATGAATGGCAGATGGGTGAGCGCCTTGCTGGAAACCTATCCTCCATTGCTCTATACTTTCTTCTCCAACAACTCAGACAAGCTGAGAAAGTTGATGAAAAAAGAGTTGTTTCGCGTCGACCAGCGGCAGTGTAAGGCCGGTGACACAGTGCCAGGAAGCATGAGCAAGCTCAGAGGCAATCCGACAGTTGTAAAAATTGATTTAATCAATAAAAGGTCCGTAGACCAATTTCAGAGATTAAACTGAAAAGAACAGATACTACACTTGATCTAAGCCAAAAGGCAAAGAGAGCTGAAGAGAAAATTTTGGTCCGGGTTCTGGGCGTAATATATACTCACTCGCTTAGCTAGCGGGGACGCTAATGTTTCACCTGCGCTATCCGGATCTCGAAATCAAAACGGGAATGGAGACTCACACCACTGGTGCCTTTCGCAAAGGTTTCATTTTCTCAAGTTAATTCATCTACTCTTCAATACCTTTCTCATGCACAGCTTATTATCGATCCTTCTCTGCTTCTGCCCGTCGCTAATTGTAGCATGATCTTTGCAGGTTGCCTCTTGATCCTTCTGATGCTTCACCTTCCACAATTGAGACGCATTTTCCTTACTCGAAGCTCGGTCGTCTGTGTCACTAATCCAACACTTGCCAGGGTAAATTGTTTTTTCTAATGGCGTTGCTCTTGTTGGCAACTTGGGACCTGAGAGCCCGAAGCAAATCCTGCATTCTTTCTACTGCAATCACTTGAAGCTTAAGCATTCGATTCCTTCAACCCTTGCTCCGTAGAACCCGAATGGTCCACATCCAGCCCCGAAAGAATAACACCTCTCAGCAAACACTACTTCCACGGGACGAAGCCATAAGCAATACTGTAGCATCGAATCCGCTATCCAGCCTAGTCTCCAACCACCCTGAAACATCTGGCGCCCTTGAGAGAGAAAGAACCACCTCCTCGTTCTCTCGGGTTTCCACGGTAGCAGTAGGCGGGGGGGCTTTCGATCCACACTGGCGACGCTGCGCACTCTGCTGTGAAGGGATCATTCGAGAGTTTTTAAACATTGGTAATCTCGGTGAGCTTGAGCGAGCCTCATCTTCTTGTTTCTCTCATGCAAGGGCTGAACCCTGGGGAAGCCCGTCTGCTTAAGACTAAAAGTCGTCGACCTCCACAATGGTGGGAACCCGGGCTTTTCAAAGTGTTCATAGGACGAAGAGTGAGGATCTTGATGTTGTAGAAAGGTATTCGAAAAAGCCCACCCTTCGCGTTTAACTGTCGAACTTATCTCTAAAAATCAGCTTTGAGCAGCCCAATGCAAATCGCTCAGTTGTAGCTCCCGTTGTGTATATGTTGAACTGCCAAGGCCTTTTTGCTTTCTTGTCATTGCAACTATCTACGACTCTCTATATATGACTTTTGCTCGATCTGCTTATCTGAGAAAGAGAGTGAACAATGATTACAAAGAGGCAGGCGAACCCAGTCGAGACCTACATTGGCCACATACCACTCCCCTCGGTCAAACAATGTCATCCTCGCTGTTCGATCCTTCCACCAATTCAGCTTCCGTCAACCCATGCCCTGCAGGATCCGGCTCCAACCATATCTTGAATTTGGTGACGCCCTTCTTCCTATCCACCCTGAGACTCTCATTAAATGCTCTTCTCATGTCTTCAAAGGTGTTCTTGTCGCCTCTCCGGATTGGGTATTCCATTTCCACCTGTGAAGTGGACAGCTTGAATACGATTTCTTCGACACGCTTTTTCGAAGTATATGATGCAACCTCGTCAAAGACTCCGCCAAGAATCTTGGCTCGAAGTGTTCCTTCGGGCCACAAAGTATAGGAAAGACGAGGAGTGCGAGCTGTGATGATGAAGTATTGTACTTGAACTTCTGGTTTGGGGGCATCTTGAGGTTGCTCCCTTGTGGCTGTCGATGAAGCGATCAGACTCGGCAGTGAAAGGGGATTTTGCTCCTCGATCACACTGCTATCTAATAGGATTGATTGATTTGTCGCGAGTCCGGGACCAGGATAGTATGGAGGTTCATCAGCAAACTTCAACGACTCCCCGTTTGGCCGAGATAGGGGCTGGCCATCGCCACCATATTCCAAGATGTCGAGATTCAGTGCACCGTCATCCGGTGGCCTTGATGTCGGCCGCGACGTGAAAGCGTCTTCGACTTTTATCGCAGGCGACCTTCGGTGTCGGCTTCTAGAGAAGGACGCTAACGGTGTGTCCGAATCCTCATCACTCACCATGACGATGCTCGACTCCTCTGTTTCGTTCTTGTACTTCATGGATTTGGGTGTCTTGTGGAGTGCGTCTGGCTGTTGCGAGGCAGTTCGCTTTCTATTTGACCCCTGTATGGGCACAGACTCATCATCACCTTCGCCATTGTTGCTCGGCTTTCTCGCTAGGTCCGAATTCCGCAGTGAAAGTCGGCTTGGGAAGCCAGCGGGACCGGCTTGTATGCCTGCTAGAGGGCCCTGAAGCCCCATCTGGGTAATCGGAGCAGGGCATGCTCGCCAATGATTTCGAGGGCTCTCTCGAGGCTGTCCGGTGATCAGCGCAACAAACTTGCAACGTCTCGTCCACAATTCTTGGGATGCTGCTGAGCTTGATGGCATCATACCTTGCTAGTCGTAGCATGCCACACTCCATCACCATGTCCGAACTCGGAGTCTGAAGGCGTCGAGTGAAAGGGAAGACCCCCATAGTTAGCTACGGTTAGCTGCCGTTGGCTTATCAGTCTTAATGCCCCATCTTTGCTTGAAGACAAATCCGTCACAGGACGGCTTACATCTGGAGGAAAGTATTGTCTTGAACTGTGACCAAGTAAGTACAAGTCCTAGCTTCGACCAACAATATAGAGAGGCGATCTCACGTAGGACGAGGCGGAGGTGTTCCTGGGCCAGGCTGCTGCCGTTGAATATCTATAAGCTGCTGATGCCCCGAGGTAGGGTTGACTCCTCGGGAGGTGGAGCCCTGATCACTGAGAGCGATCTTTAGCCCGTTCTGGGCCCGGTTCTTTTGCTCTACAGCTTGCACTCCATGCCTATTCTGCCGCCAGAATAGCTGTCGGAGTATTTCCATGATCCTACAGACCTCAGCAGCTATTGCAATTTTCAGAGACACTGTGAACTCACCGAAGTCTGTCCCTGGGATATTGTATTACACGTCTGGTCGGCGCACCCCAATATTTGACGCCGTAACCTCCTACATCAAGAAAGTGTTGGGCCATTAGGCCCAGTTCATATCGAATCGTCCGTGAACCCCAATCTCTGAAACCAGTTCCGTGGATGCCGCTTCGACTTATGTAATTATATTGCGCATACTCTCGAGTGGTGTTCTTCAATTCACACCACATGTAACCCTCAAACCCAGCAAGTTCGCACAGCTTTCTTACACTTGGAATATCGCGTGTAGGTATGGGATTGTCGTGTAAAGGCATCATCGGTACGAAGATTCCCTTAACCATGTGAAATGCAAGCAAATGCCAGGAGAAGACGAGGGAACAGCCGGTTTTGAAATCGAATTAGAGGGAGGGAGAGAGGGAGAGAAAATAGCTGCCCGTTTTCTGCGTAAGACTTGGATAGGCTAGTAAGGTCACATATCACATTTCCTAGCTTTTTTCCCCTTGAAGGACTGACATGGATCTTTGCATTCGGACGGATACATTAGCACCTCCAAATGCATGTCATATCATTTAGATTTGTTGGTCAAATAAGATGTCACATATGCTAGCCTTCATCGCTCTCGGTTGCTCGAGAAGGAAAAGTGCATTGGGCCAGACACATTACAGCCTCGTCAAGATTACACGACTAAGAGCTTGTTTCACATGAGCCGAGCTGGATTAGAAAACAGAGCATGATACATGTAGGCAAGATACTTTACGGTAACATTGAAAATGAAGGACAACAACAACAACCACCGCAATGAATCAACTTGACAGGCTTGCAACGTTTCAGGCTCTGGGGCTTCTTTAGCGCTGGCTTTCTTAGACATTCAATGTTTCGGATAGTGACAGGATCCGTTACAGCACATTTAACATCCGTGAAAGAAGTGAGGAAGAAGACTGCATCATCGGACAAGCACCAAACCTCTTCTTGTAGGCTCCTGCGGAGATTAGCGTATCGGTGTGAGACGAATGATTCGGTGTGACCAGGAATAACTATGAAACCATTCTGCTAGGTGAGAAAAAGAGGCGCGGTAACATTTTGATGCAAGAGCATCAGCCGAGTTTGTACGTCAACTTGTTGCGGTGTTGCAGTGTTGTGATACTACTCTAGCGAACTGGAGAATGTTGCTTTGTAAGTTGGAAGAAAATGGGTAAAGGGAGGTGAGCACTCGGAAGCATAACCGGCATTGGGTAAAGAAACCCCCCGCACTGTGACATTCCGGCCGGGCTTTAGCCGGAGCCCCACATCCGATATGATCGAGTTTCCTAGTGCAATATTAAGCAATATGACTGCTCTGCTCTGATCGACTCTCCTTCATACAATCATATACCTTGCATGAATGATTAGTTGGATAACAGAAAATATTACTCCTAAACGTCATGCCTTCAGACACTGCTGGAAAAGTAAGCCAAGCAGGTTACATGTCCACTCCATACGTCATTTGCTAATTCTTCTCCGGCCAGACCATTACCTGCAAAGTACGCCAGATCCCCAATGGAGGCATGGCAGGATGCAATTGACGCTCTTTAGGCTGCCGTAGCTTGGGAAGCAGGCAAGGACCTCTCCATCGAAAACATTGAAGTCGAAGCACCGAAAGCGCACGAGGTCCGCATAGAAATATACTATACTGGTGTCTGCCATACAGGTATGCGCCACCATGCTCTTGGAAGCAGAAGGGAAGCTGAGATGAGGCAGATGCGTACACACTTTCTGGAAAAGATCCAGAGGGAGCCTTCCCCATAGTCCTCGGCCATGAGGGCGCTGGAATCGTCGAGTCCGTTGGCGAAGGTGTCACTAACGTGAAGCCTGGAGACAATGTCGTGGCTCTCTAGTATGTTCTTCCAGCTGAGCTGACTCCAGACGGAGGATCGCTGACAACGCTTTTGCTCTCCAGCACACCTGAGTGCGGCGAATGCAAGTTCTGTAAATCCGGCAAGACGAACCTTTGCGGCAAGATCAGAGCTACACAAGGCAAAGGCGTCATGCCCGACGGAACATCGCGGTTCAAGTGCAAGGGCAAAGAGCTGCTACACTTCATGGGCACCTCGACCTTCTCCCAATACACCGTCGTTGCCGACATTTCCGTTGTAGCCATCACTTCCAAAGCGCCAATGGACCGTACCTGCCTGCTCGGTTGCGGTATCACTACCGGTTACGGGGCTGCAGTGGTGACTGCGGATGTAGAGAAGGGCTCGAACGTTGCAGTCTTCGGCGCTGGTTGCGTCGGCCTCTCGGTCGTCCAGGGCGCGGTAAAGAATGGCGCTGGAAAGATCATAGTCGTGGATGTGAATGATGGCAAAGAGGCCTGGGGCAAGAAATTTGGCGCGACCGATTTCGTCAACCCAACTAAGCTTGGCGGTAAGAGCATCCAAGAGCACCTGGTTGAGATGACGGATGGAGGGTGCGACTACACCTTCGACTGCACGGGCAACGTGGGCGTGATGAGAGCGGCACTCGAGGCCTGCCACAAGGGTTGGGGACAGAGTATCGTCATCGGAGTCGCAGCAGCTGGCCAAGAGATTAGCACTCGACGTAAGTATCATGACCCTGTGGCTGCGGACCCGGGCTGACCTGCTCTCAGCATTCCAACTCGTCACCGGCCGTGTATGGAAGGGGTGCGCTTTTGGTGGAATCAAAGGCCGCTCGCAGCTCCCAGATCTGGTGGACGACTACATGACCGGCAAGCTGAAGGTCGATGAATTCATCACCCACAGGCAGCCATTGGACAAGATCAATACCGCATTCCAGGATATGAAGGCGGGGGATTGCATCAGATGTGTGGTGAACATGAGGGAAGTATAAGCCAATCACATTGAGATATCTCCAATGTACATAAGTAAAATACTCGCCTTCTTCTTGCAAGTCTCGATCACCGCAAATGTCTTGGCAGACTAGCCTGAGTTCCCGAAGCCGCTAGAGCTACCATCCCCATCCTTACCTCAGCTAAGATACCCCTAGAATACATAACCATCAGGGGCAAATAGTGAGAATCGGAAGCTTCACCAGAGTTCTGCACCAAAGTCCCACGAACCAGAGCCGTCCAACCACATCAGTGACCGCAGCCGCTAAGTACTAGTACAAGCAGCAACGGGCGGCCGGCGTGGGACAGAACCTGTCTGGAGCCAAGGCACGACAATCCTGCCTGGAAAACGGCTTTTTCGTAAAATAGGCTACATGCTCGGGCGTGGGTAGCGCTTCAGTCTGTTGGTTGTGATGAAGGACTTGGACTCGCTTGATCACATCGCGACGCTCGGAGAGCTGGCGATTTCTTTCTTTCTTTCTTTCATTCTTTCTTGCTGTAAGTAGGGTGGGACGAGGACGGTTCGATCTTCGAATAGGAGTACGGGTACGGCGTAGAAGTGGAAGGGGATTCGTGAGATGGATTACTTTTGGAGTCACCAAATGTACTTTATTATCCATAACCCGCCAAGTGCGTCTCAGCCGTGATAAGGGGGTATATGAGAGCCGTTGAGCCAAAAATCGTCGCTAGTATCGCCCCCGTATCCCTCTTCCATTACACTCCGTGTCAACTTTTGAACCGAAGCATCTTCCGAAAATCTATCGTACATTCATTTCCATGGCCTCATTGACTTCCTTAAGAATTCTTGGGTATTGTCCTCGACATCATCTCTCCTGCGATTGGCCTATTATGTTCCATGGTGCCGTAGCGATTGAGACGAAAGTGGTAGGGGCGGATGCGTGAATGCCGTCTTGGGGGTAACGGGCAAGACGTCCTCTCGTGAATGTCGTAAGACTCTGTCAACAAGGCCTACCGGGATCCCTGACTTCCGTCTTTGTGTCTCCTCAACCGCAGAGATGATGGCCCGCGGCGCTGCGTCTTGAGCCGATAGATCAATTCAGCGGATAATAATGCATAAACGGTGGTGTCTCGAACGGACTGCTCCCCGCACTGCTCGACCCGCCACTGTTTTCCTGCTTGAATTCCACCTGTTGCCCAGATCGCTCAGCCCGCTTGCCAAGGTGTCCCGACCCGTTGTACTTTTCAATCAGATGCTGTGGCAACAGGCTGCCGATAGCTGGCAGCGTATCACGTATTTTGGCCATCACCAGAGGCAGGAAGCGAGACTCGCCGCCGCGCAAAGTGGAAATGAGGGTGAGCAGGGAGTTGAGGTATTCTTGCGGGCCGGGCTCGAATTTGCGGGATTCGAGGGGGACGCACGACATAACGTCGATGAGGGTGCAGGCTACGTCAAAGACTTTTTCGATCTGTGAGATGGTGTTAGTGGGTTGAATGATGGATTGGTAGAGCGGGCTCGGGACGGAGAGAGATGCTTACGAGGCCGATGCCGTGGACTTCCATAGACTGTTTTGAGAATTGGCGTGTGACCTCTACGAGATCTTTAGCAATCTCAATGGGGAATCTGAACGTCATTGAGGTATCCGGCGACGTTGAAGAGAGGAACCCGTTGGCGATGGAAAGCTGCCAGACCATTGTGCGAAGCCATTGTTGAGACGTCCGCAGGTCTGCCGCTTGGCTCTCGGTCGTATTTAGGAACTGGGGCAAAGCTTCTGTGAGCTGCTGTTGTAGCCGAGCGAGGGTTAGAGGAGAGCAATCTGTTCTGGACTTGTTCCAAAGCCCGATGAAGTTGTCGTCGAATGGTCGGTAGAGGTTCACCAGGTAGATGAAGCCCGCAAGAGAATAATTCGTTGGATCTTGATCTACTGTCGGAAGACTGATCGTGGCGTGCAGAGTCAGTGGCCGATGTTTCTGCAATGCGTATGCTCTAAGATAATGTTAGTGGAGGTTCACAGCTGTTGCGGGAGAGAGCGGTAAGGTTCGTGTCGCCTGTCAAGGAATCGGGCCGATTGATTGAGGCTAAGCAATGAAGCTGCTTACCTTTCTGTCACGAATAGTAGCCAGAAGAGTCGTCTTTTCCATGACGTCTCGATTACGTTGTCGAACATATACGTGTTCTCGTCCTGCATGCCCAGGATCTGGGCTAATGCTGTTGCTTCTCTCAGATGAAACCAGGCGGTGTTGTGCTTGTTGAGGCCGAAAGAGCAGCCGAAGAGGAAAAATGAAGAGATGACTGTATTGACAGTCGGGCTCTCGACATAGTCATAGCCCTTGCGTACGCGAATAGCTTCTTCCATCAATACAGAACCCATTCTTGGGTTAGTAACTGAGCCAGCCGGCTGGTCCATGAGGTGGCCCGTCTTCAGTACGATACCAGGCTGGATGAGCATGAAGGCCAAGAATGACGTGATCAGGCAGTATGATTCGACGGAGTGACCCATCTCGCCGACAGCATGCCGTATTTGATCTCTATACAAAATCGGCATCGTAGGATACATTTGCGTGAAGAAGAAGTCGGTGCAGCCTTCAATGAGCTCATGGGTTAGGAGGCCGGAAGCTCTGGCGTATTGTGTGGGTGATTGTGGAGGACTTCCATAGCTGTCCTTGCCATCTTGCAGCATCATGGAAGTAAGGTCTGACTGCTTCTGCGTCTCTCTGAGCTCGGAGATGACTTTGGCTCTGCTGCCCTTGGGGCCTTTTTTCTGGGGGATAGCATCGTAGGTGCATGACAGCCCGGCTTGACTGCAATTCCCACATGGCTGGCGACTATTGCAACGGACCTGTCAAACAAGCTGTAAGGTTCTGTCATACTCGCATAGCTCAGTTTGATCATCATACCTTACGACGGTGGCAAGCATCACAAGCACGTTTTGTAGGGATCGACATGTCGGGGATAATCTGGAAGCGGAGGGAGAAGGGAGATCTTCGCTGGGAAGGTCAGGCACAATCATGACAACAATAATATCTTGGGAAGATGATGTAGATATGATGCATTGAGAAAGATGTAACTATAATAAGAACGGCATGGACTCGTGGTACCTGAGTTCTGACAATGCTTATAATAACCTGGGCAACATCACTTTGCATCTTGGTACTCTTACACAATGCGGGTTGGGAAAGCAAGAAAAAGCGGATTTTTCGCCGTGCATGGCCACATTTGCAGGCATTTTTAGCAAGAAACCCAACACACCGTGCCTCATGCCTCATGCAAGATGAGAGCCGACGGAAGCCATGTGGTGCCTCATCACGATCCAGGTTCTACGAGCCGGAGATTTTTTTGGATTTTTTGGATTTTTGGAATGAAAATTTTCACGAAGTTGAAGAAGCAAAATGTGCGCGTGGATCCAATCAAAGTCAGGGGGTTAAGAAATGACCATTCGGCAGAGTACCGGCAAAAGTCACAACAGTCAGCACGGGCCCTTCTTGCTGCAATCTAAGCATTTCTCCGGGCATAGTCCCTCGGGTCGCCACGCTTTTTTATTCCTTGTATCACATGCTAAAAGAACGTTCTACATATAGCTTCTATAGACTATAGCCCCACAGGAAAAGCTTCTGGATCGACTTCCAGAACGCACCAAGAACAATCCTTCAACTCTAAATTCCGCCTCGTGGGGCCTGCTAACGCGTGGCAGGGAGGGTAGGGAACAATAATGATTCGCTTCAGATGCGGCCAGATAATGCGTGATAAGGGTAGCGTCGACTGCATTGTAACGCTGTTGCTTTTTCCGAGTCTGGAGGCATCGAAAGGGTGCAGGCATTTGTTCACGGTAGTCGGTAATGCAGGTGATAGAGCAATGGAAGCCCCGAAAAAAACTGGGTGTGTCGGTAGGGCCCGGTGACGGAGGCGAGAGATTTACGGACCTTCTTTCCGCCATACAGCAAAATATGATGTATCCACTACTAACCACGACAAGCCTTTATTCTTCACCTTAGCTGCCATGTAAGTAAGACCCACGCTCGTACAATTTCGCCTACACCCAAAATGCGCCATATAAACCATTGGTTCTCGCCTATACTGACCACTTGAAGACGGTACGAGGGTACGAGCATCCACACCGCTGCCGCGCCTGGCGCCCCCAACCTGATTTCTCAACCGCGTCCGCTCATAACTGCCGGCTGGGAGGTTGACAACAATCACAAATAATCTCACTCATCTAATCTAAGATACTCTTAATAGCTTCAAGCCAAGACACTCGGCCTTCTCTAACAATAGCTGTTGTTGGAAACTCTGCGAGTCAGCATTACTAGCCACGCACCCTCAGTGCGACGGTCGCCGCCGTCCAAGAGCTACCAGCTCGGGGGTACGTAACTTCATCTTTAACAGCTGAGAGCCAAGATAGCAAGCGCCACCATTCGTACAACGCCCTCTGTGTACTTGATATCCCAACGCCTCGGATCCACACGTCTTACGACGCCCTGCCACGCAGCTCAACAGCTCTTAGCCACGAGCTCACATCCCCAACCGCGGCAAGCCAAGAAATCTACATCTACGGCTTTCGTAATTCTTTCCCAAGGCGTTTGGTGCGGTTCCGGACACCCCTACAACCGACGATGCGTCTTCCCTACATGCCCCCCAGCCCTCCTCCCTCCTCGGACTCCTCCGCTACCGCCGCATACACGCAACTCTCCTCCCGCCGCTCCCCCAAACCCCTCTTACAGCTCGATCTCGCCCTCCTACACTCCCCTCCCGTCGCCTCAGGCTGGTCCTCATTCCTTGGCTCCATACGCAACCAGACAAGCCTACCCGCAGATATACGCGAATTGTGCATCTGCCGGGTAGCGGTGCTGAACGGAGCCGTTTACGAATGGGAGCACCACGTCCCGATCCTACGGGAGGCAGGGGTAGGAGAACGAGCCGTGGAGGAAGTCGAAAGTCGAAAAGCCTGGCGGGGCTGGAAAGCTGAAGATGCAGACGCAGCAGCGGAGGCAGAAGACACACAACATGATGACTACGGGGGCTTGAGCGAGAAGCAAAGAGCCGCACTCGCGTACACTGATGCCATGACTATAGGTGTCAAAGTCAGCGATGAGATTTTTGCCGAGCTGAAGAAGCGCTTTGATGAGCGAGCTGTTGTGGAGATCACCGCGGCGGTGGCGGCTTACAACTGCGTGAGTAGGTTTCTAGTCGCGTTGGATGTGGGAGAGATGGGTGAGAAGAAGAAAGAAGAGCAATGAAAATATACATCATCGTGAGAAAGTCGCACGTGCCTACGACGAACATGATTATCAGGCCAGACCACTACCAACGAAGATTGAGAACAGCGGCTGTTCTACCGGCTTCAACTGCAACTGCGCGAGCCCAAACACAGGATCCTTGATGCAACAGGGCGAACGCTGAACTATTGGTGATTATGATGAATTAGTCGCTTACGTACGCCAGGATCTATGTACAGAGATCGTCACAATTTGATCTATAGTGTCACGGCCTAATAAGCAACGCCATATGGATGCGGCTCAATGCTCTCGATATCGATATACCCATACGAGTACATCCCGGTGTCATGGGCCATGAGATCACTCCAGTGTCCCATATCTTTCATAAATGCCTGCTCATTCTCCTCCTTGCTAAGATCAATCGGCTCTTGGTCCTTGCCGATCATGCGAATCTGGCTGCCAGCAGCCACGTTCGTGAGACCAAAATTGTTCTCATCCAATCGCTGTTTGATAGCGCCTTTGACCGTCCCGTTTAGGATGTCGGCGCATATTCTCGGCTCCTGGCAAACGGGACGAGCCATGCCTACGCCGTCCACAGTGTTCAGGGCATTGACCATGGCGCCGACCGTCTTGAAGCCGCCGGTAATATAGGTCTTCGTCTTGGTGAGGGCTGGTACAATGGCCTCCGCGAAGTCCAAGAAGAAAGCTTCTCTCTTCTTAGTACTGTCCCTCTTGTGCATGAACGCCAATTCCTCGTAGGTGCCTCCACTCAGCTCTACGAAGTCGAACCGGTTGGCTTCGAGCGCGGCGCAGAGCTCTTTACATTCTTCAGTGTCGAAGCCACCTTTTTGGAATTCGACACTGTTGATCTTGATGCCAAGGATGAATGATCCGGGGACGCGCTTGTGGATGCGTTGGGCGATTTCCATAATGATGCGTGAGCGGTTTGCGAGAGAACCTCCATACTGGTCGGTCCGTTTGTTGGTGGATGAGGCGAGAAACTGGGCGAGCAGATACCCGTGAGCACCGTGAAGTTCGATCCCGTCATAGCCTGCGGCGTGTAGATACTCTGCTGCATGTGCGAAGCCTTCGATGATCCGCTCAATTTCTTCTGATGACGCAGGGTGAGGCTTTGCGAATGTCATGCCCATGACATTGCCCTCAAGCTGAACATCACTGGCCGAGACAGGGTCCTTTTGGATACCTTCTGAGACTTGGCGGCCGGGGTGGCTGACTTGACCAATGCACAGACTGCCATGCGCCTTACTCTCCGCCGCGAGTTTCTTGAAGGCTTCGAAGCGTTCACCCTTTGGTTCTTCTGTTCGAGGTATGATAGGATTGCCGGCAGCTTCGAGCTGATCGAATTCGATCATGATGTTACCGGTGAGGATCGTGCCGAGTTGGCCTTCGCCCCATCGCTTGTAGACGTTGATGAGGTTCTCCGAGGGAATGCCGCGCTTGCTAAAGTTCTTGGGGTCCCACGACGAAATTCGCTCCGTCATAGCAGCCTTGAGACTATTGACCAATTAGCCAATGTTAATTGCAATTGAAGCGGCTTGAGAGCGTACAATCTATTTGGAGCAGTCTTGCCGCTGAATGGAAATTCAAGTGGCTTCGCGAGGGGAGCGGGAGAGACATTTTCGGATTCATAACGAGCTTCTGGTCCTACTGCCATTGTATCTGATTGAAGAATATCTGATTTGAGGGTATCCGGTTCAGAGGTAGCTGATAGCGAGGTGACTGATAAGAGCGATGATGATTATAGTTGTGTGGATATGCCGCAGCGAAAAGGCATGACCTTTTATAAAGACGAGGGTCTCGGATCGGTGCCTGAATCTGTCAATTTTGATGACTTGATCCATCCTTTTTCGGCAGATGTTTTGGCTTTTGCAATAGTGTCGAATGTTCGAAGTGACGTCGATTCTGTTGAAGAGATAACCATTCCATCGGATAAGGGTCCGATTACTTTATCGGAAGGACGCTGTTCGCGCTAAGATCTCTTCCGGGCTCGAGTCCGGGGACCAGTCCCGCTCCCTGGATATTACAACATCATCATTTCTTACGGTGCGTTCATCGGACTAGTGAATAGCTTGCAACCTCTGCGGTACGCCATTTTCAGGTCCGTCTTCGAAAGAGACTGCACGCATCGGTGTGGAAGATAAGAAACGGTGGCACAGAAGCTACTAGCGGTGGAAAACACCCAGGGACCAAGCCTTACACGAGTTGAATGCAATGTCTGATAGCGGGACTATTGTACAGCTTGAATGTAGTAATGTCTTAAGGTGTTTGAAGATTCCAAGGCGACGATTCTGGCTTCTATTTGAAAATTGCACTGGTTAAATAAGGACTGGCTGTCGGTCAGTCCGTCGCCTTCTCATTCCACTGTTCAAGAAGTCTCATTCGCATCCGTCCCGTCGTCCCCGTCCCCAACCGGTGCCCCTGCCCCCTTTAAAGTAATCTTCATAAGGTTCGAGTTATCAACATAGGTGTATGCACCTCCTAACCCAGGCGCCGCCCTGACGTCCTCACACGCCGTATTCAACTCCAGCGCCGCCAGTTGAACCGCCAGCCAGCTGCTCCGCACTTTGGCAGACGCCCTGGGCAGCTCCAGCAACACCTGACAAGTCTTGTATGTTTCGAAGTAGGGGAGTTGGAAATCGCCGGCGCCGCTGTTGTAGAAGGTACCGATGATCGGGTTCAGAGGCAGGGCGCGGAGGACGCCGGCGCAGTGGGAGAAACTGGGCTCGGTGCGCGCCTGAGCGCCGCGTCGGGTGCAGACGAAGGCGCTGTTGGAGGTCCCGTTGAGGCTGGTGTTCGTGTGGGGAAGGCTCGCTGAATTGATTAGAGTTGTGCCCTGCGGGATGGTCGCGGCGAGAGCTGAGGAGGAGAAGAGGGCAAGGCCCAAGTATTTGAGATGGAGAAGCATATGGATAACGGGAGGATGGTGTTTAAAAGAACGAGCGTATTGGTGATCAAGTCAAGCAATGAACGATGGAACATTTGGGATATTTTTCTCGGACACATGGCCTTTTATCAAAGAAATATCCTTGCGCTTGAACACCGAAAGTGAAATGCTGGCTACTTCGCATGTTCTTAGATTCATACAGATCTTTCTTCCCCACAACGCTTTTGGTGCGTCGGATTCACAGGCGCAAGTCATGCGATTTGCGCAAGAGCATGTTGTACGAGGAGTGTTTGACCTTTATACACAGCCACGACGGCAAACGTTTCTGCAGATACGCGCAAGCGGAATCCAACAGTCAGTTGCACTTTTCCACTAAGCTTCCCGGCTTTGGTGAATCATCAGTGCAACACGCGAGGGCCACAAGCCGGGTCAGGGCACGCGTTAGAAGACTGTTACGTTCGGACAATGGAACAAACACGGAATCACCTTGTATTTAATGAGGAGAGAAGAATATGATTACGAGTAGTCTTCGCGAATGATTGACATCCATTTGAGCGAGGTGTGAAGTATTTGTAGCTTGGGGTTCTTCCCAAGGCCCATCAGTCTGCCATCAGTCCTTTCCCTCCAGATAGCACTTAGTATGGACATGCAAAATCAGCATTGGATTATACGCTCAAAGAGAGTGTCGACTTTTATCGGCATTTGCTTAAAGCAGTGTTCATGAAATTGATCAAAGATTAGAGAGCAAAAGTGCAGGCGAGAGGCAAGCCTGCCTGCGGCTGCCTCGCTTGACGGCGCTTGCGATTTCGGCCGTTGGCTCCGTCCACGCATTCCATAAAGAGCTGCCTGGCAAGAAACATTATGATAGAAAAGTACGATTGATTTGATCCAAGATGGCAGAGGCACCCATAGGTATTCCGAGTCGAGCTTCGAGTTTGTCCAGCAAAAGCTGACTAGCAGTAGTCCTCGATGGAGGGACTGGGTTCCTCAAGGTTGGCTATGCAGCGCAGGTAAGCATGAAACTCGAAAAACCGTTGAGCGCTGTGACTATTTGCAACGATGCTGATCATCTGTTGAAATTCTGTAGAACTTCCCTGAGCATTCATACCCCTCCATTGTCGGACGGCCCATCCTGCGGTCAGAAGAACGAGCCGGGGACATTGTGGTCAAGGATATCATGTGCGGAGACGAAGCAGCAGCAGCTCGGTCAATGCTACAAATCACATATCCGGTATGCCCATAGCAATCGTTCTGGCTCGACGAGTATAGGAAATGGGGCTGACTGCGGGTATAAATAGATGGAGAACGGCATTGTCAAGAGATGGGACGACATGGAGCATTTGTGGAACTATACCTTTGACGAGAAGATGAAGATCGATCCTACCGGCCGGAAGATCCTGTTGACGGAACCGCCATTGAACCCTTTGAGAAACCGAGAACAGATGTGCGATGTGATGTTTGAGAAGTACAATTTTGGGGGCGTCTATGTGGCTATACAAGCGGTGCTGGCTCTATATGCTCAAGGTAAGGTACGCCTATTCTTTGCAAAGGACTGGCCTAAGCGTCTGGTCAGGTCTCAGCAGCGGTGTGGTCGTCGATTCAGGCGATGGAGTCACCCATATAGTCCCTGTCTACGAATCCACAGTCCTCAACCACCTTACTCGGCGTCTCGATGTCGCAGGTCGAGACGTCACGCGCAACCTGATTGCTCTTCTCCTACGCCGAGGATACGCCCTGAACAGAACAGCGGATTTCGAGACAGTACGGCTAATCAAGGAAAAGCTATGCTACGTCTCATACGATCTTGAGCTGGACCAGAAGCTGAGCGAGGATACGACGGTCCTGGTAGAGTCATACACACTGCCCGATGGACGTGTGATCAGAGTAGGTAGCGAACGATTTGAGGCACCAGAGTGCCTGTTCCAACCGCATCTTGTGGACGTCGAGCAGCCGGGCATTGCGGAATTCCTGTTCAATACGATACAAGGGGCAGATGTGGATATCAGAACGAGCCTTTATAAGGCTATCGTGCTCAGTGGTGGTAGCAGCATGTACCCAGGGCTACCGTCGAGGATGGAGAAAGAGATCAAGCAGCTGTGGCTGACAAAGGTGCTGGGTGGGAACCCTGAGAGGCTGAATGTGAGTCTCCAAAAGCTATACACACTACTACAATGCTGACTCTCGCTCCCAGAAATTCAAGGTCAGGATTGAGGATCCACCACGGCGGAGACATATGGTCTTTCTTGGTGGCGCAGTGCTTGCAAACATTGTAAGTCAATCGCGAAATCCTTGGCGCACAGTCTCTTTCGGCCGCTGACAATCTACAGATGGCAGACAAAGAGAACATGTGGATAACGAAACAAGAGTGGCAGGAGCAAGGGCCAAGAATATTAGAGAAGCTTGGCCCAAGGTAGTCCAAAATACTTCGGGCTCTTTCTGCCATTGCAAATTTGTACAGTATTTTATAAAAAGCTCTGGCCAACGAACCTTTCCACTGAACCGCGCTCACACCCTCTCATTCTCTTCAGAAAAGGCTTTACTGTTCTTCCGTCTGCGCTCATACTACACACGCCAAACACAATGGCTCCATTCAAAATCCTCATCATCAACCCCAACACCAATCAGTCAATGACCGACTCCCTCCGCGCACCCATAGAAAGTCTAGGCTACAACAACGTACAAAACCCCCATCAAACTGCCGCATGAAATTCTTCGCATCCAGACATCTACCCGAACGGCCCCCCCACTACCCCGCTTCCAATCCCGCCAAAAACGCGAAAACCTCCCCAGCTGACAAGCAAAGCAGACCGAATACACCTACCTCACCGCCCCATCCGGCGTCCCCAGCATCAACAACCTCGACGACGCCGCCCGATCCGCCCAGCACACCCTCCCCTCCACCCTCCCCTACACCTCCACCCACGACGCCTTCCTCGTCGCGTGCTACAGCCCGCACCCGCTCGTGCCCCTCCTGCAACAACGCACCGCCGCGCCCGTCGTCGGCATCTTCGACGCCAGCGTCCACGCCTCCGTGCAGCTGCTGCGCGCGCCGCAGCGGTTCGGCATCGTGAGCACGGGCGACGTCTGGAGGGGGATCCTCGGGGACGCGGTCCGGGGGCCCAACGTGCTCGGGCGGGAGCGGGCGGAGGGGTGTTTTCGGGGGGTGGAGACGTGCGGGTTGGATGCGGGGGAGTTGCACGGGCATGGGGAGGTGGAGAGGAGGGTGAGGGGGGCGACGGAGAGGCTGGTGGAGGGGGGTGAGGGGGAGGTCGGGGTCGTGGTGTTGGGGTGTGCGGGGATGGTGGGGATGGAGGGGTGGGTTAGGGGGGTTGCGGGGGAGGGGGTGAAGGTTGTGGATGGGGTGAGGGCGGGGGTGGGGGTGTTGCAGGGGTTGGTTAGGGGTGGGTTTTGAATGGGGTTGGGGAGTACTCGGGTCACTTTTTATATGAAGGTAGACGGCTACTACAATAGTGTGGAAATGATCGATGGCATTGCTTAGAGAGTACAGTAGCTATAGCACCAGGCCGGAGAAAGGAAAACATGCTTGAGGGCTTCAGACAGACGTTGACACCGAAGTGTTCCGTTCGTTTACGGTCTAGCTTATATCTTGCGAGCTGTTGATTGAAGAAACGGAAAAGGGTTGATAGCTGCGTATGACTGGATGATAGACGCTGACATGGAGCTGAAGGGCGATAGTAGCTACAAGGGCCGAAGTTAGCAAACGGTGGAAGAGGATGGTGAAGGGGTTGGTGGAGTGCAGGACTTACACCCCACAGGTATCCTGACAAGGGATGGATCTCGAAGTGTGGACAAGATGTATAAAATACTCAAAGTTCGTACAGGAGCGGAAATGTTGTGATAAGAACATGGACGACATGACCTGGTGAAATGTTAGCGGCGAGTGGTAAAAAAGGCAACATGAATACCACATACCGAACAGATATTAGCGATGTTGCAATGAAAATTCTAAGCTACAGTTCTTCGTGACTCAACAAGGAAGAGTTCTCAAGGGTTGAGCAAGTCGTTGAACTTGGTCAAGCTCTTCTTGACCCTCATCATCCGAGTTTCCTTCCGCCCAGCAATGTACCCTCCGCTATCGTCGTTGATGCCCAAGACACGACGCGCCTTGGCGTTCTCATCGTATGGGCGAGGAGCAGCGTGGATGCTAGCGCGGCGCTCGGGAAGACCCAGGACTTCACGGGCTTTGGAATCGTCGCGCGGCGTGGCTCCGAAGGAGCGGATGGCTTCTAGGATCGCGGCTTCCTCTTCTTCGTCCTCCCACTCGTTATCTTCTAGCTCCTGCTGCTTGCGTAGGTCTTCGTTGTATTGCTCGACTGACTTGATGGCGGGTGCCGTCTTGCGCTTTGATCCCGCGGATGCTCCTTTCTCGTATTGGGAGACAGTGATGGTGGGCGGCGATCGCTCGGAGTTCTGTGCATGAGAGATCTCCGCGCTGGTCTTCTCGACTTCTGACTTGGACATGGTGGGGAACGCGGACTTGGTGGAGGTTGGGCTCAGCTTAGAACGCTTGGTAGGAGTGCAGGTGACAACCCATTCCTTGTGCATACCAATGATGAATTGGTTGTTGTTCATCGTGGACCCCGATCTTCTATGCTTCCTTCCCTTGGGCGCGGCGTCATTGGTCTTCTCCACCCCTACCTTTTGTGAGGTAGATGGCTCAGTCTTATTGGGGACTTCAGTGAGAGAGGAGTCATCAGTCTGAGTAGATGCTTCAGACTTGGTCGGTGAAGTAGACATGGGTGGGCCTTCGATAGCGGATACAGCGCTATTCTTAGCAGGCGAAGAGAAACGAGCCAGTACATCAGAAACAGCCTTGTCAGTCGCTTCTTCCGCGATCATCGAGAGGACGCGGATTCCGGATATGTTCATATTAGCCCAGTGTTGACCGAGCTCGGGGTCCAAGATAGGCACGAGCGCAGCCCATGTATTGGATCTGCTCAGCTTCTTGTGGAAGTGGCCGATGTGCTTGAGAATCCAAGCCTTAATATTGTCGTCGTAGGGAGACTGTTGAGCGAAAACCAACTGGGCGATCTTGGGACAACATTCAGCAGACATCTCCCATTCCAAGTCATGAATCACTTCGAAGGCCATAATCTTAAGGTGGATCAACTTGAGCTTTATCGCGAACTTGTAGAGACGAATGAGAACCATGAAGCGGTCAGCGTCCTTAGTCAGGCGAGTGATATAGACCTTCAGTCTCCGCAAGGGGTAGCAGTCGGGACCGTTTTCGAGATAGGTCTGGATAACGTCAAAGCAGACGCCAGGATCATTCATGAAATGGAGGTTCATCTTGCAGCCAGGCAGGTAGTCGAGAGATGCAAAGAAATCGGCCAGAACAGGAGAGCGCAGGAGAGCGGAGCGCTGGACTGTAAAGGTTCGGCTGACGCCCCAGGGCATGTCTGGGCAGTCGATGCTGATGAACTCGTCTACCTCTTCAGGAATATCGAATCTGTATAAGGCGATGTCAGTGTGACACTTGGATTGAGGTAATGCTTCAAGGTTTGCAGGCAAGGCTGTGGCTCTCCCACCACCCATCCACTATCTTTGCACAGGCAAGAAAACTGATGACAGGAAGTGAATAAGCGAAGTTTGTATATGCACAAACAAGCTACTCCACGTGGACCGGGTAAGGCTGCAGAACAAAGAAATAGTGGAGGTGCTCGTCGCATGGGCATCGTGAGCTCGACGTGAAGTTGTGATGATGTGTAAACTGGGGGTGCATAGCGGACAAGCGAAATAGTCAACATACTCTTGGGCCAAGACTTTCTGCTCATACTGCCCTTGAGTCAAACCAGCTTTGCTCATCATCTCGAGCTTAGGATGCCATTTTACAGATGGGACTTGGAAGAAATAGCCGATAACCATCATTTCACCATCGAGCTCCTCCTCCTCACGGATAGGAACCATGGTACTTGCTGAGCTGGAGGTCTTGCCCTCCTCCTCGCCGACGGGAGTAGCGGTTTTTGCTGCCATGTTGATATTGACATGGACCTCCTCCTTGATGAAAGGAGTGTCGGCGATTGCTGACGTGGTACTCTCGACCTCATCCTCGCGGATTGGGGTAATGTTATGTGCTGACATAGTGGAGTTCACAGCGGTAAGGGTAGCGATGTGTTAGAGAGTGTAGTAACCTCAATTATGACGTAGAAAGGAGGGTGATGTAGTTGGTAAAGAGCGATGAAGTCGACGAAAGAGAGTGTGTTGTTGGAAGGGGTTGCGTTGTGGAAAGGTTTGATTATAAGCGGCCGAATTCCAAATTCAATTGTCAACACTGAGGTATGTGACGAAAAGCTAGCAGTAATTTCCCGACAGGCATTACACATTACCTCAAGTACTTTGCAAAGGAAGTGCCCTTTCAATGGGCTCCATTTGTAACATGGCGTTTCATGGGGCCATGTAATTTATGTCTTTCTTTGCAGTCTTAAAGGCCACCAATCAGATTATATCAGTCAAGGCATCATGGGCAAGTATGCAATAGCTACGGAAATCTGGTGCACCTTAAGCATGCCAGCTTACCTTCTACTTTGGCTTGAGTGGAGCCTGTCATATATCATCTGTTTAGTCCAAGTCCAGAGTCCAGACACTAGTATTCAAGTTCTTCAATCACGCTAATCTCATCCTAAGCCTTGAACACATTATTCGGCAGCGGCCTCTGCTCTAAATCGTGTTGGATGGAGTCCTTTACGTTTCATACGTGTACTCAGCATTCAGAGACCGGTGGCTTGACGGTACTTCAACTAGATCATATGGTAATGGCCCCCTTTCTCTGGATCCTTGGAGGGAGAGCTTTCTCAGCTCTTTGACCTCGGCTTGAATAGGGCTGCTTGCGTGTCGTACTTGTACTCCAGATCCAGATGCCAGTAGTTTGGCGTCGTAGGCTTAGCAATCAACCATGCTTCATCCAATGCTTTCAGCACGTCATCCGGTAGTGGCCCTTTCTCCAGGTCTTTAAGATTGTTTTCGAGTTGGCCAAAGCTACTCACACCGACGATCACCCCATCCCGTCCTCCCTTCTGCATTTTGAGAGCAGAGTGATGAGTACACCAGCGGAGTGCGATCTCTACCATCGTTAGGTTGTGCTTTTGGGCGACGGGCTCAATCAGGCGAAGGGCATCAAAGGTGGCGTCTTTAAAGTATCTCTTCCGGTAATTCTCCCCTGATTTGGCTGTGTCACTGAAACGACCATCTGGAGGGACTTCAGCGCTCTTGATCTTGCCAGAGAAAAGACCGCCTGCTAAAGGGTTGTAAATGACCACATCAATGCCATAGCGGTGGCAGGCTGGTATGAGCTCTTGCTCCAGCGAACGAGCTGAACAAGCATCAGCGACTCCCGTGGTTAGCTGTTCACTCGCTAGTACTTACTTATGCAATTGTACATTCCCTGGTAGATCGTCGGCCGGACCCAACCCCTTTCCTTGCACATAATAACGACCTCCGCAACCTCAAAAGCCGTAAAATTGCTCAACCCAAATTGCACAAACTTTCCCTCTTTGTGCATCTCATTGATTGCCTCCAAAGTCTCCTCGAAAGGCACGGAGCGATCCGCGGCATGTAAATAGAAGATGTCCACACAATCCGTCTTCAGCTCTTTCAAGGAGAAGGCAAGTTGCTCTTTGATAACGGTAGCTTTGTGGATCCCAGGCTCTTTAGGGTAGCATTTCGTAGCCAAAGTCAAGCCTCGTTCTTTCCAGTGTGCTTCTGCTGAGAAAGCTTCTTGCTTGCCTGCGTAGCGAGTCAGCCAAGTGCACCTCAACCTGCGCAACGCCTTTACAGGCAGTACTCTACCTCCAATATATGTTCGCGCCGTATCTACCTCGTTGTAGCCTTGGGATTGGAAATAGTCGAGACACCTGTTGTACTCGTCCAGAGACGTGATACGAGCTCCAGCCGATGAATCTGGACCGAAGGTCATCAAGCCCAGGATGACCCTGGGCTTCCCTGTCTGCATAAGGAGAGGCATGGTGGCGATGGGGCGACTGAGGAAGCGGATTCAAGTGCAACTCGATTGCCAGGAAGGGTCGAAAAAGTAGCTATTTTGGCCCCGCATGAACGGAGATGTTGAAATGGTTATATTTAGTTTCATGAGGAAACGCACAATACTAGGAAATGCGGAATCTTAAATCCGATAAGTCCGATCCAACACTCAAATGCCTACTTCTCACCAAAATTCTGTAGCAACTCCGCATAATAGGGATCAATAACTCTGATTCTTTCTTGCTATCAAGGCTTCTACATCGAGAAACTCAGATCATTATTTTTTAGGCCTTATCGGTCTACCAACGCGTAAAAATCGTACCTCTTCCACCTTACTAGGTATATTACTGCGAAGAAATTACAGTAAAGACTACGACGGAGCCCCCAGTGAAGCGGACGATAGTGATCTTAGTGGGCCGGACGTAGGAGGTGCAGTAGCCATTTGAATAAGTGGTAGTGGTAGCTATGATAGTGGTAGCCAGCTATGTCGGATTCATCGGATTTAAAAATTCCGCATTTCCTAGTATTGTGCGTTTCCTCATGAAACTAAATATCCGAGCCTTATCCCCGCTGCATTCCTTGGCAGTGGAGAGCAATGATGTCTACAATCAATAGCGCATTTGAAGCAATTGGGAGAGGCTCATGAGCATGGTATGGTAAAGCTCCCATACTATATCCCGAAAGTATATTACTGACGTAAACTTAGGTCCACGCCGACTCCTCGAATTTCGCCCATGGGGCCTCAAAGCGCGAGGTGTACTCCCAGCTCGTCTCCGAAGCCAAAGCTCTCTTCGTCGACCAGCGAAATTGGGTACTCGATCCCACATAATCAAGAGCTCCTCTTTTTGCTAACGCCTTCCCACACATGACAGGTCTGGTAAGTCCCGTTTGACCAGCATTGCCGATTCTCCCGCAAAGCTGATATTGCTCGCTAGCAACCTGGCCAACAGCTCCTCCCTCCTCTGGCACGCTTACAAATCCCTCCCGTCACCCTCGTGCCATGTGAACTGGGCAGGCTTCTACACTCTTGACCGCTCACATCCCTCCGATCTCATCCTCGGGCCTTTCCACGGACGTCCGGCATGCCAAAGCATCGCCATCGGCCGCGGCGTATGCGGTGCCGCTGCTGCTCAGAAGAGGATAGTGAGGGTCGAGGACGTGCATGACTTCCCAGGGCACATAGCCTGCGATGGGGACAGTAGAAGTGAGATCGTGGTGCCGATTTTGGCCAAGGATGGGAAGGTGAGTCGGCATAGGTACAAAAGGTTTGGCTGTACTAATGTAGGCAGATTGTTGCAATTATAGACGTTGATTGTACGGAGGTGGGAGGTTTTGATAAGGCGGATGAGGAAGGGTTGGGAAGTTTGGCCCAATTGCTTGGGGAGAGCTGTGATTGGGAAATTTGAGGAGTAGCATAGTTTTCAAGAAAATTGGCAGCTGTGTTCGCCGGTAAACTTGGCTTCATGCATGTGTTAGAAATCCAGGCCGGGCCATCCGTCAATGTTGCGCTGACGAAAAAGCCAGCGGAGCATTTAACAGACCGAGATATCGTCTTCCTCGCTACTATTGTTCATGGAGATTTGCGGGTTTCTTCCGAGACCCAATGATTCTAGCAACTCACCCAAGGCGATACGGGATGGAGCGGCGAATAGACATAGGAGATAAATCATCGGCTTTCCTTGGATCAGAGAATCCTTCCTCAGGGCAATAAGACTAGAGACATTCGAAATTGTTTGGTTCATTCAAGTCTATCTGTGTCTGTGCCGCAGCAAAAGGCTGCAGACTCTAATGCTCGCTGCTGAAGACTTCGTAGAGAAACCCCTTCCGGGCGATTCACCTGCTCATGCATGCCTTATTCTCTTCAGTCATAGCTTTAGGCAATCTATTCTTGAGTCAAGAATGCATCACATCCAACTACTGCCGGACTGTTCCCTACAGAGCCCAAGTCTAGTTAGCATTTCGCCCGGTGCGACACTGGCCTGGAAAGTGCCATCTCCTCTCGATCCCGCGTGTTTACAAGACTGTGCGTTATCGGATTATGGAACCTCGTCTCGCTTCGACCGCCGGGAATGGTAGAGTTCAGCGTCTTGGTGCCAGGATAGTATTCACGTTGAGTCAATTCAATGCTTACATGCTAACATCGTTCGTGCCACTCGCTGGGCCAGCCGTCGCGGCGTTGGTGGCCTGGAAATTCGATCCGGCGCGAGAGCTCTTGATGACCTTCTTGATAATCTCTTCGACTTGGTCCCAGTCGTTGTGGGGAAGAGATGTCATTTCCACGCCGAAGTAGTCAGAAATCTCCTTGAGCATTCTATAGCTCCGTTGGCCGCAGATGAGGCTGATTGAGACACCGACACGTCCAAAGCGGCCGGTACGACCGATACGATGAAGGTAAGTCTGAGGGTCGGTGTTGCCGTGACCGTCGTCTGGGAGATCCTGGGTAGCGGTCAGTGAGATAAGAATATATAGCAATCAACGCGACTTACATAATTAACCACGAGAGAGACGGTTTGAACATCGATACCGCGAGATAGGACGTTGGTGGTGATGAGGACCTTGGTATGGCCGCTACGGAACGAGTCGATGATAATGTCACGCTGGGCTCCTAGGTACTCTCCGGTCAAGCAGGCCACAGTGTGGTTCTCTGCATTCATACGTCTCTCAATTTCCAGGGCAGTGTGGCGAGTCTGCGTGTATTTTAGCCTGATTCCTTTGCTAGTTCGACTGGATAGCATACCCTCACGAAGATTATGGATGATCCGATGGTCATGAGACCATACAAACGGACCAATGCGTCAAACTTATCTAGCTCCGTAGGACAATCAAGATACAGCTGCTTGATGCCTTCGACCGTAAGTTCCTCATGCTTTAAGGTGATTTGATTCGCATTTGGAGCGAATCTGCTGGCGTACTCAACGACATGGTTGGGAAAGGTGGCCGAGAACAGAACGACCTGAACAGTCTTTGGTAGCAGTCTAGAGGTCAAATTAGAAAGCCCGGCCCAATCTACGAGAACATTGTACTTGCTGCTTGACCCGAATGCATTGATCTCCAAGACCTTGTTGATCCAACATGTTGTCGGCCTCGTCAAGCACAAGAATTTTGATCTTGTCAGCCATCAGTTGGCGGCGTTTGATCATGTCCATAGTAGTTCCAGGAGTGCCAACAACGATCTGAACCTTGAGGCCATCTCTATTGCGGTTTGCGACCTCCATTGGGATAGCGACACCAGCGGTCAAACCCTCGACGAAGGATCCCATGACCTGGATGACTCCAAGGATCTGACGGGCCAATTCGCGGCTTGGCGCAAGTACAAGAGCTTGAGGGGTGTTGATCATAGTAGGGGAGTAGTCGAGGCGTGATAGCATGTTGAGAACAAAAGCTGCTGTCTTTCCGGTGCCAGACTGGGATTGTCCGATCATATTAGTGGGAGGATCGCGAAGCAAGAGAGGCAGAGCCTTCTCCTGAATCTTAGATGGCTTGGTAAAACGCATCTGATAGATGCCTTTGAGAATATTTTCATCCCTGATGAAAGCATCAGAGCTTGATCACATGATGTTTAGCTAGAAATAGACTCACAAACCAAGCTCTTCAAAGGACTTGATCGAGTAGAGAGGATCATTAGGGTTGGCTTGAAGGTCGCTGAGCTTGACGTTGACCTCATAGCTCGGATCATAGATGCCAGAAGAGCCGCCTGCTGATCCGGTCGCTCCATCGGTTTGGGCCTTGGACACGTCGCTCATCTCCTTCTCAGCCTTGGCGTTCACTGCAGAAGGTTCAGAGTTAGTCGCTGCCTCAGCGGTTTCATCTGCCCATGAAACGGATCCACCAGGCACGAAGGGAGCTGCTTTGGCGTTCGTACCAGTAGAAGATCCGATGTCCTTGCCCTCAATTTGGCCATTGTCCGGCTTGGAAATGCGGTCGTCCAAGGAAGCCATGATGGTTTCCTTCTAGGTGAGCAAGGTAGACTAACAGATATGACAAAGACGAATAGGACGTGGAATGCTTCAAACCAGAGAATGTTCAACACTGCCAGTGTTGGTCCCGGTGCTGAAAGTTAAGAAGTTCGAGATGTTGTGACAAAGGAAAGAGATCAGGTCAGTGAAAATTTATCTTGGGGTATGTAGATCGAGCTAAACTCCTTCTGGCGCTCCGCATATAATAGTCACCAGATACAACATGAAATGACACTCGTACATTTGACATGGATAGCAACACATCAAAAGCAGTCCAAGACCTGTCGTTGTTTTGTTCAGTAATTTGCCAAGCAGAGCAGACAGCTGCACGACATGGAGTTCACGGCAGAGCGGCCACTATCCGGGAGCCATACCATAAAGCGTTAGCCCGTTTCGATAGATCTGGATCAGGACCATACATTCTTCCTATTCACTCTTCACTCTTGACTCTTGACTCTTGACTCTTGAGTCTGTCTATGCGTTCGGCCGTTTAGTCCTTGGACTGGTGTACATCCATTACTTGGACCTCCCATTTCTTCTCGACTTTATCGTAATTGTCTTCTCTTCCATGGATTGGATCGATACACACCTGCCTGAGCTGGAGTGGTAGCAAGGTTATGGCCGAGGTAGACATTGCGCCGAGATTCGGCGCCGAGCTCAAAGATGGCTTCAAACCAGTCAATGCTTGGGTTGCAAATGGAGTCACCTGGCTTGATGATATACAGCTGTTCTACCGGGAAAGGGCGGCGATTGAGAAGGACTACAGTTCCAAGCTGTACGGCTTAGCCAGGAAGAACTTTGAAAAGAAAGCCAAGCGGTCCAGTAGCCTAAGCGTGGGAGACACCCCAAGCATGACGCCGGGATCCTTGGAGTGGTACGCATAATTTGCCAGCAAAACAATGTTTTTCATCTGATGACGGCGCGCATGTAGTGCTTCTCTTACGACGTGGACCACCCAACTCTCTACGCTTGAATCAAGAGCTGCAGAACATGACCGATATTCCTCGGAGCTTCTCCTACAGATCGCAGATCCACTCAAGAACCTGGCCGCACGATACGAAGAGATACGAAAAAGCCACGCTGAATATTCGGCGAAGTTGGAGAGGGAGCGAGATCTGTCGTATGGGGACCTGAAGAAAACCAAGGGCCGGTATGATGGAGCTTGCCAAGAGGTAGAGAGCAGGCGGAAAAAGACCGAGTCCTCGTTTGATCATGGCAAGAACAAAGCGCAAAGTGCATACCAGCAACAAATTATGGAGATGCATAATGCGAAGGTAAGGCCTTACTCAGAACGCTATACCTCCGACGAGGCTATCTGCTTACTCATGAACGTAGAATACCTATCTAATCAATATCAACGTCACAAACCAACAGAAAAAGAGATACTACTATGAGTACGTTCCCGATCTGTTAGACGTAAGGTCCATTGCTACCCGTCGATGCACTTGTTGCACGTTCTGACTACGACTTAGAGCCTACAAGACCTCTCAGAGACCCGAGTTAATCAACTCAACTCATTGTGGTCTCACGCCGTCAACCTAGAGAAATCTGCCCTTTCTCGAAGTACCGACCACCTCCAGCACCTTGGCTCAGAAATCCCACGCAATGACCCGAAACTAGACTCAATGATGTTTGTACGGCATAATGTGGCGCCATGGCAAGAACCTTTGGATTTGATGTTCGAGCCGAGTCCCGTCTGGCTGGACGACAGTGCGATGGCGGTCAATGAGACGGCCAAGATATACCTACGAAATGTTCTGGGCAAAAGCAAGAGCCAATTGCGGGATCTGAAGCAAGACGTGGACAAGAGAAGGAAAGAAGTCGAAGCCATTAAGATGATACGGAGAAACATACGACAAGGCAAAGACAAGCGAGATGAGGTGGAAATGGTGAAGGCCATGTTCAATGCCCAAGAGCTTCTCCACGAAGTCGAACGACAGCGATTGACTGCCGAGGTCGAGACCCATACAATCACTTCCACAGTCGGCGATGTATCGCTTGGAGCTCAGAACCATGCATTCAAATCACAAACTTTCAAAGTACCTACCAATTGCGATCTTTGTGGAGAAAGAATATGGGGGCTATCGGCCAAGGGGTTTGATTGTCAAGATTGCGGCTACACATGCCACAGCAAATGCGAGCTAAAAGTCCCCGCGGAATGTCCTGGAGAGCAGTCTAAAGAAGGGAAGAAGAAATTGAAAGCGGAAAGACAGGCAGCGTCAAAAGTTGCTCCACCGCAGAGTAATGGCGGACCTCCAGACGGCGTTACAGAGCTGCCCGCATTGAGTAGGAGTAACACCATGGATACTCTCAGCTCGGGATATGCGGCTAGCGCAAATAGATCAGTCTCTGGGAAGGTACCAACCGATGAGACGAGTACAGATGGGGCAGGATCTCCACCTCCCGCAAGCAAGCCAGCTACGTTGAGAAAGAACAGAATTGTGGCTCCGCCGCCCGTGCAGTACATTGCCGAGATGCCAGGTAACAGCCCTAGTGGAGGCGGCTCGAGTACTTCACATCCAACAGAACAGCGAGGGAGAATGAATTATGCTTATCAGGCGACCACGGATGGAGAAGCATCAGTGGAAGAGGGTGATGAAGTCTCCATCGTTGAGCCAGATGGTGCGTTTCAAACTGTTTTAGACCCTCCAGTGGATTTCGACGCTAACAGAATCAGATGGCTCTGGCTGGACCTTTGTCCGTCTCAACGCCCACACCACCGGCCTTGTTCCAACATCGTACCTCGAAATCCTTGCCATCCCTCCAGTCTTGGAACGGCCCGTCTCCTCGTACTCCAGCTCTTCCACCTCCCTCACAGGAAGCATACCCAGCAAAAAGAAAGGTCCCGTGGTTGCCCCCAAACGAGGAGCCAAGAAACTGAAATACGTCGAAGCATTGTATCATTACGAATCACGAAGCGATGCAGAATGGGGCATGAGCGAAGGAGAAAGGTTTGTGCTTGTAAATAAAGACACCGGAGATGGATGGGCGGATGTCGAGAAAGGGGGTGTGACGAAGAGCGTGCCTGCGAATTATATCCAGGAGGTTTGACCACATTGTCATTGTGAGTAAAGGCGGCATTGAATGGAGTTGAGTCATAGCGTGGGTGATACCTTATGATTGAGAGGTATCGCTGTCGATCATGATCTTATGTTTAGCTGAGTCATGAAGAAACTCCCAGTTCCTGGATTCAATCTTCCTGTCACTATCGATCACGAGGGTGTTGGGCCCCTTCACTGCTCTCAGCCCCCACAGTCTCGAATTTTTTTGAAATCATTGTCGATAGCCCTTTTTCTCTTGTTTTAGACTTCGAACGCTCTTTCAATCAAGCAACCGGCAACATTCATGTTCCTCCTCTACCATCAAGGAAATCAAAAGCTAACTTCGTTTCAGGGGATTCTGCAGCATGCCCGTTCTTCCTCCAGATACCAGGCCAGACGCCACACGGCATGGGCGATATCTGGTGAGCACTACGGTTTCCTTCCCATCATAGCTTGCAATACAACAATATCTCACCTGTCACAAGTCATCATCTGATCCTAATTTCTTCCCCCCCGATGATCCATTTTGAACTATGCTCAAGCTCTTACATGTCAATTCTGATACCAAAACTGGGTTGCAGGCCATTTATACTTGTCATCAAACATCTTTACCAAGTTGTTCCATTACATATCTCCATTGGCAGCTCCCATAATCGAATCTAGCTGCTCAAGCGCGGATTGTGCGTCATTGATCAGCTGCTCCTTCTTACATCTGAGCACTTCGTCTTCAACATTCACTGCGTCGATTTAAAGAGCACGTGTTGAAAGATAGTCTCACTTAGTTTGTCGTAAAGCTTTTTCCTTTCATTTGCATCTGGAGGGGTTGTATACAGAAAACCCGGGCATTGCGGCTCGTATTCAATTTTGAATTGGTGAATTAGGTCATTGATTTTGTCTGATGGTGAGCTTCCTTGTGGATGCCGACTCGAAGCACCCTCGTATTTTGGTGAGCTGGCGTCGGAGCGGATCGATACGCCTTCGATATGCGGAGGTGGATCATTTGGCGAATGTTGGTGTGGTTTATCGTCCTCAGAGGTCTTCGGAGAATGTCTGAAGGCCTTTTCCGTCTTGTCATGGGGCCCATATTCGCCAAAGAGCCCACTACTACGACCAGGACCCATAGATGGACGCTCCGATGTTCGACAGCTCTTTTTTCGACGTAATCGAATCGTGTCCCGTTCCATTGCATATGCCCCATCCTGGCAGATTCCAGATGTAGGTTTCCTTTGGAGGGGGTTCGGTCCTGGCGGTGGATAAGTCTCTTCCGTCGTCTCGGAATGAAACTCGCTGCTGCTGTCGCTGGTATCCGAGGGCGCCTTCATGTCATTTGGGTTCGATGGCGTCAAGGGCGCGAGAGAGCCTGGCCGCATTCGCATTCGTCGGTCCATCAGGTCTACCGGCTACGTTTCTGACCGGCGCATTGACGGTTGCTTGAGTTCAGGTGAAGGCTGATAGATTGCTGAGCGGTCTGCTTCTCTCCTTGGGGATGACGAACCATCTGAATCGCGATTTCCACTATCATCCACGGTTCTCTCTTTCCATAATGTGGACTGAGGCAAGGATCGAGAGAATATATCATCGTCGTCCCCTATGCCAAACCCCGCGCAAAAGCTCGCAAGAATATCTGTTGAATCGCTACTGTCGAAGAACCCACCACCTGTGCCTGTTGAGAAATGGAAAGGCTGGTTACTAGGCATACCTTGACCAATTCCGCAGGTGGGTTGCTTTGCCGTTCGTTTCACGTCCTGGTGGGACCGGGGGTGGCCCAGCAGCCTTTTGCGATACCGTCCGTATATGAAAGGGAATAGGGCCTTCCTCACCTCTTGGTGTCCTCATCGACTCCCATGCCTTGAAATCACTGGTCTTTGTCTTGGGATCGTCTGTGCTGGCGCCTCCCCATGCAGCTGGCTTAAATTGCTGCTGTCTAGGAACATTATCGTGGGCATCCGTGTGCATATGAGGCGGGTTGCTAGGCATCGTACAACGTGGATACGCAGAGCTCTCCCAGGCAATCTACTGTCTAACCCGCTGTACAGCATCGTAGCATTGTCTATCGAAAGTCGCAAGCAAATCATGAATTCTCATATAGAGACCTTGCGCGACCTCATACGCAAGATCAGCATGCAAATATACACGATGATCGAGTGCGTCAATGAAGTCTTCGGGTCGGAAGTCGATGAGTGAGGTCGGTGAGCGACCTCTGAAAGTGTTCATGTCTTGTACGATTTCTTGGGCTGAATGAGCGAGACTCGCAGTGATTCTGACATCCGCGGCGTAAGATGGATTATTACGGGGGACAGTTTGAGGCGATTGAAGACTGCGATCGGGCAGCCACTCCAACATCACGTTAATGCGCTGTCCGAAATCTTTTGTAAAGTAAAGACATGTTTGGTTTGTGACAGACTCCTTCAGGCGTCACGACAAAGTTGATGCCCCGTTGCGGTTCAGCTACCGAACGTGGGAAGTATCCGTCGTGGCTCGATGCGTGACTTTTGGCATAGTTTTGGGTGGCACCTTCAGGGTCGCCGGGTTTTGCTGCATCGCTACGGCTCGAATTCGTTTCGTTCTCGCTCGTCCATAACGGCTTTTTTGCCGGCCTAAAAGGCACGGATTTCTTTGAGGTTATTTTTTGAGGCCTGCTTTCAGCATATATATACAGGCTCTAGAGGGTTTGGAGTTGTGGAAGTCAACTTGAGGTTTGATTTTGGCCCCTGATCGGATACCAACATCATCGGTAGTGTTGCGCGAGTGCTCTTTCGTACTCTGTGAAACGGTTGCGCGAGAACCGACACGAGCAGACTCGCTTTCTATATCCTCTGCAATGGTGTTATTGAGATTCTGGGAGTGACGACGACTATCGATAGTCGAAGCAGGTGGTTTTCGGAACGTTTCTTTATTCAGAGAGAGTTTCTGAAAGTAGACACAACTTCCAGAGCCCGATGAAGCTGTATGCTGCTCGTTACAGATCTGGTCGTCCCAAGAACCTCTTTCTTTAGTCTTTAGCTAATTACAACACTCCGATGCCCATAAACCGCTTTCGGGGACCTTGGCAGCTGATCAAAAACTTGCATACCCATTTTTGTAGCATTTCGGATAATGCTTTCATCTGTACGCTTTGAAAATTGCAAAATTCTTGCACAGATGGTGATGAAACGTGTGCTGTTTAAAAAGGATGTTTGCCGGATGTTATGGGACTCAGATTTCTCAACTCTGCCTCCATCAGTAAAGCTCGAGAGGTTTTACGTTTCCTCCTGTCAAACGTGCGCTCTATTCATGACTTTTGACCCATGCCCACACAAGCGGCATCTATTCCTTAAAGCAGGGGATTTTGCTGAAGCCACGATAGATTCAAGTGCATTCATTGACTATCAAACATATTCGTACATTCTAACACAGCAACGCCCAACCCTCGATCTGAAGACGCTAGAACTCAAGCTCAGGATTCTTTCCCTCCCCACACCCACCTGTGCTTGGCTTGGTCCAAGAATACTCCCCACCCCTCTCCTGAAACCCTTCCTCATCCCAATAGACATCCTTCATCGCCTCCTTCACGCCAATCTCCAAGATGCTCTTCGTCTTCCCCTTCACCCCTTTATTCAAGAAACAGAGATACTCATCCAGCAGCAAATACGAACTCTTCATCACCCCATTCCCCTCTGGCACAAAACACGCATTGTGCTTGTGCTTGTCACAGAAGAACTGGAACTCCTCGTCAGTGATTTGGAATTCCCGAGCATCGCGGAGCGTCTTGTCGCCACCGTTTTCTTCATCGATGATGAGCACTTGGAAGCATTTCCAGCGTTTCGGGCCCATGGCTTGGATGGCGGCGTTCATGTCTTCCTGCCAATTGTACCTGTTGACGACGGTGTTGACCTTGAACATGACCCCATACTCCTCACATAGCCCTGCGAGTTGTCTGAATTTCTGCAAGTGCTTGCCTGTGCCGCGGCCGATCTTGACGTTGGTGGCTTCGTCGAAGGAGTCGCAGGATACGGCCATGATGTCGATGTATTTGCCGTATTCGGCGAGCCAGGTGGGGGTGACTTTGCTGCCGTTTGTGACGATAGAGACGGATTCGAGCTGGAGTGTGGATTTGCAGTATTGTGCTAGTTGGCCCAAGAACTTGGCGTTCATGAAGGGCTCGCCGCCGGCGAAGTTGACTTTGCGCATGCCGGCTTCTTTGAGGAGGAGCATGGCGCGCTTAGCGTTATCTAGGGGCTCGACGTGGGATGTCTTTGCGGTGTGGAAGCAGAAACCTAGGGGTATAGAGGATAGATAAGTATCACGATTCAAGGGGAATGTTGGACCAGTGGTAGATGTGACGAACCGCAGCTGTAATTGCATTGCCGTGTGAGATGGTAGTTGACTGATATAGGAATCCTCGTCTTTGTATCTTCTTCTCCATTCCCCTCCTTCGGCTTCAAGATCTGAGCGTCTGCATCTTCTTGGATTTTTTCCCTTAATTGGGTATTCTTTGATAAGAAATAGGTACTTAGAGCGATTGTCAGCAGAGCTAGGAAAACCACTGCAAGATACATCTTGTGTGGTGTGGTATGAGTGCTAGACTATTGGTTATTTAGGAAACTAAGGAGCACTCTGCTGGGTATTTATGCTATGAGGCTGTTTGGCTAGACCAAACAAGATGCTTCTGGGATGCCAGCGCAAGGCAGAATCATGAACAACCCCGCGTGACTCAGTGAAAGGCCTCATGTCTCAGTTTCTGTTTGCCTAAAGATGTCTCAAAACTAATGAATGACTTTAGAGAACTCTGCGGCAGACCGCTGCACAGTAGACAAACAAGCTGCGGGAGAAACAGGATAGGAAACACCTTTTTGTTCTATGGTAACAAAGAATAGTAGCGAATAGAAGAGGCAAGAAGCGCAGAAACGCCGAAGAATGTCGCATACTGCTGCGTACTGATGCCTTCTAAGGACATATATCCGGAGAAGGTCCCGTACCGTTTGACAAGCTCAAAACTCACATCATCACATGCAGAAGAGATCTTGGACAATCATGGCGGAGATGGACCAAACGAATACGCTGGACGGAGCAGGAGGAGCTACAAGCCCTCCAAGTGAGCTGGAACAGGCGCAGATCATCTGCGTGATTGGTAAAGCATCCTCCGCTTTGATCTTTTCTTCGCATACGCTGCTAACGGAAGACTTTCAGGCGGGCCAGGTGTTGGCAAAGGCACGCAATGCGCAAGACTGGTGACCGACCTCGGCGTTTTGCACCTGTCTGTCGGCGACCTTCTCAGAGCCGGTGCAGACAAAATATTGGCGAAGCAGGGGATCGACATCGTGGCCTACATGCGAGACGGCAAGCTTGTACCTAAGGAAACCGTTCAGGGTATCTTGGAGGACGCTATTGTCTTCAATGTCAAAGCAGGAAAGACTCACATCCTGCTGGACGGCTTCCCCAGGAGTGTGGACCAGACGAAGCTGTTCGAGGCTAGCGTTAGTGCTGAAGACTATCAAAGGCTGCAGTAAGAGCCAGGACATAAGCGCTGACAAGTATGTAGGATTGCAAGATCAAGGCAATGTTGTTGTTTCAAGGGTCTAGAGAGACCTTGCTTCAACGCGTGCTCAACCGAGCAAAGACCTCTGGCCGCGTTGACGACACGGAGGCCATATTCGAAAAACGGTACCAAGGGTTCCTTGATGAGAGCGAAGAGATCATCCGCTATTTCGAACAGGAGGAAAAGCTTGTCAAGGTAATGATAATATTATTCATCCGGTTCAAGAGAGCCATGGCTGATTTATGTATTTTGAGATGGACTGCGATAGACCGCTTGCGCAGATCTATAAAGAGATCATGGAACTGGTCAAGGTGAATCCTGCGTGAATGACACCAGACTGATGCTGATTCTCAGTAGCGCATCTTCTCCGGCGGGCCCAACGAGGGAAAGGGTCTTGGAAGTCTCAACGGCGAAGGGGGAACTAAGACTTGACAAATCAACTCTGCTTGGCAACTGGTGGGAACGGCTTGATAGACCATAGATTACGACCAACCATGCTCCTTGTTGAATTTGTCGCAAACTCCCCTTGTTGTCTTGACGATCCCAACGCAGCCAGGGGAATCTGAATGACAGCAAATTGAGATCGGGTAGTCCTTGACAGGCAGATGCACATTACTGCCATCCACAGCGGTTACTGACTCAGTAGTAAGCTGCTGCTCCACGTGTCTCTCGACGTCTTCAAGCTTCCAAGGTCTGTCCTTAGGTCAGCAAATCACCTGAGCCGCGTAGATTCTGACCGTATACTTTTTTATCCTGTCAATGACCAACATCCCGTCAGTGTTATATTTCACATCTCCGTACATCTCGGCCCAAAACTCCACCCCCACCTCTTTCGCTGCCTTCTCCATATTCGTTCCGGCTAGCCCAAAGACTGGCACCCCTTTTGGTATACCTTTCATGACCGCAGTCGCTACGTCGAAGTCCCGACACATCATACCATATAGAGTCCCGTGCGGTTTGACGTGGTTCATCGGCAGTCCCTCCCTGTCCAGAAATCCCTTGAGAGAGCCAACCTGGTATACAGTAATGGCTGTCAACTCTTCTGGCTGTAGCTTCATCTCCCTTCGGCCAAAGCCTTGCAGGTCTGGCAAGCCAGGGTGGGCTCCGATCTTGACGTTGTGCTCTTTACACATGCGGACCGTGTTCATCATGATTAGGGGATCGCCGGAGTGGAATCCGCAGGCTACATTGGCGATGTCAATGTGTGGAAGAAGCTCTTCGTCTGGACCGCATTTCAGATTGCCGAAGCCTTCACCAAGGTCGACGTTGAGGAGAGCTTTGTGCTTAATTGGGCCCATGGTGGGATATTGGGAGGTTTGATTCGAGGCCAAGGGCTTTATTGAGAGGCTTGAGTATGGTTCTCTGGGTCTCTTCTCCGCTGACGTAGCCTTTTCTAATTCCTAGGCCCACCAGGTCTTGGGGAGACTATCCCCGCATCTCCAACGTTTGGCCGAAAGGCAGATCTCCACAAGTGCTGCCGCTGCCATCCACCATCTTGGGTGAGACATCTTGAATTGATACTGATAATGGCACAAGGTCTCGATTGACTTCATCGATGAAACCTCAAGTCGACCAAACTGTGCTCGATTAAAATGAACAAGATGGAACGCTTGAAGACGCTTCTTATTGCCAATCGCGCTGAAATTGCGACAAGGATCCTCAAAACGGCTAAGTGCGATCGATTCCCCATTTCCGAACCCGAGCTGCCACTGATACTCCTTCCTCCAGATCTTTAGATATCCGGACCATTGCCGTTTACACAGAGCCTGATGCAGCCTCTACGCATGTCTCACAGGCAGACCTGGCAGTTCTCTTGCCTGGAAGCCCTGCCAAAGCCTATCTAAATGGGTGAGCCTGGCCTAGTAACGTTATTCCTATATCTCAAGCGTTCTTTTGTTTCTTGTTTTCTATTTTTCTTTCTTCTTGGGTGAGATTCTTCTATCTAAATGGCAGCTTTACAAGTTTACTGTCTTATACCTCAAATAAGTCTCTGTTTTGTACTGCTAGCATTCTATCTCAGTATAAACATTTTTTTCCTTCCCCCGACCCCTTATCTGAGCTTACGGTCCTTCCACTAGCGAAGAAATAATCAGAATAGCCAAGGAACACAAAGCAGATGCAATTATACCTGGCTATGGCTTCCTATCAGAGAATGCAGATTTCGCCAAGGCGGTTGCCGATGCTGGTATGGTCTGGGTTGGACCAAGCCCAGAGAGTATTGAATCTTTCGGGCTAAAGCATACGGCGAGAGACCTAGCCACACAAGCTGGAGTACCCATAGTGCCAGGATCAAAAGGTCTGATCACTAGTGAAGAAGATGCTGTCGAACACAGCGAGCGTCTGGGGTTCCCTGTCATGCTTAAAGCAACAGCTGGTGGCGGCGGCATGGGGCTAGCAACGTGCCAAAATGTCCAAGAGGTCAGAGAAGCATTTGAAATGGTCAAGTCCCGTGGTGAGAACCTATTCAAAAATGCTGGCATGTTCATGGAGAGATTCTACCCGGACAGCCACCACATCGAGGTACAGGTCTTTGGGAATGGACTAGGCAATGCCATCCATTTTGGGGAGAGAGAATGCTCCATCCAGCGGAGACACCAGAAAGTTATCGAAGAGTGTCCCAGTCCCTTTGTGGCGAAACACCCTGGTGAGTATCTTGAAGTAATTCCAGGAGGGCTGCTAACTGGGCAAAAGACCTCCGGGAAGGGCTCTGTTCCGCGGCCGTTCGCCTTGCTGAGTCCATCAAGTATGGATCAGCCGGAACTATTGAGTATCTGGTTGATGATAAATCTGGCGACTATTTCTTCCTAGAAATGAACACTCGACTACAGGTTGAACACGGGATCACGGAGCTCTGCTACGGCGTGGACCTTGTCGAATTGATGCTGAGGCAAGCAGATGCTGAGTTGGCAGGCAATGGTGGCATCAACCACGAGGAATTGAATTCTCTTCAGCCAACGAGCCCCAAAGGGGCTGCGATTGAAGCGCGAGTGTATGCCGAGAACCCAGCAAAGGATTACGCACCGTCCCCTGGAACCCTGCAAATTGTGGAGTGGAAAGAGACGAAAGAGTCAAGAATCGACACTTGGATCCATACGGGCACCATTGTCTCGTCTCATTACGACCCTCTCCTTGCCAAAGTCATGGTGCATGATCCCAGCAGAGACAACGCGATCAAGGCCATTCACAAGATACTGTCCGAGTCCAGGATCTGTGGGCCACCCACAAACCTTGAATTTCTGGCTACCATTGTCGCTGACCCCGCGTTCGCTGAAGGAGTGACCATGACCAAGTTCCTCACCGGATTCAAATTTTCGCCGGCCGCCATAGATGTTGTCACGGGAGGGGCCTATACCCAAGTTCAGGACTATCCCGGGCGGCCTACAATGGGAAGAGGTTTCCCACACGCTGGTCCTATGGACCCTCTTGCCTTTCAGATAGCCAATCTTCTGGTTGGTAACCCGCGCGGAACAGAAGGCCTCGAATGTACATTGGACGGGCCTGAAGTCGTTTTCCTGGGCGCTGCAGTGATCGCCATCTGTGGAGCACCAATGGAAATCACGCTTGATGGGGAAAAAATCCCAATGTGGGCAAGAATCTCTATCAAGGCTGGCCAAAAGATGAAAATTGGTAAAACAACAGAGGGTGGCTGCCGCTCCTATCTCGCCATCTACGGTGGCTTACCTAGCGTTGCCGACTGGTTTGGGTCGAAAGCTACATCTCCTGGCGTTGGAGTGGGCGGTTATCAAGGACGGCAACTTGCTTCAGGGGATCTTCTAGCAATAACCAAAGATATCCCACACCATCTCTCCAAACCATTGAAGTTACCAGAGCATCTGGTCCCTCAATATCCAACTCACTGGGACCTTCTTGCCATGCCAGGCCCATACGACGAAGGCTACCTACTTGGAGAAGATGTCGAGATGATCTACAACACCAAATGGCAAGTGTCCCATAATGCTGCAAGAGGTGGTATACGTCTCATTGGACCCAAGCCAAAGTGGGCTCGCTCTGACGGGGGTGAAGGAGGCGCACACCCATCTAATGTACCTGAGTATGGTTACCCGGTGGGATCCTTGAATTGGACCGGTGATGACCCATGCATCTTTCCTGTTGACTGTCCTGACTTCGGTGGTTTCGTATCGAGTACCACCATTATCAAAGCTGAGCACTGGAGATTGGGCCAGATGAAAGCTGGAGATACAATGCAATATCTGAGAGTCTCACTAGAAGACGCACTTGCTACGCGAAGGCGGTTCAACGAATTTGTTGGTGCTATAGGCAAAGCTTGCTCTGGAGAAGGCGATTTTGCTGCCATCGGAGCTCTTGACTACTCAAATATGCCTACATCAATGACCTTGTCCTCCTCCGCCGGGAATCACGGCAAGGCTATTGTCCGCCACATTGAAGACAAAGGCAGCCAGCCTAGGACTCTATATCGACAGGTACCTAGCAGTGATCAGCCTGTACTGCCTTCCGCTTACAATCTTACAGGGTGGAGATGACTATCTCCTCGTTGAATACGGAGATGGAAAATTTGATTTAAATCACCGCTGTCGGGTCACAGCGCTTGCCAAAGCGTTGAATGAATTGAACAGTGACGTCTGTTTCTCTGGTGGACTGGTAAACACCGTCGGCTGTTGCAACTGTGAGTTACCATTATTCCTGCGTGGGACTTCCAGACTGATTGGTCTGGATCAGCCCTCCTACTATACTACGACGGAATGAAAATCGCCCAAAAGAAGCTCATCTCCTACTTAGTCGATTTAGAAGCCCAAATAGGCGACCTCAGCAATGCCAGAGTCCCTTCTCGCCTCTTCAAGCTGCCCATACTATTCGATTCAGCCAAGGAGAAGAATGCGATCAAGCGCTACATGGAAACCCAGAGGCCATATGCTTCCTACTTGCCAGACAATATGGCTTTTGTCGCCAAGAACAACGGTCTCGAACGCAGGGATCTTGTCGATATTTATCTCAAAAGCAGACTCATAGCTGTCTCCGTAGGTTTCTTCGCCGCCTTGCCGCTCTGTCTACCAGTGGATCCACGGCAACGTATCAATTGTCCGAAGATGAATCCCTCTCGCGTATTCACACCTGAAGGTCAAGTCTCGTGGGGTGGTTCTTGTATGGCTTTGTATAATGTCGAGTCGCCTGGCGGGTATCAACTCACAGGTTTGACGATCCCTGGGTGCGATATTCTAGGTTCCAAGAACGGATATTCCCTACAAAGGCCTTGGCTGTTCGAAGACTTCGATCAGCTCACATTCTATGAAGTCAACGAAGAAGAATACGACAGGCAGATAGCGCTGTTCCACAGCGGACGGTACGAGTACGAAGTCGAGGACACAGAATTCGACATGGGCGAGCACAACAAGCTGCTTCAGGATACGAAGGGAGAGGTCGAGGAGGTCAGGAAGAGACAGAAGCGAGCACAGGACGAGATGCAAAAGGTCGAAGACGAGCTGATGGAGCGGTGGACCAAGGAGAAAGCAGAAGGCAAAATCCCAATAGATAAAGTGGACGCTCTAGTCAACGATCCGGCAATCCATAAGATCACTTCACCAATGAACGCCAACGTATGGAAGGTAACATCGGAGGAGGGCGATGAGGTGAAAAGTAACGATGTGGTGGCTATATTGGAAGCCATGAAATTGGAGATATCCGTGAGAGCGGAGGAGGGTTTGGCTGGGAAAGTGGAGAAACTGCTGGTCAGACCTGGGGATGTGGTGACCGCTGGGGATCCGTTAGTGCTTGTTAGGAAGGGGTAGGACGAGTCAAATATCGCCGCCTATCATTATTGAGTGTCCGTTAGATACCCCCCGAGGTACGAAGCATTCATTTCACTGTAGCAACCCGGCGACCACCAGAACAGTCCGTGCTATCCATCACCCTCCAACCTCACTCAAAGCACCCCACGCAATGGAAATAACAAACAATGACCCCCCGCAACCCCACCCTCTCCCCCCACCCTTCACCCACACCGCTCCCGCCCCCACACTCCTCACCCAAGGCGCCGAAGCCCTCCTCTACCGCACCCATTTCCTCCTCCCCTCCCACCCCTGCGCTCTCAAACACCGCCCTTCGAAACCCTACCGCCACCCCGTTCTCGACAAACGCCTGACGAAACACCGGATACTGAGCGAAGCGCGCACGCTTGTGAAGTGCCGACGGGAGGGCGTGAGTGTGCCGGGGGTGCTCGCGCTTGACGCCGAGGGCTGTGGGGATGCGGGGAGTGGGGGGTGGATGATGATGGAGTGGGTGGAGGGGAGGACGGTTAAGGAGGTGGTTGTTGAGGCTGGGAAGAGGATTAAGGAGCGGGGAGGGGGTGGGGTGTGGGAAGAGGGGTTGAGGGCGCTGATGGGGAAGATTGGGAGGGCGCTGGGGAGGATGCATGAGGTTGGGGTTGTGCATGGGGATTTGACTACGAGTAACATGATGCTCCGACCTTCCCCGACTTCTTTACAGAATGGCACGACCTTTACGAATGGAGCCGAAGGAGACGGAGATGATGCGAAGAGCGCTGGAGAGAGTCTAGAGGGGGAGATCGTGCTGATTGATTTCGGGCTCGCGGCACAGAGTTTGCAGGATGAAGATAAGGCCGTTGATCTATATGTGCTGGAGAGGGCGTTTGGGAGCACGCATCCCGAGGCGGAGGAGGGGTTTCAGGAGGTGCTGAGGGTTTATGGGGAGAGTTATAAGGGGGCGAAGGTTGTGCTGAAGAGGTTGGAGGACGTGAGGCTAAGGGGGAGGAAGAGGAGTATGCTTGGGTGAGAGGGCGATGTCACAGCTCGTTGAAGACCAGTGTCTATCTCTCCCTCGTGAGTTCTGATCTGGAACTCCGCGCTGCTGCTGGATATCAACCGCCATTCATACGGAAGACTTGACAACACTCAATCTCCCACCTCGGCCATGGCGAAGTAGCCTTTGTTTTCGATGACACCTCGATCGCGGACGACAGCAGTGTATTTCACCACCCACTGCGGTTCTAACTCGCCCTTTAACCCTTTCGAGCCTTCTTCTGGTCCGGCTAAAACACCAGCACCTTTATCGCCATTTCCAAGAAGCTCTCTTACGGTACCGCTAGGCAGTATGTTTGTGCAGTCGTTGTGTGTCAAAAGCTCAATTTTTTCCTGCTTGGCGTACAAAATCAAGGACTTGGGCACGACGCAGCAGTCTCGGACGTTGATCTGATCTACTGAAGGCCGTACATTTGTCCTGGGCAGAAATTTCTCCAGCCGTTCGCTCCCAAATTCCGAGAGGCCTATCTGCTTGACAGTACCTTTGCCGTGGAGATTTTCGAGAGCTTGCCATGTTTCCACCATTGCGCTGAGGTCTTCCCCTTCACCATCTTGACTCCATTGTGGCTCTTCCTCGTCTTCGTCATCCGCATCGAATGATACTCCAGGGAAAGAGACAATTAGCAGGTCTATCGACGGCATGTGCAGCTCCCTTAGCACCAGATCTATGGCCTCTTGTGAGTGTCTGCATCTTTCTGTTGCTGACGTGTGTGGGAGGAAGAATAGTTTCACTGTAATGTCGTACTGCGACCTCTCTTCTGCCAACCCTGACTGCGCGAAGTCGATCGAGGGTACGAAGAGGGATCCGTCTTCTCGAGCCGTCCACTCGGAATATGGAACGTCCTGTGAGATCGTTTTGCGCTCAGCCCCGTTGGATGAGGAGAATCCTTTGGTGGCTGGCGCAAATGCTTGCATCGAAGCGAGGAAGTTGGAGCGCAGGGCGTTGATGAGCTCCACGTTAGACTTTTCGGACGCTGGACGACGGATAATTGAGGGTCCGCCATTCATGATATTGCTATACTGGTCAGCGATTGCGTGCTTCTCAGATCTCGAGGGTCCCGTACGATGTTGAGAGGATGAGTTTAGTCATGATAAGACCCTAGCGACCCTTCAGGTCAAGCCAAAGCCAAAGCAAAGGGCTTCGAGCCAGCCCGAATAGTCTCTACTGAATCTCTCTCTTTCTCAATCTAAGACCCCTAGACACAATAGTACACGATTCTCGTAAGCTTGTGACTTCTGTTCACTAGAAGACTCTCTGCCTCAATTTCGGGGCCAAAGCAGGAGTTCAAAAGACACAATATTGCCCGCCGAATCATTTGCAGCTTTTTTCAAACGGGTATACTGGCAAGTCTTAAAGTCTGTCGATTGCTTCACGAAGCAAGAAACATTGGTGGGGCATCGGCTTTTCTGCGGCAAAAGTTTGATACCCGCTCACCGCTTTCTCCTGCACAAGCTGTATCCCTCTCCCGCAGGCATTGACTTTTAGGATAGGATGGCCATCAAGTGAGCCTCTACACCTCTGGTTAATTACGGAAGGATGTCGTACTGACCCCTGAGCAGCTACCTCATCCTCCTATCCCGGCAAGGTAAAGTGGTGCGTACCTCGTCTCCCACCTCGTCGTTTAAGTCGAAACGTTAACAAAATTCCCCCACAACAGCGCCTCGCAAAATGGTTCACCACACTTTCTCCCAAAGACAAAGCCAAAATCATCAAAGATGTCTCCCAACTCGTGTTATCACGGAGAACACGTATGTGCAACTTCCTCGAATATAAAGGCAAGCAGCTTCCATTCCCCTCTCATCCCCGCCCGTAGCTAATCTCGAGCCGTTGTCCAGACACCAAAGTCGTCTACCGTCGCTACGCTTCTCTTTTCTTCATCGCCGGCTGCTCATCGACCGACAATGAACTCATCACCCTCGAGATAGTCCACCGGTATGTGGAGCAGATGGACAAATACTACGGCAATGTCTGCGAGCTGGACATCATTTTCAATTTCCAAAAGGCATACTTCATACTGGATGAGTTGTTGCTAGCCGGGGAGATGCAGGAGAGTAGTAAGAAGAATGTGCTGAGGTGCATCAGTCAACAGGACAGTCTGGAGGATATGGAGGTAAGTGTCGATAAGTCTTGATGGGGTTATGGATTCTCCTACGGATTGGTTGCTAGCTCTCTGCTTTGGTTTTTTTTAACCGTCTTCGAGCTTCGTACACGGTGTGACTGACGTTGTGTCTGGGGGTATCAGGTCGAGGATGACGGCGTTACCAAAATAATGTGATGATTGTTACTCTGTGGATGTCCACATATATTTCGTCGCTTTCGGCGTCCCAGTCGGTGACTATGTATGAGTATTCAGGACAACACAGCTAATGCGTTCTTGATTCGGCGTTGCAGGCAGAACAAGTCTTGACAGACGGATTGCGCAAGGCAGGAATGCTCTAATGGGAGGCCAGCAGGCATGGTACCGTTACGAAGTACGAAGAGCCTTGATGGCTTCACTTGCGTGAAATACAGATAATGTCAAGTTCCGCCTTGAACTGCAGCCTTCTCTGTGCTACGCATGATTGGCTGCTGTGGAGTCTCCGATGATCATTGACAATAAGGTCTACTAAATCGCGCTCTAACTTAAGGTATAGCCGTCAACAACCAGCCTGTCACTGCACCAGAAACATCGAATCTCACCACTCACAGTCTTTCCATGTTGCGAAGAAGCGGGCATGAAGATGCTGTTGCGGCGATCTAGAATCAGCTGGATGCCCGTAAAAAGAGTCGAGCGATATGGGCGCTCTACACGGGATCGAGGGTCATATGACCTAGAATGTTGTTTGCAAAACTCAGCAATCGCTGCGTTGGAGCGGATGTTCCAAAGAAAGAACCTCATTGGTTGCGCACACCTCTGCCAAGGATTCAACTCGCTGACTAATTTATCGCTTCAAACTTGATCCGTGCCGGTCGCGACTTCATCTTGGCTTCTGGCGGGCCCCCTCTTCGTCATCCTCACCACCTCCACCATCATCACGATAAGATGTCGCGAACCTGCAACACTATGTTCGAAGGCTAGGCTTCATCGCCTAGCTTGAAAGCATAGATCAGAACATCTCCCGCGCGCTGCAAGCACCCGGGTTCTTTGTTACTGGAAACAGCGACTCAGACCACATCTTACCGGCATCCCTTCGGCCACTTGCGGCCATCATCCTTACATCAGCGATCACATCAAGCTGATTTGCGTAAGGAGAACGAGACCGGGCATCCGCCTCGATCAAGTACCTGGAAGCAACCCGCGCATACCCAAGTAACACTGTCCTTTGTCTGACAGTGCTTCGCTACATTTTGTTAATCAATCTTAAGTGGCCATTCCGCGCTATTCGCCATGAAGGTAAGTCAAGATAAAGAGGTCATGACCCACTGTCTGGTCTCCCTAGAGAAAATAGGCGAACCTCTCCCTGCTTCATGCTACATATGCTGACCTTGGCTGTGTACAGTACCTCCCACTCCGCGATATTGACGACGTCACGAATGCTCTCAACTTCGATACGGCTGACTGCCATGTCATCGGCGGCTGCGATCTCTACACCACAAAGGCTGCAGGGGCAGACAAGAAGCTCTACAAGAACATCGAACACTCGCTAGAGTCGCAGTATGCCTCACTTCTGAGCTTTTCGGCTGGTCTATCAGCGCACCAGGCTACCGCGGCTGGCCAAGCCCTCAATTTGTCTAGAGCAAGTCCTTTCGGACCCCTCAGCCAAATCTCCAGTCGCCGAACCTTTGCCTATCTGATCGCAACGCTAAACGCCAGTCATCCAGACTACGACTTCTCCCATCTCCTCCGTCCCTCCGACTTTCGGCGCGAGAAGAATATCAGGAAGGTAATGAACACCCTCGATACCACCCTTTATAATCTGCGCCCAAAGTTCTCGAGCGCGCTTGTTGATGAAAAGCCACACTGGTCAAACACAGTACCAACGACCGTCCCTCAGACCCCCCACGGAAGTGAGAAATGGAATCCTCGGATGTGGAGTCTGATCGACAAAGAAATGACCCTCAAGGAATGCAGCATGTACTGCTACGCGCCGGAAGAAGATCCTTACGATGGCGAAGAGGGCTCACTGTGGAGCTTCAATTACTTCTTCTTCAACAAGGCAAAGAAAAGGGTCTGCTACATCTACCTCCGTGGCCTGAGCATCATCGGCAACAGTCCTCCCCAAAAGACGCCAATCAAACCGAAGAGACCGGCAAGCGGGACTTGGAGTTTGGACGAAGAGACAAGCAAGAAGAGAGCAAAATATTGGCTTGGAGATCGAGCTCGAGAGGCCGAGTGGAACAATGAGGAAGACGAAGACGTCAGTGGTCAATGGGATGAGGAGAACATTGAAGAGGCTGACATCCTGGATGATGGGGATGAGCCCACGTTGGTGCCCTCGGATACTGACACAGGGAGTGAGAGTCCGTGCAAAGGAAGAGGACGAAGTGGGAGTTCTGTCCGGGGCGTTAGCGAAGAAGTTGCGGCAACCATTGAGGTTTGATGACTATATGAAGGGTAGAGGCATATGCTTTTCTTTCGTCCGTATTATTCTTATCAGTCATCAGCAGCGTTATGAAGTATATCGTAGGTTGTATTCCATGAGACCATTTAAGCAAATCAGTCATCCGCAATCCTCATACACAGAGAACAGAGCGAAGAGCCTATGTCCTACGGCGACTTTCTAGCTCAGTGCGATTTCGTTGATCGACGATGCTTCTCTTCACGTACATCATCCCACGCGAACTTCTTCATCAAACCTCTGTGTGCTCAGTACCCCGGCTGGCCAAATAAGCCTCCCTGCCCTTGAAATTCGCAGCATGCTTCAACGCCGCCTGGCGGGCAATCCACTCACCTGCTGTGAGAAAGTTTTACGTCCTCGATGATCTCACCAATCAGTAGTATGAACAAGACACGCCCTTTGGGCCGTACCAAATAGCCACAATAATACCGTGGGTAATGTGCATGCTTGATCGCCAGGGCGCACGAGTACCTGGTGGAGCACTTTGCGAAGTATTCGTTGGTCTCGGGGAGGTTTAGATATCGCAGTGGTTGTTTGAGACTCTCTTATTCGCCTGACCAGCTTGCCGTTACTGGACTTAGCAACAGCCTCATCCAGATTCACAAATACCATATCTCTCTGGCCCTTGACGTATTTCCGCCCCGTTAGGTCTGCACTATTGAGTTGCGAGCCGCTTCCAACGTCCGAGTGTTCTCCCAGCGTGACTGCTTTTTCTTCATTGTCCAGAAGAGGATAGTGGATCACGCGAGCTAGGTTCGCTCCCGCGCGATCGATTTTGTGCAACTCGGATGGGTACCAAGCTAAGCTTGACGCCTGAAATGCTTGACAAGACCGTGGTGGTATGATGGCACGCCTGCTTGAATTGCTTTACGGCTGCTTTACGTCGTTCCGCGGAGAATTATCGGAGGCCTTCCATGCGAACAACAGTGGTCTCGGAGCATGGAAGCCGAAGATGTGTCTTGTGGGTTCATCAAGCCAAGACCTTTCACACTGCATTGCTGCTCTCGACCAACGGCAGCCAACTTTCATTCTTGTGTCTCGCTACGATATCTGACTGGCAATTTGCCGGTAGAATTCCTTTCAAAGTTTACAAAAGCTGCGAGTCCATCAGCGTGCATTGCCGACTTCCATGTCTCTTCGCTCGCATTGATCCAGCCCGCCACCAGTCTATGGACAAGAGCCTACCCGCCTTCACGTCTCTCACTTCGGATACCCGAACTTTTCGAAGTACGCCGTCAATTTCCCCTTCGGGTTCGACGTGTCGAAGAACCAAGCATACTCCTCAAAGAAAGCATCGATATCCGCATGAGCCTCCCCCGCATCTTCAGCCATCAGCTCCACCTCCCCGACCACGTGTCCGAAATCGGTCACATCGAGCACGACCGTGAACTTCTCATCGGCCAAAAGCGTGAGCCTCCGCGTCTCGAACCCGGCAATCGCATCCAGCCCGAAATCGTCCCGGAAACCGGAAATCTGATCCGGGAAATGCAAGCGCACGAGCTCGAGTATCCGGCTCCGGTCCCGGGTTTCGGAGAACGTGGAACGGAGGAAGGAGCCGCCCTGCATGCTCTGCTTGGCTTCCCATTCCGGAGCGTCCCCGGGTGACGGTGTGTGTGGGTGAGCAGGGTCCGCGTGGAGGTGGCGCTTGCGGAGCCAGAGCCCGGCGTTTGAGAGCTTGTTTTGCGAGTCGTAATACGTGTCGCGGAATGTCTGCGAACGGAAGTCGCCGAGGGTTTTGAAAGGAGGGAAGCCGCCTTTGCGGGATAAGATGGCGGCGTTGGCGAGGGTGAAGGAGAATTTTTGTTCGATTTCGAGGAGGGGCATGGTTGGTGGGACGGAGGTGGTGGTGGGTTGGCTGGAGAGACGTGTGAGATGTGCTGGGGTGAGTACCTTGTAATATGTATGATGGAAGATGTTTGGGGAATGCTGTGTGTTGATGAAAGGTTGGGGGCGAAAAGAGCGGGTTGGTGTTTGGGGTACTCCAAATGGGAAAATCTGCAGCGATAGGCTGTGCAACATATCAGGTGTGTGTTGCTTCTGCTGACATATGCAAGATGCCGCGTCCTGTGTTACACAAAAATAGTATACCTCCGGAAAAACTCCAGGGGGGCATTGATACCTAATAAACGGCGTCAGATAGAAAGAAGATCCTGACGCTGTTTCTTTAGCTCTAGGAAACGATTTTGAGCACTGAGCATGTTTTTATAATGACTTTGGTATACCTGGTCTAAGAAAATGATCTTGGCCCCTCCTGTGACTCGGTCCCGTATAGGGACTAGCCTGGCTGTCGAAAACCGTTTCACTGGTCTGAATCCTTTTGCTTCCCGGTTGTGTTGTAGTTGTGTGTGTTCGACGCCACTAGCAGCACGAGCTTTAAGAACCGTTCGACCGCTACTCTTCACCATTTCCCCAATCTCTCCGCAAGAAACACAGACAACCGCCGGTGATACCCCGGACACTTCATAAAATGGTACCGATACCAGCATCTGGCCAAACATTCAAGGTCTGGCTCAGAAAAACGCAAGCACAATTTCTCGTCTGCATCCACGAAAGCCAAAAAGAGCTAAAGGGACCCTATGGTGCCTTTGGTGGCTTCGCCACGTCCGTATGCATCGAGGTAGACCACATTTTCTACTACTATCAATCCAGCAATAGGGGCAAAGACATGCTCTTCTCCGCCTTGGTAAGGTTTGGCAGCAGCAGGACACGAACCATTGCTGACTGTTCAATTCAGAAGGAGATTTACACTAAGAACGGTGCGGTGGACGCTTTCTTCGAGTGCCACCAAATCATGGCAGAGGCAACGGCCTACACATCGTCCTGGTAATATGCACTGGTCGTGCATTATGGCTCTGGTGGTCCTGTCGCGCATAATGTGCCTGAAGTGGATGGGCACCAGGTAGTCTGTTTCAAGGTAAATAAAACCCTGTTCTCCGGCTGTTCAATAGCATGCTGACACATCCTAGCGTGATACCATCAACGACCGCAAGCGCAACATTGCCCACGTTCACATACTGAAGAAGATGAGGGACAAGGACGGTTGTTTCGTTTGGCTGATGGCTAACCAGTGTTTAGGATACTATGATTCCTGGCAACGGCATCAAGGATGACGTCTGCAATTTTCTGAATGACTTGAGTGACGACTCGGAAGACGATCATTCCATGGAAGACGAAGTTGCTGGTTTCAAGCATGGAAAAGTAACTCCCTTGCACGATCAGGAATCGGTACCAGAAAAGAGTGATTCGTAACAGCAGCTTCGTGGAGACTGGGTCACTGTTCACGGCGACTCAGTCAAGGCAGAGGGGTCCGAGGTCCCATGAAAAGCCTTGGGGTTGCAGGCTGAAGCCTCGTAGGGTCTTCAGTCTATGCCGACCTTGCTGACCGCTTGCTCGGAGGCAAGCTTTAAAGAGATAGAAGGATAGAGATACTTTGAACAGCACAAAGCCACGGTGACTAGCACGACTGTTCACGCTCCTGAGGATGACACATTTCGATAATTGGGACGCGAAGTGGGCTTCCAAAGTTCGAGTTATATATGATGCCTCGTCTACTTCCTAGTAGCGAGGACTAGAGCCACAGGCCAAGCAATCTTCGTCTTCGACCCTTGGCCTCCCATGGCCTCTTCCAATTCCTTGTACATCGGCTTCAATTGAGCGCCGATCTCGTCATCTGTAGACTTCCAGGGAAATTGCGCATCAATGAATCCCTCCACCCAGTCCACACCGCAATGTTCTTTAGCCCAAAAGTCACGGTCGACACGCTCCTCCACCTTCTCGTCAGCAGTGACAGAGTTCTCGTGTTTGACTTCAAAGTCAAAGTACTCCTCCGGGAGAAAGCACAATGGCTTGTCGTGGTTCCACTTAGTCCTCTCTACGTCTGTCCAATCTTCCGATGGAAAACCGATATTATCGAGCCAAGATGCCATGACTGTGAACGCTTGTTGCCAGATCGTACCCTTGATGGGAAAGATTCTCGAAAAAGCTTTCCCAGCAATCCGGTCGTAGATTTGCTGGCTCCTCTCCTGTCCTTCCCCCACAAAGATTGGCTTACCATAGAACCACACGGCCAGGGTGCCGCCGGGTCTGAGCAACTCGGCAAAGCCAGAGAAGGCCCGCTCAGCGTCCATCAGGGGGATACATTCAGCAAGAGTGACAAGATCTGCTTTGCCGTGACCGTCGGGTCCCACCAGAGTGACGAGGTCCTCCGCACGGCACTGCTCGACCGTCACATTCGAAGCTGCGAGACGTCTCCGCGCAACGGCCGTGTGGAATCCGCTGGGATCACTGGCTATGACTTTGTCGAAGCGGGCGCCGAGAACCTCGGCTACATTGCCGGGTCCTGTGCCAACGTCGTGGGCGAGGCTCCAGTGATTGCTGTGACTTTGGTGATAGGTCCAGATGCGGTCGTAGAAGGAAGAGGAGTAGGCGGGTCTATGGGTGGTGTACTTTATCCAATCGAAATCCGCACCCCCATCGAAAAGACTCGAGTCGCTTGACGAGGCCATAGCCGCTGTATTGTTTGGTCCTCTCGATAGACTTCAAATATCATAATTCGTCCATGAAGAACAGAAGGCAGAAACAAAGAATGCAATGATTGAATGTGAGTGTGCAGGTGTCTATCGCTGTGGATATACCCACCTGCTTTTGCATGAGGCAGAGCCCCTGCACATCTGCGCCCGACCAGGTTACATTGACACGTAATACTGTGTTATTGGTTACTAGGGCGGGACCTTACAAAAGAGATGAGGCGTGATAGGCCTGACTAGTACTGCGCCCAGCGAGGCTGCATGACACGTAGTGTTGTGCTATTGGCTACGAAGGCGAAACTTTGCACAAGAGATGAGGCGTGCTACGCCCGATCAATACTGCTCCCGACGAGTGTGTCGAAGGTAAAGATGTGCCATGGTTCATCCCAAGGGGTTTTGGGAAGATTATTCAAGAAAGCCTTCATGCTCTCTGATACCTTCGAACCCTTCCCTATCGCCTGTCAGCCCGGCTCTTATCTTTCTCCAATGATTGGTCACAGCCTAGTATTCTCAATTTTTCCACAATTTTTGCTCAAATAACACGAACTCAACTTCATCCCTACGTCAAATTCGCAAGTCCTCATTACCACCTCACCATCATGTCCGGCATTGGTTACTCTGGCAGTGGCAGTGGCAGTGGCAGTCAAGGCCACCTTGGCGCACCAGCATTCGTCAGCTCATCCTCGACCGGCAGTTAGCTGTATGACCCACCTTCTCAGCCCCAGACGACGACCACGGCCCATGGCAATGGTACTGTGACATACACTACTACATGGCTGAACGGAACCACGTGAACCGCGAACACCGTCTAGGAATGCGAGCGTGGCATGGCTTGTAATGAACATGTTGGTGCTCGAGAGACTTCAGGCGAGAGATGCTCGCGAAGCTGCAATGTAGCGTAGAAACTGGACAGGCGGAGATAAGGGAGAAAATAGAAGAGGGACGCTGATGTGAGTGGAAGGGAGAAAGGCGAGCTTGACAGCGCTCACTAGGGCCGTAGAGATGCAGGATGCAATTCCTCTCGCGATGCCTACGCAAACCGAGATATAATACAAATTGTGAGGAAAAGATCCATTCACCTCGCTAATATCTGCCTGACCTGTCAAATGTCTATCGAATCCTGGATTCTACAGAACCCATCTCCTTTTCCAGATATCCGAGAGCTGTGGATCGATTGTGGGACAGATGGGTGGAAGACGTTGAGAGCCTGCATCTTGATATCACTACCGGTCTTTGATCTCGATCCAGTCCGAATGTTGCCAATGGACGACTTGGTGGCGCCTGTCCTTGGCGATGCTCTGCCCTCCGGCTCTGGCGAGGAGGATGGTTTCCTAAAGATCCAGTTGAATAGAGGACGGTATGTGATGGCGGACGCGCCCAGCATGGCAGCGGAGACTTCAACAACCGACCAAAGAGAGGGCTCGACGTCGGCCCAGGTGGGGTCGTACGAGTACAGAGACAATCCACGCAGCTGCGGGATGCGGTAGATCGAAACTACGGTGGCGCTGTTGGGCGAAAGCGGTCAGTCAGCGGGTGCGTTTCAAACCACTATTGCCTCTGTCAAGGGATGTGGGGCACGGACAAACTGCCGATACTGAATATGCCAATCAGTTGTAACTTTGTTTCGCGGTGCATCTGAAGCTTCCACAGCTGCGGCAGCGGGAGGCATAAGAGCAGGAAATCCGTCAACACGTTCATACTGGCCATGACAATCCAGACCTTACTGATGTCGATACAGTCCGCTTGGACGGTAGGGTCCCAAACTCTGTTGACTGGCTTGCACTGAAAAATCATCGTGATTACCATGACGGCGGAGTATGTTGATATGAAGAGACCGACAGCCCAAAGCATGCGTTTGAATTTCGGGCCTGGGAAGATCCGAGCAAAGAGTAGAAGAGTACTAATTTTGACGACACCGATGGTCGGGGCATAGAGGATTTCTCCTACGAAGACACTCTGATAATTCGTGCTCAGCAAGGGAGCTTGGCTAATAGAGAGGCGGTCAAAGGACATACCTTTGCGAATCTGACTGGGTCATTTTCGGTCATCAGGATCGCATGGTGTGCGCCTCCGTAAGCAAACGCAGCTGGATCATCAGTAAGAGCGTCCGCTCAAGAGGACTGAACGTACCCAATAGACATGGAGTGCTGTCCGCAATCACCAGGATCTATCGATTACTTAGAACACTGGTACGAGTGAAGGACAATATTATACCAGTCCCAAAACCATAATCCAATCATCGGCTCCATACGATGTTCGACCAATGCGCCTGGACAAGAAGCGCATCATAACGGCAAGAAAGATGATAGGAACACATATGATATATGCAGTGGCGATTGATTTTCTTTTGCTGTCGTGGACATGTGCCAATTGATACTGGGCTTCCGCCGGAGGAAGGCTGTTATAGATGGCCCAGTTGATTGCTTGCGGAGCCATACTGACAAATGTTCAGAATCCGAGACTCTAGTTCTGGGCGGGCCAGTCGTACAGTGAAGAGATGAATATCGAAAAAGGGGTTTCTGAAAATGAAGAATTGAAATGGCGGGGAAGGGTTCATGTTGAGCCTGAGTAGGGTATTGTTGGGGGTTTTTAGTTCGTATCAGGTTCGATTACTAATGGCGCTGGTACAATGGTGTTGCGGTGCTTTTTATTTCTGGCAGCGCCATTAGCCACAGGTTTTAAAGTTCCGTCGAACGGTGTTGGCGAGGGCTTAGGTTCGAATCCCATGCGACGCATTGATTTGTGAAGCGAAATGTTCCCCGTTAGTCATAGTCCGAGGGCGGACACCTGTTGGTTGTGGTCGTGTTGTTGGGGGTATTTAGTTCGTATTAGGTTCGATTCCTAATGGCGCTGGTACAATGGTGTTGCGGTGCTTCTTATTTCTTAGGGTAGGTCATATGATGTCGAAGGATTGAGACGAAAGTTCTTGCAGCTGAGCTACTTTCGATATTGTTTCTGTAAGGTGGTGGGTTTGCATTGCATTGTTTCGTGGCGTAGTAGTGTTGCGGCAGGATCATGCAGGCGGATGATGCACGAATGGGGTGAAGTGCATATTTCTGCAGCTCTCATCACGAACATTTCGCTTTGGTGAAAGCATGAGCTTATAAATCACCGAGACTATTTATAAATGCTGTACTCCGCACGGAGGTGGGCAGATTGGAGCCCAGCTTGGAGCCCAGCTTGGAGCCCAGCTTGGAGCCCAGCTTGGAGCCCAGATTGGAGCCCAGCTTGGAGCGCAATAGCTACTAGGCCCAAAAGAGGTCCCCTCAGTTCAACCTACATAAGTATCGATCCGGTTTCTTCTGGTATACCAAACAAAGATTCTACAATGTTGTAGGGTCCCCCGCTAGAAGACAGGGTTAGGGCTGCGACTAGCGCTGTTCTTACCTCCACACGTCCCATAGATTTCTTACAACACCAAAGCTCGATATCTAATATTATCCACGGGATATTGTCAAACCAAAGTAGTCCGACACTAGCCTGTTTCCTGATTATGCCCAAATCTATTATAAGCATTGTACAGTCTGAATTTTGTAAAGGGGGCGTGATAGATACGAGTAACAGGTGTGTGGGATTTCTTCAACACCAAGAATTCCACCTGTGCACCATGCGTGCATACAATGGCAACAAGCTAAGTTCCTGCGCCAAGACGTCGAACCACGCCCTGCTGCTCTAGAGCTAACCTGGGACCCGCGCGCCTTTACCAAGTCCTAAAATGCAAATTCCCCAAGAGCAGCATGTATACGTACGAGCTTTTTTCGGCTTGTAATAATCGCCAGCCTGAGTGGCTCGATGACGGAGTGTAACTGCAATGCATGGTCTGGGTAACGATGATGGAGACCATTTATACCAATCCCTTCTACTCAGCAGCAAACAAGGATCCGCAGCGGTTCAATTCCGCACGAAGCACCTGTATGCTCACCTTGCAGCACCTGTGGCTTGCATAAGCGCTTACTCTCGTTACTCAGCTACACCTTGATGCCTTGTTTCGCCTACGACCTGCATGAGAGATATGATGACGTTGAAGGAACGACGTGGTTTCTGCCCCATCAGTCTTGACGAGTGCGACCCCTGCGTGAGCTAGCGATGTTAGTACGAGTAATTGCATCGTTCGCATTGATTGAGGATTTTGTAGACGAGCTGGAAGTAGGACTCCAGGTATTGCTGTCGGAGGATGCAAGCTCTCTTGAGCTTCCCACCTGCTAGCCTTGCGAGAATTGAGCGGTCAGCTGCAAGTCTGAATCGAAGACGGTCTATTCGCAACCGAAGCTATCCATTCTGACAGCGAAAGCCAGAGCAAACAGCAAAAGGTAGAGGTTCACATATTGCTATTGGCTGTTCAACGGAGAATTCGAGAGCCAAGAAAGACCCAGGAAAATCTTATCGGATCAATAAGAGAACTTTTTCCACCTGCGTCTCACTGAGGATAAGTGTGCTTGCGCTTCGCTCTTTGGATCTTCATTGCCGTTTTGTCTGACAATAGTACCATAAAACCCTAAAGTACATTTACTCGGTCCGACAAAGGACTTACGCCGAAGTCTAGATATCAGTATGACATCTCGCACTCTTCTCGAGTTGCCTGCAGAGATACGCCTTAACATATATCACCATGTACTCTGCTATGATGGCGTTACACCAGAATTCAGCTCCGCTTGGAGTCCCCGGGAGCCACACACTTGTCCTACGAGAACCTGAACCCCTCCTTTCTGCACGCGTCAAGATCCCTGCGACGATTACCTCTCTCAGCGGTCTGTTCTACGTGTGCACCTCGATGTCATGGCTCTTATACGGAACGGCGTCTACCCTGGTGTCCAGCTCCCAGTGCCTGCCAGTGACATTCCGAGCTTGCTCCGCGCCTGCCGTCAAATATACGAAGAAGCCCACCGCATATTCTGAACGGAGAATGCCTTCATTTTCGAGTATCAAGATACGACGCACGCTTTTACACGTCGCATCGGAGCCAAATCCTTCGAGTGGATAAGAACGCTCGGTATCGAGAAGACGGTCAACGCCGAGTGCATCGAGGTAAACGGAGGAAACGATCTGGAATTTTGGCTCCCGGATGTTGGAATACCTACGTACCTGCCGGCACTTTATCTGCACGGGTGGGAAGCCAAATTCGAGGAATACTACTGCAAAAGGGAGCAGTGGATGCCTGCCCTGGTCGACCTCAGCGATCGTTCGGAGGTGGTCCAAGGAAGAAAATTCATGATCCCGTGCAAATCCATCTAAAACTGGCTGGCAAGGCCACGATTCAGGAAAGAGATACCGGTAAGGGATACTTCTGGGGTCACAGGCGAAGGTCAAGCTTTACAAGGTTCGCGCTTTGGAACTACGATTGACGAGACGTTGCTTGATTTTATCTCACATTCCGGATCTCTTTAAGTGATCATTATTTTTTGCCTGACTCCTTCATACGTACTGCGATCAGACACTAAAGGCTCTTCCCCAGTGAGCGCTTTGTCGAGATCGCACTGAGCAACAATGCTAGTTATACCCTACGGCATTTTCACTTTTGCATCAAGAAAGTCAAGGCCACAACAAAGCACCATTCAGAAGATCGAGTCTATCATCTACTCACACCATCATTCCTTCAAACTACTGGCCACGCTTGATATCATCGGCAATCTTCTCCGCAAGCGCGTACACCGTCGATTGAGGATGACCTGGCGGCAAGAATGGGAAAGCGCTCGCGTCTACCACTCTCAGACCCTGCACACCAAACACCCTTGCATGGGTGTCGACAACCGCCATGGGATCACCCTTTTTGCCCATGGCACACGTAGCGGAAGCATGCCACAGCTCGAGGGCATCTTGACGAAGGAACGCAAGTATCTCTTCATCCGTCGTGACGTTGGGACCTGGTGTAAGGAGTTAGGACAAGGGTAGACTTAGGGTGGTGTGGGATTGTCAGAGTCAGGGTTGGAATGGAATTCCCACCTGGTAGATACTCCTCGCCGATTGTGATGTTGTGCATATTTGCCCAAAATTGCCTTGTACGCTTGAAGCCAGCGATGGCTACTTCAACATCTGCTTCAGCGGTGAGCCAATTTGGATTGATGAGAGGTGGGTCCTATGGAATTTTGGATGTCAGTGTTGCTCTTTCTGGGAATAGCACAAAGAGGAGGACGAAGCTTTCGCTTTCGATTTCGAACATTTCTTATTCCAGAGTGTGGTACTCTACGTGTTAGCAAGAAATCGCTCAGACGTGTACGTACCATTGTGTCTGTAGAATTTATGGTAACGTTTCCACGTGATAGAGGCGCAACCAAAGCACTGTCTATCGAAGCATATTCGTAACCGTCATCTTCAAGACCTCTGGGTCAGCATTCCTCCCTAGGCAGAGACTTGAGGCGTGAAACATGTCAGAGGAATATAAATACCCTCAAGACATGTGATATGAATCAAAATGCGGTAGGCGTTGGAGGATAACACCGAAAGATAGACTCACGAGGATCCGCTGTTATGAAATTGGTATTGTACCCGGTGTAAGCATCACCACCAATATACTCCATCTCAGGCCAATCAGCGGGGAATTGGTTCAGCACACTTTCAGTTACGGACGAGAAGCTGCCCCGGTATTGTTTGGGTAGTTTCTCAAAAGAGATGAATCCGAAATCAGTGATGGGCGCGGTTTGGTCGAAGTTGTAGTCAAATTCTGCTTGAGCGGCATACTGTGGGTCATCTATGAGTCTGGAACTTGGTCTCAACGCGGTACGCAATTTAGCGTATCCAAAACCGTCTGGAATGTAATGCTTGGCACCGGAGATCTTTCACACCACACACCCAAATTCACACTGTAGCATAGAATTCTCTCCGCAAAATCATTCAAATCAAGTAGCCACATCGCAAATAGTCGCATTTAATCAATTTTGAAGCTATGCAACCTCAGCTATACCTCTCAAACCCACCACTAACACAGCAGCCACCGAACCGCCGCCGTCGCAGCAAGAACTACCCCCCCGCAACTACTGAAATAGCCTCTGCTCAAGAAGCTCAGAAACAGGTAACTGAGGGGCTGAGGAACACGCTAAGACTTCAGTATAGCTTCATTTTTTCATTTGGGACCTATACTAACGATGGCAGTGTTATTGAATAATTTTGCGGAGAGATTTCTATGCTACAGTACGAATTTGGATGTGTGGTGTATCTCATACGCTAAATGCTAAACTATACATGATCCCACATGTTCTGGCCGACCCCTGGAAGGTTTGCGATTAACGGAATATCATATTCTTGCAGAGTATCTTTGGGACCCACGCCTGATACCATGAGAAGCTGAGGGGACTGAAAGGCGCCCGCCGATAAGATTACTTCTTTACGGGCGGAAAGGACATAGTCTTCTCCATTGGTGGTGACTAGCACACCGCTTATCACATACTACTCCGGCATTTGTCGTCAGGCGAGTTCGAGACACTGCCCTGACAGATGAGCTGACCACCAGGAAGAAAATGTCCAGTACTCAGCCACATGCAGGAAGGATGGAAGTACTGTAGTTACACCAGAAGCAAAGGGCCGCGCGCTTAGAGAACTTAGTGAGGGGGCTAATTGAGGTCAAAATTGACCTCCGGAGAAGAACATAGGTACATGTAGGTACTTCAGTACTCCGTCGCATCATGGGCAAGAAAGAAATTGTTCCACCACCAGAGCCGAAGAACAAGCTGTTCTTTTCATTCGGCCCAGATGAAACCTCTTTCTTTTCGTCACCCTTGTATAGGCGATGGTCCGAAAACTCGCCTGAAGAGTTCAAAAAGCTTCTCCCAGATGCGGACCCCAACAAGCCGGAACCAGAGACTCCGCCTCTTGAAGGTCATAAGTTTTTCAGCAGTATGAAGAGAGCCATGTCGCATAAGAAAGAAGAAACTGTTGAGCCACAGCCTTATCATGTGTCGTATGGTGACAATGGATCGTGGTTCTTGATTTGGGACAACGGAGAACACGATGAGAATTTGAGAGGCGCATACCCTTCACTCCTCCAATGGATGCACGAGAATCAATCATCCCTCACCGACGGCTCGCTCAACGTATCTTTGGGGCCGAAAGGCGCTTTCTTCGCTTGGTGTACAGAGAGTTGTCGGTGGGACAATGTACCGGCCTCTTTCACGGCGGAGATCCAAAAAATGCTATGTCACGACGGCTGGAAGCGCAGGCCACGAAGAGTACAGTTCGGTGTCAATGAAAGCTATGTGATTGTGTGCGATGATGGAACATGGTATCCGCACGGATTGGAGGAGAATTACGAAGGCTTGATGGAACTGCTCACCTCGAGTGGGAAGATGAAAACGCTTTCTTTGGACGCCTACGGACCGGACACCTACTTTCTCGTCTCCGAGACCGGCAACGTGCATTGGAAAGTACCACAGACTTGGGACAATGTGGTAGAGGATGTGTCAAACACGTACATGACTGGCCACAGGGTGCGGACTGGTTCCATGCCCATGGATAAGGACTTGACATACTCTAAAGAGTCTAAGCAGGGGAAAGGGAAGGCCAACCCTGGGACGATGACGAAGTGGCTGTCGGGCGCAAATGCGGCGCTGCAGGTGGGACAATTGGTTATTACCGCCGATCCTGGGCAATGTCAACACCAATAAGAGAAAACACCCTTGAAACCATCGAGAAAAAAAATTGTTGGCATCGAGGAGGTATGGCGACCATGAGTCTTGACACGATGTATATAAAAAGGCTCTCTCTGGACATATCAGAATCTCACTCAAGAGACGAAATAAACAAGTCGATAAGGCCATTTCCCCCTCAACAGCGGGCGCTCTAGCTCTCACAACCTACCAAGGGTGCCTAATTAAATTTCCTCCTGACTTAAACTAAACAATCTGTCCCTTCTAGGATGACCACCGGTGAAAGTCTGATTTAAACAGCAGAGCCGCAAACTTCGATTTGGTCGAGCGACTTGAGTTCCTATCAAAAAATTAAACAAATTGATCGAGCGCACATGCCGATTACGTATTCTGGCTTGATCTCTTCCACTCCCCGCTGTGAACCCACTTACAGAGTAGCGAAGCGGGGACCACTTTTGAGAGGCATAAAGCATCCTAGGGGTAATAATTTCCTTGCCTCCTCTTCAAGCATCCTTGGTAGGTAAGTATGATGATATTCTGCTTTTGCTTTGTTCAACCCCATATTTCTGTCTGGGTAGGGGCAATCGCTAGGTCCCCATGCGTTTCATCTATCGCGGTGAGCACTTGAATAGGACATGTACATCCGTTTGGTATTTGTATTTACAATGTCTTAATTCAGAACGGTCATTCCAAGACATCTTTGCATCCAAGCTCGAAGTTCTGTACCCACACAACCTCACTTCAAATGTCAAAAATCTCCCCAGCTCCACCACCTCCGGCCCTGACATCCACAATATCCATTCTCCAACCTTCCCAATCCTTCAACCCTCTCTTCACCTCCCTCACTCTCTCCACCCTCTTCCGCGCCTCCTCTTCTTGCGCTAGCCTAAACGCGTCCTCATCAAACTCATCCTCGTCCTCAAAGGTTTCCAGACTATCCCTTGCTGCTCCGCCGGTCAAAGCGCTGAACCCACTACTGAGCACGGTTTGGAAGCTTGAACCTCTAGGACCAGCCATACTCTGTCTGCGATATGATGGCGTCCCACCACTGAGGTCGACATCATCAAATCTTGACCCTGGGCTGGCAGGACCGTCGTCACCGTCTACACTACCGAGTTCTCTTCGCTTCTCTCGCCAGACGCCTCTACGCAGCTCATAGACCTCGCCCTCGAGACTTCGAACCTTGCCTTCCAGCCGTCTCCTCTCTTCATCTTCGAGCTCGTCGACGCCTTCGTCATCTGCACCGCTTGCTTCCCTCTTTCGTGCCCTTTCTCTCTCCTCTCGAAGGCGCAGGTTCTCGTTCTCAAGACCCGCTAGCCGCCGTCGCATTTCGCTTGCTTCTTTCTCTAGCCTTTCACGCTCTCGCTCGCCGGCTTGGCGTCGACCGTCCGAGTCTTTGTGGAGGTTTGTCAGCGCTGCGAGCTTTTTCTCCAATGTATCGACTCTTTGTAATGACTCTTCGGCATTTCTCTTTGACTCCTCCGCTTCACGCCCTAGGCTTCGTATTTTGGTCTCATTAGACGTCCGCTCGCCACCCTCCTTTACGGCTTTCTCGCTCGCTCGCTCCAGGCTCTTCTTCACATCTGATAACTCCCGTTGTGCAGCACCAGCTGCCCGCTCTGCCCGCGCCAGCTTCTCTTCCAGGGCCAAGACCTGCTCCGAGTGTGTGTTTGTCGAAGATGCGGACTTGTCGAGCTGCGAGCGGAGATTGGAGATCTCCATTTCCATGGATTCAATGGTGGAGCTCTTGCTGTCGAGTTGTGCTTGGAGAGAGGACAAAGGGCTCGAGGAAGTCGCGACCACGCTTGGAGAAGAGACATGACGTTTGGAGGATTGGGATTGGAGTTGGGAGTTCTGGCGCTGGAGAGACGTGTTTTCTTGCTTCTGTAATTAGAGTTAGCTTTCGTGCAGACAATAAATTCAATCGACGCGTAGACATACCACCTTATTGAAGTCCTCGACCTGAGAATCTGCTTTTTCCGCTCGAGCCTTGAGCTGTGCGACATCTCCGCTTGCCTCACGTAGCTCCTCAAGCTCGTCCTCCGTTTTCCTCCATCTCTTCTCATTTTCCTGCGCCTCTTTTGCTAGTCGTCGATTCTCTTTTTCAAGCTCATCAAGTCGTGCTGCTTGTTTCCGGTATATTGAGTTGATGGAATCACCGTCTGAAGTCAAAGTTGGAAGATCGGGCGACTTTGTCCCATTCGCGCTGGGGGACAAAGGTCCTTGTGATAAAGATTGTCGGCGGAATGATGAAGATCGCATCTTCGACTGAATGCTCAAAGAGGGCTGCCGGGTATGGGCCAGGATTTGAGCAGGTGTTTCGGGTGCATCATCCGTTACCTTTTCCAACAGCGCTGCATCCGTGGTATCCGGGAGAGCCATTGATGATTCGTCGTTGCCGCCGTCTGTGCCAGACTTATCCTGCTCTGGGGCGTCTTCTCCTTGGTCAGTGGTGCCCAGGACGGCGGCTTCCTCTCTGACTTCTTGAGTATCATCTTTCTTCTTTATTCCACTAGGCTTCTGGGCTTTCCCTTTTTGTTTCCTCAATTGCTCGTACTAGAGTGGCCATGGATCAGCACAGGAGCTTCTAGAGGTTCGGTATACACTTACCTTCTTCTTCGCTGCTGCGAGCTTCTCAGCCTTCTCTTTCTCTTCTACGTCAGCCATTACAGGGGCTTTCAGTACAAAAAGTTTTTCTGAACATGCACTGCAATACCCAGGGCGGAAACGGCGACTTCAAGTATATGGAAGCGTTATTGTTCAAAGTCCTGTCTCGGAATGTTGAAAGGTAAATGGAAACGATCGCGGTAGTTGTCGGTGAATCAATTGGCAAAATAGCAAATATGAGTGATTTAGTGTGTAAATGGTCTTGACTCAGAGTCATGTAGTCTTCAGACAGCTGTTTGACATGTTCGGGGAGGCTGAAAGGTGTTTGTCTTCGAGGCATTCTGGTCCCTGAACTCTAATTCGTGGGAGTACCCCTGTTCATCCCGCAACCGCAAGCGTAACAAATCCTTGCAGCAAAAGCTCCTTGAATTGGCGATCCTCTCATCATCCCACAGGCCGACATCACTACTGCTGAAAAGCAACCCTGGATTGCTTTCACTGTCCTGCTCGCACTGAATAAGTCTTTGGATGAGCTCGACTCGGGTCTGGACGCAAGGCCCTCGGTTCAAAGGCGTGGTCCACAAACGCCAAAGAATACGGGGGAATGATGACAATATGATGGGCCAACCCCTGGTCTTTTGACTGTTTGATACGATATTGAAGAGATCGGACACGTTTTGGACTGGTTGATTTGAGAGGAGCTGGCCTGCCGACCGCCGAGGGCACCGGTGCCACCTAGCCGTACAGACCACGTTGAGTGGTGGGCAGAATATGGCCGACGTCGAGGACGTCCGCAGTCCCAATTGGAACACTTACAATGTGCAAGCGAGGACTCTGGATGCTGCCCGCACAACCGAGTCCGGCTCTGGCGGTAAGCTTAACAGCGGCATGCCTGTAGCTGCACCTGCCCGCGTTAAACCGCCCGCTAACAGGCAGATTAGGTGAAGGACGTCCATCAAAGAGATTGCAAAAAGACTCGTCCAACAGTGTGATACCCTCGCGACCAAGCGAGCCTACACCTTTAGCAGGCATCAGACCTGACCCGTTTCCTACACCTGCAACCAGAAGAAGGCAGTCTTCAGTTAAGGATCATACGTTCAAAGAGCAGAGAGCTTCGCACGCACCCAGCGCCCTACAGGCATCTCCATCAAAGCGGTATGCAAATCTGGCTCTCCTCCTTCAAATCTGAGATTGAGCATCCTCGTTGACATTCTCAGGCTGGCCCATAGCGGCCTTCCAAACCCACAAGCTCCGCAACGGACAATCGCGTCCAATGCCCAAAAGGAGCCCCATTCCAGACAATCCTCCATCAACAATACCTCAAGATTCAGCTTCGCCTCAACGGCTACTACAAGCAAACGGGATACCTCGCAGTCATCCGGATCCTTTGATTTCCTCCCGCCCATCAACTTCGATGACCTTCATTCTAGCATTGCCTCCGATGAGCCCGACATTTCTTCTTTCCCGGCGCCCGGTGGGTCTTCAAAGGATGTGGCGGCTAACGCGAATGGATCTGCTTTAACGGCTCCACGACCTGGCGTCCCTGGATCCGCCAAGACAGCAGACGCATCGGCTTTTGGCTCTCGGATTGCCCTTAACGGCTCATCGCTGCATCGACACAACAGTACTACACAGCGAATAGGGCAAAAGACTGCAGAGTCGGATAGCATGGCGCCTCCAAACGGTCTAGCGGTAGCAAGAGCTAGGCGCAAGACTTATTTTCCAGCTACAACTACTGGTGAAGGTGCAACACGCTCGCCTCGGAAATCTGTTGGTCCTGGCGTCCTTATGAATTTTGAGGGTACTACACATCCACATCGAAGGCCGAGTCTAGCGCAAGCTGGTCTTAGAGAAGCGAGCATTGCTGTCGATAGTCCGGAACCTGCAGCAAGTCCAAACGTCTCCGAAGGGCACAGTTTCCAGCCAAGCCGGTACAACAAGACTAAATTGATGCAACCGCCTCCAAGTAAAGTATCTGCACAGGAACAATTCTTTACACCCAGTGGTACCCCAGACCAGACACCGTCAACTCCAGTCAGCACTGCCAGATCACCAGCAAGACCAACTTTCCAATTGTCGAACACTCCATCGTCAAGCAATAAGAGGGTCTCCATGATGCCCGGCAGTGCGCATGCCACAGGTTTAGGAGCGCGCACAATCAGTCCGACCGATGCGCGCAGATTGAAGAGGATGTCCATGATGCCGAATCCACCACCAATGCCATATACGCCACCCACTCCACAGGCTGATCCTCAGTCTGACCCGTCGCCCCCTGTGATACCACGCAAAAGTGAAACGCCAACTTCCTCTCGAACGACTCCAGACCCCAACCGTAAGTCATACAGTTCAGGCCTCTCAAATTCGTCGACTACGAGCTACAACTCTTGTTTAGCCTCTTCCGGCTCGCATCGTATGTCCCAAAGCCTTTTGACCTCGCGGCTTCCTACGCCTAAGACGCGGGGCGATAATTCATCGGTAGGCGACGAGGAATCTGTGCCGCCAGTCCCAGCAATACCGAAAGCCTACGAGTCTCCCAAGACGGAAGATGATCAGACACCTTTCTTTGCTACACGTAAGTCAAGCCAGGGCCACGAGGCCAGCAGTCTCAACAGTAGCACCTCTATTCCTGGTGTGGTACCACCACAATCTGTCCATGAACGAAATAAAGATGACCGAGAATTGCAACAAAGTCAGGTTACCAATGTTGAAACAGAGCCTGCAACAGAAAGGAAACCACCTGACACAAAAAGTGCAAACAAACGGACCTTGCAACCGCTGAGACTGCCACCACTAAATCTTCTTCCGTTGAGCACTTCGACTGCTTCAAAAATTGCAGCTCTGCATGATGCGACAGCGGCTGCGAAGAACAAGGGAACCATGACTCCACCACCTAAAGTTGGTGCTAAAGCAATACCGACCACACCAATGACTGCATCTAAAGCTAGCTTCTCAAGAGGCTATCACGACGATGATAATGCGACAATGCCAGTACAGATCCGAAGCAGTAGTTCTCATTACAACATGAGGCCCGAAGCCCTTTCTTACCGTGACGTCAGTAGCTCGAGTACCACCGTTCCAACGCCATCCGACTCCTTCGCCTTGTCTGCTAGCCGTACAGCCATGTCCCCTTTCGTCTCTTCTTCACTACCAAAATCAAGTGGCGAATATGGCTATGGACTTGAGAAATCGAATACCTTCGATATCGGCGCCGATGCAAGGCCGATTCGATTGACTGGTCCACGCTTGCAGAAACCCAGAAAAGCCTCCAAGGATGATGCATCAAGCATGGACACCACAAGCTCTACTGATGCTGGCACCACTTCCTTTGGGAGCTCTCTCCGCCGCAAGTTGAGCTTGACACGCAAGCGAAGCGCTTCGAAAGCGCAGACAGCAGCAGAGAGAGATGCAGATATACCACCAAAGCCGCCGAAGCATGATGACATGCCTCCGCCTAAACTCCCTGCTTCTGCCACCTGGAATGGTTCACTATTTTCTAGCCCTAGCCCGAGCCAGAAAAGTATCCAATCGCGAGCCACAAGGAACACGTCTAATTCCAGCATCAAGATGCAGCACGATCGGACTAGGAGCAGTACTTTGGACACTGCTGAAACTCCTCAGAAGGATCCCAGACCTCCAGAGACGCCTGCTGCTAATTCAAAAAGAACAGCCCGGGCCGCTCTTGAAGGGGCGCCGATTCACAACTCTATGAGTTTGAAGGATTTCTTGCGTGAAGCCAAGACCATGGAGATGCAGCTCGACCGCGATGATTTGTCGGCGGAAGAAGAAATGAGGAGATTAGCATCGAAACGGAAAGAGACGGAAAAGGCTGCTAAAGAGGTCGATGGTTTGAGGCGAAGGGCCACTGCCAAGGAGAGAGTATCGCCACATTCAGCGCTGCGGATGGCGCATTTCAACATATTCGAGCGTGGCGAGATAGTGGACTACAAGGATGTCTATTTCTGTGGTACACAGGATGCTCAGAAGCATGTCGGAGACTTGAGTGCAGACGTGGCCAATTTTGGATATGACGATGATCGGGGAGACTACAATATCGTGAATGGTGATCACCTAGCTTACCGTTATGAGATCGTCGACATCCTTGGCAAAGGCAGCTTTGGGCAAGTCGTGCGCTGCATAGATCACAAGACAGGTGTTCTGGTGGCTATCAAGATCATAAGAAACAAGAAGAGGTTCCATCAACAAGCGCTCGTTGAGGTCGACATTCTGCAGAAGCTGCGAGAATGGGTGAGTCCACTAGATACTAAACGCCTTTCTTTAAATACTAATGCACGCATCAGGATCCCCAAAGCAAACATAGCATGGTCAACTTCGTGCAGAGTTTCTACTTCCGCGGCCATCTATGCATCTCGACTGAGCTTCTAGGCATGAACCTCTACGAGTTCATCAAGGCTCACGAATTCAGAGGGTTCTCATTAAAGCTCATCAGGCGCTTTGCCAAGCAACTGTTGAGCAGTCTCGTTCTTTTGAAAGGTCACAAAGTCATCCATTGCGACCTCAAGCCCGAGAATGTGCTCCTGGCGCATCCTGCTCGCTCTGAAATCAAGGTCATCGACTTCGGCTCAAGCTGCCTTGAAAATGAGAAGGTGTATACCTATATACAATCTCGTTTCTACCGGTCTCCTGAAGTCATTCTGGGCATGACATATGGCATGCCAATAGACATGTGGTCACTAGGCTGTATTCTTGCCGAGCTCCTCACGGGCTACCCTATCTTTCCGGGCGAAAACGAGCAAGAGCAATTGGCTTGCATAATGGAGGTTTTTGGCCCGCCTGAAAAGCACCTAATCGAAAAGTCGACTCGCAAGAAGATCTTCTTTGACTCTCTGGGCAAACCACGTCTCACTGTCTCAACAAAAGGCAAACGCCGCCGCCCCAGTAGCAAGTCTCTCCAGGCGGCGCTCAAATGCGAAGATGAATCCTTTCTCGACTTCATCACTCGCTGCCTTCGGTGGGACCCTGATCGCCGCCTCAAACCTGACGAAGCTATACAGCACGAGTTCATCACCGGCAAACCCACGAAATCTACCGCTCGTCCTCGCACGGCTCCCTCACAGCAGACCTCGTCGCCCATTAAACGCTACAACTCCATAACGCAAACACCAGCTAGCACGCGCCCGCTGCCCGAGCCTCCCGCTACCAGCTTCAAAAATGGCACCGCTGTCCGGAACCGCGATATCACCAACACTAGCGTCAACAATAGCCAATCACCCATCAAAGCTGCCGTCACTGCGGCAGCTCCGAAGAGGCTTTCCACTATGACTGGGCCACAAACCAACGGCAACGGCGTTGGCATGAAGAGGACGCTGAATGGAGCTGCGGTACAAGGGAGTGCCCTACCGAGGGTTGCAAGCACGCCGCGTAGTATGGGGACTAGTAAAGGCGTGGACCTAGGGACGGCTGCAGCTGCAGCTGCAGCGAGTTTAGTGAGTTGCCTCTACCCGACTCCCTTTTCCTGAATCCCACACAGCGTTACTAAGCAGCAACAGGCGACGAAGCAGTCCCGGGTCAGTTGAGATGATTATGAGTGATGAAGAGAGTAGGAAATGTATATAGCCAATGGCGTTCTTGGGAGAAACCGTACCGTGCCGAGCACGCTGTTCGGGTTTCATGCATGTTTTTCACGGCGTCGTTCCGCTTCTACATCGGGGTGTTGTACACCCCAATATACCCTTGTGGAAGCCACCGGATTCTTTGCGCATGGCCGTCGGAGGTTTAGCATTGCATCAACAGCGCTTTTTTTTTACAAAGAGTCAACGTTGCCAGTGATGCATTTTCGATAAGCGTGAGTGAAATCTTTGAAAAACTGCATGTGCAAGCTGCTATTGAAAAAAAAACTGGCCTGGGTCTGCTTATCGCAAGAAGCATCGTCACCTCCATCGCTATCCTAGCACCGCTTTCCGCGTCTGCAGCTCGAAAGCAATCATAAGCATTCCGTCCAATCGCCCCGTCATGCATACCTACCTAGCTAGCTAGCCAGCTGGCTTCCTCGAGCCAAACTCTGCAGGTAGGACTTCCGTTCCGTTTCGTATCCTTCCGTTCCGCTTAATCCAACACCAACATCCCAACCGCAGCCGCAACCATGGCCCCCAGATGCGCCTTCGTCCTCCTGCCCTCGGCGGCGGCCCCCGTGAACCCAGGCACCGACGATCCATGCGTCGTGTTGCGCGGCGCGGTCCCGGTCCCAGTTCCACTCGCTGCTGTTGCGACGGTACCGGTACTAGTGCCGTTGGCTGCGAGGAGGGGAATGGGGTAGCGCGCGCTAGCGAGGGCGGTAGATGCTGCTGGTGGGATGGAAGGGGAGATGTAGGAGGTGGAAGTGGAAGCTGGGGTAGAGAGGGAGGTATGTGGCGATGTGATCGATAGGCTGCCGTTGACGTTGCTAGCAGCGGTGGTGGTCAAGGCCGTGTTGCTATTGTTGCCGGGGCCCGGAACCGGAAAGCCGGGCCCGACGCCGTCCGGGTAGACGGTCCCGCCGTAGGAGCAGGCGGCGTCGCCGGCCGCGGGGGAGGATTCGTAACCTGTGTGGATCGAGTGAGTCAGGGAATTCGGTCGAGTGGGGATTTTATTCCCCCTTATCGGAGCATCTTACACGGTGCGAAGTCTTTGACGCCGAGCGGTGGCACGCCGGCGAGACTTTGGTCGGTGTCAGTCACTCCGGGGTGGCAGGAAGGGAAGTCGCGTGCTTACTTGTCGTTGCAGTTGCCGGCTTGGCCCGAGGTGCCGGTGCAGCGGATGATGATGTTGGAGGTCAGGGATGGGCCGGCGCAGTAGGCGGCGTTGGGTGGGGTGGAGGGGCAGATGAATTGGTACGTGCTGGTGTTGCTGTTGGGGGGGAGGTTAGCTTGGTGGGGTTTGGGGGCGGGGGGGGGGTAGAGTACAAGGTTACTTGAGCGGTTGCTGGAGCGGCGTTGGCGGTGAGGAGGAGGAGAAGGGTGGTTGAGAGATACATGGTGAGTTGTATTTGGTGTGAGGGTTGGATTGGATTGGATTAGTTGAGTTGGATGTTAAAAGATGGAGGTAATTGAGTGGTGCAGTGAGATTTTAAAACTTGAACTGTAGAATATGGAAGTATGTATCAAGTGAATGCTTTGAAGTGAAGTGAAATGGAAAAGAGAATGTTTGTGTTGGGTGGATGAAGAGCCTTTGCTACCACATGAGGGTAAGTAGATTCACACGGTGCTAGTCCCAGCCAAAGGTTGACAAACCGCTCGCTCCGTACGCAGTCCTCCACTCCCATCGTTCACTCCTTGCACCATTCTTGAAACTCATACGTCTTTCCGGAACAGGTACCCTAGCAATCTACAGAACCCTGCGCCGATCACAGCACGACTCCCACCGCTCAAGGCTTCCAGCACAGACCTGTCTGGAAGTCTCCCTACGATACCAAGCGGTCGAAACGAAATGTCGATTCCGTCTGCCTCTGCCACCATTTACGCTATACAATTTTTCCGTCATGCGCCTGCACCTGCACATGCATCTGATCTGAAAGGTACCTAGATCTACGCGAGCTGCCAGGTACCTGAGGCTCACGGTTGCATCCGGCGCAAGATGACATGCGCCGGTGGGTCTGGGCCAGCCAAAACGGCCCGGGATCCGGGGTGAGGGGAAGCGGAACGGTGTCAATCATAGTGGGATGTTTAGCCCCCATATTCACTTCCCTCGCCTTCACTGTTGTTTGTGATGCTGGCGGGCATTGATTGAATCGAATCAAGTCAGTGTTGTTCATTGAAGGACTGTCGAGGGACCAATAAAGGGAAGCGGTACGGAGTGATCCAGAAGCTTCTCGCCACGTTTGCTACGAGGGAACGCAAGGATGGTCTATGAATCGCAGATATCCTTTACCTTGGATACCATTTGTCCCTGGTGAGTTGGGTTTCTTGATGAATGCGTCATTTGGTAGTGATGCTCGATGTGAAGTTCAACGTTGACTCTTGTCTTAGGACATACTTGGCGAAGAAAAGGTCATTGCTCTCGACTACTGACGGAAGCGGGGCTGATGATCTGTGCTTTGACTAGACTAGACATAGGTATGGCTCACTCTTTACTCTCTAAGCCCAGAAGATTTGTGTCTTCCGTCCCATCCACGTCTTTTCTGTTGGCAGGTTCAAGGAAGAGCGTTTGATCTGTTTCTCTAACACGGCCAATCCAGCTCTGAAGCAGTTCCGCTCCTCTCCTTCAGCCGAAGATGTAAAGTTCACGGTCAAATACTTTCCCTATCAGCTCTATCCAGAGGCTAGCAATCAAGGCGAAGACAAGTATGAGTGGTACGTTATTTTACATTGCAGACTAGAGCGATCCACCCATTCAAACCGCAATCCAGGTACAAGACAACAAAATACAGCAACTCCGAAGAGCAGATGAGGAAGTACACTACTCTGATGTCCGCCTACGGCGTCGGCGTCGGCATCGATTTCAAGTTCCACGGAATGGTGGCCAACACCCTGAGCGCACACCGCTTGATCCAACACTTCCAGGAGGAAATGGGACCCGAGACCGCAGACAAGATCGTCGATTCCCTGTACAGGCAGTACTTCGAAGAGGAAGCGCATCCCGCGGCGCCGACCACGCTGCTCCAAGCCGCTCTGGACGGCGGTGTCGAGCGTTCAAAGGCCGAGGCGTTCGTTGGAGATGATTACGAAGCGCTGCCCGAGACCAAGCTGCTTATTAGAGAGCAGGCGAGCAATGGCATCGAGTACGTATTTTCGGATTCCGTATTTCACCCTTTTGGAAGCAAATCTTGAGCCTTGAGACATATCTTGGGAGTGCGTACTCTCGAAACATGGTCCAAGGCTCGATAAAACCCTACCGATAGGCAATGCTGACTGCGAGATTGTAATCCCAGCGCCGTGCCATATGTGGTGTTGGAGGGCAAGAGAAGAGACTTTACGCTGGAGGGTGCAAAGGAAGTGGATGAGTATCTGAAGGAGTTCGACAGGGTGGTCAAGGAGTCGAAATGAGGAACGACGACATGAGGGGCTGCGTGTCCTCGAGGTTGACGCCGTAGCTTTCAACATTTTGTATAATCCACGACTGTATCTGCGTTCACGACCGGTCGCCGAGTTGCCGCTGCCTACTTCCATCCTACAGAATTGTTTCCGGCTTGAGTATTTGTACAAAAGTGCGTACCCGGTGCTTCCTCCACCCATTCACGCGACCTCGACCACCGGTCCAGTATACACTCTCCTCGCCCATACGAGATAGTAGACCAGGCTGATGATAACAATCGCCCCCGTTATTAAGACAGCGTAATTCATATTTGCCGCCGTGACCGGCCTCTGGGTTGGCCAAAAGCTAAAAAACACCACGACGGTCAAATAACAGCACGCGTATGTATTATTCACGATACCCCAGTATCCCGGTATATGCCAAGGACCCCATCTGACACTGATGTCCGCCACCGCGGAAGAGCCGACGGACGAAGCGGGCGGAAGTATCGCTCCGGTGTAGCGTCGATATAGCAAAAGACTGATTGCGACGAGGTACGAGGATTGCAGACCGGACACCGAGAGCGAGACCAGATCGTTGAAGGCGGTTGAGGACCCGAGGATGATGAGTGAAAGCAGACATGAAACACACGTGGTGACGAGGATGGACCGGATGGGGAGAGAAGTGCGTGCGTCGACCTGGTATCCAGATTGCGCACATCAGCGTTATCCATTCGCAACTACCCGAGTGATTCAGTGGGGAGGATACTGACGTGCTGCAGCCATTTCCACCCGGGTAGACCGCGATCGCGCGCGAATGACCAACACATGCGCGAAGCGGATGCGAGAAGTCCCACATTAGCGCAGTACTGCATGACCACTAGAATGGAAGCCAGGGTCGTAGCTCCGGCAACGGAACCAGTGGCATGGAGCAGAATTTCCATATATGGGTATCCGGTGGGGGTAGTCAATGCGCCCTGGACATCAGTCAGGCTGAAGAGCGTCGCTATCAACATACCGAAAGCCAAGGTGCCATTGATGAAGATGGTGAACATGATTGAGCGTGGCACGACAACAGAGGCGTCTTGGATTTCTTCCGACATCTACAGTTTTGTCAGCTTGCCAGTAGCCCTGGCTCCCGCCGGGAAAGGGTAGTGATACATGGATCGCCCCATCTGCGCCTGTTCACCTTGTCAGGCATATTTCTAAATGTTCTGGCAGGTCAGATTGGCTACGTACCCGTAAAAGTATAGACAGACCCAATCAGTCCTATCATGAACGAGAGACCTTGTGTAGGCCAATCTCCGGTGTTTAGAAAGGTGTTGAAAACCTCGGAAGCATCCTGATGCGAGCCCAAGACCACCAATGGGAGGAGAATGGCAAAGAAGCCTAGAATGTGGATTATAAGAATTGACGCTTCGAACTTGGGCAGAAAGCGTCCGACGATGGTGTTCATAAATATAGTGAATACCATCGACGCCCAAAACAGTAGAACCGTATGCCATGGATGGGGATTGTAGGCAGGCGTTGTCAAAGTGATCAACCCCTGGATCTGGGCTCCTGCGAGGTAGTACACCGATGCGAGAGTTGCCTGCCAGCCCCACACCGTGAGCCATCCTAAGACCGATCAGAGAGATTCGTCAAATTGTGATCTATCACTTGCCGGTGGCATAGCTCAGAAACTTCCTCGATGAGGGCGGCGCCAGCATTGAGACCCAATAATACTGTCCGCCAGCGGTAGGAGCCCTAACATGCTTTAGTCCAGGCTTCAAAGAATGTTGGCATTTGAAAACACATTGAAGCAAGCTCGCTCAAACACGCGTAAACTGAGGCAGTCCCGATCCACACGACCAGAAAACTATACACCAGACCGGCGGGACCTCCACTAAAACTCGGTTATCATGTTTTGGCCGCTGCGCTTTGATATAGAGCAGCATACTTCGCAAATCCAATGTCGAAGACGCTTTTCTTTGTTAGCTCGGTCTGCGTGAGATCGGGTGATCCAGGATTACATCAAAATGCCCTCCCAGGTGATGAGAATCGTACAACTGAAACCCAGCAACGACATGAACCCAAATCTGCGCTGCAAAAACTCCGTCAGTCCGAATCATCAGTGGTTCGAATCAGGACCCGAGTCTCACCTTCAGGACTGGCTTCTTACCAAGGCGCATGAGGTCGGCTTCATCACGGTCAATGGATCCCCGGTGGGTGTAATGGATCTGTTCTGGCATTTTCGTGACACCAGGACTGTGCGCCAGCTCATAGTCGTCTTCCATGTTGTCGTCTCGGGAGTTCTAGCTGGAGGGTTTGCAAAAGGAGCGGTAATTCTTGTAAAGATTCCAAGCAATATGCGAAGACTCTAGATGGCAATAGAGGCTCTTCATCTATCTCCGCTGGTATAAGAAGGAGGTGAAGATTCCAACATATGTGCGGTGCAAGTTGCTTGCGCGGACACGCAGACATTAGTGGATCGCGGTATATGGGTCACATGTACAAAGACAATTTGCAGACGGCAATACGGAATACTTTACACTTCACACCTCGATCAGCAGATTTGTTGTAGCGGTGAATGACTCCATCATCCATGAATGACCCCACCAATTTCAGCTGAGTCAGCACGGCTCTGGGGGCTTGCATCAAGCACTCCACTCCACCATCTTCAATCCATTCAAGGTAGATTACATGTAGTCTGCTTGACTTGGGAGCTCCAGTCATGCGAGTGAATTGACAGCTTGCAGGCGATCAAATGTCAATGCATGTCAGTGCACTGATCAGGCAATTATTTCGTCCCCAGACGATGGATAGGCAGATCATTCTCCGTTACCAACAGCATTAGCAACCAATGGTAATCATATTCCAGTATTTAAACTTTCAAATCGTTTTCACGTTGCAGCGGACCCTCGGCTTATCTTTCGGCCGGAAAGTCTACTCAAAAGTCTAATATCTTGGCACGCAAGTACCCACCAATCGACGCCGGTTACTTGTATGGGATCCTCAGTGAACAATTCCATTGATGGGATATGGGTACGTACCTTACTCCCTTGCCGAATCACTCAGAGCTTAGACTTTTCGGCCGTACACCTCTACAAGTAGGTAAATTGGTGATGACCTACACGGATATTACCTGGACAATCCCCTTTTAGCGCAACACAATCCGCCGGCATGATGGTGCAGCGCAGGTGCAGATTCCCCCAGACTCTAATAAGGTGACTGATGTTCCGAGCGCCATCCACAGTGCACAGGGTGAGGGATGTCGAGCTCGGACACAGAACAACATTGATGTACACGTAATTGGACGCCTTGCCCAATAAACTGACGTGGCTGAACAACAGCCCCGCCTTGTCCGCGGGGCACAATCATCGGGTGGGAATGCATTCCATAATACCCATCCTGTTCCCAAAGCTGTTTGCATTTTCTCTTCTCGGCCGTCGGCGCCTTCTTTGCCTTTTACTACAGTGAATGGTAAGCGGATGACAGACTGAAAGCCGTTCCAAGAGCGAGAATGTGGACTGGTATGAGGCCTGATATCCTGCCCACCTCGAGTCCTTCTCCTTCCCCCACCACCACCCTCAACCCCTGCAACCCTCAATCTGTCATGTATATCATGTCATCCCATGCACCGTCTTTCTTATCTTCTTTATCCCTCTTCGCACGCTGCCCTGCATATGTATGTAGCCGAAAAAGAAATAGGTTCTCGGATTGAGCCGTCGAGCAATATATGAAACCCCGGACGGCGATACTGCATACTTTTTTTCATTGACAGGGGAACATATTCATATCATGGGCAATGAGAATGCTTCCACTGTGCAGATACTCACCTGGTTTTTGATTATTACTTCAATTCTAGGAGTTGGGGCCAGGGGTCTCACTAAAGCCATTCTCGTCCGCTCCGTCAGTCTCGACGACTATCTGATAACAGTCGCCTTGGTATGCTCTTGGTCGCCGCCAAGCTGATCTGATTTAGCTAACGGCAAATAGCTCTTCGCCATTGGACAATCAGTTGCCGTCTCGGTAGAGGCTGGACATGGCTATGGTAGCCCTTCAGATCCGCTGAGTCGCTCTCAAGCGACAAGCAATTTGAAGGTATGCGTCTTACACATGCACGAGACAGAGTGCTTTGACTAAGCTGCTGCTAGTCTGAATATGCTGCCAGTCTCCTCTATGTTGCAAGTCTCGGCTTTGCGAAAGCATCTGTCGTAGCTCTTGTCAACACTCTGACGCCCATCCGAAGCCATCGACGAGCCACATACGGACTTGCAATCTTCCTCTTTCTTTGGGTAATCATCGGAGAGTTCGGAACGGCTTTCCTATGCCATCTGCCCAGACCGTGGGACTATCTGGAAGGACACTGCTCGAATGATACAATACGTGTACGTTAGCCTCCACTTGTATACAAGGCCGTACTCAATTGGCAACTAGCGCACATGGTGGAATTACTTCGAAAGTACGAACATCATTACTGATCTGGCTTTGATATGCTTGCCGATTGTTGTGATCTGGCAGATTCGAATCTCCCTTTCCAGAAAAGCCTCGGTCTGTTCCTTCTTTGCGCTTCGGAGCACGTAGGTCCATCAATACCATAGAATGTCTAGGTGCTGATCTTCATACAGTGTCATTGCCGCCTCAGCGTGCAAGCTCGTCTTCTGGAACAACACCCAAGACTTGCAAAAGCCCGGTCACAATCCCTGGACCGTGACACTCTGCACCCAAATCATCCAATGCCTCAGCATCGTCTCGGCCTGCTTCCTCTACCTCAAGCCATTCCTCGACAGCGTCGAGTCCGGCTTCATCAGAAGTGACGACATCCGGCGACGGGGCACGAACGAATACCACCGTCACCACACCACCACCACCACCACCACCGGCGGCTCGTCGACCACGAGGTCAGCTTTCTCGACAAGAAAGCACGCCAGGACCGGGAGCCAGTCCTTCGGGCTCGTCGGCGTGCCGAACCCGCGCCACATCACCACCGTCACCGCGAACGATCCGCCGGACTTCGATGCTCAAAGCCAGCACAGTCGCACCCACATCATCAAGGAAACAAGGACTTTCGCGGTCGAAGGGTCGGCCAACGAGCTGTGATTCCAGATGTCGACAACGGGGTTAGCGGGAGAGGCGTGGAATCTACCTGGGACGGAGACGTATTGTTATAGCCGGAGAATTTTCTTCGTTTTAGGCTTCCTCACAATAGAATTATATGGCTTGTACCGTTGACAGGATTGTCATGTTGATTTTTTTGGGGTCGCTGGAGGTAAGTCACCCATGGCGCTTTTTTGCCTCCGTCTCTGTGGGCTCCGTTTTGCCTCCATTTGGCCTCCGCGTCCGTCTTGCTTCCGCTTTGCTTCCACTTCTATTTCCCCTCCGCTTCCGTCTTGCCTCCGTCTTGGTAGCCTCCGTCTTGACTTCGCTCCGTTTTACTTCCACTATGCTTCCACTTCTATTTTGCCTCCGTCTTGCCTCCGCTCCGTCCTGCCTCCGCTCCGTTCTGCCTCCGTCTCGATAGGCTCCGTTCTGTCTCCGCTTCGCCTCCGTTTGATCGGGTTCCGTCTTGCCTCCGTCTTCGTGAGCTTCGTCTAGTGCTCTCATCTATGCGGCTCGTTTCTGTCTCAGACACCGGATCACACTTGTGTAAAAATAGATAATCCTAAAAAATGACACTGAAGACCGGCGGTGAATTTGAAAACTTCCCACCGCCGTGCCTCGTTCCAGTGAAGCGGCATTCGATATTCTATAGCTACACGACGCTGCCTGATCTATCTATCTATCTTTACCCCTCGCTTGCTCAGAAATTATACCTGCGATCCTTCTCATACCTCGTCTCCATCAAACACTCCCATTAAACGTACCTTTGGCAGCCCCAGGAGCCCCCACACAAGCATAATTATATCCTCCGACTTCAGCTCCGGCAGCTCCGTTTCCAATAACTCGGGTATCACACGGCCGGACTTCTGTTGCCAGTCCTCCAGCCGCTTGTCGAGCAGGGCATCATCAGCACCAGCTTCACCTCGGCGCCATCCTTAGCTATCTGCCCCGCCGATTTCGACTCCACATTCTCGAGCGGGTTTATCTTTGCTGTCGACGCACGCTGAGGCAGAGCGTAATGGTGTAGGTCTAATCAGAGAACAAAGAACGTAGCTGTCGAGTTCTTCTTGCATCGTGATGCTCTAGAGAAAGAGCTCAATGTATATATCATGGACGAAGATGTGTTTTCTATGCCATGTGGGTGGGAGATTAGCGTGAGGGTGTGGGGGCTGAGAGCGGGCGGGCCGATACCGAAGACCGTTGGCTCGCTGCAAGGAAAGAAGCGGTTGGGTCAATACGGGGCGTCCTAGAATGTGGGGAAGTATCTGCGTCTGCGCCCGGCGCATTAGTATGGGCAGGTCGGCATGAAACGTTCCAATGCTTGCCCTGCGCAACGAAAACAGTCCATGTATTCGCCACCCACTCAAAGATGTGCTCCAATACTCGAACCGTGCCATCAACACATGCCATTATTCACAAGCTCCAACTTACGCTGTTCTGTCGTACGAGACCCCAGTCACATGCAATTATACCACACTTCAGCGCTTATGTCCCGGGGGAAAATCGAACCATAATCCATTGTTCCGGCAATTATGCATATATTCAGTGTCTTTCGTCGTTGCTTCGTCGGAAAGGTAGGAAGCAAGGTCTCTGTAGAATTGGATTGATGAATGCCGATTCCATTGCTTCCGTATGACTGCGAATTGTGCCGATCTTCTCGCTCTATTCGGGCTTCGAAGGGTCGGCAACATCACCGCAAGCAGACTCTTTTGGCTCGACTGCAGTTCCGGGCGATGTAGAGAGGACGATCGTTCATCTAGCCTCGAGGCCCTGCGAGATGAGCGAATGTGGCAAAGGTCATGGGGGCGAAAATCCCAAGTAAGTTTGTTGAAAGTCCTGGAATGCGGACGCGGTGTCCGAAAAGACCAACTCTGTTCACGAATTTTTCCTGGAAAATTCGCCATTTGGTCTGCGAGTAAATTGTTTCTTGATGCATTCGATCCTTACTATTCCATGTCCTCTGACATAAGGAGCCGATATGCCCGATCGATACCCGACAAATGGTGCGTAAGTGAATAGTCAAAAAGAATCTTTTCTCCTTGGGATTCGGAGAGTCTGGGTTTCCCTCTATGCATGAATCTTGCTACATTTTCTCAGATGCTGAATAATTGGCGGATCGAGTGGCAGTAGGTCATGGTGATATGGACCGTTGTTCAGCTTCAATGCCATACAGTCTAGTTCACGGGTTACTCATACGAAAGAGAATTAAGATTGATGTCAGGAACGTGCTAGAGCGAATCGTAGAGTCATGGTGTTGATTCAAATTTGCGTGACTCTCACCCGCGTCATTCGAACGTAAAGCAGCGGTCACCCTGCCTGAAAGACTGCATGCACCCAAGGGGACTACTTTGTGGCCTCTCGTCTAAGCTGTAGAGACTCTATGCCTTTGAGGGAAAAGGGACTGTGTGCTCAAAGGGAATCGAAGTTGACTCAGAGGTCTTATTAGGACATGTGCGTCGTACCCAAAAGCTCATTGCTAGACTGTTGATCTACGATCAAGATTATATGCTTTGCTCTATATCAATTTAGTCTCTTCAGCCCTGAGTTTGTCCCAACGTCGGCATTCTTTCACTCAAGCAGGAGCAACTTGCTTGATCCACCGATCATTCTCCGTATCAAAGACATACCCTGTCGTTTTCAGCGCCCAGAGCCATTGCGACCACAAGCCATCCCTGGCATAGTCACTCGGTGAATCCCCGTCATCGTCGAGGTCGTTCGGATCGCATCCTGCCTCTAACAGGATCCTGAGCTTGGTCCTGACGCGGTCCTTGAGCACATGGGCTGGGTTGCGAATCCAGTTATGGTTACCCCAACTGTCGGCGCAGTAGACGTAGTTGTCGTCATCAGATTCTGGGATGGACTCCTCGGCACATGGTGAGGCGTCACTGTCAAGATCAGAGGAGGACAAATCGATGGGGATTGGCTGCTCTTCAGAAACGTTAGACCCGTGATCGCTCACCAGTTGGCTGCTCTCGACACCATGGAGAGATGGCGTCGATCGAGACGTCTCGGGAGACGTGGAGGCTGGAAGAGGGTCCAGCGTACTGTCTCTATCGTAGTAATCTCTTCCGAATTTGTGATCCTCTGTATTCCAGAGCATATTAAGCCACTCGTTGTTATCGAAATCGCCTTTCTTGGTGTGCACATTGCAATTTAGATCCACCCAATCGGAAAGAGGTACGGGTGGGCTCAAAGCACTATGCAAAGGCCCTCGGCCGATCTCATCCCTGGCATCTAGTCTGGCACCTCTTTCAATAAGTTTTCTTAGGCATCTCGCAAAGTGTGGCTCACACTCGGTTGCTGCGTGAAGGAGTGGCGTTTGTCCAAGGGAATTCTTCTCCTCAAGATCCCAGCCAAAGGAAAGTAGATAGTGGATTGCATCCTCCGAAGCCGAGGCGTGGGCATCGGCCATGCTGTTCCCAGTAATATCAAAAAGCGGACCAGCACCTATTCGTCGATCGTCGGCGTTGTCAATCATGCAGTCATAGTCTAGTGCTAGTTGTGTTATTGCCACACAGTGCTCGAACTTCTTGAGTTCTTCCGTTGACATTCCTGACGACTCACACAGGCCCGAATTAGCACCTGCGAAAGAGTTCCATATGACCGTGATAACGTCTGTTATTCGGCCGCTGTCCATACATTGATAGGTACTAGCTCCGCCTTGAAGTAGAAGCCGAAAAATGTCAGAACATCCCGTGAATATAGCATACTGCAAAAGTAGTCAGCAAGACTATTGCTTCGTCCATCTGCGTCTGTACCTACATGGAGTAGCGATATGCCTCGCGAGTCGACGTCTCGAGCGGATGCTGCTCCAAGGTCGAATAGTGTTTGTATGCCCTTGAGATCGCTCTTGCGGATGCACTGAAAGATCGCAGAATCATCCGGAACGACGTTGAAGGTGTTAACTTGCGGAGGGATTGCAGGCCCACTCATCAGTCTGGACAAACGGACGCACAGTCCAGGGGTCCGTTTCATCGCCCGCGGCATGAATGATATGATGATGAGGAACTTCGAATCACTTCCTCCTTCGTCCATTGAACTGCTTGGTCCTTCTCTGACTTGAAATCGGACTTGTCCCATGGGCGTGTAACAAAGCCAACAAAAGGTAGTTCGCAGCTTGATAGCATCAGTGCCTTCGGTGAGCATTGAAAGTCGTTGTATTCCATCCGGCGATTCGAAACCTTGTCTAGGTTCGTCAAGATAGACATCGGAGCCACATCGCAAGGAACCTTGACTCCTCGCTATTCGGCGCTTTCGAATAGACGTCAGAGATCTTTCAAGGTATGAGTCCAGCAATTCTTCGACCCCAAAGGATAACCAGTCGCACGTATGCGGACAGAAAACGTCCGAGAGAATAGAGGCGTCATGCTCGTACTTTTGAGAAGCAGTGTTGAAGCGTGAAAAAATGAGCGATTTAAGCAAAACGAGTAGTGATGCAATTGACTCTGCTCTCACATCCTCCCCAGTGACGGAGCCAAGCGCTTGACCGGTGGCTGATGTAGTCTCTGAAGCCAGGTTGAATGCTCTATCTTCGCTGTGAGTGTCATTGTGGTCTGCGAGCTGAAGAGGGGAGATACTTATCCTCTCAGCAGACCTCCGAGGATGTGGTTCTGCCTGAGAAGAGGAGTCACGAGCTGTGCTCGGTCCCTGAGGTAAATTTACAAAGTCTGAGAAGTCAAAGTCCAGATTGGTGCCTGAAAAAGGGGAGTCCTTGTCGTTTGCACTTTGCACGGTAGAGACATCTGGAGTGATTCTGGTTATTTGCCGCATAAGCTGGCTCGTATTTTCCGTTTGCATAGCCTCGATGTCTTGCCTGGATGAAGTCGGCATAAGCGACCCGCGTCGTGGTGAGAACGACGGACTGTTGTTATCGAGCAAAGTTTCCCATAATCCGCTGTTCGCTTGGTTCTGCCCACCATCATCGAAGAAAACCTGGTCTGAGAATGCACCGAGGCTATTCCATACGTGGCTCATGGGGGGAATTCCCAGACTACTTGGCCTTTCGATATCATGAGTCACTTCCTCGGCACTATTTGGAACCCCAAAAGTCTGACCATAAGCTGGAAGAAAGCATGGCATTTGCGGGCTTTGTCGTGGTGATATCAATGCTCTAATATACGGTGGAAGGACTACCACGCATCCTCACGTTAGCCTAGGCCAAGTGAGAGTGCAGTTACATACCTGGGGAGGAAATTAGAGGCCCCTTTCGTCTTTTTGACGCCCGCTCAAGCCTTTCTTGCTCAAATAGGTGGCCTCGATATTCGAAGCTGGTATCCTTTCCCAGCTCTTGACGCTTTCTTTTGAAAGATAGCATTGTGGTCAAGTCTCGATCGCTTATGTACTTCTTGAGACCCCACTTGTTGAATTGATACTTCAGCTGTTTCTCTCTATCGATGAGCTATTAGGTTTTCGGTCCTCAATGCAAGCATAAAGAGGTCTTACGTGGCGAAGAAACTGTACTCCCTTGCCATGGTCTCTGTTATTTCCTGAAGAGATAGATTATCATCCAGGTACAGACTCTCGAGCTTTTGGCGCCGATTAATCCATTCCGCTTCGCTGACCCGCGGTGCGCGTGAAGCCTGCGTGGTGGCTCGCGGCTTTAGTTGATCACCGCGCGAAGACATCTTCAAATGTGGCAAAGACTACTCGTGGGAGAGAAAGCCATAAGGTGAGGTGGGTGGGTTAAAAAAAAATGCGAACGCCTGGTTGCCTGATTCTGAAGAATATCTCATTTTCATTGGCTCGCTCCTGATTCTGAAAAAGATCTCATTTTCATTGGCTCGCTAAGTGCTGCGGTCACACTTTTGCCTTGTTCTCAGCCCACACTGCTTTGGACTAGTGGACAAACAGACCAAAGCAGTCGCTTTGAGGAAGGCCGAACCGAGTGTTCGGGTATGTCGTGAGTATCAAAAGGGACATAAGTCAAATTCCACACAGCTCATCCGTCAACTAGTAGAACAAAAAGCCCATAAAATGCTGCGAGTTCTTGTTCTCAGCCCACACTGCTTTGGACTAGTGGACAGACAGACCAAAGCAGTCGCCTTGAGGAAGGCCGAACCGAGTGTTCGGGTATGTCGTGAGTATCAAAAGGGACATAAGTCAAATTCCACTCAACTCATCCGTCAACTAGTAGAACAAAAAGCCCATAAAATGCTGCGAGTTCTTGTTCTCAGCCCACACTGCTTTGGACTAGTGGACAGACAGACCAAAGCAGTCGCCTTGAGGAAGGCCGAACCGAGTGTTCGGGTATGTCGTGAGTATCAAAAGGGACATAAGTCAAATTTTACACAGCTCATCCGTCAACTAGTAGAACAAAAAGCCCATAAAATGCTGCGAGTTCACATGGCGGACGCGGCCTCTCGCACGCACATAAGAACATGCAATTCCGTTCCATGACTCTCCTCTCTGCGATCTCTCCTACTGATTTCGAGTCATAATAAGAAAAGCACGCCGAGTCAACTCCTTGTCGGAATCCTTCGCTTGAGGCCCGATACTCCCAAATACCTTAAGATCATTGAAACATACCCCCGTCACTGGCCATGCCGGACCAACACAATGAAGCAGGACAGTCGAAACAGGGCATGATAGATCCAAAGGCCAGCGGACGCTGGGAGAAGAAGTCATTGCTAGGAAAGGTAAGGAGTACCCTGATCTGGTATTCTCCATGAACGATGCAGTCTTTTAACTCGCCACGCATAGAGAGTCAATGCTCAAACCCTAGCATCCAACAACTACTCGGAAGCAATGCAGAGATGGGTGCAAGAGTCAAATGACAATGCGCCATGGAATGCAATTGGTTATTTCCAAAAGACTACGCTTGCAAAAAAGGCCGACACAGGGAAAGGGAAGACAAGTACAAACGGCGCCACGGCCGGTTCTGAGACCTCCGCTTCGAGGAGGTAGAGGTCTTCATGAGTAAAGGAAACTATGGTGCATATATAAGTACACATATGTATAGAGTCTCAGTCGAAGCCGAACGACGAGGGCGTCTCACAAGAGCCATCTTGCACAGATCAAGGAACTGTGTTAATCCTCTGGTTGCGTGGCTCGCTAGTGCACCTATGACACGGAGCAGGATATGGGTGACATGTAGCATTTGAGAATTTCGAAATGGAGAATTAGAAATACTTCGCGCAAATATTGTACAAGAACGTTATCAGGCTTCGCGTTAAGGACTTCATTTCTAGGTTCCTAGTCAAACTTCTAGATCGAGTACAAGTAGATAGCGTGCACCCTATAGATGTTGCGTTGCTTGGAAGGTATTTTGGCCTCCTCTAGGGCCTCCGTTAATGGCTCAGGGTCTCAGGAAGAGGTACAACCCGCTTCGTCCAGTCTGGGGCTTCGAAAGATTTGGTCAGATCTTGACACGACTCTGCAGAAGATAGGCCTGTGCGAGGGACTCGGGGAGACAAGCAGCCCGTTTCGCGTAGTCTGGGGCTTCAGAACGCTTTGTCGGACCATGACCTGGCTCCGCAAAAGATAGGCGTGTGCGGTCTCGTTACAAGCCTCGAGAGTGTCTCAAATTCGAATGCAGCCACCAACGTCTCGACGATGCTAGCAAAGGACGCAAGTTCCCAATGAGTGGGGAAAGGATTCTATTTCAGCAGTCTGCTTCCGCAAGATGACATTGGTTGGGTAGCTCTTAAAGCGGGTGAGACCGGGGTGGTAAATTTCCGATGGCTTGGCATCAACTCTCCGCAAAGCACCACAGCGAAGCTGCATATACAGGGCTTCTTTAGGGCCTGTCACCGCCCGAGATCGCGCATGATCAGCAATCTGGATGCCTGATCACTCTTGCAACCATGGACGAATACACAGCCGATGCCTTCGTCAATCGGGAGGAGCCTGTTCCAGTCATCGCTGTCTCAGGCAGCGACAGCCCATCATCTGATCCAAAAGGCAAACGTGAGAGGCTGAAAGAGTCACTCGGTGGCTCGAAAGACAAGTTGAAGGAAAAGCTTCAAGATGCTGGCTCAGGTAGTAAAGACTATGGGTACTCTTTGCAGGACCGTCTCTTCGCCAAGTGAGCAATGACAATCTTGAGGTCTTCCATAAGAGCATGGCGTGCTAAACGTCGGCGCCGCAGGCTTCTGCAGCAGGTCATACCGGAAGAAGAGGTCGAAGAGCTGGACTTGGCCCCTGATGTGCGCTCGTCGAAATACATCAACAGGCCTGGCTTTTCTCTTCCTTTGATGACAAACAACTTTCGCCGATTCAATGCTAGGTAATCGTTCCTGTGCAAATATCGGATCTAAGTTGCTGATACGGCTTTAGGATTGGAGTAGTCTTTGTCTTCCAAAACCGTCTTGAGCGTCTCCTCACATGGCGTAAACCCACGCACACTCTCTCCCTCCTCGCTGTTTGCACCTTCGTCTGCTTAGATCCCTATCTTCTCTCCGTTATACCAGTGGCTGCAGCACTTCTCTTTGTCATGGTCCCAGCCTACCTCGCTCGCCATCCTCCACCACCTGTATCTTCCATCCATACCACATCTTACTCTATGAACGGCCCACCTCTAGCCCCACCACGCACCATCAAGCCCGCTGCGGAGATGTCGAAAGACTTCTTCCGCAACATGCGAGATCTTCAGAACTGCATGGATGACTTTAGCACCATTCACGATGCCGTGCTTCGAATCGTCACCCCACCTACAAACTTCTCTAACGAGCCGCTATCTTCTACTATTTTCCTCTTTCTCTTCGTTGCAACCTGCCTTCTTTTCATTACGTCTCACCTCCTACCTTGGCGCCTTGTCTGTCTTCTGGTATGCTGGACAGCAATCGCTCTTGGTCATCCTTCCATCCAGCAGCTCCTGCTCTCCAATCACCAAAAGCATCTAGCACCTCACGAGCGGACCGCGCAGTCTTGGCTCGATGCGTGGATATCGCACGACATAGTCCTTGATGCTCCACCAGAGACACGTGAAGTGGAGATTTTCGAACTCCAACGCAGAAATGGTGGACAGAATGGCGAGTGGGAAAGTTGGATGTTCAGCCCCGGACCCTACGATCCGCTCTCACCGCAGCGTATATCCGGTGATCGACCAAAGGGAACGAGATTTTTCGAGGATGTAGCGCCTCCAAGGGGCTGGGAGTGGGGAGATAAGAAATGGGTGCTCGATCTGGCGAGTCGGGAGTGGGTGGAGGACAGGATGGTGCAGGGTGTTGAGGTAGAGATTGAAGGGGAGAGATGGGTCGGTGATCTTGCGGGGGATAAAGAGGCTTATGAGATGAAGCCAATAGGGAAGGGGAAGTCCAAGGATTTGGACGAGGGCGGTGGTGATAGCAAGATGGGCGAGTGGAGGAGACGGAGGTGGGTGAGGATGGTGAGAAGGAAAGTCGTCAGTGACATAGGTAGCATAGGAAGCTAGTCATCAATTGAAGTGTTCCAATGTATCGATCTCTGCTCTAATCGTTGATACAACACCTTCAACCAACCTCCATTTCCCGGCTCTGTCCCTCCTGCTGTCCTTTTCTCTTGCCATTCTTCCAGACCCCTACCCTCCTTTTCAAATCCCCTTCACTCTGCTGTTGTGGATTTAATTTTCGATCCCTAACCATACCACCCCAATCATCACCCCATCTCTCCACTAACCTCTCTATCCATTCCCTCTCTCGCTGGCTCTGCATCCGAGGCCGCTTTGGCTTGCTATATTTGGCCTGCTCTTCCAACTCTGGAATTATACCTCTACCGCTGCTTCCCTCTACCATCTCGTCTCCAGAATCACTGAATTCGTTCAACGGGTCGCCCAACGGGTTCTCCCGCTCGCTCTTTTCATGATGTACACTGACAATCGCGCCGGTCTTGGGATCTCTCGTCACTTTAACCTCGGACGTACCCAATTCTGAGGCCTTGTGGGATGTTGGTATTGATAGCGTATCTTTTCCCCCGCTTTCTGAATTTGTAGATTTCGCTTTGGCTTCTGTGCCTCCGGTGTGGGCGTTGAGTTTGGAGGATAGGCCTAGACGGCGGTAGTTTTGGGAGAGAGTGAGGGATTGGTCCCTGCAAAGTACTGAGTCATGGCCTTCTTTGTAGACGATAGGATAGGTAGTCCTACCAGTTCGCAGCGACAATAGGATTACTTTTGATATTGATGTGTTTTGACTTGGATTTTTGGCGGACACGGTGGAGGGAGGATTTGTTTTTCTTCTTCTGTAGAGGACGCGCCATATTTTTGAGGTCCTAGAGACAGATTTGGACACAAGATGACTTTGTAGCAAGAGCGAAATCTCAAGAGTCGGAGATATTTTGACTAAAACGGAATGGCGCGATTCTCAGCCCTATCGGACCCCTAAAAGCCGTGATCTTAGGTATTCATATTCCACACTCTACTCTGGACCATTGGCTGCATGTAAGACCTTCAATATGGCGGTAGCACGGAGACCACGATGGCGACCATTACTGTCTACCGTCATTGTAGCAGCTATTGCAGGCTCTGTAGTTGCAAAGAATGTCGCTCAATTGAGTGTTCCGGAGATCGAAGACGCGATTCAAGTAGGCATCCGTTCACTAGTCACACAAATTTGAGAGCGGCCGAGAGCTAGAAAAACTGACTGTACGAAGGCATGCCCGATCATCCAAGAGTTGAATATCCACAAGCGCGCAACGAACCCTGAGACTTCCAGCTGGACCTCACAGATCTTCGAACAACTGTTCCCAGGGTCTCCAGCTGTCAATGCTCTCCTTGCTACTCTATACATTTCTGGTCCACCGAGTCAGTGACCCCAGCTCGCCCTGATGACACCCCCGTGTGCTAATGCCGGATCACTTAGATTTCCTCCTCGCATTATGCCCTCCCAACATCGATCCTTCCTCCCTATCCGTCATGGTCGCCTTCGCCGTTGGAGGCTTACTCGGAGACACGCTTTTCCACCTCTTACCCGAGATCTTCCTAGGCGAAGCAGCTCCGGATCATGCGCGCTTTGTGATGGTAGAGCCCAACAAGAATCTGCTCTTGGGTGTCGCGATCATGGTTGGATTCTTGACTTTCGTTGCCATGGACAAGAGCCTACGGATAGCAACTGGAGGTGAAGGCGGCCACGATCATAGCCATAGTCACAAAGGGGAAGTGAAGGAAGAGAAAAAGCAGGCACCATCAACCGCAGTGGCTACTGGAGCAAAGCTGGCGGCCGCAAACGGAAGCGTAAAGTCTCGCAAGAAGAAGTCCGTATCGGAGTCTATTACCAGCGATAGGAGTGTGCTTCAACTGCCTGCTGAGTCACTTCGGAAGCTGTGGACGCGCGACGAGCCTCAGCGAGCCAATCGCTGGCTGGAGGAAGTACTCGAGGAAGATCCAGACAGTGGAGTGATGCAGATCGCTCTTTGGAAAGCCTATCAAGCAGCTTTTCGAGACTCTCGCGCCCCTCTGGTCGAAGCCACTACACTCATCCATAGCGCCAGTAGAGTATTTGAAGGGGCATCGGCGCAAGTAATCAAAGGCCACAAACCAAAGTTCATCATAGAAGGAGTCAGGCCTCGGCAACCAGCTCGGGAAAAGAGCGAAGCAAAAGCGCCTCAAGCACTCATCAAGCCTTCATCCAAGGCAGAGCCCTCCAAAGTTTCGAAGAAAGAACCCTCAGCATCTATCAAGCTGTCTGCCTACCTCAACCTAATCGCGGACTTCACCCACAACATTACCGATGGTCTTGCTCTCTCATCCTCCTTCTACGCCTCTCCAACCCTCGGCGCGACGACCACTGTTGCCGTCTTCTTCCACGAGATACCTCACGAGGTTGGTGATTTTGCTCTACTAATCCAATCAGGCTTCTCTAAGAAAATGGCGATGGGCGCGCAATTCGTCACAGCTCTGGGAGCATTCTTGGGCACCTGCTTGGGCATCGCTGTCCAAGAGCTTGGGAAATCGGGTAAGGGTGCTATGTCTGGTGAGGTCAGGAGCAAGGGTCTAGCTGGCACTGGACTGGGCTGGGGAGACATGCTACTGCCTTTTACAGCGGGGACATTCTTGTACGTTGGGACTGTGGCAGTTATTCCGGAATTGTTGGAAACCGGCCCGAACAAAAGGGAAGAAGTGAAGAAGACAGTATCTCAATTCGTCGCTATGGCTGTTGGGGCGGGAATCATGCTAGCGTAAGTCTCTCACAAAGCCTTTATTGCAGGTTGCTAATGCAGGGTGATAGGATATCATGGTCATAATCACGTTGCGAGCTAGCATATGTACTATAAGGTCGCATACAGATATTCAATCAAAGCAGGCTTCTAACCTAGGCCATCCCTCCTTTAATAGTGGGGGAGTACCTAGGCTGCTGGCAAGCTGTCAGATGAAACTTGCAGCTTGTAAACATTTTGCGATTTATTGCGATCTGAGACCATTTCAACAGCATCGATAGCCCGAGTTCTCGTCCTTACAGAAGTGTAAAACTCGCCTCGGATATCAGCTTGGATAGAGAACGACATGCATAATAGTGAGGGTAAGGACTGGGTTTGGGATGCTTGTTTATTGATAAGCGTAACGAAGGTTCACCAGACTAACGGTACTCAGCCTTGTAAGGGTTGCGTAGAAGGATTCGGAAATTTTCAAGCTCAGCCGTGATCTGATCTCCTAGGACATCATCTGATCCTCCTCTCCACCCATGACTTACGACCCATACTCGGACACACTTTATCATACAAAGCCTCACACGGGCATGTCATTGTTCTGCTCGCTAAACCATTGGGATGTCAATGACCTTCCGCGTCCTTGCATCCACCCTGGACTGCTGGTTTCCCGTGAGTCTAGGTGTTGAGAATCCATCTAAGATTTGAGTATCAGAGGTAGCCTCCTTCAGGTCCGAGTCAATGTCGCCAGGCCCTGGTCCATCTAAGGAATCAGCTTGAAGCATCGTAGCGAACAAAGATTTCCGGGGAGCAACTTACTCTCGAAGAATCCTTTCCAAAACTCTGAAGGGGGGCCCGCGTACTCCGTCTTCCTTTGTGCATTTGGTGTAAAACCATGTTCTACATGCAAATTCCGTACGGCAGGAATGTGTTTGCAGATCTCTTGCCAACGAGGACCAATCGTGTTGTGGAGGGCGACCAGAACCTTGACCTCTTCTCCTGACCAAGTATCATTGAGTCCCTGATGGCTGGAGGGGCCTTGGATCCCCTCTGTCTCCTTACACCACTGCATTCTACAGGCGTTGGACGAATGCCCGGGAAGTTCTTGACCGATCTCATCCCAGGTGCTGCCCTCCCAGCGAAGGTATTCGAGCAGCGCAAGCTCCTCTGAAGTCCAGGGTTCGTCTTGATCTGCTGAGCGAAAGTGTTCGCACCAATGGCTCCTGCAGCCGAACAACATACGCCCAGTGATCGACTTAGTGACCTCCTTCCAAGTCAGACCAGCGTAGTGGCCAGACACAAGGAGCCGCTCCTCCCATTCTTCCCATTGCAGCCCATTCTTTTTGTGTGGCCCCAGGCGTTTGTTCAGATGTTCGCGCCAACGCATCCTACAGCTCTTCGCTCAACGGGTTGGCAGTTGTGTAGCGATGTCAGCCCAAATTTTTCCCGATGCACGAAGGGCTTTCAGGAGTTCATCTTCCTTCTCCTTCCACAGAGTCCAGAATTCACCTGTCGTGTGCCTGGAGCCTGCGTTTGAAGGGCGACGATATTCTGGGGTTGATGTTCCAAAAACTTCTTCCTTCGAGATCTCACCATATGTCTTGTGCGGGAAGACACAATTTTGCTGATGTTCACGAAAGTCGCGCCCGCGTTGTGATGTGTCACGATGATTTGATCCTCCCAGTCCTCCCACTCCTTGAACAAGTATGACTTTTTGGGAGCAGGGGAAGCAAGTGCATCTTTTTCGTTGTGTACTAACATTCGAGCTCTGAGCTTGAGCCTGCAACGTCGGGTTCGACAGGCCCCTTCGGATCGACCAGGCAAGTGTTGGCTAATCTGCGTGTTATTCTTCCCTTTTTTGTGAAGCGCAATAAGGAATTGATCCTCCCATTCCTCCCATGCTTTGATAAATTTGACTTCTCCAGCGACAGGAGAAGCAGGGGAAAAGTGCTTTGATTTGGATCTTTGTGCGATCGAAGTAGGCTTCTTCGATGCTGATGTTGAGAGTGATGTATTCTTTCTTACCGGAGAAGTCAATGCATTCTTCATCTTGGAGCCTTTATGAGTGCCCGTCACTGCCTCTGATCTTAGTAGCCAACGGATCTTAAAAGGCTCAATGTACGACTTGATCTCGACACAGTGGCACAAGATTGAGGCGAGGAAAGGGACGGAGTATTCTCTTGCCGTCTGTGCACCACAATTCTGACCAATAACGGCTTGCCTAATCATTCTCGAAAATGAAACCTTGGTAATGAAACTGAGAGAGCCCCTCCACAACCCTAAAATGCATGCGATGACAGCACGTTTACAGCATGTCCTTTGTTCTTTGTCAATGCTCGAGACAACGTCTTCTTTGCTTTCGAGCTTTTACGAGTTCCCATGACTACTTTGGGAATTTGAGTAAATGAGGCTCGAGATTCTCTTGAAAGTGCACTAATATTGGAGAGACTCGGGTCCCATGTTAATTGATGAGGAGCGGGGAAGACGTGGAGACGAGGGACGAGGAACGAGACTTCACTCTTATCGCCCAGTGTGGTTGCTGGCAGTGCATGGTGGAGGAGTCGTACACGACTGCCACACCCAATCAATGATGCCCAAGGCGATCACGGTGGCAAGGTGAACAGCCGCCCTTCGATTGTAGGTTGCTGAAGAAATTTCGGTGATAACATGGGTACTTTAATTACAGTAGTGATGCAGTATTCTGTAGGAATCTCCACCCCAAGAGACAGTTGATCACCAACCACAACCTCCAAGTCCGCCGTCTATCAAACCACCCCGGAGACTTACCAATCCATAGACGGAACAAGAAGATCAAATTCTCACATCCCTGCGTCAAGAATGAAAAGGGCTGGGCTGAAAAAAACCTCGCTGGAAGAGGACAGAAAAAGAGATCTCGATGCGTCTTCACAACACCATTGGGCCCCGATGGCAGGAAATCGCTAAGCACCTCCTCAGTCGAATGGAAGGGACACCATCGCTGTCATATTCTACCATGAGCGTGAGCAGTTGGATGGGGTAAGAGCACCAAAGTCGAAGTACTGGAAGAATTGTTCTGAGAGTGGGTATCTTATGTACAGTAGACATCGCGTCAAGTGGTCAGGGGCTGATCATCACAGACGAACCAGGCCCAGGCGGCGCTGATGCTGATGCTGTGGAAATTTCGGATGGTCCAGGCGTGGAAAGACTGCCTGCATGTAGGAGAAATCAGCAGGTCGGCGTGGATACGAGGAAGAGGAAGGGTATAGAGATCCCAATGGTCTAGCGAGGAGGAAGATGCCATGGCATTGAGAGGGGTTCGTGTGATAATGCGTGTCCGGCCCCTGGTACTCCAACAGGCGAGAGAAGAATGGAAAGGTTTCCATGCTGGAATCTGAAAGCCTGTGAGACAAAAGCGCTGATGGATGATTTGCATACTGGGTCTCTTTCATTTTGCCACTGGATGTCACGATCATCGAGTCGCCTGTAAGACCCACTAAATTTTACTGATTGATAGTTCGATGGCCTCTTCTCAAGAATTTCTTGATACTTCTCCGTGTCTCCGCCGCCCCATGGCCAGTATACCGTTACCACCGAGGACTTAGACATCCGGTGAGCCAGACAAGCTGCCACTGTCCACGGTCTGGGAATTAGGAGGGCAACAGAGTGAAAATGCTACATGGATGCTCTTTTCAAGCAAGCAAGCAGAACTCACTACGTTGGATCAGACATGGAGCTCTCCACATAAGCAAGCAACACAAAATCTGAAGTCCCCTCCCTGATCTGACAGGAAAGACCGTCTGTCCAGAGTCTGCTCTCGATGCTATGGCGACATTCATCCTGAGGATTGATGCGTCTGAAAGGGGCACGCCCTCGCAGGCGAGTCTCTCTGTGAAGTTCACTCCAAACCCCTGCCAACTCAGACCCAGGCTCATGAAAACTAGTTGCGACATGACTAACCCCGGGCTGGGTCCCAAAGGTATAAAGCTGTCTAATTTAAGCGCATGCCTTGTTTCGCATTTACGTGTGGGAATGCCCACTCTTCCGAATTGTTGTAGAAGGGTTTTCATTCCGCTTAAATATCAGCTTCTTTCTAAGATTCTATCCTCTTCTCCGCTCTCCTCTCTTTTATTCAAAAGAAGGTATATAGATCAAAGCGAGTGTAATAAGAAATATTTAGGCAGATCAAGGTTGATATTGAAAGTTCTATTTTTCAGATACTGTAACTAGGGATGGGCTGCACTGAAATCAAGTATGCTGCAGCACGTCAGACGCCGAAAGACGGTCTGATGGCCGATACTGCGTCATTGAAACGAGCAGATCACCAAAAGTATCTAATATTGGCTCGGAGAACCACTTTGCTCCAGGCACAACCATTTTTATGGTACTGTGCAGCGCATCGAGAACACTGTATTCCTCAGGCGCAGAGGCTTTGAAATCTCAGTTGGAGCAAAAGATCGTGGCCAAAAGCCGGGACGCAAGCCACAGGAAAAAGTGATTGAAGAAAGAGTTCACATATACTCACAATCAGCTGCACCAGGAGCAGCGTGGCTCTTCAATTCTTCTAGCAAATATCCAAAGACGCTAATCCACTCGTCGACAATCTCATCTATTTCTTCAAACCGGGTTTCGAACAGAGGCTCTACATCTACTAATTCGGATATCTTCGCAAGACGTCAATTGAGCGCCACATTGCAAATTTTGAAGGAGTTCATATGGTACAACCGCAGCTCCAAATACCTACGCTTGGGCCAAGCTGAGAGTCACAAATGAACTTAGGAGCTTGATAGTTGAAAGGCGTAGGAGTCCCGCGCGGAATACTGTGCCTAGAATTTTCTCCGAACCCTATAATCTTCACACGGTAGTCACCGGCCACATAACCCAATCGGGCAGGCTCGACGTGATATCGAGGCGCCCACGCAGTCAAGACTGACCCGTCGACAGTCACAACCTCAGAAATTCTGTAGTCCTTTGGTATAGGACCGGCACCATGCTGCAACAAATCTGAGCTCGCGAACATTACTCTTTCCAGATAGATGTCTGCTTGTACACGACTCGTGAGAGCTTGTAGTATGCCGGACTGTTCGCGATCAGAAGATGCCGGCTTGTGGGTCACGGACGACGGGTCGCAGAGCTCATCTCATCGCGGCTGGGTACAGACTCGGAGGCGCACGTCAAATACGATGGAGCCGTTTTGATAAGTTCTGCGTTGACGTTGCGTGGGGCATCTTACGTGATTCGGCGACGAGGGACTCGGCGGCCGAAGCGGCGGAATTGGAATGGGGAGGGATGGAGGGCGAGGCAGGTGGGCGGGGTCGATGTCCCAGCCACCAGACAGAGCGGGGTTGATTGGATCGATCGGTCTTTGGTGAGTATGATTGACAAGGACGGCGGTGACACGTTGGAATTGCTTATGGATGGTAAAGATGAAAAGGTACGTCACCTCCTATGCATAAAGTATACACCAAGAGAAGAATGAATGAAGCATCGCATTAACACAAAAATAGAAGTTAGATCTTTCTCTCCGCTTTCCCAATACCAATTCCAAACCTCCTTCCCCCTTTCCCTTCCTCCGCGCCCTCCCACCATCCCAAACCAAACAACTCCCCTTTACAAATACCCTCTCTCTTCACTTCCTTGTCGTCCATCCATTCCGACCCTTTTGGCACGAAAATCCTATCGACCAGCTCGCTCCCCGCCAGTAGACTAGCTACACCGGCAATAGACGTCGGACTATGCGGCAGCACTCCTTTCGTGTCCGTCAGCAGGTATGCAGCTGCGCCGCAGACGAACATGATGGCCAGAAGCACTTGGAGCACGATTTTGGAGGCTTTGTCCTGCACAAGGCGATATCTGTTCGGATTGATGAGCAGGGCGTCCACTGCAGTCCGATCTCCAGAACTCAGGTTTTGCCGCATATTGCTGTTAATGGCTTGAGCCATGTATCTGCGGTATATGTGATTTGTTGCGTTTGTCAGGCGGTCGGTGTTAGCGGACCCGACGACCGAGGTAGGATCGACGTAGTCCTGGCCGTAGATTAGAGCTTGGAAGAAAGGGTCTAGTGCTGTTGGAGTGCCGGATTGGAACGCGCTGGTACTGTTGTATGCTGTGACCTCGCTGTCAAAGGCGGCTTGAATGCGGTAAGGGAGTGCGTCAGTCTGATTGGCTATATACCTGACTGTGCTCTCGTCTGGTGCGGGTGGGTTACTAGGGTCGAGGTCCAGGCTTGGCAGGAGGAAGTGTATCTCCGTTTGGACTTCTTCCACTAATTGGCTGCATATGAGAGCCGTTGTATTGATATTCGTGTCGTCACCAACGGTAAAGTACCCAAAGATGAAGCCAAGAGAAGGACAGCCTGGCGGATTATCTGCTTCGCTACTTCCCGCACCGTCCCCGTAGCTTTGAAAGCCTAGACTATCTTCAAAGGAAGGAGCGACATGGAGGTCTAGCACTATCCCACCATAGGATTCATTCAGTGTCGGTTTCAAGAGAGACATCTGAAAAGTATTATTGAAAGTGATGGAACGGTCATTTGCTTCAGGTCCCCCAAGTAGACAATTGGCTGGTAATGGGGCTTGGACGGTAACGTTCGCTTGACCGCCAGACCCCGAATTACTTGTTGACACGGTGATATCCTGTGATGGGACGACTGTGCAATTCAGTGTTGCGCGCGTTGCGGGAAGCCGTACTTGAAGCACATCCTGGGCTGCCTGGTTCTGATCTGATAGTTGAATTGTCGGCAAGGCCAATTCATCGTAGGTAAACCTCGGACAAGAAAGATTATACTTCTCGGTCAAGGCAAACATGGTACCCGCATTCGAGTCGTTGTTAACGCTGTTGGTCCAGCTAAGATTGAATTGGTCAACCCGTTGAACAGAGATACCGGAGGAATCTGGCAAAGTGTTGGAAACGTAGAGCCCAGAAACGACAATGGTGAGCAAACTTCCCACAACAGCAGCTGTCGTAGAAAAGAACACCGCCCAATGACGTGCAATAATGGCCTGGAAGAGTCCAAGTACGGGTATCTTACCCAGGGAATTGCCCATTATGCTTCCGCGAGCAGGTGAGTTTCCTTTTACGAGAGCGCTGTAGGGCGCAAAGATCGTTACTGTGAAGTCGACGGAATTGAACATGATTGACACTGCCATCATGAAGGCCGCAGGCAAGTAATTGGACAAAGCGTCAGCGCTGGCTAGGGCATCTGGAGTGTCAACAAGCCCATCATGTCTGTTCGAATACTGTTGAATAACTTCCAGAACTACAATTGTGAGGATGGGAAGGGCGAGCGTGACCAAAACGAAAGGTAGTCCGATTGTGAAAGGTTTCCACCATCTGCATTCCGAGCCATCCGATGGTACTGAGTTCGACTGTCCGCGATGATGTTTATCTTTACGCGAAGGCGTTATTATCGGTGTTTGCATCAATTTAGATAGTCGTGACGGTGGCAATGGCCAACTTGATGCTTCCTGACGCTCGATCGTGAACGATCCTCTCGGCGGGGAGAATGCCGTCTGGTAAGAATTGCTTGAAAGGTGTTGCTGAAGAGCCTTATCTGCCAGGTGACCAGTGCTTCGTAACGAGTTTCTGATACTGTCACTAGAGGCCAAGAATGTGCTCATGGCAGCGATCGAGTCAGGATTTCGAGGCACAACGTCATGTGGCCTGCACAACAAGACCATGATCGCTGCGCAAATCGAGAGGACAAGCCCAACAACGATGAGCCATACAGACAGACCTCGTACATGGAGGCGAGTCTCGTTGTAGGCGACTTGTCCCTTCAATGTAGTATCAGCCGGTGCCAGCAGGTATACTCTTGCGAATTGTGCCATCACTGCCGTGAAGACGGCTGTAGCGGCAGCGGACTGCACAGATGGATCAAGTAGCGCTTCGATGCCTGAATGATTGTTTGCATCCGCCATGAAGTGAAACAGCGCCTCATTCACGTCTGTATCATTGTTGTACAAAGCATCAATGGCGCTTAAAGTCTGATACCAAACGCTCGTAAGATGTAAGTTAGTGAACCCTAGCTGCGTAGTGTTGGGTGAGCTTCCTGCTCTTGAGATACTAGCACCAGCTATAGTCCCCGCTAGAGCAGGATCAAGAACAAGCTGAGCCGGGCTGATTGCATAACTGGGCTTGCATATTAGGCCCGAGATGTTGGCAATGCTAACTTGTGAAGAAAGGCTTCCGGAAGATGCGTTTTGTTGGTAGCGCACATCTCCAACTGCAAAGAATACATATGCATCATCAGACGCTATTTGGCAGTCGTCATTCGAGGACATGCCGTTCAACGTGTACATGTCATAGATGAATGCCTGCGAGGGGCAGTCTTGCGTTTGAGGATCACAGAGACCCTTGCTATTTGACGCGATACACGACGCGCTGCCGAGGACAATGTCAAGGGCGGGACCCGGGGCATTGGCACTGACATTACTTGTAAGGCTGTGATGGATATCTGCAACTTCGCAGTCCAACCGAGGAAAGAAAGTTGACACGGTAGCGGTTATCGTTGCATTTCGTGGTATGTCGCTTCTTGGCTCAAGGGACTGAAAGGCAACATTGTTCGATGTGCCATTGGGATATCCTAGCCCGTTTTCTAGTATACCATAGTATGTGTACCACGGGGTAGCAGGGAGGTCCTGGGTAGAGGGGCCATTGTAGGGGCCGAATTGAGTTGTTGCCATGAGTGTGACATCATGGCTGGTTATAGACGTGGGGCTGAGAACGAGAAGACCTGTGGAAAATATTGTCTGTTCGTGGAGTCAGCAGATTCAGACGAATTTTTGACGAGAGGCCAACAATAAATATCAGTAGACATGAACCGAGATATGTAGCTATCACTGCCCAGTGCCTGTTATTCCATGCGGCCAATAAGTCGCTAATGGGGCCGAGGGAGATATAGTCGAGGAATAAGCTCGTTTCTGGAGATGCTGGTCGTCCTCGCATCTCCTTCCAAGGTAGGAGAATCTTGCAATAGTAGTCGACTTGCCGCCATAAACAAAGAAGGATCGCAAAAACTGGTTTCAGTTAGTATTTGGTGACTCATGTCTTTTGAGAGTTGACCGACCAGCTGTAGGTCCATAATTCCAGCTGTAGTGGCTACTGGAGATCTGGGTGCTCAGACCATGGTGCAGGTTCGAAAGGTGATAAAGGATAACCAAACCCAGGACCAGCAAGACAAATACCAATATGAATCCTATGAGCGTTGTCCGCCATAGCCAGAAAGGATTCCACATTGCCCGTCCCCTTCCCTCGTCGCTTTCTTTCTCATGTTGATTGTATGGCTCTGTTGTGACTGTAGGATTCTTCACGCTGAAGATCTGCTCGGTAGAGTCAAGCCCATTTCCTCTCGCCAGATCCGGCGTTACTGCTGATGATGTGAAACGGTCATTGGAGGATACCACTGCCGCCGAGAGAGGTCTCGCCAGACCGATCCGATTTGCGGATAGCTGGGAGTATGCCGAAATGCTGCTTCCCCGTGAGGCCGTTGAATCCTGTCCAGGGTGAGGGGATTCCCCGTTGTTGGAGTCTCCGTATTCCTCATAGCTGAAGCGGCTGATAACTGACACAGGTGAGTGTGATCTTGGGTCTCCAGTATCAGCCTTCCTTCGTTCGTGCTCGCTCATATTGGGGTAGATCTCCCGTCTCTTTACAGTCGCTCCACACCGTTAGTACCTCTAATCAAACATTTCACTCAACTCTTTTTCTGTCAGTAACACGCTTTCACTGACATTCGAGAGAGACAAGCACTAGCATTTTGGTTACAAAAGGAGAAGCTCAGCGTGAGTAAGAAACTTGACCAGATGCAGCCGAATCCTTTGTCTTCGATTCAAGACACTACGGCAACCGTAGCCGCGAAATCCGAAGCAGGGTAGACGGATACGGTTCTATGGAGCGCCAGTAGTTTGAAAAGCAGATGGAGGACTTCATTTCATTGTGCACGCACTGGATTACTTTGGTCGTCTGGACAAAGAGAGGCACCGGGAGCAGACACTTCGGCGTTGCTCATTTCACTATTTTCAGCCTTTGAACAAAGAAACATACTTCATGTGAGCACTCATCTCCAACCGAGTATACAACGTACAGATCATGAAAGGGTGAGAGAGGTCCAGTAATTCTGAGTGGAAGGCCAGGATAAAAGAAAGTAATTCAATATGGTGGTTATGGATGTTCTCAGCCTCACCTGCTTCGAGGCTGAGCGCTAGCGCCGCGTTAGTGGAGTTACGGCAAACTTTAAAATTTCATACAGAGTGATAGATCCTGTCACCAGTGTTGTTGTTTTAGGTACCCCAAGTCGGCACCTGTTCAAAATCATGATCCTCGAACGCAGCAGCTTGCCAGTAAACATTGAATGAACACCCATTGTTAGGATTACACACCGAGCACACTGCGTTAAGAGCATCGCACCCCGTGTCTTCGCTCCCAGACTTTGTTGAACAATCTCTTGGGCAAGACACGAAAGTTCGAAGATGCGAATACCAAAGGGGTAGGTGAAAAGGGATGATCCCCGACAAAAGCGCGTCTTTCGACGTGCGAGAACCCATCGGTGGGAGGTGTGGAGGGAACTGGAGAATTGAAGGGAAGATTGCTATGACGGGCTAATTACCGAATCATACCCCGAAACTATGAATCCTTACCGAATCATACCCCTAATTACTGAATCATACCCCTACACCAAAATTTGGGGTATGATTCGGTAAGGATTAATTGCTTGGGGTATGATTCGGTAATTTACCAAACTTGCTGTGTGGACTAGGGGAGTGAAGACTGGGTGTAGACAGGCTGGGGGGTCAAATTTAGCCCACTGTTAGCAGGGGGCCCTGCGACGGCCCTCCGGGGGCCCTATTTAGGTCTAAATAGGGGTGTCTGGCTGTCAAGCGCAAAAAAAGCCTGGTCCCGGGGGTGTCTGCGCTTGACAGCTAGACCCCTATTTAAACTTAAATAGGGCCCCCGTAGGGCCGTCGCAGGGCCCCCGTGGGAGCTGCTGCTAACACCCACTCGGCTTTCGTCTGATATTTAAGCTGGTAGGTCACCTATTAAATACGATCGGAGATATTTCCTCTTTTCTATGGTCGGATGGCCCAGGTCGCGAATTTTCTCCTTTGCGATTTTTGTCATGAATGGCAAATTACCAAATCATACCCCAAGTAATGGCAAATTACTGAATCATACCCCTAGGGGTATGATTCGGTAAGGATTCATAGTTTCGGGGTATGAATTAGTAATTAGCCCAATTACTGAATCATACCCCTAGGGGTATGATTCAGTAATTAGGGGTATGATTCGGTAAGGATTCATAGTTTCGGGGTATGAATTAGTAATTAGCCCTTGCTATGACGCAAAGCCTGGTTTTGATGTCCTCGACAGGGGAGCAAACCACAACGTGAGCATGGTAGACTGGTAGCAAAATCAACCGGCTGCAATAGCGGATGCGCAGTTGCACCTTTCACGAATAATTGTGCAATTAGTTCAAGAAGGGTTCTCAATAGCGATCAACGGAGTGGGTATGAACTTGTTGTTGGTAATTATACTGTTTTTGTTTGAAAATTTTCTCTTGGTCTTGACAGAACCTCATCAAGAGGCCCATCCAAAAAAGGGAATGGAGAAGGAGCAGACTTCTGACACCCAACTAAGAAAAGAGAGAAGAGTCTTTCCCGCACACCCCAACGCCTCGCTATCATGATCTCAAAATAGTCACCCATCGTACAGTCTATTGTTTTTGACCCCTGATCAGCAGTTCCACCTGCCTTTCCAACTTCTCTAACCTTTCGTCTTTCTCTTGCAACTCCTTCTTCAACTTTTTCACCTCCTGTTCGAGGTCGTCTTCACCACCGCTATCATCGTCCGGCACCGCTCTCCTACGCTTTCTCCCGGTTCCCGACGTCGCAGACGTCGTATTTTGCGCACTCTCTGGGCCTTCTTCTTGCGTTTGATCGGCGCCGGCGTCTCTGTGGACCCGGCGAAGATGCTCGGCCAGGTTTTCCTTGCGCGAGAAGCCTACGCCAACATGGCGCTTGCAGTCTGGATAAGGGCACATGGAAGATGCTTTGGGCCCGCCATGCTGGCGATGTACCTCTCGTTGATGGCGAAGTAGACCTCCAGAATAGGTGAAGCCGCGGATATTGTCGCATTCGGGCTCTTCGCAGACATAAGGTCTCTCGTGCTTGTCCATGTGTTTCCTATGACAATGATGTTAGCGTGCGCGTTTAGATAATTCAGATGGGGAGAACAGTCTGACTTACTTCCATTCACACTTCCTCGAGAAGACAGGGGGCTGCTGTTGTGCATGTTCCGCGTGGCTGCAATACAGCAAGCCTTCTGCATTTCGAAGAGGTTCTTGAGATCGGCGGCTACTTTGACGAGAACCCGTACTACCTGCCACGCTTGGAGATGGCATCAAAGGCATGCCAGAGCTTAGTACGTTTGGTGGAAGCACAGAAACATATGACGAAGTAGTTTGGCCCGAGGTGCTGCTGCCAGGGCTGGGGTAGTCTTGCATATCGCTCATGTGCAGCCCTAGACCAAACCCAAGGCTCCCGGCTGCCACTTGAGGATTTCCTGTATCCGCCGTTTGGGTTCTCTGAACATAGGGTTGGACTATATTGCTTCGGTCAGTGCGTTGCGGTGTTGTTGTTACACCTCCTGTCGGATGGAAAGGTGACTGGGTCTGCCAAGGAGAGTAGCTGGGTGCGTATGCCGGAGATGAACCAGGGTTGATGCCTTGGCAATAAGGCCACGTGACTGTAGAGGTCGGATAGTGGTCTGAGGAAGAGTCTTCTGGAGCAGATATATAAGGATACAAAGGTACACTAGTTGCGTACGATCTAGGCAACGTATTTCCGGGTGTAATAGCTACATCGACGAGGCTTATTAGTCATAGACCTTTGGTCCCATCACTGCGCGTGTGACTCACGATCATTATTATTAGCGCGGCGCGCAACGCCTGCTTGGGTTGGATGCAACCATGAATAGTTGGGATAAGTATTTGAAGCAGGGCCAGCCCAAGCTTCAGAGGGATCTATCCAAATATTGTTAGTGACGAAGTCATGACATTGTTGCCTGGAAGAATTACTTTGTTGCTGACTCGGCTGTGATTGGCTGCCAAGTGGTCCTGTCCGTAAGTCATCGCTTAATTGTGCTGCTCCTCTCGGATTGCGTGTTGTTCTTTTTCTATTATTGCTGCCAGAAGGTCCATAGAACATCCAGCAAACGCCCCATAAGACTAACAGTGATGGCTTGATGTTCCATGGCCAAGTGGTGCTTAGTGGACGATGACCGTTCGGCCATTCAGCGAACCAGCCTTCACCAAGGCGCTTTGAGTGTTGCCAGTGGAGATGCCCATGCAGAAGGTTTGCTTCAATTACATTAAGATAGTGGCGTATGATTGCTTCCAGCGCAATTTGTTGCAGGCTCCGAAGTAAGTGCTGAAGATTAGCAGCAAACTTGTCGCAAGTTAGTTCGCCGCTCAAAGAATCTTCAGCTAAGCCACTGCTTCTTCGTACAACATAGCTACCCGACGGATCTTGCAGCCTATCTAAGAGCGCACTGGTTAGACGAAGGACGTCCTCAAGCTCATTGACGCTTTTGTTGAATCCAATGAGGTAGAGTTCATGCTGAAGGAAAAGGCGATCTTGCGCAGCAATCAGGCGGAGGGTGAAATCTCCCTGTTGAACATGAAGTTCCAACTCGCTGAGAAGACTAGTATCTGATTAGCATCATCATCATTGACATAGATGGAGGAGACTTTGTCGTTACCTAGCAACTTCTGGCCCCGGCCTATGTCTTACTGTTCGTCTGACTGTTCGTCCACATCTTGGCAGATGGTTTGCAAGCTTTGCAATAAATCGGCCGAAGGTTGAATGAGATTTAGTGACGCTGTACAAGACAGTTAGCGTTATCGCCTTCACGAAGAGCTACAACATACCCATGGCTAGTCTTGCAACCATATGTCTTGAGCTTGGCAGGAGCTGGGAGTCTACATGACTCAACAGATGGAACACAAATTTTAATGAAGGACATCAAGAGACCTTTGAGTCTTTGAACAAGGCGTGCAAGTTTGACGGCAGCATATAGAGAAGGGCGAGTCATGCTTGGCTTGCTAAGTGCGGCAGACATGTAATTGGTGGCAAGAAAAGATATTACATTGTATGTACATTAAGAATACAAGGAGACGATGGTGCAACGGGGCCACAGCCCTCTTATGCAAGCCCATGCTTGAAGCGACTTACCGTACTTTCGTGACAACTACTTGCTCTAGTTAGTGTCCGAGTTTGGAGTCATTGCGGTGAGTGAACCTCCAGTTGTTGAGCCACAACAGCTACATGATTAGATCAAAGGTTCGCGCTTGTCGATGTTACATTTCTCGTGCTTATTTTGGACTGCGGTTGTTGGAATGGGAGGCCTTAATGGCCGGAAAGCACGAACTGTTTATCTGTGAGTCGGACCTGGGAGATTTGGAGCAAAGTAGACGCTAATTCTTTCACTAACGGCACAGCCCCTGTGGCTCATCATCCATTTTCTGAACGCTCATTGGAGGAATATACGGTTGACTATTTTACATGGAGCCTGCGTTACGTCTCAGCTGGAATTAAGCGGTTCGTGGCATGTGCACTGGAGAAGCGCGCGAGAGAGAGCTGACAAACTCAAAGCCTCTTTTCACCGACTCTTCCACCACCGAGGTCAATACCTACTCAGTGACGTTGTGTGCATGCACATATCACGCTAGCTGGTAGAATCTATATCGAGTGTTCAATATACGCACGGAAAGAGCGAAAGAGCTGGCCGCCTTACAGCGGAGCAGGACACGCCGAGACGGCAGTACGTCTTTCGCAACTGACAATTGACCCAGTCACTGGGCCTCGTATCTTTAACCTAGCAGCTACTCCCGTACCTAGCGCTTCGTTAGTTGGAGCCTCAGCTCTATCGCATTCGACGCAAGACACGAACTGCTGTTCTCTCTTACTGACGTGTAGACTTACTGACGTGTAGACCAAAACCTTCCAAAATTTGGACTTGACCAATTGAGTATAACGCATTTTGAATTCCGACCCGAGGGATTGGCTGCAAGGCGCCGAGCTGACTTCTCTCTATATCCAATCATCGTATGAGGATAGCTTTTCTCTTCACTCTTCTAGGACATCCATCCGAACAGTCAGAGTTTTTGACTTGAGCTACTCCATATCAGACTCAAGTTTCAGGTGGTAGGAACACACTGTTGTATAAGCGGGTACCGTCAGTGGATGTGAGACCGTCGAGCGCCATGTTGACTATAATGTGTGAAAAGAGTAGCTGAAGCCTGCGAACCAAGCCCCACTGGTGAAGGATCAATGTTCGCAAACCACAGCACCTAGCGCACCAACCTGCGCATGGCAGCTCAGATTGTTGTTGAGGACGAGTTAGATTAACGGACTGTGTCACCCTCGATCGAAGGGTTACGGTGGGTCCACAACCGTGCAAGCGGGCTCAGCTGTTGTTGTCAGCCCCAAGGCATTGCCGAAGTTGAGTAGAATAAAAAGTATAGTGCAATCGAAAGACCTGTGCCCGGTCTTTTAAGCGTTTGATGCAGGTACACTGCCGCATCTGGTACCCAATGTGCGCGAGGACTATCACCGTGCCACGAAAAAAGCCGCTGAGCCAAGCCACTCCTGCATTTATAGATCATGTGGTAGAACACTGCACGTTGCAAACTCAAGGAGTGTGGGCAAGACCTTTGGCAGAGTCGAAATCGTTGACAGGGCAAGGTCTTCGGCAAAAGAACTCGACGAGCAAGAATGGCCTCGATGGCTATGTGGACTTGAAAATATCAGTGCTCAATATGTCTTCCAGTAATCGCCACAATACGTGGGAGATGCCGCTGATCATATACAAGCGGTAGGTCCTTGCCATGGCGGTTGCTGTTATCACATTTCAAAGTGAGAGGACTCTTGCGATGCTTAGGGGTCCGGCTGTTTGACAGTCAAGATCAGTGACCAAAGCTTCCACCCGCATTAGGCTGTTAGCTGGTGAGAACGTGGGTGTGCTTGCTGGGTCAGTAGAACGTTGCAATGCTGACGTGATGAGAAGTGGAAGAATAAGAAATTGAAGGATAATCGTGAAAGTGTCCCTTCCACTACTGTCTCCGTGCTCGCTCTTGTTCTCGCCCCTGCTTATTTGAATGAACAAGCTGTTGTTCGATATCGCTTTGGAATTGCTTGACAGGATCATCTTGAAGCTGTAGTGGCAACTGTGAAATCTCGTAAAATTGAAATACATGCTCTCCTCCTTCGTCTGCAGAACGCAGAAGGAACATTTCTGCAGGGACTTAGCAAGCAATGCTACCCGACTCCACAACAATGCATATGCTCCCAAGTTGCCTGTTCAGTATCGCGCTCCAACATCCTAAGTCCCTACACCAAACACGCTCCAAAGGGCGCACTCTCCCTCAGATCCTCCACCAAATCCTCGACATTGCTCAAATGCCTCCCTAGCAAACCTTGCTTCTCCTCTGTCGTCTTCGTCCCCGCTTGCCTGCCCTCCCTCTCTCCACTACCCTTTCTCTTGCTCGGACTTCTGTGTAGTCCACCTCCAGCACCATTCGAGACCGGTGTCTCAGGCATCAAGTAAAAGTACAGGAATTCTACGACCTTCATCTTTACCTCCCTACTGGTTCCCCTACTCTTGAACAGGCTCGTAACAGTCAATAGCCCATCTAGCGTCTCGAATGCTCTTGTATTCGCTGGCGTAGCCAGTAATGTAGTGACGAGTGCGAGAAGGGTTGATGATTGGATTGCAGGACAGCATGTGGGGTCGAGAAGGTCGAGGAGCAGGTTCATGTAGATTTCGCGAGCGAAGAGGGAGCGGGAGGGAGGGTGGATGAGGAGGGTGCCTTGAAGAAGCTCCAGGGTTGAGACAATGAGGAGGTCATTTTGACCATTCGACGCCTTGGAAAGAAGGCGCTCCAGGCATGCTATCAGTCTGATTGCAACTATAGCCTGATGATTAGCATCGCTTTGAAACGAGGAGAGGAGGGTTGGCCAAAGTACCATTCCACTCAAACCCTTCTTGAAGCTTGAAGAACTCTCGGAACGCGGGGTCATCTTTTAATGATGACAGTTCTTTTGTAGTCTGCTTTGACGCCCCGCCAGATATTACTGAGCTTCGGCGGTCTGTGGGGGTTCTTGAGAGGCAGATTTGGGCGAGGAGACCTTCAAGTTGGCGGAGACCTTTTCTTATTTTCACACCATCGTAGGAGGACAAATAATCGAAGGACAGCGATAGCAAAGACTCCATTTTCGGTTTGATTGATTTGGCTGTGAGGTGATGTGAGAAGCGCTCCTGGGCAGTTTGATCCGCTTTTGGCAGTTTGTAAACATGGCGTTGGCGGGACATCAAGGATCCGCCCGCAAGACGGACAAGCCTTGTTTGCCCAGTCCGCTTGCTTCGCCTCTTCATAATTGGGAGCATTGCAGCTGGACATTGTCAGCGGTAAAAGCGATGTACTTTTCAAATAGTGATTCGGTTGGACGAGGTTCCATTGCAATGAGGCCCCTTCCGCCGGGCAAGTGATCATCTGCCGTGGGCTTTAGGCAGCGAATCACCATCAAGGGCCACAACTTATATTCATATTCATGGATCTCACGAGTAAGCTGCCTCCAAGGTCTTCTCGAACAATGTGAAATTTGCAAAGAAACTACCTAATCACTACGACAATGGTGTCCGACGCCTTCAAATCGCCCAATTCCATACCTCCCCGCAGGAGCTCCACAGGTCTTGGAAGCGGTCATGTCAACCCTGCGCAACCAGTCCTTAAGCCAGTTGCGGAAGGTAGTTGGATGTCCCACAACAAAAAGCCATCGACAACACAATCCTTGCCTTTGCCGGGCTTCAATAGCTCGGCTGAAAATATTGCGAAGCACGTTAGTGGGACAACATGGTCTAAGGAAAAGGAAAGGATTGTGCTGGGACCATACGAGTATCTGCTCAATTCTCCCGGAAAGGATATACGAAAGCAACTTATTGAGGCATTCAATGCGTGGTTGAAGGTTCCGCCGGAGAGTCTTGCGATTATTACGAATGTGGTGGGAATGCTGCATACGGCATCACTGCTCGTAGATGATGTTGAAGACTCTTCCATCCTACGACGCGGTCTGCCAGTCGCACACAGCATCTTCGGAATGGCCCAGACGATAAATTCTGCAAACTACGTGTACTTCGCTGCACTGCAAGAGCTGCTCAAGCTTGGAAATCCTAAGGTCATCAATATATACTCGGAAGAATTGTGCAATCTACATCGAGGACAGGGGATGGACCTGTTTTGGCGGGACACCTTGACATGCCCGAGCGAAGACGACTACCTCGAAATGGTGGGAAACAAAACCGGTGGGCTCTTCAGGCTGGCAGTGCAGCTGATGCAGGCGGAAAGCAGCAATGACAAGTGGGTCTACCTCCCTACTCTTTGAGCGTCCAGTAACTCACCAGTCGGCCAGGCACTTCGTACCTCTAGTCAATACGATAGGCCTGCTCTTCCAAATCCGAGACGACTACATGAATCTCTCCAGCAACGAATACACCGAGAACAAAGGTCTGTGCGAAGATCTCACAGAAGGGAAATTCTCCTTCCCAATCATCCACAGCATACGCTCTAATCCGCAGAACCGGCAATTGATCAACATATTGAAGCAGAAAACGACCGACGATGAAGTCAAGAAGTATGCTGTCAAATATATGGAGGGTACGAGGAGTTTCGAGTACTGCAAGGTCATATTGAGAGATTTGAAGGAGAAGGCTTTGGTGATGATCGAGGAGATTGACGAGGGTACGGGACAGGGGGCTGGTGTAAGGATTATTTTGGACAAGATGGCAGTCTGATGTCCAATTCCCACGTTGGCTTTCCGGCGATTCTGGATAGCCATATACCCGGAAGCCGCAGAGCTGGCAGGAGCGCTACAATGCTTGATATACTCGTAGGTAATGAATGAAATTAATAGGCTCTAAAGTAGCAAGAAAAACTGTAATGCACAAACACGCGTCTCAGCGATTCAAGATCTATTACCTACTATGCCCAGGCGCCAAGCTGACAGGCAGGTGGGTACTTAGGTGAATACATGTACGCGGCGATAGATTAGATCTTCCTGACTTTCTCCCGGAAGATGCAAGATCGAGCAACTTTCTGGATAAGGAAAGTATGTCGTTGGTACAATTGGGGAAATGCACAAAGCCCACCTCGGCGCGCGCGATCCCGCACATGACCTCGGATCGCGGATATATGCCCGTATGGAGCTACTGTGAGGTACATCGTTTGATAATCGACCACTACGCCATCCCGTCTTACTACTCGTACATAAACAGCTCATCCCTTGATGCAGCCCAGGCTTCTATCACAAGCAAGCACAAGATTTTGCCTATACCCCGCCTCCACCAGCATATTCAGAATCACCCTTCCCTCGAGCGTATATACAGTGCACACAAGGGCCTACACCATGGCATCAGCTACCAGTTTCTACGATTTCAAGCCTCTTGATAGTACGTCACATACGTCCTCAACCTTCTCCTTCCCCTCCACGGCCCCCAGACATCTCTCCCCCCCCACATCACACTGCACCCCCGCCCCACCCTGCTGACATCCCTCCCCTCACAGAAAAAGGCCAACCCTATCCCCTCTCGAGCCTCAAAAACAAAGTCGTCCTGATCGTCAACACCGCCTCCAAATGCGGCTTCACGCCGCAATTCGAAGGCCTCGAGAAGCTCTACAAGAAGGTCAAGGCCGAGCACCCGGACGACTTCGTCATCCTGGGCTTCCCCTGCAACCAGTTCATGCAGCAGGACCCCGGGGACAACGACACCATCCAGTCCTTCTGCCTGACCAACTACGGGGTCTCGTTCCCGGTGCTGGGCAAGACGGACGTCAACGGCGACAAGGCCGAGCCCGTGTACGAGTGGATGAAGGCGCAGATCCCGGGGTTGTTCGGATTCAAGAGGATCAAGTGGAACTTTGAGAAGTTCCTGGTGGGCAAGGATGGGGTGTGTTGGCCTGCTCTTTCAGCATGACGTGTGGTCGCTGACACTGTGTAGCAAGTCAAGGGCCGTTGGGCGAGTACTATGAAGCCGGAGAGCTTGGAGGGGCCGATATTGGAGGCGTTGAAGGAGCGCACGAAATCTGAGCTATGAGGGTCTGGCAATTGGGCTCGTTCGCTGGGGATTTTAATGGCAGGCGCTTTTCTCTCTGCTCGCTTCATGCTGACATGAGGGCTTCACGAACTTCGGTAATGCTAAAGAGATTGTATGTGTTGAAAGTAGTATTTCAACAGTATGATCATTCGTTTCAAGCCTTCTTGTGACTTCGACTCCTTCCTGAAGCGTTGTCCCCGAACCAGCCCTCTACAATGCTTTTCTGATGCTCCACAAGGTTACCGTATTGCTCCAGACCCTCCCTCAACCTTGTGTGCTTCCAGTCCAGATCCTCATCGAGCAAAACATGTGTGTAAGCAAAGACACTCGCATCGAACAATCCAGGCACTTCCTCGCCGTAGAAAAATTCGTCGTCTCCTAATAGCTCCGAGAGTGCTTCGAAAGCTTTGTCGCAATCTCGGTATGTCGCCTCTACATCGATTGTGGGTGACTGCTTGAGAAGCTCAGTCTCGGCGGCGGCGCGTAGTTGATGGGAGAGAGCGACTCGGGCCAGAGTGTTTGAAGTACTAGGATTGACGTAGAGTGGAAGGACAATGGATGCGAAGTTTGGAGGAGAAAGGTAGAGCGAATAGAGCTGGGAGCGCATGGCTGTTATTTCAACGATTTCGTGAGGGATGGAGATGGGACCTACGTAGGCGTTGCGAATCCGGTAGTTGAGCAGAGACATGTAAGCTTCGTAGCGCATATCTGAAGACTCTTTGGAGGTGGATTTCTGTTTCGTCGAGACGCTAGCCTCTACATGCTGATTTTTTGCTTCCAATCCTTCATCTGGAGGCCTGCCAGTTTTTTCTGTATTGACCTTCTTCTCGCGTACCCAGCGTTCGATGCGGGTCGAAGGGATTGGGAGAACAGCTTCTAGGGGATTCTTGGTGCTTGACGCCGGTAGGAGGAAGGGAAGAGCTCCAGTCGGTGAAGCATGGTTATTCGAAGATATCGGGACGAAATCAATGCCCTTGAAGATCATGTAGGCCTGGCATTTCTCCGTCAGTATAGATATAGTCCGTTACCCAGGCGCCAGCTTCTCTGCCAACTCACCTGCCATTTCAAACAACCAGGGTTGAAAGATGGTGCGCCAAGCTGGGCACCTTCGTTCGTCGTAAAGATCCAGAGGGTATTATTTTCGCGGTTTCGTGGTGACCGCTGGGGGAGCTCATTGAGAGAGTATATCCGTAAAGGGAATTTATCGAAGAGGCGCCTTATTGGTTGTGGTGTGGTGAACCATTGTGGCGAAGTCTCTCGAGCCTGCGTTTTTGATCGACTTGGTTTCGGCCGCTCTTCTGACTTCGCGTCAGCATCTTGTGGCATTGCTTGCTCAGATCCATGCTGATGCAATTTTTGAAAATTCGGGGTTATCGATCCATTGAATTCAGCCCTACGATGAACAGCCTTGACCGAAACGGCGCTAGGTGTCTCCGTCGGTTGACCGCAGCTATTCAGTCTGTTGGAAAGCCTGACGGAAGGTGCATTGAATTTCAAGCTGAAAGGTTTTGACATCTATCATCTTAGTCAATTTCACTCACGACTTTGGGGATTATCGCAGAGCCCCTCATCATCTGCTGTAGTAGCAGAATTGTTTTGATCATGATACTCTTCTAATTCCTTGTCAATCCCAACGAGACCTAGGTCGCTCAACGACTTTTGATCAGGCCAGAACATTCTTGCGAAGACGTTGAGCAGGGGCCTTGTGAACAGCCACGAGTTCGAAAGCTGGCTTGGGTAAATTCAACGACGAGACTGGACTACTGCAAGTGCTACTGCTGTCTTTTTCCTTCCTTCTCCAATTCTGCAGCACCTGTCGCTCGGAATCTTCCCCCAGCCGCTAAGATGTACGCCTCAGAACACCAAAAGTCCACTTTCGCAGACAAAAATAGTAATGTGGAGTTCTGAGTTACCAAAATCTTCTCATATTCCTCCTCAGTCAATTTTTTCACATGCTAAATTCGAAAAGACACCTGTCTTCATCACCTCTTCGACCCAATGATAATCGGCACCGTGGCAAGTATGACCACTGCAGCAGGCTCTTTCCGTGATGAGGATCGAAAATTTTCTTCTGGCCAAGGCTTGTAGAACCGTGGTCGTGGGAACGCTATTGGGGCCAACTCCGCCAAAGGCTTCCTAAAAAAAAAAATTCTTCAACCTTCATCCCTCCAGTGCGAAAGTGCGGGTTTGTGAAAGGACGTCATTGGCTGATATTGGCTTCTTGACGGTCATCGGAACCGACATTTGTGGACAACACACTGGCTTAGGTGCTTCAAATGTGTGCCCTCTCATGAGCAAATCATCAAGCTGTCTCCTCTGGATCCTTCGATAACCATAGATCAGCAGTGAAGAGCTCCAAAACACGTGGTAGAGTCTCCACACTGACCCCGGATGACCTACTATTCGACTGCTGCACTTGCTTAAGAGCCTAGATTTGGAGATCAATACAAGCTGTGTCCCAGGTGGATAAAAAGGAAGATGGGTGACATGGTGGCCATAGAGCTCGGTCCTTACGCCATTGTGGGGCAGAGAGCTCCTTCGCTGACCTCTCACGGTATCAGCCAAGGCGGTGTATAGGTTCGGCGACGATGACGGCGATAGAAAAGTGGCGAGAATGTGAAATGCCAGTTAGAAAGTCAATGGTCATGTAAAGTTAGGTGGCTTGGTTTGGGGTTCCAACGGAAGTGGAGACAATGGCCAGATTGTAGGAGCTTTGAGCATTGAGTAGAAGGCGACGTAACGATTTCTTCCAATTAGCGCACGACATATCCTTCTACTATAAAAGATACAGAATTGCATACTCAATGCTCATCTACCGTCCAACGTGTTGCGAATCATCTGAAATGTGAAGAAATTCTTTACGATGCTCAATCCTTATTGTTTGGGTATATCCAAATCTAATGCAGCCCTGACACGGGACGGCCCGACGACGCAGCCGCTAGTACCGCTTTGCCCCTCTTCAATTTACAGGGTCGGAAAGTTCCACCATTTCTTATAGTCCATTAAATCCGAAAGCTCCCTCGTCCCTTCTCTTCTCTTTTTCCGTTTATAAAGCAACTTTTCTCTTCTCTTACACTCTCATTACCATCACTACTTTGTTCTCTTACACACTCATAAACATCACTACCTTGCATTCTACTTCCTGAGCGATAGACTGAATTCATCTAAGCTTTGACGTTGCTCACCGTTGAACGCATGTGTCGCAACCAGCTCAGCTACCTCTGTCACCTTACACATCTCGACACCCACGCAAACCTGCTCTTGAAACTATCAGAATGCCAACCGACAACGAAAATTCTAAATGGGCATGGTGAGTACTGCCTTTCTACCCGCTCCCATGTGCAGAAGCGGAGCGGAGGCACATGCTTTGATCCTTCCCTACTGTCCACAAGAATGTCGCTGACGCTCGGCACAGCGAAGCATGCGTGCGTGGCCACCGGGCGACAAGATGCGATCACTTCGACCGATGGATGGTTCGAGTCAAGAAGCCCGGCCGGCCTTTGCGAGACTGCCCTCATGTTACAGGACCATGTAGCTGCACCGATGACAAAGTTATAATGATGAGGATTCCCAAGCGTGAACAAAGTCAGACTCTCCTTGTACCGCTGAAAGAGCCCTTTTTAGCGTTGACTGGTTGTGCAAATTGAAAACGAAGCTAAGCATGCGCAGGAGGAAATTGCAATTGCCGCATACAGCGAGTCTTCGATCCAACTTCCGACGATGACGGTGCTCAGCCTTCCCGGCGCCCACCCCGGATACAGGATCCATTGGATCCATCGCGAACGGTTCCCTACCAGAATTTTCAGCCCGTTCAGCAGTTTCCCGGGCAAACCGATGCGCAATCCATAGCATTTTACCAACATATTATGTCTCTTAGTGTATCGACTAGGACAGCGAATGGTCAAAGCGTGGGAGCCGAACCATCTCATAGCCTTCCTTTGCGAGATGGTATGCGAACGCAACAGCCTAGAGCGGAACCAAGCCCGAGTGATCAGTTAACACCTGCAGCAACGCCAACAGCACCAACCCGACGTGCTCAAGTCCCTCACCAGGAGCAGTCACATTCGGTCGCCCAAGCCCACTCTCCAACAACGGTCCAAGGCGTTAGCTCCCCTTCGCCAGTACGTCCAGACAGCAATGTGAATTCTAACCACTATTCACTCTCAAGGCCACAGGATTGGGACGTCGCCTACAATCAGCCTCGAAACCCAGCTTCTTATAGTGTAATCCAGCCTGCCATGAACGGTCACAGCATGCCTAACCCCGCACACTCCACGACAATGGCTGAGGGATTGCACTTTGAGCGACTAGGTTACCCTTATCCGCCCCCCGGCGACCCCTATCCCATCATCAGCGCTGCTGTGCCATCCGCAGAATTCAATGCCTTAACAAATTCCAACAACTGTCAATGCGGCCCAGGATGCACGTGCGTGTACTGTGCAACCCATCCATACAACGACGCGACCAGAGAACGTGTACAAGATCTTAGCCAAATCATGGCGATGGACAACTATTGGGCTGTGAATCCTGTGAGTCCGCCGCCATCTAGATATGGGGTGGCTCCCACAAATGGCACCAATATAGAGCCAGTGATGGGACAGGGATACCCACCGCTGGACGAGGGACCTTTTCCCTCCGCAGCATCTGAATGGACGAATGCGCCAATCCAGGGCCCTGAGCTTCAGCCGACGTTTGACGAGGGGTCGTCGGTCGATAATGGCGTTTATTTCAACGACTTCTCTCCCCGTACGATGCGGAACTCCGGGTACTTTACCATGGAATATCCCGTGAACAACAATTGCACCGATACTACTGGGATGTGCCAGTGCGGTAGTGATTGCAGATGCTCGGGATGTCTCACTCATCAGGGACATAATGGGCTTCCCAATTAGGGAATGTCCTTCTTTACTTGGGTCGGGGGCTGCTGGCATAGGTAAGTCTGATTGAGATTGTTGTTTCTCACGGAATTGACGATGCTTAGGTGCTAGGCCCAGATTGTAATGTTCGATTTTACAACTTAATAGATCGTCGTGCTTAGCGAAGGTGTTGGAGGGGTAATGGACAAATGGCCGGTCTAATGGGCATCTTCGGCGTATTGGAAAGAAATACTGCTTTCAAGGAAGATACCCTTCATCACTAGGTGGCTGGATTGGAGGCGTTAAAATGGAGTTTGCACACAAGGATTTGTGGTAAAAAAAAATGGCGTGGGCCTTGTGCTTCGCTCGACTGGTTCCTTTTCTATTTGCATAATAGACTGTGTTGCTTTGATAATTGTGAGAGACAAAGGTAGAGGGGCCCAGGTACATAATTGGGGCCTCTCTGATAATATTGTTTCTGACTATTGTCGTCCCAGTAAAACCCCGAATCTTCAAACATCCGCATTGCGTCCTCAATTCATGTGGCAAAAGGAACTACACCCGTCTACTTTGCCATCACATCCTCGAGACGCGTTTGAGTAACCACTCACGGCAGGAAATTGTTCCATCTGACTTTTCTCCATCCAACCTCAATCTCATGCCTTCTAACCGTCTACACCATTTCAATCACACATTGCTAAGATTTCTCTTCACTATAATCTACTTACAAGGTCAGCACTTCCATGGTCTGCTCCTCCATGGTCTGCTCCCTCAGCATTGATCCAGACTCTCCAAGGCTAGAAGTGGAGCTCGGAACATGAACTGGACTGGGGGCGCCCTCTCACGCTCTCGCAACACCAACGCCAAAGTGTCTCTCTCCGTCAAACAGAAGAATCATTTTGCCAAAGCCCGCGTCAATTTGCAGAACGGACAGCGACCATCTCCGCCACAGATTCAGTACTTTGACTTTGGAGAGTGGAAGCTTGAGAATGGAGTACATGATGACCGACGTTCAGGCCCCTCCAAATGTAGGGTTTCCAGCCAGAGAACGCTGGATCAATTTGAGAACGTCCAAGGTGTGGTGAGGAAGTTGCAAACTCTCCGGCCAAGGAATGAGGGAAACAAAAGAAAGCGTTCCCTCATCAATGACACCGAAGGTCATGTACTACCGAGCGGTATTGCTATTCCTCCAATCTCGCCTTCCATCATCAGCTCACGTCGTCCCTCGAGGTCCTCTCCAATCCAAACTGAACCCATTGCAAAACGAACTTCGAAGCGACCTCGAACCCCAACGCCCTCTACGAGCGATGAACTAGATCCTCTAGCAGTCGTTGACAGTGTGGAAGCTAAGCGACGCAAGCTCCTTCAAGAGAGCGACTGGGTCGGCGTTGAAAGGCAGAGACGTATGTCAAAGCCCGTCAAGATGAAATTCACGGACGCCAAAGATCGAGATCTCATAGGCAGACGTCGCCCTTTGAACGGCAGCGCCGTTCAAAACCGCTGGAATGGGCAGAATTCAAGACGAATGGAGGCACCGCTAATGGCATCTTACTCCGAGAAACCGCGAGGTCAACATGGAGGGTTTGCGGATGAGTATTGGAGCGCAGAAGGAGTGAGTATACGGATTGGCTCAACAGCCATGAATACGGGACCGATTTTAGATGAGATGCTCGATTGCTACCAGTCTCCAGGGCCAGTACAAAGCTCCTCACCCTTGGCAAATTCATTCAAATACGACAATACAGGACCTACACCGAAGCCTCAACATCAGAGAGGCGAATCTACCGCCCCCTCAAGTTTCAGAAACGAGTCTTCGGAGCCCTTCCGTAGTCTCTTCAGTCCAGAGGAGATCAAGCCTTCGGGCGTAGCCCAGTTGGTGGAAGCCGCGACTATCGCTGACAATGATAATACTCCCCTCGCTGAGGATGAGCTACAATTACCAGAGGACTACCATCTTCCGGAGCCTGAACGAGGGTTTCGCTTGGTCTTTGAGCAGACGCCTCAGCCTCGTGGTTGGACCTCAGAGCTAAACCATAGAAGTAGCCCAATCGTGCGCGATTTCGCTCTCACTAAGGGGCGACTTCCAGGGGCTGCGACTGAGCAATCGGCACATCCAGAAGATCTCAACGTGCTTGAAGAGCAGATATCTGAATACGCCCCAGTTGAAGATGCAAAATCATGTACGTCTCCGCTCAGCATTGCAACGTCTCGATACATGCAAGAACTCGAGAATCAAAGCTATGGGTCCGGAGGTCGAAGACTCTTCGCAATGAACATGGCCGATAAAGCAGCTACCACGGGAGACCAACCTGCGGTGAACATGAACAAGGCTGAGGGACAGCGAGGGACAACCGGTGATCGAGAGCGAAAGACTTCCGTGCAGCCCGATGAAATTCAAGACAAGGAAAATGTTGAGCCAACTGAGGACGAAGACGAGATCTGGCGGAGCTTGATCAACCTCGACGACATTAGTGACTTTCAGTCGAGGCAAGAGCAGCCTCCCAGCACGCATACCCCCCAGGCAACAGCAAGAGCTCTAGCGAACGAACAGCAAGTTCTAGATCAAGCATCTCGAAAGTCCAATGCGCAGAACGCTCCGCCTGACGATGAAATGATATGGCGGAATTTCATATTCAGCGACTCTGGCCCCAACGACGAGTGGGTCATCGAAGAAGCAAGCCCCGAATCTTCACCAGACGACGACATCTCAACCTACGATCCCGCACGCACCCAGCCCTCCATGGTCGCCGAAGCGGCCACCAGCCCCGTGAAGCAGAACCCACATCTGATGGACGAAATGCGCGACGATTCTCCGCCGGTTCTAGACCATGCATCGCGCCATGCCAACGCATCGACGAGCTCGACCCGGAGCCTTGGTATCTCTTCTACCACACCCCAGCAAGTCCTGCACTCATCAGGATCACCCAGCCGATCCTCCGTCCTGGCAACAGCGTCATCCCCAGCCATCCACGACAGCCAAAGCCACTCCAGCGACTTATACCTTCCAGATCGAAATCATCGAATCTCCAACCCTTCCTCCCTAATCGCCGAAGCATCCTCTTCCCTCCCCACGCACGTAATCCGACCCCTCTCCCCCACCCGCGGCACCCACAATCCCTCCTCCTCCTCCGACGAACTAGCCTGGACACCGTCTCGCTTCCCCGGCCCTGCAGCAAAGGAGAAAGTGGTCTTCAAGAAACCATCTCGCTACGTGGGAGAGAGGGCGGGTGCTCGGCCCGAGCCCGTGCACCTGGGCAGGAACGTCAATGATTCCAAGAAGACGAAGAAGACGAAGACGAAGACGATGAGTTTGGCGGAAGCGGTGGAGCGTGCGAAGGGGAAGATGGGTCGGAAGAAGGGTAAAGGTGGAAGGGATGTGGGACATGGAGACGAGGAGGCGGGGGAGATAGGCGTGGATGATGATGATGATGATATCGTCGACGACTGAGTCTGGGAACGAAAGGCCTAACATGGAGATCCAGCTGTTTGGTTGATTTTGGCAAGCAAGCAGGACAAGACGACACAAGAGATTTGCTCAACGGTTTGCTCCACCATCTTATTGCCAACCTAGCCCAACCAACCGTAGCATGATAATTTAATCAGGCAATCAAAAACTGCAGCCTGACTCGATCAATCCGGTCCACCCAAAGCAGCGGCCATCCGGTGTTCAATCCCAGCCCCTCACATCTCCATCTCCATCTCCACCACCACCACCACCACCATCACCTCCACCACCACCATCACCTCCTCATCTCACCACCACCACCTCCTCATCTCTCAACAACAACAACAGAAAAGAGAAATCACCAATCTCACAAAGCCTGCAGATCGGCCAGATCGGGATATCGCAGATCGGCCTCGGCCTCCAAATGGCCCACCCACCGCGCCAGGAACCCGCTCCCCTTGCCCACCGTCTCGCCGTCGCCCACGACGCAGAGGTGCCGCTTCGGCCTCGTCATGGCCACTGCGCCCCCGGAGGTCAGCGGGTGGAGCACGGAAAAGATCGTAATCACCGGAAGAAAGAGACACGGCGGTAGGAAGGAAGGAAAGAAAGAAGGAAGGAAGAAAAAAAGAAACACACACCATTCAACCTCCTCCGCTCCCCCAAAAACCCCACCTCCCCCGCCGAATTACTCCGCACCAAACTCACCACCACGGCCTCCTTCTCCCGCCCCTGGAACCCGTCCACGCTGCCCAGTTCCAGCCCGGGGAAGCGCTCCCGCAGGCCCAGGTCCCGCGCCAGGTGGGCGAGCTGCGCGGCGTAGGGCGTCACGACGGCGACGTCCGCGGCCCGGACGCCGGCCTCGACGAGCCGGCCGACGTGGCGCCGGACGAGGAGGGCCTCGGAGGGGTTGGACTTGCTGTCGTTGAGGAGGAGGGAGGAGGCCTTGAGGGGTTTCGTGCCGGCGGCGGAAGGAGGAGGAGAAGGGGAAGGGGGGATGGCTTCGGGGAAGTCGCCGCCTTGGGTGTCGTAGAAGACGAGCGGTTCGGTCGTGTCGTCCGTGGCTTGGACTTCGTAGGGGAGGGTGGTCAGGAGGCGGGTGGCCACGGCCGGGGCGGCCAGGAGGTGGGAATCGTACATTTCGTCCGAGGGGAAGCGCATGATTTTCTCGTGCATGCGGTATTGCGTCGTCAGCATGCGTTTTATGCCGGGGCCGTGGAGGGTGAGGAGGCGGTCGAAGAGGGTCACTTCGAGTGAACCGCCGCCGCCTTTGGGCTCATCTTTATCGTTGTCTTTTTGTGGCTTGGGGTTGAGACTGTGGTCCAGGGATTTGACGGTGGGCGGTAATTGCAGGTGATCGCCAGCGAGGACGACCTTTTTGGCTGTGAGGAGAGGGATCCAGCACTGTGCTTCGAGCGCTTGGCTCGCTTCGTCGATGATGACGACGTCGAATTGCTCGTTTCGCAGCTGGAAACCGCCTGCGCCGTGGAGGGTTGCGAGAACGACTTTGCTGCCGCTGACTAGGGTGGTCACACACTGCTTCTCCCGCTCACGATACTCCTTCCGTAAATCTTTCATGTCGTTGTAGATGGCCTTCCTTTCCCGACCGTTTCGTGTCTTCTTGATACTGGCCTGCTTCGCATCCATCTCCTTCCTCACATCCTTGACTATACCAGCCGCTTCCGACGTCTGCGTCAAAACGTCAAGGGAGTGGTTCAGCACGGAGGGAAGCAGACGAGCCGGATGGCCGAGCCGGATGATTGGAAGCTTGTGCGGGGCTAGCCGCTCGACGATGTTGTCCACCGAGATGTTCGACGGGCCACAGACCAGGATGCGAAGTCCGCGTCGGACGAGTTGGAGGATGAGTTCGATGAGGGTGTAGGTTTTGCCTGTCTACGGCCCGTCAGCCTCTCCTCCAGCCCGGACGGACGCATTTGGTGTCGACCCACGCCAGGGGGACCATGGATGAGCGCCACCTCTCTCGACGCCAGCGCGAACCTGACCGCATCCCTCTGGCTGTCATTGAGCGTCTGATCGAGGAACTCAACCTCCGCCTCGTCCTGGGACACCGGCGTCGGTGCATCCAACCCGAACAACACCCTCGTCAGCGTCGTGTATTCACCCGCCTCCATCTTCTTCAGTCTCTCCATCGTCCAATTCATCCTATCCGTCCCACATCAGCCTCTTCCCCTTCCCTTCCCCGTCCCAAACAGTAGACATACCTCTTATAAGTAACCTCATTAGCCAACTTGACCCTACCACCCCCCACATTCATCAGCGACACACATCCCCACCCCCGTCACTTGCGTGACAAAAAAAACCCCCCCAGACAAAAAAACTCACACCCACAACCTCCCCCCCCAACTCCCCCCCCCCTCCTCCCCCTCCCCAACCGCAACCTGCACTCCCCCCCCACTCCCACTCCCAACCCTCACCACCACCCCCTCCACCCCCCCTTTCCTCCCCTCCCCACCCCCCACCTGCTTCCCCACCCTCACCACATCCCCCACTCCCACGCCCCCACCACCCCCACCAACGGCCCCGTCCACCTCGAGCACCAGCACCGTCCGGCCCCCGATCCCCGTGCGCCGGCCCGCGAGCACGAGGTTCGTGAGGGCGAGGCCGGCGGCGGCGAGCCGTTTGGGAGCGTGCGCGGCGAGGAGGGGGAGGGTGCGGGCGGTGTCGGCGGCGAGGTCGGCGGCGAGGAGGGAGAGTTGGGCGGTGGCGAAGGTGGGGGGGTCGAGGGCGGGGGCGGGGGCGGGTGGGGGGGGCATTTTTTGGTATGGATGGGTGTGTGTGTGTGTGTGTGGTGAGGACGTGGGTCGTTTGGGCCGTCGGGGTTGCTTCCTGATCCTGGATCGAGGATTGGGTGTATAGGGAGGACTAAGGGTGATGGTTGAAGGGTCAGGTGAATCGATGTGTTGAGAGACAGAGCGTCGATCTGGGTCCGTATGGTCGAGGGCAAATGCTTGGCTGCTGGCGTCTAGCCTTTGGTTACAATGGGACTTCTACGATGCCAGTATTTTCAAGCTGTAAAAGCCTTCCGGATTCGAGTATCAAAGTCTACGAAGAGGACCTTCTACTCAGTCTAATAAGTGACATTCCTGAGTCTCCAGCCCACTCAACATTTCATGGTCGAAGGTAGCTGTATTGTTGGAACTTTTGGTTGGAACTTTTTGGTCTGAACTTATACCAACATGATCGATAGCTGCTCCACAGTACACTGAAAAATTAAATTGCTAATTGCCAACTCGGAAAGACCATCCAGCGCACAAAATGGATCATATATCTCCCCGAACCTGCTCCGTAGACATCTTCCGACGTAAGCAAAGATCAATCGCTTTCCAGACACTTAAGAAACTCACACAAGACGATAAGAGAGTCATCAAAAGAAAGCATCATCACGAACGACCTCGGACCGCGGTGTCCGTTGCAGCGGAAAAAAATTGCCTCCAGAGTGTATCATCAAGAGCCTGTCCATCCTGCCAGGTATGGCGTTGCAAAGGAAAATGCCGCCAATGGGTTTCCCGGGATCCTATCGAATCCTTGCATGGAATCCCCAAACCGGATAATGGGCCAAATCCGGATGGCAAACTAGATCCATAGCAAAAGTACTTCACACACAACCCCAAGGTATCGTGCGCAGGCTGGGTTCTGCGACTTCGTTTTATATTTCAGTGGCCATGGGGGCAGCTTAGATGCGTGTCTATTTTGTCCGGTGAAAAGAAAAAAGAAACTCATGGAAATTGCGATCCTGGATTCCTGCCTGGACAGGCATAACCGCTGGCGCGCAAGATGGACAACTTACTTGCGGCCGTAAACTTTCCTGGCAAGGTTTTCAAACATGGCATTGTCCCCGTGGTACTGCTTCAAGGCCTGAGGATCACTGAAATCGCGATTCCTGAGCCGGGAATCTAATCGAACCTGGTGATCACGCAGCAGCAACTCCTCCGGAGGATATTGCTGGCTTCGATGGGGGCCTGTCTGCTCACGGATTGCCATCGCAACGGATCCGGATCCGCTAGCAGAACATGTTGAAGCTTGTCCATCAGCTCTGGAAGTGGCCAACTTGGCCCGTTTCGCTACCACGTTCTCAGTAGGACTTGGAGTCCTTCTTTTCCTCTGGCCATTCGTCGGATCCTTGTGGGAGTTGTGGGAGGAGCTATCCGAAGGTGATGGGGAGTCACTGTTATTTGATGGCTCTGACCCAGAGTATCCATGGACTCTCTTCATGTGATCAAGTAAATTCCATCGGCGCGGAAAGCCATGGTTCTCGTGGGCGCGCTCGCACCCCTCGAATTTGCACAGAAAAGGTTTGGCCCCATGTCCATGCATCCCGTGGGCTTCCCTTTCGTGGCGTAGGAGACAGGCAGTCGAGGAGAAATGGGTATCAGAACATTCATTGGACTTGCAGCGATATGGTTTCAGATGCGAGTCCAGATGTTTGCTAAAGAGCATGATTAGTAATGGAACACAAGGTGAATGATTCCCAAAGACATCTCACTCGTAATTGCACTTGAGCTTTTCCGGTGATTTAAGACAGCCGTCCGTGGCCGCGAAGGGGCAATGATACAGGCCATCCTCTTGCGGGACAGCTTTGTAGAGAGGGTTCTCACGCGCGTTCCTACCGGCCTCACCGTCACTGGAACGTCGGGATCCATCCATGCCAGGATATGAGGAAAATCCAAAAGCCGGGTCCATCATCTCGGGTCCAACCCACGCATCCATGGGAAGAGGAATCCGCTGGAAAGAAGTGCTAGGCCTTATAGTACTGAGTGGGAAGTCAGAAGGAAGAAGATTATCGTCATTCGTTTGGAATGCAAACCTTTCTGAATCTGTTGGAAGATTGAAAGCCGGTTGGATTTGCATGGCGCCTCCAGCACTGAAATGTGGAAAGTTTTCGTTCATTCCAGCTTCTCCAATTGGCCAATCCTCATGCAAGTCCATGGACACTGGCGTGTCAGGTAACTGCCCCAAGAAACTATGTTGCGAGTACGAGGAACTCATTGAGGGTGCAAGTCCTGATGCAGGGGAATATTCCAGGGGTAGAGAAACGCCCACGGCGTTCTCTTGATACATCACTTGATGGTCCCACTCGGCAGGCAAGGCATACCCACCATCGTTGTTTCCAAGCACCATGGGAGGGTGTATTTCAGCTGGACCTGGGAAAAAGCCACCAGTGGTCATTATTTGATATGCCAGGTTGTTCACAGGAGAGCCATTAGTGTAACGTTGTTCCCCTTGGATGAGTTGTGTCATATCAAACGCATGGCTCTGAGGCATCTCAAAGGCCATGTCCATTCCAGAAAATTGGAGCCCAGCACTGGTAGCGCCCATATCATGGTAGGTTTCCTCTACTCCATAAGATTGGTACATTGAGGAAAACTGCGAAGGATCTCGCATCATATCAGAATATGGGAAATGGAAAGCTCCTGGGGTTTCATGTGCAACATTGGTCACAGGCATGTCATTCCTATAGCTGGCGCTGTCATATCCTGGAAAAGCATGTCCCGTAGCAGAATCCGGATTCGTCGCACTGTTAGCTGCCCATTGTGCAACCCTGTCTTGCTGGGCAATCCTGTCTTGATCACAACTCCTGTGGTCTGGCCTCACGATGGAAGCGCTATGGCTAAATGAACTTTGTTCCATATCAACATGTCCTTGACCTGAGGTCTGGTAGTTCTGCTGTCCAGTGGAAGCGTCCATTGGCTGGGAGCCTTGTCCATGAGGCTTCTTTCCATTTCCACGGGATCCGGCGAGCAGGCTGCTCTTCTTAAGAACCGTGCCAGACTGTTGTTTCTTGCTGGGAGCCAGCGAGTTTTTCTTGTGGTTACTACAGAACGCTTCGTGTCAGTAAGGCAGCTCGCCGAAGATGGTTCTCATCTCGAAGCAAATACAAAGACATTATGAGATACATCAATTAAGCAAATTCTGCTGTACTGATTAGCAAATTTTGAGCTGCTGAGGTAGACTTTTCTCCATTGCATACCAGGATAGAAGGAAATGAAGACTGTGTCCCGCGCGATCCAGAAAATTGGAGAAGAATCCTTGGAGACGTCTTGGAGGCATCGCACCAGTGGCACCAGATCCAAGAGTGGGATATCGTCCTGAGAGCAAGATCAGACGAAAGGCCTGGAGGGCCAGTTGAGCAGAAAGTCTCACGGCAGCTGCAGTCTGTATCTAGCACGCCCTGGGTACGCTGTACCAGCATCGCTGATGGACCATGTGTGTCTGACGGATATCCGAGACACCGGACAACCTTACCAGAGTCCCTCCTAGGGAGATGGTGACTGTAAGCGAAATTGTGGCTCCAGTCCATTCCGAAAATGCGCAGCGGTACACCGCCGAGAGCACTCTTTGCAGTGTGAACAGCAAAAAGGGCGCATGAGAAGAGTACCCCAGGAAGCCATTCCGCCCGTGGGATAACAACGAAATACAGACATGCTCCGGATGGAGATATCAGTGCATATGACAACCTCAAGGGGAAAGCCAAGTCCAAGTCCAGTTTCGTAACCTCTTGGAATGATTATCTCCAACATCGATAGACAGCAACAAGACAGCAAACAACAGAAGTCAGATCTGACAACGTGGCTGCAGCACCGGTGCATCACTGTAATCCCGAACCGCGGGCGCGAGTTCTCTTGTCCAATGTAATGTCCCGAGGAGCCAAAGCAATCGCCGCTTGTGTTGTTCATGACTTGGCCAAGAAAGAAGGGTGCAGAATACAAGAAGGGTGGGCCCTTCCGTCCCGCAGTTCGAACCAGATTTTGGAGAGGGCGTACCATGGAAGCCAAATAGTCGCACCTTCCCGGAAGCACCACGGGCCTCATGGAGTACCTCGCGCGTCCAGGAAGACCTCCCGCCTCAGTCGGGCGAAGTCTGGAGAGAGAGTGCTGGACGAAAGAAAGACGTAACAGGGTGAGGATAAGAAAACGCTCGCGCAAGGAAAACGCTGATCTAATATGAAGCCACAGGGGACTGAAGGGTATTACCTCATATTGAATGCCTTTGATGAGGACGGGTTGTCCAAATGCTGGAGCTGTATGCGGTTGGCAGTGACACACTCTTCTATTGTCATTTATTGGCCTTGGAAATACTAGAGCCTGACGGGATCCTGTGGTATCCTGATTTTCCTGTCACTCTGGGGTCCAGTGATTGTCAATCCGATGTGGGGGGGGCCAGTCAGAGATCTTGAAGTCCTTTTGTGGGATATGAGATGGCCAAGTTTGCAGAGTGGTCCTATGTGGAGAGAAAGATGTGACAGTACAGATGTATTATTGATGTTGATGTTGATGTTGTTGTTGTAGTTGTTGTTTTTATTTTCTGTAGTCGCGACGGAAAAAGAGGGTTGAGTAACAGAGAGACGGAGGATTTTGGCAAACAAAAAGAAGTGGGAAAGTGGGCCATGGGACTTATTTGGGGAGAGGGGGAAAAAGAACGGGAATGGCAGGAGCTAAAGAGGTAAGCGGGGCAGGCAAGATTGTGGGTCTGGAGGGTTGACTGAGGAGTGGGGGAGGCAAACTGACACACTTGGCACTTGGCACTTGGCACCACCATTTGAGGTACTGGGGGGGGGTCAGCCTGGGAAATGGTGGGAAAATGGGTGAAAAATCCTGCTTTCTGCGGGCATAGTGACTTCGGCCACACCTCTATGCAGTCTTCTTAGTTTCTTTCTTCTACTAAGGTAGTCTTGTCATTAGAGCAATATGCAAGCATATGTCCCCCCGGGTCGCAACTTTGGTTAGAGTGAATTGAGAATAGCCTACCTACCTAGGTAATGCTTTTCCACACACCAAGGAATTCTCGACTAAGGCAATTCATTAAGGTACCTTAATCATGGTTAGACCAGCTAGAAAACATTGAGATGATTAAAATTAAATTAAGTGCATCATCATCATTGGCTACGTCGGTGGCTCTACTGCAAGCATGCATTAATTAATTACGAGGGTACTTATTATTCACTAGCCCCAATTTATCCTGGTCTATCTTGCCACACTACCTTATCCCCCCGGCTGCCCCTTGTCGCGTGGACCTAAAATCCCTAAACAAAAACCAAAAACCAAAAAAAAATAAAAAAATAACATTGCTTCTCCCAAATTCTAAAATGCTTTCCGTGACGTGTCAATCATTACCCTAAGTAGTTGGCTCCGAACTAAACCCCTCCGAGGTTAAGCTCCAAACCTTGATTCATGTGACAGGGGCCGACCACTTCCTCTGCATCTGCACCCATCATATGAAATTGGCTCACTCATCTCGCTTGTCTCACGCCAGACCTGCGACGGCACGGCAACACTCTTCCCACGCGTGCCAAGTTAATGCCAAGTCAAACCATTCGCTGCCATCCAACGAGAATTTGCTTCCTGCTAGTTACCCGACTGCATGAGGTTATTCACATCCGGTGTACGTACTCGATCCTACTACCTATCCCCGTACATGAAAAGTGAACCGCTGGCTCTCCTGCAGTGTGATAGCCAAAGAATCCCCGTACCAAAGCACCCACTAGAGCAACCGAAAAAAAATTAAAACAGAACAAAAAACCCTTTCTTCCACCTTCTGCTGGAGAAGGAGGAGGAAGGGAAGAGGAAATGGGCCTACGGCAAGCAAAAAGATCTTTGGTAGGGAAGTGGGGGAGGAATGTGGAGGAAGCTCGAGCCTAGCTAATGCAGACCGCGTGACAGAGGTACAGATGTTCCGATAGCCCGCGGGGAGCAGGAGTCTTGTGCTCCATGCAGATTCGCACGGGTTCATACAACCAATCGCTTTTCACACCCCCCTAGCCGTTCCGGTCTGGCGGTTTTGCGACTAGGTTCATTGCGTTGTGACTTACTCATCATTACTCTTCGGAGACTTGGTTCAGCCGTGCGAGCGCTTTCGACGGCAGCAGAGGCATTCAATACGGTTAGGGACGGGATCCTTTCGTTGGAAGTAAAAGACATTCCTTCAACGGGTTAAGAGATCATCTCGTGAACGACCGGGAAAAATGCGTTCGGATCACTCATTCTCTGGGCCCCATTCTATGGTAAGGGCTGTGCATCGGTGGAGACTGCTTGCGGTCATCTTCGGTCTATCAAATCCAAGTCACTCGGGGCAAGTGTTGCGAGATGTGATCAAGTTCCCTACGGCTGTGCATCAATGGGGCCTTGTTGAACCGGTCATCTTCCATCCATCATCGAATTGTAGCAAATGTGCACAACTTCTGCAAGCTTTCATGACTTTCCTACACCTATGCATCAATGGCGTCTCATTGATTCGGTCCTCCCACCTTCGTCGTCGGATCGCAATAGATGTAGGCCGCTGCAAGCTGTAACGAACTTCCGGGAAAAGCAGTCGCATTCTCGTGGGATCACATGGCTCAAACTCTCCCCCGATCCACTTCACTGCCGTGAGACATTCGTCCTTCCAGAAGTCCGGAATCTAGGGACCCGGCGGAAGGGAGACGAAGGCTCAAGTTGCCAACTCCGAAAGAGGAGAAGCGTGACCAACAAATCAAGATGTATGCCCTCGTCTGGTATTCGGGCAGCTGTCCAGGATAAACATTCTGCCTGGTTACGGGTTCAAAGCTTGCCGCCAAAGGCCAGCAGGAGGGGCAGGTGATTCTCACGCCATTCTCAGCCTCGATTACATCCACGGTGTTTGCATTGCGGGCATCATTCTATCGGGGGGGGGGGATCCAGAGCTAATGATTGATTATCAAGATGACACACTGGGAGCCAAACCCATTGTTATCGTAGGTGTTGCTTTCGCTCTCCGGCAACGAAACGTTGTGGCTGACATTGTAGCCCCGGCGGCAGTGTCATTGGCTGCTCTTTCTTACACATCATGCATTCTGCGACTCCGATATCCACTCAACCGTCCTACTGGAAGCCAGTGAAATCGCTGATGAGCTTTCAGGGAAAGCGAGGGGTCTTCTTGCCAAATGGGCAGCACCCGAGTGTCTGGCACCATTAAGTTTCACGGCTCATGCCGAACTGGCTGAAAAACATGGAGGTGGCAAGAGGTGGGGTTACAGAAATATCAACTGCGCTGAGATCGAATTGCAAGCCCAAGATCTTGATGCAACGAAAGGAACTACTCATGTCGTAAAGGATGCTTCTTTTCAACTTTCCACAAGGCACTAACCATGCACCTCCAGAGTTGGGCTGGCTGCTCCCTGGGAGTGTCAGGTCTTACGCAGAGGTAGGGAAGCCGAATGACTCCGGTCAAGTGGAACCGGTACTTGTTTACGGAACGAAAACGCTCGCTAATTTAGCAGAGGAAAAGGGCGCGAGTCGTTGGATCTGGTCCCGGTATCGGTTATGCAGACGACAAGAAGCTCGTCAAATCGGTCGAGCACCGAAAGGTTCTGATGCTACGGATGTCGTGATGGCGGCCGGTCCGTGGGCACCCTAAAATATTCCCCGCAATATGCCTCGAAACACCGAGAGGATACAGTGTAACTGTCCGGCCATCACGAGATCTGTCCCCCTAGGTTCCAATTATAAGGACCGCCTTCCCCCCCCCCACCCCAAATAAAGATCTGACATTCACATTTCACGGGAGATCTATCCTTGGACAGCATTTAGACTCTATGACTCTGATACCGTCTATGCTTGTGACCCAGACGACTGCAAGGTGCCCTTACCAGCTACCAGCGGTATGGTGGAAGTCGACAAGCATAGCTGCAAGAAAGTTTGGAGCTCTTTCAAGAGCGTGATGCGCAGGAGTTAGGTACATAACGGCCAAAGCATTACGAGACGATATGCGACAAGCCACAGATCAGGCCCCACAGATGAAGAGAAGGTGGTGGGCCGATGGCAAGAGCTACGGGCATCGATGGTCTTTGGCTGGCTACCCCTCACAACAAATGGGACACACAGAATGGGACATAGAATGGGGAATTAGAGTGGGCCAGAGATTAGGTTAGTGATGAGCGAGAACAGATTGGAAGGCGCCGCTGGTAAGGTTGATTGCAAAGTGTTGGATCCGAGGCACTTCCCGAAGGAGGGTTGATTGTACATCAAGCAGCAATAAAGTCGACGAGTAGCCAGCGTGTCATGTCATAGATAGGATTCCTTGCAGCTGGTGAAAGCCATTTTTGCACCAGCTTCTAAAGTCCGAAGAGCAATGTGCGCAAGCGAGAGAGCAAGTGGATTGGACGAATTCAGGAGGAGACAAGGATTCGATTGTCAGATAGGAGCTCCTTCGTTCACCTCCATCAGCTGAAATATGCTTTGATGGCAATCCTAGGTATTGGGGGCAGTTGTAGGCAATAGATGCAAAATATTCCTCGTGTTGACTTTCTTCAAAGACGCAGCGGCACATTCCTCCCATTCCACGCCCAGATGTGGATTTAAGTTAGAGGTTCTCGCAAATGCAATGAAATGATCGACCAAGCCACGGTGTTTTGTGTTTTGTTTTTTTGGCTTTTGGCTTTTGGCTTTTAATTCATTCAGATAGGGAAACTTAGACCGCTTCTTGTAGGCGAGGTCACGGGACCTGGTGGATGATGATTGCAATTTTGCGACTTGCGAGTTGATTGAATTTATGATCCCGGGAAACAGGAAGACGGAACGATGGAGAATGGAGATCATTTCATGCTGATCGATCATGTGTCAAAACCTTCCAGAGATCCCAGACCGGATTCTTCCAAACGCTAATCCCCTAATTACGGCGCCACCCGATGAGCTATAACATACTTTACCCCCGGGACCCCCTGTGAAGAAAGGTGACCTCAGCGGCGATTTCTCTTTCCAGTCTTGTCTATTCGGCTCTTGTCTCTTGCCGGTCACTCCATCAGAGGAATTCAAGGTCCATGGATCTGAGTGCTATGATGGAACCAAAGCCATAGCCCGTAGCCACTGACGCTATTCGACACCACCCCCCCCTGGCCCCCCAACAAATTCGACGTCAATCATGCCACTCAGCTCCCTCAACCCCCGCGACGTAGCCGCCATAGACCTAGGCCGAGTGCTCTCTCGCCTCGAGCACAAGATCCTCTCGGCAGATACAGCAGACCAACGATTACAGCATTCCAGCTATGAGCGCATCAAAGTATCTGCTGTAATCTTGCCTCCCCGTCTCTTTCCTTCGATTGACATGATGAGAAGCTGACCGTATTCAAATCAGAATCTCGAATACGCCCGCACCCTCCTCCTCCGCCTCGAACATTCCTCCTCATCCCTCAAGCTCCCCTCCCAAAAAGCCTCTGCCCAGTCCTCCCTCTCCGCTCAGCGCGCCTTGATCAAACGACTCACTGACCGACTGCACGACCTTGAAGCCCACGGCGACGACAACGATCTGCTCTACGGACCGGAGGACGAGGAAGATATATTGGGCGAAGATGCCCCTGCCGCTCCTCTCGCGGCGCAAACCCGGGAAGCCGAAAAGCCGGCAGCGCCAGCGATAGAGGAGCCCACATCCACATTACGGAATCGAAAACGGCCCAAGAACCCGCCAGATGGCGCAATACCCACCGACGAAGAGACGACGCGAGCCGAACTCCTCGTCCACAACGACACCGAATCTACCCATCTGACCAGCTCCCTGCTCGCGCTCGCCCAATCCCTCAAAGCCTCCTCGACGGCCTTTTCCACCTCCTTGGAAGCCGACACCGAGATCCTCAACCGTGCCACGGAAGGATTGGACAAGAACTCGACAGGCATGGAGGCTGCGGGCAAGCGAATAGGCTTGTTGAAGCGCATGAGCGAAGGAAAGGGGTGGTGGGGACGGATGATGCTTTACGCGTGGATTGGCGGTTTATGGGTCCTGGCGATATTGCTGGTCTTTGCGGGGCCGAAGCTGAGGTTCTGAAAGCAAAATTCCGCTCACGGTGTACGATATGAAAGCAGGGGGGAACGGTGCCCCCTTGGGCACAGCATTGAAATTCGGTCCGCCGTGCCTGCAGAAGCTCACCTTGGTGCTCGAGAAAATCCACAACGTCTTTCTTTGAAGGGGAAAATCCCAAGCTGATATTCTCCCTGAACCAGCCTCATCAATCAACCACAACTCACACATTCCCCCCTTCCCCGGTCCCACACACATCACCATCCCCCCCCCTCCTCCCAATCTCAAATCAACGTCCCAGCCCAACCCAACCCACCCCCAAACCGTACCCTCCCCTCCCCACCCCACCCCCTCCTCCCCAACCTCAACTCAACGTCCCAACCCAGCCCAACTCACACCCAAACCGTATCCTCACCTCCTCTCCCCTCCCCATCCCAACCCCCAAACCGTACCATCCCCTCCCCTCCCTCGCACCTCCCCCTCCAACCCAGACCAAACCAAACCAAATCAAACCAACCCAACCACCCCTCCTTCCACCCCCTCAAACCCTTCCACTCCTTCCACCCCCAAAATCCCCCCCCGAAGCGACCTCCCCCTCAGCCAACAACCGCAACCGCAACCACCCTCGCCCCCGACCGTCGAAAAGCGTACGTATAGCGAACGCATCCATACATCCATACATCCATACATCCATACATACATACATACATACATCCATCCATCGGCCGTAGGTACGCGCTTATTAAAGTCGTGCTGGGCTTTTTGTTTGTTTGTCTGTGTTGTGTTGTGTTGTGTTGTGTTGTGTTGTGTTGTGTTGTGTTGTGTTGTGGTGTGTTATTGTGTTGTGTTGTGTTGTGGTGTGTGGTGGTGTGTTGTGTGTTGTGGTGTGGTATTGTGTGGTGTGTGGTGTGGTGTTGTGTGGTGTTGTGTGGTGTTGTATTGTGGTGTGTGGTCTTGTATTGTGGTGTGGTGTGGTGTTGTGTGGTGTTGTGGTGTGTTGTGTGGTGTTGTGGTGGTGTGTGGTGTTGTGTGGTGTGGTGCAGTGACTTTGTTATTATGTCATGCTGGATTTAGTGAGTGAGTGAGTGTGAGTGTGAGGGATGATGGGAGGGGATGGGATGGGATGGGATGGGATGGGATGGGATGGGATGGGATGGGATGGGATGGGATGGGATGGGATGGGATGGGATGGGATGGGATGGGATGGGATGGGATGGGATGGGATGAGATGGGATGGGATGAGATGGTTGGGATGGGTGGGATGGTTAGGAAGGGTAGGAAGGGTAGGAAGGGTAGGAAGGGTAGGAAGGGTAGGAAGGGTAGGAAGGGTAGGAAGGAAGGGATGGGATGGGAAGGAGAGGGATGGGATGGGATGGGAAGGAAGGGTAGGAGAGGGTAGGAAGGGTAGGTAGGAAGGGTAGGAAGGGTAGGAAGGGTGGGAAGGGTGGGAAGGGTAGGAGAGGGTAGGAGAAGGTAGGATGGGATGGGATGGGATGGGATGGGATGGGTAGGAAGGGTAGGGTAGGGATGGGATGGGATTGGATGGGATGGGATGGAAATGAAGGGTAGGAGAGGGTAGGAACGAAACGGCTGGTGTGGGGGAAAGCGTTCGATGGCTGGCTTGTGTCTTGGGGGGGGTTTATGCAAGGGATGTGGATGTGGATGTGGGGGGGAGGAGATGATAAAGAAGAAGAAGAAGATAATGAAGAAGAAGAAGAAGAAGAAAAAAAAAAAAAAAAACCCCCCCCCCCCCCCAAAAACAACCCCAAAAAAAAAAAAAAAAAAACCCCCCCCCCCCCCAAAAAAAAAAAAAAAAAAAAAAAAAAAAAAAAAAAAAAAAAAAAAACCCCCCGGGGCCCCCCCCCCCGGGGGGGGGGGGGGGGAAAAAAAAAAAAAAAAAAAAAAAAAAAAAAAAAAAAAAAAAAAAAAAAAAAAAAAAAAAAAAAAAAAAAAAAAAAAAAAAAAAAAAAAAAAAAAAAAAAAAAAAAAAAAAAAAAAAAAAAAAAAAAAAAAAAAAAAAAAAAAAAAAAAAAAAAAAAAAAAAAAAAAAAAAAAAAAAAAAAAAAAAAAAAAATCTCACTCACTCACTCACTCACTCACTCACTCACTCACTCACTCACTCACTCACTCTTCCCTTCCCTCCCCTTCCCCTTCCCCTTCCTCCTCCCCTTCCCCTTCCCCTTCCCCTTCCCCTTCCCCTTCCCCTTCCCCTTCCCCTTCCCCTTCCCCTTCCCTTCCCCTCCCCCCTTCCCTTCCCCTTCCCCTTCCCCTCCCCTTCCCCTCCCCTTCCCCTTCCCCAACCCTAGCCCAACCCGTAAACCCCAAACCAAGATCCCACATCCACCGCACCGGTCGATCTCGCCTCCTGCCCGCTGTTATACATGTACGGATGATCCCGCTCGTATGCAACCCATATCCCCCCCACCCCCACCTTACCGACAAGAAATCGCTCAGAGGAAGGAATCAGATCCGGATTCCGTGATCGGAAGCCGTGTGATTTAACAGGAAGAGGAAGAGGGAGCGGGGTCTGGAATGGGGAATGGGGAATGGGGAATGAAAGGGAATGAATGGGAAGCGAACAGATGCGTGACTTGGGGTGGAAGGTTCGGTGGTGCGGAAAGGATGGTTAGCATGCGAGGTGGATCGGTGATGCGGCATATGGGCTGGGCTGGGCTGGGGGTGGGAAGATGCTGGCGTCGGAGTGCTGGGAGGGAGGTGAGAGAAGGAAGGGAGGGAGGGATCTGGAGCATGAAAACGCGGGACGGTTTTTTTCCCGCTGGAGATGAGATGGTGGTGGAAGGGGTAGGTGGTGGAGGAGAGGAAGCACGACGTGGAGGGAACACCTAATTTACCGGACAGGAGATTATAACCTGGTCGACGTGATTCCGTGCAGATGGAGAAGCAGATTGTAGAAGCGAAGATATCCAGTCCGGGGTATCAAACAAACCTCTTACATCCAACCTTCTTCACCCCCCTCCCCCAAATCTTCACCTCCTTCCACCTACATGACAGTACAACACTGCTTCTGACACATCCTCAGCACCTGCGGCAAATACTTCTTCACCTCAGCCTCGATCGCCGCATTCGGATCCTGCTGCTGCTGTCCACCACCACCTCCCCCTCCTCCACCCTGATACTGCTGGCCCCCACCACCCTGCTGATAGTTCATCTGCGGATACGTGTTCCCCCCCTGATAACCCTGCTGCTGCTGCTGCTGCTGTCCATACCCCGGCCCCCCATACCCCTGATGATACCCGCCGCCATGATGCGCCTTCAAATGCTCCGGCATGACCGCGGGTCCTCCCTGCAGATTGACGTAAATCCTACCCGCATTCTCCTCCGTCGCGTACTGCAGCCCGAGCTCTTGGCATATCTCCTCGACTTTCGGTTTGATCTTCTGGATGTGGCCTGGGGAGTGGTTGCCCTTGCCCACGATGCTATATCCTCACGCGACACACATGGTCAGTCGGAGCAGCAGCAGTACCCATATTCTTCCAATCGAATTATCATATTTGATATTGCCCAATCGATCAACCAACCAACTCATCAATTCAACCGTGGAGCCGGCCGCATTGTCCAAAAACCCACTTACACATGCAAATGATTCTGCCCCGTGCTCCGCGCATACCGAATCCGCTGCTCGAGTATCTGCTCCGCCTCCTCGACGAACTGCCCGTGCAAGTCAATCGTATCCCCGTCCACCCTGCCCACGGCGTTGTTCTCGCGGAAGATATAATCCGACGCCTGCTTGTTGTACTGGTCCATCATGGCGCCGTGTCGCTTGCCCTCTTCCGAGAGCGCGTGCGCGGCACCGCCATCGTGGCGCTCGAAGGCTTGGTGGGACTGCGAGTGGTGTCAGTTGGTGAGTGAGTGAGTGAGTGAGTCTTTGGTGTGTATCATCAGGGAGGGAGGAGAGTAGGTATGTTGGGTTTTGGATGAGGCGTTTTGGGACGAAAGAGGGGGAAGCATGGAAGGGAGGATGGATGGACAGACCTTGGCGAGACATGAAGAGCGCTTGCCAGCTTCTTGGCGGGCGAGGTCGCGCAGGCGGTCGTATTCTGCTTCGGTGGAGCTGGATGGGGGTTGGTGGTTGAATGCTATGTATGGGACAGTGAGTGAGCTGGATGTTACTTTGAGTCAGGGGGGAGGACGGTGATGACAAACCGCTGCCGCCTAGCTGGGTCATTGGGTAGGACATGTCGTTGTAGTTGTAAAGACTGTGTTCGAGCTACATGTCAATGCTGGGAATGAATCTAAAGCCAGCGTCGCATTGATGCGACGTGGGTGAGCTGGGTCGGAAAAGACTGTTGCAGCATGTCGACGCGTCTGGGCTCTTGGCAGAGATGTAGATACGAAAGCGCAAGCTACGATTCATGACGGAAGGGGGGGAAAAGGTGCAAAATGAATTGTTGATCCGGACGAAGAGGTCTGGTTTATTTGCTAAGATTTACAAGAAGATATCTACAGGTAAGGGAGGCCTTCTCATATACAGGTTCTTGGCATCTCAAGACAATGGAAATCTGCCCCCTCGCTCACCTTCAGCCCTGCCGCTTTAGCGAAAGAGCGGGGTGACACTCGAAATCGATCTTCGAAAACACTTCTTCTAACGAATACTCCTCTGCCTCGTTCTAAGGCTGCATACGCCGTGCTTCCCAAAATCTACGCCAATCTTGGCATCTTCACGAATATTGAGACGCCTGCTCCAACCGCCGATGTCCTGAATAGTAAGTTTTCTTTGACATATACGCGCAAATCACGTACACGGACCCAGGTACTTTTCCTAGACCCAGACCGTCAAAATTATCAACCCAACGACGAGAACTTCCAGTTGTATTGATAGAGTTCTATAAAAGTAATGTTTTTCGATTTCTTTTCTCGGGGGGTTTCTCCCTCGGGTGCATCCGTCAAGGGTTTTTACATCGACTGTAGCATCTCGCCTTTCAAGATCACAAGTGCATTCTTCTATACTTCCGAAGCATACTGAAGTGCTCACTTACTTTTTAGTCTGTGTTCATCAAAAGGCCTCAAGTCAAGACTATTTGAATATGCAACCCGTCTGGTGGTGCTGATCTCAGGCGATGGCTCCAATCTTCAGGCTATAATCGATGCGATTGCATCTGGCGTCCTACCAAACACGGCGATCTCGTTGGTGATCTCTAACAGAAAAGATGCATTTGGCCTTCGACGAGCGCGTGACCCCAACATTGAAACCGCTTACCACAATCTTATCCCTTATAACGAAAGGTTTCCAGATACATATGCTAAATATGGACAAGAAGCCCGAGAAGCCTACGATGCTAATTTAGCAGAGAAGATACTTGGTGCAATGCCGACCATGGTAATTCTTCATTTCCTGCGAACGTGCGAAAGACCTAGGCCAGTGAGGATCTAGAAGAACATCTTTTCCATCTCCGTCATGACAATTGGCGCTCTAGTGTGTGCAGAGTCAGTTGTTCCATGCTGGAGTCTAGGTTGAGGATCGAAACTGAACCTCTGTGCGCTTGTCAATCGGAAGGATAAGGAAAAGATGTTGTTAGGCACACGCACCATAGCATGGGTTCAATAGTCGATGAATTGCTGAGGGTGTGTGGAAGCATGGACCACGTGCATTGAACAGGGGTACTACATTGCTTCTCAGCCGCATGGGGGTGGGCCTGTCTTTGATCTATGATAAGTGCGACAACGTGCGCTATTGCTAGAGCTGCTCTTTTGCCAGCCACAAAGTCCCCTGGTGTCTCGTGCAAGTACCCAGGGGACTCAGCATATCATAGAGTTTAAACTCACTTGAGCGATAGGGAGCTTAGTCGACTTGAGTGTCTAGGTGCGGTAGGTATTGTTCGTCTTCGATCGCTTGGTGGTTGCACCGCAACTGAGATGCTCCTGGCGGTGCCCAAGACAAGATGGTTGCCTTACTGACTTCCCCGGCTCAGGATTTATTTCTTCACTTGTGTAGCTCCAGCTCCTGTTGATACCAATACACAATGGAAGAAAGCATTGAAGCTGCGTGCGCACGTAGGCAAATATCGGGAGTGGTCCTCCTGGCATCAGCTAAGACAGGTAGAACCTCGAAGCCTACATTTCTCCCACGAGATCTTTTCAATCTCAGCAGCTGATATACTAATTGCAGGAAAACAAACTCCAATACTCAAGGTCCTTCCGTGTGCGTAGTCTTCAACGCTCTCAATAGCCACTGACGCAAGAGACACCGATGTAGATTGCATCTTTCACCAAATTCATGACAACGATTGCAGTCCTGCAATGTGTCGAGGAGAGAAAAATCTCTCTAGACACAGATGTGACTTTAATTCTCCATGGATTGAAGGATGTTAAGATCTTGACCGGTTTCGACGAGTTTTCAGAGCCAATCTTGAAGCAGAAAGCTGGTTGTATAACTGTGCAGTTAGTCACTTGTCTATCGCTGGGTTGGACATTATTAACGCAGACTAAAGGCATTTACCCACGCATACTTCAGGCTTGTCCTACGACGGATTCCATCCCTTACTGCAGCGATGGCGTAACATGAAGGGTGAAACGATTGCTGGTGGAAAGACGATTGTGGAAAGGTTCCTATACCCACTTGTCTATGAACCAGGAACCTCTTGGGAGTATTCGTCAGCTCTGGATTGGGCCGGCGAGTTGGTAGAGCACGTCAACAATAATCAGACTTTGACACAGTACATGGAACGCAATATTTGGACGCCTCTGGGTATAACGGATGTGACCTTTCACATCGACGTTAGGGATGACATGCAGAGAAGGATGGCTGATCTGAGCATCCGGGATACGACCGAGGATGGAAGGATGATATTCACGGAGCATGAGCTCCTAAAAGGAGGAGCGAAGGATGAATGGGCGGCGGCGGGGCTTTCGCATCGCCAGCGGATTACATGAAAATCATGCGAAGCCTGCTAGCGAACGATGGGAAGCTGCTGAAACAGGAAACCGTGGACCACATGTTTGAGCCGCAGTTGGATGATGATAGCCGCAAGGCCTTGATGGAAAAGCTGCAAGTCCCAGCGGTCAATAGAGTATACGGAGCTCTCCCATCGACAGCGCAGAAGAATCGGGCCTTTGCGGGGTTGATGAACTGCGAAGATATCAAGGACCGAAGACAGGCAGGTGCAATTACCTGCATAGGGATGCTGAACGTGAACTGGGTAAGTCCGCCAGATCCATCATCTCGACAAGAAGCTGCTAGTCTTCGTTAAGCTTATGGCGACTGATGTTGTCCGCAGTGGATTGACCGGGCAGCTGGTCTGTGTGGCTTATGTGCTCCCCAATGCCTTCCACCCGGAGATGCCCAATGCATCGGGTTCAGTCAGGCGTTTGAGAGAGAAATGTACCGCCGATACAGCCTAGCAAAAGAGTCTCTTTGATACTGTCTAAAGCCGTCATCGAGTGTAAAATGCAGGGCCGAGCCCGGTTATACAAGCCAGTGGAACTGTCCCTCTGACATCGATTGATCTAGCCGATGATATATGCTAGGAGAATTACCTTTACAAGTATTTCAAGGGTCACCTCGAAGTTGCTGACCTGCCGAAAGAATTGAAGGAATGAGCAATCTCACTTCTATATATCTACCGTCGAACGTGATCATTAGTGACTTCTACAATGCTCTCCTTGACAGCTTTCCCTCACCTCGTCGACACCCTTGACTATCCGTTATTTGAGAGCACATTGCCGCCAGCATTTCTCTCCTTAACAAGCACCCGCTCACTTAACCAGTCACTCTCCAGGGCTCCTGGATTGAATTCAGGATCAATTCCGTGAAGATCTGTCTGCGTGGTAGTGATTAAGAGCAATACCTATTCCAAGCTCCTCGAGGGAGGAGAATCAACAGTCAGCCACAAGGGGGAGAAACAGGTGGATCAATGACTAGCCAACCTATTACCACCTCCATAGCTTGTGCCAGCTGCGGTTGCTAGCGCTGCTCCGCCCTCACAAGCAACCACGTCAGCTGTTGTCACCATGTCTGGTCCTTCTCTAGCGTCGACTTCGCCAGCACCATACTCTGGCAGCTGAAATCCGAGCACCACTACCTGTTGTGCCCATTGCGCAAGCTGGTCCACCTTTAGCTGCGACGTCTTCAGGGGTACTACTTCCTTCTCCTATTACAACTACACAAGCCGGTTGTCCGCTTCTTCAGCTGCCATAACCTCGCAAGCACCACTTTCCCACTATTGCTACGGCCAACATCGCTTCTGCTGCCCGTCTTTCTTCTTATGTTCTGCTTCTCCAATTTGCAAAGTTAACCGTGGGGTCTACCAAGGCAAAGCAGATGAGTATAAGGCAAGTGTGGTTTGATGCGAACCTACGTAGCTCCAAGCGGTAGGATTTGCCAATGTGGGAAGAGGACTTTAAGGCCATCAAGCGTTAGGAGCTCAGGTGTGGGATTACATTCGTCCCGAGCCAAGGATGGCACAATGGGACGGTGGCGGAAGCGCTTGACCCTCGAGCACCTTCGTTCATAATGCACCTACTTCCGCCTTCAGCCTTGTGCCTCAGTACTCAGGTAAAGGATAATCAATCTTACACACACCCACCAATGACTTTCACTGCATACTGCGTACTTGCGATGCTGGTGTTTTCGCTGGTGTTTTCACTTGCGTATCAAGTTTTTCCACCTACATTCGTAATAATTGTTAGCAAATGGTCCTGGTGGTCCTGCGACTCAGCAGGGATGGTGACCTTAGGACTGCGTCCACGCTGTACATGTAACGACGATGGGCGATCCATTGTAAATATAAAGATGGTCGTGGAAAGTGGGATCTCGTGGTGCTACGCTAGTCCGCAAAGAAAAGAAAGCACCCAGAAAAGCACTTGAGTATGAGATCACCGGATACAGGAGGGTCGTTAGTCTCATACTCTCCTCACCTCGTCATCGTGGCTGCCATGCAGGGTCGTAGTTCTTTTGGATTGAACAAAAAAGAGAGAAAAAGATTCGTTCGGCCTACAAGAGAGAGACTCCACCGGTCGATTATAGAAGCAGAGATTGCGGAATGAATCTATGCACTTTTGTTTCTCTTTCACTCTTACTGTTTCAAATTAACTATAAGTTCTAATTTTGATATCTCGAGCTTTGTAAGTCTAAGCATCCAAAATAATTCTCAACATTTATTAGTATATATAAAAAGAATAAGGTAGGGCTGAACTAGAAAACCTTGAATTTGTATGTGCAGCCAATCATAAATTCGTCAGGTCTACGCTTTTTGGTTAGACACCGCGGGTAAACAAATTAGCGTCCGCAACCATCAAAAATCTTTTCCTCTACTTTTAACCCCCTAATAACTTTACTATTTTCTATTAAAATTTTGAGATTTTTTTTTAAATTATAGCCCGTAACTTGCGCTTCTCAAAAATGAAAAAATTTCAAAATTTGATCTTATAATTATTAAAGCGCAAGGAATTCAAATATCGCTCACCAAAGTTCGCTCGACAGCCGGACAGCCCTGATCAAAAAACAGGTACACATTATTTGATTTTAGAATAACTTTTTTGTTTTCTATTAAAATTTTGAGATTTTTCTTTTAAATTATAGAACGTGATATGAACTTTTAAATAAAAAAATTATTAAACTTAGTCTTATAAATGTTTTAAGGCAAAGAATTCAAATATCGCTCTCCAAAGTTCGCTCGACAGCCCTGATCAAAAAACAGATACACATTATTTAATTTTAGAATAACATTTTAGTTTTCTATTAAAAGAATTGAATTTTTTTCTCTAAATTATAGAATAAAACATGGGCTTTCAGATAATAAAGGAAATATGAGATTTAGTCTTATAAATGTTTTAAGATAAAGAGTTTAAATATCGCTTATTAAAGATCGCTTATTAAATTTACTCGACAGCTCTAATTAAAAGAAATAATTATAAATTTAATTTATAGGCCTTTACTCGTTATTTAAATAATAAAACAAAACATTAAAACATTAAAATTTGTGCTGTTGTGTCTATTTTTACGACGCAGAGTAAGATTATGCCGTCACGCAGCATATCCACGCGACGACCTGCCAAGAACAGTAAAGATCGTCGATATCCTTTACTTTACTCTCCTCACAAAGCTTATTAGGCGCATGTCGCTTCTAAATCGTCATTGCTCTTAAAGCGAGACATCGCACACTGGCCCGCCGATATCCTACTCTGTACAATAATCCAAACTCCAGCTGATTCGCAATGACACCAAATGAGCGCATCTCTCTCCGCGAGTCACTACCCTCCGGCGTCGGCGAGCAAGAGCCCCATCGTACCGAACAAGACGCATCCAACCTCGATCAAGCTGACTCAAGGTTATGGGAATCCAACAGGAAGAGGGCTTGCGTTCTCGCGGGCTCCGCGATATTGCAGCTGCCGATCTGGGGTAGGCTGAGTCCTACGTCCTGATTGCAATCCAACTCACACACGCAGGCTTCGCCATGAATTACGGCGTCTTTCAAGAATACTATTCCAGCAACTGGACGCTGCAAGGGAGTCATCAAGTCACCGGTATCATCGGCACAACCTCCAACGGCGTCATGTACCTCTCCATGCCTTTCCTGTTCGCGCTCTTCACCAGACGATGGGCCCGTAGACGCCAGACCGCAGCTCTCTGCGGCGCTGCGCTTACGTGCATCAGCTTCCTCCTGTCCTCCTTCAGCACTCACGTCTGGCATTTGGTCGCGACACAAGGAGTCATGGCCGCGTTAGGATGTGCTCTCATCTACAGCCCGACCACACTATCGCTTGGCGAATGGTTTAATACCAGCAATCGAGCTGTGGCGTATGGGGTTGTTCTGTCCTGCAAAAATATCGTGGGATCTGCTTGTCCGTTTCTGTTGCGAGTCCTTCTTGATCGCTACGGCTTTCGTATAACGTTGAGAATATGGGCGGCTGTTGCGGCCGGAACCAGCATTCTCGCAATCTTCTTGATACCGACTCACCCTTCGAGCATATCTTCGAGCACTCATCGGACACGAAAGATCCCTTGGCAGTTCCTCAAACACCAGACCTTCTACATCTACAGCGTCGCCATCATACTTCAAAGCTCTGGATATGGCATTCCGCAAACATACCTAAACACGTACGCCCACGAAGTCACTTTGCTGTCTCAGACATCCGCCACCCTTTTGCTCACCCTTTTCAACATCCCTGGCATCGTCGCCTCGTCCTTTTTCGGATATTTGAGCGACAACACGCGCTTCCCCCTTTCGGCCACGACTGTAACTTCGATATCCGCCGTCAGCTCCGCTCTATCCGCTTTCCTCCTTTGGGGCCTTACGTCGCAAGGCAGCATGGCGCTTTTGGTACTGTTCTCCATCACCTTCGGCTTCTTTGCTGGCGGCTACAGCGCGACTTGGGGAGGCGTCATCAATGAACTGGAACGCGAAGCCGCGCAGAGAAATGAGGCTGTCGACACTGGCATGCTGTATGGTCTGCTGAATGGTGCGAGGGGGATTGGATATGTGAGTGGTGGGCTTGCTGGTGTGCCACTGCTCAAAGCCGGAAGCACGAGCGCGGTGGGAAGCTTTGGTTATGGAACGACTTACGGGCCCCTCATCATTTTCACGGGCCTCTCGTCAGTGTTCGGCGGCTGGGGATTGCTGTGGAAGTGGAAGAAGTTGCTGCATTTGGTGTGACAGCAGCATCATACTCCGGGCGTGGCCACCCTTCGTAGCCTGACTTGGGGGCTGCGTGAGAGAACACAAAAGACATCGCTGTTGGGTCTAATCTCGATCCAATTCGGTATGAAAGATTTGGCTTGTGCCTTTCCGAAAATGCCTGTGACAGGCTTTTGGAAAGTTTTCCACCTCGAGGTCGGTACCGCCGGTCCCACTACGCGCATTGAAGAAGCTATCAACGAGAAGAATGTTGCATCCTGACGGATGATACTCTCGGAGTCCTGGTATACGACCATTCGCGATTGCGCATCACGCGGTTTGACCTTCGATCCGATTCGGTTTCCCAGCACCATATTTGGTATCATAATTGTAGGGCATCACCCTTTATTGTCCATGTAATCCCCCGCTTCAGCTAGAGTCTCGGACCGGTGGAAAAGTGGGTTCGAGCAGCCGGTCACCAGAGGATACGCTAGTGCTATCATCTATCAAGGGCTTACCAAGACGAGCAAGTTGTGGGAACAGTGGTATGAAAGCCATTGATGATCGCAAAGAATGAAGTATCACCAAGAATCGGTGCAGCAGTTTGGAGCCTTTACATGGAGACGCACGGGAAGTATGTCGTCACTTGTTATTTTGTACCTTGGTAGGATTCGAGGCTGATAGCGCTTTTTGCCAGGTGTGTCGCAAGATGCATCTGAGGGTGCACTTGTTTCAGGTCTAAACCTCATACCTAAGTGACTTGATTGGAGATGGGAACATTTCGAATTCACGGGTCGGGAACGGAAGACTCTGACACTCACACTCACACTCACACAAATTGAGAGTCTTCCCAAATGCAATGAGACCCTTAGCATACCGTTTCTCCGTGATACAGTAAGTGTTTTACTATCAATGCGACTTATTCTTCTTAGTAGCATTTATCATCGATTTATTTTTGACGACAAAGAATGATTTGGTAACTGACATATATGAAACCGATCTCCGCAAAGGAGATATAACCCCTCTGATAATATATTCTTAACCTTTGGGCGAGGCGTGCGGGAGACGGAGCTCCACACTGTTAGAGAATAATCCCATTTGGAGTTCCACTTAGATAGCTACACACACTACAGCACAAGATCAAGTCCCTCAATTTAAATATTTCTGTGCCTCTACTCTACTATTCGATCAGGAAATGTTCTAAGATTGGCACTTGAACGACGCCTACCTCAATTTTCCACTTCTCAAGCGATCAAAGTTCACATCATTGCTGGAGTGACGCACGACCGTCAATCACCACACATTTCATGCATAACACTCTTCGCGGGTCGCCCTTGTACTCCGACGCTTCCTTCGGTTGTGGTTGACAGCAATGTCCTACAACCCTACATACGAAGCTTCGAAAGCTCTCCCACTGGAGCACATAGCCAAAGAACTTGAAGACTTTGCGGCAGCCGGCCAAGACCTCTCCGGAAGGCGCTTCAGCCGATCGCCTCCCCGTGTGCCTTCCGTGCCATCGACAGAATACGAAGAGTCGGAGCCTCCGAGTCCAACTGCTCACCTTCAAGACAAGGAAAGCCGGGAGCTCCGAAATTCAGATGCGGACGCGCAGTTCGCAATTCAGATTAAAGACGAGTTGGGCCGTATACGTGCCGCAAGAGACAAGGGTCTCCTTCAGCATCCCAATCTCTTTGATTTGGAGGAAGCCGCTGAAGCGAACGTGAAGTATAGATGGATCCAGCAAGGCATTTGGGACGAGCGATGGGTCAGCCAGCCCTACAAAATATGGAAGCATGAATTGCAAGATCATCCATCGCCAATGGGACCTTCAGATTCTGTGAAGGAAGGTGGGGCCACAAAGTTGAAAACAAGGCATAAACGCAAGCGCTCCGAACTTGAAGAGGAGTACCATGGAATGGTACGACGCGCTTTTGACTATCAAAACCAGCAATCGTCACGTCCATGCTATCAGTTCCTTTATCAATTTTGTCAGGAGCGGGAATGGATCAACATGGGGTTGAGCAACCAAGACCAAGACCAGCAGACCAACCTTGACACGAGAGCATATGAAACTGTGAAACTACGCTGGATCAGAGACGGTATTTGGGACGATGACTGGACCTTTATACCAGGTACATCGTGGAGGCATGAGCGGCCCCGGAAAACACTGGATCCTCAAAAGAGACATCACGAGGACGATGCTCGCCAAGCCGCTAGGATAGAACGAGCTGAACGCCCACCGCGCTGGTACTCTATGGCACCTGTAGCGCTGCTTACGAGAATCAATTGGCCTACGAGACAACCAGTATCTCTTGAGGCTGCTTCTGACCCGTCTAGTCCAAGTATTTTGGAGCCAAGCTCCGAAGTAAAGCCGTCCCTACGGAGTCGGTCCATGACATCACGTATACACTGGCATACGGAATTTTCTGGATCTACGCGCAAGTCGACGGCCGAAGCAAAGCATGATCCAAATGGTCAGGAGCGGGACGAGCCTCGGACAGGATCTGCTGCCAAAGAAGCAACTGTAAATTTCACAAGTACCAATCAAACAAAACAAGCTCTTCAGGAGCAAAAGGTCAATACTTCACAGTCCCGTGTCGCTACGTCAAAGCCAGTAAAGAAGCAAACTTCTGCGAAGAGGAAGAAGAATGGGTCTCCGATTCCGGCGGTGAGACAGAAAGGACCAGCCAACGACGCTACAGCTTCGAGACCGCGTCGCGCAGCGGCCTTGAAGGCGATGAAGAAATCTGACGAAAGCGACTCGACCATGATCCGTCACTGCTAAATCACCGTCTACAACACTGATCCTTGAGTTCGATTCACGTGAAGGGCGGCTACGAGACAACGCGGACGTCGATAATTGGGCGTGAGTCTATTCCTAGGCTAAGTACCAGCAGGGGCTGCGCAAATCGACTATTCAAACGGTCGAAATGAGAGTGCGCGTCGTGCAAGAGTCGGTTTGTCTAAGTGGCAGGCCGGCAAGAAGTCGAGGCTGGTGCCTGGGGAATCAATCGTCACAGCCTTCCTGCGAATCCGAGATTCAAAAGAGGGTGGCAGGCCGGCGAAGAAGAGCAAGTGACGTAGTGGGTGAGCAAGCGAGGCCAAGTGTCAAGGAAGCGCCCTTGGAGCAAGGACGAATCCGAGGGCAAAGAAGAGAAGCAAGAAATTAACATCGGAAAAATTGGGGCTGCTGAGAGACACAAGGGGCAAAGGCTGAGGGAGCGACGCGGACAATATACAGACATCTTCACGTCGCCGCTTTTCCCTTGTAAATAGTGCTCGCAAGGTAATGCCGATAGACTCCGTACCTGCATCTCAATCCAATCATAGACTCGCACCGTCAACGCACAAAGTAAAATAATTCCATCGTTCTATGGACACCAGCTTTCGCACTTCAGAGAAGTCCGAGCCACGCAATGCATCACACCACAGCACATCCGATCCGACAACAGCCTACTATCACACCCCTCGCGCACGTCGTCTCTACCTTTCGCTAACCTGTGCCGAGAAGCCAATCTCGGCAGCGACAAGAGCAGCAAGTTGACGAAGTAGAGCCGCTTCTCTCCCGTGTGAGATTAGACGGATTGTCTTGTCACACGGTCAGTGAACGATTGGGATTTCTAGATGGATAGATAGTCTCCCGGTGATCTTTGATCGTGTTCCTAGCCTCTGTTGTACCCTCACTTATCATTCTAGGCCCGGCTCAATGGCGGAGGTAGTATTAACAGACCGATCGAAGTCCATTGGCTAATCCTCATCGTTCCCACCGTCCTGCTCGTTCTCGGACCCCTGTCACATCCCTTCTCACATGAATCCTCCTTGAGAGGAGGTGATGACAGATCACCCAGATATCCAGTCGCCGTAAAGCTCAGGATGCATGCCTTACCAGCAACAATGTCAAATTGCAATCTGGTCTTGTCGTGCCGAAGACATGCTTATGGCAACCCACACGGTAGGTAGCCAACGTGACGCCGCTCGCTTCAAACCTCTCTAGCCAAATTCATTGCAGGGCACACGTGCAGCATGCATCGAGTTGATCGTGACTATTTAATATGATCCCAAATGCCCGGAGATACATGGCCAAGGGTGATATCCGCGTGCTGCTTGTAGGATAGTAAATGTGCTATTTAGATAGGGCTCTCCGTTACCCGTTCTTGAGCCTGCGCTGATAGAGCCGTCGATAGTTTGCCCTGTCATTCCTGTCGGATCAGGCAAAATTTGCCGATACGACGGTGTTCATCTGACCTAGTCCTTGTGCTAGCCAAGAGCGTGACATTGCGTGGATCCCAGCAGATCAGGAAGCGGTACGGCTTGCGAAAATTCACCCTGCGAAACGCAATAGACCACCATGACGGAAATTGTCTACTTGTCTCGTCCTTCCACCAACCTTTCGTCGTCCTGTTTTCTCTCAGGCCTGCCGAATATGAGGCGCCACACTGATCTGCGCACTGGATTGTGGTTTTGTGTCGCGGATACGGCGCCGTTCTCATCACTCGGGAGCAGGTCCGTCGCGCTCGCCTTGCGAGATGTACGAGAAGACGTGGTGTCGTCTTCGCCCTCTCGTTTTTTCTTTCTCCTCAACCTTAAAGCGTTGTGCTCCATGCGCTCGTAAAGCTCCGGAGGATTGATGAGCAGCTTGACGTGCTGCCGGATCCGATCATCCTTCTCCTTACGTTCTTTCTTGCGCGTGTCATCGATGCGCTCATCCACCGTCTTTGGCTTTTCCTTCTTATTTGTTTTCTCTCCCCGCGGAACAGGGTCTGTCGATTCCCGGTCATCGTCTTTCGCTCCGTCCTGCTCTTTGGCCTTTTCTTTGGCCTTGGCTTCCGCCTCGGCTTCGGCTTTGGCGTCAGCTTCGAATTTCTCCCTGAGGTGATCATTCTGCTTTTTGTTACTCTGTTCTTGGACCTCGTTCCATCGTCTGAGTGGCACTGTCCAGACCTTGGTCAGGGTCCAGCAGAGTAAGCTCCAGATTACCAAGATAGTCCAAGAGACCACGAACACTGGCGATAATATGAGTGCAATGAAAATCCGCACAATAGCTAGGGTGGCATGATATGGAGAACTGGCCTCAGATTTCGTGACTGATTCGTATGCGAGCACAATACGAGATGCTGGAAAGTCAACGAAGAAGTAGACGACCAAGAATAGAAGATAAACGAATTTGCTCCTCGGCCATTTCGGCATTTCATGATCGTGTAAGATGTCATGCTCTTCAGCATCTTTGATGTGATCCAGAGTCTTTTCCCAAGTCACTGGGAATGTGTTGGGTGTTCTCCCCATTCTTTCTCGTGCACTGCGGCTTACGATGTACCTGAGTCTTCGAATTGGCCATGCAAGAATTTCAGCATTGAAAACCATCAGTAGCGTGATCACCAATGCAATCGCAGTAGCTTGAAGGAAGAGCGGAGTCGTGATGTGGTTGCTTGATCAATCAGTGGTTAGCACAGTTGCAAGCGGGGAGAGTACTCACGGCGGGCCTTGCATGCTGAAAAGACTCTAGAGTTGAGCAGTCAGTATACACCTAAACGTTACAAATGGACAACAGAAGTGGACATACTGCGACGAAGCTCAGCGGATAAAAGATCACCGTGGCGTAGGTAAATATTCGAATGTTTTCCGACTCATGTGCTGCAGTCCGCGATTCAGCAAGATTGATATTGTTGATCAGCTGCAATGTGTCAGCGCTATACTAGTTCTCTGCCTTCGCTCGCCCCTGAATTACCTCTTGCCGATGAGTTCTGACTTGCTCGATGGAATCCTGAATCCGTCGGAATTGGTCATTTACCCGAGAGATTTGTTGCTCGGCACGTCGTTTCTGAAAGTCGATCAGCTCTCGAAATTTGAATTCGTCCTTCTCAGACCACCGTGGTTGAAAACTTCGGGTTTGTTCCCGCTTGGCCCATTGGCTGAGAGAGTCAACGTTTGCTTTGGATAGACGACGAAGTATACGAAGGGTAGCGTCAAGGTCAAGACAGATGGCGGACCGATTATATTGTACATCCACGAATCGGTCATCGGCCTTGGAAACTTTCGGCTGAGTCAATGCCTTTCCGTCTTCCGAGACATCTATCTCTGGATTGAGCCAATCGTCAATAGTTTTGAGAATTTTATCGGTGCTTTGAAACAGCTCGGCCACCATCTTCTCCACGAGGAAGGGCTCAAGAACCTTCCTCTGGTCTATCTTCCTGTCTTCATGAAACCATTCTTGTATATCTCTAAAGCCATAGTAATCATCGGGTTTCGGGAGAATCTCCGAATCTGCGGGAAGATGGGTCAATAGATAGCCGGTCCAGAATTTGTCACCCATATCTCCAACGAAACGATAACTCAGTGACGCTTTTTTGAGAAAAGCGCGTTTCGAGCCCTTGAATATCTGGGGGAAGGCTCGTTGATGCCTGTCACAGACATGATCACTCCTTGCTTCTTCTTCAAGATTTTCCTCGTTACGGGGGTCTTCTGGTATATAGGTACGCGATTTCTCTTCCATGTTGGCCAGTTGGAAAAAGCTGAGGTGAAGTTCAGTTATCCATGCGTCTGCCAGAGGATGGACCTAGTAAGTAGCTTTTGTCAATCACAGGAGTACAGATAGGGCGGATCAGCAGACATACATCTTCATGTATATGGCTTGAATAACTGCTATGACGTATGTAGAAACGTGCCATATGGTGCCTTTCTTTCCTTGGAGTTGCCAAATAAAGCATAAGGGCGTGTTCGACTTCCAAGGGTCCAAGAAAGCTTCCAAGACTTAGCTAAAGGGTAGGTTGAATGGGCTATCTGGACATACTGAAACCTCTTCTTAGCGTCACGTATGCTGCGAGCTCGACGAAGGTGACCGTCTAGGTCTTCCGCATCATACCAGTCAATATCGGGGTCGTTTCGTTTGTGTTGACCTACGTTGACAACAACAGCGCTGTAGTTGCCAGCGCTAAATGATTTTTCCTGGCTCCACTTCTCAAACCCTCTGGCTAATATACTTTTGAACTTCGTTCGATGACTATCAGTTAGGCGATTCTGAAGATCGATCTCGAGACGGTGCTCCATTCCATCGTATTCTTCCTTCATGGAGTCGTAAGGAGGCCGCTTAGTGATGAAGTCCGGGTAGGGATACAACCATTCTTTTGCCCGTCTCTCTAAAGAAGAAAGCCCAGAATAAGCCACATGATCGAGCGCGTGCCGTGGTACATCGATGACATGGGAAACGAATTGGAATACCTTTTGGGTCAGACACCTGCTTGAAGTCCACCTTCTTGTGGGAGCTTGTTCTCCTCTTCTCTAGAACAACCTTTTTCATCAGGGCAGACCTCATTTTCTCAGAGATACTACCGTCTGGCGGCTGAAAAGACATTGTTTTCCTCTCTGTAGTTCCTCGCTTGGTATCAACATCCTCATCTTGAGACGCAGATTCTTCGCGTGGGACTGGGAGCGTTACATCTTTTAATCTATTGAGGGAAATCAACATCCTACCTGAATTCAAACAAAGTATGGAGAATGCCGGAAAGTGAGGACTTACATCTCGAGATCCAAATTCTTGAACCTTCTGACCAACATCAGTGTCGCTAGCTCCCATGTCGCCCAAGGACTGTGTGGTTTGTCAGAAGAGTACAAGGGTCTCAACATTCGTGGAAGCTTTGTGTCCCGGTCCAGCTGATTAGCAAATAGCCCATGAGACATAACACATCTGGGAAGCCTCTTCCAAGAAAGCTCTGCAAGCTCGTCTGGAGATTTGGAGTCGTCCAAGGATATATGATGACTCGCCATTATAATGGCCAATGCATACCGAAGTGGTTTCTTCCAGGTGGTCTCATGGTCAATGCCTTGTGCCTGCATTGTGTTCTGCCATGAAAGCTGTACATCCACCTTTGTGGGCTCATTCTTTGCGCTGTACGCCTCGAATTGGATGTCATTCTTGAAAAAATCCCACGTGATACCATCGTGAAGCATTGAGTCTTTGGCATAGAATAGTCGTCTGTCCCTCTCGCGAGACCGCCGTACAGCAATGGCAAAAGACACGGGAGCTGATCCGTTCTTTGCCACAGCATGTTCAGGATCTCGCCGGTTCGAACGATCGACTATATGATTACTATTAGTAGAACGAGCGTCTTGAGGTTGATATGCAAAGCACTGCAGAATGGTTTCTCGTACGTCGTGGGCTCGTAACTTCAAGTCCTCCAGTCGTTCCAGAGTGTCTGGTGAGTCGTTTGTATCATCTTTGAATTCAACCGACATAGCTTCTAGGGACTTGAGAGCCTTCCAGGTGTAGATGAGATCTCCTAACCGATATTCCGGAAAATGGAGCCATTCCGAACCCTCTCCGCGACGGCCCCCCCATGCGATATAGGTCTTCCTAGTGTCTTTGTACCATAGTCTCGACCTCTCATCTCGTTCTGTATCCAGCGCGTCAAGCCACAACTTAGTTCCCATTTGTAAACATGCCTTCACCAGCTTCCCTTCTCCTTCGAAGACTCGAGAGAATTCGGACAGCTTGAGCATTTGTAAGCTTCCAACAAAGAACTGCGCACTCGGTGACTCGTCTAGTTCGTTGTTGTCACTTTCTGTCCTTGGAGAAGCAGGCCAGCTCTGACGGGCCAGAAAGACACTCTCTTCGAAGCACCACCGCAAATGCCCTATACAGGCTTCCTTGATGCGAGCTTGCAATTCAGCTTTCTCAAAGCTCGAGGCATCTTTGTCCCGATTCTGACATATGAGATGTGTGGAGATATAATTATCTGTCTTTAAGAGTTGGTACATGAACAGGAGATAACGGAAAATATAGCTTTCGAGGTCAGCATTCTTATGACACTGATCTGGTGATGAGCATTCGAGAACGACTTACAAATCTCCAAGCGGTGTCGATTCTGACTCCAACGTGATGTCGTTCATGAATGGGATGCGACGTTCTTCGCCTGGGCCAGGCGTAACATCAACCAGGCAAAGACACAAGATGTGTTCGAGATACCTTCTGAAAATTGAGTTGAATTCATGGTCTTCCTTGAAAGACCAATTTCTGGACTGGTCAGTCTTCAGGAAAGTCTCCACATCCAGACGATTTGGACTCCGAGGCTCTTCACCGCTATGGGATTGCAATTTGTATTGCAAGACAAGCTTTTGAACCCCTTTGGAGGGAATCCGAAGGACTCCGGAAGAAGCTGACGGGGCTGTTTGGTCAGACTTGCTTTGGGTGTCGCCATTTAGGCCGTCGCTATCCTCATCATCGCTGTCAGTATCATAAGGATTACGGATAGGAACCGAAGCTGTACCATCCAATTGGAGGAGTCCGTCATTGTGGAAGACTGCGATCACAGCCTCGCCTTTTACGGCATTTGTTACGGTAATACCATCTTGTTGCAAGGGCTCATCAGGACTTCTTTCACGCTCTCTCTCTACTATATTGTATGGGCCACTTGCGTTTGGCCGAAGCAGAGGTTCCGACTCATCCGGAAAAGTGTCGTCTTCGTCAGGGTTTGCCCACCGGCCATGTGCGACGCGCAGGGTTCTGACTATTGCACCTCGGATCTGAAGCGCAAAGCGGACGGCTTTATTCTCATTAGAAGGGTTCTCGATGGAAAATTGCTGTGACAGGACCCCTTCATTCACTGTGAAGAGAACCGAGACGAGAACACCGTCGATCTCATAGTGAATGCATGGCCAGCGACCGTTGATCCATTCGAGTGGTGTCTTGATTGGGTCTTCGACTTTTGAATCGGCCATTAGGCGAATGCTGAGTCCACTCTTTCGTATTTGCGCTCGCCTTTGCATCCTAGCACCAAGTCCATTCAGATAACGTCTGTCCATACTGATTCCAGGGCTGCTGAGACAGATCACGCGAGGATTGTCATCAGCAATATATTTTGACATCCTTAAAACCTCTCCATATGGACTTATTATCACCAATGTGCCATCAACTCCAAAAGGTATGAAAGATCGAGTACTTTTGTCTGAGGGTACGACGAGCCGTTCGACACCCTCGAGGCCGCATAGGTTGACTTTTGTCACTGGAGGCTTTTGAGGTATGCTTTCACCGGTCTCCGTGCCGACAGAGGCGTTCTCATCGAATGCCATGGTAGGGTACACTCTTTCTAGTGCTTCCTATAGGCACTCCTTCAGCTGAGCTTGAGGATGACTAGGAGAATTGCGATGTGCGACGGCCACTTAAGGTCTCAAGCTAGTCCCGCCTCTAGGTACGTGGTCCAAATGCACTGAAGAGAACTGTGGTGAGTGGCCCCTAGCTCAGACAGCGGAGCAGTAGTCTATACTGCACACTGTTGAGCGAGGTTCGACATCATAGAGGCTACAGAAGAATTTGGGGCAGAAGAGATTTATATAACTTATGACTCCGAAGTCGTAGAGCAGGCCATGAACACGAGCGCAATGGAGAAACGGCAGGGGAGATCATGAAAAGACGCCGCAGACTCGAGGTTGTCTCCTCAGCCTCGTGCTAAAACAGCCTATGCATCATCGTGCAGCCTACGCGGCGAAACTGAGAGCGGCTCCTCTTGCTCACGAGCCTCACTCTGTAGGATACATCAATGCGCAGGGATCCAGCTCCACTTTTGGAGAATGTGTGACCCATCTCAGCAGAAGCGAGAAAATTAGAGAAAACACTTCCAAACAAAGTGGCGATAGAATGGAAGCAGATGGAGCGCAATTGCTGCACCAATGTCAACCTGTACAATGTTGTACATGTAGATAACAAAGCCGTGGCCGAATGACCTCGGCTCGCGTAATTCCTACAAGTTCCCGCGTCGCGCCAGCGGAGAGGTTCCTCTAGGGCTGATACTTTAGAGGTTGGGGCCTGGGCACAATTCTCTCGGCTTGGCCGTGCGGCTTCTAGCCTCGATGACGCCCCACCAATAGCCCCCGTCGTTGTCGCGTGCGTCCTCACTTCCAATGACTTTGATTTTTGTTCATCTCAATTCTATACTTGTTCATAATAACATTCCTTTACCAGCTCGTGCCAGCATTTCTCTGTCCTCCTAGCGACCTCGATCAAGGCAGCTCCCGTACCCTCCCTTTAATGGCGGACCTTTACATGTCAAAGCTGCAGTGGTGGCACCGAGGCCGCAATGCGGGCAGCTATATACATCATGAACGATAACCTCGACGGCACCGGAGGAAGGCTTGGGCCATGTTTACCCGCTGATGATATTCCTGGGAGCTAGCTTGGCTAGTCAATAGTTGCTTTCCTGAGAGCGACGTTGGGGTTCGAGCAGGAGATTATGCGCGAAGGTTGGCAAGCCATTATCATTCTGAGGGGCGACGGCCGCTGACAGAATCGCGTACCCTAGCTTCCGACAGACTTGCAGATGCAGAAGTCCAAGCATGGAAAGATCACAGCCGAGCGCAGCAAGATCCTAACTCCTTCCGATCTCCAACATGCCCTCCGGGCTCTAAACAATATTGATGGCGGCAATTGCTGGTGTCTTGAATGAAAATCTCACCAAAAGGATCAGAGGCTTCTATAATCTGAGGAAGGCTTGCGTGACACTCGATCGTATGATCTGGCTGTGGAGGCAAGATACACCAGTAAGAGTGGTACCAGAGCAAACACACTTGAGAGGAAGTCTATGGATTCTCTAGGATCGGACAGATCTGCTGCGTCATTAAAAGGTATACCAGGAGGCTTTGGAGGCTTTGGAGGCTTTGGAGATGGAACATCATCTCGAAGATCCTTTAAGCCGTCATATGTACGGTCGATAGAGATACTCATTGGAATTATATATCCACGGCTGAAGGAGGACTGAAGACAGAGGTCCACAGAGTAGTAAACGAGGATGCGAGTGGATTTAATGACGCTGACGAACGCCATGAAAACAGTAAGACGCCAGGCTACAGTGCGATTGTTGAAATAGACGGCGCCAGTGAACATATGGCCCAAATTCCTGAACCAAAAGCGTGCCTGTTGTGGCGGAGGCAGCGAAAAGGGGGTCTCTTTGCCGGTTCGGGAGTCAGACGTCAGTACCATTCAATGTGCCTCTAATCAGGGGCATATATTGATGGACTAGCTCTTCCTCAATTGCATCTGACTAAGCGGCGATATAGCCCAATTTGTGCTGAACATTGCCTCGAGTAAGAAGAGAGGTCGTTGAGCTTGGTTTACCTCGGGTTTAGCAAAGGAAAATCTGATAACCTCTCGTCTCCACCCAGACGTTCGAGCCTGGCATAACCAAGGGGTTTAATAATGACACCGAGCATAGCGAATTTGCAGTATCCAAACGGCATGCTCTAACAATACTCTGATATTCCCAATCAGTCCGTCACAGGCCAACGAGTCTCAGTAGTAATTTGCGAGATACAAGTAACAATCTATGATATGAATGGCATAATGCCAACAGGACCAATGGATCCGCGCGTCAGTCAGTCGTATTGATTACCGATAAACGGAACCTCTGTGCCACCGGGAGGCAAGTGAGTTTGTTTATCCCGTCTTCTTTAGCCCCGAGACCCAAACTCCCTCGGATCACATATGGTAAGCTCGTTAAGAGGCAGATATCTGAAGACTTGGATACTTCAATACTTAAATACATCCAGAGACTTGGCGACCAATCTCCCCCACCATTCTGCAGATTACGTAGTCTGGAAACGTCCACTGACTGACTGATGGCGTGGTGCCACTTTTGAACCACCGTTTGAGCAAGTTCATCTTACGTTGTCTGCAGCCAAGTGGAATTCTACCTGCAGCTCTCTCCCCACCATTTCCTGACTGGTGCTGAGAATTTTGATGAAACGCATCTTGCATAGGCGTCTACTCACCTGGTTTCAAACACACAGCGTTTAGCGCATGCACTCGGAACTTGGAACTTGACCAGCCAATCCTCCTCTTTATGCGGTTATGCTTCACCAATGGTTAGCCTGCTGCTCCTTATACTATCAAGTTGAATTGATCCTTCATGCCATGTAATTCTGTTCGCTGGAAAGGCAGCGGCAGCCTCGTCGCACAACTTGCAAGATCAAGAGCTGCTTCGATGTTCAAAATGCTCACGGAAAACTTGAGCGCTCGGATGAGAGGCAGGAGCTGAAATTTCGAAAAGTATGCCTACTTGACATCCCAAGGCAGATTATGGAGGCTTAGCGGCTCTTCCAAATCCTTTGGGCCGTTCCCAGTCTTGCACTGCTGCTTATGTCTCACGGCTGGCTCGCAGAATACGTACGTGGTTCCTTTGCGCAACCTCCACTTTCGGGCAAGGCTACCATCATGAGCCCGCCTCACCTTCTGGCACGGCTGGCGCAAAACTTGACGGATGAGGTTGGAAGTTGCTCTCGTACTTGATTCCATTCCCTCTCTCCTCAATTAGTTCCTTTCTATTGCTAGAGATCAACTTACGCTGTCTCAACATGAGTTCGCGATCTCCGCATACCGCTTCGTTAATGCAGAGCGGCTCAGGTGCTCATGTGAAGCCGAAGTTCAACGGGAAGCCTGGCATCAGCCTGAAAACCCCACTCAGCAGTCATTATTATGACCTCCGCCAATTTCAACCTGAAGAAGACTTGATTGAACTCAACGAGGAGCCGCCGACCCCTCAAATACAGACTGAACACTCCAACCTACCTCTCCACCGGTCATGCGGGAGCCCGTCCGAATCCAATCATGGGCTTAAAAGATACCAAGCCAAATCGTCTGTGACCTAGCAGAAAATCCTAGTACTGATGCAGGCTTTTGACAGTGATCTAGAAGCACCCGTGTTCAAGAACAGATGACTCTTCTCGATCTTGAAGATCCCCTCATACAAGGAGATTCGGCTTCGCGAGATGGTCGCATAGCTGGCGGTGAGCGAAGCAGGATTGGCCGGCAATCATATAATCTCATGTATTCGAACAGTGCTATCCTGCGTCCGACGCATCTGCTGACATTTTCGCTTCTTCCCAGAAACATCCAAACTCATACCCAGAGCAGAAGCACAAGCCGGCAGAATTCTGGCGATCAACTCTGCGATGGTTGTGAAAGATATGGTATCAATAGAGAATACTGCAATGTCTGCGAATGCATTTTGTGTACCAGCTGTTGGGAAAAGCAGGCATCTCATAAGATGCAGCGGAAAGCTCCAGGATCCATTCCGCACGAAAGAACCGATTGTCGTACCGCTGAGAAAATCAAGGCTATCTTGGAGGTCAGGGCAACTTCCGCTGAACAAGACATTCTGCACAAAAACGACGAAGACACAACATGGTTCAGCGTCGTCCGAGAAGATGATGAGCTACCTACATTCAGAGACTCTGGCGACGTCCATCTCTACTCAGACCCCCAGACTTGCATGTCAGATAACCTTATTATGTATGCAGATTGCGAGGGGCTGGAAAGCGGTGAACGAGGACCACTGGGAGCAAGACTAAAAAGGAAGAACCAGTCCTCAAAAGCTGGCCGGGTTGACTCGTTTGAAAGAAAATTGCAAAAGATACATCACACATCAGAGCGTGCAATCACCTGGGCCGATACAAACGCTAAAAGGAGCAGGGATTTCACGGTCACCCATCTGTATCCACGTCTTCTACACACCTTTTCTGATGTGGTAGTCTTTGTGCTCAAAAATCCCAGGTCAGTCAGTGTTTGAAGTTCCTTTTCTCTAAAAGACCTGGCGTTCTTACATGAGTGTGCTTCATCCACCTCCAAACAAAAAAGCCAGGTATATACGAATTAACCCACAATTGAAGGAGAATCCACCTGGCTTGGATGACGTGGAGAGCCTACCTTACATCCAAGGAGTAGTCCGTGAGATGTCAAGCACGGATGTTAGTATACAAAATGTAGCGCTTCGTTTGATTGCTTCGAGCTTTTATTTCGAAAAATCTCACGCTGTGGAGCTTGCATCAGATGATTCTGTCCAGATAAAAGGGTTGTTTCCCAGAAGGTCTTCTAATACAGCATGCTGAGAGCCGTCTGCAGGACACATATATTGCCGGTTACTGAAGGACAGCAAGGAGATCTCCGAGCTTGGAAAGTTTATGCGGAATAAGCTGCAGTGTGGCTATGAATTGTACTTCGTCATACAAGAAGAGCACCGGGGCCAGCATGCCAAGAAGGTTTCGGTCTCAACGGACGTCATCGAACGAATGATTAGAAAACGTCTGTTCAAGATGGACAACGTCAGCGTCCAGCTCTCTACTAAGATCGCTTACACCGAGATATTACTCCATATGGGGCCAGGAGATGTATCCAATCAGCAGGTTTCCAAGGTCTCTTTTGCAAGACGAAGATTCGAAGCCAAGTCAGTAACTATACTCCATCCGTTTGTGCTGTACTGTGGCTGACGTCCATACTTCCACTTCTAGGAACACGGCAAAACGTTACCCTAAATTCCAATCGATGGGCTGGCCGGACTCCAATTCAGCGAATACATCACAAGAGTTGGATCCCACCTGATCTAGCCGAACAGCGCTCAGATTCTGATAAAATATCGCATTACTCGAAGCAGGATTATGTTATCGGAGAGTCATCCCAGGGCTTGCTGCAAAGGATTGCCCATCGACTCAACAATGGCCCCAGCCCAGCGCAAATGATGCCAGAGCCAGATACTTCGGACTTAGAATCAGAGATGGCGGAACTGTCGAGGCAAAGATCTGCAGCAATAGGGCTCGACGCCAATTCCTTCGCAGTCGAACTTGACGCTGGCCCTGCCGTCTATCTCACTCAGCAAGCGAACCGTCCGCAAGGCGAGACTGACAGTAGCAGACTCTTGGAAGGAAACCCCATGGGCCACCCGTCTGGTCCATCCAATGAACCGCAAGATCTGCAAGCGGACACTGAGCACGCTTCGCCGAGGGCCGCTCCTCAGGTGGGGAAAGCAGATAGGAAGTGGGAGGGAGGTTTCTTTCGGTTTTGACCCATCGGCGTCCGGGACTCTGAAAGAAGTCCTGCGTTCACTGCGGCGCTGCAACTAACGTAGTTTGCATCAGCGTCGTCTTAGTCTATGTTCAGGGGGGCTATCTTCAGTGGAGGACGATATCTCTGTATAGGTGCAATTCCTCTGCAATGGTACACTTAGCGGAAGGGGTTTGAGGCGCACAGATAAATCACAATATAGAAACGTCAGCTCCTGTTGTCAGCGTAGTGGGCCTGACGATGAGCCTCATTCCATGTGGTTGATTGCTGACCTCGATGCAACGAGCTTGATCACGCATAAATCACCGCAATTGAACGCTCCAGAATGTCAGAAATACTCCGACACCATTCACGCAGGTCAAAATCATACGATCACTGGTGCCTATACCTCTTCACAGGCTGTTCTTCTAAGGCGGACAGGGTAGATCTGCTGTAGACGTAGTACCTAGCTCACCGCCATGCGGGGAACAGGCGGAACTAGTGAGCAAGCGCCCCGTAGTCACGCTTACTCAGGGTCGCATGTCCATCCAAATAGGGCATCTATTCAATACCGAAGATTTTATTGTTGGAGTTCTTGCATTAGGGTTGTCCCTTTACACACTTGGATGATGGAGGCCAACTTCCAACTTTCCCAAGCAGGATTTCGATCTGCACGGTTCGGGAGGGAATGAAATCCCTGCCCGCTCGGCTTGCAATTTGCTTGGCCTGGATACTTGGAGAAGGAATGGCCCGAATACTTTCGAAACACCATAGACAGTTAGACATCATTTCCGCTTTAGAAGCGCATGCATCACAATTCTCCGTCTTTTCTGCGGTAGTTGATAGAATTTAATGTGTCAGATCTCCGAGCTTGAAAAGACGTCGATGCCTATCAAACCAATGAATCAATGAAATCTGAACCGTGGGTGAAAAGCAAGCCAGATGATGATGATGCGTTATCATGGATCGCTTGAAAAAGGCAGATTGGCTGCGCCGCGGAGCTGTAGTATTACTCTACGGGACGCCCTTCAGCTTTGCCCCTGCACCTATTCTCTAATGTACAGCTGGATCATCTCGCTAATTTTTCATGATACTTAAGTATCGTGACTTCCTATCTACATTAGTATCCTTCTCGACAGTTTCGAGTAGGAGTACCGAGTGCCCTTGCTTGAGACAAGTCCCGGTCTTCCTCCCTGTTCCACAAGGGTTTTAGGGGAATAGTCTAAAATCCAGCCGGCTTAGCTAAACTTTGCTGCCAATCGATTCCCCATCCTCCTTTCCACACTCCTTCATTCTCCAAGACCTCCAAAATTGTTCCCTTTCTCCCCCGACGACAGCACATAGCGTTTCCTGGTTTCATTGTCGTAGTGGGCGTTGTACAGCATCACTCCCGTCTGCCCCGTCTGTCCTCTTCAAGAGTCGGTAACGGGCCGTTCGTTACAACACTAGCGGCGAACAAACAGCCCCCATAAAGAAATCTTGCAAGCTGCAACCTCCAACTCCTTGTCGCTTTCATCAGCGCGTCCACTCCCTCCCTCACAACCATACCGAGGTGTCTCTGACTTGCGCAAAGCTCAATCGACACACACGAAATCTGCGGTGAGTTTTAAATCTGTCCGTCTGACTGCGCTTCCGCAGCACACCGCCTTGGCCCCAGCCTTACCGAGGTACCAAATCCTCGGATCACAGAGGCTTCATCCACCCTAAGCCTCATCACCACAGTCTTGCGCTTACCCTCTACACCCATCATTGCATGACGTCGCCTCTCGTTCCTCATCACTTATCCTTGCATCGATAGCGGAGACTGACCGCGTAATCAGATAGCGCCCGTGTCAGATCCCTCGCTCGTGCCGTAATCGCGAAAGCCTTCAACAACCGCCAAGATGGGCTGTGGAATGAGTACAGAGGAGAAGGAAGGGAAGGAGAGGAATGAGCAGATCGAGAATCAATTGAAGCGCGACAAGCTATCTCAACGGAATGAGATCAAGATGCTTCTTCTCGGTCAGGATCGCTAGTCTCGATGAAACAGCTACAAGGGCTAATACCATACCAGGTGCCGGAGAGTCTGGCAAATCTACAATCCTCAAGCAGATGAAACTCATTCACGAAGGCAGCTACTCGCGGGACGAGCGAGAGTCATTCAAAGAGATCATTTACAGCAACACCGTCCAATCGATGCGCGTCATACTAGAAGCTATGGAATCATTGGAGCTTCCTTTGGACGACCAGAGAACTGAGTACCACGTCCAAACCATCTTCATGCAGCCTGCACAAATCGAGGGCGAGAGTTTGCCGCCGGAGGTTGGAAGTGCCATAGATGCTCTATGGAAAGACGCTGGCGTTCAAGAATGCTTCAAACGGTCAAGAGAGTACCAGCTCAACGATTCGGCCAGATAGTGAGTAGTCTCAGCCTTCAGGCGGAAAGGATGTGGAATCTGGTGCTTGGGCCTTGCGAAGGGTCTCCAAACAAGGCCCTTGTTCATTCTCACTACCCCACACGTGCGTTTGCTTACTTGTTCATCTTAGTTACTTCGATTCTATCGGCCGGATTGCCCAGCCCGACTATCTACCGAATGACCAAGATGTTCTACGATCTCGAGTGAAGACCACCGGTATTACTGAAACAACTTTCATCATTGGCGAGCTTACCTACCGCATGTTCGATGTCGGAGGTCAGCGATCCGAGCGGAAGAAATGGATCCACTGCTTCGAGAACGTCACGACCATCCTTTTCCTCGTTGCCATCTCCGAGTACGATCAACTACTCTTCGAAGACGAGACCGTCAACCGAATGCAAGAAGCTCTCACACTCTTTGACTCTATCTGCAACTCCAGATGGTTTGTCAAGACCTCAATCATCCTGTTTTTGAACAAGATCGACAGGTTTAAAGAGAAACTCCCGGTGTCTCCCATGAAGAACTATTTTCCGGATTATGAAGGCAAGCTGAACCGAACTGGCAACAACGGCGGGGAGCATCACAGATCTAATATTGCTGAAGGTGGACCTGATTATGCTGCGGCCTGCGATTATATCCTGAACCGATTCGTTTCCCTGAACCAGCACGAGACGAAGCAGATTTACACCCACTTCACCTGCGCTACCGATACCACCCAGATACGGTTTGTCATGGCGGCTGTCAATGGTATGTTCATCACCGCCTTTTTTCCCTTCAAACCTGCTGATGACTGGCTACAGATATTATTATACAAGAGAACCTTCGTGATTGTGGTCTGTTATAGGCCCGACCCAACCCAAAACGTGGACGAGAAGCTGAAATTTGTGGAGGCCTGTTCTTCTAAATGGCACCAGTCATTTCCCCCAAAGGTCGAATCCTTTCCGGCAAGCCCCCGGTCTTTCTCAGCCCCCTCGTTCTCAAGCATGCAAGCGCTCGAGATTTTGTATACCACGCCGTTCTCGTCCTGCCATCAGCCTGCTTTTCGGCGCGTCTTCGAAGCCATATGTCTTTCGACAATCACCCACCTTCCGATGCCCCAGGCGCTCGCGGTGAAATGTTCGGTGCGTTGGAACAATTTTAGTACGGTTATTATAATGTGATACCAGTCAGTGGGGACATGCGAGCACATGTTCTTTTCTTTCGTCCTCTCACCGTGTGTCTCTCGGAGCGGAGAGTGGGATTGGTCTCGGGAATATCCATCTAGATTGTTGCGTGTGCCATGGCTGCAGGTGCAGGTATGTCATTAATCAGGATCATGCCATCGATCAAATCCACCTACCTCTTCAAGTCTTCACGTGAACAGGCTTGATGCTCCCGAGCTTTGGTGATCAACATGAAGCCTTTCCGTTTGCTCTATACCTTGCCAACTTCTCGAAACCATTTACACTGCTTGTATCAAACTCCAACCTCTCGTGCGCGCGCCGTGCGAGTGACCAAAGCATCCCAGTATCCGAAGCTCCAACATTGCCCTCGCTTTCCCAACCTGCTGTCCCCGCTTTGAACCTTCATTGGGTCTGTACGCGACCACTCCTCGTCTCCCCTGAGGATGCCAGATAGGTAGTTGCTATGGATTTCCCAAAGTAATCTGTACAATCCGCGGAGCCCATCACCCAGCTACACCGAGTCATCGGATGTAAGCCAAAGTAACGCCTGCTACTGAGCCGAACTCGTACCAGGCGACGCCCACGATGACGGTGATCTACCTGATGGATACGGTGATGGTTTTTTAGTACCTGATGGATACGGTGATGGTTTTCTAGTACTCTGATCGTATCGGATGGGGAGCGGACGGTGTTTGCTGCGTTCGACATCTCCGTCAGGGTCCATGTCGAAGATGTCGCCGCCCGTCAACTTTCAGTCTCGGTACTCGTACACCATCCCTCACTCGTTGAGAAAGGAGCGCTGGGTTTTGTTATTTGGCCATGTTGGGGGATGAAGGTCTGCGGTCGATTTCTACTTGACTTGATAGTGGGTGTGAGACCGTGCGCGTCGGTGCGGCAGGCCCAGATACCAAATATGGCCCGACAGCACGTCGGCATGTCGTGAGAGATGTCTGAGGTGTCAGCCGCTACGCCGGGCCGGCACTAGGAGGGGTTGGTGGTTTTCTTTCTCCTTTCGAGTGAAGCCGTGCCCGGTTCCCACACCGCCCGGGGGATGTTTCGAGGTCGAGTTGGGAGGTCGGAGTCTGGGGTCTAGGGAGGGGCCCGCTTCGGCTTTTCGTTTTGAGGAAGTTGCTTGTTGCTTGTTGTTGTTGCTGTTGACCGAGCTCAGGACGATCGCATCATGCAGATGGAGCAGGTCTGCAAAGTCTCTGCTCATGGTCACCGGCAGCCCATTTGCACATCAACAAAAGTTGACCCAAAGTGCTAGGTCGGAGCGACTTGGTACGTGACTTTCCTGTCGCCCGGATGATTGGTACCCTCTGTCGTACAGACGTTTGCATACGCAAAGTTCGACCATCAGTTGCAAAAGTCCTGGCCGGATTTCTTACAGCACTGTTGGGCTCAGTCGCGAGAAGCTATGTTTGTTTGGAGCAAGCCTTTTCTTAACCCGCCCGATAAGTGGCTGGTGTCAACGTTGTAGTTCGACGCGACGCTTTTCGCTTCCTCGTCGACTCAAACTATCACCATCGAGTCCGAGAACGCAGACTTTGTACAGTGTAACCGGCGGAGGGGTTTCATGTCGCCCACGATGGTAGGAGAGCCCTTTAGCGCTCTCCAAGGAATCTCCTTGACTGGTTCAGCTGTTTCTATACGGTCTCCCCGGCAGGAGAGAGTGGCTCTAGGTGAAGTGGGGAAGCGCCATTTGATAATATGTGGACGAGCCGTGAACAGCCTCCAGGTGTCCTTGCTAGAGACCACGTCGATCTAAGACTTTCGGATGAACCCTCTTCCGAATCTTGCTTGATCTGGTTTGGATCCATAACAATCTACTCACTAAGTAGTCACCGGGCTCATTCTTGCAACACATCTCATTATCCTCTACAGGATCACGTATCTCTCTATCGTTGACTCTTATAATTACGCACGAAGTGCAAGCCAACCAACCAGCGAAACCTGTAGATCCGAACGAGCCAGCGCACAACTGTCATACGGTCAAAGGGTTCGTCGACTTGAAATTTTTCCAAGCGGAAAGGATCGCGAGGGACCTCATCGACGTAAGCTAAAACCAAGAAGTTCATCCTCGCTCACCCACCGTCACAGAAAGGTTTGCAATCTTTTTCCATCTTCCCCCGCCAGACAGACACCTCAGGACTCACCAGTCTCCGCTTCACTCAACCCCAAGACGCCTAGTGACCCCTGGGCAGAATATGCCCCCGGAACCAATGGCCCCCGTCTCCCTAGCCTCCTTCCCGCTGGCCCGTCGGCTTCACCTCCGGCCTCTCATCGGCCATCCACGTCCCATACCGCCCACCGTACATTCAACCGCCCCCACATCAACTATCCCCGCTCTCACCATGTGTCCTCGCGCATTCATCCCGCAATCCGGATCCAGCCCCATCAGCTCCAGGGATTGGGGCGGCTGGGCTGTCGGGACGGGCGGGCTCGGCGGGTGCTGTTGTGATTGGAGGGTTCTTTGTTGAGCGCTGGACGGAACGCACGAGCGGGGGGACTTGGGACTGACGGGCTTGGGGTGCTTACTCATTGGGAGAGTTGGGTTTTCACATCCGAGGAATGGGGTTTCGTTTCGCTGTTATAGGAATCATCCATCGCCAATTTCTCACCCCGGACACCCTCGGTGTCTCTGAATCTATCGATGGATGGCCGTTATGGTGGAAAGTGTGAATGAGGGGCAGGAAGGTGTTGTTTAGTCGTGCTTTCATCGAGTGGGCCAATGCAAGTGATACTTCAAACATTGACCTCGACTGGGCCATTAAACATTGACCTCGACTGGGCCATTGTTGGTGCTAGATCTCAAGTGAAATCCAGAAAGTTGACTCGAGTCTAAACCAGGTAGCTAGCTCAAACACTCAAATGTTATTTCGTCTATTTGGATCTTGTTCTCTGTCATTACATCACCGTAGACTGTTGTTCCGTACATTTCCCAGAACCCCTTTGTAGCCCATCTCAACGATCTACTTGAATGACGGGTCCTGTATGAACATTCCTTGCGCGGAAGAGGTCGTACAGCACGCTAAAAACCATCGTACCCCCGAACATGAGGCTGCCGTAATTCATCGTCGCAGCCGTCGGACGGTTCACGGGCGGCCACAGGCTAAAGAAAAAGACGATGATGAGGTAGACGATAGCAAAGCTGTTCGTCATTATACCAAGAACACCAGGAACACGCCAAGGGCCCCACGTGGGTTCCTTGCCAGGGAGGTTGGTGAGTCCGTCTCCTGAGCTGGGGTAGAGCTCGATGTCGCCGCGTAGACGGCGCCAGAGAAGAAGCACGGCGACGAGGGAGTAGGAGCCGAAAAGGCCGACGACGGAGAGCGAGACGATGTCGTTGGAAGCCGTGGAAGAGCCGAGCACGATGAGGGCGAGAACACAGGCCGGTGCCGTGGTCGAGAAGACGGCGAGCGCGGGGATTGCGGGGTTGGAATTGACACGCTGGAGGTGCTCCCGGCCCGGAACGGCTCTGTCGCGGGGAAAAGCCCAGAGTTGCCGAGACGCAGATGCGACGATGCCGACCGTGGCGCACAGAGAGAGCGTAGTAACTATGGACGTCATGAGCGCCGCTCCAGTGGTATTTTGAACGGCCTGGTTGAAGATCTCAATAAAGGGGTAACCAGTGTTTGTATGAAGAGCAGCGTCGATGTCACCAATGCAAAAGAGTAGTGCGAGCGCGATGCCGAACCCTAGCAAGCCGTTCAAGACGATGCTGAACACAATCGCCTTCGGTACAACGGCCGCGGCATTTTGTATCTCTTCGGACATGCGGATCGCTCCGTCTGCTCCAAAGAAAGCGTACACGTTACCCAGTAGCCCGACGAAAAAGGAGAGTCCATCGTTAGGCCAGTTTTCCCCGTTGATGAATGTTCGGGACACGTGTGAGGGCTGCGCATGAGGCCCAAGGATGACCAGTGGGAGTAAAATAGCGAAGAAGCCGAGTATGTGGAGAATGAGTATCAGTCCTTAAAATTTGGGAAGCCAGCTGCTGATGACGGTATTGACCGAGACGCCGAACAAGATGACTCCCCAGAAGAGCACGACATTACGCCAGGGATGAGGGTCATAGCTAGGATCGGTAAGAGTGATCAAACCCCGCGTCATCGTCCCGTTCAGGTGTCCGACCGACGCGCAGAAGGCCTGCCATCCGAGGACTGTTAACTATCGTACGGTCTCATATTAGCCAGGAACAGATGACTGTGCAATGTCAAAGAGGAATCTCACCAGTAACATAGCTCAAGAAATTTTGGATACTTAGGCGGGGCGAGCATGGAGACCCAATGATATTGTCCTCCCGACGTTGGTGCCCTATCCATATATGTCAGGGTTCTACTACTGCATTAATTGTCTTGAGCCACGACTGCCGCTACTCACATTGATGTCGCCTCTGCCAATGCAAGGAATACCGAAAGCGGTCCTATCCAGACAAAGATGTAGCCGTATATGACTCCCGCAGGACCGCCGCTACATGGCTTTTTAGCATGTTGCAGAAAGACGGCGAATTGAAAACACGTACTTTGCGAAGCCTTGCGCCAATGTTCTTAGCTACATTAACGCTACTGCCTCGGAAAGAATTTTCGATCCAGGGCCGTACATCGGAAAGCCTTGCCAGGTGATGACTATCGTGAAGCTGAAGCCCAGAATGAGCATGAAGCCAAAATTCCGCTGTCACCTTTATTAAAAGAAGAAGAACAAGTATCGACTGGGGAAGGAATTATATAGGGCGCCAAACCTTCAGCACGGGGTTTTCGCCCATCCGAGCCATGTCTTTATCGTCATTGTTCTGTTTGGACTTCATGCCTCCAACCTCCACCGCGTTCATCTGTTCAGCGTCCATATTTACAACAGATTCTTTCGGAGCGAACCAAGAGGATGAAAGTAAACGAGAAGAAGTGAAGAGAAAAGGAATGTGTACTCTAGGGAAAGAGAAAACTTGGCATTTTCGTGGACACCACCGTAGAAAAGAGGGGGAGGGGGAAGCTGCAATCGCGAATGGGGCGGTAAGGTGCTCAATGCAGCCCTCCGCCCGCCCACTTCGACCAAGAGAACGCTGAACGAGGTAGACATGGATAGTCATGATGCAACGCAGGTATCCTCCGCGTTAACCATCCTCATCCCTACCGCGGTTGATAATGTTATCGATCCAATGCCTCGCTCATGCTTGAATAGCCATAGGAAGTTATCATGATATCAAGGGTCAATCAACATCTGGTCCGTTACTCGAAGTAGGATGTTGTAGGTTTATGCCGATGACAATCGTCTGTCCGCTGACCGCAGCTTCAATGCCTATGGGGATGCCGGGCATGAGCTCTGCTGGAATTACTGGAACGATTAGATCAATGAAATGCTGTAACACGACGAGGTATCTTGTAGCCGTGCCTGCGAATGCGCACACTGTATCAACACGGTACTAGTACTGTGAGTGGTTACAGCCATAGCTGAATGGAGCGTCTGTTCTACAACGGTACTGTAGTTGAGGTTTAAGCTGACCACGATTCTTGACTTTATAATAATGCGTCTGGAACAGGATATCAATAGCGGGGTATATATAATTTTTCTTGTAGAGTTGTCGATATCGGAACGGTGTCGGAACGGTTCCAAAATTTCTATTCGTACAATCCAGAAGTGAGTTCTTTGATAGAGCGAGGACACCAATAAATCCTTCCACTTAGCCGAATATCGGTAAATCTATTGGTGTCCTTACTCTATCAAAGAACTCACTTCTGGATTATACGAGTATACTTTAGGGCCCGTTTGGCTACCATCTGAAAATTCACATTTTCATACATTTCAACTTAATCACACTAATTTCAAAAATGTAGGCTTCAAAACGAGGCTAGTAGATTTTTAATATATATAGATTATATATACGGTTCTATTTAGTAGTTACATTTCGACTAATTTAGCTGAACGCTAAATATTATTAAGATCTTTCTTCGTAGTAAGATTTATATAGTAGATATCTATTAGTCTTTAATATAGATAGTCTACTATCTCTATTATCTTTTATTAATATAGCTACTATAATAAAAGCTCTTAGTAATTTTCTTATTAATTATAAAGTATTAGAAGAGGTATTAGCTCGAGTAAATAAATTATAATAGATTAATAGAATTCTTAAATAAACTACTATTATAGAGACTAAATTATATTATAAAATAAAATAATAATATAAGAATAATAAACGCTCGAATATAGGCTTTAAATTAAAGGTATAAATATATATATTAGCTACTATATAGACTATAATAATTATAAGATAATAAGTTAAGTAAAGTTAAATATAGAGAAAGATAACTTTATATAAGGCTAAATAAACTCTCTATTATTATCTTCGTTATAAATTAAGTAGCTAAAACTTTAATAAGAGAATTATACTTTATATAATCGATAATAATTAATAAAAAGCCTAAATTAAGATATAAGAAGATCGTCTTATTAATAATTCTTCGCTAATATTTTTTAGAAGAATAAGCTTATAAAAGAGCTTTATTAGACTTCTCTTCTATATATTAAAGAGTTTAATACTTACTTTATTAAGCGAATAACAATAGAAAACTATATAATACCTCTTAATCTTTCCATCGATCTCACTCTCGAAATAATTTCTTCATCTCTATATACCAATACTCAGAAAAACACTTAGAAAGATACTTTATAAGCTATCGATATAAATATTATATTTAATATCGATATATTATAGATTATAGCGAAAAAGAGATATACGAGCTTTATAATAGCAATATCTATATTGTCGATTAAGCGTCTTAAGAAGATAGGCGAATAGTTTATAGACTCTACTATTAAAGAAGTAGAAGATTTATTATAAAGATCTATAAAATAAAGAGAAAGAGATATATTATAAAGGTAATAAAAGAAAATATAGCGAATTAAAGAAATATTATAAGCTATTATTAAGAAAGCTATAGCTCTACTAAGTAAAGACTTTAATTCTATTAATAATAATAACTATATAAAAGTCGTAAACGTATTTCTAAACTATAATAAGGTTTTTATATATATTATAATATCTAATAATATTAGAAAAGATTAATTATAGAGGTAAATAATAGAGGCGCGTAAGTAGATAGAAGAATATATTAAGTATATCGAAGTGAATTAGCTAAATACTACTATATTTAAACTTTATATATCGAAGCCTCTCTTATTAATAAAACTTCTTATATATATATCTTCGCAATTATTCTTTAAGAAATATACTCTTAATAATCCTTTCATATTACTTCGGCGATTTCATCTCTTTTCTTATTTATTTTAGTAGTCATAAAATATTTATTTTTTAATAAATCTAAATTACTAATAAAGTCACTATTAGACTTATTAGCTAGTTATATATTCGAGTTAATATTATTAAGAGAGCGATATAGCGTAATAAAGTTATATATTATAATTAAGATATATTAATTTATTATCTAAATAGAAATATTAAACTCTATAGAATTCTTAATAGATTTAAATCGCCATTTAAATATACTAAATATTCTTTTAATAATATTTCGTAGCTAAGAGTAACGTAGATTAAATAGTTCCTTTATATTCTTAGACTTTATTATAATCTATTATTATTTCTTTAGATAATATTATATATCTATATAGAGAATTAGTAATTAATTATAATTAAAATATTTAGCGTCGATAAGATAATACTTACTTACTAAAATAGAAAAGTCGTAATTAGAAGTAGTATCTCTTAATACTAAGGCGTTATATATAGAGTCTTTTTAATTAGATAATATATAGTAAAATAGTATATTAAAATTATATACGACTAAAACATTTTAAGTAAGAGTATTCTTTTTATTTCGCTATAATATATACTCTATTATAGGCATATAAATAGCGATATATATATTATCTAATATATCTAGATAGTCGTTAAAATAAAGTGTAAATTTAAAGCTAAATAAGATTTTTACTAGAATAGAGTAGAGTATTTTAGATAATTAAATAAAATGCTAATATAGAATATATATAGCCTTTAAGATCTTATAATAATATCGACTAATAGTCTTATCTAAGTGTTAAAAATGATTATATAATCTATTATTGCTAAGACTATAACCTACTATTATAATAAAGATAACGACTTTCTCTACTATTTTAATAATATAAGACGAAGTTAAATACGTATAATTAAAGAGCTAATTTTAAAGCTTATTTAGAGTATATAAAGATATATAAAAGTCTTTTAAATATTTATAGAGTATTCTTCTTTAAGAAGTAACTATATATATATATAATTAGAAAGAATAGAAGTATATTGCGAAGTCTTATTAAAATAATACGAATAGTATTATATAGTAGTTAAAATAGTAATAATAGTAGCTTTCTTAGCTAGCTAACTATTATTATCAATTATAGTTATAATATATATAACTATTTATAATAATTATAGTCTTAGATCTAGCGATATAGTCTATCTATAGCGTATATTTCGAATAAAAACTTATCTTATCTTAAGTTTTTAGAAATATAAAATAATCTCTATATATTTCATATATATTTTATACTTTATAAGCATTCAAAACGAAAATGTAGTTATTAAATAGAGTACTAAATTGTATAAGACGAAAATGTTGAAAATATTCTTGAAAATATGGATTTTAGGTGGTAGCCAAACGGGCCCTAAACGGTCCTAGAAATTTAACAGTGTCAGAGTAAAACATTCGCTCTGTGAGGTCAGCCTTGGTCTATAACCGTATCAAGAATTTTTACCGATAGTACTCACTTTACAATTAATTCAACACGGTGTGCGCAGTTGCAGATAACCCTAACCCTAATACGCCCATAAGGTAGGGTAAAAAAGTGGCCTTATCTTGGTCCGTAGAATTATGGTTACTAAGCAATTAGATACCTTGAATGAGCCCGATAAGCGGGTCTTGGCGTACGTGACCAGAGTATTCAATATGGATTTTCCTCGGTAGTCACGAGGTGCCCAGAACCTCAAACAGGACTTGCTGACGGCTTTTCCTCGGAATGAGGCTACCTTATGGATCCACAAATCATTGAAATGTCAGTACCTGTCACCTAGATGTATCGATCGAAGATTTCATGAAATCCTGCATCCCTTAGATGCCTCATATTTTACTCCGATCTATGGCCCGTGCCGCATGTGTGGTGCCCGGTAAGGTACCTTAGCCTTGCCTGACACCGCGCGTTAGGGTTAGGAACTGGATAGATCTTCCATCCACAAACACACACACACACACTTACACATTCTTTCAATCCTGATCAAACCTTTCCATGGGATTCGGAACATAAAGCTGGAAGCGAGGAACAATGTAAGTGTTGGGGCGAGATAAGGTACAGGTAGCTACAGGGCGCCCTTGACACGATGTTTCAATTCGTAATGTTTCTTTGCGGGTGCAGTAAAAGCCGTGTAGGTGGTTCTTCATTTGGGCATTATTCTCTTCGCAGTTTTTCGTGAGTATGTTGTATTGGAAATGGGAATCCTGTAATCGAAATAAAAAACTGCGCTTCCAGACATGAGGCCGTTGTCACTCTCAGACCACCGACACACAACGCGAGCATCTGATCCAAACTCTGCTGGACCGTTGCAATTCAGATGATGGTCCTTTCTGACACCCCTACGGAACTAGGTTCCTCTGAAATTCCTCACTCCCGCTCGGCGCGTCCACAGTACTCCCCCACTCAACTCTATGCCTATTTCTCCTTCATCGCCCTTCCCCCCCATCTTTCTATCTTCACCACTCCTGGCGGAGCCTGCGCTTGCGCTCACCTCTACCCATGGGCTACCATTTCTGTCTGCCCTTATGCGCAATCGCATGGCTGCTATCCCATACGAAAACCTAGCGCTTCACTACTCGACCCATCGCAATGTGACGCCGAGCGACGTCATGCTGGATGTGCAAGCGCTTTACAGCCTCATTGTAGAAGGAGGTACGTGGCGCGGTTGGCAATGTATACAACTGAACAGCATGTTTGGTACCGTGCTCAGGAGCTTGGGGTTTGATGTTACGAGCACGGCTGCCAGAACCAATACGGCGTGCCAGGATGTCGCCAGGAGTCCTGACTACAAGGGCCCGAGCTACAATGCCTGGTGAATTGTGTTCTTTCTCCCGGCGGTCGGATCGACCCCAACAAGCCACTCAAGGCCCGTGGAACCTAGGACAAACAGCGATGGGCAGAGTGTGTGTCTCCAGGCTGTCTTCTGGAGACGTGGGTACACGAGTTTGGCTGACTTCTGCACCTCTTGCCAGGGATCATCTGGTCAACCTCGTGACGCTATCATCACAACGCTACCTCGTTGACGTTGGCATGAACGCCCGCGGCCCCATTGTGCCTCTGCCTCTCATCTCCGGCACCTCCACGTTCTCCGTCTCTCCACGCAAGACTCGTCCTGCTGCACGGCTCGATCCCGGAGCATACGACCTCGCACGCTCTGAACATACTGTGGCGACTTGAGGTACGTAATCGTGAGGCATGCCCGTGGACCCCCACCTATGCTTTTCGTGAGATCGAGTTCTTGCCCGTGGACTTCGAGATGATGAAATGGTATACGGCCACAAGCCCACTGAGCTGGTTCACGCATAAGATAACGCATAAGATACTCGTGGGGCGGATGATCTTGGACACGCAGAGGGAGGAGATCGTTGGAGATGTAACGCTTTTTGAAAGAATACTGCGGAAGCAAATTCACGGGGAGGTCAAATTGGAGGTGGGATGCAAGAGCGAGAAGGAGAGAGTGGGACTGCTTCAGGGGTGTTTTGGTATCAAGCTTGGAGATGTCGAACGGGAAGGTATCATGGGAGTGGAATCCCAGATCTCATAGCACCTACGAAGTACTCTTCGAAATGCCGCGAGTAATATACATATCAAGTTTCGACTTGAAACATAGCTCAAAGTTATCGCTCGAGAGACGGAAAGAGGGTGTGCACGCATTAGTAATACATATCAATTACGGTCCAAGGCAATGCATATGGAATGAGTGATTTCTAAGATTGGCTGATGATGATCATGGGGTCCCGCCCTGCATAGGCAATAGGATTGATGGGAAGGGTCCAAATCCTCCGCCCTCGGGTACTAAAATATTTGACGCCCGGCCCGCAAAGCTTGCCCGATTGCTTCAGCCTCATATACCCGCGCCAAGGTGCAACGTTCGCGTACTACCCTTGTTGGAATCTGCTGCAGCACACTGTGTTGTAGCTACCCCGCAGGTGGCAAATTAGCATGGGCTTCACATGGTATATAAGTAGCCTTTGCTTGCGGGGCCGAGCCTAGATTCTTCTCTTCCGCCAACAATCACTAGATGTACGTTGTACATGCCGCATTATCAACCTTGTACGCGTCGAGCTGCAACACTTTCAACAACGGCTGACACGCAGTAGCGTATATTGTCCCTAGTAAAGAAGCGGTGGGATATGCTCGATCAAGGAAACGATCATGCCCTATCTCTTAGCCTCTCTATCCTAGAGCTTTTCTTTTTTTTTGTGATGAATGCCAATCCGTACACCGGCAATAGGGTGTCGGTCAGCATGACAGCAGCTCTGATAGAACGTATAATGTTTCACCCTTGACATACCCTCGAGGCTCAATCCGTCGATGCATGACAGCCTTTGCTTTGATCGACTGCTTCAGGTTTCCTGTGGAAAATTTCTTCAGGGGGGGCAAAGGGGGAACTGAGGGTTGATATCGATCCTTCAGATCCGGGGTCCCTATTTTCTCCAGCTCATCTGTGCCGTTCACGTAACACATACAAACCGAAATCAACAATCATGCTGCTAGCCCCTGTCGAAAATGCTGCGCTCCCAAACTCGGTGCCGTAGGCCGGGTTCCAGCCTTTGTTTCCGACTGCTGCTTCGTCGAAGTGAGTACATATGAGTTCATGCCATCGTTTAAGAGAGGAAAGGCATTTGTCACGCGCTCTATAACTCTGAGGAAACAGCCATCGAGGATAGCCTTTGGCCAACCCTGGTAAGACCTTGTTGAACGCCCAGAAGTCTTCAACGAAAGTGGGGTGCTTCAAAAGAAGACTTTGGCCACACATGGCCTCAACAGCTGCGGGAAACAATCCTGCTTGGGAAACTTGACCATTACGGGCGTACAGAGTCAGTATGCAAAAGACGCTCGGTCAGATTCGTCGTAAAGCGCCTAGCGAAAGGCTTCAAACCATCGCCTGTTAAGAATGTTGACACCGACGAGTATGTGAGATATTCGATGCGGAGATGCGGCGGAACTTTACTGTGTGGGTGCGGTTGCAGATGATGACCAGAATCGTCATCCATCCAAAAGGCCAACGCGTCCTTCGGCATCTTGCACATGTTGTGGACAGAAAGAGCTTTGTAGGCTTTGTTGTGCAAATCTGGCTCCTTCCAGATAGCTTGTATGATCTCGGAACCCGAGATGAGGTACAGATCCGTAACCAACAGTCGAAGTCGAGCAGGAATATGTTTGAATCGAGTACTTGACAACATTCTGATATTGTGGAGACAATCAGACAGACTTGCATCCAGAAGATATGAATCCAGACGACAGTTGCAGTCTTGCGTCGATTCGAACACTCATGACGGGCAAGCACATCAGCCAGAAGCATCGCTCCTGCAAGAACAAGCCCAAGCTCGCATAGTTAGAATGGTACTAAAGCTGCGTCTGCTTCATGCATGCAACTTCCGGCAAACTTGAGGGTTGACGCGGAGGCTAGTCTGCTCCGTTGCATGCATGATCCCAAGAAAGTAAGACTCTGCCTCACCAATAATCTTTTTTGCACTGTTACCACCCACCATTACCAAGACAAGCTGTTCCGGTGTCCCGCTAGCCAGCCAGAAATAGGGCCAGTAGAATAGGCTGCGCCGCACAGTCATCCTTACTGGCAGCTCTGCTTGCTGTCGAGTGAATCCTGTCAGAGAGGCACATATAGTCTTATCCATGTCCATAGGATTGAAGGACGCTTCATATTTGAGTCTCATATAAGTAGCGTTCAAGCTTAAAAAAAGTCAGTCGTTTCATTGGCCAGCTATCATTGCTTTGCAAAGAGCCCAATGTCCACAATGGCTTCAGCTTTGCCGGCCGCGCACATCAGTCCTGCGAGGATTGGCCAATCCACTTTCATGGTACGTCAACACGTGGTTTTGGAACACTCCAAATCGAGTATTTCTGACTTCTGTAAAGGGCCTTGCGTGGGGAAGCGTGGCCCTTACGGTACTCTTCTTTACCTTCCGTATCATAGTCCGATTGAAGGTCTTTGGCCGATTGCATGCAGATGATGGCTTGGTTTTTTTTGCTTGGATTGTTCTCCTGATCAATACCATACTGTGGCAATTCGGCCAAGACGCCCTTTACGAGAACATTGCAGTGTCTTCTGGCCAACTTTATCCACCGCCGCCCGGTTTTGCACACGCAGCGGAACAGTACCTGCGAAGATCTGTCGCTGTGATCGTTTTCTTCTATACCGGTCTCTGGAGTGTCAAGTTCTCCTTTCTAGTCTTCTTCAAACGACTTGGGCATAATGTGAGGAATCAGCGTATAGTGTGGTGGCTTGTTCTGGCAATTACTCTCGCCTCGTATGTGACCTGTCTGGGTACTATTGAGTATTCCTGTCTTGCTTCTTCCTTCATGTATATTGAGAGTAAGTACTGGATCCCCTTAGACATAGCATTGACTAACTCACATCAGCCCATTGTGCGATGACGTCAGGGCCAGTCAGATATCAACGGGACACACTGCGCAGTAATATGATTCTCGATGTTGTCACTGACGCTTTAAGTCCGTTATACCCTTCGAACTTTCCCTTGGAGCTGCCCGTTGACAATGCCTACCAGTCATCCTCGTTCCCATCAACTTACTCTGGAAGGTCCAGCTGAGTTTTCGAAAGAAGTTTGCTTTAGGCGGCATCTTCTGCATCACAGTTATTATCATGGTTTTTGCTATCATACGCGCAATCGTGGTGAGCTCCTATAGTCAAGAATTGGATGAGACATGGCTTTATATGTGGAGCTCAATCGAACAAGCAGTCTGTAAGTTAGCTCTGCCCTAGTTCCTCAATATGGTCCTTGGCAGATTCTATGGGCCTTAGCAGACTGTTTCGCACAAGCTTACAATTTGCTCTTCAAACAGCCATAATAGTTGCATGTCTCGCCTCATTTCCATCCCTTTTCGAGAAATCCGAGCGTGCTAAACACCAACGCCTCCCGGATGGCAATGCCGAGGGTCATTCTGATGCCACCTCCCGCTATATCTTCTTCTTCAGCAGAAAGAGCAAAGCATCCCAGGAGAGTCCATCTGATATCGTTATGAACAAGACGGGGCAACAGCAGGCCTCTACCATGACGCACGGGAGCAACGGTTCCTCGGCTCTTTGGAACCAGCACCAGAAGCCATCGTTTCACTCGAGCGAACATATTCCTCCAATGAACAAAGCTCACATCGACGTTTAAAATTTGGAGAAGCTGCGGGACTCCAGTGGATTTTCCGACTGGATTGAGATGCGGATGGCGTGGGGACTGTTATGAGCGACGTGTAATGCCGCTGATCTTAGGCGTATGTGAATTCCAAAATGGCAAGTCACTCATTTAACCCCAAAGCAGTATTTTCTTTCTCATTTGTTCCCTCTATTCTCATTCATTCCCCAGCCCAAGGATGCTCCGGGCGGTCGAGGTCCGCCCCAGCTCTGATGGCTTGCAGACTCCTTCCAAGGCCACGCGTTCCTCGGAGTAAACTGCACTGAGGGTTGTGGCTTTGGCACAAGGGATGAGGATGAAACTTGCCCAAAGAAGGGAGCCAGAGAACATCTGCTCAAAAGCCCCATTGTTCCTTAGGAAGGATGGGATCGAGTTCGAAATCAAAGCGCTCGTGAGATAAACGCGGTTTAAAGATGCCAATTGAAGAGCTTGGTGACGGAGATTCCATTGCACGAGTGGGTAAACAAAGACATCCCCAACATTGGGCAGGCATGGGTCCACGATCTTTCCTTGTCACAAAAGCGGTCGGTCATCAATGTCTCTCTTCTAGAGGACATGATTCCACGATTTTTATTTTCCTGCAAAGCTGCTGCGGTAAATATTCATGTCCCCAAGGAAACCAGGCCTCTTGTTTCCCTCTTCTTCCTTTGAAGGCAGGAAACCATAGGGCCTCGTTATTTGAGAGATGACGATCGTACCATCTTATCTGACACATAAACCACTCTCCGCGAATGTACCATTCGGTCATCTCGGCACGTTACTGCTGGGCGCACCCTATCCCACCTTCTTCGCGGAATTCTGCTTCGACGCCGCCCGCACCGTCATAAGCCTCACATCGAGTGAAACCCTTCAAAAATTCACACACATCGACTACCAATTACCCATGAAGGAGACGCCTGGCCAAGCGTCGAGGACCGATTTCCGAAATCCCGTCCACCGGCCGTAGAGACATCGTCAAAGGAAATCTACAACACGCGGTATGCACCCCATGGGCTCTCCAATGCCGAACCATCTCCCACCTCCCCCCCCCGGCAGCACCACTCATCCCCTTTCCAGATTCTGGTACGACAGCGCCGGTCCCGTCTTCTACAACCAAGTCAAGCGTCTCCTCGGAACCGACTACCCCTACGTGCTGCCGTACACGGCCGTCGAATCGATCTCCCAATCCATCATGGATGCCGACTTCACCACCGACGCGGAAAAGCAGGCTGTGTCCACGAAAGCGAAGGATATCTTCGGCGGGCTTATTGTTTGGGCGGGCGGGCGAGTCGGATACTGCTGGAACGGGTGCGGTGGCGATTTTTTTGATCTTGTTTGCGTTGATTTTGGTGGTGGTTTGCTTCGATATGCGATAACTCATGTTTTGGAGAAAAAAAATCGATCGATGCGAATGCGTTCTGTTGAGCGTGGGGTGGTATCCCACTTCTCACGTTGTTTTAGCATCAACTTACCCTAGCACGTAATTGTTATCCATTTTCGGAAAGACCACTACACTTAAATAAGCATCCTGACATGAGCATCTGGCGTCTTGTACCCTAGTTCAGTTCCGCCCTCGACAGCAGCGTCGAGCATTCCAACCACACATCTTGCTTTCATCACAGCCAGCGCACACATCCACCGCTTTCTTGTCCGAACAATACCTCAAGAATCGAAGAAAGGACTTATTTCAAAAGGGTAACCTGCGTTGTCTCCCATCCTAGGTACTCGAAACATACCTATCCTTGCAGATATCTGTTCCATCTCTTGGAACGCCAAATAGGCGATGATTCCACGTTCTGGATATGCCTGATGAGTAGCAAAAAACAGTCATGGAAAATAGATGGCTCTCAGTGGTTAGATGAACACCCACTTATAAACGTGTGACGCTTTTGGAGATGAAACCGTCAATGTGTGCCACTGTTAGGGACTGTTAATGAAAAGCTCTGTGTCTTGAAGACTCTAGATCCGTGACAATTTGAGCGCAATCGCCTTGCAAACACTCTCGACCCGTGATATCTTCAGACATTATCTCTAAAGACACGTAACAGTCTTGGGTCAGAAGCCTCTTGACATGTGATGTCAAATTTCTGATAACCCCCAACCCGAAAAAATGCAACGATTTCAGGGACAAAGCCACTCAAAGCGCCTGAACTTCAGGTAGTATCCCCAACAAATGTACAAACTTTTTGACCTTCCGAAGGATCGATCCTAATAGATATACATCGTTTTCGGGGGAAGGAGCCACTCAACGTGCAATATCTTCAGGGATTATCCCCCTGGACATACCATATCGGTTTGCGTGATATCTGCTATTAAATCCACGCCGCGAACAGTGAATTGGATAAACCGGTGAATCGGATTAGTGAAGTAAAATAAAGAATCGACATGATAGATCGAATTGGGGAATCGGATCAGTGAATCAAAAAATATGTGAATCAAGACGGTGAATACTGCTGGCGCCACGCTAGCGAGTATATCTTCTCCGTCCGACCTTCATCGACTTCTTATCCGACCTACACATCTCCGACCTCGACCACCTCCAAGCTTACCCAACGCCCTCCAACCTGCAAATCTCCCGACCTGGACAGCCCCCAAGAGTACCCAACGGCCTCCAACTGACACAACTTCGATCTCGGCCGCCTTCAGAATTTACCCTGCATCTCCAAAGTACACATCTTGAACCTCAACCGTCCCCGCGAGTACCCAACGCCTTCAACAAAAACAACGCCAGAGAAACCACACAAGGCAAGCTTCCCCCGCTTCAAGCGTACCAGAACACAAAGAGCTCAACGCCTCCAGATGCCCGCCGCGAACCTCTTCAGCTTACCGGCCGAAATGATAGCCGAAATAACATCCCACCTACCCGCCGCCTCCGTCGCAAACATGCACCTCGCATGCCACTCCCTCCACGCCATCACCAAGCCCGCCCCGCCCCTCGACAAACAAGCCTGGCGCCGCTTCCACCAGGACTTCGAAACCACCGCGCGGCGCACGAAAGCGCCCATCAGGCTGGCTTGTTCGCGCTGCATGAAGCTGCTTCCGCCGGCCAGCTTCCAAGACAGCCAGGCGAAACGGAAGTGCGACAGGCTGGAGGGACGGGTGTGCTTCAAGTGCGGGGTCATGGAAGGGTATTACAACGTGCGGGACTTTCTGCACGGGAAGGAGGTGTGTTTTTCTTGCTTTGCGTGTCCGGAGCCGAGGAAGGTGGAGGAGGAGGCGGTGTATACGGACCGCGAGGCGGGAATGCCGGTGCACGCTGGGGTTGGTCGGGCGGACACGGGGAGCAAAAGGTGGTGCAAGGGATGTTGGAGGGTGGTGACGATGTATGTAAATGCGAGACTGGTCTGAAATGGTAGGGAATTTCTCGCTGCGTGGCCCGATCTGTGTGATCAAAGCTGCGAAACGGCGTTGAGATGGCGATTGAGGCTATGAGCATTGGGACAAAAGCGGGTCAACACGAGATGAGAGGCATTATATGGTAGAAGCAGCTTAATTCAGCCGGGCGGGAGGAAATGGACCGATGAATGTATTTTATGGAAGGAAAGTCGCTCACAAGAACAATCTGTACAAATGGGATAATAGGAAAATTCTTGTACATTAGACGATACGAAATGCTCTGACAGAGATGTGACAATCGAAAAGCTTGCAAGCGAAACGGGTTGATGCTTGTCACACTTGAGCCAAATGATACCCCCTAACGATCGATATCTCTGCAAAACTACGAGATCGGCAAACTAAGGGATGAGATCTTACTCCATTGATATTCAGCAGCAATTCAAAAAATACAGACGGGAGGAAAGATCAACGAGCAATAGCGCGTAAGACTGAAAGCGCAAGCACTGTGTGCAACGAGAAGAAATCATAAATTGTGAATTTGAAAGTCTTCCGCAGCAGTGAATGGGAGAAGTGAAGTACCAAAGCTGTCCTTCCCATCATTGAACCCCTTGAACCGAACTCTTCCTCCTACAGTACCCACACAGTCTCCGCATCAGACTTCAACGTTGGGGCAAATTTCTTCCTCCTGCACGTCTCAATTAGGTTGCATCTCCGATCACTGTTACTTACATAGGTGAGAGTGATGCAATGACCTATAGTCAATTCCAAACGGCAAACTAAATGAGTCTTATGTGAGCAGATCTTAAGCACGAATCGCGACATCACGCTAGAGCGAGATTCCAAAGCATGGGACCCAAAATGAGGCGCTTAAAGAAGCAAGGGTAAGAAATTCCTGTGGTTTTTATGTTCAGTGGACGAAGTGTTAATTCTGAGTAGCAAATCTCGGCTCCTGGAAATGCCTCCCGAGCTGCAGAGCATGATTGCAGGCAAGCTTGATGCCGTCTCTCTCTGCAACCTCAAGCTCGTCTGCAAGGGTATCGACACGTGGACCAAAGATCCGCCCAAGCTATCGGCTTCGGAATGGCAACAGTACCACTCGATTTTTGAGACACAAGCTCGCAGGCGCCGCAAGCTCCAGACATTCGGTTGCTCGGGCTGCAAGAAACTCTTGGACAAGGGGGTTTTCAGTGACGCAGCGGCACGCAATTTACTCAACAAGGGCCGCCTGTGCATCAGCTGTGCGATCCACAAGGGATCTCACGACAAGCGCAATTTCAAGGTTAATGAAAGAGAGGTTTTCGGATGTCGAGGGTGTGAGAAAGCTAGGCCGTTGGGCAAGGAGGACACATGCTTGGTGGATAAGACTCGTTGGTACGAGGATTTTCCCGAGATTGACCCTGGTAGCTTCCTTGCTTCGCGTGGGGTTCGATGGTGTCGTGGTTGCTGGACCATCATAGAGAGATACCGCTCGCTGGACAGGTCACTGTAACGGTGCAGCAAGCGAGGTTTTCTGGCTGACAGACTTGGCTGCTGGTGGGAAATTCCCTGGAATGAGCATTTGCGTTGGTCGGAGCCCTTGCGGATCGGCCTTCGGAGGATCAATATGCAACTCGAATGTGTTCACTTCGATTGCCACCTTTCTCCAACACAGCAAAATTGCAGCAGACTGAGTCGCAAAAGAGCATGCGAAGTCTCAAACGAGGTTGTCGTTCAGGTATTCAATGAAAGAAATTCTGATTCTGGCCTTGGGAAGATTATGCAGCCGGTTGAGTGATATAAATTGGCGTCTAAGTCTTTGCAGTTGTGGCAATGAGACCGGGTTTGCAGGTAATTCGATGGTGCCCTCGGCTATTGCAAGCTCCCCTCCTCCATCGCCCGGGTGATCCTTCTGCCATTCCATAATCACGTTCAATACTCCCTGCGAGATCTTGTCAAGCTCGTAAAGGTAATCTGACTCGGTGGCGGGTTTCTGCGATGGTAAATGAGCTTCTTTTTATTGTACCTGTGGGGAAATTTGCAACCCTACCATCACGGTGGCCGGATTCGGCTTGACTGTTTTTGCTTTGCCCTCGGAACCAACCATAGCGTCCCATATATCCTGGCATGGTGGAGCCTCGTCATCGTAAGGGACCGTGAAGAGCGGACTGTCCCACCTCGTCATGCCGTTTGGCTCCTCGTACCTATAGACCAGGTTGTCGAAGATGTCCACCGGATAGCCATCGTCTTTGCTACCGCTTTCAAGGATCCTCGTGTTGATCTCTCGACATGAACTAATGGGCGTTCCTACGTGGACCTTTAGGTTCATCAGCCTAAGTCCTATGAGTCAACGCTTGAGCGAATGCTGACCACGCAGCTTGGGGTGTGCACAGCTTTTGCTTCGCAATACAGCTGATAGCGGAATCCCTTTATGTAGTTCAAGCTATCGGCGATGACGACGGTATCCTTTCCCAAAGCTCGCTTCACCGCGGAGTATTCGGTAGCGCGGGCATCCTTCTCCGTTCGAGCCTCTCGGTAGACGTGGCGATCGAGACCAAGAGACTGATGATTGATATGGCAGACTTTCAGGCGGCTGATTCGTGCATCTGAAGAAGCTTGTATCTTGGACTTGAAGGATTCGACCAGCTGATTGGAACGATAGGTCTTTCCTGACGCAGGGTAGCCTGAGATGAGGATCAGCTGCATCTGTCAGTGATGCGTGCGAGTCAAGAGATGGCAAGTCTACGTACAGGCATTTCCGGGTGATTGCTCTATGTCACCATAATGTAGGTTTCTGCGCGACGTTGGTGATGGTGTTGTCTTAGATGATGGGAATGTCACAGAAATCTCATGACCTTGACATGCCCCGCTACGTCAGCCAAGCCCTGTCAAAAGACCCTGGTTTCTGCCCCACCTGCCCCTCGCTTCTGCGAGTCAAAAGTAAACACGCCCGAGCATTAATCTCTTTCCTTTCTCTTTCCCATTCTTTCTTGCCCTCACTATTACACCTACTTACGGAACACAAAACAACTTCCATCTTCATCACCACCACTCTACCAATCTTCCCAATCCCTACCTTCAACACCAAATATGTCTGACAACCAAACCTCTTCTCTCAAATCGTACATCGACTCTGCCACTGGCACGGTTCAGAGTACCTTGGGAAGCCTCACCGGCAATACTGCTGACCAGGTTAGTGTTACAATCTTCCATGTCCTCGAGGGTTTCTTTTCCGCTACTGTACAATTTCCCCATGTAACCCACGAGTCCGCCAAAGATACTGTCTATTCTGTCCCTTTTTCGGTCATCACTCTTAAAGGAAATACTATGAAATAACACAGCTGACACTTTCTGTAGGCTAAGGGCGATGTTACCAAAGACCATGCAGCAGCCGAGAAGGATGCCTCCCACACCATCGGCAAGATTGGCCCGTATGCAGTATCCTCCTCTGGCGGCATCTCATCCGACGACCCACGCCGTACCGAGGGCAGCTACGACCAGACCATGGGCTCTGCTAAAGAAGCTGTCGGCGGCTTATTTGGTGCCGAGGGGTTAAAGAAGGAAGGCCAGCAGCAGAACGCTCAGGGAAAAGGTACAGAAGCTGAGGGCCAGCTTTCAGACTACGGCCATGGATTGAAGGACCGCGTTGGTGGTACGGTTGGAGGAATAGCGGCTGGCATTACAGGGGATAGTGAGAAACAGTGAGTCTACTTTCCGTATTGATTTTGTCTCAATTCTATCGAAATTCGGATTTCAGGACATGTCTCGACGGGATCTTAGTCTCCAGACCTGTCTTGTAGCTTGAACTCCATCTTCAAATCAAAATGCTGACACTGAAAAACGAAGGCAAGAACAGCAGTTGAAGCATGATGATGCTAAGACGAAGCAGAGGAGCGCTGAGCACGATATCCAGAAGCAGGCAGATGCTTAGGCGAGCGACATGGAATTGCACGCTGAGACGATGAAGGAACCTACATGAATGAATGCGGCGGGAGCGTTATACCAAGCTAGATTAAACATTGCATACGGAACCCAGAGAGCGTTTGCACACAGATTCCACCTTAGGTTCTCTATCCCGTGACCATTGTTAGCGTCCAACTGCCGTAATTTTTCCCAGAGACGAGTAAAGAACTCCCAATATCTACCTAAACACCCGAAAGGCAACAATGTCCTCTGATGAGGACGACAATCTTAATAATGCCATGTTTCAAGAGCCCGATGACTACTTCCAGCCCGAGGAGCCATATACACACACCGACTACACCCTGCTCTCTGGACAAAAGCTACGCCTGCGCCTCGTAGGGCACAATCCCTTGTGGGTACCTACACATGACTGACCCTTCGACTCCTCAACCGCCAAGCTGACCGACCTGCCATCCAGGGCCACTACCTCTGGAACGGCAGCCAAGTCCTCTCCACCTACCTCCAACAGCATGCCCCCACCCTAGCCCACGGTAAAACGATCCTCGAGCTGGGCGCAGGCGCAGGCCTCCCCAGTCTTGTGGCAGCCATACTCGGTGCCCAGAAGGTGGTCGTGACGGACTACCCGGATGCAGAGTTGATCGACAACCTCGCACAGAACATCGCTACCTGCTCTCTACTGCCGCAGCCTGCTACTACCGTTGCAGCTGAGGGATACCTCTGGGGCTCCTCCACCGAATCTGTCCTCGCACATCTACCGCTATCCCATCAAAGATTCGACGTCCTGCTATTAGCAGACCTACTTTTTAATCACTCCTGCCACAACGCCCTCGTGTCAACTATCGTTCATACGCTCGCTCGCACCGCTGACGCTCGAGCTCTGGTCTTCTTCACGCCCTACAGGCCATGGCTACTCGAGAAAGATATGGCGTTTTTCGATCTATGCAGAGACAAGGGCCTGGAGGTGGACAAAGTGGTAGAGGAGGTGATGGAGAAGGTCATGTTCGAGAAGGACGAGGGAGACGAGCTGCTGAGGAGGACAGTGTTTGGGTATGAAGTGAGATGGAAGGATCTCATTGAGACACGACCATAAGCTGGGTCCACTTCAAACCCTGGGACTGTGCTATCATTCAGAGGCTCTCCAGACTATAATGTGACCCAAGGGTTGGCCTTTATCATAAGGCATTTGGCTAGCTACGCGGAGACACCACCATGCTGGCTTCTAGCCCAGGGAATCAAGCGTTCCATGCTTCAGATCTGGGCTGAATGATACTCACTACTTGGATGCAACCTTCCCCTTACCGCGAGGACAGCGCTTCATTTTGACCTTTCGTGAAACATGTGAAGGGCCCACAGTTACACATCATCTACCCACGCTCAGCTCTGCCCGGCTTCGTGATACTCAAATACCATCTAAGCTTTTGCCACAGCATATACGCGTTGCAGCCAAAGAGATATACATCCCAACACAGCCATAGTCCAAATCAGACCAATTGAATTGCAAAATGGCAGCCCTAGCTCGGTGTATATAGTCTTCCTCTCCTAACTGGCAATAATGTCTATACAGCCTTTTCATGACAACCTCGGCCTAGCGTTGCATCACAGGTAATCAATTCTTACTCAAGCCTCCGACAATACTTACAAACCATGGGTCATACAGGAATAAAAGAACCGCAGCCAGCCAAGGACAAACCAGAGCGACTCGTTCACAATACCAAAACCCATTATTACCCCACCAGTCTTCCAAAAACCTCAGCCTCGCCTCTCCAAATCCCGCCTCACGAACCTTCACCAAAGACACCACATACGCACCTTTAGATTTCCCCTGCCACAGGACCATTCCATTCTGAACCCTCCGACCCCGGCGACGCTGCCAACTTCGACGACGGCAACAACAGTCGACTCCAGCAGTTATTGAAAAGAACCTGATGCGTCCTCGGTGCGCTGATCGAGCCGAGCAATCTAACATTCAGGTAGCAAGGTGGGATCGCCAGAACCAGCACCGGAATGGCCGGGGCTGCCTCCCCCGTGATATGAACGTTTTACGTTTGGGAAACCCGCTCGCTGTAGACAAGTAGCCGAATACGGTGGCACATATTCCGGGGAGGGACCTCGAGGGGTTTTCGATGCTGGTTGGGGTTAGGAGAAGCGGTCTTCGCTTCTTGATACCTAAGCTAGAAATTTCACAGTAGTGGTTGGGCTACCTGCGATTCTCAAGCTTTTCTTTTGGCTCCGCTGTTGGTTCTATCCTTACAAATACATTACAAGTGATTGGACAAGAGCAGTAGAAAGGGGATTCTGTTCGGCACCGTGCCCTGACTGTTTGCGCGTTAAAGCTAAGCTACATAGATATGTTACTCGATGAATTAATGCCAGCAATCGTACTTGGCCGTCAACAGCCAATAAGAAAAAAAAAAGAAAAAAAAGATCACGCCCCGTTCGTAGAGGATGTGCCCACCAGGGGCACCACTTCAAAATCACAGTCCAGCGATGCTCACCAGCCCACCGCCGCCCATTCACCAGCCAGCCAGTCATGAGAGAGAGATGAAGCAACCCCAACCTAACAGGACGAAACACCCGGCAGACAAACATCAGCACCGCCACTCCACTCGGAACAATCCACAACAACCGCCGTCCCGTTAACCTGCTCCGTCCCCGAACTGCCGAAGAGGGCAGCCGCGGCGCCACTGTCTTTGCACAGGTCGAAATTGACATCGACATCTGAAAGAAACCCGCAATCAGCGACTCCGATTCCCCATTTCCAACTCAGGATTCGAAAAAAAATAGGAAAACTCACTCTCAGCCTGCGCGCAAAGGGCATTCCCGTCGTCCGGGCACAGGTTGTTGACCTTGACCACGATCTCGTTCGCGCCGGCGTATTCGGGGGTCAGTTTCCAGCAGACGCCGCAGGCACCGCTTGGGCCGGAGCCCGGGTAGCCGCCGTAGACGGCCTGGGAGACGGCGGCGTTGTAGCCGGAGCTGCTGTACCAGGCGCAGGATGTTTTGCTGGGGTCGTCGCAGGGGGAGTATTGGGTGAACGACGCGGTCGAGGCTGCGGCGCTGTTGCTAGAGGGGCCGGAGTCGGTGGCGCCGGTGCCGGAAGCGGAGCCGGTATCGGAGCCGACGACCTGCGTGGCGTCCCTTTCCTGATACTGGTAGCCGTATGGGCGATATCGCTGGGCGTTGGCGAGGATGGCGAAGGCGGCTGTTAGAGTGTGTGTGAGCCGCATTGTGACACCGAGACAAAGACTGAGACCTGACGAAAGAAGGGAAGGCGGCTGCGGAGGCCGAGAGAAGAGAAACGAAACCGAAGCGCAGCTGTCAGGAACATTTTTGCGGCTTCTGGGAGTATCTTATAGACAATAGAGAGATGTGTAAATGCTACGAGTGAGCCACTATGGAACGTATCGTGCAGAAGCTCAAACGTCTCGTCTGTCCCTGGACCCACGGACGATGGGCATGTATTCCATCGCTTTGAACCCACAATCAATGGGGGTTTCATGAACCGTCCCCTTTGACTTGGACATATGTAAGATTTGAAAGGTTCTAACGCGACAGCGCCATGAGTATCTAAGTCCACAAGCCAATTGGAAGTCGACCAACCACGAAATTCTTAGCCGCGAGAGTTGCCAGATTGCTGGGTACCAAATCGTGAAGGCAGAAGGCGATATTTCCAGTTGACTTAGCACTAGGAAAATATCATCTTGTTGATTAAGCGCAAGTGTCTCAGTGGACGCGCTTATGGAAAGTTCGAAGAAATAGGCCTAATGGCGCCTATACAGCAAGTAAATCTTCCCGAATATTTTGGAGCGGGAGCACGTAGAGAAATGAAACGCGCGCTGCTTGACGATCTTGGTAATGAGACGTACTCTCGGAAGGAAGACGAGATATGACGATGTGAAACAGTGGTCAAAGAGCAAAACGTGGGGCTGCTTGCGCAATGGGCAGCCTTTCCCATACCGTCTCTCTTGGACTAGACTATTGTTTGGACGTGCTCTTGGATACTCACAAGGATGTTGCTCATCGATCATACCAGAATTCGGAATCTCTGGGCCGCCTTCCGGTGCCTACGTCCAATAGTTTCCTGAGACGTGCTTTGCGAGCCCGTCTTGTGCACGACGAGCAATAAAACGAAGGTTCGGTCTGTGGGATGAAACAGTGGCATCTAGCCGAGACTGCACTTGGAATAATATGGTATATCAAGTGTTTCCTCAAGACTAGACACGGGGCAAACCTCATTTCCAGATCAATGTCCGGTCAACGACACGGGTCAATCGGTTCAAATTGTCTGCGCCATTCCAGTCAAGCGATGCCACTAATTCATCGTCGCATTCCCTGTATAATTTCGGAATCAGCATGACACCTCGGAGGAAAGTTCATGGGTCATAGAACAACTCTTGCAACCTGAACGGCCATAACAATGAGAAGGACAATGCTCCGAAGACAGACACATACATTCTTGAGGATACTCCAGCTTCTCGATCTGGGCTTTACCGTCAGTCTCCACCATCAAGCAATGGTTCTTCTCGATAAGGTCCCATTCCTTCGAGTTGTACGTTGAAGGTTCGCTGGCAACGATCACATGGCTACCATGATCTTCGGCCTTTTTGTGTGCGAGAGGATTTTCTTTCCCGTCAGGGCTACCATTCCATTAGCATGTACCATCGCAAAGGCAATGCAGCGCCGAAAGCCGCCTCCACTCACTGATCGGGATATTTCCTGTTCAATGTAACGCCTGCCTTGGTAGAATAGTACAGCGAAGGTGGCTGCTCGGTCGCATGATTCCGAAACCGGAAAGCAACAAGCTGGCTGCCATCAGTCGCTGCCAGGTTCAGGCTGTTGGGTTCTGCCTTGTCTCCAAGTTTTTCTCGCTGCAGCTTCACAACGGTGCCAACCGCCTTTCTCATGGCATCTCGCATCTGCTTGACGGTGTATTGCTGTTCCCAGCTCTTCCGGCCTTTCCCATCTGTAAGGTATGTGATGTACAGTGCCGCAAAATGTTCAGAATCTGTCGACCCATGTACATTGCCGTACGAATCATCGTCCATTAGATCGGCCATGCCACGGCAGATCTTGGAGAAGTCAGAAATTTCTCCATTGTGCATGAAGGTGTGTCGACCGAAGACAAAAGGATGGTTGTTGACCGCAGTAACAGGGGTGGCTGTAGCAGCACGAATGTGAGCGAAGACGGCTTTGCTAGCTGTGTTTGCACAGATGCTGCGGAAGTCGGTGTCATGGAGAGGAGGCTGAGCGTTCTTGTAGAGGCCAGGTTGCTCTGCAGTTATACCATCGCTGTTGAACTCTGCCGCGGTCGCCGTGTACCAAGCAACCCCGAAACCATCGACATTGAAGAGGCGGTTGCGAGCTGTGATCTCATGCGCCGTGGTGATCTCGTTTGGGTCGTGGGAAAGCAGCTTGGGAAGATAGCTGTGATGCAGGGTTAGCCTCAAGAGCTCAGAGTTGAGTGATACACGAAGAACATACTGCTCATGAACTTGTTTAGCGAGAGAATGAGACTAGCGGATACGACGAGTCAGCTACTGCTTGCGTGCAAACGTTCTTGATTGTCCAAAAATGCGTGACACACGGGTGCTATCAAAACATCCTCCAGAAGGCATTCCTCGCTCTCTGAGACGTACGCGAACCATCCGTAGTTCCAATCAGCGGGGGACCTCGATTGTTTAGAGCTCGAGGCGTTGAACTTACCGACACATTGTTGGGAAAGCAATTTAGCTGATATGATCGATTGATGGGTTGAGAACTTGAGGGAGGAGGGGTTCTAGATTCTCACACACTCTACACAATTAGATGCAGTGGTTCGGCTCGGTCCGAGGGTCTTTGCCGAGACAATTAGCGTTTGGTTCACCAGTTCTTAAAATGCGCAAATTTGAACATTTCTTCAGGGTTTAGATAGAAAAAAATACTTCAACAGCAATCTGTTTGATTTTCACATCTAAACATCTACCCTCTTACTGAAGGCTGGGTGTAATAGGTACCGAAAGGGGTTCGCGGTTTTCTCAATGCCAAATACACCTGTACACGCTGAAATCCGCTGGGAGCTTATCACAAGCGTTTTACCAGCAATACGCATTGACAAGATAGCTTAGTGTGCCTGCATATTTACTCAAGCTTGTTGGAATACATGAGTTGACAGCGCTTTGTTAAGCAAGAGCCAAAACGACGACCTTCCTCGCAGTCGCTGTCATCTTGAATTGTGTTTCGTTGAGGGCTATCCCAGCTCGATGGCCTATCCGTGACAGCGATATCTTCGCCAAGGTGCCGGCGTTCGCGATTGTCATAGCCATTCCTGACAGCGGCAGTGATGATGATGAATCAAAGGGCGTAGCCGCGTAGAGACTCATTTTCGTGATGCGCAGTATAAGTCATTCTCGCTGACATCAGTGTCGATGAAGGAATGTCGGGAATACTTGACGCCTTTGGGCTCTCGGCCAATGCTGTTGCGATCCTCCATCTCCAACATAAATCCGGCTTTCTTTCTTTTGACCAGTCGTAGACACTTGAAGCTCTCGAACCGACGTTCCGGACCGAACCTGCTGAGGATGGGGAGCTCGATGTATCCACATACATCACATTTGCGCGTACAAGCAGGGCATTCTTCTTCTCCTGACTGGACGTTATTCTCCAGTCGTGTACCGCAATGTAGACACGTCATATGAAGGGTGCGGATCCAGCGCTCTCGTTCCAAGGATCGAGCCCAATTCTCCTGTTGAGAATCCCGAAATATTGGAGAGTAGCAGAACCTCTTCGGCATATGAAGCCAACAATGCCGAATTTCTGGATCGCTTTCTGTCATATTCAAGCACTCAATCCCATATCCCACATCAGACCCAGGTAAGCCGAACATTCTTTGATGATGTGTGCGTTTGCAGAAGGCACAGACGAGCCTTTGAGGTAAAGGAACGCCTCTAGCCCTCGAGTCTTTCTCTAACAGACACTTGACTCTCCACATTATACACCGGTGGAGCTGTAGCCTTTTGACAGTGGTGAGATGACGCAGCCGCTGGTTGGTCATTCTAAGGCAAATGAGCGAGACAACGTCCAGCATCCCAAAGATGTGTCGAATTATTTCTAAAGGAAGCATTTCAAGCGGACAAGAAGCTTCAGGTATTTGGACATCCTTAGCCCGCAGTGTTGACTCGGTGACCTGCGTAGCTTTGTCTTGCGTCGTGTCCGAATTCGTTTCCCATACAGACTTCTCATCGATCTCTTCCTGTTCGGCGTAATCCAGTAAACATTTTCGTGAGTCATTTCGAATGATGCTTGCATCTGTAACATGGCGTCGGGAAAATCTCCGCATGAGCGACAGCATTTTTGAGAGACCAAGCAGTAATACACTGACGAATTTGGTCAGGAAATGCCGGAGGATCTGGCTCTCGAGTCACAGTATCTGTAGAGGTTGCTATTCGGTTTTAATGCGAACTGTCGAATGCTCTTTGGCTCAAAGGGTTGAGGGCTTGAGATTGAAGGGTCCATTGAATTTTGGACATTGAATTTGAGGGAGTTGTGGCGCTCAAGGACTCTTGCGCTTGCCCGGGAAAGCTTGACCTGCAACTCTCAATTTTCAAACCACCGAGCCAGTGGAACTTAAGGAAAGGTATTGGCGAAGCGAACGGGGTCCTTAGACTCTTCGATCATGGAGTCGACCGAGAGGACTAGTGGAACGCGGCAGCAATGGAGTCGAGCACCAGTTGAGCCGTCCGGTAACCTATACTAGTATTGGTACTCCAAATTGAAATCAGAAAGAAACAAAAAGCCACAAAGAGGTCGTAAATGATGCAAGCAATCTGCTTAAATCGAGGTAATTTCAGCTCCGACTTCCTACCTGCGCTGTATTGTAGAAGTACAAGAACCCACGACATGCTCACAGTAAGCCAAACACCTACCGGCAGTGTTGCAAGTATTCGCTTCATCCACAGTCATTACGAAAACAGTCCGCATCCTAAATCCAGCTTGTGCTTTGAATGGACCTAGAGATTCAAAAAGAACGCAAAGGTCATGGTAAGGCTCGCCGGCTTGGTCCCCAAGAGCCTTAGTTTGCCCCAATGGTCAAAGACCCAAATTGTCTAGGTGTAGATACTCTCCCCCCCCACTTTTTAACCAAAAAGGGTATTTCAATGCTTGAATCACATGGAACGAAGGCGAAAGTAGCCTGAGGGAAGGTTACTGTTCCTGTAGGGAGCACATCTCTCCTGGGTGCTTCTGATGGCCTGTAGTGCTTGCGTCCCTCTTACTCTTTGCAGGATTTACGAGTAGACGTCGTCCAAACCCTCCCGAATCGAGGCTTGATGACTGAGCAGAAGGCTTTGTCGACTTTCGGGATCCCTTGGGCTTAGCAACCTCCCTGGGAATTCCATGACGACGGCGACGCCGGGTTCCTGAATAAGACCACTCGAGCCACTCAATTGCAGGGTATGTAAGCCTTGGCGATTAAGTAAGCCAAATGTGGCAAGTTGGCCAACTTTCCTGAACAAGCAACGTTGTTGAAAGCAGAAAGTGTTTTTCCTGGATGGCAGCTGCCCTGGCATGTGGCTCGTCGGCGACTTGATATGAGATTCAAAGCAAGGTTCTCGAAGGGGTGTCAGGGGTGATACCACTTCTCTTTGTTTTATATATGAGGTTGCATCATGAGAAGAATGATGTACATACAACAGTGCAAAATCAAACGAGGTTGTCCACTCTGCGCAAGACACCAAAAACAATGCTTTGCCAACGCTGAAACAAAAATTGTCCTCCTGGTATACCAATGCATTCCTTGTCTTCAATACTTTAACGCCCGCGCCCAGATACAAATAGTGGCACAAGCAATCCTTCCCGCTGTAATGATCCCAGGATAACTCTTTCGAGGCAGTTTGGTTTTGCGATTTGCAGACACACTCTATCCTTCATTTTCGATCCATAAGGGTTTTTCATTTGTGTCCAGTTCTTGATGTGGAGTTCGAGCCATCCGGAGGTATCCGCCTGTAGAAGTCGAGATCGGTCCATGCGAGGAGCTCCGAAATCGGACCCTTGTTATGCAGGCTCCTTCTGCGTAGAATATCCAATGATGTTACAACGCCACCTCGCCCATATCTCTCATCAAACAAGCCATCTGCGCTCTCTTCGCCGCCTCCGCTATCAGACAGAAATCCTTGCTCTTGCCTTGACTGGGATCCTGCCCATACTGCTGTGCTTGCCCTGGTTGTTGTTGTTGTTGAGGTTGTTGTTGTGATTGTGATTGTGATTGGAGTTGTGATTGCGAAGTTGGTGCTTGTGATTGCGGTAACGAAGTTGAGGTTCGGTGTCGATGTTGTGGTTGTGAAGGGAAGTCTTGGGAGGGTTGGCTGGAGGGTTGACTGGCGGAAGGTGAGGGTAAGAGTGCGGAGGATGAGGAGTATGTGCCGGTGGTATTCGAGGAGGCCATGGAGGTCAAAGTGGGTTCTTGTGACTTTCCGCTGTAGGGGTGGAGAGTTGCTGAAAAGGTTGGAAATGGTAGGGGCGCTCAGCAGGCTTGGTCTTATGGCGAAAGTGTGTCACGCGCGTGCGTGGGAGTGGCAATCAGTATATCCTTCAATCATGAGTACTTTTTGATACTCGTGGAATTGGAAGCTGCGGGCGGAGGAATGAAATTGAAGGATTTGAAAAGGTGTGTAAGGTAGAAAGAGAATGTGGTTATAAAAGCTTTGTTGAGCAAAGCAATAAGACTTACCTAGACAATGAGCATTTGCCTTTCAATTCCAGGCGGAATTTGCGAAAGCCGGGGATACCTTAGACCTCGGCCTTGCACCCCACTATCTAACTAATGTACCCCACATTATAGGGCTGCAAGATCGAGATCATCGTGGCTCTCATTTCGTGGAGATGCAGAGTAATCCAACTACATTACTTTGCTATAATTATCAGCTAATGGTGGTTGAAGAACTATTGGCTATGCTGGGATATGCTAATGCCGGGAGCAATAACCCGACCAAGCCCGAATGACGGATTCGATCTATGGCGGTTCAGGCCTTTCCCAAAATCAGTCAATGTCTAAGCATGCGGTCTGATAACGTCAAGATCATAGCATTCGTATGTAATTGCCTGTGTCATGTTAGCATCCAGTACACCGCTGTAGACTCATCTGACTAAGAGCCAAATTACGTACCTGGAAATTGCCCTTGTCGGCCATCTAGACGCCCCGTCCACCATTCATTCTCCGTGGCCCCTTTCTCTATGATCTCTATGATATCTCCAGTCGCAAAACTCAGATCACCTGCCGCTTGTGCTTCGTAGTCATATAAGGCCTCAGCTCGATCAGCGACTGCGGGTGCTCCAGCCAATCGTGAAGGCTTTGGCTTTGGTGGAGGAGGGGCTGCTCCCTTGGCCTTGGCTGCTGCTCCCCAAGAACTACCGGTGCTGTTCGCGCGAGCCATGGAGCTGTCGCCATTAAGGCTGGGGGATCCAGATGCATTGTATGGTGGAGGTGGGTTCTCCACAAAGTCGTGGGTGGATCTTCTTGTTGGGGCGTCGGATGATTTCCTTCCTTCTATTGCCAGTCGGCTGCTTGGACCCTCCAGTGCCATTTTACTGCCAGGGCCGTACTTCGGGGGTCCAGCTTTTTTCGCTCCTGTTGTCTTGAATCTAACAATGGAAAGGCCTTCGGTCTGTTCTCGAATATCTCCCCGCTTCGCATCAAAAGCTTCTTCGATGTCGAGGGTAAGGTTGAAGTAGCCAATATCGATGCTTTGCATTTTCTCGTGAAGCGTGTAGAAAACGTTAAGTTGCATATAGTAGAACGACTGGAATAGCGGGCGTATGAATTCGCGTTCGAGCTGGAACAGCTTAGGCAGCTCGTCTTTGAGGAGGTCATTGAAGTAATTGAATTCTTGGGTAGCTTGCTCCGCATCGTTCTCGGCCTTGTATAGCGCCTTTTCATCCTTCAATGATTTGTCTTTCTTATCTTGAATCTTCTTTAGGGTAGCTCGGTGCCGATCGTAATCAAGCTGCTTGTGTGCTCTTTTCTGAAGCGACTTCTGCGCAACTTTTATGACGTTGAGAAGTTCGTCTGCAGGCCCTATTACCCTTGCTTGTATCATTTCCAGCTCCGGCGCCAGCGTTGCTTGTAATTCTCTAACAATGTTTTCATACTCCTCACACGCTTGGATACCTTCAGGATTCCCTTCCGGTATTATCGAATCCGGATCGGAGACTCGCCCTGATATTGGCTTGTAGATTTCCTGCACAGCTTTGGAGAACTCGATCTGGTGATTTAGCATGCCTGTACGATGGTAAGCCAGACGCGATGGAAGCGTTATGAGGGTTGCACAGACCATTGATGGCATCGAAGTATCTTCAATATTCAGCTTTAATTTATGGATGTTGGTAGCCAGATGAACTCACTTCTTGGATTCATCATGTAATTTCTTCGTCTCCTATGCCCACGGATGCCTATTAGTCGCAAGGACTTGCAGCATTTCATTGGGAGTGACATGCCTTCTCGAGCTCCTGAAATCGTCTCTCTGAATCGATGTAGACAGCGTCCTTGGTGTGCTCGCCCTATTGACCGAGGGTTAGACTCTAGCCAACGTCGTGGTTGGAATAGTCAAGTTGAAAATACGCACAACGTTGAATCTCTGCTTGAATGTTTGGGGCGCCTGGCAGAGATGACAGTGTCAGTATTGTAGGTACATTCCTCATCATCCGGAGATCTTTCCGTCAAATGCTTACCCGAACAGCTGCCTTCTGGAAACCCTTCAAACTCATTGTGCCCCGGGAATACAATCAGCTGGTCACAATCAGATGCACCGGAGGTTTCCCAATTCAAGTTCGACGGTACCGAGCAGCGGTCCTCGCGAGTTGTAGGTCTCTGACGGGCTGCGCACAGCTACGATCTCGTATGCAAGATGATGTATGCTCAGAGGCTTGGCTTTTAGACCATAGCGCAGCGAATACGTAGGCTAAGGGCGGTGAGGATAGTTCTGGTTGGAGAATCTGTACCGCTAGCGATGATTCTTTGTGATGGTGTACTTCATGGTAAGCTGCTCTGCCTGATAGTTCGGTAATCTCGAGTGCTTTCTCTTCCCGGTGACTTTGAGATGTGAAGAGGCTTGGCCTTCCGGATTCCCGATAGCGCGCTAAATAGACGCCGAATTTATGCACAAGAAATGTATAACACATAAGTTATACAACGACAAGAAGCAGCCTCCATACCTGCACCAGCTGACACTGTACTTTTAGTGATTTTTTTTGGCAATGTGACTGACCTCCAATATTGTCACGGTATGAATTTCTATGTAAAATGGCTCTTCGTCGCTCAACGATTTGATTGTTGCTATTTCGTGATTTCAGTGGAACTATGACGTTGAAAATCGTGCATGAGTTCGCAGAGTCTTTTCCCTCTCTTCTGATGTGTATCTCTTAGCATCAAAAAGCCGTTCTAGAAGGTTGTCGTCGTGGCTTAGGGTACCAGCTCGACTTGCTTCCTGTTCGGGTCGCTTTTTCATATTCGAGAGCAGCAGATTTCTCAAAAAAAAAAGGTCTACCACAAGTACTTAGGGTCTCAAGTTCCCAAAATTCGCTCGCAGCATAACTGTGTGATCATAACAAGGTGTACATAATACAATGCAAAAGATTGTTTTCAGATCTGATTGCTACTCGTATGTGAGGATGCGATGAACTCTTGGCGATCCGGAAACTAGTTGACGTAAGGCTGAAGGCGTTTGCTCGCTTTTTCCAGAAATGCGAGCACTGGCATCTATCTCACACCTACACCCATTCCTCGCACCATCGTAGAGCTCCTTACGATGGCAAAGTCAGCAAATGTAGCGTTGAGGCAAGTTTCACGCCTTTCATCAAGGCGGCTCTCATCCTCGAGCTCCTTCATCAGAAATGCGTCCCATTTTAGAGCAACCGTTGCAAATCAAGCAGCGCGTCGATGCTACGTCTCAGAGTCAAAGCCAGATAAGGCTCAAGTGAGCGTTGATACAGCCATCAGAGCAGACCAAAAGGCATTCACAGCTCAGACTGGTCTCCTACCAGAAAATGCAACGATGCCAGGAACAGGAATGTCAGCGGATGTCATGATGAGCCCGACGGCGGGTATCCTCAAGCAAGCTACAATTATGGACGAAGGAATACGACCAATTTATCTCGATATGCAAGCGACTACTCCTACGGATCCTCGCGTTCTTGACGCCATGCTCCCCTTCTTCACCGGCCTCTACGGAAATCCTCACTCAAGAACACATGCGTACGGATGGGAGACCGAAAAAGCCACAGAGCAGGCAAGAGAGCATGTAGCGAATCTGATCGGCGCAGACCCGAAGGAAATCATCTTCACCAGCGGAGCAACCGAGAGCAACAACATGAGCATCAAGGGAGTGGCGAGGTTCTTTGGAAGAAGTGGGAAGAAAAAGCATATAATCACTACGCAAACGGAACATAAGTGCGTGCTAGACAGTTGCCGCCATCTACAAGAGGAAGGCTTCGAGGTCACCTATTTGCCAGTGCAAAACAGTGGAGTGGTGGATTTGAAGGAACTGGAGGCGGCCATTCGACCGGACACGGCGCTCGTCAGTATCATGACGGTAAACAATGAGATCGGAGTCATTCAGCCAATGGAGGAGATAGGCAAGCTTTGCAAAGCCAAGAAAACCTTCTTCCACACAGACGGAGCCCAGGCTGTTGGGAAAATGCCAATCAGCGTCGACAAGTGGAATGTGGACCTGATGTCGATTTCCGCACACAAGATTTACGGACCAAAAGGCATGGGTGCCTGCTACGTTCGACGACGCCCCAGGGTCAGAATCGATCCCATCATCAGTGGAGGAGGCCAAGAACGTGGTCTGAGAAGCGGCACTCTTGCCCCGGCGTTAGTCGTTGGCTTTGGAGAAGCTTGCAGGATAGCAAAGGAAGAGATGCCGGTGAGTACTGAGACTCACACCAACGCTGCTTACTTTTACTGACTGTCTCTACTAGTACGACTCCAAGCGGATTCAAATGCTCTCCGACCGTCTCCTGAAGGGATTGCTATCCCTCGAACATACTTCTCAGAACGGAGATCCAGAACGTTTCTACCCCGGTTGCGTCAACGTTTCTTTTGCCTACGTCGAGGGCGAGTCTCTACTGATGGCACTGAAAGACATCGCACTGTCATCCGGAAGTGCATGCACGTCAGCATCACTCGAGCCCAGCTATGTCCTCCGAGCTCTCGGCAACAGCGACGAGAGCGCCCACAGCAGCATCCGCTTCGGTATCGGGAGGTTTACCACGGAGAGCGAAATCGACTACGTGCTTAAGGCAGTGAAAGAGCGGGTTACATTCTTGAGGGAGCTCAGTCCCTTGTGGGAGTTGGTTCAGGACGGCATTGCACTTGACAGCATTGAGTGGAGTCAGCACTAAGGGGTGGGTCCTTTGCATGTTTACGACTTGACGATTTTCGGGCATTGCGAGGTGTTGCCGCGGGCGTCTTGCTTCCGGTGGACTGCTTTCGACTTCCACGTCCGGGGACACCATTTAGCACAGCTTGAGGTACATGAGCAAGAGAAGAGCGGAGTCAGACTGTTCCTACAAACCCCTGCGACCTGTAATTCAAAGCATCATAAACATGAACAATCAATTTCCTTAGGCCTGAGCAAAGTCGGTAAATGGCTTTATTTCCTCTAATATGACAGTGTCCATCCCAGTCTATCAACGTGCAAAATCGCGCCTTCTGTTCACACCATGTTTCTCAGTCCATGCATCTCCAGGCTAGCCAGTGGACAATTCTCTACAGGCGTCTCTATAGGCGCCGAAAGGTTTGAAACTGTGCTCTTCTCCTGCCCCAAAAAGCGACGCTCCGGAACCGTCACCGCAAATCGCGTTCCAAATTAGCGATGCGGTTGGGCCATATTTAAGGGTGTGGTTCCCCAGTCCCCCGGCTCTGCTCCATCTTGGGCTGTTAAATCCAGAGCTGACTCCATCGCAATGCAGCATTTCGGCGAACTTTGGCTTGCCGTCCTACTCCAATTGTGTACTCTGACTGTGGCAGCACTACCGACAATTCCCATCAACGCCACTGATGGACTTGATCTGTTGTCCAATTTCACGACTTTGACTTCAGCATCCCTGTGAGCCAAAACCATCCCATCAACCCCTACTACATCCACCCACCGATCCTGATCACTAACATACCCACCCCCAGTTCCACCCTTCCTCCGGATCCCTACCGTACGTACATTTCGAAGCTAAGCCTTCGTCTTTGGTATCGAAATCGAGTCACAAGACAGAACTCCCGGGAGCAAAGGGACGATTCTACTCCCAACACCTGTCTTGCAACTCGAGGTGTCTGCGCCGAAGAAGCAATGCTGACGTCGAAATCTTTGTAGAAATCCGCGTCTACAACACCCCTACCAGTCTAATCCTCCACAACTACGGCCCAGCCATCGAGCGCGTAGACGTCCTTGATATCCTTCTTCAAGGGCAATCCGACGTCGTCGACGGCCTTGTGGCCAGCCATGGTAATGCACCAATCCAACGGTTGGCATTCACTCTCTGGTCAGGGGAGTTGTATATGAGAATCGAGCCGGGAAGGGGAGGACGTATGACGTGGTTGATGATGGCGCAGGCGTTCAAGGGGATTGCGCAATTTATGGAAGAGTATGGGTGGGTGGCGGTGAAATTCATGGTATTGGATGATGAGGCTGGCCTAGTGGGAACGGGGACGCTGGTCTTTTTTCGACCAAGGGGGGTTGGCGTGAATAATGGCTCGTCTCTGGTAGAGACATCGTGATACCTATCTGAAAACGAGAGGCAGGGTTTCAGGTCCTTCATGTTTGGCCTGCCGCCTTCGAATGAGCTGTACACATGTTTATAAGGCCTTCTGATTGCCCATCCTGTGCATACCCGTCTCCTAAGGATGCCTCACTGTCGCTTAGACGTCAGCAGCATATTATCAAGCGTTGATGGGGGCGGTGAGGGTTTTCGGCCAGTAACACCAACGATTAATTGAAATCTGATGATGTCATTAGTTTATAAGAGATGATTGTTTCGACCCATTCAAATTGTCTCATGTAATGCGTCATCGAATGTTAAACATGTGGAGAGTCCTCGAGTCAAAAGCTTGCCCGGTAAGGCTGAGGCAAGATGCCCCCGCGCGGCACCAATGCACAGTTGACAGCAAATTAATTCCCGGTCTCCTTGGAAATCATCGACTTTATCTTTTTCACCTGGTTGGCTGGAATGAGATACACAAATTAAAACAGACGATTATGTATCCTGTCCATCCCGCTCTTTGATGACTGACATCTCCCTTTTATCCGGTGGACATGTTCCCAACGTTCCCAGCCCTGCCGTGGCCGAAGTCGGGGCCTCACTCACGGATCTGCCACAATCTTCTCAAAGGCGCCCGACAAAGAGCAAAGGGACTGCCATAGAGACCTTCAAGATCTGAAAAGCTACTAGCCGTGTCCCTAGATTCCCCATTTTTGCTTTTTAAGCTTACCAAATCTCCGGGCCTCGTACCCAAGCTTTTTTCCTCTCGCTCGGGCCATTGTCCGCTGAATAATGCCATAGAATTCTCGCTTCCTGGTCCGATATCACTGATTTTTCTGTTCACTGTACCATATGAATTAAGCCCCTGTTTCCCTACAACACGCCACTTTCATAGTATCCACAAATGCTGAGCCTCTTGACACGACACTCGCCACTGGCCGCCTATTCTTTGGATATACTATCCCATTATCACGCTGAGCCACGAATGCTCCAATGAGCCGCTGCCATATCACACAATAGATTGGCCGCCTAGGTGCGCTAAAGCCGGAACTCACGAGCTGCAGCGATACAATCCAATTGCAGACGATGCTACCACCGGTCCCCTCCCTCGACCACTATGGCATTTCTGAATACGGCTTCCTTCCCAATACATTCCCGCTCGAGATTCTACCCGATCCGTATTACAGACGATGGGAGGCAATAGTGTCAAACCTACAAGCGTTGCTTCTCAGCAAAAGGTTGAGGCATGTGGTTGATGACCTGGATATTATCACAGCCTCGAGGCTACGGTCCCCTGCGGAATGGCGAAGAGCATATGTGCTCTTGTCTTTTATAACGCACGCCTACATTTGGGGAGGAGATAAACCAGCAGAGGTATGCAGAAACGCGATTCTGCCCCGGGTACTTTGTGCATGGTGGTGGCTAACTGTTATCCCATTACAGCGAGTCCCTCCGTCACTCTCTATACCTTTCATAGAGGTATGCCGCTACTTGGAGTTACCCACAGTGGCAACATACGCAGGCGTATGCCTCTGGAACTTCAAGCCAATCTTCCCTGACGAGCCAATTGATACCCTTGACAATCTTTCAACTCTTGCCACCTTTACCGGCTCACTCGACGAGTCATGGTTTTACCTGGTATCCGTCGCCATCGAGGCTCGTGGTGGGCCTACAATCCCGCTCATGTTAGAAGCAATTGAGGCCGCCCGTGCAAATGACAGTCGTACAGTGACAGAATGTCTTCACGCATTTGCAGAAAGACTGGATGAGCTAGGCACCTTGCTTACGAAAATGTACGAGAATTGCGACCCCCATGTCTTCTACCACCGGATCCGTCCTTTTCTCGCTGGTAGCAAGAACATGGCCGATGCGGGACTTCCCAATGGCGTCGTTTTCGATACTGGCGCTGGAAATGAACCTTACCGTCAGTATGGTGGCGGTAGTAACGCTCAATCATCCCTGATCCAATTCTTCGACATTGTGCTTGGAGTCGAGCATCGCCCAACTGGCACCCAGAAGTCATCAGACTCCTCCACCGAAAGTGACACTGAAGGGCCCACCGCTCCACCTTCTCGCCACAACTTTATCCATGAGATGCGATCCTATATGCCTGGTCCTCACCGCCAATTCCTGGAACATGTCTCCTCTGTGGCCAATATTCGCGAATATGTCGAAGCCCATAAATCGAACCGATCATTGAGTATTGCGTACGACGCTTGCTTGGCTATGGTACGCGCGCTGCGGGACAAGCATATCCAGATGGTGTCCCGCTACATCATTGTCAAGTCTCGCGAGTCGCGTTCACACTCTCGGTCGCTTTCCCCAAGAAATGCGCCAAATCAGCCTCAGCCACTCAATCTTGCCAATACGCATAAAACCTCGAAGACTGAGAAACCCGGCAGCAAAAAGCTCAGGGGGACAGGCGGGACGTCACTCATACCGTTCCTCAAGCAAGCGAGAGATGAAACTGGTGAACCTGCCATTGACGCTTGGGCGAGACGAATCCTAAGTAATGGGCCTGCCGAGAGCGGAAACATGTCTCCTTTTGCTCCCTTGGGAAAACTAGGGGAGAATGTGGATGGCGAAATGGAGATTGTGGGTCTCGCAGGGGTATGGAAGATGGACGACAGTGAAGGAGGGTTGTGCCATTGGTGATGAAAATCAAGGGCATAACAAAGTGTATATACCGTGCATGAACGGCAAATTTCTGCACATATGGGTCAAGGATCTCGGCACTGGACATAAAAGACCGCAAGTTTTGGCTTTAGCAGATGGCGCCGTTGGTCCTTTGCCAAAGCATTGGGTATTGTTTAGGGGAGGGGCCGGGGACTGATTTTCCATCGTCGCTCCCCTGCTCTGAAATTGAGGAACTCTATGGTACGAGTCCAAGACTCTTTGGTCATTTTGCTTGATGGACGCTGCCCAGAACGTTCAAAAAGTTGGGTTTATGTCTGTAATTATGCAGCGATTGGAGGCAACGACGGTGCTTAAGTCTGATGTAGTCTGGCCTGTGGGTCCAAAATCGACCATTCTCATCATGCACATATGATCAAGTGCTGTTCCAAAGTCGTTTGAATATCTCTTAAATCATCATCAGCATCGTTCCTATTGGTGCATCGTGGTTTCTTGGCATTTGATAGGGCTAAATCCTTGCTAGCCTAGGTACCTATCGCCGAAAGTGGGCCGAAAGTTGAAGGCATCAGTCGCAAAACTGCTCTGAACACTTTGAGGATTCGAGATATGGGGGCAGTTCCTCAGAAAGTCCTCAATTGGCTTCATGGGGCGATAAACAGTGTGAGATACCTGAGTGCTATCTTCCAAGTTTTTGTCACTAATAGTATCAGGAATACCGAAATATCCCACGCACCTACTCGGATGTCGCCCAAACGCTCTCGTACAATCCCAACTTCGCTCTCCGAACAGACGTCTATAGTATGGAATAGCTTTTCCTGTGCACGATTCCAATCATTCGTTTACGCCCACTGATCTATCGAAGCATACGAGAACGGCCAGTCTTCCCTCCTTCTGAACCTACGAGGCACTCTACCTGTTTCTTTCCGGGGTACGACATATGCTTTTCCGATCTCGGTATGGGTACCTCAAGAGTACCCAAACGTGGGGCCCATCGGATTTGTCACGCCGACCAAAGATATGGCGGTCCGGCCTGGGCAATACGTGAGTGGGGAAGGGAGGATATATCATCCGTATCTGGCAGGGTGGAGAGATGATGTGAGTATTGTAGCAAGGATTCCAGGCCATAAAGTTCAAACTACGCTGGGACTTGGAGGCGACATATTCGAAGCCGCACTGACTTGCGGTTTTAGAGGTCCAATCTAAATGAATTTTTCTCCATTCTGCAAAACATCTTTGCGCAGGAACCACCCGTCATCGCGAAGCAAAATTCGGCGTCACAGCAAAACGGTGCACCACCGCCAATTCCGCCGTTGCCACCAGAGCTAGGAAGGTCAGATAATAGTGTCAGACAATCCCAGTCTCCAGCAGGACACCAACGTCCGCCGCCACCGCCCAAACCATTTGATGCTCGTGGTCCGCCGAATGCTCAAGTTAGCACCCCCACGCCACTCCCACCTCTTCCGTCTAGACCAGAACAGCAGTACATTGGTCCCTATCTAGCCCAACAGAATGGGTACGCGAGAGCTCCACCTCCTATGCCCCGGCAGGCGCCTCAAAGAGGCAGCAGCTTACAACATGATAACGATGCACATTCTGAACCGAACAGAGCTTCTCATTACCCGAATCAGCAGCCCTGGCTCGACAACGTCAGCCCCATGAGGCCTGGCTCTCGGCAGAACACCTTCCCTTCCGATCAGATGAGCATTAATCAACCCCGATACTCCCAGCAAGGACCACGGCCTTCACCCACTGGTCAGTATCAAAAGGGATATCCTCCAGCATACCAAGATCGTGTTCAGCGACCTCCATCTCAACCCAGCTACCAACAACCACCCCCACAGTCGTATCAGGCTCAAAGGCACCCTCCTCAGCAACCTCCGCAATCATCAAAGCCTAAAGCGCCAGAAGATCTGCTTACCTCTTCGTTCGAAACCGCACTCCCAGCACAACCAACAAATGTTGCTCCACCTCCAATTCCACCCAACCCGCAGAAAGACGCACTACTCTCGGCTTTCTCCGAGACTCTCACCCAACAGATACACTCAAGTCATACTTACAACCTTTCTGCACTGCCTCCCCTCCGTGCTCAACAAGCCGCACTGACGCAAACCTTGAACGCCATCAACAGGGAAATATCGCAGCTGAATGACCTCGAAGCGCTGCTTTCCTCGAATGAAAATATTCTGCACCAGGCGATGCGTGATGCTGACAAGGTTCTCGAAGATGCGAAGCGCAGAACGGTACCCAATGTAGATGAGGTACTTGTTGCGCCGACAGTCGTAGCTGGGCAGTTGTATCAGAGTGTAGCTGAAGAGAAGGCAATTGAAGAAAGTAGAGGCGTCTTGGGTAAAGCTTTGGACAAGGGGAGGATAGGGGGCGGGGTGTGGGCGAAGGTACGTGAGTAAAGCTGTTAAATCTGGATTGGCGCTCACTGTGTCATCTGCAGCAAACAAGGAGCTTGGCCAGAGAAGAATTTTTGAAGAAGGCGCTGATCAAGAAGATATCCAGAGGTATGGCCATATCTGACGAGGGAATGTGGACCTGACAAGGAATGAGGCCATGACGACTTCAGGACTTTGGGTTGAACCCTGTCCACATGCCAAATGTGATTCTGGTAAATCGCAGATTTGGCTGCCCTGAACGGAGATCCATCCTCTGTGGCTGTCAAATTTGTATAATCTCATGATTTAGACAGATTTCAAAGAAACGTTGCCACTCAGTCATTCGAGCTAATCCTGAAGGCGAACGTTGTTGAGCGAAGTTATTGGACGCGTAAGGGGGAGCCAATTGGATTTTTGGCCTGTGAAAAACTTCATGTCAGAGTATTTACAGCCCATCGTACACACGTCTATCCTCTATTCTCCAGCAATGGCGCTCAATCGTCCCCAAACATCCTTCCCTATGACCTCACCAATCTCAACCCATCTCTCCCCATTGGTGTGCCTCCCCTTTTAAACGTAGCTGGATCACAGCCAAAGTCAGCGTCCTGGAATTCGCCGTCCAATCCCAGCTCTCGTAACATAAGCACATACCATCAGCTTCCTCCCAAGCCCTCCCAGCTCCAAATCCCAACCCTACCCACGCGGGCCATGCTCTTCGCTTGAACAGAAGAACGGAGAAGACGACGCCGAAAGAGAGGCCGATGGAGGAGCGGATCAGAAGGGAGGATAGAGCATGGTCCCACTACCATTCTCTTATATCAGCAAGAGCTCGCTCCGGAGTTTACAAGCCGCAGCAGGAACGCGGCGATGGGTACCTTATCGTTGAGCAATGCCTCGCTGACGGGTTTCGCGGTTCGCGTTGCGTGCGTCGAGGGTGTGAGTGGGGGCGGCTCGTCGGCCATTGTGTGATGGACTGACTATGAAATTCATTAGCAGGCATTGTACACGCTCGAAGAATCGAAACTCACAGGATCGGTTGTTTCGCTAGTGAGAGCTGTTGTCGGCGTCGTGTGCCTCCGAAAACTTGGAGCTCCTGGGGATTCCGGAGCGGATCAACCTTTGGCGCCGGATGTTGAAATTCCTCGGCACACCTTCCGTTTAAGAAAAACATCTTGTTGAACCTTCTTTGGTTCTCGGCTTCGCGCTCAAAAATCAACTGCCTGGCTACAATGTCTTCGGTAAGTTACACCCAGCTTCTCAGGACCGGACACTGACTCCACGAGGCAACAAGCCGCTGTAGGTCTCAGCAGAGCATTCTCTCCCTTGACAAAAGCGAGGAACCTTTCGCTGTTCAAATCGCCCAAGCGTGCGGCATCCTTGAGATTGACCTTGATGGGCACTGGAAAGCCTTTCAGAATTCAGTTGATGGGCGAGTGCTGCAGCAACACACCACCTCTGACCCACGAGCGGAATGGGCACTAAGATGGCTGCTCAAGAAACTGCAATACTCGGACTTATCTCCAGGCAGTCCGCACCTACAGCCCAAGTCATGGGTATTACTTCAGGAGCTGGTCATACGTACTCCACTTTCGAGCGTGGCACGACTACTCACCGCACACCAGTTTACAAGTGTCCTACGAAATACTTTGGGGTGGCTTCAAAAACAAGTGAGCCGTGTAACGGTATCTCCGGATGTGGGAGTAGGAAATAAAGACTTAATGGACCAGCTCGAAGATAGCTCTGACACGGTGGAGAGCTCCTCCAGTAAGCGTGGGACCTCAAAAAAGCGCAAATTGGATGGAACAGTGGTCACTGCGTCTGAGGAAACGGTCAGTACTGCTACCGGCGCCTTCAGGGTGCTGTATTTGGCAATTTGCGGTAGTATCAGGCAGCTGGAGTTTTTAACAATGGACCCGGAAAAGACACAAGGGTTTGCGGTGGAGCACATGAAGAGTACTCTGCAAATCTCTCCGCAGGATGCGGCTCATGTATTGGGAAGCTCTTTCTACCTTACGAATCGTATCATACAGACACCTCAAAAACGTTCGCACCAGAAAAGAGTACTTACAGTGGGACTTCAGAAGCTATTAGCAGACACTGGCTATAGGTCTTGCATACTCCCCGTGGTTGCCCTCTGGAACCGACGATCCCTTTTAGGACAGCACTCATCCACTTCAAGCAATGTACGCAACCCAGAGAAAGTTTGTAGAGAGTTCTGCTAATGCCATGCTTGTCAGAGTGCATTCATGGCTTCTTGTATGCTGCCCGTTCTCCAGCTCCTGGATACATGCCGACAACGTCCGGCACCCGGGGAGGAAATGGCAGAAATGATCAGATGTTTAGAAGGGTTGCTTATCGATTTTATTGTACTGCCGCTTCGCAGCTCTTTCCAGGACCTGGAGCCTCCAACTGAGCTTGAGAAAGAGGTATCTTTTACTTCTTTTGGTGATCGGATGGTCTCTTCGCTGAGACGATTTCTTCCGCAGCTCGAGAGCCCGTTTCTTCGGGCAGATTGGAAGACTGATAAGCACCTTGCACTCACGATATTATCGCTTCTGTTCGATATTGCAATCAGATGCCGCCCTCGAGATACTCCCAAACTACGCAGGCTTGAGAATCCGTGGCTAGAACAGCTTTTCATCAACCTCGCAAAGTGCGCTGAAACCCTTTTTCCCCCTTTCTCATCAGTCAGAGCGCAGAAAGACCACATCCGGGTGATCAAGTGGATGTTGCGCAAAGCTGTGGATCATCAGGTGCAATTGAGCCCTTCCACTATTGAGGCACTTCTGGATCAAGCTTCAGGCCTGTTCCAGAATACTGATGACAGTCACACCGAGACTCGCGTTGATGTTGAGGATGATAGTCAAATCGAATGGGGCCTCGTTAGCTTGTGCATACTCAACGACTCAAACACCTTTGTAGTTCCGTCTTCTTCAGCTAGTGACAACGGGACGTATGCATACCGACCCCCTAACAAATATCTATCTGCTTTACTTCGAAATATCACTGACGAAATGTGCTACGGATCGTTGGAAGAGGACAAGAACTACGATTTCAAGCTTCTACATGTCATTAAACCGCTCTGCAGCGCCTTCACAGATGCGCGGGACTTGACTGGATGTCTAGAGCATTGGAGGGAGCAGCTTAGCATAGTTCAAGGCCGACAAGAATCCAAGCGGAACTACTTCGAGCTAATTCCCAGTATCTGGGAAGATGAAAGACTACTCCTGCACGTTGCACAAGTGGTAGAATCATCGCTCACTGCAGGCCAAGTTGATCGAGTCCTATCAACAGCTACTCGTGATCTAGCGCCTTCTATCCCGAATGTACTCAGTGACAATTCAATGTCTCTGGCGAGCCTAGTAATACTCGACTGCGTATGTACCGGATTATTCAAGGACGAAACATTGGTCAAGCTTGACTCGATAGCCCTGTCAGTGTTCAGCTTGCTAGGGGTACTGGTCTCTAGACCCCCAAAAGTATCTTCGCCCCATTATTGGAGAGTTTGGAGGATCAAGGCGACAATCACAGATCGATGGTCATCGTTGCGCGACTCTTCAGTATTCAAACGCAAAGCCCATCCCGCGATATGTATGGCCTCTGAACTGATCAAACACATCTCCTCAGAACTAACGCTCCGCGACAACGTCGATCTTACGGAAGAGCTGTATGCTGTCAGGTTCATGCTCAAGTTTGCAGCGATGAAAAACTCTTTCTGGGAGGACCTGCAATTTTCATCGCGTCGAAAGATCCTATTAGCCGTGACGAAGCTCTTAGACATTATGGAGCCTTTTTGCCATCGCATAAGTCATGATCACTTTGGGACTATGATGCGTTCTGACGCCAATTCTCAAAGCGAGAAATCCTCATCAAAGATCAGTCCTGTGGACAATTTTTACTTCGACTGTATTGAAGAGATCATCGAGTCGCCAGAAGTTCTCAGGTGAGGAGCTGGATTGGTCCTATTGCTCGTCATGCTGACCTAATATCTGTGTAGTCATCTCGATGGGGGCACCCAAAACCGCCTCGTGCAGCAGCTTTACTGGGCATCAGTCTTCCAGCAAAGGTTCTTGGGTGCCGTGAAAGGTCCATTTATCGATTACTCTTCTTGCTGGAAAAAGCTATTACGGTGTGATGCATTAGCTGAGATTGGATCTGTAACGAGTAGGCGTGTTCGAAGTGGACGACAAGTTGATTAGAGGCTAATATCCGTAGGTTGTCTACGAACTTTCCAGGTTGACCGCTACCTGAGCACATCAGATTTTGGAGAACCCAAATATTGGGACATTGGAGCCGCGGACTACGTAATAGCCCTTCGAAGCATTCAAGTAACTCCTACCAACGCTTTCGATCGAGGACAGAGGACCAAATTGGCAAATCGTGTCCTTCGCATACTCCTGGTTGCAGACATGTCGAAACTCACGAGGACCACGGATCACCTGATTTTACTGACCAAGCTCATCCAAATGCCCAACAAATCAATTAACATACTCACCAATGAGAACGAAATGCCAAACAAGGGCTCTGGAAAGCTTAATGATGAGATGGCTCTGATTAGTCTTGCGCGAGGGATTGATAGCGTTGTAGGGTGGTCAGAGGATAACGTGCACAGTGTAAGGGCTTTGAGACAGCTTACACGTTCAGTGATGAGGCATGATCCCGAGAATATTGCCCTTGGTTAGATTCGCTGACCCTTATTTTCAGCTATCTATTCACGACGCTCGACCAGAAGAGCACCATTACATACCTCCAAGCATTCTATGGGCAGATGGCCCGCTCTTTGGAAAATCATTACAAAAATGACATCGCCTGTACCACGGCTTTCGCGGCTCTGTTCGAAATGTCGTTGACCCATTTTTCTCGTCATCGAGACGAATTGCCCGACTCTCTGAAGCCAGCGGGGTTGGACACTACACGTCAGTACCATCTACAGAGTATTCTCAACTGTCTCGATGGTTTAGATGAGACTAGTCTCACCGAACCGGAGCGTAGACACAGCTGTGGAGTCAACTTGGAGTGTCTGGCCGGCTACTCTGACCTTCTCGCCATTCACCCCAATCTACGAGAAATATCGGGTCGACTCTTTAGCGGTGACGGGCCCTTCCAGACACTGAAGGCTTTAGACAACCACGAAGATTTCGATAGAGCAGCAATTGCTTACAAAGACTGCTGCAGCATTGAATATCTGGCAGTATGCCTTGCCAAGGTGGAACTCCGTCTGTATACGTACGACTACAACCTGCACCCGAACTTGGCATATGAATCTGAACTATTGAAGAACTTGCACTCACGTCACGAGATGAATAACCTTCTAGGCCATTTCAAAGACGCAATACCAAGTCTTAGTTTACAAAGCAAGAAAGAGCTTTGTTTCGATTTTCACATCGACCCAAAGGAATATCTAGACTATTCCCACTTACTTCGAATTCAGATCGGGATATTGTCTTTGGGTGGTAATGCAAATCCTCGCCCTCTATCTAACAGGCTGACAGTCCACAATCCAGATCAACAGGTGGAAGAGCTTAACGATGATTTATCTCGACTTCTGGTTCTCCTATGTAGAGGCCTTTCCCAACGAATTGGGTTTCCTGAATGCATGCTATCAATGCAGTGCATCAACATGCTTTTGCAGAATCACACGCGCGTCATCTCGCAATGGCATATCGACGAATTACTTGCTGCGATCGCTGTCAAAGCATCCAACCTAGATACTCAAACGGAGAAGAACTCAGGCAAGCTCTACATTGGTCTTTGCAGATTATTTGGCACCATACTCGCCGTTCACCGAGCCAAGATTGGAGGTCGCTACCACCTGGTGGTGTTGACATTGCAAGCTCTACTACGATGCTTGTTCGTCCCATACAAGGATAGCGAGGCAGTCGGACGCGAATCGTCAACTTTTGGAGAGAGTCACGCTGCAGCATATGGGCGAATTCTAACCATGATCTGCGATCCCACTGTCTCGTCTGTCACACGATCGAGGAACAGATTGCGACTAGAATTGAATGACAAAACGAAGAAAGCACGCAGTATCGCAGGACAGCATCTACCGTATCTGATTATGGAGTTTTGTGGATGCCAGCTCACAGGTCGTCTGCTGCCTGGGATGAGAGCGGCACTAAACGTGGGCCTGTATGCAGTCCTTGCGGTCATTTCGCCTGATATCATGCGGACAATGAATGCGGCTATGGATTCGAGCAGTCGGTCCGTCTTCAAGGCGCTGTACGATGACTATAGGCGGTTTGGCAAGTGGAACGGGGGCTGAAGGAAATGATCAGCGGTATCCACCAAGAAGATCAGCATGGCTGTCTTATTACCGTACGAAGAAATACGACAGGACGCCATATGAGGTCACGCGACATGGCGGCTTCAGCTAGCGAAACATTGACTGGATGGCGCCGAACCTCTGGTGCCACCGTGAGTTCATCTTTAGGTCGGGGTTTTGCTTGAGTGTCGAGGCTCCTCAAATATAAGCTCATGTTGCTTGGCAGGTATCGCTTCGATGTCTGGTTGTTTTATCGTGTGAGCACATCAGGTCAAGCCACAAACATAGTGACGGCACTTGGAGACCGATGTCTTTCAGATCGTTTATCTAGCATGGCCATGAGATATGCAAGGCTGATCTCCTGTAGAGACGTCTCTAGTTGCATGGGATGTACACGTAAATAACACCGTAATGGTAATCATCTAGATTTTTGTTTTCTTCTTCTCATTTTTTATACATGAATCGATTTTTTTAAGATGATCAAGTCTTTTTCGCATCCAGTTGCTCAATCAAAGAGTAGTACGGTGGAGCGACAGATAAGAGATAACACTAAGCTTCTGACTTAGTGCGGGGGACATTGCCTCGAACAATTTCCGTCACTACAAACGAGTCCCCGCCCAAATTCCCCGCTTGCAAATCGTCAGACTATTACTGCACGATTGCATCCCATCCTTTGTCTAGGAAGGAATTATCGTCGTCAAGGCATGCGCTATCGGCTTGCGACGTCGAGACACTGGCTTGTGGCGGCCGCTGGAGAACCCCACCATGCTCTCTCATCGGCCGGTGCCAACCGCGGGCAATCCTCTCAAATATAATACACCCTTGGCCCCAGATATGTGCGCCTTCACTCTTCTTCTCGCATTGCCAACTTCGAGCTTGACAGACTCGGGGATAGAAGGCCAGAACACGCCAGCTCCTCCTCCGCAAGAGTCCATTTGTCTCCGGAGCACGAGACACAGCCTCTTATATATCAGCACCCTGAGCCCTCATCCAACGGCCCTACAGCCAGGCTGAGAACATCAAGTCGACATCCCAGGACTTCATTCAGTCATAGATCTCGACAACATCAGGATCTGGGGTACATCGCTGCTGCCATGGAGAAGCTAGAAAATTCCAGACTCGCGTACTTCGCGAACAAGATCGCTGTTTCGTCTGAGCCAGGCTTGACCAATGCCCAACTGATGTTGCACAATTTTGATCTGAAGCCTGGTTAGTAGTAGCGCCGGCGTTTGGGAGAAACCCATGCAGGAGTTGACAAGATCACAGTGGAACCTGAGCGCCGACAATGGGGTGCATGGAATTTCGTTGGTTTCTGGATTTCCGACTCGTTCAACATTGTATGTGGGGGACCTGTCAAAGATTAGACATTTATTGACAAATCTTAGAATACTTGGATGATATCGTCGTCTATGGTCGCCAATGGTCTCTCATGGTGGCAATCATGGCTCTGCGTATGGATCGGCTACGTGATATCGGCTACTTTCATCTGTATGACTGGACGCATCGGTGCAACATACCATATACCGTTTCCCGTCGTTAGCAGGGCGTCTTTCGGCATCTGGGGTTCTCTTTGGCCGGTGTTCAACAGGGCAGCCATGGCGTGTATCTGGTATGGTGTTCAGTCGTGGATTGGAGGTATTTTCTCTCACTTATACCCTCTTGAACGCCATGCTGATGTTGGCACAGGCGAATGCGTTACCCTAATGATCCGCTCGATCTGGACCTCTTACGAAAACGTTCCAAATAGCATGCCGAAAAGCTCAGGAACGGTCACCAGGGACTTTGTCAGCTTCTTCCTCTTTTGGGCCTGCAGCTTGCCAGCCATTTGGTTCCCCGTGCACAAAATCCGCCATCTTTTCACCGCCAAAGCATTTTTCGTGCCCCCTGCCGGTGTTGCCTTCTTCATCTGGTCGATCGTCAAGGCTCATGGAATCGGACCCATTGTACACCAGCCATCGGCGAAGCATGGAGGTGCTCTTGGATGGGCTATGATTCAAGGAATCATGTCATCAATTGCCAATTTCGCAACGCTGATCGTAAGCTACCATTCGGGACCAGTCTCTCCTAAGCCGAGCAGAACTTGGAGTTGCAAAGCATGATCTGGGAGTATCGTACTCTTGGGACTTGTTTTGCGATGCCTTCAGATGGAAATGCTGACTCCGAAATTTTGATAGGTCAATGATCCTGATTTCGCCCGCTTCGCAAGGAAGCCGAGAGATGCGCTGTGGTCTCAATTCATCACCATTCCTGTGGGCTTTGCGGTGACGTCCTTCATCGGTATTATTGTGTCGTCTTCCTCGGCGGTTATCTATGGAGACCCGGTCTGGAACCCATTGGATTTGCTTACTTACTTCTTGGTGAATCCTAACACTGGGAAGACGGCGAACGGACCTGCTAGATTTGGAGTGTTCATCATTTCGTTCGCCTTCGCTCTGGCTCAGCTGGGTACAAATATTGCTGCCAACTCCGTGTCTGCTGGAACAGATATGACAGCCCTTCTCCCACGGTATCTCAATATCAGACGGGGTGGTTACATTTGCGCTGCCGTTGGTTTAGCTATGTGTCCATGGTAAGTCTTTCCCACTGCCATACGCAAGCCCATCACTTGACACGTTCATCAACAGGAACCTCCTCTCCACCTCCAATAACTTCACAACCTACCTATCCGCCTACTCTGTCTTCCTCTCCTCGATCGCCGGCGTCATCATCTGCGACTACTACGTCGTCCGCCGCGGCTACTACCAGATCAAAGACCTCTACTCCGCCCGTAAAACGTCACCTTACTACTTCACTTTCGGCTTCCACTGGCGCGGATACACAGCCTACATCTGCGGTATCCTCATCAATATCGTGGGATTCGTTGGAGCCATTGGAAAGCCTGTGCCTCAGGGTGCCAAATACATCTACAACATCAACTTTTTCGCCGGTTTCCTTGTCGCGAGTCTGACGTACTGGATCTTGTGCAAAATTAGTCCGATCCCGGCCTGCAGTGAGAAGTGGATGGAGGTTGGGGATGAAATTAGGAATGTTAGTGTTGCTTATGGGGCTGAGGGGTATGAGGATGATAGTGTAAGTGCGGGTAGTGGACAATACAAAGATGATGAGGAAGGGCAGACCGGTATTCGAGAGAGGCAAGTCGGGAAGGAGGATTTCTAAAAGGTTGGGTGTATGTTTTTTCGTATATGTGGGTGGGATATAAGGATGATTACTCATGATTGATGAATGTTTGGTATATAGAGTAAAGAACTCGGGACGGTCTGTCCAGAAAACATAAGTCATTCTTCCTGAATAGAGCGTGCTCAACAACTCATATCCTGTCTCCAAAAACTCGCGCGTCGTGATGTGGCTGACAAGTTTCACTTGGCAACATATCGGCCAGTCCATCTAGACCAACAATTGGCATAATACTCTTACCTAAGACAGCGCCATGTGCCAGTGACTCTTGATGTATCTCATTGACAGACCACCCGTTTGTTTACTCGAACGTGGAGGGTGCCGTCCTCTCAAGTTCATAGATTCAGTCTCCGTATTTCCAATTAAGATGCGTAACATCTTGTTCAAAGCTATGCCTTCCGCGACAGACTCTCATCGGCACCCTTTCCAAACATAAAACACTACAGCAACTGCGGTAAGTATGGCCAGCGACACCACCATTTCCATTATAGCTCTGGCCGTCGCTTTCGTAGCGCTCGTCACAACTATCAGCCAAGTCCTCGGCCAGTTGTTAGCAACAGCAGATGGCTACCGAAGATGCCAGTCTTCCGTGATAGGAAGGTCGGCCAAATTAACGCACCGCAATTTCCGTTGGAGTGAGATGCGATTCGAGACGCTCTGTACGACACCGCAGTTCGGTCTCTTCCCCTACATGCCCCGCCACCTTGTGTCAAAAGAGACAGACGCCTACGGCTCAAAGGAAATGCATTACCAACTTGATGGATCTGCCTGGTCTAAAGAAGCCACATACTGCGACACTGCGCGCGGACCACATCTTGCCGGTACTACTGAGAATGTCTCCTGGTTAAGGTTTATAGAAGCCTTGCACGAGAACTCAGGGCAGTCATTGGAAATCTTCGGGGTTGCATTCCATGATGTTGCGTCGAAGAAAGAGCTGAAGAACAGAAAGGATCTTGTGGCACAGGGAAACATATTGGAGGATATTACCCGCCATGCATCTGGGTCGCAAGGCTATTTGATTCCGGACTTGAAGTTGCAAAAGAGATCGTGGGACTTTGTACCACCAGAGGTCGTGCAGCCTTTGGCATTGGGGACGGTCTGTGACCTCGCAGTTATGGCAAGACCGTTGGGCATGATATGGAAACAATTCGAGCCTCTCGATGGGAACTTCAGGGCAGAAGGCAATGGACACACGATCACTTCTACGGGCGTGAGATCTATGGGTACGGTTTTGCAAATCGGCGTCCAAGACTTTTTGCCAAGCGTAGATCCTACAGAAGAATTGAACGAGCTCTACATCCCTTCCGAGGCAGCGGACAAAATGGGCTTCGGCATAGTACCAGGCGAAGCAAGCCTTGGCGTGCCAGACTACAAGCTAGGGACAGAAGAGGAGGTGCTTGCAACATTACGAATCGTAGTGGACCCAAGCCGTGAAGCCGCAGAAAGAGTGAAAGACATACTAGGAGCAAATCCCGGCTGGACTCCTGGCATCTCAGACATAACAGGCTTCGCGGCGCCCATGATTCGCCAATCTTTCTCCTCGATCGTCCGCGTTCCCCAGCCTGCAGGATACGCAGTCGGGTTGACGCAGCAACAAGAAGGGTTCGTCGTCTTCCACAAGCGTCTATACGACCTCGTTGCTGAAAGAGATGCAAGACACGAACCTGTGTCTAAACAGCCTCGGTCGATACTCCATCAATACGCGGAACTGCTTTACCGCTATGGAGAGCAGTGGGAGAATCATGAGGTGTACATTCAGAAGCTGAATGATCGCTCCGTGGAGTTCCTGGATGATTTACACGGAAAACATATGGCTGCCATTAATTACTTTAAAGTTTTAATGGCCCGCTATAATGGCACAGGCGAGAAATCGCAGGTCTTTCGCTACACAGACCTTATGTATGCTCACGTACGACACGCAGTCAACTACTTCCCTGAGGCCTTTGAACGAGTCAATGCTTCACCCTCGCGAGCAAGAAACCACTGTGGACTGAGAGTGGCCGGATGGATCACCGAGGGCGCGCACATCTACTTCGACAATATATGAAAGGTGATTTGGGACATGCGATCTAAGGGATTTGACCAGCCAGAAATTGTCGAGGAGGCTTGGTTGACTATGATGTGGAAAGCATTTTGATGGCATCGCTGCCATTTCATGGTGGAGGGCGCGCGGATACAGAGTTCCCATTGGGGATGAAAGATGTATTCGCGTATTCGATGCAGAGACAGGTTTAGGGGAGGGAGGATTCCATACAGGCAGGCGTGCTGTTAGCGAAGATGGCAGTTTCCAAGTTACGAAAACCTCAGGGCTTGATAATTGGTCTATGGAAGAGCCGATTCCTGATCTGTCACATGCTCTCCTAAGGTCCGCTTTCCCGCTACCAGCCAACACAAGGGGATGCAGAACAATCATTGTGCATACATCGAGTCATACCGACGCCCAGTGTGCCATTCTTCTAGCAACTCGCCTAGCAAAACGCCCGGAAAAGGAGTCGACATGATTGCTACCTTCGATACCAATACCCCATTGCAATACCAATCACCACAGCCGGCACAAGATGTTTTCCCAGCGCCATGCCCCCTGCCTTGAGCTTCTCCCACTGAACCTCGCGGACTCTCGCCTTCAAAGCAGCAGCCTCATTGATCCTCGGAAAAGGCAGCCCCTCTGGCACATCTTTGCCCAAGAAATCACACAATGGCCCCCATTCCTCACCCAAACGATACTCCAGCAACCTTCCCTTCGGAGCAGCTTCTCTGATCCGCCTGTAGTGCTCTTTATAAACGCTACGAGCATTCTGGCGCAACTCATCCGGAGTATTGGCGTGAAATTATCCGTAAAGTGGTTTCCGACTCATGGGCCCAATCTGGCTTCCAATCAACGGCTCGATGTAACCAACAATGACATCGGCGACTTTGTTAAAGAGCTCCGTGACAACGGTTGCATCAAAACTCCTATACCAATCCTCGATATCCCTTTCTACGAGAATGATCTTGGCCTCCGGATACGCAACCATAAGTTCCTTCCAAAAACAAGCGCAGGGCATTGTAGCTGCTCAGACTTTCCTAGGAGCCAGGTGACTGGCAGAACCATAACGGTTCAACGCAGTGCTCAGGAGCCAGGATAACAATACCGATGTTGGTCCGCTCGCTTAGGGGAGCACCGAAAGCGGTCAGCGTGGTCTTCGAGGGACACTGAATAGTCATGCCGACGACCGTGAAACATCGTCACTTGGATTACGAAATGGTACAGCCGACGAAGAGAATCAGACGCACGATCTCTCAGTCTGACCGCTTTCCAGACGACGACGACGCAGAAAGCTTCTACGACCTAGACCACGGGTCTGCGGAAGACGGGAACTCGATTGTAGACGCGCTCAAGTGCGACAGTGGCGACCCTTTCAAAGCCTTCGCTCATCATTGCCACTGCGCTCAAGCCAGAACCCGGCTGGGATCTCATGGGCCTGGAGAATTCGTCTGCGGAACCTGTTCTCTGAGACGGGAGGGCTACATCAATGAGCCGGGGAAGGACAACGATGGGGGTTTTTCCTCGTCAATGCCTTTGGCGTTCCGGGGCAAGCTGGCATATGAGTGAGTCGAGACTAACGCAACGCAGATCAGGGGAGAAGATGACTTTCAATATCTCGTGGTAATGATTTGTGACATCTGGCTTTCTGTTCTAATCTTTCGATGAGACGGATGGCAAGACGTGTAATAGAAGGAGAGAAACGTCCGTAACGAGACGGCGGCGGCGGCGGAAACACTTACAAAATCACTGTATATCTGGTCTGGGGGCCAGACAACTTATTAATTTTCCCCCTCCAGAGCCGGTAAGAATGGCCCTTCAACAGTAAACGAAGTACCTTGACGGAGCCACGAGGGTGGGTAGCAACACTGCTATTCTCAGCGAGGACTTTAACCCAAGTTAGATGACATGTCATGAGAGCGAGCAAAGAAAGGGCCACCTCTTCCCAGCGAGAGCTTATTCTTAGAAAACGGATGTCTCATGAGAGCAAACAAGGGGTCATGTCTTCCCATTTCAGAGGCTTATTGGGTTCGTAAAATAAGTGCATACAACATTGCTCCGTCAGGAAGGGGGCTGTGAAGAAAGAAAACATCACGGAGGATAACCAAAAGTCATCTCAACTTTGACTCTACCCCGTCCTCGTCACGGGAGTCCTCGGAGGGGAGGCTTCACCCAGATATTTAGCAATGCACCATTCGTCCAGGATCTTGTCCTATCTACAGCCCCAACCTGTGTCGTATTCATCTCGCGAAGTTGACCAGCTCCACGAAGTGGCTGGGCCGACTTTGTGAAGCACTGTATGTATTACTTGGCAGTAGAGGCCTGCTTCGGCAGTTGGGGGGAGGTTATACATCTCTCACGCAACCCAACTGCCGGTCTTAGCCGCGCTTTGTCGCTCCCTCGGTCAATTTACCTAGCTTTTACGTGAAGGCTTCGCTGCTGGCTCAGGAATAGTTCCTGTGGGATGTTTTGGGTTCGGCAGAGCTGCAAACAGTGTTTCATTCTTTGAGGACATGCAAGACTGTGGACGGCTTAAACATGTGGCTAAAGCGTGTGCTCTGAAGGCAGGGTAGAGAACGATAGTAGAGATAAAGCACGGACGGCATCCCAGAAGAGCGAGTCGAAAAGTTCATGATACGGCAGGGGGTTTATGTTGAGGCAATTCCAATCCGCTTGACCTCGCTGCCCACAATATCTGGGACCTCGGCCATCAAGGATCTTTCGTGTGGTTTCCAACCCAGCAATCTTGAAGCCCGAATAGCCTTTGCTCTGGACTTTACATTCCAAAGCGCCACGCCAACTGCCTTGAGCTTATCTTTCTCCTCAATTTCAAGGATCTTGGCCTCGGCAGACTTGATCAAGCCTTGCTTGTGCGCCTCGTTTGTAACCTCCTGGGCAAGTTCATTCCATCTATGCTCGCCGTTCTCGACAAGATAGTAGCCCTCGTCATTCCAGCTCGCTTTGCCACCACCCGCAACAGCTGCTTCAAGGAGCGACAGATATAGACGCGAGAGGTCGTAGATGTGTACATTGAACCACATGTAATCTTCCTTGCCAATAACGAATCCTGCGCCGCGTTCGAGAATCAGTCTACTGAGCTCGTAAGCTTGCATTGAGCGTCGATTGCCTAGGCCGCGGCCTTCTCCATAAATCAAAGAGGGGCAAACGATGGCTGTTTTGATTGAAGACGAGGCGGCGGCTGCAAGAACTACTTTGTCGACTGGACGGTGGGGAGCCGAGTCTTGATCGATGCTAGTACCAGCAGCTGTCTTCTGAATTGACTGATATTGACGTACCGGGACGACCAGTGCATTGCTTAATCCCATCCCAGTCGTCGAAAGTCTTGACATCCTTATGACCTTCTGACGGCTGCAAAAACAGGACGTCCGTGCCACTGGTATGTATCCAATACCCCCCGCTCTTCCTCAAACCTCTCGATATAGCCTCAGCGGCTCCAACGTGATCAGAGCTTGCGAAGTGAAGTACGATCTCGGCCTTGGCCGCTTCGTCCTCGAGGATTTCCCCATCGTCGAGCGTACCGTAGACGAGTCGCAGGCCGGGGTATGTGGCCTTTGGGCTCTCGCCTCGCGCTTGGTCACGAACGAGACATGTTATGTGAATCGCCCATTCCGGATGGGTTTCAAGGAGAAGGGCGAGGAAATCACCGCCGACGTACCCGGTCTGTATTGGAATCAGATGGAGCTAGGGAGCTGGTATAAACGCGTAAGGAACACACTGTGCCTGTTGCAAAGAGTTTGGGAGCCATGCTGTTGGTAGAAGACCTCGAGGAGACTAGCTACGCGTGCCCATGAGTATCATCACCCTTTTCATCTCAGATCTGCCAAGCTCGCTAAGCCCCTTCGAGTTAGCTTGCTAATGTGCTATGATAAACACCTTGTCAAATTGTCTGTGTGAGCATGCGCCTGACCTCCTCAATAGTCAATACTCGTGCTGTCCAGGAGTGAGTTACCTCGCTTAATAGCGCCGGGAGAGTTGACCAATCAAACTACGATTTTCGCGGAGAACTGAGTAGTTTGATTGGTTAACTCTCCCGGCGCTATTAAGCGAGGTAACTCACTCCTGGACAGCACGAGTACTATGGCCGGCCTCAAGGCGCATTAATTCTAATCGCATATAACATTGACTCTCGGTCAAGACCGATATGAGCAGGCAGAGTTCCATCCGACCCGTCCAATTGCTGCTCCCTTTCATCCAATTCAAGACGCCACCTCAGCGTTGCGAACCCTTCAACAAGAAGTTTCCAAGACCTCCTAGTCTTTGATGGACCCAATGTCATGCTTCGTTTGCTCTTGTTAGATCTTTGTGCTGGATCTGAGGAATGGAGAGGATGAAAACCCGTAGAGATGTTTTCTCGTGATCTTCATTCTCAACCTGCCCGTCTAGCGAGATTCTGGACTCAAATTGGTGCCATGTACTTTGGAAGCCAGCCGAGCAGGTTTTCCGCTATAATTATAGAAAGGGCAAGCCGTCGTCGGTATCCATGGCGCACTGGAGGTCCAAAATATCGTAGTCATGGAACCATTGTCGAAAGCAAGCTGCAAATCGCCGAGCAGCATGCTCGTCCCGTACCGTAAGCGCACCCCAACGCCGTATCTCATATCATACACCAAACTCGTAGTCACATAACGAAGCATATCTCGTACTCAAGGCTTGGCCAACAAGGTACACCGCATCATGCGAGGCGATACAATCTATCGCCCTGATTCGTGGTTTTCGCGTGCCTAGTATCCTCCGTGTTCACCCACTGTCCATCTCGGGGTCCGTAGGGCCCAACGCACCGCAGGAGATAATAGCACTCGTCATGCTGCGTTTTCTGACTTCGGATAGCGTACAGCACCACGCCAGCGTCGTCTCGAACAACCTGTTGCCCAAATTGGTCTTGTCCGCTTCCTTCGCGATGATGGCGATTGGCGTTGTGCCGCTGGAATTGTCGTCGTCGCTCTGTTCCCCTTGGTAGTAAGCCGGGCTTCTAGCTTTCATTTCCCCGCTCGTTTCGATCCCGATGATGGTTTTTTTCGGTCCTGGTAGGAGTTGGATTGTAAGGTGGATGAAGAGCCTGTTGCCCACATCGGTCTTGACCGCTTTCTTCGCGGTGATGGCGATTGGCGTTGTGCCGCTGGAAATCGTCGTCGCTCTGTTTCCCCTGGTAGTAAGGCATGCTGCGGGCTACCATTTTCGCGCTCATTTTGATTCCGATGATGTGCTTTTTCCAGTCCTGATAGGTGGTGAATAGTAAACTGGATGAACTGAGGCTGTGCCTTGTCGAAAGGAGAAGGATTGGCGCTTGCCATGCCGACCAATGAGGTCGGCTTATCAGTCCAGCCTCGTCAGGGCGGTGTGGGGGTCCTTGGCTTGGGCTGATGTCAATACCAACCTCATTGTCAACGATATTGATGTCGCTCTCAAGGATGCTAATGACGCGTTCAGGTCACATTATATAAGCGTTCACTTCAGGTCATGGCAACAACGAGTGAAGCGAATCTAGGCTTCTGGAGGGACTATAGTCGTCGCTACCTTGACCGTGAGCAATGATCAATATATGAAAGGGCCAAGACATGAAAGCTAACATTCTACAATGAGAGGAGTAGAACGGCAGATACTTGCCACTAACTTTTGGTCTCAATGGATGACAGCTTTTGTCGCTGTGTGCCTCACTCTCACAAGTCCTTATGTTTTCAAGATAGCCAAGAGCTTTCTAGTTTGGCTTATTGGTCTTCTTAGTTGGCTCACAAAAGAGTGGAACAATGCCCATTTAGCAAAACCTCCTTCGTCATCGTCTAGTGTCGCTGAAAGCCAGACTCCATTAATGCAAAGTCAGCACGTTGACTATAGAACAAGTTATAGACCGGAGAATGATGTGATATCGAATACGCCAGATGGTCAGCAGCCCAATGGAACACCAATAAGCGCAGTGGAAAGCCAATCTGATAACCAGCGTGACATTGCCAAACCTGTATCTGAGGAACAGAGCCCACAAGTTGTTGCAACATTACCAGCTGCAGAAAGTTGTCCGGACTCAGAAAGACGAACACCATCGGCCCACGGAGACCAAGGTCCCGCAGATATACTGAAGAAATCCCAAGACAGTCGCGAGACTGTATGGGAGTTCGTCGAGTCTCTACTGCATGGTGGAGCCAAGCAAGCCGACTCCCCATCCACCATAATGATCGTGATAACTACTGTTCTCTTTGGTCTCTTCATTGCACAGGCAATAGCCGGCGTGTTTTCAGCCAAGATTGCTTCCGACAGAGCTGGCCTGTCTTCGTCGCAGCATTGTGGCATTTGGCAATTCAATGAAAATGCTGGTGGAGAGCCCGCAGATCGGGATGATTTAAACAATTATCAGAAGGAAGCACGAGCAAGCCAGTACGCTCGGACCTGCTACAACTCCCCGGATCCTACAGACCCATTGTCTTGTAAGGTGTTCTACAACCAGAGTATTGCATACTCTACCAAGACCTATCAGCCGTGTCCGTTCGCGTCATCTGAGCTCTGTCACGATGGACTCTACTCTGCCATCTCCTTCGATACTGGCTATATTGACGCCAGTGTCATCGGTATCAACTCTCCAACGACTCATAAATTTCGTCGAACAACAAGCTGCTCCCCACTGAACATGTCGGAACCATACGTCCTGCGATCTCCTCCAGGCACCAATGGCACAGCCTATGACTATTACTATGGCCCTAAGGACTATACGAGTTACACGTTCAATACATCTGGCCGACCATTTGAATGGCTTGTGCCGGTGTACTCGGTAAGGTGAGTGCTGTTGCTCCAATCATTTCTTGTCACCTATAAACATAAAGATCAGAGGTTGATCGCTGGTAGCACTTATTTCTCTTCGCTCTACCCGGAAATCGATTATTGGCACCCAATACCAGAGCTCCAGACACCAGCCAACAGCACGCTCACAATCATTTTCGTGTCTTCGATGCACATTTACCATGTCGAGCCGAGCTTTGATCCTATATTTCCCGCCAACGAACCACGCTATTTTGAGGGTTTCCGTAAACCTTACTATTACAACGCCGACCCTCGAGCCCGAGCTCTGGCTTGCGTGGACACAAGTGAGCTGTGCTCTCCCGATGGTACCACCTGTTGGTCTATGACTTCGCCTCTGCCGCCGGATATCCAGTCCTCTCCAGAATATTGGTTGATGAAATGGTCCTTGGCGAACTCGAATACCTTCGATTCGATCAAGTGGCGCTTGGGTACCGCACTTCTCGCCCAGGAAAGCGTCAGTCAGTCCGTATCAATTCCTTTGAGCCCTTATCAATGGCAGCTCGAAGCAAGCCAGCTATTTGCCACTTCTCTTGCCCGAATCCAGTACGACGCTTGGAAAATCGCCACTGGCGAAGACCGCGAGCGACCTGGATACGTCGAAGTGACCCCTGAAGAAGCCAGAGGTCGTCTTTGCAGGTTGTACAAGTTCAAAAGTTCGGACTATACTAACATCAACTTGGCTGCGTTTGTCGGACTCCCGTTGCTGGCGATCACCATTTTCGTTTTGAGCTGGGATGCGAGTGTCGTTGGATTGGGCTCCAGAAAAGATGAGAGCATCGCCTCGGAGCCTCTTATCATTGACGTTATTGTTAGATTCGTCTGTGATATCTTGCTCGTTTTCACCGTGGGCATATACACCGGTATCATTACTCTCTTTCGAAAATTGGGCCGTTGCATCAGAGATCGAAGACCTAATTCGAATCTGTCTTGATCACCTACAGATCGCGCATGAGAGCGAAGTGGAGCTCGATAAGATACTCAGCTTTTTGAAGTGTCATTCATACCATACCTCGAAGACACTCAAACGATTGACCTGATCTTTGAGAAGCTCTATACATAAAGCTTTGTATACACACAAAACCCTCTCAATGTTTCTCAAGATCTCGATACATACATCCTCTGCAGATCTACCATCTCCCTTCCCCCTGACGACGTAACGACTCTGCATCCACACAAACCCCTGCCCCTCATCCATATTGACGGCCCTATTTTCAGCATTCTTCACCCTCCTTCTCCCCTCTTCCCCTTCTCATCGATCCCATTCCAATGTCATCTCTGCGGTGGCTCTGATTGCCTCCTTCTCCTCCTCGAAAGCAAGATCCACAACCGTCCATCCCATCAACCAATCCATTGATGTCCTTGCCATACTATCTTGACGGCCATCACGCAACTCCATCAGTTTCGATGCCTCAGTCGCTGAGATATGTACTTACACGTTGTATCCCTCAAAGGCTTTTCGCAACTCCTCTTCGGTGCCTGCGATGTTTGATCTGCCGACCCAAAGGCTCGTTTGGAGCGATGTGGCGGCGTCCGAGGATGTCTGAGGTGGTTTCGGGGCGTTTCGGGATGTCTGGGGCGTTGCAGTAGTTGGCGGATGCAATGTTTGAGTCGCTTGGATGTTGGTGGAGCGGTCATTCAGCGGTGAGGAGCGTGGCTTCGATGGTCCGGTGCTCGATGGAGGATTAGAATCTTGATTTGGTTTTCCATGTATAGGTTAGAAGGTCCGTGGGAACGAAGGATAAGAGGGAAAGAGCAGGAGCGAAATTAAGAAATGTTATGTAATTGCCTATTGGATAGATATATGAAATGAAGAGTAGGCTGTTATGATTGGGAGAGAAGCAATAATGTCGAGCTCATGAAGCCTCTCTCTCCATCGGAAAGGAAAATGAAACCCTTCGTGGGCCAACGGCCTTTGAAAGGCAAGAGCGCCCAGGGCCAGATCCCATCGTATCGCCAGTCTCGTGGGGCTTCTCCCCTCAGATCTCCAAGAACATGCCCCTTGGCTGTCCCACTTTCGGCGGAGTGTACGTGAAAGCCTCACTCCCCAAGGCCATCCTGACGAATCTCTCCTCCCACTTCTTTCCCGTTTTCAATTCGAAAAACCCCTGAAACGCGTCCCATGCGGTTTCCCACGGGCTCCCAATCGGCGCCAGCATCTCACTTGTGGGTGCGTGGCCGGGAGAACTGTACTTGGCATAGCAGGCGTAGTACTTGGGCGTAGCGTGGGACTCGAAGAGCTGCAATCTCTGAGCGCGCGGACAGTGGATGCGGGCGCGGGCCCGAGGTGAGAGGGGAATGATGGGGAATATGGGAGTAGTGATCATGGGGTCGGGGGTGAGATGGCGTTTGTGAGGAGGTGTGTACGTTGGGGAGGAGGGATAGCACACCTTGAGGGCGAAGCGATCATTTTTGTTGACGAGGAGGTTCGTGCGGGCAAGGGTAACGTCGTAGTTGAACTTGGTGCAGTCTTGATAGATATGATAGCCATCTGAGAAGGGTTTAGTCGCGACCGTCATGGTATTCAATGGAGTGGTGATATACCGGAGAACATGTCCTCTTTGAATTCCTTGCATCCTTTCTCGAAGTTCTCCACTGAGAGAAAGTCAGGAACCATACCCAGCACAAACCAGCGCTTCGTAACTTACTGCCTTTTCTAATGTTCTCTTTCCTGGCTGCCTTCTTCTTTTCTTTATTGTCCGCAGCACACTTGACTAGAGGGGCCATAAGGTATTCGGATTCTTTCATGGGATGCTCTTTCATCAAGGTGTCCTCCAGCCAATCCCAGGAGACGATTTTGACGGTCCTGAGCTGGCGTGCCTTTTGGACTAACAATGACCTTGTATCAGTATGCTGCTAATCGCAGGTGAAGAGATCCAATGCTTGATGCTATTAGGAAGTGCAATATGCCATACCCATTGCCACATTCTTCTTGAAGTCTTCCTTGCTACAAACAAGGTGGGTAATCTTCGGAGAGACATTATATGCAAAGATGCCTCCATTGTTATGTATCCATTTGCGCATCTGTTCGGACGAGCGCTGTTCTCCGAAGTAGCCAGTAATCGCAATGGTGAAGCGTTTGAGTGGTTGTTTCCCCATTGCGGAACGGGAGGACTGGTAACGATTCCTCTTTTGCATTGTTGATGTCCTTGAGTGAGTTAAGTTGCAGGATATAGCCTGAAACTTGAGACTTGTGACTTGAGATAGTCGTGACAGGAGTGCTTGATGAGGAACGTCGGTGTGGGCTGTCTGTTCAGTAGTGCAATTGCATGCAATCCAGGGACCCAAGGGACTGTGATCGTAATGTCGTTAGGTCGCTAAGTTGGTCCAATGTGAATGCAAAGCGAGTTGATTGCAGGCAAATTTGATGCAAAGGTTGCTGGGGCCAAATACTTCTGACCTGCAGTGCACTCCTGATAAAGTCGGTGTATGAGCAATGACACTGAGACCGTCAATCTGGCGAGCCAGACGGTGTAGCTGAAGTGAAAGAGGTCTAGAAGGAGGTAAGAGACTGAGCAAAATGTCAAAAGGGGCGGGCAGTACCCCTCCCAGTGAGGCTGCCAAGACTCAGAAAGTGAGACGGACTACCCTAGGTAACGTGTGAGGGCTGAGAGACATGGTAGCCAGGAATGGTTCGACGTTGCCAGCCAAAGTCAGGAAGAATGAGGATCTTGCTACATAGCTTGATTTCTTTCTCAAAGCAAATTGCTCCAATGAAAGTATAAGACGAAGGATCGAAGTGCGTGGCTTCAAGATTTGGAGTAAATGTCAAACTCTATGTATCCAGAGATGATGACTGAAGACAATAATCGTATCTCTTAATGCTCACGAGAGCACTTATCTCACCCGAGCGTCTTTTGCAGCTTCGACAAATCTTTGGATTCTCTCGAGACTCTGTGACCCATTTTCCTCAACTCCACTACTTACGTCAACAGCCACGACTTGTGAGAAGCATTCGGACAAATCAGCGAGGATACTTTTCAAATTATCAGGATCCAGACCACCAGCCAGAACTACCCGAAGACCTTCATCCAGCCCAAGTACCGATTTGATCGCACTTGCGTCGAGTCTTTGCCCAGTCCCACCGGAAGCAGAGTCAAGTAACGGAAGAGCATGATAGCCTCTTCGACCTATACCTTGATCGTTAAGCCCAAAACGACGAATGACAGGGACTGGTATCAGTATTGCCCATTCAACAGGCTCCGAACCGTGGAGTTGGACAACGTCAAGATTCAGCAGCTTTACTTGACCGAGGATGTAAGAGAGAGGCTGATTCTGGAAGACTCCCACAAGCAAGGCTCGGTCCTCTCGGCGAAAGAATTTTGTGGTATATTCAAAGTACTGACTAGCTTTGAGAGAATCCTCGGGACTCAGAATTGGACTTCGCCTCGTCCCCGATTTTGGAGTCGTGCGCACAGCCTCAGCTATTGCAAGGGCGGACTCTGTTGAGACGCAACGTTTCCGACCTTCCACCAGGATGATGCCGATCATATCTGCTCCTGCTACAGCGGCAACTTTGGCAGCTTCTGGTGTTCGTGTGCCGCAAATCTTGACCAACACATCGTGTCTTTCATGACCATGCTCAGTGGGCTCAGAAGACCCTAGTAAGCGGCTGGCGAACTCGTCAGGCCGTCCAGCCCTCATCAGTGCTTCACCAACCAAGACTGCACCCACGCCTTGTGATCGATATGACTTGACATCATCTGCACCGGATATGCCAGATAGTGCACAGACAACTGTCTCGTTTGGAACCTTGTCCATCAAACGGCTGGTGGTCTCAAGATCCACTTTGAAAGTCGTCAAATCCCTATTATTAACTCCAATAACCTGCGCACCAAGTTGAATGGCGATCTTCATCTCATCAGGGGTGTTTACCTCGACGAGCGGTTCCATTTCAAGGCTTTTTGAGAAGAGGTACAACCTCTTCAGCGTCTCTTCATCCAGCATTTTCACGATGAGAAGCACACTGTCACAGCCGGCCAATCGACCCTCGAGTATCTGGTACTCGTCGAAGACGAATTCTTTCCTCAGCACGGCAGGACGATTCGGCATCCCGTCAAGGCTTTGTCTGACAGCCCGTAGATCTTCCACGCTGCCTTTGAACCATTCCGGCTCGGTCAGGACTGAAATCACACTTGCCCCCGCCAGAGCATACTTCCTTGCTTGCTCAGCAGCGCAGATATGTGGTGCGATGTCGCCTTTCGATGGCGACGCTCGCTTGACCTCAGCCATCAGCGATAGCGAATATTGTGATCTTCGAAGTCTTTCAGGAAACGAAATCTGAGGAGGAGCTATACCTAAATCGTAAGAAGCTTGAAGATCAGACGGTCGCTGCGAAGGTATTTGCTTCTGTGCCTCGACTGCGGTTTTTCTGTGCGCAAATATCTCTTCCAATATGGAAGGTTTCTTTAGTTCATCGGACGCCGTGTTCGAAGTTCCGTTCTCAGCCGAATTTTTGCCGTCTTTGCCAAAACCATTGACGCGGACACCAGCACCTCTTTCGGCCTGAAACATATCATTTTCTTTCCACGTGCCGCCTTGCATAATGAGAAAGTTCTTAAACATGGCTCTACCTTCCGCAGTAAGGATACTTTCTGGATGAAATTGAACACCCTCAACTAAAAGCTCCTTGTGACGTACTCCCATGATAATGCTGGTTCCGCAGTCACGGCCATTAGCAACCCACGAGCTTACCTCCAAGCATTGAGGTAAAGTGGGATGTGTTCCAGCAAGAGAATGATACCTCGTGACTGGGAGATCTTGAGCAAGACCTTTGAACAAGCCTTTCGAATCATGTCGTAAAGGAGACGTTTTCCCATGTAGGATTACTCCGGTCTCCTCTACTCTCCCACCAAAGACAGAGTAGATGACCTGTTCCCCCATACAAACCCCTAACACTGGTATTTTACCCGAAAAGTGTCGAATTGCATCCTTACTGATGCCAGCGTCTGCGTCTGGATGGCCTGTTCATGACGTTGATGAATACCGAGTATCAAATCATGTGCTGGGCTAAGCTCACCAGGGCCGGGGCTCACTACCAACTGGGTAGGTCTGATCGTGATCAGTTCGTCCAGGGTGATCTCATCATTACGGTAAACCGTCACGTTGGCTCCCTCTAGTACCTGAGCGCTGGTTAGACAGACTGAAAAATGAGACCATGATATGCGTCAAAATCAGGTGGAGCTGTACGAGATACTGATAAACACTGGAATCCGCGGAGTCAGCATGTCTTGTTAAAGGTGAAAGTCATGGTCATGGGACTAGTGCTCAAGAGTGAATGAGATAACCCTAGAACGCTTCTCCCCAAGATTTGCCCCAAGGCACGCGCAGCCAAATTGATTGGGAGGGTATTTTGTACGAGTAGACTCACTTCCAGGTAAAACTATCAAAATTGTCAATTAAAACTAGATTTGAAGCCGTCGGAATCCGAGGCGCAGCTTCTGCCCGGCTTGGTGAATGATCTATCAAATCGGCTCCATTCATTGTTGCAGAGTCTTCGGTAAATTTCTGTACACGATGCCACGTAGAGCGTATGTTCTTGGTGTTAAATGTGTAGAAATCTGTTGACCGATGGATATATTGTGTTGATACCAGAGTTGGTCAATGTTTGACATATAAATTGTATAATACGTTCGCTAGTGCCCATGTAAATTACAGCCGCGTCAAGTCGCGCTTAAGTTCACGAACTTTCAGAACAACAGCTTCTGCTTTAGGTAATTGCCCATTCTGTGTAGGAGCTCGGAGCTGTCGCCCAGATGCCTTGATGGCACCAATTGGAGAGGCTTACTTCCCGCCTCTCGACAGATGCTTCAGCGGGGAGCATCAATTACTGTGTGCAACCTAAGGGACCTTGAATAACATTGTGCTAAAAATGGAATACAGGTCTTGGAAGACTACTTATGCAGCGCTTTCTCAACTGAACGGTGAAGCCGACACCGGATCCCTCAGGCGACATCTTTCAGACCCACAGACGGTACACCTACTCGCGCACTCGTCTTCGCCCTATTCGGCTCCCACTTCGCAAAGCAAATCTACCTTTGACACCAAGACCTCTTCCATTCATGTTCCACCCTCTGGTAATACACGCTACGATATTGGACAGATAAAAGAAGACACTCTATGGCTCAGCAAAGAGACGAAGATTGACGAGGTCTCGGCCTTGAGGATAGCTGTCTTGGAATGGCAAACAAGGCCAGCCGTGCAGCTGCTTCGAGGCAGTCTTGTTGACGAGATCGCACCTCTGGCAAACGGGATAGGAGGAAGCGAACTTCAAGCGTCATTCTCTGATGCGGCTTCGTCGCTGTTCGGCAAGTCATCTGGGCTGCGGGCAAACGCGCCAGCTCCTTTCAACGATGCAGGCCCGCGACGACGAAGGTTGCTGGAGACATACTTGTCCGAGCGACGATACATCCTCAAATCTAGCGAATACGTCACACTCGCAGCATCCTGCAAAGCACAAAATGGATCCCCCAATAATGTCATGAACCAGGCATCTAGCTGGTTGGAAGATGTAGGGACTGCAGTTATTTCTAATTGGAAGGGTGATGGATCAGCCCAAAGCAAAAGTAAGAATTTCGTTGCTGAAGCAGTTGAGGCTTTGCGCTCCCGGATAGAGAGCTTGATGAGGGGAAGTGGATGGTTGTCAGACGAAAGCCAGCAAGAAGAAATCGAGCTTGCCTGGGCCAGAAATCAGATCCTAGAGATGATTCATATCATGCAGATCCTCCTAATTCAGCTCGATACATCCTCGACGAAATTGCTTACTCCTGACTCAATCCTTCCCTGGTATAGACTAATGAACGAATGCGGCTTCTTTAATAGCTTGCAGCTGGTGAGCCTCTAAACAACAACGTATATCTCTTGGCTACTGACGAATCTGTTAGCCACATCCTGCATTACAGGGCCCCTACGACTTGCCTCTACAATCACTCACTGCTCTTATCTCTCTGTCTATCCTCAACATTCCTTTGGCACTCGAACTGCTCGACCAGTCTTTTGCTGCAGGAGTCTCAACAGGCTCAGAGGGCAGCTCTCCCTACATCCTCATTTCCGCCGCAGTCAACGAGCTGAACGACATATTTTCTGATGCTGTTTCTCTGAAGGCGTCTAGCCCGTCCGTCCTAGCTTGGAGCATCATCCTGCAGAAACTAAGAGAACTTGCCCTTACTGCTCGAGAATCAAAAGAAGTCAGACAATCACTTCGTGCTACTGACAAGTACAACACAGCGGACTCTTCTGATACCGATGGCGCCGAGCGATCAGCAGCGAGGAATATCACAACTTCACGGCGTCGTTCATCCACAGGCAGCGATTCATCGCAGCAGTCAACTCTTCTGGAGGAGATATACGACTCGATATCATTTACGACTGCTGATGGAGGAGACCAAGCTGCTTTCTTGGCCACTAGTGCAGTCGATGAGTGCAAGGTCTTCGAGGTCATTATAACCATAGCTGTCGAATATTGCACACCTTTTGGATTCGAACATGAAGGCAAGCCCGGCCAGAGAATGCGTAGCATGCTACTTGATCTGGTCCGAGCTTGTGTTTCTGTCGTTGCATACCAGCCAACGTTGTTAATGGCGACGCTCGCATTGCTCACGGGATCAGAGCGTTACTGGGAGACCGTAGATCGATCCGCAGAATCCAAAAAATCCGAGCCGGGTGCCAAATTCATGAAAGATATTGTGCTCAAAATGATGATCTGGAAGCCGGCTTTGGTTCGATTTCCATACGAGACGTCACCATTCCTACAGCTCTGTAGAGCAGTGACTTTTCTTCGTGACGGAAGAGATCCCGAAGAGCTTCCCACATGGAATGAGCTCGAAGAGCTCGATTCCTTTACTTATCGATTACCTGCGCACTTTGACGCATATGTACCCGTTCGCACACAAGAGGATGAAGACTTTCTTCAACTAACGACGACTCTAAGCCTCGCGGTAGGTCCTGATCTTGGCAGGTCTACAGCTCAACATTATGAAAATGGCAAGGTGTTGCGCGCCATAACAGACCTCGCTCAACCCCCCAACATATTCGTTCTGCCCTCCGATACACAGGGCAGAATTATCTCGAACGGAAAGCCATTTGTTGTGATGTGGCACCATTCCTATTCTGCCCTGACATATATGGGTCGAATGCTTCAGTGCGCATCCATGGTAGACCTGCCTGCAGGCGAATCAATTCCTACCTTTTCAGCGGAAATTGTTGGAGAAGTCATCGGTCTGATCACTGCCATGCTCTCGTCGGCTGCAAGCAATGGTCCGTCAGAGCAGACTTTAACGTCCTCTGCGGAGTCGGCAGAGTCAATACTTGGAGGTGCAAGCGATGGCCTTGACAGAAACCAAGACGTCATCTCTGTAATCTTCGCAATATTCGAGAAAGAGCTGTATAAACCTCGCAAAACCTCCGAGGACATGGAATCCATCGATCTCCTGATCCAATGCATTCAATTTACATTCGCCCTTCTGCCGTTCAAACCTGACAGAGTCTGGCCCTTTCTTGGTAGGAGTGGCCTTCTAGGCATAGGCAAAGATGAAGGTCAGCTCAGCGCTGTCGTAGCGGCTCATGAGATGCTCTTGGGTCGCTACGACTTCTTGCTCGGATGCATACGCCTCTTCGAAGCGCTCATTGAAGACGCCGTCACTCACGTTGTATCTCGTAACGCTCCTCCAAAGGCAGTCACACGCTTCGGAGATACCATGTCGTTGGGAGCCGGAGTATCTCGCGTTGCCATGGAAAAGGTTCTTGAAAGTCTAACGCGGACAATGATCGAAGTCTTTGAATCCACAATGAATTGGAAATTTGTTGAACAGTCGGAACGAATGGAGATCAATTCCCGTTTGTGTTCGATCTTTCGAAAGATATTGGATTACTGCTTCGATACCAACGATTGTCCAGAGCTTTCACAAAAGCTGATTAGGCCGCTTGCACCAGCAGCCGAGTACATTATCAGCGTCTTTTTGTCCAAATCGAATGCCGACGTCACGGTCCTGCCTCTGTTACATACTTTTGGGGAAGGTATAGCGACTCCCAGTACAACTTTACCCACACGTGGCCTACAGTACTGGACCTCTCAAGTCAGAGAGGCGCTGAAATTGACTAGCACACTGATTCGGCTCAACAGATTGCTGCTGCAACCACCGTCTCATCTCGAAGACCAAATGTTCAAGTCCGCCTCTATACTCGCGAAGGTGTACACAGCACACGAGAGCTACAGATTCCCTGTTGTGGAATTGTTGGATTCTCTTGTGCGCTCCGCAGCCGCTACCAGTCAACAGCCACCTTCACTCTTAGGCCACTTAGGTCAAGAGAATGCGAGCCACTTCCTTGAAGTGCTCTCAATGCTCGATCAACCGCTCAATGATGATGCTTTGTCATCAGCCATCTGGACACTACTTTCCGCAGTCGTAAGCAAGCGCCAGCAGTGGTTCGCCATCTTCGTTTTGACTGGTAATACTCCTCGAGAATCTTTCAAAGACAAAAAGAATTCAGCTGCTCCGAACTCGCGGCGGTCTGAGCCTATCTTGAATACCGCTTTGGACGGTCTTTGCAATATCGAGAAGGTGGAGCCGCGAAAGGCCTTGAGCATGCTCGAATTTGTGGCTCTCGCGGCAGACTTCTGGCCCTGGGTCTTGACAACTATAGCTCAGCATCCACATTTCATGAAAGCAATCTCGGAATTCGGGGCTCACATAGGTTCGATGACCGCGACCACCCGCAGCAAGACATACAGGACATCTTCAGACTACCACAGCCCACAAATGTTATCGTTTGTTGCAGACGTACTCACAATGTACTCCAATTACAAACAGCAAATGAATGACCAAAAATTCCACAAGTGGATCGTCCCACATCTCGCGTATCTCATCAAGAACGCCATCTCGCCACCAAGCTATAGTGCGTCTCTGCATGCAAATCTCAATCGAAACTTCAAATCGAAGTTCTTTGGATGTAGCCTTGAAGATTTCAAAAGGACATCTTTAAATCGGACCCAGCTTGGCGACTCTTTCTTTTACAATCGCGAGCTCGCAAATAAGATGCTAGCATATGACCCGGCGTGGGTAGGGAAGAAAGACGAAGGCTTCGCTGAAGAGGTTAGGAGGGCAAACTTTGACTTATCAGTGGTGGAGGCTCAAGTAGTAAGCATATTGTCTCTCTACTGGACTGGCAATTGTTAACAACTGGCGCAATAGAATCTTTTCCATAGTTGGAAGTCCCTGCTTGTGGAACTGAGCGGACCCCTAGCTACGGAACCCAAGTTCCAGAAGATAATGGCAGTGGCAGTCACCAATTGCCTCAAGGCAAACGCCGAAAATCAATTGCCGGAAGTCATCTTTGAGAGGCTAGCACAATCACGGGCAAACCTAGCCTTCACATTGCTACAGCGACTCCTCGAAGTCAAGTCGACTGAGGTTGAAGTCAAGTCCATACTGTCAGTGGCCTGGAATACTCTTCGAAGACATGACCCCAACTTGGGTTCCGCCCTGAACGGAGACGATGCAGACTATCATAGGATGCTTCTCAAGATCCTCTACCTGGCTCTTCAGCCTCATATTTTAGATGTTGGTTCGGTAGCCCCAGAAGAGCTGAATGCGTCGACAGCTGGCGGCTCAACGGCACGATCCCAATCAAGGTCCAATGTTCAAGTTGGTCTCGAAGTCCTTAGCACAATAGTAGCCCAAGGCTTTCGTTCCTTGACTATCATTCTCCACGACTCTCCTACGCTCGTCCATCCTTCTGATTTTTCCCTCATCACAGCAATCCTCCGCACCGTCCTCCACATTCCCAGCCTCTCCGGCAACACCACCCACCTTATCTCCGCCTTCTCCGACTCTCAGACAGGGCGCTGCGCGTCCACTCTTCTCAGTTGGGCAGACCAGCTCGCCACAAACGGCGACCCCATCTACGGCGAACTTAGCATCCTCTTCCTCCTCGAAATGTCCAGCGTCCCAGCTCTCGCCGAGTGTCTTGCTGTGGAAGGCGTCATAGCTCAAATCCTGTCCACGAACCTCATTCGCGTGCTGCAAAGCAGACCGTTCGGACCCTTTGTCCAGCCAGCGCGTATGTACGGCATCTGGGGTCGCGGTGTACTTCCCCTCCTGCTCAACCTCCTTCACGCCGTTGGTCCACCAATTGCACCGGAAGTCTCCGCTGCTCTCAATCAATTCCCAAATCAGCTTGCGCGTGCATCCAATACCTTCACTAGCAGCCCTCGCACCTCCGCCAAGGATCCGACGGGATACATTACGCTGGGTTCGACGTCAGAAGCACTGACCCTTTCGTTGATAGTTACAATTCTCCAGACTTTCCGGGAAGCAGGCGCTAGTGCAGCTGTAATCCCCAGCGAGATTGAAGAGGTGAAGTGGGACAGAGTGCAGGTGAAAGAGGAGGTGGAGGGATGGTTGCAGAGAAAAGTGGCGTTGAGAGAGAAGGTTGTGCCTTCTGATGAGAAGGAAGAACGATGGAGCAAGCAGAAGCCTTTAAGCGGAGCCGGAGGGAATGAGAACAGGCTGGAAGAGAAAGTGGTCGAGGAGATGCAGGGGGTACTGGGTATCTTAGGAGGGAATAGCGGTGAACAATGAGAAGACTCCTTTTCTGGAGCTGGACGACGGTTAGGCATTGCGTCCGGCGTTAAATTTCCTTTAGATATTATGGACTTGCATGAAAGCGAGCTTGAAGTGGGCATTTTCTGAATGGAACGTATGGAACGAGAAAAATTCATAGCAATTCAGAACCGAAGGTCGGTCCCTTGAAGTAGCTTCGATTAGAGCCTACGATTATAACTGAATGCTAGAAACTGCTATACAGGTTCGAGGCAAAAAGAGTAGCATCATGGAAGAGATTCGAGCAAAAGTCATGAAAAGGTGATTGCCCCGGCGAAGATCCTGAGTCTTCCTGAGTTGATGTGAACGTTCAGTTCATTCTGGTTGATACCCACGAAAGTAAGAACTTACCTATGCAAAGACAAAAAGCTGGCAGCTCTTAGGATTGCCACCTTTTCTGACGATTTGCGTGTGCAGATTTGGAACTTCGAGTTTGACTCTATGGATGAGTTTTGCTAAGATACATTATTCTCTGACGTTGAAGCTGACGAGGTGTCTCAAGCGGAAAGGCGGGATTCGAGCTCCCACACATCTCCGTCTCAACTTCCATCCAACGAATGTCAAATCTTGAAGTCTACTACAATTAGTCTGCTATCTACGGGATCTAAGTCATTTATGTTTTTCGAAAAATAGGTTCATCTCTGCTCTTTTCAAGAAAGCCAGGTGAACTATGAGCACCAACAACCCACCCTCAGCTGCTGCAACGGCAAGAGCGTTGGAAGCAACACAGAATCTAAAAAGGAGCGTAGCGGCCGCTTTCGATGGTAAGTAGCCCAAACTTTTGTTGAAATCATCCAACATCGATTTTATTCCCTTCATGTGTGCGTGAAAAAAGCCTGCTAGGCGCACTTCTTCCGAACCCTTCACCATGTCTCCATGTTCCAACAACCCATCTATACCACCCACTTTCCTCCGCAACCATTTTGACAATGGCATCACTCCTAATCACGATGATCCCATCTCCAATTCCCCCGAGCCTGATACCCCAGAGTCAGACACGACCCAGCCTGCGTACCTCGACCCTTATTATCTAGAGCCTTATTCTCACAATTTCGTATTACCCACAGAATCGTCCGAGGCGAGGAAAATGCCGCCGACTAATGGATATACAAGCAAAGTCCGCGTGCTTGATCGGTATAAGGTTGTTGGCTTTATTAGCAGTGGGACGTATGGAAGGGTATACAAGGCTGTAGGCCATAATGGGATGGCGGGGGAATTCGCTATTAAGAAGTTCGTATAGGTTTGGTTGCGTCTTACTCTGATGATTAGCTAAAATGCTACCTAGGTTCAAGCCGGACAAAGAGGGCGAGATGATCCAATACACAGGAATATCTCAATCAGCATGCCGAGAAATGGCTCTATGCTCCGAATTGTCCCATCCCAACATGATCCATCTTGTCGAGATCATCCTAGAAGACAAGTGCATCTTCATGGTCTTCGAATATGCAGAGCACGACTTGCTGCAGATAATTCAGCACCACAGTCAACCGACCCGACATCCCATTCCGGCCTCTGCGGTTAGGTCTATTCTGTTCCAACTACTTAACGGGCTGCTCTACCTGCACAGTAATTGGGTACTCCATCGAGATCTGAAGCCTGCCAACATCATGGTGACTTCGAAAGGGGAAGTGAGGATCGGTGACCTGGGTCTGGCTCGACTATTCTACAAGCCGCTTCACTCCTTGTTCAGTGGTGATAAAGTCGTTGTCACAATCTGGTACCGTGCACCAGAGCTCCTGCTTGGAAGCAAGCATTACACGCCTGCTGTAGATCTATGGGCCGTGGGATGCATTTTCGCTGAGCTCCTTTCTCTACGGCCAATCTTCAAAGGGGAAGAGGCGAAGATGGACAGCAAAAAGACCGTCCCATTCCAGAAGAACCAAATGCAAAAGATTGTTGAAATCCTAGGAATGCCTACCAAAGACAAATGGCCTGGCCTCATACACCAAGGGGAACATAGCCAGCTACAAACCCTTTCCTCGTACGTACGGGAAGGAAACAACGGCAAATCAGGCCTTGAATCATGGTACTGGAACACCCTGAGAAGTACCGGCTACCAAGATTCTCCGCCATCCGTAACTCCAGGTCAGCAAGGTCTTGATTTGCTGTCTAAACTTCTTGAGTATGACCCAATGAAGCGGTTGTCAGCGGAGCAAGCGTTACAACATCCATATTTTACCGCAAACGGGGAGAAAGTATCCGCGAACTGTTTTGAGGGAATGTCAACACAGTATCCGTCCAGGAGGGTTAGTCAGGATGACAATGATATAAGGACCAGTAGTCTGCCGGGTACGAAGAGGAATGGGTTTCCGGATGATAGTCTGGCAGGGAGGCCTACTAAGAGGATGAAGGATTAAGGTCTAATGTCTTGGAGCTGATGAGAAGATGTATACAAGAGGCAGCCCCTTTAATGCACCAGGCACCACGCCTGCTGACGAGTCCTCCAGGATGGACGGAAGTATTGGTGGTATTAGAGATGACTCTAAAGGCGAGCGCTCCAGATTCCGGTCGTTACAGTAATGTGGATTCCTGCCCCAACATGAAACGACAGCTTCGATGATTAGAGGGAGGCAACTTGGCAAGCGAGTCAAGCCAAGAGCCTGTGTGGAAGGTATCTTGGGATGGGCACGAAGGAGATGAAAGACTTGAAGGGCATCCAGGGCATTCCTTGGATAACAATGCTACCACCATGATAAAGATATAAGAGTCTACGACAGTCAAACAATAGTCTCATAGTAACACTCTCCGCAAACTTCCCTTTCGTATCAAGCCACAGGGAACGGGTAAGGCCAGATGTCAGACAGGGGTCGCAGCAACCTCTGAAGAGCCGCATGTTTGAACATTGGACACACAAAGATTGGAATACTTTATGACCCTATTATCCAGCTGATATAGGGATCATGAGAGGTTGAAGTGTACTACGAGTTGAATTGAAATCGAGACATTGCAAGGGTCAGGCGCCCGCCGACATCATCCCGCCGCAAGGTCACCCCCCGAGCCTCGAGGAATTCAAGCCGACATACTCCGAAATAGCGACTGCGCTCCTCCATGCGTGACCTGCATGGATGTCAAAAGATAATGGTCTGTTGTCTTCATTAGGCAGTACTGAAGCCAACTATCCCTCCAGTACACCAACACCCACCATCGTCACCCCCCCATCTGGATCCTCAAGCCCGCATTCCAGGCCTCCATCACCACGAGCTTCGCCCTTCAGAGCAAAGCTGGCTAAAGCGAGAGCCTCACCTCCCCCGAGTCGAAAGGCCAGTCCTCGACCACAGCTGGGTGTTGCCTTCAACGCCCCAGCTGACCAAAGCCATGCGGGAGGAGTCGCGGGTGACTCCGACTTCTCAGACGAGGAAGCAGCGATGGGGGAGACTAGGCCTCAACTGCACCGGCCCCAAGATGAACGCTCCCAAACGCCGCTGCTGAAAGAGGAGAGAGCGCGATCCTCATATGACGGCCCAAATGGAAGTGCGCGGCCAGCTTTCGTCACGAAAAGATCTACGTTTCGCAGCCGCAGTCCAGATATGGAGGATTCATCGGCGACGAGGAAGAAGTATACTTATGCGGCTTTCTTTTTGGTGTTGAGTTTGGTTAGCTTTACGATTCAGACCGAAACGGCGGTCTATGTTCAGCACGAATTGAAATGGAATAAGGCTTATGCTATGCTGTGAGTCTGCCATCTGTGCTCTATGAAGCGGGCTACGCTGACTTGCTATGACCGAAGATATCTCACACACGGGTCCTGGTCATTACTCTGGCCAACCCAACTTCTCATCCTCCGCATCTCGAATTGGAGAACCCCATGGAAATCATTCTGGCGCCGGCACATCTATCTCGTCCGGACCACAGCCCAAATGGTCGAATCCCATGACGTACACCTTACGAGCCGCGAATCCCACAAATCGCCCGTTGCCTACATCTTGAAGAAGACAGCCTTCATCACAACAGCTTTGACCGTCGCCGGTGGGTCATGGTACGTGGCAGTCGACATGACCTCGGCCAGCGACCTCACAGCCATATACAACTGCTCCGCCTTTTGGGCCTACATCTTCAGCATACCTTTACTACACGACAAGCTGCGCTTCGACAAAGCGTTCTCCGTCCTTTTGGCCATTGCGGGCGTCCTGATCCTCGTATACGGAGACTCTCTGCCGACCATACATGGGGGTAAATCCGGTGGATCGGTAGGCGGTGGTGAAAATCCCGACGACAGCTCGAACCGTACCTTGGGCAACATTGTCATCGGCGTCGGCAGTGTACTGTATGGACTGTACGAGGTGCTGTATAAGAAGCTGGCCTGCCCGCCGGAGGGCACAAGCCCCGGGCGGGGCATGTTGTTTGCGAACACCTTTGGGAGTCTGATCGGCTGCTTTACGCTATTGGTGCTGTGGATACCGCTGCCAATATTGCATTATACAGGTATAGAGGTGTTCGAGTGGCCGCACGGTGAAGCGGCGTGGATGCTGCTGGTTTCCGTGCTGGCAAACGCCACGTTTTCCGGATCCTTCCTCGTCCTCATCTCCCTCACTTCACCGGTTTTGTCCTCGGTCGCTGCGCTTCTTACCATATTCACCGTGGCCGTGACGGATTGGCTGCTCACCGGGAAGCCGTTGTCGCCTGCCGCCATCGTGGGGGGTTTGGTCATCATCGTTGCTTTTCTCTTGTTGAGCTGGAGTACATATAGGGAGATGGATCAGGAGAGGCGGAAACGGTATGCTTCCTTCGCCATCCCGGTTCGATTGCAGACACTGACTTCGGATCAGGCTAGAGGAAGAAATCGTTGAGACTAGTGACGACGAGTAGACTCTTTTACCACTTTGTACTGGGTACGGACAGGTTCAGGCATGGCGATGGCGTTGAGGACGCATGATATCTAGACTCTGGGCGGTCATACGGCAATATAATAAGCGTTATCGATACCCACGCCTAAGGCTTTCTCATCCACAGCCATCGCTCATGCTTTTCATGTGGCAGAAACGCTGCCATCAAAACCTATGCACCCAAGCACTGCACTCTTCCCTCCAATTCCTCCAAAAAGATGTTTCAACGCTCGTGCTACACACCGAAACCCTTCCCACCAATCCCTTACACCGGTCATTTCACCACGCCATCCCCAGAACCCCCCTTTTTTTGTTCCGATCAACCATCAACCACCAACCCCTCACCTACCCCTACCCCTTAAACCCCCTCCCTCACCTAAAGCAACTGAACCTCCCCAGCCTCAACCGCCACGGCTGGCGATGCGCGCCGTGCTTGTCGACGACGACGCCGCCGCCGAAATGCTTCCCGCCCCAGTTCTTCCGGTAGAAGAAGGGCATGCGCGCGGCGCTGGCGGATGGGTTCCGCGGTAGGAGACGGGGGGGGGGGGGTTTGTTAGGGGCGGGAAGGGTCGCGCGTAGGGTGGAGGGTTGGTTGGAGAATGGAGAGGGTGTAGACGGCTAGGCTGCTTTTTTTGGTTTGCGGGAGGAGATGTGGGGGGGGAGATGGTGGATGGGATGGGATGGGATGGGATGGGTCAAGGGTCGGATTCGGTGTCAGGTTGGACGTTGGTGTAGGAGCACACCATTGAATGTAGCTTTTGATTATTGGTGCGATGGTAGTTTTGAGACGCTGTGGTGGGAGATAGGAACCTTTCGCCTTGGCATCAGAAAAGCAAGATTCCAAAGCGCTCGTCTGTTATCGCAGCAGGAAGGTGCGTGCGGAGCCGAGCACGCTCCTTCCCCGTACCCGTACTCGTTGCATATGCCGCGGTGACATCTATTGCCCGAGGGAGGGTCGCGGGATGGATGGATTGCTCTTCCTTTTGATGAGGATGTGAGAGGAGTAAAGTACGGTAGGCTGATGGATGCCCTTCGCTGCTTCTGGCAGGCCGGAGATGACAACCTCCGCCCTGCGTTTAGCGTCTTCATAATCCTTTCGAATGCTTGGCATCAGAAGGTCCTACTTACCGAGGTACGCATCTCATGGATCCGGATTATCAGCTTCATGAATCCAAGTCGGGATTTGAAAAGATTGAGGGCGAAAGGGTCGTTGGAGTGTTGGATAACAGTCGTGTAAATAAGAGGTCTAGATTTGAAAGATTCAGTTTACAAGTATCTAGAAGCCGGGAAAAAAGAGAAGCTGTCGATTTCGCTGCTCGGGAATCATTTCACTCTCCTCTTAAATCTATAGATGAATCATTTTCTTGTAAAACTCTTTCTATTCTAGCGGCTCTAAAGTCGCAGCGACAATGAGTCTGATTTATGTATAGGAAATCCGACAGTTCCAATTATAGCTGTGAGGTTGATTATTTAGATCTGTGGGGTGCGTGACGCCAAGGATTCGAAAGGGTCGAGGGTTGTGAATACGCTAAATTAAGTCCTGAAAAATAGCTCCCGAGGGTCCGAGGGGTCTTCCCTTTTTAATCAACCCTCTTCGCTGGCTGCAAAACAAAACAAAAGCAAACACCACATACCACCCTCGTCCGTCCAACCCTACCTGCATCAATGGCCGCCTCAATGCCCTGCAAAGATTGCGCCTCCGGCGTCCTTCACGAAGGGACTCCGTCCGGCCGAGAGGAGACGATGCACGGCTTCAAGACTTACGTGACCGATCCCCCCTCGGGCGTGGCCGCCAAGGGCATCGTGGTCATCATACCCGACGTCTTCGGCTGGACCCTCAACAACTCGCGCGTGCTGGCCGATCGCTACGCGGAGAGGGGGGGGTACACGGTGTACCTGCCCGACTTCATGGACGGTACGGAACCCCGGCGTGTCGATGGGCGCGCAGAGGGGTGAGAGAGAGAGAGAGGGGGGGGGGGTTGTCGTCGGTCTTGCTGACGGTTCGGGGTTCGGCGTAGGATACGTGATGGACCCGCAACTCCTGTCGACCATCTCCACCGTCACCGACGCCGGGACGCCCGTCCTCCACAAGATCTTCCCGGGCCTGCGGGCCATGACGCACATGCCCTTTGCCCTCTACCACTGCCGCGCCTCCGTCTGCAAACCTCGGATCTTCGCCTTCTTCGCCGCCCTCCGCTCGTCCACCTCCCTGCCCATGGGCGCCGCCGGGTTCTGTTGGGGCGGGAAGTATGTCACGCTGCTCTGTCAGGACAGCGAGAAAACATCGTCCGGCAAGCCGTTGCTGGATTGCGGCTTCACCGCACATCCCAGCCAATTGGTGTTGCCGACGGATATCGAAGCGGTAAAGCTGCCGCTGTGTATTAGTAATGGGTCGGAGGATTTTCAGCTCAAGCCCGAGGGAAACGAGATGATCGAGGAGATCTTTGCGAGGAAGGAACTGGAGTTGAATCCCGATGGGAAAAGGGGGAAGATGTTCGAAATGAATGTAGTGGAGGGTGCGAGGCATGGATTTGCCATTCGTGGGAACCCAGGAGACGAAGACGAGAAGAGGCGCGGGCAGATGGCAGAGGACCAAGCTGTTGATTTCTTTGGGAGATGGTTGGTACCAAATTAGGGTAGGCTCTATTCCTGGGTTGCTGGAGCGCAGGATTGAGGTGCGTCCACTTGAAGTCAATCCATCACTTGCATGTTCAACGAAGCGCGAAATACCTTGCAGTTTGTTCGATCTATGTATTAATCTGCCTTATCCTAAATTGGTAATTAGGAAAATAATAATTTCTATTGACAAGAAGCCGCTAGCATCGAGATGTTAGGAACTCGTGGAAGCATGAATTGAAATGTCCAGCTATCGATCGGAGCAGACACATACAGAGCAATCAGTGTATTTAGTGTCCCAGGGAAGGAAGGGCCGAGAGCAGAAAGCTTAGGTGTAAAAGCCAAAGAGGTGAGGAGCCTCAACTCGATCCGGAACCATCAGAGCTCTCCGATCCCTCTGAATCGCCGCTGTCGACCGGAACAAGACCGTCCAATCGCTCCTGGGCTTCGGGACTCTCCAGCTTCGTTTTTGACTCGCAATCAGAGTCTGGGCCTGCCATTGGCTCGTCGAGGGAGGCTTGATCCTCAAGCTGCCTGGATGGACTCGCCTCTCTCTTAACCTTGGTGTTTTCACCCTCCTCTTTCTTGCGAACAACACGGCCTCCATCCTCATCGTCACTGCTGTGAGCGACATTATTATTATCCTCATCATCCTCATCTTTGACCTCCAAACCAGCAATCTTCTGAAATACCTTTTCTACGCCGTTGATGATACGCATCATCTCTTTACGCACAAGGCGTTGCGTCTTTGGTAAAATCTCGCCATTCTGAGGTACTTCACCGCCGCCCAGAACCGAGTTGTAATCGCGTCGCATCGCAATGTACACTTCGTCAGCTTTATCGTTCATGTACACTTCCAGCTCTTTGAGCATGACACTCAGCCGGGTTTTGACGTTCTCAGCGCTCGACTGGAACATGGTATGGCGCTCCTGGGCGACGTGACTATTCATTGCTGCTTTCATACGCGCAAAGCTCCCGGTACCTTTCGCAATTAGCCAGTGGTCAGTCCGGTAGGAAGGTCAGGGCTCACCTCGCTCCTCGACACATGCCTCATAAGCAGCCGCCATCGCTTGCTCGATGACTGGAACGAACTCGCGATTGATCTCCTTTTGGTTAGTATTGATCATATCCTTCACAGTCGCAGAGAGGTCCTTCAGGAGATTCTCGTAGTTTCCGACCTGCTGCTGCAACATGTGGACGCCGGCGATGCCTGTACCTATTTGACGAGCTCGGGCCTCGATGTCTTTATGAAAGTTTTTCAGGGAAGCAGCTGCATTGCGGGCGAAGCTGGCCATCACCATTGGAGAGCGGCGTGAAAAGGCCCTTTCTATTGTCAACAAAGTGGGAAACAGCCGTGTTCTGGGAGCGACTTACTTCTCCCATCCAGAAGCGAGCAGTTTCATCATAGGTTCAGCGCTAACAACTGTCAGCAGAAAGTTTTAAGAGTTCCTAATTTCAGTACTTACAGCTCCACGTTCCATTCCTAGGAAATAATGACTTAGCGTTGTTTTACTTCACAGAAATGGACAAGCGATGACTTACATGCGGTCCTTGACCATTCGTATAGATTCCGTTACGTCGACAAATGGCTTTATAGGTGCTCCAGTGGAGTCCACCCGCTGCACGGTCTTCGCGATTGACAGGTGCCCCCCATTTGAGAGCAGTCGCGATTGAATCGTTCGCGGCATTCGAAATTGCGGTTTCTGCGGTCTCCGTCAGGCCTGTATCCACAATCTCGCAATTCGCACACTTACCGTATTTGTCGTAGATGTTGTCCGCGAATTCATCACCAAGTTCCTTGCAAGCGGTCTTGACGGCAGTCTCGAGGCCCTGAAGTTTTGATGCATTAGCGATGATTCAAGCAATTCTACCGTACAGCTATGATGCTTTCCGTGGTAAATATAATGTCTTGCTACCCTCTTTCTTTTCCTTTCCACCATCATGCAGAAAACAAGACAAATGCGAAGGAGGTCCTACTTGTACATGGAATCAGGGCCCCGTGCACTTACACTCTCAAGCGATTTCAGCCCCTTATGTAAGTATCTTGCTTCTCTTGCTCTCTGTTCGGCGGTCATATTTGCGCTAGTGCCATCGCTGGACGCCCAGAGGGTCAATGAGTTCAGGAGCTGGCTCAGCTTGTTGATGAAAGTTCTACAATTGGCTGATCGGCCCGTCTCCGTTAGCTTTTCGCAATGAGTTTGCAGTTGAGGGATCTCGGTCTCCTCAATGTTTGTGAATCCGGCTATGTGAGGGTCCTTCCGAAGGCGACCCTGCAACTTCTGGTAGCCACGAGAGGAGACGCAGAAGACGGGTAATCCCCGGGCAACTTCATCATAGTCTCGGATCTCAGCATCGGGGTTGAAGTTCTCCTCGTCCTCTTCAGCGGCAAGTTCCTGGTCGAGCTCTTTGATACCAGCGGCAAAATCCTGCTGGATGGCGCCTTTGGAATATGCGTTCCTTCCCTCAATGCACATCGCAGACATTTTGCTCTCGATCTTTTCTTCAGCATTCTTACTTTCGTCGATCTCTTTTCGCATTTGGTTGATACGCTCCGTAATCTCACCTCTCTGGGCTCGGGCTTCCTTTTTAGTTGCGCGAAGCTCTTGAAGCTTTGCCACTAGTTGCTCCTCGGTCAATGGTTCTTGACTTTCAGACTCGTTTTCAGACCCTTTTTCATATTCGTCCGAGTCATCACTGTGGTAGTCGCTTTCCTCAACGTCGTCGCCTTCGTCGTCGCTTGACTTCGTTCTCCGCTGCTTCTTGCGGGCTCTGTCAGTGCCCTTGCCTTTTCTTTTCTTGCCCGCAGACTCCGATCTGGGTGGGAAGACGGTCTTTCCACCTTCAAGTTTTTCCTTCAAGCCATCCCAGATCTCTATTTGCTCGTCGATGTCGTTCATGGATTCACCGTAAACAGCTTTTGTGTCTTTCATCTCGTCCATCTGCTTCTTCATTAACTTGGTCTTTTTCACAAGCTTTTCCAGCTCTTCCCAATCGGGCTCCATTTCATCGCTCAGGCCAAGTGAGTCCTGTGCTTCTTCGAGGCTAATATCGTCTGTTTTGCTGCAAATGAAGGTGACTGAATTGAAACCCCCATCCATCTTCAGCTGTCGCTTGAACGACTCCCCAAGCAACGACTTGGCTGCCTTATCGTCCACCGCGCGGTTGATCGGAGCCACGATCCACAGTCCAGTGCATTGCTTCATATAACCTTCTGCTACAGCGGCACGGGCAGCATTGGCATCATGAACACCCGGGAGATCCACAATGACAGCACCGGTAGCAAGTGCTCGAGACTTGACATAGATTCTGACCACTCGAATCAATGGCCACACCTCCATCTCTCTGCGCTCTTTCTTGTCTTTGTCCTTGTTGCTGGTAGACTTCTCTTTGCTGTCAACGAAAGTCTGCAATTTCTTGTAGAACACGAGCGAATCCTTCTCCTCAATATCTCTACTCTTACCGAGGATATGGGATACTTCTCGCAACATAGTTTGGATACTGCTGTTGGCTATGTCTTCTTTGGTCTTGCGAGGATAAACTGCTTTTATCTTTGCATACGCGATACCGGCGTCAGTATCCTCATTCGCACAATCTCGAGAGACTTTGCCATCTCCGTCCAAGAGATCCTGATATAAAGTATTAAGTTCTTTTTCCCAGTCGGCGGGCGATATGAACTCAATCTGCGCACGGTATGGCTTCTCCTCATAGTTGTACGAGATTTCAGTGACGACTGCCGTACAAGCTCTCATACAGTTGGTAGGTACAAGTCTCTCCTCGTCAAGCATGGCGTTGATCACTGAAGATTTTCCGGCGCCAGTGTTTCCAACAACACCAATGACAGTCTTGGTTCTGACAGCCTGTTTGATGAGATTGTCAATTTGTTGGATCCACTGCTCAGCATCGGGGCTGGTTTCCATCTTGTTGAGCAGAGGATCTTTGAGCTGATCAAGAAGCTTGACACCCTGCTCTACACTCGCTTCCAGCATCCTGGGTCCTGCATCTTTGAGAAGCGTTTGAAGCTGGAAGCTCTTGTGCTTCTGCTCTTCGAGTTCAGCAGCAGATAATGGAGGCTCAACCAAGGGAGGCGTCTCGTGAAATTTTGTTTCCGCAGTTGGCTCAGTCTTGATGCCGTGGACTCGGTGATCGAACGGGACTGGCTTTGCAGCGTAATTGGCTCTCTCAGATTCAGACTCATTGATCCAAATCCGGCGAAGAGCGTCGTGGAGTTGTCCTGCATTCAGGAGTCAATCATATTCAGCACTCAAAACACGAGGATATGCGTACCGTCACTGTAATCAGGGTACGACACCTGAATTCTGTCATGCAAATCGGCATAGTACCGATCGAAACCAGCCATATCGACACTTCCGCCGGCATGATCGGATGTCGATAATGGGGATGTGGCCCCCGAGTGAGGAGTCAAGCGATTTCTGACCGCAGAGTGGGATAGTGGGGTATGGTTCTCGTCTGACGCGCCGTCAAGGCTCGGTTTGATATCTGCAGCTTTATGCGAAGATCTTCTGGTAGGAGAGGGAATTTGTGCGTTGGTAGGTTGGAGAGGCTGACGAGTGACCTGATGACTGGCGTCTGAAGCCTTGATTGCCTCGAAGACGATGACTTTGTCCATGTACGTATCAAGATCTGCCATTGTCGCAGTGAGGTTGGCTAATTTAGACTCGTGCTTCAGGACCCAGCGTTCGCATGGCGGGCATTTCAGCTGGTATTGATCACGAATGGTCTTTGTTTCGATCCTCTAACAACACATCAGTGTTAAGTCTGGCTAAGTTCTTACATAAAGGGCCAGATGTCCTAGAGGAAGGCGTGATTGCGGAATACAGTGCATTGGAGGCCATGAAGCTCGTACGGGAAAGTTGCAATAGACTTACTGAGTGGCATTTGATCCAAAGAAAATCCTCCTCTGTGCTGTCTTCACTAGGCACTTTGTCAATTCGAAGGATGGCGACCCATATTGTCGTGGGTTTGGCGGTCGCGACAGGCTTGCATTTGACCGCCAGGTCATGGAGAAAGCTGGTAAGCAAAAGTGAGCTGAAGGTCCATCATATCGGGATTGAGAGGCAAGAAGGGATATGTTACCGTGCATCTGTCATGCTGGCCACTGTGGAGCTCTCTATGTATCACAAAGTGTGGATGCAAGATTGTGGCAGAGTAGCTTGGAAGCGGAAGGATTATGATTGGAAGTCGCGCGGGACGCGTCTTTTGAGCTTTTCAGTGAGTAAACACAATTCTTATCGATAAGCTAGTTGCTCTAACCACATGCAATTTCATCCGCCTACCTTACGACAGTGGAATATCATCAAATCTTGCCAAATACATAAAGATTGTCTTACATATTAACAACTTTTCTGCTGCATTATATTGGTACTGCTCCTTTTGCCATATTAATTTCTCCGCAGTTATGGACCACTAATGGCTCTCACGTAGGCAATCGAATGTTCTCCTTTCTATTAGCTGCTCTGAGCCTGCACTTTCCCAACTATGCCCATAAATTATTAATCCTTAGGCCTCAATTGTCACTATAGCCAGCAATTTACGGTTCTGCTCCTGCAGGGCTATCTTTTCCGGCCAATACCAATATTTTGGCCACCATCTGCAGCCATCCTTCCAGCATCCAGGCCAAATACCCAAAAGTCATACGTCTACTTGCCGTAGTAATCCTAATAACCACATCGCGATAGTCGTAGATCAGAGGAATGGAACCGATCAAGACAGGTCCTTAACTTACATAATTCATCATAGTCCGGCGAGTGGCATCGAGGAAGATGAAATCGAAATCGACGAGGTCGAGGGTTCTGCCGTTAGATGAGACGAGCAGTACGAGAGTGGTGATTGGAATGCAAAATTGTAACGGCGCTGGAGGGAGAGGGTCGAAAGTCAGACTGTATGTCACGTGCCTGGTCGGCCATAAGAGTTCCCTCAGGGGATGCAAGCTTGCTGTCAGAACAATGTTACGATATTGGTGTCATTCCTGAGCACCGGTTAAGACCTAGCAAACAGATAAGGTTGACTTACGCAGACGCTGAGTTAGAGGGATTTCGGTAGATGGAAGCCATGGATGAGGCAGGTATATCAATGTTAAGTGAAGGATCAAGAGGGTTAGCCGTCACGGGAGCTAAATCGCATGCATGAAAGACAGCGATAACAAGATAGAAAGCATCATATAGGTATATGGCGGCAATCAGTTGCGATCAAGGACATGATGAGATACCAGAGATGAAAGTGAAGACTTGTAATTAGCGCTCAGACACCGGTCTTGACATGGCTTTGGTTCGGATATCGCAAGGGTTGGACTGGCGACGGGAGCTTTTAAACCTCAGCCCACCCCCACGGTAATATTACCGGAGAATGATTAGGCCGACCCGCCGGATTAGTAAGGCCCTCCCATAGTAATTTGGCAGCCCTCCTTACCTGTTGCACTCTTCTTCTCCATACCTCGCTATCGCCCACCAATTTTTTTGAAGCTATCCACAACTCCGCCCCGCCCCGCCCACTATAACCTCTCGCGTCGTTCGCCAGCCCCCGCAATACGGGGGCTTCGAGGATACTCAGGAGAAGCTGGATTGGTACGGCAGCAATCCTGAAGGCATTGATCGGGATCGTCCTCTGCCAGAGGTTCTCTCGGAAGACGATATGGCCCTACTGCAGGAGAAGAGTAACCCTAGTGATGCTGAGTGGAGTCGCGGTACTCTGACGCGTCTAGATTGCCGTCGCCACCATTCAACACCCTTTCTATCTCCTACCACCCCCCTATCAAGCGGAAGGCCTCTATCAGCCTTGATGAGCAGAAAGAGCCGCGAAAGGGGACCAAACGCAGCAAACTCGCGCCTATGATACCCTCGAAGGTCGCGTCAACAATGCTGAAGTTGCCCGTGGATACTCCGGCGACTCGTGAGGCTGTTTTTGCGCTGAAAACACTTATCAAATGGACGCCCGAGCAGTTTAACGCGTATTGACCTCTGATTGATAATTTCTGGGTATACGATTTAGAGGCGAGTACGATGGATTGGGAGAACGATGTAAGGGAGCGTATTTCCGCCCAGTGGGTGGCGATGTTACGTTAAAGAAGCTCGCCGGCGATGGGTATAACATAGCCCGGCTAGAGGCGCCAGTGAGATGGAGTGAAGAGGATTAGACTAGACTACATAGACAACACCACCGATAAAGTCTTCTTCCCCGTGAAAATCCCCAGCTCCGGTGGCGGCGAGTCTCCTTTCCGCCCTATATATCTCGGGAAGGCGGAGAGCCTCCATTGTACGAATAGCCTTATCGGTAATAGCGAGATCTAGCGACGGTGTGATAGTGACAGCGAGGTTGCTACGAGGCCGCGCCTTATTTTGGTGTGACCCCCATACAAATCTGGCGCGGCCTTGTAATCCCGCTACTGGTATTTTTCTTAGCATGGGCTGAGGTTTAAAAGCATCCCTGGCGACTTGTTTGATGGTGTGTCGGATGCCGAACATTTGCAATTTCTAGATTGATGTGAGGTATTGCGAAGCATGATCTTCACACATGAACATGACAGGATGCTTATCTATACGATTATAGTAGAAGGAGACACAACACAAAGGCACCAAGGTACCAGGGAACGGCAGTACCCTGAATGCTGAGAAAGAGCTTATACTCGTCGAGCCCACAGCTGATTCGTATGGGCAATAGCCCTCAGGAACAGTTATTTCCTTCAAGCAATGGCACCGGACTTCTCGTTCACGCTCTGCCGCTCCCGCGGTGTATGAAGGTACTCTGACTGGAGCCAAATCTCTCCCCTGGAGCTACAGCGCGTTGCCTGTCACCTCGAGGAGAGTAGGTATTCATGAATCTATCTGAGATTGGGGCATGCAGCAGAGAGGCAGAGTAGCAAAGCAGAGGAGATTGCAGCTGTAAAGATAAGGAGACTCGCATCGTTCAAGAAAGTGGTGCCGAGGCGCCTATGACTTGCAGACTGCAGTGAACTCTTAATCTTGATGATAGACCCCTATCATGATTATCATCTATTGGTGTATATCAATAATTGTTCTATTTTTGGAAGGGCGCTGGTGGGGCGAATCGTTGCCATATCTGACAAAGTGAGGTGCGCAAACATTTACTTAGCGTGTGAAATCTTGGCAGAACTCCTTCCCCTGAAATTCAAGATCCTTCAAACACGCTTCTCCCAATTTTCTAATTTTTCTAATTTTCTCTCTTCAACAGATCCATCTCTTCCACGACGCTCTTCTTTCTTCTCACTTCTTTCTTCATACCGCTCACTCGTTCACGCGGTCAGCTCATTTGATCAATAACGCCACAGTCACTCCCTCCACAATTGGTTCGGTTTTACAAGCACTTTCTTTGTTCCGCTCAATCAACAACATCCCAACAACTTCTATCCACTTTCACCCTCTATCTATATAATACCATCCATCCATCGAAATGAAGGGAATTAATGCTATTGCTCTGGCTCTCACTGCTACCACCGCGTCTGCAAGCCTAGTCCCTCACTACTTCAAAAGAGCGTCCTCGCTCGCCTCGGTCTCTGTTCAAGGAAATGGTAGGATCGCGTCCATTTGTTGCAGGGATAGCGAACACTGACCCAGATTCAAGCCTTCTTTGCTGGAGGCAATCGATTTTATATTCGTGGTGTCGATTACCAGCCAGGTTGGCCATCACCTAAATCCTCACCTTTATCTCAACACTGACCAAATCGCGCTCAGGCGGCTCCTCCGGTGCTGTTGACCCAATTGCTGACCAGAGCACCTGCACACGAGACATCACCGAGTAAGCAAAAGAATTATCTGATGTTCGAAGCATTGCTGATAAGGGGAAACAGGTTTCAGAAACTAAAGATCAACACCGTGCGTATCTACACAGTCGACAACAGCCAAAACCATGATGCCTGTATGTCGGCTCTTGCAACTGCTGGTATTTATCTTGCACTGGACGTGAACACGCCCAAATACTCGATCAACCAGGACGATCCAGCGCCGTCATACAATGCCGACTACCTCCAGAGCGTCTTCTCCACCATAGACGCATTCCACACGTACAGCAACACCCTGCTTTTCTTCTCCGGTAATGAGGATATCAACAGCGTAGCAACAACATCATCTGCCCCATACGTCAAGGCCGTCACGCGTGACATGAAGAACTACATTAGTGCACGCAAGTATCGCTCGATCCCTGTCGGCTACTCTGCCGCCGATGTCGACACGTTGATCTATCAAACCGCCGATTTCATGAACTGCGGTGACGACGCCATGGCGCGTAGTGACTTCTTCGCTTACAACGACTACTCTTGGTGTGACCCTTCGTCTTTTGAGGGTTCCACCTGGCAAGCAAAGGCAACCTATTTTGCCAACTTCTCCATTCCGCTCTTTCTTTCAGAATATGGCTGCGTCAAGACGACCCGCCAATTCCAGGAAATCGCAACTCTCTACGGCCCGCAAATGACGCCCAGCTACTCCGGTGGTCTGGCCTATGAATACAGCAAAGAAGGCACAGCCCCCCCTGCAGATCTTTACGGTCTTGTCGAAATCAACGGCAACAGTATTACAGAGTTGACCGACTTCGGCACCCTGGCTTCTGCGTTCTCTAACACTCCCAGCCCTACCGGAAGCGGAGGATACAGGCCCAGCGGTTCCCCAGCCATTTGCCCAACACAAGACAGCAACTGGAACGTGACGACTGGCTCCGAACTCCCCGTTTTCCCTTCAGCCGCGGCCACATACCTCAAGAACGGCGCAGGCACGGCCCCTGGTCTCTCTGGCAGTGGTTCCCAGAACTCAGGTCCTGCTTCCGTTGCTTTTGCTTCTGGATCCTCTGTCGCTGCTACCGGCACCAGCACCAGCACCTCCACGAGCACCTCTGGAAGCAAGAAATCAGCAGCAGATGGGCGTGTGATCGACTCCGCTCCCGTCATGGCTTGCGGTCTCGTTGTTGCAATGTCCACACTTCTCGGTATGGCTTTGTTGTGAGGAAAGAGATGTTGATTGATACTTGAGGAAGAACGAGTGGAGGTTGAGCGAGCTGTGGGGACAAATTGATGGACTGATCAGACGCGGAGAAGATGTCATTAGATCGATCGAGCGGTGAAGGATATGTCAAAACGGCAATAAGCATCGAGTTTTTCGTTCTAGAATGACATGCTTCTCTTATTGTTATTTTCCAGCCATTCGTTATCTACATGGATTGGATTGGGTTTTGCAATTTATAGCAGTGTTCGTAATTTGAATACTAAAACTGTGTTACCTGATACGTCTCTGTCTCGAAGCCTGCATGCACTGCTTTTCTGTCCCTCACGCTCCTAGCGCCATCGGAAGCTGTAAAGTACTCCTTTAGTGACATCTTCCTAGCACTCTCCAGAGTACTGAAATACAGTATTCATGCATTGTCTTGATACTCCAACAAAGGCCATCGAGCAGGTACAGGAAAAGAAGGAAGTCAGATACAGACGAGAGCGACAAGATGATCCTTTGAATATATACCATCGCACAGAGAGCATCAAAGAATCGTTGAAGCGTTCAACATTATCCTAAGTAACCATCATTCGCAAGTGTGGCAGCACAAACCAAGCCGTAGTGAAGGTCCACGCCTGCTCGGCCGTGAAGATGCAATGGATCCCAACCTTAAAAAGAGCTATCAGCTGGTAAAAGCCGAGAAATGTTGCACTGTGCTGGATCCGCTGTCCTGATGCGAAAGGCTCATTGTTGTAGTGACACGCATGGGGGTTTAGACATGATTCAGAAGAGCGTGAAATGTGGAAGTGAAAATTAGGGAAGAGGTGGTCTAGACAGAGGGAGAATTCATCCTTGGACTCGTTCCTGATCGCAATATGAAAGTCATCAAACGAGGGTCGCATGGCACATGCATTTTTGAGCACCAGGTTGATGTGAAGGATGCTGAGGCAAGCGGGTTCAGGATTTTCAAACAGCGGGAAGGCGCTAGGGAGCTCAACCTGGAGCCTGGCATGGCTCTTTCTGATATTATCTTAGTTTTTGATTCTCTTCATGACGAACGAATACCGAAAATGTGAGTTGGAAGTCGAAGGGATACTAATAAACTTCGCCAGCAAAAGAGCGTGTTGACGCTTGAGAGTTTGAGAGAAGATCAGATTCGGTAGATTCGAACGCCCTGAAACATCGAAACATTGGGGCCCACTGGTCGCAGCTCCACTTTCCGCTCATCGGAATCTCCCCTCTGGCATTTGGTACATCCACATTCTTTATCCCATCCGATCCATGGCTGTATCGCTTTCTGCCGTTCGGCCTTACTCTTATGCCCGGCGACTACGCCATAGGTAATGCAGAGCTCTTCCCCTTTGCTGATATGTCGGTTTGCAAAGATGTCTTTGGTGCTTCCGTTCGTACATGTACAGCTATCAGTGGGACTCCATCCGGTGTTCGGTTCGCAGCTATGATTGAAAAACGAGTATAGTGGACTGATTGCTCGCACCTGACGGCCGTCCGGTGTCGTGTGCTCTTCTTGATTGTTGATGACGCGGGTCCAGATGGTTTGTAGTACCCAAGTATCGTAGCGGAAATCTTCTATGGGGTTGATGCCTAGTTGGTTTAGTATTCTGATGGGGGTACTGATGTTATTAGAGAGTGTCCAAATTCTGCGGCTTTTGTCGTGCAATGGCCTGAGTCTTGCAATCGAGGGGTGATCTAATGGGTGACAGTTGCTCTGCACACATGCAGCAAGTATGCGTAGCCACATAGGCCCGTTCAAGACAAACCGCCATTGCTTTCCCCTCGATTCTTCGTACACCCAGTCAAAATTCTGACCGCATAGGACTTTATGGTAAGAATCAAGTGCCATATCTCGACATCGTGCACTACAATAAGGTGTGTTACAGCATTTCGATAAGACATGCTGTCTTGATTGTGTGGGTATACTACCGTAACAATTTTCGCATATCCGAGACGAGTTTGGTGTTGACTTTAGCGTTGCTGGAGCAGTAGTGCTGACTGTGCACGCTGCAAGTATCGTGGTATCCTCGACTAGGCGTTCAGCGAAATGTATGTTTCGTGTTGCAAAGACACCGAGGACGTTAGATGAGCTGTCGTCAGGAATAATCGACGAATATGCAATCGGGCTATGAGCTAGCATGCAAGTTGAAGATGCGTTCCTAAAAAGGGTCTGGGTCGATTCAAAGAGATCCGTTCCACGCCTTAGAATCTTCTTAGGGACGAAGGGGTAAGGCAAATGTCGAATGTTCCCACATTCAATATATGACATGGTCTCTTCGCGGCTGACTTGATCTATCTCGATCGTCGATTTTGCCAGATTGATACGAGCGGCCTCCGCTTCCAAGATTTCGTCAAAAAAGCTCACAGAGCCGAAGACCGCTTCGCCTCTACCTTGGTATCGTCCCTTTCCTTCATTGCAGATTTTTAGCAGGCCTTTATGGTCTCCTGTCATTTGGAGAGCAGCTATCAGCCTCTGGTACACGTCCCTATGCCACTCCGTTTCAGGGACGAAGGGTTTCCTGCTTCGGTCCATCGGGAGTTCTGTACGCTTGTCGGAAAGTCCCTGGAGTAATTGCTGGACGATGAATTTGGCTTTGTAGGCATCACCAGCTGCTAGGTCCGGGTACCCCAGGCGCAAAAGCTCAGTAGCCCTTCGAACCCATCCCTCTATATCGACAGGCGTGTTTCGAAGGCTTTTCGTGAGTTCAATGACTGCGCCGGAACTGCGCCGAAAGTCCTTATTAGATCACACTGTTCAGTGCGAACTTCACTGGTGTGGGAAGGCGCCATACCTCCGTGCTATGACACTTATTGGGAATACCAGAAGAGTCAAATTCTGCACATGTTGGTTTCCAGAGTTCAGAATACCAAACACCGTCCAACCCAGGTGCTGGCGCTGGCGCCTTGATCGCTTCTTGTTTGCTTCCGTTCGAGGAGGATAAATTAGCTGAATTGATAGCCGTGACTTTGAACTGTCTGGTTCTTTCCTGAAAGGAGAAAGGGCTGTTGTGGGCGAAAGTCCCCAACAATCCAAGACCAAGACGTCGGCCGATCAGCGACATCACGCATTCATGAGTATCAAATGGGGAAGAAGAAAATGCCAACCCGATACGCGAGCTCCCCTTGACGCAGGTGCCTATGATTTTGACGCCAATGCAGGTCGCCCAGAACGGCTGAGGGCAACAGGCTGACGGGGACAATGCTGAAAACTACATAGGAGACCGATAGTTGATAAGTGGTCACAAAAGCGATAGCAAGGGGTTGGGGTTAGACGTACCAAGGAGTAAATGCGGGAAAAATGATTAAATGTCTCATGGAAGAAGTCAGTTTGATCCAAAAACACATTCACGCTTCAGGCAAGGTCCCAAGAAGTCTACACTTCTAGGTCTCGCTGCAAATACACACGTGTCTCGATATTGCTACAGGAAGCATTCTTGATATTCGATCTTACCGTAATATTTCATTGAAGTGGAGTGTCGGGTATCATACACATTCAGCGCTGTTGTTTCATTCAGGAAGGCCTCTCATGACTCCTTCAAAGGCAACCAGGGCAAAAGCATTCGCGGGAAAAGCTCTCAAGAAGCACGGCACAAAGCCCCTCCAGAAGCCTCTTGGCCCATCTCTTCGCCATATCTCCTTCGCCGCGTCCTTCCACCTTGGGAATCGCCTTTCTCCATCTCTTAGCGCACCACCGAGTGGATCAGTCATGATTCGCTGCTTGACGACATCAGATGGGTATGAGGTAAGCCAGAAGACTTGGGCTGAAAGACCACCGGCCCAAAAGTTGGTGGAAGGCGTGGAGAGTTGCGTGTGGTCAGAGAAGTAGCGGGTGAAAAGGTCATAGGAGCCCCACCAGAAGAAGAAGAAAGAGCGAAAGAGAAGGGTGGCCGAAAGACCGTGGTATATGCCCCGTATTCCGTGGGCTCGAGCCTGAAATGTTGCGTCAGCACGCGCTTATCGCTGGTGATACGACCTCTGGGCAGGAGTCACAAACTATTTTCGTGATGCAGTCAATTGGACCACTGTACAATCGCTTGCTCTTGTCTGCTGCGTACTGAACTTGTAGACGAGCCTTGACGTGCTCTACGGGTGCTGCAATGAAGCTCACCGTACCACCAGCCATTATTCCTGCTATACCATGTCCAGTCGTAGGAAGGCTGTCTTCCACCTGTCGATTGGTGTTTTCGAATTTGCGACTGGTTGCCCGAGAAATGGTCAGGATCGATGGGTTGGAGAAGACATTGTCTTTTAGGATTCGGCGGTAGAAGGTAAGTGAGCCTAGCATTCTGAATTTCAGTCGTCAGCAGAGCGATCAACTATGGAAAACGATTGGTCGTACATTGAGTCCATGAACATCCATCCCACCAACGGCGGCGTAGCCCCCTTGTAGAGGCCTCGTACACCCTCATGCCGTAATGTCTGCAGCAGACAATCCAGAGGACCTTTAAACTGCACCTTCTCACTGGTCTGAAGTCGGACTTTGATGGTATCGAAGCTAACGAACATAAGCCCTATTTCGAAGTCAAGCTTTCTCAAATTGTTTAGTGAACGTACGGATGTCCAACTAAAAGACAGAATTAGCAGTGTCTCCTTCTCAACGGATCTTGGTATTAAATATACCGCTCAACTTTGAAATGCCGGAAAATACACCAGCCACGAATCCTTTGTAGTTCTTGTGCTGAGCACTTCGAGCAGGCTGGCCTTGACCGATTGCTTCATTGGTTGCATTTTTTCTGTCCGGATTCACAATGGAAGTCTGTACTGAGGACATGAGACGGAAAACAGGTAAATAGATAGACCAGGGCTTTTCAGGACAAAGAGACTGGCTGCCTATATCATGGCAGATAGAGAGAACGTGGGAACATAGCTTTTAGCACAGAGTACACAATGCCTCTACACACTCTACTGGGCAGTGGATGGATTGATTGTGCAGGGATGAAATATCATCGACATCATGGCACGAGGTGATCGAACCATCTCGGAGATACGCAGCTTGAGCTTGCTTAAATCCACCATTCGACTGCATCTTTGAGATCGGCAGGGTCCGGTGTCCAGCCAATAACTCCGGCCCATGTGGTCAAGATGGGGATTGCAGATTGTACGAGTAGTACTGTTTTACGAGACTTGCCGCAGCTGTGAACTCTCCGGCAAGTACATAAACAAACACGAAGATGGCCAACTCAACCAATCCTGATACCACTCGAGTCGTTGACTCGAAAAAAGGTACCCACCGCATCCCAGGAGCCTGTGGCCAACTGCTGATACCATAAAGTATGGACAACTCTTATAACAAACACAGCTTATCTCTCCGGCCTTCTCACCCTAGACTACTCTCTCAAAAAGCATGGCTCTGAGTACCCTCTCCTTGCTCTATATACCGACACATTTCCTCCAGAAGGTCACCGCGCTCTCGAGATCCGTAAAATCCCCAAGAAGCGAGTCAAATACCTCCTTCCCGCCGTCCACAAAGATTTTACCAACGACCCTCGCTTCTATGACTGCTGGAGCAAGCTCACACCCTTTTCCCTAGAGGAGTATGACAGGGTTGTCCAGTTGGACAGCGACATGATGGTGATGAGGAATATGGATGAGCTTATGGAAATTGAGCTCGACGCTCCTGAAAGTGAGGGGAAAGGGAACAGGGTGTTTGCGGCTAGTCATGCTTGTGTCTGCAATCCGAAGAAGAAGCCGCATTATCCTAAGGATTGGTGAGTAATATAGTAGTTGATACCTTCAGGTCTTTGTATAAGCTGTCGACTGATTTGCCGTCCAGGACCCCAGAGAACTGTGCCTACACCTCACAACACGACCACCCCGATGCCGCCCAAACTCAAGGCGCCTCTTCTACTTCAGGCTTAGGCATTCCCAACGGCGGTCTCCAAGTCGTCAATCCCTCCAAAACCCTCTACGACCTCATCCAAGAACGCATGGCTTCAGACAGCGCGGTCATGAACTACGAATTCGCAGACCAATCGCTCCTCTCCGACCTCTTTTCAGGCAGATGGGTCGCCCTACCATACACTTACAACGCATTAAAGACCTCTCGTGAAACACACGCACCGATCTGGAGGGACGATGAGGTGAAGAACATGCATTACTTACTTAGCCCAAAGCCTTGGGATGAGAAATTGGGGGAAGAGAGTAATCCAACGCACAGGTGGTGGACCGAGGCGAATATGGAGAGACTAAGGGAGGAAAAGCAGAGAGGTATTGATGATGGTTTCTAGCTTCAGCATCGGTTTTCCTGCTAGCGCAATATTGTTGCAGAGCTTGGAGACTTCCTTCGTTACGGCGGTGTTCTGTCCGTATATAGACGGCCAGTGGTGTTCCGGCCCTATCGTTGTTCTCGTGAGAAAAGGCAAAATATTCACCTCAACAGGCCCCGCCACCGCGACTCCGACAAAGATGGCCATTTGATCCTTTCGAATCATGCTTTTCAATCCAGGTACGCCCATGTGTTGTTGCGGTTGGAAGTGTGGGCCACTGTTGAGGCAGCGGAATGTCTCTGGCGCTCCAGATTGCATGTTGCCTTTGCCAGTCCGTGCTCAGAACAGCCCCTGAACCTCTCTAGTTTTTCGAGAAACGCTGAGCAGACTCTGTAGACCTTCTCGTATCGGTCCTCTACTTTGATGACGTCGCCTACTCAGGTTTTCTCACCCTAGCCCACAAGCAATGCAAAATCATGAATTGGTCTTCTTGCCCCCTAGCCCGATTTCCTATTCCTGGAACTGTTGAGGAATTGTTTCTCCGGAAGCACACAGCAGCATTGAGTGCAGAGGCAAGCAACCTTCTAAAAAAGGGAAAGGAGGAGAAATCGGCTTTATTGAGCGGCACTTGCGTACGGTGAGAAAAGGGACCGAGGCGTAAAGGTCAGAACGCGAGGCCGGCTCTTCACTATGGTCAAGGTACTATACGAGGTAATGTCCCGCTGCAGTCCGAAAGCCGAAAGGAAGAGCAATTAGTGAGAAATTCGGATCGAGGGATAACACGACATCAATATGAAGCCAGTGCCATTGGCCAGCTCTTTCTTGATGTCACCCATGATCTCTGTCCATGCGTTGGCCGCTTCTCTGCTCAATGCCAGCCTCTTCTTGGGCTTTTGGTGGGCTCTTCTTTCGAGTTGTGACTCGTGAATGTGATCAGATGTTTCGTCAGCTACAGAACTGATTGACTACTCTAGTAGCGTGATTGATGAAGCTTGATCATTCTAAGGCCCAGGGAAAGCTAAGATTTCGAGGATGAAGGATACAATATTTTCCTAGACTACTGAAACAGCTCTCAACCTGTCACTCGAGAACAGTCCAGCTCCAAAGTAAAAGCATTGACTGACGGGCCTACTCGAAGGTCGCAACGAAGACAGGCACTCGTGATTGATTTCATTCACTCTGGCCAATTACCAAGGTGTAGTGCGTATTGCGATGGGTTTCAGAACAAGATGTGCAGGCTTTACCTATCTCTGCCGCGTGGAACCGAGAACTGGAGAGGCTTAGCGCCATCTTTAGCTCCCGCTCTCTTGAATCGCTAGTCACTTTTAGGCTCTAGTCGAGGAGCAAATCTGACTTGGACAAGTCGTTTCTGTAAGGGTACCCTTTTGTAACCACGACGACTTGAACGTCGACGGAGCTCTCACCAGGATTCCACCAATTCGCGTAAACCTATAACATCTGATGCTATGAGATTGCCAACACTAGCATGACTTCGACACGCTGATGGTCAATCTAAAGTAAGGGCCATAACCCGCTCCGTCTGGCCTCACGAGGGAGTACCTCGCTCGGGGATCCAAGATTTCTCAAGGACCTCCAGGTAACTCCCCGGGCTACACCATGGCTCTACCCAGATCAATACGACGGACATCTCCTATAACCCTGATATTGGCAGCTGTACTGTCCTTCGGCTTCCTCGTCTTCCTCTTTGCTCCATCGTCCAATTCAGGTGCAGTCTCGACCGCCAAGCGAAAAATCGCCAATGCCGCCGCTCATCCTCTATCACCTCCCACCGCTCCATTCGTGAAGCCAGATGCCTCGCTCAATGGCCTGAGCAAACCGCCGCCGGTCGTCCATTACCACCTTAACAATGTCACGACCACCGCCGACCCTATCGGCAACCAAGAAACCGTCCTCATCCTTACACCTCTCGCTCGATTCTATCAGGGCTACTGGAACAACCTCCTCGCACTCTCATACCCACACTCTCTGATCGCGCTTGGTTTCATCATCCCTAAAACAAAGGAAGGCCATACTGCAACCGCGGCACTACAAGCTGCCATAGCAACCACTCAACAAGGCCCAGAAGGCAAGCGGTTTGCAAGCGTGACAATCCTTAGGCAAGACTTTGATCCGCCGATTTCTTCACAAGACGAGTCAGAGAGGCATAAGAAGGAGAATCAAAAGGCGCGGCGAGCGGCCATGTCCCGAGCTCGAAACTCACTTTTATTCACGACCCTTGGTCCTTCCACCTCTTGGGTTCTATGGCTGGATGCTGACATTGTCGAGACACCTCCAACATTGATACAAGACCTAGCTTTCCATGACAAACCTGTACTTGTGCCGAATTGCTTCCAAAGATTTACCAATGAAGAAAACAAGCCCGACACAAGGCCATACGACTACAATTCGTGGCAGGATAGTCAGGTAGCTGCAGATATGGCGAGGGATATGGGACCGGAAGATATTATTTTCGAAGGCTACGCGGATATTGCGACGTATAGAACATTGATGGCTATGACAGCAGACAGGTCAGAGACTCGAAATCAGCAGGCCATAATACCACTAGATGGTGTTGGAGGTACGGCACTTTTGGTAAAGGCAGAAGTACATCGAGACGGAGCCATGTTCCCACCATTTCCATTCTACCACCTAATAGAGACGGAGGGTTTCGCAAAGATGGCGAGAAGATTAGGTTGGGGATGTTTTGGTCTACCGAATTATTTCGTGAGCACTTTTCGAAGATATCCGGAGAGTCAGGCCGGGAGTGCTGACATGATTCTTTAGGTATACCACTATAACGAGTAGTGTACGGCACTGACTATTTTCTTTTTGTATGAGGGCACCATTTGTCACTTCTTCTTCCACCTGTCGGGCTACTACAGGTTTGCATATGCAGAAGCAAGGTCATTCCCGGAGTTATATGGAGGGACGAAAAGCCACAGGTAGAACGGCTTTGTGCATGTTATATTACCGGGACCGAATGCAGATATCATCTAATTTTTCATGCCAACGTCACCATATATTTTGGATGACTGCAAAAATGCCCTTTTGCGTCTCGTTTCATAAAATTCACTGCGAATATACCTCTTGCGCTGTTCACACGCTATGCACACTTCGCTCGATCTTCCAGACAGTTTCTCAGTCCATTTCTCATTTTGATTGATTCAGTCGAACCCTACTCCTTTCAGAAAATAAAACATCATCACCCCGATCCAGGCGGAAAGTAAGCCTGGGGGAGTTCTAGCATTTGAACACTATCGGTTCCATATTCAATACTTAACGTTGTGCTCGCCCGCTAGGCACGGTATCACGAAAAGGTGACAATCGAAACGGATGATATAAATCTTCAGAATCCTGACAATTAGCAGCATCAGCGAGGAATTTTTGCGCCATTCAATATTTTCCTTGAAAGAAAATCAATCATAAACGACGATTTATCCTGGTTGATGCTATTCCTCGCCTTCCGCAATGTTGAAACCTCAAAACGAAGCTGATGGTAGGGGCGACTCGCAAATGTCGCTTCAGGGTTGTGGAACCGTTTGAAGTTCTGTTTCGTCGCGTATATTCTTCGCGATGAGCTAATTGTCAATCTCGGGCAGAAGAACACTCCTAGCGACGGCAATGCTTCACCGGCGTTAGAAGGCTCTTTCTGACGGGTCGCTTGTACCTCCGATCAATCTTCTATCAAAATTCGTTCTATAAGCTTCATCCCCATCAACATCTCTCCAACTCACCAAATCGTCCTCAGCCATTATCAATCTAGTATCGCCACAGCATCAGCAATGACTTTCCCTCTATCACTCCTACTTATCTCCATCCTCACACTCATCAATTCCACTTTCTCCGCCACCATTCTGTCTGCCCCTCTCAATTATAATATTTACAGCCATGTCAAACCTCAGGGAGAAGCTCCGCCATACACCCCTCCCCAAACCAACTCCCGAAGCGCAAGCCCAACCTCCAGCCGAATCTCACACATCCAAACCTCCTCTGCCACCCCCGCCAGATCCACAACCGTCTCCCACCGTGGCGCTGGTGACCCTGTACGTATTTTCGGAGCACATATTTCTTCTTTTGGAGCAAATCTTGAGTCTTGAGAATTGTCTCGGGGATTTTCACTCTCGAAACATGTTTCAAGGCTCGATATACCTCCTCAAATAGGTAATACTGACGACGAGATTGTAATCTAGTGCGGTCCACAAGGCAATCAAACGGATTTCGAATCCACCCTCAATACCTGCAGCCAGATAAACACGACCTACACCGACGCCCCCAGTATATATGGCGTGCAATGCCTCAACGCGAATCCGAGCTGGAATCAGAGTATTAATACTACATCCTGCCTCAGCAACATTAACATCATCTGCGCTTGGATAGTCTCGAGTCAAGTAAACGCATCACAATGGACTTGGTCGAGAGGGGTATGCCTGCATTTTCTTCTTCTTGCTCTATCAGCCCCCAAGCATGATGAGAAATAAACTCTAACTTGAGTGTTGACACAGGGTCCTAATTGTACAGTGGGCATCTGGTTCAATCCCCGCCCCGCCGCATCACCCGTACTCCAATGGAAAAATTGCCGCACTGATATCTACCAGCTGATGCAATCGACCTGTTTCCCATCTCAAGGCGGGCAATTCAACGTCGCGGCTGTGAATTTGCAGACACTACCCGATGTGGGAACAAAGTAAGGCACTTTTCGGAGTTCTTCCTTCCTGCTCGAGACTGCTTTGCAAGTCGCGAGACATGTTGCAGGAACTCATTCAATATGCCACCCATTTTACTTCTCAAATATGTCATACTTATCCAAAATGTTGTCTACGGGTCGGAAGGCTGACTCCGAAATGCGCTAGTGGCTCGCAGGTCGATCCGGGGTATCCAAGTTATATCATAGTGCCGGAGACGTATGATGACATCTACAATGATACGCCCTGACTAGCCTTCGGATGGGGGTGAGGAGGCGGGTGAGGAGGCGGAGAATGCAGAAGGAAATGAAGAGGGGGGAGGGGAAGGCGGAGGGGAACGAGGAGGGTGAGGGTGAGAATAAAGTAGTAACTGGATTTGGAGAAGGGTGGAAGAGACTCGAGCGTTTTCTTGGTGGTTAAGAGCCTAAGATTACATAGAAATATATGTAGACGCATTCAGTGCAGTTGGCTATCGCATTCACATCACGTATCGAATTTGATGGCCTTCCTATTCTGGGCCTCTGCGCTATTTGTCCAGCTGTCCCCAAACACCTTGCTCATTCGCTAAACCGCGCAATCCAATCCGCCTCTTTTGCACTATTCCCTCCTTGACCGAACCCTACCCCCATCTATTTAACCGCCACCCCACCTCCTCTCCGCACACCAAAATCGGACCAAACTCTCCCCGCCAATCTTATCCCCACTCTTCAACAGCGTCGCTATATCCACATTGAACGGACTATCCACCTCCGGATACGCAAGCAACTGGTGTACAGCCTCCAATGTAGATGTGAGCGTGTACGCAGGTGACCACGACGTTTTCAGGAGATCGAGGCAGATTTCGCCGGTTTTGAAATCCACGTTTGGGTGGCAGATGGGAGTTGTGAAGGTGATCTTGGGCGGGGCGAGCGGGTAGGAGGGCGGGATGAGGATGTCGAGGTGCCAGAGACCGGCTAGCGGGGGGGGGAAGGGGTGGTTCAGTGGTGGAGCTGGAGAAAAAATGGGTGGGTGCAGATAGATTACCTTCGTAAGCTGTACCAGGGAAACCCTTCATGACGGCTTCCCAGTGCAGTATCTCGGCTTCTGACGCGGGGCTCAGGGATTGGAGGATCGGGGATGGATCTTCGACGATGGATTTGAGCTCTTGGAGGAGGCGTTTGGTGGAGGGAGGTGTGGGGGAGCGGGAGGTGGCCATTGTGGGAGCGATGGTCGGTGGACTGATCCAAGATTGATGGGAGGTGTGTTCTTTGCGGGAATGTTTTCCTCTCAATGTATAGCTCAGCTCGATCTTTTGTTTGGTCGGAATCTGGGGAAGCTTGGCGCTGGACCTCGGCTGTTTGGGTGCCCTTGCACCACTCGCTCTCGACAACATAACTCTTGATCACACGACTTTGAGGAATAATCGTACCAAGACAAACCCATCATGCATCTATGGTTCTATGGGTCTCCAATCATTTACTCTCTCCAGGACCAGGCTCACGACAACGCTTGTTCGATGAAATCACATTCTTTAAACCATGGGAACCCAGAGCAGGCTTATGTTTTAAGTCCTTGTGCAGACTGTGTGCCATTGAACGAGGACCTTCGTCTCGCTTTCCCAGTTCTACCGACTTGTGTACCATAACCTGCTATCATCCTCTGCGCTTTTGTGGACCGACTGTGACGAGTCTCATTTACCTAGCTGGTACTAGGATCTTTACTTCATGCGGGACATACCAGCTAAGGTCGATAAGCCTGTACGTAGGTACTGCTAAGGCTGCAACAAGCATAATACTTGATCAGTAAGTTCAATCTGGAAAAGAGCCGCAATTTTCCAGATACATCTTAAGCACCTCTGCCGTTGTTTTTCTGTAAGAAGCCTGATCTCCAAATTCCAAACCCCTGACTTCGCAGCACTGACTTAAATCCTGCTCCAATCATGAAGAGCAACATCCAGCATGACCAGACCTTCCCAGATAAAAAAAAAAAGTGAAGGATGCTCTCCATTGTTCTCCTCCCAACAGTCCAGATCCTCGCTTTCGCTCTCCCTCCCTTAAAAGGCCGAGCCTTCATCTTCGTCCCCTTAATCTTGGGACTAGCATACCTAACCCTCTCCACCCACCCACCTCGCCAAGTCCCTCCAGCTTTGCTTCCTCACGTCATGCCCATAGCTCTGGTACTTATCCACGGTCGAAAAGCCCCTGTTTTCCACCCAGAGCGAGAATATGGGCGTCAAGATAAGCCAAAAGTCGAAGCTGTGGGTATGTCCTCCATTAGTACTTTCGCTGGTGTGCAGCAATATATTGCAGTCTCCGCGGGTTTTGAGTAGAACTACCAGGTCAGAGGCGTGCCGGAGTACACACTTTCGCATGCGAGATCGGGCTTTTTGAGAGGCCTGCTATTTGCTACCTAGCCACTGACGCGCAAGATGTTTATGTTTCGAGGGCTTCCTTCATGCCTAGAAACGATTATATAGAGCTCATGACCCGATCCAGTACTTCTTAGTCCCGCTTATTTTTGTATCTCACCGTCTCCGAGCTCGGACTTGTCTCCAGGTGAGCTATGTTTACATGCAGATGGCGATAGTGGCGGTACTAGAAGGCCTGAGCCTACTAAAGGCTTGCCTCCCAAATCACCTCTTACCCTTCTTAAATGGTCAGATTTCCTCTGATCAACTACCACTAACAGGACTAGCCCCCCCCCCCTCTTCTCGGCCTCATCGAAGACTCAACCGGTATTCGCAAATTCTGGAATACGGTCTGGCCTGTCCTCCCTCGCAAGCTTTTCCTCGGCTACAGCAATGCGCTCGTCGAACTCCTCGTTATCGAATGTGTGACACCGCTATCTTCATACACGACACTCTGCTTTACAATGGTTTCATTAACCTTTCTCCACGCACTGACCACCTACGTCTTACTCTACAGGCCGAGCCATATTCCAGGATCGATTCGGCATGTGGTTCCTCTGCATTGCCGTGGAAGCACCAGCGATCCAATTCAAGGATTTTGTCATTTGGGGTTACCAGAGAACTTTCGTAGCTAACGATAAAGCCGAGGGATCCATTTGTGATCGCACGAGAGGTCAGGAGGGGACAACGGTTCAGGACGACGGCTGGGGGTGGTACTCGATCGCAAGATTCATCTTCACAGTGTGCTGGCTGTGGTATATGCATAAGATTCTTCGAGCCAGATGTATTTCAGACTTGAAGAACTTAGTCCGTTGCCTTTTTCGGCCTTGCGGCCGGTGTTTGAGTATCTGAAGGAAAACGTACTTCATGAGTTGAGTCTTTTGTCAGGGGTAAGTAAATGCTCCTTCGCTGGTGATCAGATGGCCACCCCTGCTTTCTGGGTGAGATATCCTTGGGAACGGCCGCTTTGCTATTTGAAATTACTGTATGTGAATGTATCAATGAGACTATGCCATTTTGCAGTTTCCATGTCCACTTTCCGCACGGACAGTACTTAGCGTGTAGAAAGTGAGCCGAGATGGGAGAAGCCTGTCGTTGTTTTTAGCGAATGCAGTATTTGGATCTTGTGACTCGGAGATACCTCTGCGGCGATTGGGGATCTTGAAGTGCTAGAACATCGTGGAATTGCTTATGCTGATTTTTCAAATGGCAACTCCAGAGTACAGTCTCCCGAATCAGTCAAACGGTACCCTCCTCAGCCCATCCCCCTCCCCTCTTTTCTTGGCCTCCTGCGCCGCAGCAACAGTGCTCGGAATCTTAATCCCACAGCAATCACCCCAAGCATCATCTCTATGCACATGCCCCACTCCATTCTCGCCCACCGTCAGTTCTCCACCTTCCTTCTCCTCACTCTCAGGTGCGACTCCCGCGTCTTCCTCCCTACTCATGCCCTCTGCAGGCACCAGACTGCCAAATAGGAAATGCTGCATAACAGGCAACTTCCCCAATACTTCTTTCACAAACATGCGGCGCATGCCTTGTTCCACTTTCTCCCAATTCTTAGCGGCTGAGATGTCGTCGAGCATTGGCTGTGTCCATTTGAGGCCTTTGACGGTTTTCGAGGCCATGGTGAAGCGGACCATGTCTAGGTAAAGGTACTCACCGCCCTCTTCTTCGAGCATGATTTCATTATGAATACTCAGCGGTCTTATGTAAGGATGATGTAGCAGCTGCGATGCGCCAAAGAGGAAGGGGAGGAAGTGGTAGTCGTCGAGACCCCAGACACCGTGCGAGCCGGCGGGCTCGAGGTAATAAGTGCTCTGTAACCTCCGCAGAGTTTTGATGTAGCGAGGGAAGACAGCCAAAGTGAGCGCTGAAAATGTGGATGTGGGGAGCAGCGAGAGTCGGTTGAGGCAGAGAAGCCACATAACGAAGTTGAGCTCATGGCCGGATCCATAATCTATGCGTTGTCTGTTTCCAAAAGAGTGATAAAGGTAAATCGAGGCTTCTTCGATCGACGACTGAGAGTGCAAACCAAGGCGTTGATGCCAGGACTGGCTCTGGCTTGAGATGCTGTCTATGAAATCACGAAAGGCAGGGTTGCCGAAGCGCGAACCACCTTGGTCGCCAGGCGGACACCGAGTTATTGTTTCCTCGATCGAGTCGAGTATGGAGAGTATCTTATGAATGCTTGGGTGTGTGGTCGGAACATCGACCGAGGAGATTTTCTTGTCTGTTGCCGACTCGGAGAGAGAAAAGACGAAGGAGAGGATGAGGGAGTATGTTGGAGATGAGAGGAAGATACCATGGTCGTGGGAGGACAAGATACGTCGGGTGGGCTCTTGGAAGATCAGAATGGATGAGTCTGATGGAGGTGGAAGGTTTGGTGTCCCTGGTACTGGGAGAGCGTTCTGCGAAGGAGCTTTCTTGCGGGGAATGAGACGCGGGAGCTTTCTTTGGCCATCTGTGCTTATTGGATTGGGCACGTGTTCCGTGCCGATCGTTGAAGGCATGTCCAAGCTTTTTTTTGCCTACTGAAGTGGATCATTTGCGTTGTAAACATAGGAAAGCAAATCATCTTGTCAGAGTCACCAGAACTTAGGGTTGGGATCTGAGCGCTGGGTAGCTACAGTGAATTTTTTTCAACGAGGAGCAAATTTGTGACTCCACACACAAAGACAACGTTTCCCAACCTTTAATGGCAAACATTACGTTGTCCCCACTGTACCGCGCAGATGGCTCTGCAAAATACTCAAAAGCCGGCTACTCCGTGATCGCTGCCGTCAATGGCCCCATTGAGGTGCAGAGAAGAGATGAGTTGCCCGAAGAAGCAGCTGTTGACATTGCGGTAAGGCCAGCTGCCGGTGTAGGTGGTAAGTATCGGGTCGCAGTCCCATAAGGGAAATATTTGCTGATACAGATCTAGGGTTACGAGAAAGGCATCTCGAATCCATTATTCAAAACACCCTCCGCCGTGTCATACTAGTCTCAGCACACCCACGCAGTCTGATCCAATTCACGCTTCAAATCGTTACCAGCCCAGAAGATGGCTCTGTCACTGGCAATCTGCCCCAAGCTGCTTCTGTAGGCTCTAAGCATATGTAAGGTGCTTGCTCGATCTAACAAAAAGATCCAGAATCTCCCAGTCCTACCCGCTCTCTTGCAGGCCTCGATCTTGGCTCTGATCTCGACCTCCATACCCCTTTCGATGACATTGACAGCAACGCTCGTTGCTGTCAACTCAAAGGATACACTGATACCTGACCCCTCGGTGCAACAGATAAAGCTGGCATCTTCCATTCATGTCCTCGCGTTTTCGTCACATGGGGAATTACTGGTCGTAGAAAGCGAGGGAGACTTTACGATGGACACGTGGGAAGAAGTCTACCAGAAAGCTAAGTTGATCTGTCACGGAGAAGAGGAATATAAAGGCGAAAACGAAAGCGAAGACATGAGCATGAACTCGGAAGATGTCTCAAACCTGGAAAATGTCCTGAAAGACGCCGTCGAAAGAAAGATCGCCAAGTCGCAAAGATGGAAGGAGAGTATGGGCTGAAGACTAGAACAAAGATATCGATTGATGAATGGAAGCTCTTATGAAACTGTGGTGGATCCTAAGACGACCACAAATCTCAAGGTCGGAGAGCCAATCATTGAAATGCAATAATGACAAAGACGTCGAAGAGCGTGGGCGAATTATACGCAGGAAGAGACACAGAGATAGCGATCTATCTATCAGATCTGGACCGGCACCAGAGGCATCGATCAAACCTGATCGCCTTGGTGATATCGTTTTAGTTTGGACCTTCCATACGCATGCAGCATTATCTCGGGCCCCAGAAATGGCGTTGAATTGGAGCCAATTTGGGGGTTGCGGAAGCTTTCGCTCACAAGACGCCAGCAAAACCAGTGCAAGTACATTGCTTCAAAGACGCATCTTTATCGTGGATTGGTAGGAGTCAGGACACTGTCACAAGCGTTGGTGTCTTGGTCATCTTGGTCATCATGTAGGTGCTTTTGGTGGTGAATGCGCTTAAAGTACTCGTATGCAGTCCTCCGCTCAATTAGAACTCGTAATTTGTACAAATAGTTAGACCCTCTTGACCTGGCCGAAGCGTTGATATAAGGTACTCTCTCTACATTGGTGTCAAGTCAAGTCAAGTCAAGTCAGAGTCCTTCATTGCCATTGAATTCCCATCAAAGGTCGTGTCTGCCGGGCGACGTTGACAGGCGTTTGCCCGAGGCCCGGCCCCGATCTTCCTTTTTTTTTCTTTTCCTGGGCTGCCGGATCCATCTCCGAGTGATCAATCATCATGCATTCCTACACCATCAAACATCTCTCGTCGTTCATCTCTATGTTGCTCCTTCAACTGTTCCATTCGCCATTTGCTGGCCACTTTGCTTTCCAAAGTGAGAGGCAGGCTTGGCCTCTCGTCTTTCAACCTTGTGCCTTTCTCCAATCGTGACACTTATACGGATACTCGGGGATCTGACAGGATGCAGAACCCTGCGACGCCGCGAGCGAATTCGAACGGGACAGCCATGACCCAGATGCCTTCAAGGGCGTCTGACAGATCTTCTGGTTCTCCAGGCGAGGGTACATGCAAGGCAAAGTCACCGCCGTGCTCAACATTCGGTAGCACGCTCCTGCGCGACTATCAGTTGTACCTCGATCCACTGAACACCGATGATAGGAGACACGTAAGCCAAGAGGACATCACGGAACCATTGAGCAGTCTGTCAAACGCCTCTACACATATCGGTGATTCTCCGCTCGATCTTGCAGTACCTATGGGTACATCCCCTTCACATCCCCTTCACGCTTCGTGGGCCTCCATGAATCAACGTAAAGGGACCTTTCCTCCAGGGCTTACGCCAAACCAGACAATGCTCAAAGCTCTGGCTTCAAGAACGTCAAAGGATCCATCCGCCCACAATGACAGTGCTGTCCAGCAGAACCTTGCTGCTTCCATGTCAGGTCTGGGAAGTAATCCAAGAGCGTCCTTCGGAACTCGGTTTGCACAGTCGCCATGTTTCTTCCACCAACGGTTCGACGATGCCGTCAACATTGAGCGAGTACTGGAGGAGATATCTGCAGAAGACGATGGCATGTCCCACTCACGCCTCATGCAAACAGCGACCAGTGTCCGAGAGATATCGAAACAGCTCCAGCGCCGACCCATCAAGCGTGCTGTCCGAACCATCATGATCATTACAAAAGCCAGAGACAACAAGCTGGTATACCTCACTCGCGAGCTCACCGAATTCCTTCTCAAAACACCCCGCTACAACTCAGACCTCGGCGTCACTGTCTACGTTGATGCCAAACTCCGCACCTCCACCCGCTTTGATGCTGCAGGCCTTCTGGCCTCCAATCCTCGGTATTCAGATATGCTCCGCTACTGGACGCCCGACGTATGCTGGGATTTTCCCGAAAAATTCGACCTAGTCCTCACGCTCGGCGGAGACGGCACAGTGCTGTTCACCTCCCGGTTGTTCCAGCGAATAGTTCCGCCAATCCTCTCTTTTGCCCTCGGCTCCCTCGGTTTCCTTACGAATTTTCCTTTCGACACCTACAGATCTACCCTGGACCGGATCATGGAAGGCTCCGGCATGAGAGTTAACATGCGCATGCGCTTCACCTGTACTGTCTATCGCGCAGCAAACAACAAGCGCCGTCCTAGCACATCCAGCCTTCCCAAGATGGCTACACCAGAGTTGATAGAAGATTCCCAATCCGAAGTCCTAAACGAATTGGTGATCGATCGCGGCCCCTCGCCCTACGTCTCAAATCTCGAACTCTACGGCGATACCCACCTCCTCACCATCATCCAAGCCGACGGTTGTATCATAAGCACCCCGACAGGCAGTACAGCATACTCTCTATCGGCAGGCGGACCTCTTACTCATCCTTCAATACCCGGTATCCTCTTGACGCCCATTTGCCCCCACACCCTCTCATTTAGACCTATGGTTCTCTCGGATACGCTATGCCTACGCATCTGTGTACCCAAGGGCAGCAGGTCCACAGCATACGCCTCTTTCGACGGCAAAGGACGCGTAGAACTCCGCCGAGGCGACGAAGTGCGCGTGGAGGCTGGACGGTATCCCTTTCCCACCGTCGTAGGCGAGGGTGGAACAGGCGGTGAATGGTTCGAAAGTGTGCGCCGAGCTTTGCGCTGGAATACGCGAGGAGCTGTACAGCGCTCTTTCGGGGGCAAAGAGCCGGACGTTCGTAGAAGGGGTGGAGGGAGGTTGGCTGATGATATCGTCGATGAGGAGGAAGGAGAGGAAGATGGAACCGACGAGGAGGATGAGGAGGAAGAGAAAGAAGAAGAGTGGGATATCGATGCCGACCCAATCGAGAGTCTGAGCGCAACTGGAACTTTGGATAGTGGACTAGGGGCTAGTGAGGAGGGGAGTGGTTGTGCTAGTCCGTCGGGGCTGATGGGGAGGAGGAAAGATGGTGAGACTGTAGATTGATGTCAGGTGGTATGACTTTCATGATTGGTACGAGTGTATGATGAGTGAGTGTATGATTGTTTACTGAGCGGCATTATCGGTTTAAGCGAAAGGTCTATAAATATTATAGAGCTACGGCTGCATACAAATACATGAGAATTAGACACTGGTACTGGTACCGGTCTTCAGCTACGAGATATAAAGAGAAAGGTTTGACAGTGGTCTTGCCTGACACGTGTTTTCGCTGATATCATTGAATTGAATTGCTACTTATGCTCACTGAAGCTAAATGGATCCGCCGGCATATACATCTCTTTTCTGATTTAGGAAAATTCCCTCCCTAACAACGCTCCTCAGCAACAGCTACATCCTCAAGAAGAGAAACTCCGAGCATCTAATCCAAATCATTCGTGTCGTCTCTTTCGGGCGGAGAGCTAATGGTAGCGCTTACGCGCTGCAAGAATTCTTAGTGGGTGGAGGAGAGATAAAGGTTTTGTTGCTGTTGGTGATGATGTAGAATGTTTTGGTTGTCCTTGCTTAGTCGAATAGAACCTAGGGGCCCATACTGAGCCACGTCTTTAGTACAGCCAACGAGGAAGGTGTAGCTTGTCGATACGCAAGAGAAGTTGAGTTGTTGGTAGTATGATGCCGCTGAGTGATGTTTTTGATATTGTCGTCTCGTCAATTGAATGAATGAAGAAAGGAAGAACTCCGTAAATGTCCTGGCAGGAATGCAAGCGTGCAAGCTGCTCCATGATATCTGACCCGTATTCCCAACTCAACCTAACCATCGCTCAAACGCCAAATCATCGCTTCCATGGAAGACGGAGCGCCGCGAGGAAGAATGTATTTTATGAAGACGATGCCTTCTCCTTTGACTTCCAGAACTTCATCAACCGACTGATCCGGTTCCCTTTCTTCTTTTCCGTTTTCTCTGGACTATCAGGCTGAACACATTCCTCGATGTTCAATTTGCTTCTATTGTACGAGCCTCCACCGACCAATCGAGTAAGACTGGCAAGACTATTGCGCTTGCCTGCCGATACGGGTCGCGTACGTGCAGGAACCGGAGCCGAGAACGAGCCCGAGCGATCAGCCGACGAGCAGGTATTTGCGCTGCTCGAAATTCGAGGCGGGTGACCACTTGCCATTGTGGAGGCGCTACTTGTAAGCGAGGGCACGTCGTCGAGGGAGCTGTGCAAGGTCAGAACATGATCTCCGGCCCGAGATGAATTAAGCGTTGCTCTATCGGTGATGGAGGAAGAGGCGGTATGCATGCGAGGCATGTCAAAGGAGGTCCTGGAGAAGTCAGGGGAAGACACAGCAGATGGAGTTTCTGGTGTTCCGTCATAGGTCAAAGCGGGCGTCGGCATGGCGAAATCGAGAGGTGCAGTAACAGGGTGTGTGTCTAATGGATCGTGAGACAATGTTGGAGTAATTGTGGACTCGTCTGACGACTTGGTGATAACAGAAAACCGAGGCTCTTCGTCCGCGCCGACAATCTCAACCAGACTAAACTCCTCAGGGATGTCTAGCTTATTGATTGACCTAGTAGCTGAATTATCATTCTCAGCAAATGTCTTGGAGGGTCGCCGCGTGCCTCGCTGCATTGGTCGATCAGTATTGCTTTCCGCTTCCACAATGTTGACACCGAGGCCCGGAGCCTGATCGTCTTGCAGCTCCTCTTGATCTGATTTTGCGGATACGTTCGTCGGCTTCGAAGTTGACTCCTCTTCGTCATCTTCTTCCTCTTCTTCCTCTATGGCCATGGTGGGATTGCTACCAAGACGTGGAAACCCAAATTTGGAGCGATCGATGGTCTCCATTTCAGGGGCACTCTCAGCTCGACGATGGTAGTGCATTCCTGGGCCTGCGAATCCTCCAGTGACCCCACTGCTGTGCATCCGACGCTTTGAACCTGAAACACCTCCGGAGATGACATCTTCGAAGGCAGGTCCTGTGCTCGGAGAATCAAAAGATTCGAGAGCGGCGTCGATATCAAGCATGGAGGCTGAGGAATCTGTCTCTGAAAGTGGACTCGTCTCTCGGGGTTTCCAAGCAGCGTAATTGGTCTGTATTCTTGGCAGCTTAGAGGCTTCGGAAGATGCGGTTTCAATTATGCAAGTGGTATCTTCGTCGAAAGACACGTCATCGAGCGAGAACTCGGCTTCTGGTGTATGTTGTCGTAGGGGAGGCGTGGGTGAGCGACAATTGACGAAGTCTGCTCTGGGATCATGGTGCTTTGCCTTGCGAGAGAGGAGACCAGCCCATGATCTTCCTTTCCGCTGTCTCTTAGTTACTTTGGGTTCGGGGGACGTCCTTGGTCTCATGGTTGGCGAAAATGGACGCCGCCTTTGAGCTTGAAAGTTGGCGGCTCTTGATGTCGGAGAGGAAGTGGTCTTATAGGACATTTCAGGAGACATTGAAACTGGAGATGTCGCGAACGGATCATTGGCGGCTTGGCGGTGAGTCTCCACAATTAAGGGACCGGAAGACTCGTTTGCGCCTTTAGAAGGAGAGCCCCCAGCAGGTGCTGAAGAGGGGCGCTTCACCGAAGAGTCCAATCCCGAGAAGTCCCATTGCCAGTCATGGGATGCACGAGGGGGAGAATTGCCAGCAGTATCTGGTCTGACTCTAGACAGATCTTGCTCTAGTGTGGGTCTGCGGCCAGACCTCGCACCGATGGTGGACTGGGGACTTGACGAGTTGCCTCCACTGATCACGGACGTGATACTGTTGGAGACCGAATGGCTGGCGCGAACAGTTGACATGCTGCTTGACGTCTCAGAAGAGATCGTTGACAATGGCCGTGGAATAAACTCTAAGACATCGGAGAACCCCACTCGAGAAGAACGTGGCAGTCCAGCATCGGGTGATTGCTCATCTTGTGATGCTGAAACTAGTGATTCCTGGGTAGAGGTCGTAGGTTCGGGCTGGGAAATGGATCTGTCAAGTTCCGGAGGAAGAGGTCGCTGGAACATAGAATCTGAAGGTGTTGTTGGTGCGCTGCCACCTTTCATCTCAGACGCAGGTTTCAGAATCATCGAGAGATCGTGACTTGATATCGCACCAGAGCGCCGATGAGCATGACCACGCCTGCTCGTGGGAGGGCCGAGTCGGGCCCCAGGCGGCGGATGCGATAATCCCTCTTTTTCCGTAGAGGTCGTACCCACAGCTGAAGGGCCACCAGTTGCACCGCCATCACCCGAAGTATTGCTTTCACTAGGCTGTTCACTTTTTGTGGGACTCGCGCTTACCAGCACCGGTCCACCATTTGTAACATCGCCACCAACGTACTCGCTGTTATTTCTCCGATGTCCATGGTGGATAGGAGGGGTTCTTCTCGTCGGAGACCGTGCTGGACTTGGAGTACGATCGTTTGGACTTGACACAGCAGGACTGAAATCGAATGCTGGCAGCTTGTTGATTGATATGCGTTGAGGTCTTGAACGACCTGGCGAACGTCGAGACCCAGTAGCATCCGCATTCGAGGGGATTCTCGCGTGAGAGCTGGCTTCACTGGTAATCTCAGGTTGCATGGGAAATACGAAACAAGGGTTTGGTAATGGCCCCGAAGTGTCTCTGCCCTTGGCTATGTCCATGCCAAGGTGAGGTTGCGTAGGCAACACCTCGGCCATTTTCTTTGGCTAGTTGTAAATTTATCAGAAGCAATGCTGTGACCGTCACATCAGGTATGGGACAGATCGGGTAGGTCTCTTGTAAAGGATTGTGGGGGAGTTGCGGAATGGTAGCTGGGTAGTAGATGGATGGTGTAGATGGGCAAGGAGTGTTTGGGACCGAGGGTATGATGCGGTTGGCTAGATTGGTTCGGCAAGATAGGTTTGGAAGGTATGCTGAAGAGCGTGTGTAAGTATCTGGACAGCAAGTCAGAGACGGTTGGCTTCTGTGACTCTTGACTTCAGTTGACAGGCAAAAGAGACTTGGATACGTACGTTGGAAGGAGTGTACAAAGCGACCGGGGGAGAGAAAAAGCTGATTCAAAAAGGAATGGACGGCCTCAATACCGAGCAGAGTCAACTCTGACGGTGTATGAAGCCAAGTGATCGTAGATCAAGTGGTGATGATGATAATGGTGGATGGAGAGAGGGGTGGATGGTGAGTAGAGCAGGAGGATGTTCTAGTTGGAAATTGAGTCTTGGCGGATTCTCATTCATCAATTATGCTTATGCTTTGATCTCGATAATCATACAGAGGAGACAGATAATCATACAGATTATACCTAGATACATTTCTTAATTGACGCAATTTCATGTGCATGAAGTAGAGATGAACTGCTGCATATGAATGATTATGTCTCCGATTACTACTCTTGAAAGTACGGTACTGTATTCCCTACTTTTCTACTTAGCTATATGGTCACTTGGTCACATGGTGCGTGGCTTGCAGCGTCGCTCCACCAGCTCCTCACGCACGAGAGATCGGAGCATTCCAAAAACCCTGATGGACTCGTGCTACTGGCCAGTCCGATTTCGCCAGGAATCCCGTTGGTTCAAGCATGTCCACCTGCAGAATTGAGTAACAGGCCGGATGTCTGCATAACGCTCTATTTGTACATTGTTGATTTGGTGCACCGTGGCCAATTATTCAAACAACAACAGTAGCTTGGGCATCTTCACGAAGCTTTAAGTTCTTTTCTTTTCTTTTCTTTTCTTTTCTTTTCTTTCACATGGCAATCTTACATCTTATCAAATTTTAGCGGAGCTCGGCAAGCCACGTCTGGAATAATTTCCGTGTTTCGACGATTCCTCTCTACCGTATTTACGGATAGAGTAGTAAGGTAGTAGGTACTACCTACTAGCTACTGCTGACGGTCATAGCAGAATTGGGCATTTAGCGACCAATTGGCGATGCAGATATATGCAGATGTGCCGATCAAAGGATTGAACGCGGCTCCTATCCCGTGGGGCCAAGTGTAGGTAATAAAGTAGCTTAAGGTAGTAGGTACCCACCATGTGCGGCGAGATGTCTCACTCTCACCCATCAATCAATCTGTACTCCTACCCGTATGTCGCTCTTTCGCATGCAGTATGAGTAATAATGTCTTTCTTTTCACTTTGCCTGACCTATCGTTTTGCCGACGGAATAGACACTCAGATTCAAACTGCGAGTCAGACTCGTTGAGCCCCTGTTCTGGCAGCATTCGCAATTTCACAACTGGTGCAAGGAGAAGAGTCTCTCACGGAACAGGGCTAGGTAGTTGTACCTCGATATCACCATGCTGGGCGCTGGCCACCGTAGACTGAGAGTCTGAGAGTACGGAGGTCGGCTCGCAAAGTCCTAAACGCCAAGACTCCTGCGCCAAGTAACGCCCCAACTGAATAGAAGGTTTAAAAGATTTCGGGGATAATGCGCTTAGATGGAAGTGGGTTGAAATTGCGCCCTATACTTTAGGCTATTACTAAAGTATTAGGCCCGACATGTCCTCCGCGAAAGGGCCGTCTTCCCAAAGTAGGGTTAGGGCTGCTGTCAGGATCGTTCAGGCCAACCTCCGTACTATATCACGGTAACCCAAATCCAGTGCCAAGTCCTTTGCACTCTCAAACCCCCATCAGACATGGAAAGGGTGCAACAGAGTTGACAAGGAACAATTGTCGTGTCGGAATCAGACTCGTATGCGGGCAAGGGTAGACTGCACGAAAGATGCAAGCCTGATATGATAGTGCAATCCAACGCAATCGGCTGGAGGCTTCCCATATTTTCATGTGGGCTTTCAGCCCGAAAGCGGAATCCCTTCTATTCAAATTCGATCCCTCGCAGACATGGCTATGCATTTCTCTCCTCGAACTCTAGAAGAGGCACGATACTTCAGGATATCAGTAATGGTCCAGCATCCACATGCTGGTCTTTGCTGTCACCTTCTTCGTCAGTAATTGTAGGTCTCATGGACTTACTTGCTCAATCTCATCATGCTTTGATCTGATTGAAGTCTTTCTGATGTCTCCAGGCTTCGAATATTGGCTCTTTGAAACTCCGAAAAGCCAAAATCCCTTTCGGAAAAACGCCACTCGTTGTACTTCTGGTTACTCCAGCTCACATTCGGCTATTAGATGATGATAGTACATTCATCCCCTCCCTTCTACGCCTGGCGGTCGAGACGACAAAGCCCTGGCAAGATTTTGACCTCTTGGCTGCGGTAATCGACGGAATACCGCAAACATGGTCAACCGCACCTTACAGACTACGAGGTAGCCATTCTGCAGATGTGGATTCTGTACCTAAAACTCGAATGGAACGTGGATTCGAAGGAATCTCTGTGGCCGTACTTGATTCCGAAACTGCCGCCCCTGATCTTTGGTCACCCAAGGATATGTTCGATGAACGAGAAACGATGACGATCCAGCAACGGTGTACATTGTCCTTCTCACTTCCTCCGAGCCCTGGCGTGCGCACCCAACTCTCTGAAAACTCAGCCTCCCAGCCTTTGGTAAAGCGGATATTACAATTGCCTGTGACTAACACTCTTTTCCAGAATGGGAAAACGTCCACTCTCTTCTCACAAAGGTGGAATGTACAACGCAGCGAAGAATCTATCTCGGAACATGTGTGCAGTAAGAAGACCTGGTTACCACAGCAGATCGTTCAAATGGGCGCTGTCTTTGCAGATGAGGGCATGCGACTCCAACTTGACCATCTCGTACATTCGCTTCTGATGCCCATTACTCCAGCTAGGACCATTACAGCTGCTGTCGGTAACATTGTTCGCAAGATCAGTGGGGGCGATGCCTTGGCCGAAGCTGCGCCTGCATCAGAAGAATTGGAAAGAGCGATATCCACTGCCATCCAGCAAGGCCAGATACCCGCTCAGCAAGCTGGTGTCTGGGCGCTCATTAGACCTCAAAGGTATGCCGCGTTGGACCGGGCTGCTCAAATTCAAGGCACCGTGCGTGAAAGAATCCAGTATGCCGTCCTGTCCGGAGGTCGACTTCACAAAGTGCTCAGTGGCGGAGGTGGTTGGGGTGAGAAGCACGGTCTTTTGGCCTTGGATCCAGACTCAGATTACAGCCACCATCATCGAGCACTTGAGCCATCGTTTGGAGACGATCAGGACGTTGAAACGAGAAAACGTGAAGCTCTCGGAGAAGTTGCAAAGCCGGGAGATACCATTACGTTCTATGTGTACAAGTCGCTTTCAGATGCTGATCCTGCTAACCTTGATACACCTGTGTTCTCGAACAGCAATCAAGCTGCTGCTGCGACTCTCATCTTTGGCTCTCTGCCGTCGACCATGGATGCCATGCCAGTACTTGACACTACCGAGGTTGAGGCCCACGCTCAATCTGAATTAACGGTGGAGGAAAATCATTTTGGCATGCTCTCGGAGCAAGGCATGAGCTTAGAGGTGACAGGACTAGTCCCATGACATCACTTTAGTACTAACAATTACTGCAGACTTCGTTCATCAATACGAATATCACCGCGAACAGGATGCAGTATCTGAAGACCGAATTGTATAGACAAGCCTATGAAGTCCGCCGCAAGAACACAGTAACCACGAAACTGGATGCTCCTTACACGCTCCTCTCGATACGAGGGCAAGCTTCGAAAGTCCCAGTCAGCGGCGAAGTCAAGGGGGAAGAACTTCAGGCTCCCAATGTGCGTCTACAAGATCTGATGCCACAAGAGCCGTCGACGCCAACCAGTACAAGCAAATATAATACCGCACTGGTCCAGAAAGTTCCCAAACTACGCGATCAGAAACAAGAAGTTCAACGATTAATAGGACCAGGGTTTATGCAAGCTAAGTTGAATAGTAGAAGAATTGCGGAGGCGAAATTTCAAAGTGAGCGATACCCAAAGATTTCCGAAAACGTCGCGAGGAAGATTGCGAAAAAAGCAGCGAAAAAAGCAGTGAACAATCGCAATAAGGGTAAGACAGACGACGGTACTAGATTCACGGTCAGATTCACATCCCAGGAACAAAAACCTTCTCGTCAAGTGATTTTACAACCAGAGGCGCAAGACGCACCAGGTCCAATCACAATAAAGCGACACTTCTCCCTTGGCCCAGGCAACGACTATCAAAGGCACGGGGCAACCCCAGAACAAAAACCCGAAATGAAAACCGAACCAATATCTGCGAGCAAACCATTCGCTGACGACGTTAAGTACAGAAACCAGCAGCTCCAGTCTCAAGGCTCGGTACCAATAATCAGGGAGGAAAGTGAAGGCAAAGACCCGGGTACCGCTTGTAAAGGCAAATATGGCAACGTCTTTATGCTCAGGAAACACGCCACGATGAATCCATTTGAGAGGCTACAAGCAATTCAGCAAGTAGGAGAGATAACATCCAGAGACCAAGCGATGGGGCTCCACAGCCAGTATCATTTACCACTTTTCGATGAACAGCAGGAAGGTGTGTGAAAGTCTTAGATTCGAGTCTCGCACTGAGTCTGTCGAACCATCTGCTCTATAGCAATCTCCCAAATACCCCAACCTCTCGAGAACACGTCACTGCCTGGACGTCAGCATCATTTCGACTCAGCCGAACCCTCTTCAAATACCTATGGAAGCCTCATGGACTAGGCCATTTATGCCAGCCTTCAGCGGCGCCTCGCTATTCCCCACCATCTCCTTTCTGCTCATTCGCGCGTTCACTGGGCCGCGGGCTCTCATTTGCCATCCGGCTTCGTTCTTTTTATTGTCCAGAGAGCAGTCAATCACTGAACTTCTTCGGCCAACACATCAACATCGAGCTCTTCCATGACCCCCAATACGACTCCGAGACTTTCCATAAATCCGTTCACAGCCACTCGCAGCATGCGGTTGGTTGTGGCCTTGTACTCTGTGCGCAGAACTGTCAATTCCTCATCTCCTACAAATTGTGCTCCCATGGCCAAGGCTGCATCGCCGTTTAAGCGAACTCCTGCATCTGCGCTCGTTGAGCCGTTGGTGGCGAGGCCGTAGAAAGCATATGGGCATGCGAGAGAGAAAGAACGGTGGACGAGAGGCGAAAGTTCGGCGTCTACGCTGAGTGCGCGGAGTGCGGAGGATGCTAATCGGTGTGTGGGAAGCGGAACAGAGATGATTCTATATGTCGTTTAGCAGGTATAATCAAGAAGCGTAGCAAGCAAGGAAAATCACAAGGAGCACGGGAACTCTGGATCAAAAGGAGAACCCGACATGATAGCCGCAAATGTTGCAGAAGGCGCTGCTGTGAAGGCGCTGCTGTGAAAGAGGATGGAAGGAGGATCACGATGTGGAGATCGATCGTGATAGGGCTGAGATGCGTGGTTGCCAGGTCGACAAGCCTTTCTGCCGCTAGTGGGGAGCTGCCGAAATCCAGTTCGTGGCCAACAGCAGGAGCCCCCACAGTCACATAAAGCAAAAACAACATCATTGTTCTGCATCTTGCGACGACAGCATCCCTTCCTATCTTTGAGGTGCTTATTATTACTGGCATTGGTGTATCAAACTGTCCATGAGCTTCATTTATCTGTTCAAGTCCAGATAAACATCTAAAGTGTCAAAATAAACAAGCAGCTGCCCTCATCCTCTATCGCAACTTCGCAACTACGATAGCCCCTGCAAATTTCCAGCGAGATCTCCACATCTTCTGAGCATACGGTTGCAGTTTCCCGTACAGAGTTGGTCGGCGACTGCCCTGTCGTCATGTCGCACCAGGCGGCAAGAGCACCTGTTGCTCCAGCTATGGGTACAACAAGCTATGGACAGGTGATCGAGTACATCCAGAGTAGGTAGCTGCAGCCAGCGATGGGCTCGCTGCCGGCGTACTAGTAACAGTTATCGTACATGTAAGCTGACATTGCCCCACAGACCGAGTTTACCTCGCATCCTATACTCATCCTCCCAACGAGCACACTCCATTCCCGTATCCAGCGACACCTGTCAAATCGCCTTCAAAGCGCTCCTCCAAATCATCACATCAATCCACGCCAGTACCATCAGGCCCCAAAGTACATCCTCCCTTCTACTTCACAGTCGACGATGACCTACTCTATAATAAATTCCATGCCGATTTTGGACCATTACACATCGGACATCTCTACCGCTTCGCTGTCCTCCTTCACGAGATCTTGGGAGACCCAAACAATGCAGAACGAGGAGTCGTGTTCTGGAGCAAGCCAGACTCGAGGAGCAGGGCAAACGCCGCTTGTTTATTGGCTTGTTACATGATTGTCATACAGAATTGGCCACCACATCTGGCACTAGCACCCATCGCGCAAGCAGAACCACCGTTGATGCCTTTTCGAGATGCAGGGTACAGCCAAGCGGACTTCAGCATTGGAGTACAGGATGTTGTTTACGGTGTGTGGAAGGCCAAGGAAGAGGGGTTGGTGGGATTCAGAGACTTCAGGCTTGACGAGTAAGTATCTATGACCGAATTGGATGAATGAATGCTGATGAGCCTTCAGGTACGAGAGATATGAGAGGGTAGACCAAGGAGATTTCAATTGGCTCACGCCCAATTTCATTGCGCTTGCATCCCCTCAGCATCAGCCAATAGCTCCGATACTACCTGATTCGCCATTATATGCCACCGTACCTACCAACTTCTCAGCCGTCAAGAAGTGCAGTCTCCCAGGTCCGTTTAAGAATGTCCTCTCACACTTCTCCAAGCGCAATGTCGGACTCGTCGTCCGTCTGAACTCCGAACTCTACTCGCCCACGTACTTCACTGCTCTCGGCATCAATCATTTAGACATGATCTTCGATGACGGAACGTGCCCACCATTACATATGGTCAAGAAGTTTATCAGGCTGGCGCATGAGATGATAACTATTAAGAAGAAGGCCATCGCTGTTCATTGCAAAGCTGGACTAGGTCGCACAGGCTGTCTGATCGGAGCATATCTCATTTACCGTTATGGCTTCACCGCCAACGAGATCATTGCCTTCATGCGGTTTATGCGACCAGGGATGGTTGTCGGGCCCCAACAGCACTGGCTCCATCTCAACCAAGGAACGTTCCGTGAGTGGTGGTGGGAGGACCTCTTGAAAGAAAAGCTTGCTGCAGCGCTGCCCTCAACGCCTACCAAATCGATCCGCCGTAGTCATGCCAGTATTGGTCAGACTGCGACACCACCCAACCCGAGCCAGTCAGGCAAGCGATCTGCACTAGGCGAAATCACAGCCAATGAGAGCGGTCCCTCAAATGCCATGGACGAAAACCTTCCAGCCCCCACTCCAGGACAGCCAAGGAAGACCAGCAGGATGGATTCCCGTCATCATCCGTATGCAAGAGCAGCATCAGCGGCTTTCAACGACAATACCGTGGTCGAAGATCCAGGCAATCAGATCGTGGAGATGCGCAGCCACCGACAGGACCCTGGTGAAAATGAAGAGGAGTGGGAGCTGCGAGTGCTTGGCCGACGAACAAGCTCTCGTTCGCCAATGGGCAGCGAGAAGAGGCGTGCCGTCAGCTACACCACCACTACAACTACAACCTCGCGATACAGCACTGCCGGCGACGATGAAGCGCTCCAAGAGTTGACTTCAGATGTCGAGAATTGGACCCACCACGATGAGCATGCCTCTGACAAGACTTCCAGACCGAAGACACCCGGAAGCACAAAAAGTGGCAGTGGAAGCGGAACTTTGGGTGTCGCCAAGATGCGCGGGAGCCCAGTGAGGAGAAGTGCAGAGAGCAGAGAAGTCAAGAGCGGACTCAGCGGAGTAAGGAAGACTAGCGGCAGAGTGGGAAGTGGGCTAGCAGCGAGCCGGTCACGATCATGACACGCGATCAACGATACCTTTTCCTTTTCTACCATGTGTATCTCAGGTTCGACTGTACACAACACCATGCTTCGGCGGCTCCTTGCATGGGTCTCGCATCCAAAGTTGGCGATATTGGCGTCTTCACCATCTTCTGCGCTGCAGAGGAGCTTTTGCTTGGCAGCCACGCTGCGCTACTCCTTCACTGGCGCTTGGCTATAGGGGCTTGTTTTTTTCCCTCTTGAGTACTTGTTGAATATAGTGACGAGAGATGAACGGCAACGAATTGTAGTCTCAGTAGCATGCAGGTCCCACGATACTTTGAGAGAAAAAAATCCGAAAGTCTCAATTCCAATGTCGGCGAGGACCATTATTCATTTTCTAGGCCAGTTTCATCATGAAGAAGATTTAATAGCGAATTACCGTAATAAATTCTTTATACACATGGTTAATTTACGGGTTGATAGCATTCCCTTGTGCATCAAAAATAGAAAACATCAAACCTTAAATTTGTGCTTTCAACTTTAGCCGAGGTTTGGGGGAGCGACACCAACTTTGGGTGTCCAACAGTGTCGCGCACTTTGTAATTGCAGAATGTTTGGCCATGCCTAGGTACTGTGGCAGATGACCCTCTCTTCATCTCCATCGCTGACGAAACCTTAGGGAGATCATAACCATCCAGGCTGGCCAATGCGGCAACAGCAGTGAGTCGCCCCGAACCGACGCGTCGTGAATGTAGAGTCGTGTGTATCTGGAACCGCTGTTCTGATGTGGTCGCAGTCGGTAGTCAATTCTGGCAGCAGCTATGTCTGGAACACGGAATCAGTCAAGATGGCAATCTGGAAGACTTTGCGACAGAAGGTGGTGATAGGAAGGATGTGTTTTTCTACCAGGTTGGGGCTCCCAGAATTGCTACATATTGACGCCAGCTGATACGTTTCAAGAGCGATGATACGCGATACATACCCCGTGCAATCTTATTGGACTTGGAACCACGAGTGGGTCAAACTCCGCACCGGTTTCGCTTGCCAGACATGCAACGACAGGCTGACCATCTGTTTCTGTTACCGCGAAGGTGATTCACGGTATCCAAAATGGACCATATAAAAACATCTACAATCCGGAGAACTTCTTTGTTGGGTCGCAGGGGAGTGGTGCAGCAAACAATTGGGCTGCAGGCTACGCTGCTGGAGACACGGTGCAAGAGGAGGTGTTCGACATGATAGATCGAGAGGCCGATGGAAGCGACTCGTTAGAGGTAAGTCTGTCTGGGGACTCTTTTGAAACATACAAGGGTTGACAGTAGTCAACAGGGTTTCATGCTCCTTCATTCAATTGCTGGTGGTACAGGGTCAGGTTTGGGCAGCTACATATTGGAGCGAATGAACGACAGATTCCCTAAGAAGCTGATACAGACGTATTCGGTATTTCCGGACACACAAGGAGGCGGAGATGTGGTGGTCAATCCATACAACAGCTTGCTCGCTATGCGGCGGCTGATACAGAATGCGGACTCGGTGGTCGTGCTCGACAACGGCGCTTTGTCAAGGATAGCTGCGGACCGACTTCACGTCCAAGAGCCTTCTTTCCAGCAAACGAACCAGCTCGTCTCCACTGTCATGTCCGCCAGCACGACCACCCTTCGCTACCCGGGGTATATGCACAATGACCTTGTTGGCATTGTTGCTTCTCTCATTCCAACGCCGCGATGCCACTTCCTCATGACCTCTTACACTCCCTTCACAGGCGACAACGTAGAGCAAGCAAAGACGGTACGGAAGACCACAGTACTGGACGTGATGCGGCGACTGTTGCAACCGAAGAATCGTATGGTCTCAACGACACCGAGCAAGACAAGTTGTTATATCAGCATACTCAACATCATTCAAGGAGAAGCAGATCCCACAGAAGTGCACAAATCACTCCTTCGGATCCGCGAACGCCAACTGGCAACATTCATACCATGGGGTCCTGCATCGATACAAGTCGCATTGACAAAGAAGTCGCCCTACCTCCAGAACACACACAGAGTCTCAGGTCTCATGTTGGCAAATCATACATCTGTGGCGACGCTCTTTAAGCGAATCGTCGTCCAATACGACAAGATGAGGAAACGAAACGCCTATCTGGAAGGGTATAGAAGGGAGGCGCCTTTTGCTGAAGGTCTGGGCGAATTCGATGAAGCAAGAGCTGTAGTCACGGACTTGATCGGAGAGTATGAAGAGGCGGAGACGGAGAGCTACTTGGATCCGGATAAAGGCAAGGAAAAGGCAGAAGGCAGTTGAGCATCGGCAAGGGATAGAGATACCCTGCGCTTGGTCAAGGCGTTTGTTCGGTGCAAGAGGTCATGAGATATGAACATCGGCACATTTGCATGGATGTAAATTAGCAGGCTGGGATGGGACTGACCACATAATTGGCGTCGCCAATAGTAATAATTGGCAGCGTACCCTTGTTATCCGGCTTCGTCTCGGTGATCTCACTGGCCCACTGCGCCAGTCATACGGAGGTAATCGAGCAAAGATTTTGATAGACCTGGACTCATGCTTTGTAGAGCAAAGATTTTCTTCGGTGCTACGTCCGCTCCTTCCACGTGACTGCACAGCCACTGTGGCGGTGCCGAGTTCCGCGTGTTGAAGGCAAATGTCATAATAAATAGATCGATCGCAATCTTCTTCCACACTCATCCTCAACCACCACAACCACAAAAATCCTACTTTCGAGCCGTTCAAATCATATCTCAGAAGCTTCGAGACCTCAGTTCATCCATCATGGCATTCACTGCAAGGTATATACCGAGCTCTCTCATCCGCGACAGCGACAATAGTCATGCCGCTTTTCCTCCGCAGCAGTTTTCCTCGCGCTTGATCTGAAAGTCCGTCCAGTCGTACATGGGTATCATGACTAACGTTACCTTGACTGTAGCGACATCTGCAAGATCATCCTCGCCATCATCCTCCCGCCCCTTGGTGTCTTCCTCGAGCGCGGTTGCAATGCCGACTTCCTCATCAACATTCTCCTGACAATACTGGGTTACATTCCGGGTATTATCCATGCCTTGTAAGTCCCTTGGCTGTCGGTCTTTCAGTGCTCGATGAACACGATCTGTCCGCGGTCCTTCTCATTCAATCGCTTACACCTGTCTAGATACATCATCCTCAAGTACTAGGCTCCGGCCCTGTTCCATTCCCTTCGTGACGGCCCGGCATCTGGAGTTTCTTACCGTCATCATACCTTTACGCGTTCCCCACTACCAGCAGTCCCTCGAGAACGCTCTCGTTACGCCCATTGGACGCTCGGCAGTTACGGAAGAGCGTTGCATTCAGGACTCGGGCTGCGTGAAGAACGACCGAGGCAATTGTCAATACAGCAGTACGCAGCCTGCACATTTTGCGCTGCTCTTTAATACTATGTTCTCCGGCATGGTCTAGCTAGTCTGACCGTCGTGTATCATAGCACTTGAATTCAAGCATCAGTCAATATTCAAGTCCAGTTCTGTATGTGCGCATCACGAGTTTTCACAATGACCTGGGTCTGTGGCTAAAGGTGCGCCCTACAATCATCAAATCAAATGCTCGTCTATTGTAAGAGGCACAGGTTCCGTGCAGGTTCCCCGGTTCCGTGCCCTTAGAAAATTCCTATTCTTTTCTGATCATGCTCCAAGGCATACCAGCTGTGGCGAGCCTCTTTACGATCGCACCAAAGAATTGTCGAGTTAATTGAGCATACTGCTGTCATGGTCGCTGCGGCTTGCAATAGCTTCGCCTACACAATTGACTTTACTTTAGATGGGTGAGATTCGCAGGTTCTTGAGGCTTAGGGAGAAGCCGTTGACGGAAAGGGGATAGTATAGTCTATTTATACGCGCCCACGTCGGCGTTTCGCTGATGAGGGGCACTCGGCACACTTGTGTGCAGGCACGCAGGCAAGCAGGCAGGCAGAGGCAGGCACTCTCAACCATTCATTTTCCACATTCTCTTACTCCAGAACATGTCACAGAGTCGTCTTCTGTTGGACGACATTAACTCCCTTGATCTAAGCGCTTACCTTCAGATCTATCAATGGGTACTCGCCTACTATCCTTAACTAGCTTACCCTGATGACTCCAATGCTGCCCCTCTCCTATGGTCAAGACAACAAAAAGATAGATAGATCATGGGCGCCTGCCTCTGCAGTTCTCATGTTTCGTTGTTTCTCCTTCTTCATTTCTTTCTTGTCATTTTCATCTTCTCTCCATTTCATTGACATTTCCTGCCAAACGTTCATTCTGCGTCATTTTGCATTGCATAGGAGCTGGCTTCATGTCTTGGTGGTATTCCGCAGTTTTTCCAGGTCAGTTATTTTTCCCCCTAAGCTTTATGTATAGACGCTACACAGCCATGATCAGTCACGCACTCTGCCATTCCCACATATGCACGTCGGACTCCTCAAGCCTCTTGCACTTCGTCACCACCCTTGCTTCTTTACTTCATCTACCACCCTGCCGATCCCCTACGTCTTTCAGTATCATCCCTCCTCGGTAGCTAATATGAATGCAGTTCTTTCACGGCATATCCATGGCCTTTTTCCTAGGCTCCTTTCTTCATTTTCTTCTCATACCCTGGACACTGGCTGGCCCAGCCTCTATGGGATCTTTGACACCAACTCTTGCCCAAGTAATACCCCCCTGCGCCCAAGAGTGCCTCGTGTCATTCATTACCACCAACTTCCCTTCTTCGTCCTGTGGGACACCTCCAGACTCCGACTGTTTATGTATTAGCAGTAGCGCATCCGGCTTGACCATTGGTGAAGGCGGGCTTGAGTGCCTGTACTCCGAATGCCCGGACTATGATTTTGACAATTCGATTGCCCTCCAGGTCTACGAGGTTTGCGCGACCGTTCAAGGAGCCAAACCAAACACACATTCTACACTTACCGCAACTTCAACGACCATCGTATCTGCGACTGGCGGGGTCAGAGCGACTCTAACGAACAGCAACAATTTTTCTTACAATTCTGATTCGGGGTCTGTTTTTCCTGGTGCATCAAGCGCGGCGTTGGGGACCAATACAATAATTGCTACAGCGACAGGATCACCTTCACCTTTTCCTAAGTCCACATCTTCTTTAGACTATGCTCGAACAACAAAGGTTGCATCTGGTGGCGTTGGACTAAATGTTACCCCTACTACAACATCAACCTCTTCTACGATGTCAGTTGCAGCCGCAACTTCATCTTCGGCCGTAGCGGCAGCGGCAGCGGCAAAGCCTATCCTTACAAAGCCCCAGATCGCAGGCGTTACGGTTGCTGGTGTTGGTGCCGCTGCCATTGCATTTGGCCTTTGTTTCCTTGTTTTTTGCCTTCGGAGAAAGCATCGTAACCGGCACAGTGGTTGGTCTTTTGGTGGTGACAAGATCATAGACAGTCAGGAGACTACGCCTGACATGGCTGCCATTGGTGGTGGAGAGTTTGAAAATCATCCTCAGCCTAGCAGTCCCCCTGCAGTTGTAGCTGCACCTCCACCCCGCAGAGAGCTGAGAATAGTTACTCCCGCCAGCTCTAGCGACGATGGTTGGAATCGATATCAGAGGAGTATGGATCCGGAGGAGGAGATCGCACTTGCTGTACATCCGCCTCCCTCAAAATCATCGAACCATTCCCCCATCGACCCGGTTACCCCAGCAAGCCACCGAACATCCTCACAACTACTCCCCGATAAACCAATCTACAGCTTGTTTCCTCCACCTCTGCGTGTAACTCCACGAAACAGCTCGGCACCTGCAGGCCTCAGACCATCCGGGCCTACCGCTCCACGACAAGCCAATCCGCCTCACGGGAAATACAGCCCTCGATTTCCCAGCAACATGGACACAAGCCAAGCCCACCTCCAACCTGGATCTAGCCGGCAAAGAAGTCTGTCGGATCCATTCTATGATGATTTCAATCGCTCACCCCCGCCGAATATATATCCGTATGTGCAAGCGTCTCGACCACGGTCTCCAGGCTCATCTCGCCCAGTCCCCAGAAATTTCCCAGGAGCGTGGACTACACCAATTGACATTGTCCGTAAACCAGTTCCAGCACAGCAATCACCGAGTGCCAGAGGACTGCGACCGGCGCCATCAAGGACACAGCAACCGAGTCTCCCAAAGCCTTATCCTCCGCCGCCACCACCAATCGAACAGCACTACCTGGCAGCGATCGAACGCTCCCACAGCCGCAAGGATCCCCGAAGAAAGCAAAGTAACTCCAGCAGCAAACTCACACGTTTCTCCAACGGGTCAGAGACCAGCTTCGAAGACGCAGACGAAGATGAAGCCCCAGCTGCCCGCAAATTTCTCTCGCCCGTTGCTGAGTCTCCAGCTCTGAGATCCCCTCATCGCAGCGGAGTCACCTACCCCTCAATTCCAATATCAGCTGCCGAGAGCCCAACTCGAACAGCACAAAAGAGAGCTCCAGCTAGACCTGAGCTGCCCACTCGATCTGATTCCCTTCTCTCGAAGAGACTAGGTCCGCAGAAAGCCAGAGAAATTGCAGGCAGGTTGCAGGGGACGCACCCAGGGGTTGATGAGGATGTCAGGGATACGGCCAAATGGAAGATCCTCGTTAGTCCTGGACTCAATCATCTTGAGAGCTCTGGATCGCCACGGTCGGCTAGGGGTAATGGAAGGACACCGCCGATGAATATGTAGCCTTGAGATGGAATGAGATGTAATGACTGCACGAGTATGATTATTGTCTACATACTGCATGGTAGGACGGGTTTCGGTTCGGTCACCAGTGTCTCGAATCACCTGATCAATGATAGTACTGGGCATAGCGGGTATGAGTCTCCTTCGCGTTGTCGTTTTCACTTCTTATGGCACATTATTGCTCGCTCTTTCTTTTCTATTGTCTTTGACTTATACCATGTACGATACTAGCCATCTTTTGTTATGACAGCGTTTTAGTTGTCTAGAGTCATAGCTCAGTCGAACATCAAACGCCGAATTTTTGATTGCTACTTAATACATAGCGACGTGATGGCCTCATTCCGAATCTCCAAGATTTTTTTTTCATTGATGTGCTAGACCAAATGATGGGCGGAGCTGCTAGGACGTCTTCGAACCGATCATAAGAATCTGTCGGAAGGGGTTTTGGAAGACCTGGAGAGTGTCATTGGGGGAATGGTCCAATGGAGATAGAGATTGCGCTCGGGATTGCATGCACATCTTCGAATGCCTCTGAGTGACCGGACATCCGTTTTCATAGCATTACAAAGTAGATGGTTTACTCTACCGTCTTTGGATCAATTTAGAGTAAAGCCAAGTTGATTTGATGACGGTTACAAGCGGCTCGATCCTACTCATCCTTTCCGCAACCCTTGTGCTATTCCACCTCTTACTTGAACCCAGTCTCTTCAATCCACTCACGATAATGCCTCCAAAGCCCAAACTCAACGTGCACAACTTCCCCCGACCACCCCTCCTCGAAAAGACACCCCGCCATCTCCAGGTCAAATGGCGGGACCAGACAATCGCTGATACCAAAGACGCGTACTGGGTCCTTGAAACGACACATCCTCCTAGTACACCTTCCGAGTCGACAACTGCCTAAGGTCCCGATTACTGATCTCTCTCAGCCTACTATCTCCCCGTGACGGCCTTCACCCTTCCCCTCCACCCCTCCCCCCACACCTCCTTCTGCGAATGGAAAGGGCGCGCTACGTACTGGAACCTCCAATCCCCTGACGGCGACAAAGAGGTCGTCAGAAACAGAGCCTGGAGTTATGAAGCCCCTACGAAGGGGTTCGAGGCGATCAAGGGGTATATTTCGTTGTATGCCGAGCCCTGGGATTGCTATGTGGATGGGGAGAAAGTGGAGCCGCAGCCGGGGGACTTCTACGGGGGTTGGGTCACGGGTGATATCGAGGGGAGGGTGAAGGGGGGCCCGGGAACGTGGGGTTGGTGAAGGGCTTGGAGTTGGAGTCGGAGTCTGGGTATTCTATTGTGGGTTATGATAACCTCATGAGTGTTCGGGAATCAATGCTGCGAACAGCGTGGTAGGGATAGAGTTTTTCAATTGCGAAGAGCAAATGGTTCGTTATCTTGTCCTTGCCAGTTTCTCTTGCTAAGCCATCCTCTCCTTGCAGCCTTCGAACTCGAACAAGGCATTCCACATTTTCACCCTTTGCATGCTCTGGGCTCGAATTCAGTCGTGTCTTTTGCGGACAGTCATTTGCAACCTTGTTGCCTTGAAGTTGCAGAATCTAAATAGCGACCACCATCCCTTCAGCACTACCCTTCGCATGCCTGTCTTCTGGAGTTGCGGCAATTTGGATTCTCTCTGGTGTATCTCCTATGGTGCTTGACACAATTGAGACACAGCCCTTTGATTTATTCAGTAGCCTCTTCCACAGCTTGCTCGGTGAGCTGCTTGATGTCAATGTTGGGACTGCTGCAATGTTTACCGTAGGAGCCCTGCGTGACGTCCCCGTCCCAGTACTCCTGGAATTTCGACAGCCCAGCTGATAAGGCGATAATGCTTGTCTTGTGACACTTTTGGGCAATTGGCCAAAGGCCAGACTTGCTGAGCTGCACGGAGTAATATCTAATGTTGGTGAGATGGTCGCAAGCCTGATAGTTTATGTATCGATTGTGGTTCTTTACGGCAACACACTCATGCTCGAGCAGAGGAGCCATGATGTCCCGGCAAGTCTTGCGAAGCTCAACCAAAATGGCTTCGAGATCTTTTCTTAATGCGGTCTAAACGCCGCGTTGTTAATCGATAATTGCAAGTGATGTTGTCGAACGCAAAGCTGGGAATAAGACACCTACAAAGGAGTCTGGCAGGGAGCACGGTAGTCTGGTTCGTTCTGAAAAGCTGTACGATCCTCCATTCTATTGAACAGCATAAGGTTTCTCGAACTGCGCCAGAGATACTCTTCGTTGTCTAAAGCTTACGAGATCCAGACCATTTCTGCATGACTTTTAATGCCGTGTGAGGAGCCAGGCCATTTCTGCAACTACGCATGACTCCATTGGTTGAGTGCGCCAACTAGATCATATTTGTCGCAGAGACAAGCTAACTCTCTCGAGAGTGAGAAGTTAATATCAGCGGTGAGGTCCTGTTTAAAATGAAGAAGAGCCTTGCACAGTCAGATCATGGCTTCTGAGTTGTCGTTGGGAAGGGAGATTGACGGAGTATCCGGTGAAGTCGCGTCTACGAGAGCTTGACCCTCGGCCAAATTTGGGACTCAGCATTCCTGCAAACATGGGTGAAGCCGGGCTCAGCACTTTGGAAGATACTCGAATCGACGACTGGGTCGGTCTTCCATCTTCATCTGTTTCGAGTATCAACAAAATTCGCCGGCCAGATCAGCATCGTCAAGTGGAAACAAATCCGATGGCGTTCCTGCGGAATGGTCCATGGTGATGGGTGATGGACGATGGTGAGAAGTTTCCGTTTCCAGAGGCACGGTGGAGTGAATTTTTTGAGTAAGGTGATTGTGTTTGGTGGCTATCCGACTTACCACTGTGCGTGCTTAGGGAAGACATCCTTGCCGAGTTTCAATAGACTGGAATGGTCACATGGTTAGAGACTTAAGAGTGTTGAGAATTCCTCCATCGGTTTGTTGGATCCGAGAGAAGGAAAGAGAAGGAGGAAGAAGGGTGAATGCAACACAACCGACTTACTCCATCTTCGCCATCAACACAGTCGTGACCCATTGCTCTCGCATTCGCCAAGATCTCTGCTTTGTGACACATATTTCCGGTGAAGTCAACCTTATAAATATACCAGACAGACATCCTCTCCTCCTTTCCCGCACACCCATCTATCATCTCCTCGATATCCACAATCATGGCAGACCCTTCATTGACGCCGGCGCAAGCCACGAAGATCGATGCTGATCCCGCAGGTGACCTGGTGTTGGTCATCGGCTCTGGCGACAATCAGAGATCGATCCGAGCTTCGTCTAAGGTACTCAGCTTAGCCTCGCCTGTCTTGGCTGCGATGTTCAGTCCTCGTCGTTTCTTGGAGGGTACCTCTCTGTCCTCTTCAAATCCTCCAGAGATTTATCTTCCAGAGGATGATCCCGAGGCAGTCACCAAGTTTTGTCACATCGTTCACTTCCGAGAATATCATGGCAAGCAACCCGGTCCTTCGTTCAATCAGCTCAGGGATATGGCACCTTTTTGCGACAAGTATGACGCTGGGTTAGCGTTCAATCCCTGGAGCGAGCTATGGTTGCATGCCCGCTTAGGCTCCGAAACACCTGGAGGCTACGGAACCTTGCTGGCCCTCGCGTATGCTTTCGATAACCAAGAGAATTTCTGGACCAGCTCTCGTAACATGATACAGTACGACACGGTCGAGCGTTCGCGTGATACAATAGATGAGCTTTTTACATTGCTTCCTCAGGGCTTGTACGGTAAGCTGGCTGTCGACCCCCTAAGTTGGCAAAACCCAGACCTGTTCAGTACTAACTATCCTTCTTTCTATAAAGCATCAATCGACCAAGATCGCAAGTCTGGTCTACTTGACCTTTCTTCAGCGGTGGAACACATCATGGCTCGATTCTTTCAGGACAGCCCTAGAAATTTATTGTCCGAGATCATTCAGGTTAGAGCCGGTTATGTCTTCAAAGAACTATATCGGCTCAATATTTGGCCAATCTCAACTCGTGTCGAATCAAGCAACTTGGACCGTATCCAGAGAGCAATTACCAGTTTCATTGAGCAGGAAAACGCCGCCTTCAAACAGCAGTTGATAACTGTAGTAGACAGGGCGGTGGACGCGCAGAAAGGTCTTTGCCTCTGGTGTGTACGAAAAGGAAACATCCACTCGCACCAAGGCAATTGCCATGCCCGTCTTCGATATCTTTGTACTGGCTAGCTCCCACTTGAAAAACAGCAGCAATGGCAACATTCCGATAGCAGCTTGCGTTCTTGGGGCAAGCAGCAAGGGTTTGACCGGGAAGCATTTGTACAGCGGTCCAGGTATTTATTGACATTGTGCGAGCCCACCACTCGAATGCTCTCAAGCGGGTCAGCAATTAGCGGACTGACTCAAAATATGAAAGATCCTGCTAAGGGGTGTTCATTAAAGCAATATACATACTTAAGTTGTTGACCTTGTTCATTGAGGATACCGGTCTCTGTATAGAAGATGCTAAGGTTCTTTCTTAACATCTCATCCCGCAGGTTTTTCTTCTTTCGCGCCCACTGGAAGACGCCAGTAGTCGGACAGTACCTCAATCGTTATGGGGAACACACCAAACGGGTAATCGGGAGGGTTTGTCAAGCTGCAACAATCCTCGCAATTGGGTGGTGCAATGTGTTGTAGGGCATGAGGACAAACAGCTGTTTCGAGCCGACTTGAAACGCCCACGGTGGTGTGGATACGTCTGAGGGACTCTACTTGGTCGTAATAGCTAGGATGGTTGATATTTGGTTCAAGAAGAAGTACAGTGAGCCTTGGGAAAATCGGAGATGTCAGACAGGAATCGGGGCGGTCGCTGGTAGGTGTCACGCTGGAGTGATAAGATATTAGGGCAGTTTTGAGATGTTGAAGATGGGGAATTGTTGAAGATGTAAGTGAAAGGACAGAACAGATTCAGTATAATGGCTTGTGAAGGCATTTAATCATAGCATATTTGCTTCATCAGGATGAAGCCCTCCAGACTTAACGAACGCTCCGGGATAGAGGCAGGCAAAAGCCGAGGCTCCCAATTATAGAATTCTTCAACCCAATGGTCAATGGTTTAGTCCTGCCAACGTACGACTTAATCTCGGTACCTCGTGGCCAGTCAACTCCACTACATATGCCATCCGATCATCACAACCTTTTGTATCACGAACATCAGCCTCGTCACACCCAACGAAAAAGCTGATACTCCACGCAGCTCCATATTTCCACCTCAGACCATCAGTCTCTCCACTTTGTCTTTCAACGATTGTATCTGACCCATGAGGTCGCTAGCCTCGTTCGTGGTGATGCCTACTTCTCCGTCAACTTCCCGCAATTCCAGCGTTCTGATCAAAGAGGTAACATCTCATACTTGCGCTGATCACGGCCCTCGAGACTCCTATAGATAGTTCGGGTTTAGCAGTCCTCCTTCAAGGCAAATCTCGAGCAATGAGACAGCTCAAAGGAGCAGTCGAAAAGCAGTCTGAAATGGAAGGATATGCTTCAAGATTGTACATACCACAAGCCCTTCCCAACTAGAAAATGTCGAAGTCAGCGTTTTTTTCTCAAAGGACTGCTTCAAGATGCACACTTACGGCAGTCTTAGAAGGCACGTATACATACGGGACCTTTTGTAGATTAGTATCCACTAGCTGTTCGTTTAAGGACAGTCACTTGCATTTTTATCTTCACCTATCGGCTGGTCAGTGCATGGCAACAAAGCACCTCACCACGATTACTTACACAATAGCGGTAGATGTAGCAAGATAGCGAGTGGAGCAGTATCTGCAGCGAGAACCTATTTTCTTTGGTTAGGCGCCATCCTCTGATGTCTGTACATGGTGTGACAAACAATAATTTCTGATGTGCCTCTGTTCAAAGTCTTTGTAGCCTCATTGGCTCTGCGTGTTGGATATTGTCAACGTGTTACTCTTGAAGCGTAAAAGGGTAAAGTATAGATACCCTTTCTTGAGTTGGCCTAGACGATTTTCGAGTTAGCCTCTTTGCTGTACGTAACGGCATAGAATGCACAACACAGCTTTCACGAGATATAAGACTGCCAAAATATCCTCCGACTCGGTGTATGCTTCTCGAGGTGAGGACCACTCGGAGAAGGAAGCATACTCACGGTAATGCGAAGCCTGCTGCACCAGATCCAATATTTCCTGCGCGAGCGACGACCCTGCTAACTGGAAACCCAGTATTCAGTATCAACTATATCAATGGTGGGGAGTGTTTTGGGACAGGAATGAAGGTACCGGCCAAGCTGCACAAGCATTAGCAAATATAGTGAACGTGTAGAAGAGGAGGGCATACCAGCTGACTGGTCCGTCATTGCGAGAGCTCCAGCTGTCCGTAGTTTGCTGTTTGAGAAGGTTGGAAGAGGGTTAGACAGTAGTAGTGGTATGCGCCGGGGGTTTTGAATAAGGTGCACAGGGTTTGCTCTTCGAAAAGATAGGAAGAGGCCTGGACAGTAACGGTGGTATGCGCCGGGGTTCTGAGTAAGATGCAAAGGGTTCACTGCCGTGGCTCGCCCTTTGCACTGTTCTTAAAAATGTAAAAACTCTTGACTTCGTGAAGCTCGAATTCTCGGCTCAAATCTGATCGGCGCTAAGATCGTCCAGCATCACGTGACTTGATATTAGCTCAGACCGAGGGACGGCGTCAACGTCTTCAATCTTTAGATCGTCACCATATCGATCGCCAACCATCCACCGTTCATCACAGTCGCTCGACTAATCTGTCCATACTCGCCTTCTTCTTGCGCCCAAGGAACCTCCCTACACAACTCTCAAGATGTCTTCAGATCTTTGGTAAGTCGTGGACCTCATCCCTTTTTCTGCCTATCTGTCCGTGGGGCAACCAGCTTTATGGAGCTTGCACCCCTCCTACGACCCCATGCCTGCAGACGTATGCTTTTGAAACCATTGGGGCTGACACACACATCCCAACAGTCCCGTATATGCTGTTAGTACTCTGTCCGACCCTCAAGCCAGCGAAGCCCGGGCTCTGTTGGGATTCCTTGCCATCCATGTAAGGTCGAAGACGGCGAAAGCTAACATCGCACAACAGCCCTTTTTCGGTGCGATGGGATGCACCTCCGCCATCGTCTTCACCTGCTTTGGCGCTGCCTACGGAACGGCTAAATCCGGTGTCGGTATCTCAGCAATGGGTGTTCTACGACCTGATCTGATTGTCAAGAGTACGCCTCTTCCAAGAACAATGGCTTGATTGAATACACATCAACAGGTTGCTGAATATCATGACAGATATCGTCCCCGTTATCATGGCTGGTATCATCGGTATCTACGGCCTCGTTGTATCCGTCCTCATCTCCGATGGCTTGAAGCAAGAGATGGCCCTTTACACCGGCTTCATCCAGTTAGGTGCCGGTCTTAGTGTCGGCTTGGCTGGTCTTGCTGCTGGGTATGCACATTTCTTGCTGCTGCCTTAACTGCCTTCCCTTCCAGTACCGTCGCGCGGAAACATGCTTACTCTGATGCCTAGTTTCGCAATTGGCATCGTTGGTGACGCAGGTGTCCGTGGTACCGCTCAGCAGCCCAGACTCTTCGTCGGCATGATCCTGATCCTCATTTTTGCCGAAGTGTTGGGTCTGTATGGGTTGATCGTTGCCCTACTAATGAACTCCAAGGGCACGCAGGATGTTGTCTGCAAATAGTCAAATAACCAAAGACTCGCTCAGTATGACAATGGAGAACTCTTGACACCGATTCGGCCCTCGATCACCTTCACCACTATGTATGAAAACAAGGAGAGGATTGCGGTAGTAGCGGGAGGGAAAGGGGAAGTGGAAGTGGAATACGTCTTTTTGGCGTTGTTTGTGCATTAGATTGATGCGGTAGATAAGGGGCTGGGAAGCTGGCTCTTTTAGTAAAATACCAGTCTTTTCGCTTGGGACGTGATACATGTACACCTCCCTCCTCAAATTGGTAGCACGTCTAGGGTACAGCTTCCGGGTACTGTCTCCGGGCACACGTATCTTGCTACCTACAGAGTGCGTCACTCGTGAACACGATCCTCTGTCCCTTTGGGGGCCCCTTCCTGTACACACTCGCTCCTGCACTCTTTCGTTGCGCTGGCTCTTTAACCAGACTAATCCTCTGGGGGTTAACGGTCAAGTGAAGTGAGCAAAGGGGTAGATTATTCGTTGGTTACCGGAAAGTGCCCCTAAAGATACAGTTGAAGTGCGCCGGGTCTGGCACCCATCGTGGCCGAAAGATTTGGGGGGTGTACATGTATCACGTCCCTCTCGCTTGCACTCTTCTGCCATTCTAAGCCTTTTCGAGCAGGAAGATTGCTGTTTCCACCCGGAAGCATGACTACCGATCTCTATCCATTCTGCGAGAAAGTGACAGTAGCTGGTCAGGTTGACTTAGACACCAGGGCTCCTAGGTCGCGGCATGAAAGAGTCGCTCAACTCCCGCCAAATACCAGCTCCCTATGAAGGAACACAATAAATGCCGAAATCAATAAGAAAGTCGTATCAAGCCATTCTGTAGCTGCGCGGGAAAGCACCACGCAGTCCTCTTTACCTCTATGACGAGCATTACATAGTGCCATTCCATGCCACGCAAGTCAACGACCAATCCAAGCTCTCATGTCCTATCCAACCTCCTCCTCAGATTCTTCGTCCTCTTCATTAATTTCTTATATTTATGCTTCTTCATCTTCAACTTCCGTTGCCTCTTCACGCTGATAACCTGCCATATTTCGCCATCACCTAACCTATCCATGTACTGTAACTGCCTTTCCCGCATCCGTCCCAGGAATGGCTGGCCGCGGGGTGCAGGTGGCAAATATACCTCTTTCTCCCTTTCTCCTGCAGAAGAGCTCGGGCCTTCGACGATAGGGGTGGTGTGCGACTCGTAGGACTTACGGCCGCTACGGTACGTGCTTTCTTGTATAGTGAGGGTCGTGGTGAAGGTTTTTTGCGTGACGATTGATTCGGATTGGAGTTCGGCTTGCTCAGAAGTCTTCCGTGGGGCTCCTTCGGGGAGAGCAGAGTCCATCGGAACGGGAGGTAGTGGTCTCATGTAGGGCCGGAAGTTCTTGACAAGCTCTTGCAGGTTAAGGTGAAAGGTTTTAGCTGGTAAGTCGAGATGGTGAGGAGAGGGGTGAGCGTTGGAGTGTGAGGCCTGAGTGACAGCAGCACGGAGATCGACTTCTTCTTGTGTCATTGGCTGGGAGTTCTGGTTCTGGGTGCTCGAGGCAGTATTCTCGAGTGTATTGACGGCGGATGAGAGGGTGTAGATAACATTGGTCGGTTTGTGCTTCGGGATCGGTTTTGGGTCAAAGATCGAAGAAAAGGCAGCAGCAGAAGACTCTGGCGGTATAGGCATTGTGACGGATATGGGCCTGTGTAATGAGAAGAAGTTTGACATGTGAACATCTAGGCCCTTGTTAGCCAGGCGCTTATCAACCGCAAAGGATGGAAAGTCATACCAACGGCATGCAAGTGGTTCGTCGTGGGCACACTTGGCAGATTGAATGTCAACTCATTACTGCTCTTCCCCGCCGTGTCTTGGATGCTGTCTTTCGACTTCCGTTTGCTGATACGGGTGTTGGGGCGTTTCTCTATGCCTTCCTTGACCGCGGCTTTAGCATCTTTGCTGGGGGCTTCAGAGGGAGTAGTGATGGCCCGGGTCTCATCTTTGGGCGGACTTGGGGTCTTCGAGGATGAGTGTTTGCGCTGGTGGTCGTGTGCTGGTAATTTATTTGGTGGGCTTGCTATCAGGGTTTGGGATGTTCTGGAAAGGGCGGAGCATGATAGGCATGTCCAGGTACTTCGGCGAACGAACTCGCTCGAGTAAAGCGACAGCATATCGATGCGTTCACAGTAAAGCAGAAAGATATTCAGTCATGCCTTTTTCGGTGTAATGTGGCATAAAAAATCTGGCATAAAGAGATTTATGGCAAAGACCGTTTTGCGGTGCGATCTACGGTGGTCATGTCAAACCAAGGCGAATCTCGGCAGGTTCTAGCCCTTACATCTACTCGCGATGTTTGTCTACGAGGAATAGACATTTTTGAGACTCTTTGATACACTTCATGTACATACCGGCCGCTCTACCTCTCTTAGATACCCGCGTTCAGCTATGTTCCAGCCCCAAAATATCTACAAAGAAGTAGACATCCTGTGCAAACGCTGAATCCTCTTCTCTCGTCTAAATCAAAAACAGTATGCGTAGAAGGAATTGGAACATGACAACGAGATTAGAGTACGCCTAAAAAGCGCCGGAGGGTATGGCATCGTAAGGGAGATGTTTCGAGTGTCCAGTCGTAAGCCATCAGTCTTATCCAGACGTCGTCCGTCATCATAGGATCAGTGTAGTGAGGTTGCTTTGTATTATAGTATCCTGCACACTTTGCATCGTAAATTTCAGCAGATTGGTGTCTGTGGCATTGGTGAAGTGGACGTATATCTCCCGGTCCTCTGTGCGGTTGAGAGCTTTGAATTTATTTGCAAAGTACTCAGAGGCGGCCTTGTCGTCATTGGACGCTCCTGTATAATCCGGAAAGTAGTCGCTGACGGGTTTTTCAGCGATCTTCTCCTTGAAAAGGTCGGTTTTGTTGAGGAAAAGGATGATTGAGGAGCTCTTGAACCAAGTCAGGCTCATTATAGACTCAAAGAGAAGCAATGCTTCCTGCATTTGGTTCTGCGAAATAAGGCAGAGTCAGTCAGTATATTGTAAGGAGAACAGATGCTCCCGAGGTAATCACATACGGCGGTTTTGTCTTCCACCAGACATTGGTCGTAGCCGCTTAGCGCAGCGACAAACATGAGACAGTGGACTCCCTCGAAGCAGTGGACCCACTTCTTACGCTCCGATCGCTGGCCTCCAACATCAAACATGTGGTAATTGAGCTGTCCAAGTTCGAAGAGGGTTTCAGTAATTCCAGTTGTGCGGAGACGAGAGCGTAGGACATCTTGATCACTCGGCAGGTAGTCTCTAGCGAACAGTCGATCTATGTTGGAGTAATAGCTAGGACTTGTCAGCAGTTCAAAATAAAGAGGCACTGGAACTTTAACTTACTATTGTATATTATCGTGGAGTGCATATTCATTGCCACGTCTTATGCATTTTTGAACAGCCTCATCCTCCCACAAGCCCTTCATAGCCATTTGGCATTGCGTTGGAAACGTATCGTCAGGACCGATATCAGCGGCAGACGCTATGATCCGCTCGTACTCCTGGTCCAATATTAAGCATAGAGACATACGTGGAGACTATCATTATGTAAGTACCTGTGATTTTTCGTTCTCATACTCCAAGCCAAGCTCCCGCATCTCTTCTGCAATGATCTTGAATGCGACTATCATGTTTGAGAATATGACTTGACGCACTTCCTTTCGCTCATCCAGACGAAAACCTTCAGAGTATATGATCCGCATTTGCTTCAAAATTGTTGACTTTCCAGACTCGCCAGCTCCCAGAAGTAAGATTTTGACTTGTCTTGCTTGCGTTTTCTTGTCTTTCCGAATCATCTTTTCGATCTCCATATTCTTTTTCCTGTCTTCACTCGTTGAACGGGCGAGGACATTGCCTCCAGACTTGGGAAAGCACATGTTGAAAACCATGGAGCCAAGTTTGGTCTCAACGGTTGAATCGGCGTTTCGTGAGGACAACAAGGTTTCCTAGCTGATGGAGAATCAGCATTAGCCAGAAGTAAATATTGTCGAGGCTAGGAATAATCGCAACAAAGAACTTGACTCGCAGGGCCTGCTTTCAGTTCCATTCGTGTGGGCCGTACCTTTACTAATGCTGCAGTATATAGTTCTTGCGCAAAGCTGAGGATTGATACCCACCTAGTCGATTTACGATGTCGGGGCAGGACGCTCTATGGCTTTCAAGCCAGGCAGCGAAGGTGGTATGGTAGACTGCAGAAATGAAGGGAGCGTTTCTCTATAGCACACGTATGACATGAGCAGGCGGCTCTGACGTTTGACTCGTATCTGTCGATGACTGCCATCGAAACTCTCCTTTGCAAGGTGTCATTGTGCATGTGGCCCCCACATGACCTAGATGATACCGCGTCTGCAATAAAAAGGATTCAGGTACGTACAAGGCGTAGTCCAATGGAAAACGATATTTTGACGATGCTGGCAGCAGCTGTCCTTGCGCTCCACGATCTGAATCTGTCCTTTCTCTTGACTGATTTGCTGGTTCGCTCGGTATATAGTCTCCCTCCGGCCTCTTTTGAATGTCTGTTAAGGGCGTGAATCCGATGTGGTCCGAGTAATGAAACGTCTAGGTACTGGAGGCAATTGCGACGTCGATAGTCGCTTACCGAACTGTTACGACTCGGCCGAGGGTTGTAGCAAATGAGAAATTGGTGGTAGGTCAGATGATGTTCAAGAAATTAAGTCTTCTGGCCAGGCTCCTGCTTTCCTTTTGCATGGCGATGAGTATGAAAGGAAGACGTAGAGGATGACTGTTCAGCGGATTGAAGCCATTTGCCCGCAAATGGTGATGTTATTGGGAGGTGTGGTAGTGTGGTATGTAGTGTGGTAGGAGCCTGACGTGCAGCGAACCGTCTGTGTTGCTAGTGGACGGCTTCGTTGGTGCCTCTTGATTTGTGTTTCAGGCTCTTTCGCCTAACAAAAGATCCCTGTCATTTCCGGCACTGCCACGGCGGGTCTTCCCTTTGGGTAAAGCGCGCTTCAAATCCAAAATCTTCTTTTTCCAGCTTTACTCCCTCACTCACTCCCTCACTCACTCACTCCCTCACTCTTTCTTATAATAATTTCATATTTCTACGGTACTATGCCCTTTATATTCAATCTTGCACTATTGCTCTGCTCCATCATGACGACTGGATCAAGGCCCAACGCTGGGTTTTCACCTCGCCAATGCCATGGCAGATCATCAGGGTTGATCCTTTCCCCCGCTTCCTTCCTCTCTCTCATGAATCGGGCGTCAACAGAGCTCGCAAGCAGAGTCCTTCGAACTATGCTGAGCCCCCGGCGTACCAGAGATTGCTTCACTATGTCATTCAAAAGGCGGCTGTGCATGTCATTGCAAAGCTAAGAGAAAACCTTGTCGATTATGATATCTGCTCTGCGCTCCAAACACTGCATGTTGATTAGGTGCCTTTTTACTACTGCTACCGCTTTACAGTTCGTCAAGTGACTGACCTGAGATTCTGACATTGAGTATTGCGGCTGCGGCTTTCGTCCACTTGTTTTACGTCCATTTATTTTACGCGAATTACTCCCAGGTCTTGCAATCTTTCTCGCAGCACAACATTGCTTATCACTGCCAGCAAGTATAGTAATGCTAGTTTTGGTTACTAGACCGTTTCTGGAAAATAAGGCGGCAAAAAGCGGCGTTGACTTGTCTGCTGAGATGAAGTGCGCGATGATCGCAGAAAACCCTCCTTAAAAAGAATGGAATGTACCTCAACATCGTGAAGCCCAAGGGAAGAAAGGATCGATGTTATAAAAGCAGCACGAATAACGGCAGGACTAAAACTAGACGTGCCGCGAAAACTATCATTTTCGATCATCTAAGCCCCATGCCGCCTGTGTTGGCAATGCCATTTCAGGACTCGTGGACACTACGACGGGAACATGCTCGGCTCCCGTTACAGACCTACCAAAACCGGAACTTGGAGCTCCAGGACAAATCATTCCGATGCATTGAGTACACTCGAGACGCACCGCTATTCCGTCTATTTGGTTTCAAATTCCAATTGCCATCCGCGCTTGGATTTGATACCTCGATTCGTCCACCAAATAACGTACGCTCACGTGTGTTTCAGATCTCGAGAATGAAATAGGTGTTTAGATCTGGATCTGACAAATTACTCGCCGCTCGCGTGGTCCGTCGTTACTCACTTTTTCTTTGTTTCAGGACTTGATCAGCACCATGGCCCTAGCCATGTTACACCACTAGCCTTTCGATCGATCATGACGATCCAATCTCATCTACGCAGACAACCAAGAGTAGCAGGCTTTTTGGTAAGCTTCTTGCGGGGCCTGTCACATTTACTTGTACCCTCACCAGCTTTTTCGCAGAGTGAGTGTGTCTCCGCACGGACTTTCCAGAACGAATCGTGGATGTTATTCGGCTCGTCCGACGAGCCACCATTCTTGGCTGGTCTGGGCTTTTCAACGCCTCCGACAAGGCAATCTGATCGAAATTTGAAACTAGACTTCCCACGTTAGTACTGTGGGCGGAGTCTCTTTGACAGTGTGAGGCTTCCAACAGCCTTTGAAGCACCGCCCTTGGTCGTGATTGTGCAATCTCCTGGCCACCACCCTGTGTCTCCCAAAACAAGTTACAAAGGAACAGTACCTGTTTGTCATCAGGCCTCCTTTCAGTTTGGCCTACAAAGTGGCAATGCTTATCTCAGAGCCTGAGCAGCTCAGCATTCAAAACTTTATCCGCCAAGAACTTGCAATCCTTGGTTTCACCCTACCGGGATCATCCGGTGCACATAGCGATTCTTGTGCTTCCACACTCTGAGAGAGCAAGATCATGGTTCAAGGTACTCGTACTTAAGTAGCAGGTTCCACGACGACTTATAGGTCGGATAACACCTTACGGATCAGAAGCTTTTACCGCTCTTAGAAAGATAGTCGACATGGTAGAATGGTGGAATGGTGGAGCGGTGATGGTATGCGGCAGAAACTCCTTCATAAAAGCAATGCACTTATTAGATGTGTGAAACAATCTTCACCGCAATTGTTTGTCATACTCATGACCACTGGTAGCACCAAAGGTAGGGGTCGGGAAAGATTTACTTTTTTTTTGACAGGGGGATGCCAAGGATCGCTTGCGGGGGCGCTAGCTAGGCGGGGTGCGGGCGCATGATTTGGTAAGGTAAAAGTAAGTAAGGTAATTCGAGTAAAGTACCCTTACTTTAATTATAAGTGTGCAGGGCAGTGTGCAGCGAGTATGTAAGAAATTGGCTGCTGACGAGAACACCCTGCAGGGCGCTAGAGGGTCGAGTTAAAAAAACGTGCCTCGCGTGCCTCGACCGAAATTTGGATGATCCGACGTATCACGTCTCTTCCTCACCCACATCACACTGGGGGGAAAATAAAAGTAAGCCACCAAAGAGCCTTCCATTTCCTTCTTCGGCAACCATTTCACCATTCACACGTGGCAACCCTAAGAATGGCTGTGGGGGCTTGCTTCTCTTTGCGGTATATGCTCGCACAGATCGTGGGTAGCTTGACCTCCCTTCTCGTTGGAGGATGCCGAAAGTCGGTGTAGCTGTCGACAGGGTGTGTTGGTCTGCGTCTATATAGCTATCACTTTGAACCATCGCTGTCGTCTGATTTATTTCGCTCATTGCTCCCAAAATCTTCCTTCAAACATCTACCATCCTCTTCTTATTCTCCCTCTTCCTCTGCTTCTTCTTCCTCCACTACACTACCTTGGCCTGACGTTGCCTGACTGCCTGCCATCATCTATCTCTTATACACCTCGATACTTGACTGCTTGCCCTTTATCCCACATGGATCAGATGTACATGACCCCTACCAGCGACTATTGCGCGTCGCCAATGTCCTTCCCAAATGTTCCTGAGCTGCTGTCTTGCTCATTCGATGACGTCTCAACAGATCCGAGCCCCAGCCCTCCGATGGTGAGTCCGCGAAACACTTTGCTCCACTAACCCCGAGTACTGACCAAACTATTTTCAGATGTATGGTAGCCTCAACAACCGATACCACACATACCCAAGTCCAACATCCTATCCTCAATACATGGACTCTCAACCACAAGTCGTCAACTCCATCGAATTCACAGACCTCACCCAGCCTCAATTGGAAGACCGACGAAGAAGGCGATCGAACACGCAACAGGATAAAGAGAGCGTCTCGAATATGCGCATCGTAAGTGCAGCCAAACTCCGGTAACGCCGCTCGCCTCGGCTAATCCTTAACAGCGTCGCCGCGCCCAAAATCGAGCCTCTCAGCGCGCCTTCCGCGAACGCAAAGAGAAGCACGTTCAGCACCTCGAACACGAACTTGAGGAGCTCGAGGCAAAGCACCAGAACCTTTCAAGATCTTACACCGATCTTGACAGCACACACGCGAAATTGAAAATGGAGGTCAAGCAGCTACGGAGCGAGCTGGAGTCGGTCAAGTCGTCGCGAGAAGGCTCTGTCAACGAGAACCCACAGTCCAACAGCAACTTCTTCGATCCCTTCTCCTCCGACGGTAATTTTTACGGCTCAGGGACAGAAGTGCGGTTCTGATCATATCTTCTACCTCCTTCTCTCTCGGCCTTGCTCTACGAAGATTGGGCTGTTGGATTTGGCGTGTGAAGGGACTCGCTGTCAAATTTTTGGGTTACCGTGTCTTGCACTTTAGCGCCGATATCGCAGTGTGGTGGCGGCAGCGAAAGGCTGTCACACGCAAAGAACAGGGAAGCTGGGCGCTGGGGCGTTTGCAATGGTTGCCTGTGCCGTTTAATGAATTGTTTTCTAAAAAGCCTTTGGCCAACCTTTTGCTCTTGTAACTGTACAATGATACGATCAATGGAAGATATGATGCAACCTTATCCGAGTGGGATGCATGCGGTACTATGTACCACGTACCATGTACTATGTATATCATAAAGTATCTGCAAGGTCTCGCGTTGTCCGTTGCCCTGCAGATGCCATTTGAATCCTGCAATCTGCAATCCTGTCGCTACTGACAGTGACCATAAGGCTAGACGGGCGCCCCCTCCGACGTAGGAATTACCACACACACACACATACACACACACACAGACAGTGACCGCTCCCAACCTTAAACCCCCACAAACCGCTTATTATTCTTTAGCGAATGCGAGCCTTTTGTTTCTCTTCAGCCTTGTTTCCCTCGGTCATTCGAGACATCATTATGTCCGAGCGCACATTCGCTCCCCTCCAGGCTCCGACCGAGTCGATTCACTGAGGAGGTCCTGCATGGAGTCTAGTATCGCCACCACATTTTTCCTTCTCACTTATCAGTAAGCACGTACGTCGGCACACGTGGAGAGAAGCCTGCTGCGTAGGAGGCGCCGAAGAACGCCTCCCTCAACTATTATTAATATTACGATTCACAGACGGCCCGCCTGGGCTGGGGTACACTGTGTTGTTTTGTTTTGGTCTTCCCGCTAAAAGTTGCGAAGGTCTGAAGCGCGAACTGGTTTCCTCATGTTGGGGGTTGGCGGGGGTGTGAAGGAGGGGTCCACTGCCTTCTGAGTTGTACTCCTGCATGCGCCGGGTGACGTGCTTTCTGAAGAAAGTCCGGAGACCAGAATGTGAGGAGATGGGCACGACTGTTCGTAAGAGCGGTCTGGAACCACCAACCACAGCGAACCATGCAGACGTTTGACTGCATATCTCCAGCCTCCTTCTATTATTTTGACTTTGATAGCAAATGCCATATCGAGTATCTGTACCCTTCGCAACGCTCCCGAGGTTCTTGCATTGTCCCAAGACAAAACTATTGATACCAAGACCTCCACCGCCTTTTCTTTTCTTTTCTTTTCCACCAATGTGATCAAACTCTCCCGATGCAAGCTGTTGAATGACCACAACCTTTTCGACTATCTCCAGCCCTACGACAATCTTGAATTATTACTGTTTCACGTCACATGTTATATTCGAACAAGAGCGGAATGACACCGCTGAAGCACAATTTTTGAAGAGAGCTCAAGCGAAACAGAGATCATGTTGCAGGCTGACGGACGCCGATTGGCTTTGTACTTTGGAGGTGGGGAGTTCGAATCACGCAAATGCCACAGGTGGAACACCAAGTGGAGATAACAGATTTTGAATTGGGCTCACTTGTTCGGGATGAGACAGTCTTACCCTCCGGTAACCGGGCGAGCCCAGATTTCGGACAAAGTCAATGGTAACCTGTCCATCTTCTGGGGAGACAGAGCATGGTGGACTGCCCTTGAGTTCAGGCTACTGAGTGCTGTCGACATTACCGAGAAGCAGAATTGGACATGAACACTTGATCTCGCAGCAAGAGATCCCGCATCATCATTTTGCATCATTAGGTTTCTAGTAAGGTCCTTGAAGATGATATTTAGAGATTAGACCATCTGCTGGGTAGATGGAAAAGGAGAGGTAGCGGCCAGCTCCGAGATCAACCTGTACATGGTGTTGGCTGCTAATAGGTCTCGTGGGATCCTATCCTGTTTAGTTCGATCTTGGTAGATGCTCGTTCAAGGTATTTCAGCTACTGACGATAAATAATCCAACTCCCCGAGTGTCAGTGTCCATACAGCATATACTCCCAAGTCTTCGCACTTCTTGAGGCCGAATTCTCGGACATCTGACTACGGCTTCTCGAGAAATTATGACTATGCGTGTACGAGTAGTGGCATATACAACTCGTACGACTTAACTTAGATCCTTCTAAGTTATGACAGTTATACAGATATCTTCGAATACATTATACATAGTATTCGAAGGTCGAGGCTTTTGATGAATTAGTCGAATATGCTATCCCTCTTTTAAGTATATATACGATCTATCCCCAGCTGAGAGAAACTTGTACGTTTAGGGAGCGCTATACGAGGGTTCTTTTTCCTTCTTCCATTCCTAGCCGAGAACAAAATAAAGATAACGCTGGAATGGGAGAGGTAACCGCATGGAGTAGAAACGAGGTAGTAGAAACCCAATGCTGCCAACGTTGATTGAAGATGTCAATTCCTTAATCACTTCGGCAGAAGGTGCGGAGACAGACTTAGCCAATCTAAGACGAAGAAGTTGTATGTGAAGAAGGTGATGTTTGGGAAATCGCTGAAGAGCTGTTGGTGTGGAGATTGTTTTCGATTGTTGTGCTTGTAGATGTCATCTTTGAAACACCTAGAATGCCAATTTCCAACCCTCGTATGTTCGTCTTCCCGTCGACGACGTACCTCTATTGAATTCGAACCTACGCTGCAGCTGTATCGAGCACAGCAGCAGTAGCAGTGCATGTCAAACACCGCTGTCGGGCTTTCCTGTGCTCCCGTCCTCGCTTTCCCGCCTTTGACTGCATAGAATCACGATCACGTGCAAGATGCAATGATGAATAATCTGCTTCCGGGTGCTCACAGGCTTGTCCTCAATTTCACCAGTTTGTTCGGTGCGCCGTTCAAAGGTTTTTGTTACGCTATTCGCGGAACACCCTGGGCGACATATCGAGCTTGTCTCTGGGGGAAACCAAAAAATGGGAGGGTGCTTGCGATGCAGAGTTGATACGAGCCTACGAGTATCTAAAACGTGATTGCCTTCGAATACTTCTTCCTGCTGTCACCAGTATCGACCTTTCCGGCTGCTCCCTGTTGCCAAGCAGACACCAAGACTTCCAAGACTTCCAAGACTTCGCTGCTTGGCTCCAAGACCGCCATCTTAAAAATAAATCTCCCCTCGATGCCTGCCTTCTCTTCTCTACCAAGACCAGCCAAGGACTCTATTTCCAACATGACGCTGCCTCGTCCCCCGTCTTATCCTTTCTTTCGGACCTCGCTGCCCTTCTACCCTTGGCCCTCCTCTTCTTTGGCCTTTCTTGTGTAATACTCTCGTCATGCTTGAAAGCGTTGTGAAGCTTCACAATATATCTTCTTCCCAACCGTCTACTACTGCTGGTGACCAAGCCATGTCCAGGCTAGTCGCCGAATGTGGACCTCTGAGACCACCCGCAGCAACATATCTAGTCCGTGGGGAAATCGAGTCCCGAGACACTTCTGCTCCAATCAGAATCAACGACTCAACCAACGCACGACCTAGCTCTCATGATCCAGAAAAAGAGCGATTTCGACGGCATACACGCCCTTCCCGTAGTTCATCCTACCAGCACTCAAGGGTCATCTGTGCTGATGACGGGGATGATGTGGATGACAACGAGTCCAAAGAGCACGCATTTTGGATATTAGTAGGCAATCTTACCTCTAGTGAGATCTCTTCTCACTGACATGTCCGCGATCAACAGATCTACCTCTCCGCCTTGTCGCCTCTTCTTGCACTCTCAATAGCACCTTACACCCTCCTCATGGGCACGCTACTTCTGCTGCTCTTTCCACTGTGCTTCTGCTTGAAGCAGATACCTGTCTGCGCACACTGCCGTCATTTCCTTTCGCCGCTACTCGTCTTCCAGCTCAAGCTCGTATACTCTTCCTGCGACAGAGATGACACTGTCCATTCCGAGACAAGCGGTATTATGGTGCTTGTCCTTGTCTCCATGCTCTCTCCTCTGTATGCCATGGCTATAGCTGTAGCGGCTTGGGTCGCTGGTGTTTTCTGGTTCTACACTGCTATGTTGGGAAATCCAGACGGGAGAGAAGACAGAGATGATGGAAGAGAGACAGTTCTAGCAGTGAGAGGATGGTGGGAAAGGTGGTTAATCCAATGCTTGGAGCCAAAGCGAAGTTCCACATTGCGGGATGGTGGACCAGAAAGTGGCTGTTGAGAGCCAACGCCACTGAACGATTGAGTTTTGTCTGCTGCGAGGATCTAGAGCCAGCGTGAAAACAGGGGTCGAGGTCGTAGGCAAGGAGAGTTGATGCGCTGTGTTACAGCTGGGAAATCGTGATATATACGTGAGGGTCCACGCGGCGCGAATATATGAACGGTCGTCTGATTGAAGGGATCTCGAGTCACGATTACACAAAATGAACGGGCAAATCTAGTTAATGAAGGCCCTTTAGGAGGAGGAGAGCTAGCTACTACACCATGCGTTAAGGGAGACGGTAACAGCGCAGGTGTCATGTCGATTGTCGCCTCCCCTCTGATCCTCTACATATTGAAGCCCGAGGGATGTAGGAACTGTTCCAAGAACGTTTTCCTGCGAGGTCGACAGCGGTTGAATACGTTCGAGAATTGTTGATCGTAAACATAACGCGGGGAGGTCTTATGTTCGATGATGATACTCCGTATAGCTAGCTATGGAACTGCTCTGGGCTTTGATGCCTGTCACGCAGTATAACTGACATCATCTCTTCATCTCATCATCATCATCATCATGGGATCATGGGAAAGAAGCATAAAGAAGCTCAGATGGTTCATGTTGTAATTACAGAGATTCAAGGCACACTCTCGACCGCTCAAAATTGGCCCCATCCTCCCACCTGCCTCTCCGCCCTCGGACCCAGCAAGCTTCGCTCGGTTCAATACCATATATCCCCTCCAGAACTCCGCTCGTATAAAGCACAGCGAATTCAGATCCCATGTACACACAAGCTGCATCCATGTGCAATTTCATTCATCCGAGGTCATGCTAGGAATCGTAATGGTATCCGGTGTTCTGAGTGCCTACGCCAATGTATAAAGCTGGTCACATTGTTAGCACAGTATTGTTGCAAAGACATGAGTCAATGGAAACTTACGTATATGAATATGCATAATCACTTCTGCGCCTCGACTTTTGGCTGACCGTTCATGTTGTTGTGTTGCGGACTGTTGCCTCCGCCTGATCCCTCTTTCCGTTTCTCTTCCTCACCCTCGTCATCATAATCTTCATCAACCTCCACCTTCCTCGCTGCTGCTTCGTATGCCTCCCGACGCTCTTCGCGGCCAGCATCAGAGATAGGCGTTTGAGGAGGCTCATTCGCCGTTGGCTGATGCATTGAAGGCAGCGTTGGTGGATGATGAGCGGCTTCAGACGGATGATAGGTTTCGTCGGCCCTTCTCTGCTCCTCACGTCTAGCTGTGGAAGAGCTCCGACTGTGTCTGAGTAGAGGAGATGCCGGCCTGGGATAGGGAGGAGACTGTGGTCTCCCCCGTGGAGACCCTGGTCTCGGCCGAGGAGAAGACTTCCTGTCTGGCGGCGATGCTCTACGGTGACGGTGGTCTTCTAACCTGTTTCGGCTCTCGCCGTTTGCGTGGTGCTTGTTTGCGACTTTGTACTCATCATCAGACTCATGGCTTCGCTTGAACCCAGTAGATGGTCGGTCATCTCTCTCACGAGCAGCAGCTTCAGCAGCAGCGAGCGCCGCCATTGGTGGCGGCGCACCGGCAGCGATACCTACCGATTGAGAGGTGTTGGGGTGATGTTGTTGATAATGCTGCTGCGGCGGGTAGTTGGGGCCTGGTGGGGACACTCTAGCTTCTGCAATCGGTCTTATCTCAGGTGGAGGACTATCTCCACGCCCGTAGGGAGCTCTAGGGCCTGGAGGTAGCTGACTGCCGCCCGTGGCAAGTCTCAAGCTAGGGTCTGGAGCTCCATAATTTGGATTGGGAATCCGGTTAGCGGTCGTTGGTCCAGACACAGGTAGTTGAGGCTGCGGTAACGATTGGGGAGCCGAGAACGGGAGCGTCCCATTATGATTCAAATTTGGTGGTGGTGAAGCTCGTCGTATTGGGGTATGTCGGTGTTGCTCTTGGTATTGCCTAATCTGATCCTGACGCGGGCTTCCTTGCCTTTGCGACGGTGGCGGTCTCACAGGCTCGCGCTGATCGTACATACTGGAGGGTTGGGTCTGAGGCTGAGGCTGAGGCTGAGGCTGAGGATTGGGGATGTCTGCCAAACGTCGACTCCAATCGGGTGCAGTGCCATTTTGCGCTGGACTGGGTCCATGAAGCACTGAAGGGGGGCCTGTCGGAACACCCCACTGTGGGCCCGGAGGAGCACCAACGCCGGGGTTCTGGTATTGCTGAGGATGCACGTCTTGAGGTACTGGGGCATTTTGCTGATTAGGCATCCCGGTAGATTGACCATTGTTACGTAGAAGCTGCAAGCGAGCTTTGATATACATATTACTCGGGTCGAGGTCGAAGGCTCTTTGGTATGCGTCAAGTGCATCAGCAGTCTGATTGTTACATGACTCGTACTATCATTGGTTAGTTTGAACTTGTGTAGGTAATCGAATCTCGCGAAAGCTCACCAAGGTCCCAAGGTCATACCAAACTTCCGAGATGTACGGATTCAAACGAATCGCTCGGGAATACGCATCGAGGGCATCTCGGTACTGATTGATTTGATAATAAAGCACGCCAATGGAGCACCAGAAGGTGGGGTTACGGCCATCTCGATAAACCGCTTGCTGGTAGGCTTCGTACGCCTTCGAATATTTCTGCTGGGACATGTAGCATCTTCCGAGAAGATACCAGCTTTGCGCATCCGTGTTGTCTGGACTGTTTAGCACCACGAGAGTGTACCCTAGGCTGTGCACAACTTACCAGAGCTCACAGATTTCTCCAAATACTCGATTGCTTGCTCCTGGCTGTTGAATAGCGGGCTTTCCTGGTGGTGCAACCATCCAAGCTGTTGTAAGACCTTGGCGTGATTGGGATCCCTATCAAGAACCCGGCGATACGCTGCTTTGGCGGAATCATACTGCTCATCTCGTGTTAGTCAAATGGTAATACTCAAGATCTGAGTACGTACGTCTTTGCGCTGTTCATGGACGTGACCAATCTGAAACCAAATATCCTCCTCGGTCAGTGGCCTAGGGGGATTCTGGACGATATACTTGAAGCACTTTGGTGTCGTTAGCAAGGTACGTCTACAACATGGGCGTAGGAGGTTACCTCTAAGCTTTGATCGTACTTTTGTTGCTGTTTGTATATTATCCCAAGACGGAAGTAGATCTCGTTTGCTTTCTCGAAGTCTGGCTGCATAGTCATGACCTGGGAAAAGGCCTCTTCGGCATGCTCAAGGGAGCCATAACGATCGTATAAAATGCCAATACCGTACCACAGTTTCGGTTCCTATCGAAGGTCAACCGGAGCAACTGGGACATCGCGGAGCACTTACTTTAGGGTCTCGGAGGTGGTACAGAGCCTGCTGATACGCTGCATAAGCTTGCTGGAGATCCTCCATCATGAGGAAGCAGTGGCCTTGTTCTCGTCAGCGGGATTGCGTCGATGCGCAATATGGAGGTAGCTACCCAGGCTGCCCCAGACTTCACCATTACTCTGATCGAGTTTCAGTATGGTTTGTAGGTATTCTACGGCCCTCGGGAAATTTTCCTTGGTCCTGAGGATACATGAGATTGCATTGAGGGCCTGTATGGATTGGTAGTTGTGGCGTAGAGCCTGCTCGTAGGCGAAAAGCGCGCCATCGGAGTCTCCTTGAAGCTCACAGGTACTGCCTATGTGATGTCTTAGCTTGCGATGATGCAAGTATTGATAGGCGCGATGAAGTACATACCTATTCCCAACCAAATGTTCTCACTCTGGGCATAGAGATGCGCTTGTGTAATCTTGGCGTGTGATGGTTGTTGCATTGGCAAATGGCCGTTGACTTGAGGATGTCCGGCGTGTAATCCATGATGCAGATGAACACCTCCAGGAGAGGCTGGTTGATGATGATGATTCGCCATTGGGGGGGTTTTTTTTGGATGGATGGAGGGATAGAGAGGGTTTGAAAGAAGTGAGAGGTGAGAGGTGAGAGGTGAGAGGTGAGAGGGTCTGCGGCGGAGCGGTCACCAATTCCCCCTGGCTGGGTCGAATGCTTCCAAGACGTACCGAACCTTAAAAATATGGAGGAGCAAATATAGTAAATAATAAGGCAGATATTGGTGTTTTTACGGAGAAGGTGTTAGTGGGAATAATATCATAATTCGCAAATGCAAATGCACATGTAAAATGCAAATGAATAAAATCAAGTAGTAGTAACGAGGGTAAAGGGAGGAAAGGGAAAGGGAAAAGGGAAAGGGATATCCTGGAGCCGTTCAATGTCGTGGGGCGGCGCATCGTATGTCGCACACCTATCTCACTAGCTCCCTTGTGATTTGGAAAGGACTAAACTCCCGCACTCGTGGTGGCTTTAGCGCCAAGACCCACCAACAGCCGGGATCTTACTTTAGCTCCTTGTACTTTATGAGCCTACTTTACCTTTTTTATGCGATTTCATCCAGCCCACGCCTTTACTGAGCTTAATTTTATCTACACGAGTACTCATCATCACTTCACCCCAGGATAGAGAAAGAAAGTAAGGAAGAAAGAAAGAAAGAAAGTAAGAGAGAGAGAGAGAAGGAGGAAGGAAGAAGAGAGAGCAGAGCCTCTCATCCCATCTCTAATCCTTTCGCAAAAGAGTGTGGTGAGGCTGACATGAGAGGGAATTCACGAACCGCATCCACATACCCTTGTAGATCTCCAACGCATCGCCTAGTAAGGCAGCTGGCTCCGATCTTTTTTATTTTGAGTGCTGACTACATTTATTATCACTTACCTTACTACCTTTCAACTACCACACTAAAGGACAGAGACCGTGACTTATAGGCGCATTCATGGAAAAGTAAATGTGCTGCTTTGTTTCCGAGCCAAGATCGTCGCTTGTCACCAAAGCGGATCGCAGGCTGCGTCTAGCCTCCCTCAACCGAGACTCTTCTGCGACGGGGGCCCTGATCTCTTTACCACTATGTACTACAGTACTACTACTATCACCACCAACCGTATGGCCTATGACATGTAAAACCAGTTGCGCATTCAACCTTAAAGATTAAAATGTTCTCGCTTCTCCCATCTCCTTCATTACCCTGACAGCATTTCCGTGGGGTGATGTTATAAGCGCTTGATTTGGGAAGCCGCTCAGACCACTGCTCAGATGCACGATCCCTCGACAATAATAACAAGGGGAAAGGCTCCGCGCACACCCCTTGCCTCTAGCCGTATATCCCCCCCACTTCTCAAATACTCCCCAGAACCACTTTGCACCTTGACTGCTCTTTTCACATGGCTCCCAGTGAACCCTCAATGAATTAAATGGCCAAGGTATGTAGGTACACTCAGGGTTGATGGCATCCAAGTATGGCAGTCGGAGGGGAAAGGGTCCCGCATGGATCGGAGCAAATCTGCATTCTCGACATGGAGAGATGGTAATACATAAGCTGTGTAGATAGAGTAGGTATGAAGATTGAATCTACTAGAGCGATCGCTATGCCTCTCCTGCCTTCTTTAATCATCCAAGTCATCTTTCATGTCTTTGCTCCCAATGACTCTCGGCTCACGAGTCACATCATTCAACGCCGTTCAATGCAGATGCAAATGCAAATGCAAATGCAAGCCCCAAGCCCTTCCCATGTCGAACAATTTAAGCATATCGCACACTAGGCTGCACATATCCAAGCGGTGGATACTGCGGACCACCTTTGTAGCCTCCATACCCATGGCCACTGCCACCACGTCCTTGTCCTTGCTGCGCGCCACTCATCCATGCACCCTGCGGCATAGGGCCCCCCCACCCTTGGTTCATGGGTGGCATCATTGGCTGGGTTCGACGCGGCTGCCGAGGGCGTCTGCATCGTCGTACAATGCAGCTAAGGATGGAAAGCAGCAGAAGTCCGCCAATGCCACAGCATATTCCAATGACGAGGTTACGATTGTCATGAATCCAGCTACCGATTTCTTTGGCAGCGGTTGAACCTTTGCATTGACCCTATTGAAAGTCAGTAATGGAAGCTCAGATGAGCGAAAAGCGGGATTTTACTTACGTTATTGCACTTCCCACCACCACCGCACACAGTACCGTCAAGGAAGTTCTGCTGCATACTGTAACAAACACCTGGACCGAACTCAGGGGAAGCACACGACAGCGTGCAGTCTTGGCTGTCACAAGCGTAAGTGTCATTCTTCGTCGTGTACGAACCCATCAATGTCTTGCACTGCTGATCCCTTGATGTACATTGTCCGCTTGCGCATTGGAGGCTTTGAGAGCTGTTTCCGCAGCTCTGTCCATTGGGCGCAGAGGCATCGGGGGGACAGGTCGCGTTGGTGCCACTACAGGTCTCCTGCGGGTCGCACTGGCCGGTACTGGCTCTGCATACTGTACCGGCGCTGGAGAGTTGGCAATTAGTGCAGCAGTCCTCGTTTGAGGGATCGCAGACAGCGCCATCCTTGAATTTACAGGTCGTGGCGTCGCAGCAGGCGTTGCTACCACAATTCGCGGTGCCCCCGCAATCGCAGTCTTCGCCCTCTTCGACAATGCCGTTGCCGCATTGTTGGCCGCTGATCGTTGTAACACCTTTATTGTCGGATAGGCAGGAACTCGAAACACTATTGCGGCCAAGGGCAGAGCAGATATTACCGACAGTGCAGGCGCTGAATGCCGATATGCCATCCACCTCATAAGGATTCATGATGTACTTGGACCCCGCATCGCAGGTAGTGGTGCTGAGAGGGCAGCATTGCTGGGAGTTGACAGTCTCGCTTGATGCACAGGTCTGCGAATCGCAGTCATGGACGGCTCCAAAGGTGTGACCGGATTCGTGGGCAATGACTTGCCATTCTGTGGAAGTCTTTGCCACCACATTGGCACCACTGACGACTTCTCCCGAGCTGTTCGTTACATCGTTCACGCAGAGTTGGCCAAGCCATGATAAACCGACCTCAGCACCAGTTTGACAAGTAGTCAAAAGGGTCCAATAAGCATTGCTATCCGGGTTGTCACCTCGCCATTGCGAAAACGTATTGAGCCGATCTGTGATAGACGTATTGCCTCCGCAGCCAGTGTTCCATGGCGTAGCAGCCGCTGGGGTGCCAGGGCATGTCGCGTCGCTGACAGTGAGATTCTGGAGCCCCAATGAGATATTGAAAGTACTCTCGTACACATTCGAAGCTGAGTTGATCTGAGTGATCACATTAGAGTGTGCAGTTTCGGATGAGTTGAACGACCCAGTGTAGGTGCAATCGGTAGCTACACCAATCAAAGCCACTTTTCGTGTTGTAGGACAACCAGCTGAATTACCGATAGTGCTTTTCAGATTGACACTTCCAGAGTTACCCCCAGCAGGGATACCGCCAGTATCAATTTGTCGCTTCCCGAATAGTGAAATGATCGGTGCAGCGCCCCAAGATCCAACGCTGCGTTTCAGCACGGTTTGCTGGGGGTCGGAGTTGAAGTGTAGTTCATGAGATCTGCAGGAACCTTGAATTTCGCCAGACCTCCGTAGCTCTGTGTGCCCGTTCAATGGTCTCTTGTCGATGTCTGAATCCCGGAATATGACCATGTACTCGTCGTCAGTTAATTCCACCTCAGGGTCCAATGCGTGCTTTGTAGAGATGTAATTGGATCGTAATTGGATGTGGTGATGGTCGTGCATGATTGTAAATGCGCCTTCAAACAACGGGTCGGTTCCATCTCTCCGAATGACTATTCTGGCCCAACCTATCTTCGTCCATCTCCCATCATAATCCTGGGTCCATGCATCTCCCTTGAAAACTTTGTGCGCTCGTCGATCGATCTCCTCTGTGCGTACTAATTCGCCGTCCTGTCCTAGATACTGCACCGACGCTCCTTTTGCAATTATATCATGGTTCGGTTCCAGAGTAAGCTTCACCTGCTGCCTTTCCTGGTGAAGGTCGAAGAAGAGGTCGAAGTGTGAGTAAGCATGTACCCGGGACGAAGGCGTGCCAATTTCAGCGTTCTCGACGAGGGTCAAGTAGTTTAGAGGTTTTCTGCTCAGGGAATGTGCTGCAGCAAGCCATTAGCTTACAGTCTGTATCTCACAGTAGAAGAGTTCGTACTTTGGACAGAGGCAAATAGAAGGCATATCGTGCTGACGACTGTGCCTATTCGGCACGGCACCTTCATAATCTGTCCAGAAGAAGTAGCAACAGCCAAAGACTGTGCTTGAAAGTTGATCCAGGAGACCGACAGTCAAGTCAAATTTGCAGGCGACTAAAGCAGATCTCTCAAAAGGTTTCTAGAAGAATAGGTGGGTGTTGATGGCAACGCAAGCTTCAATTTCGTGAGGAATTTCTATTTCATAAGGCTTAGAGGAAGAGTCAGCCCTGGTGGCCCCAAGGATCCGAGAGATCGCATGCACTCCGCACCAAGCCGAGGCACTGCGACAGAAGACCAAATGAATGGCTTGTACTCTTTGACAACAGCGAATCAACTTCGAAACTTTGGCCAGATGAGGTGAAGCAATGGAACAGGGGAAGTGGCGGTTTCGTCAAGAGCACGACAATGAGGGGACTCGGGGAGGGTCTATTGGCGTCTGGCAGCCAAAATCGGTACCCGCGGTAACTGGAGTGTGTCTATTTACGGAAGGTGACGAACGTCCAGGGGTCTGACAGGGGGCTCCTGGATGCGACCTAAAGTAAATGTGAGCTACACTGCTACAGTATTGTTTTGTACTCCGTTGATACTTCACCACCACTACACCAGCCAGCGACACAGAGTCACAGACATGTATGCAAATGCATTCGCATCCACGAATATCATCTTCATTTCTAAGAGTTGGAACCTGGCCGCAGTTTCCCATATTTTCTTTCAATTATCTTAGGCTATTGTACTGGTTAAAGACCTGCTTCTCGGTTCATATCTACTGGCGTAAAATTTTTGCTTGGCTATCAACGCTCAATGTAGGAAGCAACGCTCAATACCCTACTCCTTAAGACACTATGCAATGATCCCAAAGCAGCTTTCTACTTCTTCCGTGATGCCTGGACTATCTCGATGATCTTGTCGACCACACTTGGGTCCGAGAGCTAGGGCCAGAGAGTCAGCATGATGAGCGCGGGAAGAAGCTGCATCTAGACACTCACAGTAGAGGTATCCCCCAATGAATCCTCCTCTCCGGCTAGAATCTTACGCAAGATGCGCCTCATGATCTTACCCGACCTCGTCTTAGGAAGATCATCAACGACGAATACTGCTTTCGGAGCAGCAAAAGGACCAATGGACTTCCGAACTTGAAGCACCAAATCTTTCTTAACCTGATCGTTGCTTTCGTTGCCTTCTTTGAGGGAGACGAAGGCATTGACAGCTTGGCCTGAGAGCTCGTCGTGAATGCCCACGACTGCCGCTTCTGCAACTTGGTCTACCCAAAGTTAGCTTCTGTCTCTGTGCAAGACAATCGTTTTCACTCACGATGCTCGATGAGAGCTGCCTCGATCTCCGCTGTTGAGAGTCTGTGCCCAGAGACGTTGACCACATCGTCCACGCGGCCTCGGATCCAGTAGTAGCCTTCATGATCTCGGCCAGCGCCGTCACCAGTGAACTGCAACATGTAAGCCGAATAACAACGAGGAATACACAGCTGACTCACGTAGTAGCCCTTGTATACGTTAAGATATGTATCCATGTATCGCTTATGAGCACCCCAGACGGTTCGAGCCATGCTAGGCCATGGCTTTTTGATAGCCAGAACACCCTCTACGTCGTTGCCATGTATTTCTTCCCCAGAGACTGGATCAATAATCGCGGGCTCGATACCAAAGAAAGGTAATGATGCGCTTCCAGGTTTAGTCGGGGTGACACCACCCAAGGGTGTAATCACGTGGGATCCAGTCTCCGTTTGCCAGTATGTCTACCGTCTCATCAGCTGTTACAGATTGCTATGCGCATGCTTTACTCACATCGACAATATGAGCCTCCTCCTTCCCAACAATCTCAAAGTACCACTTCCAGACTTCGGCTGCGATGGGCTCGCCAACCGATCCCAAAACTCGAAGATGCTTCATTGGATGCTTGGCGTGAGAATCGCCGGCTCGTTTCAATAATCTCAGAGCTGTTGGGGCTACGTAGAATTGAGTAACCTGGTGCTTGTCGATTACCTCCCAATATCGCGAGAAATTGGGATATGCCGGAGTGCCTTCGAAGACAACAGTAGCAACACCAAGGAGAAGAGGCGCGTATACGACGTACGTATGTCCAGTGATCCAGCCAACATCACCACCACAGAAGAACTTGTCGTTGTCGTGGATATCGAAAACATACTTGCCAGTCGCTGCTGCGCCTAGCAAGTAGCCGGCTGTGGTATGCATGACACCCTTCGGCTTGCCCGTTGATCCCGAAGTGTATAGGAGGAAGAGCGGGTCTTCCGAGTTCATAGGCTCGGGAGCGATGTAATTTGGATACTTCTCCGTTTCCTCATGCCACCAGAAGTCTCGCCCGCTGGTCCAATTCTTGGATAGATCGGCGCCCGTGCGTTTGAACACTAAGCAATGTGTGACGTTGGGGCATTGCTTCAATGCATCATCAACTATTTTCTTAGTGCCAATTATTTTGCCGCCTCTCTTGCCCTCATCACTAGTGATGACAACCCTGGAATTGGCATCAATCACCCGATCTCTGAGAGAATCCGAAGAGAAGCCCGCGAAGACGACCGAATGAACAGCACCAATACGGCTACAGGCAAGAAAAGATATCAAGGCTTCAGGCACCATGGGCAAGTAAAGGGCGACTGTGTCTCCCTTCTTCACGCCCATCTGCTTCAAGACATAGGCAAGCTGTGAGACTTCCCGGAGCAGCTCCCCGTATGATATTGTGCGACCTTCGTTTGGCTCGTCTGCTTCGTATATGATGGCTGGCTTATTGGGATGCTTGAAGGCATGACGATCGACACAATTGTACGAGGCATTGAGCCTGCCCTCGAGGAACCAAGCGTTGTCACCATGGGTAAAAGACCCGGAATGAACAGTCTGAAAGTCTCTGTCCCACGTGAGGAGATCCCTTGCCATCTTCCCCCAGAACTTCTTTGGCTCCTCGATGGACTCTTTGTACATCTTCTGGTATTCTTCCATGCCGCTCAGGTGGGGCTTAGCTGGGTGCTTACTGCTGGGGGTCAACGATCGCAAGGAGAGGGTTTGGGTCTCGTTTGAACTCACTCAAACATCTGCTTAGGGACATGGTATGTATCTGGGCTCCATGGTCAGCAGAGGTTCTTCATCCAAACGCTTTCTTCATTTACCAGTGTCTTTCGCCTCTGCAACGACCATGGGCGCACCAGGCGGTTGAACGTCTCCTTCGCTCATGGCTGGAGTTCGCTATGGGTTTGCGAATAGTTCGAGCAATGGACTCAGAAAATATGATGGGTGTGTGAGAAAGAGAGATATACAATGCAAATGACTGGGTATTCCTGTTATTGTTAGTCGGGAACCTTCAATTTTGCAGCTGCAGCAGTAAGGGAAGCATCATGAGATCGGAGCAATGGGAGCACATGGATTTGGAGGTGTTATTGGTATTGATTAAGTCCGGAGAAACGGGATCTCGGACAGACCCCGCAGAATAGGGCTACTATCTACCGCGGGGAAACTTCGTTCGTCCACAATGTCTTTCATTAATCTTACCTGCACCACCTGTGGATATACGAATGATGTTTTTGACTATGGAAATGGTACATGACTTCCTGCTGCAGGTACTGGGTAGCCCAGATTTTCCGCTCCACTGAACCCAACCTCCCTACATCGAATTCTAAACTCCTAACCTCCGTCTACGCGTTTTCCGCCTACCGCCTACGTACTTCTGCCGCGACTAGCTATATGTATATGTCCGTCCTCATACAGCTCCATACCCATCAACCAAATTTCTTGCACCTCTCCCCAATCACTCAACACCACAAGGGCAGCCTTCCGGCCCATTTCATTTAGACCTGTCTTCGTCCTCCATAAGACTGGCAATGTTCTGGAATGTGTAACGGACTGCATCTGTGAAGGAACATCCACTCCATGCTTTGACATTTTTGACGCACTCGGCAACGCTGCTGCAATAACCAATCAATGTGTCCGTGCCATCGATCGTGACCATGAATCTCACTTTGTTTTGAGCATAGAGGTTTTGCGCATGCCCTACGTTTACTCCGTCGCGCAATCCTGCCATCTCAATAGCATCACTGTTCAAGATGCAATTACTCTGGTCTGGGCGAAAGCCGATGTGGCAGTCGCAGGGTAAAGATCAATGCCGTCGGTGATGATTGGTGAGTAGGCTCCTTCGGACGAGATCAGGCCTGTGATGCTAGGAGATCGAATGGATTCATTGCGTTGAAGATATGCGTTGTCCTCTTTGCGCCGGATCCGAGAGCGCTCGTGCCAGTGTCGTAGTCTGTAGTGATATGTCCAATGGAAACGATGGTGCCACGCTGAACAAGATCTCGAAGAGGATGCTGCGTTTCCGGAGCTAATATGACCATCTTCAATGCAGAGGGAGCTTCCTCGTCGCCATAGACTGATCCTAGAGACAACTCTGCAGAGTTTTGCATGAGACTAGCGTCTGTTTACCCCAAATCCATATAAGAGTCCTGCAAATTTTGTTTCCCGTGGACGCAGACGCGAGCATTGATCAAAGCTCTGAAAGTAAACATCGAGGGTGCTTCAGCTGTAAAAGATATTATAACATTGGGTAGTTTGACAAGGACTATGGAGCGAAAGAGGAATAGGAAAATCTTGCAGTCCTGAGTTGGTTGTCACGATGGGCGATGAGGCTATCCTAGGTCTGTGCAACCGATTGATGAAAAGCCGGGATAGCGTCCATAGCATTAGAGAGATAAAGACGGGAAAGCACAGATCTGCGATTACTGTATGCGAGACCATGATGAGTACTTTCATAGTCAATGTCCAGGATCTAGCTTCCCTTGGCTGAAGGGGTTGACGTTCGCGACGTCAAGGCTGACAGTATGTTCCCTTGGTTCAATCTTGTATGGTCAATTATATTGCAAAAGCTTGGCTCTGACATGTGAAGCTGAAGCTCATCATGATCATCATCATCGGGGTGATATTGTGACATGGTGATAAATAACAATTCTTCTTACAACGATGTCATAAACAATGGAAAAGTATACAAAACTCATTTTCTGCCTCGAGTTCCAATTGGGTTTGACTTGAATCGCCCGAGAGGCCCAGCAGAAGCGACCTAGGGTGATCCTGTGAGTTAGAAGACCAACCCAGACCCTATATATGTATAATTCAGTCCTGCCAGCAATGGAGTCTGTACACCTATAATCTAGTCTTGCCAGCAATGAAAGAAGATTATTATACAATAAACTGGTGGCGATTTATCATAGAAATTAGGTGAGATGTAGGCATTTTGGTGATGCTAGCCCTAGCCCTAACATTGCATTCCCAGATAGATTGCACTTATAGATCTACCACGCGGGTGACAGAAAAGCCTGGACACTAACCTGCATTAAGCTAGGAGATCAAGGGCCGTCCCACATACAATTTCACACCCAAATTTCCCTCTCTTAGTTCATACTCGTGCGTTCGAGAAGTGAGCTACTTGATAGAGCGAGGACACCAATAGATCTTTTTACTTACTGGGATGTCGCTTGACCTACTGGTGTCCTCGCTCTATCAAGTAGCTCACTTCTCGAACGCACGAGTAAATGAGTGTGGAATTAGTATACCTGAAAGGATCCAGGCTATTCTAGACGGTGATGGACAAGTGACAGGCTATCAATGGAAAAACATGGTATTTACGCATAGAAATTTGGTAAGAAAAGGCCGTAATCTCCATTTGATTAGTGTCTAGGCTTTTGCTACTTATGGTGCTTAAAGCCCCAACCTGCGAAGCAAGCTTAGCAGTAAAAAACAACTTACTGAGTATTAATTTTAACTATATTTAATTCTTAGAAAGATCCTCTAAAATCTTTTAAATCTTTTAAAAGCTTTTTTAAAACTCTTTAAAAGTTTATATTAAAGGAATTATTAAAGTAAGCTCGAAATATAATTATTTTAATAATATTTAATTAATTTCAAATTTACTTTAATAGTTTCTTCGATATAAACTCTTAATTTATTAAAAGAGTTTTTAAAAATTTAAGAGATTTTAAGAAGTTTAACTCTAGAAATTAAGAGAGATATTATATATTACGTTTCTAGCGTAACTTAATATATAACTTTCTTTAGCTCGTTAATTTAATAGCGTTTAAGAATAAGATAATATATATTATAAGCGTATTCTATATCTTCTTTAATATATTATTTAATTCTATTATCTATTAAAGTCTAATATATCTTAATAGAGATATCTACTATTACTTAATATCTTCTATTTATATAGTTATTCGATATCTAGTTATCTTATTTAATATATTATATTAATATTATATCTATATAGATTCTAATAATATATATTATTTAAAGAGATATCTTTTATTACGAGTGTATTCTATATCTCTCTTAATATATTATTTCACTCTATTATCTATTAGAGTCTAGCGTATCTTTAAGGCCCATTGACGTGACATTTGTATCTTTCCTCTTTTGTTAAATGCGTAACTCGCTTCATTAATAAGAGCGATGCGCAGTCCTTGACAGGTTGATTTTTGCCCTTACAGAGCAGGCATGTCTGTTTAGACATCCTTCTTTTTCTTGACTCCGAAATTCTAAAGGTCACTAATTAATGCAGAGCTTGCTGCTGCGTTGGAGCGTCACGTACTTGATCGAGAAGGGGCCGTTCACCGTTGACGCTTCAAAATCAGCAATCGTGGCATATTCAAGAGGCAATGCATCAAGCCTTCTGTTAGGACTGAACCAGGGTGGATCATAGAGTCATGGTTAACGAGGATGTTATTGATGAGGATTTATCTCTAGGCATTACCATACAAATAGTGGGAGTAAGGGTGCTAGGCCCAAATAGAAAGGTAGCCCAACCTGGAGTTGAGTGGCCTGTGGCTACCTATGGTTGTCACACTCGTGACACCTTCGAGCCATGAGCTTGTTGTCATCCAACAAGCCTTGATTCGCTCTCTTCGACGTGACAGAAGTCTTGATTTGTGTCATTACAAGTGGCTCCGTCTGGATCTAGCTCAAGGACCTGCCAATCGTAGTGAACATCCTGGGCTTCCGATAGTATCATAATGATAGCTTGAGCTATCGTCTCGAAATTTTGAGTTGCCAATGCCATTACAGATGGCCCGGCACCACTAAGGCAAGTTCCAAGAAGCCCAGGGTACTTGTCATATCGAAGCTCTAGTAGCACCTCACCCAACCCTGGGACTAAATTAGTCCGATAGGGTTGATGGAGCCGGTCTCGCATTGCTTCTGAGATTTTCGCCGCATGCAAAGGTTTCTCGCCAAGTAGAACGGGAAGTAAAGCGCAACGCTGGAGATTGAATATAACGTCCTCGCGGGTGTAGCTATATGGTAGCTGACTTCTTGCCTCCGCCGTATTCGAATGAAAAGTAGGAACGACTATAATAGCCTTAATATCTGAATTGAGCCGGTAATGATGGTAGCATCCAATCGATAGAGGCGGCTTATGAATTGGTAAGAGGCTGGTGTCTGTATCTCCAGAAAGCTTAGGTAAGACCTCGCTCAGCGGTATCTCTATACGGGCGATATCCATAAATGCTCCGATAAAGCCACCAAAGAGAGCAGGGGCGATGTTATCGGGATGCCGCTCAACCATTAGACAGTAGTCAAACATCCTTTCCTTAGATAGACCTAGATCGCCTGCTTCATTGCCTAGCATTACTCCAGCAACTATAGCAGCAGCTGAAGATCCCAGACCTCGCGAGAGTGGGATTGCTGTGATTAATGTGACTCTAGTAGCAGAAGGAAAGGCTTCTTTTCCATGGCAACGTAGTACATAGAGCGCAACTTGAGTGACCAAATTCTCATGGACCAAAGAGCTCAGTAGTTCCGAACCCTCGCCTTGGCATATGATTTCGCAATTCCATGGAGCCGAGCTCAAGCTTTCTTGACCCAAGTCCTTTATTTGTAGCTCAAGAAAGTTGCCGAATCGTTGAGAAGCTGACGGTGCGGACCTGAGGGCAAGACCAAGAACGTCAAAACCAGATCCAAGATTTGCCGAAGTGGCTGGGACTCTGATTATTTTCATTGTACCTGCTACCGCTACGTTAACGATTGCTAAGATAGAGACGAAATAAGGACGAGGGGAGTTGATAGTAAAAGAGCAGAAGAGCAGAGGTTTTGAAAGCTCGCTAAGATTGAATGAGGAGAATTATTCCCCGGTGTGCACAAAGCTTGAGAAAGTCTTGGCGGAAGAAAATCGCGAGCGTGCTTAAAGTATCCGGCCGGGGTGCTGCATTAAGGTACCCCCCTGTCACCCAGCCCGCACCTAAAAGCGGCATCCTTGGCAGATTAGTGTCTTCTTCTCATGCCAAGATTTTTACCAATTGTTCCCCTTCCTAGACTTGCCTTTTCATCACAGCTGCCAGCACCTTTGGTGTTTGATTAAGCCTACGGGCTCATCATGTCTCAACAACAGGTGAATTGAATTGGGCCCTCCCTCTTTTTAGGTATGTTATCTAATCTGCAATTGGGATACAGCATGCGCCTGGGGGTTACTACAGCGGAAAAAACAAAATCCCCGACATCAAGACGTTCGTAGCAAGTCTAGATAAAGATAAGAGGGAGAGAGATGAAAAACTTGATGCTCTCCGCAAGCTCGAGCAGCAACAGGGCCAACAGGGGCAAAAGGGTACCAGCGATGCCACTCCGCACAAGGAAACCCACGCCGGCGAACCGGGTACTCTCAAGACAGTCACCGACCCGACAACCCAGAATCAAGTCCAAATTGAAGATGTCAACAAGGAATTCATGAAAGCTGCCGAGGACCCCCAGCTATCAGTCCCAAACGCGAACCTCGGCAAAGAAACCCCCGTCAAGACCGATGCCCATCAAAGCAACCCAGAATACAAACACAACCAAGACATAACCGCCCCACCTGATCCTGTGGCTGAGGGAAGTACTTCAGATGTCCCCATTCACGGGGAGAAGACGAACATCTTGTTCCACCCAACACCTTCGGTCAGCTACGAGCCCATGTTCGCAGCCCTCGAGACCAGAGCTTCAGGGTTGTGCATTGGAGTCTTCATTGCTATCGTGTTGCTTGGGAAAATGTTTGGCGGGTCGTTGAAGGGGCTGATCCCCACAGCAATGTGCATTGTCTCTGGTATATTCCTCTGGATGAAGGAAGTCGTCCGTAGTGGAAGAGAAGTCGAATGGGCAAGTGAACAGTCGAGGGGAGAGACTGTAAGCGTTGAGACTCTGTTAAGCTGGAACTTGTGCATGTGGCTGACCGGTACAGGCGACGGCCAATCTCCTTCCAGAATCTGTTGAATGGATGAACACATTGCTGGGAATTGTCTGGGGTTTGATCAATCCAGATATGTTCGTTGGAGTGGCCGATACTTTAGAAGATGTGATGGGTGCATCGGTGCCTGGGGTCATAGAAAATGTCCGCGTAGCAGAGATCAACCAAGGAAATAATCCGATCCGAATTCTTAGTTTACGCGCTCTGCCAGACACGCACGTCAAAGAGTTGAAGGAGAGCATCCACGAAGAGAACAAGAAGAACAAGGATCCACAAGAGGCTGCCGCCGATGAGGAAGGAGGCGACTATTATAACATTGAAGCATCATTTGCATATCATGCCAAGCCGAGCGACCCCAACGATACATCTTCTAAAGCACGGAATATGCATATGCAGCTGGTGTTCTATCTTGGTATCAAGGGGCTATTTGGCGTCCCGCTACCCATTTTCGTGGAATTACAGGGAGTGGTGGGTACGATCAGACTGCGTCTTCAGATGACGCCTGAGCCCCCTTATTTGAAAAATCTGACCTTCACCCTGATGGGCTTGCCGCAAGTCCAAGCTGGATGTGTGCCGATGGTATCGAAGGGGGTCAACATTCTCAACCTCCCTCTGATATCGAACTTTGTCCACTATGCTATTGGAGCTGCGTGCAGCATGTACGTTGCCCCCAAATCGATGTCCATTGATCTTGGTGCAATCCTACAAGGCGACGAAATCGCCAAGGACGTTCTTGCATTAGGTGTCATGTGGATTCGGATCCACCGAGCGATAGGTCTGAGCAAGCAGGACAAGCGTGGGAGCAAGGGTGGAGGCTCGGATCCATATATCACCTTGACATTCTCCAAATATGGAAAGCCAATGTACTGTACACGTGTGATTACTGACGACTTGAACCCGATATGGGAAGAGACCGCAGCGTGAGTACGTGGGACTGACCTGGAAGTCCTGATGTTAATTGACGACAGATTGCTTGTCGACCCCGAGTACATCAAAGCTGATGAGCAACTCAGTGTAGAGTTATGGGACTCGGACCGCACCAGCGCTGATGATATTGTGGGCAAGGTCGAGCTTTCTATGCAGAAAATGATACAGCATCCTGGTAAAATGTACCCCCAAGTATCAAAACTTACAGGGATGGACGCCGATAGCGAGATGCCCGGAGAGTTGCACTGGGAGGTGGGTTACTTCTCGAAACCGAAGTTTAGGCCTGCCCTGCGAACTGACGGCAAAAATCCCGATCTTCCTAACTCGCTCAAAAACGACCCAGAGCTACAAGATGATAAAGGTACATTGAACAACGCAGACCAAGATGCTGTAGCTCACACTCCTCCTGACCCTTTGTGGCCAAGCGGTATCTGCAGCGTTGTTGTTCATCAGATAGTCAACCTCGAGCTTGAGAACATTCAAGGTAGTAACGGGAATAGGAAAGGCAGAGAGTATGAACCGGCAAGGGATGCTGGCGAGAACACGGAAGAAGTAGGCAAGCAGCTTCCAAGCAGCTACTGCACCATTCTGTACAATGATCAACTAGTGAGCATCTCTTACCTTTTATGCAGTATGGCTACTAACATCACGTCAGGTATACCGTACTCGAGCCAAGGTTGTCAGCAGCAAGCCAATCTTCAATGCTGGAACCGAGAGATTCGTGAGGGATTGGAGGTCTGCGATCGTTACAGTCACTGTCCGTGACCAGCGCCACCGGCAGCATGACCCTATCCTCGGCATTGTGCCGTTGAAGCTGTCCGATATTCTGCAGACTAGCTCTCAGGTGACTCGCTGGTACCCACTCGATGGTGGCATTGTATGTTGGACCAATAATTTTACATTGGAATCGCGTGCTAATTTGATCAGGGTTTTGGACGGGTCAGGATCTCTCTGCTATTCAGAGCTATCGAGACTCGCCTGCCTCCGAACATGCTGGGATGGGACGTTGGCACTTTTGAATTTACTTCCGACAGAATCCTGGCCCTGAATTATCATAGTAACTCGAAATTGAAGATGAGGACAGGTGGCAGCATTGGTCAAATTAGCAGAACACAATGCCAAAAGCTTGCAGAAGGCGACGGCATGTATTGGGACATTGCCAAGAAAGACGGTAAAAACAACGTGCGATTGCCGGTCAAATTCCGGTATCGATCACCTGTTGTCTTTGAATTACATGTTACAGGGAAACGAGGCGCGGCCGCATACGCTGTCATCTGGTTACATCACCTTGTGGACAGTACCGAAGTGGACATTAACATACCCATCTGGACCACCAAGAATGGTGCCCGCCTGACCCAAAACTACATAACGGAGGATAACATTCGCGCCAAAGAAGTCCCTGGCCTGGAAGACACTGAAGAAATAGGCCGTCTGCAATTTCGTTGTCAGTTCAAAGCTGGTATTGATGAGGACCATGAGCGATTTGTTGTCGACAACGATTCGCGGGAGACGTTCGAAACTTGGGAGGCTTGTCTTGCGGAAGGCGTTCGCGAAAAGCGTGTGACCAAGGAAATGCCGCCGAAAGTGCGAGAGCTACACGATCAGTCTTTGACTGAAGGCCGCGATGTCCTCAAGCAAGCTGACCCGGAAGAGCGAAAGAAGTGGCTTGCGAAAGATGGCCAGGACTGGAGCGGTGCTTTTACGCATGATCCGAAAGCTTACATGGACTCACAGGGCCGTAAGCGAGCAGAGCCTGGTGTGGATAAGCCTGTCCATGATCCTCACGTTCCAAGCGACGACGATGACCACATAGGCGACGAGGGCGATGACAGCGATTCGGAGTCTGACATCGGCGTACAAGATGCGGAGAACAGGGGGGCAGGGAAAGACATGAATGGGAGCGCTGCTGAGGGAACGACACTACAGGACGATGAGAAGACGAGGGCAGTAGCGAACAAGAAGTCCGAAAAGAGAAAAAATAGGGGTTTGATGCAGTGGAAACCTGTCAGGGTAAGTCTTGGTTCTCAGCAGAGCGCTTTGGGCTGAAGGCATGCTAATCACGTATTGTACAGAACCTTGCATTTGCGAAAGACGAGGCTAAATTCTCAATGAAGAAGATGCAGCATAAGATCACCGGAGGGTTGGGTGGAAGAGAACCTGGAGTGGAGACAGAAACTTGAACTTTTCTGCTTCTTGCTTGCTTTTCGGCGATTGTAGTTATATCAAGGAGGACTTGCTGGTCCAAAAGAGTCCTACAGTATGCGTTGTAGTACCATCGTCCTCCTCTGAAACCCTCACAAACCTACTTATTTCGCCTATTGCAGCGTGTTACTTGTTAGCAATCGTAGGTTTGCTCCTACTCATGACTTGGAATAATTGGTGATGAGAGTTCACCTCGACCTGCCCTAATATTCCAGTAAACTTAATATGACCAAGTATAATTACACAAAGGAGATTTTATATTTCCGATCCCGCCACGCTAGAATCGAAGATTGAACGTATATCTCGAATAGAAGGTATCATCCCGGTTTATCTGTACTAAAGAATAAGAAGTTATGGTTGAGCTATTAAGTTGTCCCTCGCGAAAGACGTAAAAATTTATGAAAAGGGAGCTAATGGTTATATTTGTATTGACACTTAGCGTTGGCTGAGGTTGAAATGTATCCTAACATGAATCATGATGGATTAGAAAGCAACACTTCGCTTCCTTCCCACTTGTGAATATTGACACAACCATGGACAGCCCAGAGCCCCAAGCTCAAGGCGGCGACGTCGAAACCCCAACGCAGCAGCAAGCTCGCCTTCGCCGCGAGCGACGTGAGGCCAAGATCAAAGCCGGAGGTTCTGCACGATTAGAGAAAATCACCAACCTCTCCGGCAGACAGAATCTACCCGGTAGGCTTCGTAGTCTGCTTGCCCACCCCCTGACCGATGGCTAATACTGTAGAAAGAACCTCCTCCTGGCACACTCCCCTCCTCTTCGCCCTCCACGCACGGCGACCCGGAAGAAGTCGATCTCTCCACCCACCCATCCGCAAATCGTACCCCGAACTCGAACAATGGTGCTCCAACGGAAGCGGATATACGTGCGCTCCTGCGGGGCGGGGCTCCTCAGCCTGGCGCCGATGGTCAGCAACAGCAGGGGGAAGAGGATCCGATGATGAAGATGCTACAACAATTCATGGGCGGTATGCCCGGTGCTGGAGGACCAGGAGCGGAAGGAGAGGGCGGGTTGCCGCCTGGTCTGGCGGCTATGATGGGGGCCGGTGGGATGGGCATGCCTGGCACGGGTGGGACGCAGACGAAGCAGGAGGATACGTATGGGTACCTGTGGAAGATTGTGCATGCTGTCTTTGCCTTGGTACTGGGTATCTACGTTACGGCTACGTCGCACGCATTTAATGGGGATGTCTCAAGAGGTGGCGTTGCGGGAGCTGGACACGAGGGGGGTGTCAACGTGTTTTGGCTATTTGCAACGGCGGAACTGGTACTGCAAAGCTCGAGGTTCTTCCTGGAGAAAGGAACCGGCAGTCAGCTGGGAGGGTGGATTGGGATTGTGGGGAACATGCTGCCGGAGCCGTGGAAGGGATATGTTAGGTTAGCAGCGAGATACAGTGGGATCTGGAGTACGGTCGTAGAAGATGGAATGGTCGTCGTTTTTGTTCTTGGGTGTGTGGCATGGTGGAAAGGTGCGGTCGGGTAGGACCGTAGGAGTGGAGCCAATCAGCCGTGTATTTCCACGAGGATCAATGAATTCGACCCCGTTCTTGCTGTCATGTCACGAAGAGGCAGCAAGCTAAGGAAACCAATAGACATCCAAAACAGCCCAAATCCCGAGAGGCTGGGGGTGAACATGTAGGCCTCTTTGGGAATAGCTAAGGTACCTTAGCAATCAATAAATGGGCAAATTGGGGAGATGTATAAGAGGCAAGGCTATATCTTGGGGTGAAGGAATATCATCTCATAGATCCTTGGCATCCACGAGCCCACGGTCTGGACGATGGTGATATGCAGTTGTGAATTGTTTCCGCATTTACTATGACGGCCCATACGTGCTTCACCTATCCTATTCCTCGCTTCGAGTTTGCCGTTCAGACCCATGATTACACTCAATGCGTACCGGCATTGCCTGCCCTCCAACCCGCTCATTGCCTGTGGAACACTACTACATGAGCCTGCCTAGTCTCTTGCATCAAGAGACCTGACCTGCGCTTCCGGCTGATTCACTTGTCTTTCTTCAACAGCGTCTTGCCATAAAGTTGTGTGTCTCGTGTTAAAGTGGTGACATCTGAAGCGCTGGTCTACAGGACTGTGATGACTCGATAGTCGGCCAGAGATATTTTCAAGGGAGCAGTTGTCAGCAGAAGATGACTTTCTACCGCCTGCCAGGCTAGTGTCTAGGCTGCAGAGCTCAAGATGCTACAGGCAGTATGGAGATCACTTAACCGTAACCGAACGCCTAGACAAAGAGACTATCGAGCACCATTGTGGAGAGATCGATGTTGATGTTTCTTCGACAGTAGTCATAAATCGGGGAGGATACCGTAGTTGCGAGTTGATTGGCTGTTACAATACCGTCAAATGCTTCTTCTTATCATACGTCGAGCGAAAATTTAAGAGCCCGACTGCCAGAGTTGTTTGTCAACCGGACAAGGAATGGAAGCGCTCGTGGGCACCCATAGCGAAAGACGGCAGGGTTGCACCACATGCTTGGCACTTGTCTCCCTGGTCATTCTCATCACCCTCGCTATCCCATGCCTCATCGGCAAGAGAGCTTCCTTGCGTAGATAGGAGGGCGTGGTCGGTCCTAAGACCAGCGTGATCCGGAGGGTAATGACTGGAAATTTCACGCTCAAACTGACCAATGCCGTCTTGCTTTATCTGGCGATCCTCCGGCTCATCGTCAGAAGGCGCGACATCCACATCAGCAATCTTCCAATCCTTGAGCACATCTTCCTGTCCTCTAAGCATCCTTCCAATGTCCCGACCAGCGCTGGCCTTTCCCTCACTTGCAATCATGGACATGTTTGTTGCGCAAAGGTTGAGCAGACTGAGATTCCAGCCTGATTTTTCTGGATGTAGCTTTCGGAACAAGGGCAACACGGCTTCTTCAACAAATTTTTCGGCCAGGACGGTGATATCCTGGGCAAGACTTTGCACGAACGATGGCATGGAGCTAGATTTGGATATGCGAGTGAGGTTCCTTGAACGTGTTCCGTCAGGATTGAGAGGCGGCCGAGGGCGAGTGGAGAGTCGTAATGTATTGGGATGGGCAATCCACCTTCGGGATGCAGTGGCCTTGGTATCACGGGCAAGGCCTTCTTCTTCTCTTTCGAGGGCTATACCAATATCTCTCTCATCCACCAAAGAAGTCAGGTCCAGGCGCATTCGTTTGATGAGACTGACAGACAGCATTTTCAATTCTTTTTTGACCTGCTCAATGTCGTCTAGCCTGATGTAGCTGTCTTCCTACCCGCGGTATCAATAACGATACCCTAAGTGACATTGATCGTAGCTCACAATGCTAATTTGCTGGGGCACTTCTTTGGCTTTCGCTACCTCCGTGTCATCGACGCCATTGAGCAAACCCCAGACCTTATCTCCCAAGTCTCGTGGGACGCCCGGACCAGCAAGCAATCGGCCCAGTGGTTCCGGTCCCATACCTTCAAGTATGCGAACATCTCGCACATGTACATTCTCCATGGTACCACCATAGACAAGGCCAGCATCAAAGGCCGCTGGACGTCCTAACACGTGTTTTCTGATCTTTTGAGCAATTTTGAAGCCACTTGATGATTTCGGAGTCAGCATTACTGTTTCGGGAGGGAATCTGGGTCCAAAGACATGTCTTAGGAGCAGAGAACTCTTGAGACACGCCTGATGACTCACAAGACAGCATGAATAGGGAAGAATTGCCTCGGAAAGTATAACGTACATGCCGGGTATTTTACCAATGTCATGACCGTCAATGAAATCAATCACATTGCTCCTACCATCTCTAGGATCAGGGTTATAGGGCGGAAGAAGAGTCGTCTGACCCTTTGGCTTATTGAGATTGCCTACCAGTTTTGATATGAGCTTGTTGGTGCCGATGCCGACTGTACAAGTGTAACCCTGTTGCTCCTCCAATTGGTACCTCAAGTGCCAAGCAAGATAAGATCCGAGACGCAGACGGAGCAAAAGATCGACTGATTCATTGGAAGAAGAATTATTTGCGGAGACAATCCCGGATGCTGGAATCGTTGAAGCTGCAGGGAAGGTATGACCAAATACGCGCGATGCATCAAACGGGAAACCAACGGTTGGATCATTATGATCCAGGTGAAAGAAAGAAGTGGTCAAGTCATTGTGATTGAGAAGGGCAGAGTTGTAGTCGACAAGATCAGTGACATCCATAAAAACCTGCTCTGACTCAGCCATGGTGTACACGACGCCGCTCTTTGTCATTGTCGAGAGGCCTACTTCGTCGAAGCCGAGCCTCTCGACCTTATTACTCCAACTGTAGCCTCTCAAGAAATTGTAGTTATCTTTGGATGCATTCCGGAAGCGAGTCAAGTCTTCGCCGAGGACTAGTATCATATCGGGGCACATTTTCTTGGCTTCCTGCACAAGCTGTAGCTTGTAAAGGCCTCTTCGTCGAGCTTCATAGTTGCAGGTGACGATGATTTGCTTCTGTTGTACAGCCAGGGGCAGAAATTTCCAAGCCGGATTTCCTTCCTTTTCGAAGACAGCGGCATAGAAGCAATCTTGATCCTATCAGTTAGCATTGAAGAAAGGGCACCTTGTTCTTCTTACGGACCATAGTCCTGTCACAGAGATGAGCCACAGGACAGGGAGTGCCAGCCCTAAGGCCATCAATTTGGCTTACGAAATGGATGATGACTCTCCCATCGCGCCTCTTAGGAGTCTGCATGATGATCGTGATACCGTCAGCTTCAAGGTCAGAAAATTCTATCCTTGGCAACCTGACTCATGCCCGAGAATCAGAAGCTATTTCTAGTCTTGACGTTGGACTGGGGGAGGAAGAACTCATGCTTGGCCTCGGAGATTATATACCTATCTTACTCGTTTCTACCCCCATTTGCACGTTACCCCACGCTTTTAAACCCGATAAATCCGATATAGGTAGCTATTACTACTATAGCTATTACTACTACTTATTTAAATAGACTACTATTATAATATAATAATTATTATCTATAAACTTAATATAATAGAAATTTCTATTTTAAACTTTAAACTTTTTAATAATAAATATTATCGATTTATGTAAATTAAAAATAATATAATCTATAAGAAAAATAAAATAATAGCTATTAATATTTAGAAATAATATAAAGTTTATTTATATAAATAATATTAAGTTATATTAAATTTAATTAATAATTATAATATTAAAAGCTATTTAAAGCTAGAATATTATTATTATAAAATTAATATAATTTAATTTAATTTAATTTAAATATATAATATAATTATATATACTCTTAATCTTATTAGATTAAAATTAAGATTAAAATTATTAATTTAAAATTATTAATTTATTATTAAAGCTAAAAAAAGATATATAATTTAATATAATTTAATATAATTTAATATAATTTAATATAATTTAATATAATTTAATATAATTTAATATAATTTAATATAATTTAATATAATTTAATATAATTTAATATAATTTAATATAATTTAATATAATTTAATATAATTTAATATATTTAATATAATTTAATATAAATAAGCTATTAATTTAAACTATTTATAATAATTTTAATAAGAGAAAGTAAATATATATATATATATATATATAATTTAATATAGATAAGTATATTTAAATAAAAGATAAATTTTATATCTAAACTTATTTAAAAATAATTAGATATTATAAAAATAATTAAAAGTCTTAATAAAAAAGATATTTATACTTTCTATATTAAATTATTAAAAGTTTTACTTATTATTAGATAATAACGAGATAATTTAAAATATACTTAAATATAATAAGATAAAAGAAATAAAAAAAGATAGAAAAGATTAAAGATAATAGAAAAAATAAGAGAGTTAAAAGAAATAATTAGTATATCAGTATATATAAAAGAATAAGATAGGGCTGAACTAGAAAACCTTGAATTTGTATGTGCAGCCAATCATAAATTCGGGGTTATTACGCCTTTTGGCTAGACCGGCTGAGTCACCGCGGGTAAACAAATTAGCGTCCGCAACCATCAAAATCTCTTACTCTACTTTTAACCCTTTAATAACTTTACTATTTTCTATTAAAATTTTATAATTATTTTTTTAAATTATAGAGCGAATATTGCGCTTTTCAATGACGTAAAATTTTCAAAATTTGATTCTATAATTATTAAAGGGTAAGAACCTTAAATATCGCTTATCAAAGTTCGACAGCCCTGATCAAAAAACAGGTGCACATTATTTAATTTTAGAATAACATTTTCGTTTTCTATTCAAATTTCGAGATTTTTCTTTTAAATTATAGAACGTAATGTGGGCTTTCAGATAAAAAAAGGATCTTAAAATTTGGTCTTATAGTACTTCAAAGGTAAGGAATTCAAATATCGCTCACCAAAAATCGCTCACCAAAGACCGCTCACCAAATTTACTCGACAGCCCTGATCAAAAAAACCGGTTATGAATTTAATTCATAGGCCTTTACTCGTATAAAAGAATAAGATAGAGCTGAGCTTGAAAACCTTGAATTTGTATGTGCAGCCAATCATAAATTCAGGGTCACTACGCTCTTTGATTAGACCGGCTGAGTCATCGCGGATAAATAAATTAGCGTCCGCAACCATCAAAAATATCTTACTCTACTTTTAACCCTTTAATAACTTTACTATTTTCTATTGAAATTTTAAGATTTTTTTTTTAAATTATAGAACGAAATGTGGGCTTTCAGATAAAAAAAGAATTTTTAAATTTAGTCTTTTAATTATTAAAGCGCAAGGAATTCAAATATCGCTCATCAAAGTTCGCTCCACAGCCGGACAGCCTTGATCAAAAAACAGGTATACATTATTAGATTTTAGAATAGCTTTTTGGTTTTCTATTAAAATTTTATAATTTTTTTTTTAGATTATAGAACGAAATGTGGGCTTCTAGAGAAAAAAAGAATTACTAAATTTAGTCTTATATATATGTAAAGGCAAGGAATTCAGATATCGCTCATCAAAGATCGCTTACTAAAATTTACTCGATAGCCCTAATTAAAAAAATGATTATGAATTTAATTCATAGGCCTTTACTCGTAGAAGATAAAATAAGAGATAAAAATAGATTTATTAAATAATCGATAGATTAATTAAATCTAGAAAATAGTAAAATAAATATTTAATTATAGAGCCTTAATAGAAATAAAAGATTATCATTATTATATTAATTTATTACATAGAGTTGGTAAATAATAGGCGTTTTGGTGTTGCGTCGGATTTACTGGACAGCGTATGACCGCTTTCCCACACATCTAGCCCTAGAGAAGCCCTCCAACGGTTGACCGGCTCAAGCTCAAGGCAAAAACAGCTATGCGAGGAATCCAATCACGTCCTCGGTTTTTCTTAGATCCTTCGCCTTCCCTTCTTTGTTCGTCCACCTGTGTCGCTAAGACTGAGACCTGCATGCGCTTTCCTTACCTTATTTTTAGAGTATCCGTCCACCTCGCTTCATTTAAAGAAAAAACAAGAAAAAATTGTTTCTCGAGAGCTTCAAGGCGTCGCCTGAATATATCATTGTCCTTTTGTTCCTCTAGCCCCCCACTCTCGACGCTGCATCTTCAGCAGCTCGCAACGACATTTCTACCCAATCCTTCTCCTCCAAGCCTTCATTTCCCATCCCTCCCCACAGTCCCCCAAACATCTTTCGAGGCAGCAGCCGTCATGATACTCTTATCCATGCGCTCGCAAGACCCGAGCCCCAGCCGCCAGAGCAACGACTCTTACAACCCTTCTCTCCCAGCCAGACGTAGGGACACCTCACCCCACACATCCGAAATTCGAAAACAAGTAGCAGGGGCAATGCTGTCCGTCATGCCATCAACGAGGCCGGCAGCACCCAAAAGACCCAAGCTGTCTCTCCAAACCTCCACATTGTCCTCGCCAGCAGCTCAAAGGTCAGCCGCAGTCACCAGCCTCTCTGCTTCTACAGAGTCTCCCACCAACCGGAACACTTTTGCGAACATTCTTGACGCCCTTCCCCCTACACCGACGTCTGCCATCCAACCCCAGGTTCATTTCCCATCCTCTTCGACTACTTCGTCCGCCTTCCCAGGAATTTCTCCTTTCCATAATGACGCTCCTTATATCCTCCCCATTGGCACTCACAGCATCCTTCGCAACAGTCCCTTACCCCGACGGCATGTATCTGCTGCGTCAACCAGGGCGCCGAGACGGATGTTCCCACCCGTGAAGCGAGTAGCCTTCCAAGAGAGACTAGTCGAGTTTATGCCTACCCCAGTCATTGAGGGACTTTCAGACTCTGAAGTCGAGACTTCATCAACGGAAGATGACCACAAAAGAAGACGAGAAGTCATCGAAGCAGAGGACGGCCATTCGACGCCTATTCATGGAAGGCGCAAAAGGCGAGATTGGGTCTGGAGACCTGTGGAAGACGATGCATTGACATCGCATGATCTTGTCTCCGTCGGAAATGACGCCGGGGCTCCACCAGTGCAGGTACAAGTCGATGTGATAAATGTGCAGCCTGGCTCGGGGACGGGGAAAGACGATGTTGCCGTAAGGCAATCCTCGACAAGGGAATCCTCAACACGGGAACGAGGATCTACCAATTAGCGCACCGAAGCATCCACATCTATGATGCCACGACTATCTACGAAGTTATGAGCCTTGAATTGATACCCACCTCGCCGACCTAAAGGGGCCAGCAGTATGAAAGAGATGATGGAAGTGAAAAGTAATACTGGGCGATTACGATTACGATGACGATGTAGATACGCACTGTAGATATTTCGCTTACATAGGTAGCATGAGGAATCTATTGGAAGTCTGGCGTAGTCTATTCGAAGAATGGCTCGATGCCGAGCTGACATTTCGAGAAATTAGCTGGATCAGATAGGTTCTTCAGTTCTACGCTGTCAATGATTGTTCGGTGCTCTTACATGACCGCTCAAGTGCAATACAAGCTATCTCTATAATTAAGTCTCTTGCGTTCAAGGGGTCGCTCTGCTCATGGCGATCAAGCGCTTCACTCCAACCTGATATCCGGTCAGCCTACTTCTCGAATTAAGATTCAACATGATCAACCCACCATCCAGTTCCCACACTCATCGGTCTTGTTCGTCATTATTTCTACATGTATGGCTTGTGCTTGCTCAAATTCCCTGGCCTGTATCGCTTGCGCTAGCTCTGCCATATTCGCAATTGTATCTGCCTTGAGCAGATCCTCGTTGTTGAGGTGATCGAAAAGTATATTAAGCCTCTTCTCCGTGTCATTAACTTGCGCCTTGAAGGAGGATGGTGCTCGTGACTTGACACGCTGCATATCTTGATTGAGGATTTCGTAGACGGGGTGTGCGTTGGATGGAATATGACTTCGGTCTCCAGGGGCTAGATACTTTTAGCGGCTTACCCTTTAAGGCGTGTCTCCTGTGGTACTTACGGTATTTCGGAGAGGGTAGAGCGGACTTGCCCTGGGGTTGAGCAGTCCCAGGCCGAGAACCTTGAGAGGACGCTTGTGGTGGTCCTGAAGGAGCCGCGGTGGATCTAGGTGGGGGGCCAGCTGATGGAGGCGGCTGTTGAGATGGGTTCTGCAAGGGAGTATTATAACTCTGCTGCGGAGCATACGGATTAGCAGGCGGCGGTCCCTGTCGATTGCCTCCAGGCAACATTGAAGGATCTTGCGGATTTAAAGGTGCTGCGGGTTGCGTAGGTTGCGAGGGGGCATAGCGGTTACTGGGCGGCGGAGCAGATGGTGGAGCATTATACGGTGATGGTCCACGGGGAATCATGGGGTGTTGGTGAACAGGCAGATTGGAGGATGACGGCGGAGGGGCGTAAAGATTTGCAGCAGATGAGGGTCTCTCGGGCTGTTGGTATGAAGCTGGATTCGTAGAAGGTGATGAGATCCCTGACGGCGGGGGGGCAGGTCCTTTGGGCGGTGGACCTACTAGTGGTGTCGACCTCGGCGGCGCCCCAAATGAAAGCCCAGTGTTAGGCTGCGGTGCTGGTTGGTAGGCCGTCGACGCATTTGCACCAACGCTTGGGGTCCCGCGTCGGGAAGTAGGAGCTTTGAAGAAGCTTTCAGGTGTATCGTTCCAATTACTCATGTTCGGAGCTTTGGAAGGGGGCGGAATTGGAGGAGACACATTAAGATTTCGTGGAGGAGGCCCGAGAGGCTGTTTTTGGTATGAAGAAAAGGTGGGTGCAGGTGCAGGTGCCAGCGCCGGCGGTTGTCCTGGCTGATACCCCCCAGAGCCATTGTAGCCTGGCGCACCATTGGTAGGAGCGTATGGCTTCTGAGGCTGAGCAGACAAAGCCGGTGCGTATGGGTTGCTTGAAGCAACGGGTTGTCTAATAAGACTGGGCTGCTGCTGCTGCTGCTGCTGCTGGAAATCCAGTTGTGGTACTCGCTGCGTTACGCGCCCAGTATTCGAAGGCTGTTTAGGTGCTGATGCCGGTGCGGCTTTGTGTGTAGCTTGCTGTACTCTGCTCTTTGCGACCTCTGCAGCAGGATAGTTGCTAGGCAATAGTTCAAGGTACCTCTCCGCAATTTGAAGCTGCCCATGCGCGGAAGCAATATCGGCGTACTCGATGTATTTGTCGTACAGAGAAGCGAGCTTCCAATCCGACGTTATCCCTCTATCGCTGTCTCGATAATGAGTAACCTTGCGGAATATTGTGACCTTTTCAATAAAACTTTGCAACGAACGTGCGTGAACGGAGAACGGGGAGTCTTTGCTCGTTTCTTGTAGTCCTGCGCCCTCGTTCTCTTCCAACTCCGCGATCCAGATAGAGACAACCTTCTCCAATTTAGAACCTGCAAGGTAACAGAACGAGGCGTCTTTTCGAAGATTGCTATCGTCCCCCTCGACCTTAATCTGCTCATCGAGTCTGTCTCCGAGTGCTTCGCAGAGGTCAGGGAACTCCTTGCTATCGGCGTACGTGCAAAGAGTCGCCATTATCTCTTTCCAGCTAGATAAGTCTGCATTGTGTACCAAATCCCAAAGATTCTTGCCGACGACAGATGCTAACAGGCGCAGATAATTCGGACCTCCGGCCTTTCGATTAAAATAAGCCTTCTGCGCCTTGTCAATACATTCCTGACCTCCGCAAATGGCGATCATGAATGCATCCGATAGCCTGTCCTCTTGCAAGCATACATCCAACGCCTTATCGAATTCTCCAAGCAGCAGTGCTCGCGTGATTCTTTGATCCGGTTCAGACTCTGAGCCAGAGTACAGTTGAAATGGATTATTAGTCTTTGCACCTTTAGTGGCTGCAAGTTCGGAAAGAAAGCTGTCGCCGTCAGCGCTGTTATCGAAAAATGCCGAGAGTCGATTGGACTTGGACGCCGATGGTTCTTTCAACCCTTGAGGGTCTTCATCCTTTGAACCATTCATTGAAAGCTTCGAAACACCATCTGCTACCTCGTCATCTTGGCTTGAGAATCCAAGGTAGTCCACGAGGTCCTTTCTTGGACTCTTCGACGTCAGTGTCTTGATGACCCTCCAATCTGCCTTTTCCGCGTCAAATGTAGCTTCGGAAATTCTGATTTCACAGATTCCACTTAGATCATTCTCCTTCAACGCTGCTTCGAATGCCTCGGTCGACGACGCAATACCATCGTCAATTGCAAAAGTGGAGATGCGAACCATCGATCTTTTTGATGTCTCCGATGCACTTCCTTTGAAACTGACAACCTTCCCGCCAAAGCCAAATGATGCACCGCAGGGCCTCTGTAACCATTTGGGTGCTTTTTGGAGGTTGAAGCTCGTGCCTTGGGGCTGTGATTGCGCTTTGCTGAAGAAGTCATCGTCGTCCACAGTCTGTGAGTGACTGCCAGCGGGACCGTCTGCCTCAGGTTTGGTGCTTTGAATTGACTGAATTGCGATTCTGCCGTCGAAAGAAGCTGTAGCAACAAGACCAGGATTGTGAGGGTTCCATCTTGTTTGGAATGCCCAATTGGTAACAACTGGAAACTCGCCGTACGAATCGCCTGTTTGAGGATTCCAGCAAATGTTTCTGTTGTCTTTTCCAGAAGAGAGCAGCAAATCACCATCTTGTGAGCACCAGGAGAGCGAGAGTACACCTCCATCATGGCCTTGCAGGACCTAATAGCGTTCAGTGTGCCTCCTCGTAATATACAAAGAGTACTTACCCGCTCCGGGGCGTTCGCGTTCCTCAAATCCCATACTAGGATGACAGGATCTGTATCATTAGGAATGGCAGTGATAAGCCGGGTGGTCTGAACGAAGAATAAGCCACAGCCTTTACAAGTTTACGGTGTTAGATACCTTGACTGGATCCCAAGCTATTGCGCTGACAGGCTTTCGGCCCAGATTGTTCAGGGTCAGACTTTCTCTCTTGTTCTTCACATCCCACACGGTCATTGTCCCTCCGCTACTGCCCGTGGCTAAGATGTGTGCTGTTCTTTTATTCCAATCAAGGCAGTCGAAGTCGTCAGCTCTGGCGACTGCATTACCCATGCGGAACGGACTTCCAACGTTATTAAGATCGGAAATGAACAGCTAAATCAACCTCAGCTGCCGAAAAAGACATCTAGATAATCAGCATACCTCGCCTTTAGCTCCCACAGTAGCTAGCAGCTCTGACCGAAATGCGTTAAACTGTAGTGCTTTAATAGCGCCGCCGTGTTTTGACGTCCGTGATTTGAAGGCGTCCCTGGGAGAAGGTAAGACTTGAGCATGGGCATTGGACAACGAGCCTCACCCATCCCCACTGAGAAGCTTGTCGGCATCCCATAGATCCAGCGAGCCATTTTCCAGCGCGCCAGCAACTATGCCTCTCGATTGATTGTCGTGCCCATTCGTCCATGCAATGTCGTTAAATCTAACCCAGCAAATCACTGTCAGCAGTTTTCTTGCAGACGTGAGAAGAGGGGCAATGATTTGGACACTTACCGCGAGTCAGTACTTATGCTTGCGGCTGGTTTCAGTTCACGACCCTGCTGAGGACTGTCCAGGTCCAGGTCCCATAGCTCAAGTTGCGTCTCATTGGAAAACCCCTCATCAACTGCCCCGGCCTTGGTACCAGTAGCGAGGAAATGTGAAGATGTGCCGGATGACCAGGCGAACGTAGCTGTCCTTGGGATCTCTCGTAACCCAACCATGTTAAGCCGTTGAGCGCTTCAACCGATGTGTTCGTGGAACTGGAAATGAAAGGCAGGAGAACAGATGGGAGAAGGGAAGTCACAACCCTGCTGAAATGCTTCACGATATAGACTTAAGTTAAGCGTCAGTTGCTGCATGCAAGATCTAAAGCTCAGCCATGGGTATCAAGTATCAATTGCTGCAAAGTGTCCTTGACCAGTTCTTGGAGTGGTGCTGTAGTTTTGTAGCGTCGGCGTTTCAACTCTCTTTTTCTCCGCTCTTTTTTTCCGTTCTGGTGGTTAGGGTCCAGCTTCACCACCCTGCGACTAGCCGACTACAGCCTCATGGATATCTTTGAAAAGGTCATAAACCACTACATTATATTTATCCCCTGATTGCACCATGACAGACTCAGTACGTTTTTATGCCGCTCGTCTCTAAACCCCAACAGCTAACGTCTGTAGTCGCGCCTGAAGTCAACAATCTACGTTGCTGGTCTGGACAACGCAGTGAACGACCAAATATTGGCGGACGTCTTCTTGCCTTTTGGCGAGATTTTAGAAGTCACAATACCCAAATCAGAGCTACCATCATCAACGGACCCTCACAGAGGGTTCGGCTACGTCGAATTCGAAATACTAGGAGATGCGAAAGAAGCAATCGACAACATGGATCAAAGTGAGCTTTTTGGTCGAGTCATCAAGGTCGCGGCAGCCAAACCGCAGAAGGATAGTAACGAGGGTCTCGGAAGCAAAACGGCTGTCTGGGAATCGGTAGGTCTGGCCTCGTCGTTGCTATGTCGGCACTCAAATTCTGACCATATGTTCAGGAGGGGTATCTTGCAAAGCATGCCGTGAGCGAAGAAGATCGGATAGCAACGGGTCCAGGACGAGAAGAACTGGAAGCCATACCAGAGGACCCAATGCAAGGTCTCGAAGGCTTAGACGTAGCTGGACCGCAACCAGTGTGAGAGCGCAACGGAGGACAAGTCTATTTGACTCGCTTGCCTCTCTGAGTGGGACACTGGGTTCTTTCAAAGATTGCATGCCAGTTATATGTACATGACGACATTTCTTAACGCGCATTGCTCAAACCCTCAGCCAATTTCGAAACCTCGATTCCAGCACCGCTCGCAAGGCACACCATCACCGTTTGGGACCATGTCCAACTCTGGAGCAACTGGTTCACTTAAAACTCTCTGATCGGTTCGTCTTGTGAAGACGTAGCGTCTTGTCCGTGACCAGTTTGTTTCCCAGACTGTAGACAGCAAATCCGATTGCAACACTGAAACAAGGGTTCAATCATTTTAGTTGCTCACTGCGGATTAATCGCACTCACCCAAGCACAACACCTATTGTTATAGGAGACATTAGCGAAGGCAGTATTAGTAGTCTGTGGAAGAACACAGCTTACCCAGTGGCATAAGCTCCGGAGGGATCTTCTTCAGGGTTCGCAGACGCTGAGATATTGTGTGTGCTACCCAGACATATTGTTAGCTTCATGATTCGGGAATCCTCTGTGCAAGGCTGAGGTTTTGATTATAAGACTGATGAACACACCACTGTGCTCCTCTTTCTGCTGAAAATTAGTGACTGACAGGGTAGGTGGACGACGTTGACTTACAGGCATTGGCCTGAAAAGTGGCCTCGTAGGCTGCATCCTGAGTATGCGAGTTGGATACATGCTTGCGAAGACAGTTGCGAGCTTCAAAGTGTGACGCTTTTGCACCTTATGTAGTTGCCATTGATGATTTTCAAGACGCCCAAATATGGCGGGTAGGCGTTAGCGTTTTGCCAAGAACTCCGAGCTTTGACGTAGTCGTACCGACCTCAAGTCACCTAGCTCCTCAATTGTATCGGCATTCAACGCCCACAGCTGTCTTCTACGATACCCAAGTCCTTTATCAGCAATCATCAAAATGGCGGACGATGAAGACAAGCTCGTGACCAAGCCGTTCAAATTTGTCACCGGTAAGTGCTCCTTGCTCAGGTCTCTTCGTTCTGTAGACACTAATGTACATGGCAGCCGGTCAGCTTCCTCCGCCCTTCCTAGCATGAGGAACACTCGGAACGAAGTCTCTTATGTCCACTGCCTTGAGCCCTACTAACCGACGTCCTATCTCTAGGCTTCGATGCGCGATTCCCCAACCAGAACCAGTGCGTATCCAGTCAGTTCCTACTTTGTGGATAGAGCTTATACCTACCATAGGACCAAGCACTGCTGGCAAAACTATGTCGACTACCACAAATGCATCTTAGCCAAAGGCGAAGACTTCGCTCCTTGCCGTCAGGTACATCGTTTTAGGCTCTACGTTTGGGTATTCTTGCTAAATTTCGCCCTCCAGTTCTTCCTTGCCTACCGGTCACTTTGCCCTAGTGCTTGGTGCGAACGCTGGGACGACCAGCGAGGTACAACTGGGCCTTCCCGTACATCGCATGGCTGCTAACCTCATTGACAGAGAATGGCAACTTCCCGGTTGATCTTGAGTAGAAATAGATTACTCCCCTCAGAAGACACACGCAAGGCATATGTGACAAACGGTTTTTGGGACTCAACTCGGCTGTGATTGCTTCAATGAGCACTCCGCATGATTGTACTACAAAAGATTATGGAACAATAGAATTGAGATCCTTCCGTCTTGACAATCAAGAATCCATTGTTCTGATGTTTTGTGAATGCTATGCAATACGTGGGCAAAAGTGATCCGTCTCCTCCCTTGGCGCTTGATATGCACGGTGTAATATGCATACAATTGTTGCTTGTAACGACAACTCTCAAGCAGCCTCAACTCCCCCTCTTGCCAAATCGAGTACTGCTTTCTCCTGCCTCTTAATCTCATTCAACCTGGCCTGCGCCTCTCTGTCTCTCTCGCTCTGCCTCTTCTCATCATCCACGTCTCTCAATTCAGCCAACTCATCAGGACTCGCCTCGTACGGCATTCCTTTTGTCAACTCTAACAGCCTAGATAGAATCTCACTCTCGTGCTTATGCTTCATGTCAATCGTCTCTATTTTGGCACCAGGCGCATGTCCTGATGGCGCAGTAGATGGATCTGTCGACGAAAAAGGTGCAGACGATGCTGTAGCGGAAGAAGATCTTGGAGGAGGTGTAAAGAACACTGTAAGGGTCGCGGGTCCTTCCTGGTCAAGAGTGCGGTTTACTGTCATTGATATTGCCGGATTGTGGTATTTGAGTCGGGGAAGAAATTTGCGCCAAACTTTACGAGCACCAAAGTGGCCATCGTTGAGCTTATGGGCAAAGTCGAGATGAATTCGCTTAACGTCGTTCGATAATACAGCTGCTCCAGGTCCAATGCGTATATCAAGAAGCTATATAACATATTAAGGCGTGCCCCAAAGATATTAGACAGCCATCTGTCTTATACTCACTTTCTGTGCACATTGTTAGCGACATGAGATTCAGCTCCTCATAAGCTACGACTCACCGCCTTCAGCTTTTTCGTGCGCTTTACAACGTTCATTGTCCCTGCGCTGATGATTTTCGTGTTTTCAATGCTCGTTGTCGGAGAGTTTGATTCGTAGCGCCGATATTCATTTACTTACGCGATACACGCTAATTAGCTGTTTTTTTTTCGGGCTAAAGTATCTCGCCAATTACCTTCGCTTGTTCCCACAATAATCTTTGCTGTGGACTGCAAACAACTTTCCAGAATGGCCTCATCGGGGCTCCGTGCTGTAGGCAGGATAACGCTAGGGTATATTCGAAGCTCTTGGAGACATAAGACTCTTTCGAGGGTGCAGCGATTAGCGATTACTACCTCCATCTACCCTTCTACTTCTAGACCTACGGTCAATAGAGACAGATTGTGGGCCGATATTCATCACACTTGTCAATATGGTCAGGGCGAGAGATGGGGAAAGTAGGTCGTTGTCTCGAGTGTTCCTTTTCTGTCCGTCATTCCTTGCAAACTACGTCGAATACAGGAGACATCGGGGCGGTCTGTTCTGACTGAGCTGACCTTGGGGCAGTGGCGAGACCGACACGGGCATGTCCAGGTTGGCTTTATCTGATGGTGATCGAGAAGCTCGCAATTGGTTTGTGGCAACTACAGAATCCCTTGGTTGTAGCACTACGGTTGATTCGATGGTAAACCTGCCCTTTTGCTGATTTGATAAACTGATTGTCATTATCATCGACGCAGGGTAATATATTTGCGGTAAAGAAAGGCAAGTATAAAGGGCCCCCAACAGTGGTAGGATCACACCTGGACACTCAACCCACTGGGGGACGATATGTAAGACTAAGAGTCTCACTAGTCGTTAGAGCAACGCTAAATAAAGAGCAGGATGGAATTTTGGGAGTCTGTGCCGGAGTCGAAATGCTCAGAGTTTTACACGAGGAGAAAATCGAAACCCGTTTTCCCGTGGGTGTGATCAACTGGACCAAGTGAGCAAACTTAGATATAACTCTTACAACACTGATGCGTTAGTGTGGCTTGCAGCGAAGAGGGAGCGAGGTTTCCCATCTCAATGGTATCATCAGGTGTATGGGCCGGCCAAATTCCCCTCGAACAAGCCTACAGTCTTCAAGAAGTTGGAGGTGGGAAGCAGACCATGAAACAGGAGCTCGAACGTATTGGCTATCTGGGTACAATGGAATCCAGCTTTAGCGCAATGCCTATCGCAGCAAGTAGCATAGTCTGTGAATGTTGACAGGTAGAAAGCTGATTGTAATGGCAGGCACACTTTGAATTGCATATCGGTAAGAGAAATTGGTGCCGTTTCTCTGAGCACCCCTACAACCATGTCTCTCAACACTTATACTCAAAGCAGTGCTGCTCTCGTTCTACATATCATGTCTTGACTTGCGAAGGTTGAGCTGACTAATTCGAGGGGTGACAGAACAAGGTCCTCGTCTTGAGAGCCAAGAGCAGAAAATTGGAGTGGTTCATGGTGTAAGCTCGGAGTACCGGCAATAAACAAATCAGCCAATTAACTGTTTGCACGTGAAGGTCCAGGCCTACCGCTGGCACACTATCCAGGTCAACGGCCGCGACTGCCATACTGGCACAACAGATTTTGCTAACAGGTCTGAGTATGTACTTCCGGAGTGCAAATTTCTTTTTTTGAACCAAATCTTGAGTCTGGAGGTTTGCCTCGGGAGCTCTTACTCTATCGACAGTTTTCGAGACTTAAGATTGCCCCTCAAATAGGCGGTACTGACTCTGGAATCTCACTATAGCGCGATGCTCACGGCAGCAAAGATGATACTACACTCGCATCGCCTCGCAACGAAGCACTCTTGTTTGGCAAGTACCGGCATCTTAACCTTGAAACCTGGAAGCACGAACACTGTTCCAGGATTTGTTCGTTTTTCACTTGACATCCGAGCCGGTGAAGACGACCGCTTGATGATGCTGGAACACGAGCTCAAAGTTGATTTTGATAAGATCGCAAAGAATGAAGCAGTGGATGATTTGAGCGAGAGCGGAACTATTGGCAGAGGGTGCACTGTGGAATGGACTCTTGATGCACCAAGTGAAGCCATCGAATTCGACGAAAATTGCATTCGTTGCGTGGACGAGAGCGCAAGAGATCTTTTCGGAGATGAATATGAGAAACTCACCCAGGCAATGATTAGTGGGGCTGGGCAGTACGACTTTCCCGGCCCCAAATTTTTTGTGGATATCTTCATGTTTTGGGAATCCACACACATCTTTCATGAGCTCAATCCCCTTTTGTAAAGAGCAACTGCTGACATGCGAATTCAATCAGTGACAGTGTGTTTTGCAGTAAAGTGGCACCAACATCCATGATCTTTGTACCATGCCGCGATGGAGTCTCACATAATCCGACCGAGTATTGCTCGCCTACAGACTGCATGAATGGAGCGCAGGTTCTCATGGGCGCTGTTTTGCGCTATGATGTGCTTAGAGCACAACGAAGTAGCATGTGATAGAGAGGGACCGCTCAGTAGACCTGGTGGCAGGATGTAGGTTCATTCATGGTTCATGTGCAAGTAGCACGTCACAAGGAACGTAGAGCAGAGACTACAACGATTTTGAGGTTCACTTTTTGATAATGGCCTATTTGCAGTGTCATCTGCCTCCTTCGACCAAAACTACCCCGGCATTTTCTCTCACTCGACCAAACACGCTACTATTTGGGCCGCTCTGGCAAGTCGTCCCCGATGGCACGTTCGCAGGGTCGCAGGCAGCCCTTAAGAGGCAGGAGCACCACGCCCCCTGCCAAAACCGCCGCGGAATGAGGGGGCGAATTCGCCAGGAGCACCACCTTCCTTTGCGTCTCCCATTTCACGTCTTCGGTATCCGCCTTCACGGTCTCCACGGTCGCCGCGATCACCACGAGGTCCGCCACGTCCACCAGGGCGACGCTCACGGTCGTCACCACCCATCATTCCCTTGGGAGGAGCGTGAGAACGCTGTTGCTTGATGTGGGTAGCGGGCACGATCTCGGCGGGTAGATGAAGCCATTCGCGGAGATAATCAAGACCTTCGGGAGTGAGAGTGTAATAATACCACTGCCAAGAAAATCTTTCACCGTTTTAGCAAGAGTCTCTACAGTGGATGTGGAGAGCAAAGACTACTCACTGGGTCTTCAGGTAGCCGCGAGACGTTAGAGACTGGCATGCCTTGACGACCTGTGACACGTTAGGCGGAGTAGAATTTTCAGGCACGGTAGATCTTACATAGAGGTTCTTGGTGTCAATCTCATTGTGCTTTGGGAGGTTGAAATCTTTCTTCGCCGTGAGAACTCCCTCTGGGAGATTGGTGAGCACAAGTGGATGAAGCCAGCAACATGGCCAAGTCGAGCCGGACTTGGGAGGTGGATAGACATACCACGGAAGAGATACTCGTGAATCTTCTTTCTGTCGGCTTTAGGGATGAGCCTGATATCGGTTAGCTATTCGTTGAGCAGAATCAGATTTGTCATAATTTTCATCGCTTGCACTCAAACTTGGAGGGAGTCCCGACAATGATATAAATGCGAGAATAAACTTACATGATCGCGAGTTCCTGTCGTGAGTCGGGGAATCGCTTTGATCGATGCTGAGCTTGATTTGATGTTATTGGCGAAGGCAAGCAAATATGTTTGTGGGAGCTAGTGAACTAACGCCGGAGTGCCTTGGCGCGCGGCTAATTTATTTATCGAAAAATGGCGTGGTTTGTCCGGCTGACCAGATTTTTGCTGTTCAATTTTCCGTTCCGAGTAGAGTTCATTATTACATGACCTCTCATCAAAGCGACAATTTCCGGAATTCTCTCCTCTACAGTTATTTAAATGGCTTCTCAGATCATCAACGTCTTCTTGACTTCGTTTCCCGGTCTTGGTTTGCCTTCTACCTTGTCTCTACCTGTCGACAGCTCTACTTCTATCACAGATTTGAGGCAACAGCTTTCAGATCGACTTCCACACATAGACTCTCGACTCATTTTTACCACTACCTCAAACAAGGAGGTTTTCTCTTCGGAAGCCCCAGTAGCCACCTTACTTTCCAGTCCCAATGACGCATTCCTACCTCTCCGACTCTCGGTACCGTTATGTGGTGGAAAGGGTGGTTTCGGCTCCCAGCTTCGTGCTGCTGGTGGGCGCATGTCCTCCAAGCGAAAGAACAACCAAGGCGATAGTAATAGCTCCAACCGCAACCTGGATGGCCGGCGTCTCAGGACAGTCAACGAAGCGAAAGCCCTGGCTGAGTACCTCGCGCTGAAACCAGAAATGGAGAAAAAAGACAAGGAAGCCAGACGAGCTCGCTGGGAGCAAGTTGTTGCTCTTTCCGAAAGAAGAGAGGAAGAGATTCGAAATGGGTCAAAGGGAAAAGTCGACGGCAAATGGGTGGAAGATAAAGAAGAAGCTGGAGAGCGGGCGCGAGAAGCAGTGCTGACGGCAATGAGATCTGGAGATTATCATGACAATCTCAAGGAGTCCTCCAGCGGTAGTTCTAGCGGCGCATCTGCTCAGACAAGTGAAGAGAGCGAAGAAGAGGATATGAGAGACTTGAAACAAAACGCACTCGCAGTTTCCTCGATTTTACAACCAACCCCTACGCTCGCCAGGTCATACTTCGGCTTCGACGAAGACGACGATTTCATGAGTGATGACGGAGAGGGAGAAGACCGGGCCGACGATACCACGGTAGATGTCACTGCATCTGTAAACGGCAAGGGCAAATCAAAAGCCATGGCGTAGCGAGTCTCGAACCATATTGTGCCATTCATTTATGATTAAGCGATGGCGTTGTTGGGAGATTTTTCGATAAGCAGGGAAATTCACGATTAGGCCACCAGGCTTGATATTTACCCAATCAGATCATATTTCCAAAAGTTCCCGTCTGAGGCTAAGATAAGTACCTGTCCTCTTGAAAGTGAGAGTTGGAACAAGCTCATTAGCTCCCAAAATCACTGGCCCCACCAGCCCTGTAAACAAAGTATATCGTCGGACTCACCACCTTCAAAGTGGATTAGATCTGCTTCATTGATGGCATACGGCATACGCACAACTAACCTGTTGAAAACGCCCAGTAATCTGATACCGCTGTTTCTCTGTCCCTCAATCGCATCATGTACCAACATCAGCTATGGTCTTGGAAGACGGCCTCCGAGACCTCGCAAGCACCAGCTCCATGTTGATGCTACCACAACACCCTCACACGGCTTTCCAACTCCTTCACAACTGTTAAATCTTCCACGATCATGCCCAGGTTGCGGTGCGTTTACACAGACCGTAAGCCCGGGGCAGCCTGGCTTCTATGGCAACAATCGAAAGTCCGTGAAGGCTTTCATAAGTCGCCATGGGCAATGCCCGGATAAGGGACATGATGGGGAATTAAGACTGTTCGAACGCATCTTAGGAGCTGCAGACGCATCTTTGTTGTCTCAGATGGGCCTACAGGGAGGAGGGGAAAACAATACAGAGGGTCAGATAATATGAGCATAGTTTCAAGCATCAATCTAATCTAGACACAGGCCGCAAAAGCTCCACAAACATACCCACACCAGTTTGTAACCGCTGTCATGACCTGATACATCATCGTACCGGCCATTCCGTAGTCCATCCAACAATCAGATCTATTCAAGAAATCATTGCCGAATCGCCGCATAAATACAACCACGTCTATCATGTTCTGGACGCAGCTGATTTTCCACTTTCTCTCATACCTTCTCTTCAACGAAGTCTTTCGCTAGCACCGCAAAGATCATTGAATAGGAGAGCTAAAACGAGTCACTATCAATATGGGCGGAAAGCGGAGATGAGTTTCATCATTACACGTTCGGATCTGTTGGCCCCGAAGAAGGAGCAGGTCGACAGCCTGATGCCTTACATCTTACAAGTCCTTCGAAATGCTTTGGGTGGATCCGCTGAAAACCTGCGCCTCGGTAACGTGCGCTGTGTAAGTTCAAAAAGGGGTTGGTGGACGAAACAGGTCAAGGAAGATATCTGGAATCGAGGTGGAGGTGGGTGGATGGTCGGCAAGGTGAACGTCGGCAAAAGCAATCTGTTCGAGAACATCTTTCCGAAAGGTCGGAGCAATGACCTTAATTTTGGCTCCTTCCGGTATGCTGCGCAGCAGAAACTGCCTCGTGACGTACCTGATGCCAACGGAGACGAACAACGGAGGAGCCAATCAACCCAGGACCCGCCCAAGGAAACGGAATCACAGCTCTTAGAAGACTCTTCCTTGCCTCCTGCGCCACCAGAAACTCCGTACCCTGTGTTGCCTTTAGTATCGTCTCTCCCTGGGACGACAGCGTCTCCAATCAGAGTACCATTTGGCGGCGGCAGAGGCGAGTTGATCGATTTACCTGGTCTGGCGCGTGGGGATCTTGAACAATTCGTTACGGATGTTCACAAGGTTGATCTTGTAATGCATGATCGGGTCAAGCCAGAGCAACTCGTGATCAAGCCTGGCCAGTCACTCCTCGTTGGGGGCCTGTTGCGTATCACGCCGACTACGCCTAATTTGATCTTTTTGGCCTACCCGTTTCTACCATTGAGGTGCCATGTTACCTCTACAGAACGGGCAATTGCAATTCATACTCAGCACGAAGATTCCGGTGTATCTACAATTGCGAAACCGGGCATTGGAAGCAGGATGCAATCAGCCGGGAGTTTCTCCTTGGAATGGGACGTCACCAAGCAGCGCGCTGGACCATTGACCAAGGCTGCCGCTGCCGGATTGAGCACGAAAACATTGCCATTCATGGTGTTTTCGGCTGACATCCTGGTCGAAGGATGCGGCTGGGTCGAACTTGTTGCTCAGGTTCGGAAAAGGGACATGGAAACGGGGATGGAGCCTGGTGACCTTTTCGACACCAGACCATATCCAAGGGTTGAGGTTTCTAGCCCTGATGGCGGCCATGTAGGAGTTCGCCAGCCTATGAATATTTGGTCGCTCTGTGGTGAGAAGCCTGTGTCGTCGAGCAAAGGGCTCGTGAGGCCAAGACGTAGCATGAAAGGGGTCAAGAAAAACTTGAAGAAAGCCAGGAGGGCAGTATCGTCATCCTAAATTTACGGGAAAGATACCCTGTGAAACTTTCAAGAGATAAATTTGTGAACAGATGGGATATACCTAGCTGGATATTATGGGCTCACGTATGGGGACAAAAGAATCAATTGATTGACTGATAGCTCTTCCCGGGTCCCTTTAATTAGGTAACACCACGACTACGAAAACCGTACGGCTTAGTAATGACCTTAGTACTATCGAGATAGTGAGTATTTAATTCCCAGGGGTGGTGCGGGTGTGAAAACCACGGCCTTCTGACACAGTCCCGTAACGAGAGCTTTACCAAAGAAAACCTCGGCAACAACCTTTGAGCTGTTGATGTTTTCTACTATTGCGCCATAGAAGCTTTCTTCTGAAAGGGGTTGATCATCAAAATACCAGGTGATGAAGTGCTCTGAATTTGGTTGTTCCAGCGCCACGATAGATGTGTGTGGGAAAGCGGTTATACGCTTTCAAGCCTACAACTAGTATAAGTTACTGTTTAGTGACGGACTACTAGTGATCACCTTTTAGTCTAGTCGTAACGAGCATAGAATAATCCCGCTTCTACGATCCGCAGGCACGCTGGTGGCTGAGGATTGAAAACTACCGATAGTACCTTACTTTACATACAGGTAGTGGGGCTTGGCTCTTGGCTTGAACGGTCAACCTTCACTTTGGTCTTTCCCTCTATTTCCAACAATGCCCTGCTCACCCTTTGATTTCCAGGAAATGCCCAGCGTATCGGTGGTGCACACATATCATCCACCGTTGTCTTTACTACGACTCCTGCACAAGGATTTTCGCGATACGGGCCAATTGCTTTCACCACGTACTGCCCGCGCGTCCCACTCGTATCTACTGCATGTCTCGAGATCAGTCTTACGTTAAACATAGTTCTTCGTGTAGAACAAAAGCTGCCCATTCATATCGACTTGACACCCTCGACTGCGACCAGCAATCAGTCCGCACTGACCTGCTGGTAAAGATCAATGCCTCCTTGGCCGGCTCGGCTACACCTTGGTTCTCCTGCTCCAGCTCCGGGCCCAAAGTCAAGAGCTCCACAGAGTCCGCCGCATCGCGAAGACCATACTGAACAGAATACGTACCATGACCAGCCACTTCACGGCGTGCCCGTAATCGCTTTGACCGGAACCTCGAGTCCCTCCCGTCCAAGCCATGGACGATCGTACAGTCACCCTTTCCCTTCAATCTTTGGGAGTGGAAAGAAAGCGGAGAAGATATCCGAAGTCGATTACAATGACGACGCCTTAGAGACGTTGACTGAACCCCCATTTGTGTCTACTGGGCTTTCTTCCAAGGATCACATGGCAGTGAATGGGACGTCTTTGCAGAACGGGGAAAAAGATCTCGTAACAGGCAAATGCATTACTTGCGATTCCCTAGTCAGATGGCCCAGGCACTTGGATGTCTTCCGTTGTACGGTGTGTCTCATGGTGAATGACTTGAAGCCGGGAGCAGGGTCATCGATGGAGGGTCGTCGGGCGGAAGGCCCAAGTACTGCCACATCCTCCTCATACCCAGACCTGCCCAGAAAAGGTACCACAAACCCTATGATTAAAAATATCCATCTAACTTGCAACAACAGTCCTGTCTCTGTCTCTCGACAGGACTCGAAACCTAATCGACGAATGCATAAGTCTGTATTTACAGTCGCGCTTGGAGCACTGTTTCGACCAACTTTCTCAGCGTGTGCATATTCAAAACAAACGTGATCACAGCACATGTTCCTCGTTACCATTGCTTGCTGGAAAGTTTGGTCTCGCAAATCCCAATGTTGGACAGATCGCCCCTACGATGCCATCCCCCTCTAGAGCCCCGACCCCGCCGCCACCATCCGCATTGCAGGCGCCGTCGTTCAAAGTTACTAGCGCTGCATCTGAACCTACCCAGCAGCACGCAAAAGAACCTCCTCGACTCATGTTCCGGCCGTTGGAAAATTATTTAGTAGCTTGTTTCAGTGGCGTCGAATGCCTGAATACGTCTTTTTTGACCGTCAAAACTCATCAATTGCTTCGAGCTGCCAGCGAAGGTACAGTACTTGAGAAGTGTATGACTCCAAGAGCTGAAGATCGGTTTCCTCATGAGACCCCTTTTCCAGAATTAGATGCGAAAACATTGCTCCTTGGAGACTTCGCGGAAAACGGGACCTGGTGGACGGGAAGAAGCCATCTAGAGCAGCTCCGATCTCATGGCAATGCTCTCAAAATAGCAGAAGGGGTTTTTGAAGAAAAAAGTAATCTGAAGTCCCCATGCGTCAATTGGGCGGAGTTGGATGAGTGGTATCACGCGATCGTGACTGTTGGGAGCTCCTGGAGGCAGAGACTGCAGAAATTTCAAGGAGGGGATTTCTTGAGCGAGAAAGGAAAGGCAATGTTGAGAACTACATTGACGGAAGATTTCGCGCAGATTGAGGAAGATTTTGCCGAAGCTTGTGCGCATGTCCAACGAGCGCTGCTCAAGGTGACTGAGAATCTGCTTCGACGTCCAGGACGGCCCTTAAAAACTCCTGAAGATTGCCGCTTCTTACTCATACTCCTCACAAATCCATTGCTGTACACGCCTGAACTTGGCAAAGCAACACTGTCCACCGTCGCCAAGTCCGAAATATCTGCTAGCCAAAGCCAGAGTACCGCCCCACGGCCGCTGATGGCTTCTTTGCGTCAACCTTCAACGTCCGATCGACGGTCTGCGAGCACCAGAAATGGTAGCACAGGCAAGCACTCAGGTATAATCAAGCGCATTCTAGGTCTCATGTCAAACCTTCCAAGCGAGTGCCACCACTACCTTATCATATGGTTCTCTCGATTCTCTGAAGTGCACTTTCGAAGAATTGTAGATCTCACTGGAAGTTTCGTCACGTATCGCCTTACCAGACAGCACGGCAGGAAGCGATCTAACAGTCACGATGAACATGGCGGGCTAATACCTAGTATTTCAGGCCCAGGTCCAGGAAGCTCTGCTCAGCTCCATGCCGCTCTTGGTATATCAGGGGCGCCTAAGTCACCTGACAGGAACGATGCCGGCATGCCATATGGCGAAGACTGGCAGATAAAAGCCGCTGCAAGGGTTATGTCTTTACTTTTCTCCGCTAACAACCAAGGCTCGTCTCGAAGACGAGACAGTACCAGAATATCTCCATCTGCCGCTTGCAGATCCAGGGCTGGCTCAGCCGCTCGAAATCGAGCCCACCGGCACGGTCAACTTCTCCCAACCAATGCCTTTTACAACGTTCTTTTAGATTATTCCGATCTGGTAGCCGACTTCGAAGCTTGGGAGTCTCGAAGGGGAAGATTCTCTTTCTGCCAGTATCCCATGTTCCTGTCCATTTGGGCCAAGATACGCATCATGGAGCACGACGCTCGTCGGCAAATGGAGATCAAGGCTCGCGAAGCGTTCTTTAATAGCATCATGAGCCGAAAGGCAATAAACCAGTATCTTATACTGAAGGTGCGAAGGGACTGCCTTGTCGAAGATAGTCTTCGTAGCGTCAGCGAGGTCGTTGGCACAGGTCAAGAGGAGATCAAGAAAGGCTTGCGCATCGAGTTCCTTGGCGAAGAAGGGCTAGATTCTGGTGGGCTTCGCAAAGAATGGTTCCTCCTACTGGTTCGCGAGGTGTTCGATCCGGAACATGGCTTATTCGTCTACGACGAAGACTCTCACTATTGCTATTTCAACCCTGGTACGTTTGAGACATCGGATCAGTTCTTTCTTGTGGGAGCGGTTCTTGGCCTCGCCATCTACAATTCTACTATCCTCGATGTTGCGCTTCCCCCATTTGCCTTCCGAAAATTGCTCGCCTCCGCTCCCAATTACACTGGACCTGTGACGTCATCTTTACGTCCGACTTCTGGTTTTACCCTGGAGGACCTGGCGGAGTTTCGGCCAACGCTCGCTAAAGGCCTAAGACAACTACTGGAATTCGACGGCGACGTTGAGGAAACATTCTGCCGAGACTTCGTTGCGGTTGGGGACAGATACGGCCAGCTTCTGGAGGTCCCACTGTGTTCCAATGGCGAAAATAGAGCTGTCACCAACAGCAATCGATACGAGTTTGTAGACCTTTACATCAAGTACCTTCTCGATACGTCTGTCGCCCGTCAATACGAGCCTTTCAAGCGTGGCTTTTTCACAGTTTGCGGAGGGAACGCCCTCTCACTTTTCCGTCCCGAAGAGATTGAGCTTCTTGTACGGGGCTCAGATGAGCCTTTGGACGTGGCAACACTGCGCACGGTCGCCATCTACGACGGTTGGGGCAAAGGCATCAATGCATCCGACGAGCCTGTGGTGGACTGGTTCTGGGACGCCTTCGGAAAGGCTAGTGCCAAAGATCAGAGGAAGCTATTGAGCTTCATCACCTCTAGCGACCGTATTCCGGCCATGGGCGCTACCAGTCTGGTCATTAAGATCACGTGCCTTGGGGATCACAGCAATAGATTTCCCATAGCCAGAACATGTTTCAACATGCTAGGTTTGTACCGATATCGCGATAGAAGTGTTCTGGAGGCCAAGCTCTGGAGAGCGGTCATTGAGAGCGAAGGTTTTGGGATCAAGTGATTCTCTAGATACCTAGGCGTTTGTCGCGCCTCTATTGTTTGCATTTCCTGATAGCCACGGAGATGAGGTGCAATGCACAGGTCTGAATGGAACGGATACCTTGACAGCGGCTTGATTACGGGCGTGGGGTTTCGGAATTGGGGCAAAGGCGTTGTGCCCAATTCGCTTGGACCTCCATTCGGACATTGGCCATCCCCAGTGTAAAAGAAAGATACCCCAACTGCCGTCTTGAGGGCATTGCAAGCATAGTTTTTTCAACGAAATCTAGGAGTACGATAAAGAAAGCTGTCCTATCTCTGGCCCAGTGACAAGCGTAAAATGCCATGATTGCGTCGAGGCATGCGATCGGTCTGGCGTGGGCACTGTGTCAAAGCCTTCGGTGTTCCTGTAAAGCTGTCTGGATCGACCTTCGATGTCAGCCTGACAGGTCACATAACAAGCGTTCCCGTGAAATAGTTTGGAGCATGGCAGGAGAGAACGTGTGATTCTCTCCGTTCAATTTCGGTATGATTTGATACGGCAACTGTTTGATGGGACAGGGCTAGACGTATACATCAAGTAGAAGCTTTTGAAGCATTGTGCAACGAATAGGAGCAATCCTTTTAGCGCTAGATAACGCTCACTGCATGCCATGGCCCCAATAAAAGCAAGTTCAAGCTCAACGGTAACGCCAGTATGACTCGGTATTGTGACGCTTCCATGTCTTCCTCCTGCCCGCCGTAGTCTTGTTGAACTTGTGACCCCTGCCCAGCCCACGAGACTTCTTGCCGGTTGCCGTGAGACCTCGAGATTCACGGTGCTGAGCTTATGTCAGCTAGAATGACTACTGAATGAGAGGACAGAGTGTTACCTTGTGCACAGGCTTGACAATCCAGTTGATGCGGGGATCGCGGCGAATGGCCTTGTGCTGAGGGTCGACGAGGATGATCTCGAAATATTTGTAGGTCGAGTCTTGGTTGATCCAGTAGGAATTCAGCACCCTCAGATTGGCGCATCGGCGCCCCACGCGTTCTTCGGCGGTGGACTTGAGTGAACGCTGGTACTTCAGCTGGTTGATACCCTGGTTGGTGGGTTTGCCTTCAAGGTGTTCTAGATCAGCATCTCTCGAGAGACAAGGGCAAATCCCTTGTACTGACCGTAGGTAGCGCCTTTGGGCGCAGGTCGCTTGCGTCCTCCACGACGCACACGCACGCGGTAGATGACATAACCCTGCTTGGCCTTGTAGCCTAGACGACGCGCCTTATCCGGGCGAGAGGGACGAGAAGCGCGGTGGATGACGTGCAATTGTCGAAGCTATATCCATGCACTCTCAGCAATGTTCAACGAGTGTATAGCAACACACATAATGTGCCACAAGAATTTTCCCGGCCAAATGTAGGTTTTGCATGGCGCTTGCCTCATTGAAGGGCATGAGAGGGCTGTCTTACCTCCCAGCATCGGACGCGCAGCAGGAAACGGAGGACGTCGGATTGCTTCTTCTTTTGAAGCTCTTCGACATCTGCGGTAGGTTTCAGCCAAAGGTTGGGGGTACTGGATTGCTGGGGAGACCTTCTTACATTTGAGGGCACCCATCTGCGCTCACTTTCTGTCAGCCTGGAATGGATCGCAGAACAATCAGGCGATGCCTTCGAAGCAAGTAGTATGACAGACAGGAGTTACTCGGAATAGGAGATTATACCTTGACTTAATTGACGAGAATGTGTCTTGTCGTGATGTTCTGGAATTGGATTCGTCATTCTTTGTGGGCGGCTCGTCGGCAACAATAATATAAGCGAGGCCTGGTAAGGCTGAGCCCAGCTATTTCAACTTGGACTCCGTGGACTCGCAACTTGACGAAGCATTCTGGCTTTACTCATATTGAGATTAATAGACTCGATTTTTTAAGGGCCTTGTGAGACTTAAATCAGCTATGCCTCAAGCTACTGAACAAGTTCCGTTACTGTAGCTCCTAAGAAATGGGCATGCCCTTCTATTACCGCGAACATCACTCGCCATCCTCCGGAAGGTTTTTGACTGTACGTCGCACACCTCGTTGTGCATTCTTTGCTACCACTGCCCACGTATCTTCTCTTCTTCCGTCTAGCGCCTCGACAATTTTCTCCTTAGCTTCACCCACAGCAAATCGATTCCACAGATCGGTGTCCAAGTCTGACATGTTACACTTGAACTGCTCCTTTGAGGATTCTGAGTCTTCATTGAGAATTTGATGTACCTCAGACTTGATCTTCTCTCCCTGTTGGTTGAGAATACGTTGCAGCGTTTGTAAGTCCTTCTCCCATCCAGACTCCATCATCGGGACCCTTTGTCCAGAAGCGACCTGTTGAGACGCTCGTTCGTAGTGTCCTAGCAATCCTCGCGAAGACGCTATGTTAGACTTGGCGCTCTGGTAAATGGCGCATGCTGTGGGCTTCGATGTGGAGGACGGGTCGACCCCCTCCTCATCGATCTCTGTTCGGTCTCGCTGGGCGTCGTGTATGACCTTGATGAGAGTGTCTTTGAGTTCAGAGTCTCGTTTCGTGCTAGAACTCAAATTACTCGGAGTCATCCAACCCGTAGATACATAACGAGCGTACACGCCAAATGCCTTCTGCTCGAGTAGTTTGGCTAGCCTTTTCTTCTCCTCCTCAACAATATTCTTGAGATCTGAGACCGCTGCATGGCTCCTCTTCGCAGGTTCCTTCGCTGCAGCCAAGAATTCTCTGGCTTGGATTTGAGTTGATTCATTGAGCACGGCGTAAGAAAAGGCTTACACGCTCGTTGAGTGTCCTAGTTCTTCTTCAGGGTCAGGCACGTCTCCCATCTGAGCAGGCTGCCGATTCGAATTGCTCGGTTTAGACCTCTTAGCTCTTGTAGAGTTGTAGTATGTTTCACCTACGCAGTTAGGATTCAGCTGACTCGACACTGCTGGAAGTTGAACTCGCAGGACAAACCGTTAGACCTTTTACCAGCTTTGGCCATGACGGATAGTTGTTCATGGGAGTAGATGGCCTTTGATTGATTTCACTGAATGCAAACAGTTGCTGAGGTTGTCTGGGTTGAAGTAGAAAATACCCGCATTTGCTTGGGCTCTCAGCTACGTCAAGTCAAGGAATCTTTCGTTTCGTGATTCAGCCTTGACGGGTTGGTTCTGTGGGGTCTTCAAAGTTGGTCCTTCATGTGTTATGATTTATGCCAAAGTGCTTGGATCAGGCGGGGTTCACATCACACAGAGAAGTGCCCTAATACAATGGCTCTTTGAGTAAGGACAGGCCAACGAGCACACCAAAGGTTAACATTATGAATAGTTTACGTCAAAGTGCACACCACATACTACCATTCAATCTCGTCCTTCACTTATTCTAGATAACAGCTCGATCGTCAACCAGTGCTTCTAGGTAGACACGTGACCTGTGACATATTTGATCTACCTGAGAAGGTATCCGGCTACCATCAAGTCAAGCCAACGTCACTATTATTCCATATATGTCATCAATATGAGAGTAAGAAAGTTGGTCTATGCGCATTTGCATTCATAAAGTCGTTCGCATTCCCGCAAACCATACGTGCCGGAAACACTAGATTCAGACCTGTAAAACCCCCCGAGCTGTACGCAAGGCCATCGCGCAGACAGCAAGAACTGGACGTGGCCATTCGAACTTGGCTGTCGTCGATTCATCTGCTATGCATGAGAGAAGAGTTTATCGCAGCGAGCACAGACCATGGAATGGTGGAATTTCCTCCTAAGATCGGGGACTCTCCCCGGGTTCGTCCTTTCAAAGCCGCTCTTGGACCCCAAAGCAAATTCACGGGAGGTCAGAGGTGTCAAGGATTCAATGATAGTCCTTGAAACGATTGATTCCAATCCCTGCCGAAAACATGTGACGCTTGTATCCCGCCGTTGCCACTCTGCGGTCTGGCGGTAAAAGAGGAAGAGTGGTGAGGATTTGGTGCGTTATAACCGGGAGAATTGAAAGGCGAGTGTATGTTAAGTACCTGATGGAGACCCTGACGGTATTCTATCGGATACTGGTCTAGCGAGCGAACATCAAGGTCATGAGAGGGAAACGGTTGTGCGTAGAGCTGAGGAAAGGCTATGGGGCCAACGGTAGCATTATCGCGACTGGCGCTCCAAGCGTGGTCGAAGGCGCCCAGTGGTGCTTGGTTTGGACCACTTGATGTAGACATTGGATATTGTCTCTGTGGATGGCGGTTGGAATACTGGTCTGTATCAGCGCTGAAAACGCTGGACCCAATGCCTCCAGGCAATTGCAGTCCTCCTGCTGGTGTCTGGAATGACGCGGGATTGATTGCAGACATCCAAATACGGGTTTTGTAAATCTTGAATAAATCTGTGACCAAGGAATTGAAATTGATGTACTCATCGGCGAAGTAGTAAAAGGTAAGTTTCTTCCAGTCCCTAAAAGGCATTAGCCCCAGCCCATGGCATATCTCGCTCACTACCCACATTTGGAATTCGGCTTCTAAGATCTCCATATTGAGACGGTGTTCGACCACTTTCTGCTGGCAAACGCGTTTTGCTTTGGCCTCGTTGCCTTCTTTGTCTCTCAGAGTCTGGATCTCGTGAGGTTGTGCCAGTCGTTTGATCATCTTCGGCTTCAATTCGCTGTTTGGAAGGTCCTGTGGGCCCACTTGCCCCGGCGATCCGCTCATCCCTTCGATCGCACTATTTGACGTGTTTGGTTGACCGTTTGGGTTGGGCCCTGCCACTGTCCCGTCTTGACCATGACGAGAAAATACCATGAGCCAATTGTAGTGTTCTTGCATGTATCGGTCCTTCAATTCTTTCGCCTCGGCGAACGGCACATTGTTACTGGCTACAGTCCCAAGGTCTGCACCTCTGTCCGCCTCCACGATCACCAAATCACCTTTCTTTACCTGAAGACCGGTGCCTTCTTGCACGTAAAACACGTCAGCTCGTTGGGCCTTGAACGTTACAATGTAGAGGAGTTGACTGGGGCGCGCTTGTAGATGACCGAGGTGCTGCGAGCGTCCGTACTGGCTCTGCATGTACTCCTGGTGGTGATTTACCGCAGAGCCGTGGCCCTCTCCGCTCCGCACCGAGGGGTCCCTTCGGGAAAAGTAGGCAACTGCGAAGTTACGGTCGCGTAAATGTTCCAGTCCTAAATATCGTTCTTGCATAATTTGAGGCGAATGAAAATGGGTACACTCACTACCATCGCCTTGGGACGGGCGAGCCAATGCATCACTATACCCTCCGGGACTCCCATGTCTACCATTAGATCGGAGACCGATGTCACCTGCGCTATGCCCGTTCTGCGAGTCACCTGCTGAACCGATCGAGTTCTGTCGGGTCGGTACGTCGGCGAAGGAATGACGACGGCTCTGAGGTGGCTCTCCCATTCCACCAAAGCCTAGTGAGCTTTGCCAGTGTCCTTTCTTGACACTCTCCAGTGTCCTGTTCTCAGGAATGCCTGCCACTGTATAATGCGGACTCGATTTAGTAGCGTACTCACTAGATCTCCTCCCGTTCACACTTTCGTATTTGTACAGCTTGGGAGTTTCAGAGTCCTCAAAATCGTACAAAGCATACTCTGTCTCTTCGGCCAGTGGGTCACGTGAGTGTTGACTGTACACTTGAGCAGAACTACGCAGTGCTTTGCTTGTGATACTAGTGGCTGCTCGATTGCGTAATTTTGCGCTTTCTGATCGTTCGGCGGCTGCCTGCCGGAGCATGGCGTTCTCCGTAGCAAGCTGCTGAATCTTGGTTTCCTGTGCTGAAAGCTGAACGTCCGTTTCCGAGCCGTTAGAGCTTTCCTCGTCGTCCTCGACCTCCCGAAGCTGTTCCAAGAGAGGTGGATCGTGTGACAGATCTCCTAACATGCTTGGACGCGAGGGTCTGTGCTGAAGCCCTGCATACGGTGCTCCGTTCCTCGAGCGGCCGTAAGCATTGTAGCCACCATAATTGTTGGAAGGCAAGTTCGAAGATTCTGGATCCAGTTGACCAACCGAATACGATTGGGACCGATATGTCTTGAGCGTCGGTTGAAGCGGGATTGCAAAAGGGATCGCAGAATCTGCCATGTTTTCTTGACTTAGCGGAGGACTGTGCAAAGGCTCCTCGGTGTAAAGGCTCGTAGATCCAGGAGATACCATGCTGGTGGGTGACGGTAATACTTCGGTCAAACGTTGAGGCGGGCCCTTTTGCGGGTCATTGTTCCAGATAGTGTTTCCCCATGGAAACGAAGTGCTGGTGGCATGGCCGCGGCCTATCGTTGACCCAGTACTTGATGCAACATTTCCTCCCCATGGTGTCTGATCATTAGGAGATGCGGTCGTGTTGGGGCTAGCTGGTGCAAACGGTCCGTTGCCGCCCAAAGACCCCTTACGATTTGGCACTTGTTGCATGTCTGTGAGCCACGATAGTCGGCGGACTGGTTTTGGTCCAGGATTGCTGGTCACGGGATGCAAGCGCAGATGATGATCTTGTTCGTCATCAGAAGATGCGAGTGCCTCGGAGTCGGGTGTAGAGCCACGGAAACCAGCTTTGGACCTATCGAGGAAGATTGACGCGCCACCCCCTGGAAAGCCACCGAAAGAAGTGCGCTTTGCTTGGCCTGCCTGGGCCTGCGAACTCGTAGTGGATGTCATCTTGACAACCTAGACGATATGATCTTGGGTGAATAGCTTGTCCACGGGCTTGAGACCATTCCTCGTAACCGTTCTATGAGACCTTGCTCACTCAGGATATTTAGATAGATCTTTGAACTTCGAGACCGCTACGAACGTCAAAAGTCAGTCACACGATGTAAGGTGATAGGCCATCGAAGCTTGCACGCCGGGAGTCCGTAAAAAATGTGAGTCAGAGAGTCTCTCTTTGTGGAAGAGAGGTGATTATTTAATGAAACTTGCGTAGATCAGAAAGTGCTCACATCAACAAAATGCCTGGTGAATAAAGTGCACCCTGTCCCTCGCCGACGACAGAACGTGACAGACTCAAGCCTGATTTTGATGGTCGGAGTATTGTCCAACGAGTTTTACATCAATAAACACTGCCTGGTGAAATGCAGGCTAAAAGTCCGTCAGCAGCTTCATATATCACCACTCAGCCGCAATGGTATCCCTTTGACTTACATTGCACAGATCTTGTGAGGTAATCGCAGGTCTCGGTAGAATTTCGTTATTTATGAATTCGTGATGATATAGCGATCTAAACGAAGTAACGTCTCCTTCGAAGTCTATGCTACCACATCAGTATTGACTTATGACGAGCTGTTGACGCTATTCAAGGGCTTTGCAGCTGCAAGGAAATGCCATCTTCCTTACGTCCCATTAACCCGTCTGAGAAATACGAAGCATTTAGAGATCAACAGAAGCAATGCTCTCAGTCTGTCGTAGAAATCGATCGAGTCATCCCAAGCATGGAGGGAGCAGCAAGATGGCATGACAGCGCAACAACGTGCGGGTGAACTGCAATGACAGCAGGGAAGTAGCAACGACCCACCTAGCAGTTCTATTCACAGTCTTATTCAGAGCAATTCTTCCTCTAATTTTTGCGAAAATTGTTGAGAATGGACGCCGGCGGATCAATAGTCCTATCAGTAGTAGTTGGGTATCTTGCAGAAGTCAGCAAGCTGCTTAAGAAGAAGCGTTGCCAGTGATCGTTCTGCAAATTTTTGAGAGACACGCAGGATTGGAAACGCGTACCAAAAAAAGGATCAACAAGAATAGTATAACTGAATCTATGTATGCACAGGCGTAATAGAAATTGGTCACAGATAGTGTCTCGGAGATATACGATGTTCAATTGTGGTGCTTTTAGGCTCCGCCAAGAGTCTTAAACAGGACCCATAAAGGATTCAAGTATGTACCCGATGATTGTGTTCTTCTCTTGCTCGTCAATTCTTCCCGGCCGAATACTGTTGTAGGACGCGACGGCCCATCGAAGGTACCAAATTGGGGAGACTGTGGATAAGTCTTCAGGTCGTTGAGGTGGCGATATCGACCATCAAGACGACTGGCCTCATGACAATCGGGAGTCGAAAGCCTAGACGGCTAGACAGGGAGGAAGAAGAACAGCTGTCGAAGTCTTCTGGTTCTCTAACGGCGCTGCTCTTGCGCGGGTGTTTCACTCAGGATGATTGCGGGGTTCCAAGCAGGTGATACGTTTCCAATTCGATGTCCCTCTGGGTCCTTGTCGACCAGGCTGCGTTCACAGTGGGAGTATTCGTAGATGATAGGGTTCTCAGGAATGGAAGTAAACGTCAATAAGGGTGGGAGCGAGCAGAGGAGGAGAGGAGGCCAGAGGCCAGGATGTTCCCCAGGGATCTTGAGGCGCTAAAAGTGAAGGACCCCAGTCGTCCCCGCGGGCGCGGGGTCTCTTTGAGTCTAAAAGAGGCGAGAGGCGTTCTTTTCAAATGCGGAGAGAGACTGGAGTCAAGTCTAGAGATGCTGCAATGCATGAGGATCGCACGAGGAGGGGTAAAAGCTCTGTCAGTCCTAAAGTAGCCAATGTCGATCATGCCATCTGATACGCTGGTCTTGGGTACATGCAGCCTACATGCCTGTGCTGAAGGGATTCGAGTAGTTATAGAGAATTATTCTACAGGTAACGCTCTCAACAAGCCAGTCCGGGCGGGATGGCGATGCGATACGGTGGGAAACTCCATCGCATGTAGCGGGATAATAATATCGAGCAAGTCCCAGGTCAATTCGCCTATTGCTATGCTCGAGCCTCGAGGTTGTGAAGGGTCCAGCTCACAAGCCACAGCTGGATAGCCTTCACAAGGACCAACCGGGATACCCCACACTTTCACTTTGAACATGTTAGGTGTACCCGTGTACCCGAGCAGCAAGTAGCCGCATGCACTAATGCTTCATGTGAATACTATTATTTTCAGAACATCACGAGACAGCTGTGTTTGTCGATCTCGCAGGTCTGTCGTAAAGTCAAAAGAAGAATAGAGGCCCTGCAACAATGGCCGTCACGCTATATCGCAATCCCCAAAAGTATTAAGAACATCTTTTAAAGTGAACAACAGACTACCTCAGCAACTTGGTTTCTACTCGAAGCAAGACATGTATCGGAAATGCTCGGCGAGCTTTTGCAGATAAAGTGGCTATCTGATCAGGGGCCCAATTCGTCTGGATTCTTTGTCCGGCATGTTTGCCTTACTCGGTCCTCAGAAAAGCTTCCAGACCACTCACGGGTGACCTTGATAGAAACCAGATGTGCGAGGTAAGGGTTCTTGAGAGGCCATCATAAGATCGTCCTTAGCATTCAACCTCTCGGTGCATCCCAAACGCCGTGCAGAGTCACTTGCAGTATCGTCAAAATTCCACATTCGTTTATTAACGCTTCAGGCTTCTGCAGTATCCAAGCTCCCTTTCCCTACTGTTGAAGCAATGGCATCTGGTCCCTTCTGTTCCTTCAACTTTGCCTCGAATTTGGCAAATTCTTGCATAGCAATCTCCTCCTCTTGATCAAGCACTTGTGTAACAGCTTTGACTTCTTCAATCTGTAGCGGATGATTGTCAGCACAGACATAAAGCTTATGGCCAAAGCAATGCATCACTAACGTAATGCATAAGCATACTCTCGATGCCATTTTTCAAGGTTACAGTGCTTGAATCACACGTTCTGCAAGCACCGCGGAGCTTCAGTAGAACATGCCCATTTTCAAAGCCTCGAAACTCAATATCCCCCCCGTCTTCTTGGATCGCTGGTCGAATCCGGGTCTCGAGAAGTTCCTTGATCATGCCTACCACTTCGCTATCGTTCTCGTCGTATCCAAGCGTATCTTGTTCCCCTCCTTCTTGCCCCGCTTCAGCGGACTTGTTCTCGATCGTATTGACAATCTGCTCGCCAGAAGTGACTGCTTCCGTGATCAAACTGAAAACCTCTGGTTTGACGTGCGCCCAGATAGCATCAGAGGCCTTCGTGACAGTAATGAAATCTGGACCATAGAATATTGAAGTAATTCCATCGACGTTTAGCAATCGCGCTGCCAAAGGCGAAGGGTGTGGAGGCGCCAATGTAGATCTGGGCGACAAATACTCGAGAAACGGCGATGCTAAACCCTCAGGTAAAATAGTGTGGTTGGGAAGGAATTTGAGTGCCTTCGATGCCTCAGTAGCTGATACTGGTCGTGTGGGGTCGTTTGCTCACATCAGCGTTTGGCGTATTCTCTGTTTGGATGAATATCGTTCGAATTGTGCCAGCGAGGGCATGTGGTTGGAACTTGGACCTCGAATTCAACGAGTCAAGCCGCGGTCTAAGTCGTATACTCGAAGCGGTCAGGGTGTTTGATGTGGTGTATTGATGCAGTGCTTTAGAACACCTTGGGACTGCTCGTGATGCTGTTGCTGAGGGTCGCAAGACGCCTAAGGATTGCAAAGAGGCTCGAGGGAAAATGGTCGACATCTTTTAGAAAATCAAGTACACTTGTTGTTTTTTGAGGAGTGAACGTTGAAGCGAATCATGATAGTCTCAGAAAAGGCCCCACGCAGTGGGGCTGAGTAGGAAACCCTGCCAAGCCTCGTTTTTTTGGTGGTTTGGCTGATATGAGATATTTACCCCTGGGTATATATCAGCATTAGTAAGTTCCGGGGTAGCTTTGCCCCGGAGCGAGCTACCCCGAAGCTACCCCGAAACTACCTCGAAACTGTTTTGAAAACTTAATAATCTATAACTTCGATATATTATTACTCGATAACCGAACCATCACTTTTTCTAAAAATTTATAAATATATTCTTAATATATATAATAATAATATATCAAATTTTCTAAATTTAAAGTTCGAAGTCTCTAAAGTTAATAAGCTTTTTAATTTTTTTTCTAAAAATTTTAAAATAATATAATCATTAAATAAATAAAAAATAAATATTAATAAAACATCATATATATTTACTTGTATTTATAAATTATTAAATAATGATTTTAAATTATAAATTAGTTAATAAATTAGTTAAAATAATAGCTTAGATAAATAAATTTTAAGTAAAAATATAACAAATATTAATGTGTAAAATCTGGCCCGGAGAATTCTATAATAATATTCTTAAATAGACTTATAAATATAACGAATATTTTGATATTATTTTTGAGGTTTTGCCGGTGCACGTTTAAAAATAAGAGGGGGGTTAAAAGTATAATTTTTAAAACTCTAATTAAAATCTTCTAAAAATAATTAATTAAGATATTTTATTGAAAATCGAAAAAAAAAATCTAATTCTACGCTATTTAAATAGTTATTTTATAGGAAATTATTTTTTTATTAGAGTGCGTAATAAAAAGTTATATATAAAAGTAACTACTTATTTTCTATTTCGGTCAATTTTGGTGAGGATCCCATATAAAATAACGGTCAATGTAGCGATTCCAGAGTTTCCTACTCAGACTCTAGGGGAAGGGTATGACGAAATTTCGGCCCGGAAAAAAGGTTTTTCCGACCCACCACCAACCCTTCCGAATAGAGTCTGAGTACTGAGACTACGATCATGATAGAAGCCCGAACACCGTCGTCATTATTACTAAATTTGCCGAAAATAACCAAAGTCCTCTATCTCTCGGGTGTTTCTATACCTCAGCCAACGCTAAAAAAATTATCATTAGCATAGTTTTAGAGTGGCTGCGCTATACTCGTATGTATTCGAAAGTCTTTAAAATCTAATAATAGACGATTTAAATTTTACTTTAGTAATTTATTCTTTTATAATAATGACGAGTAAAGGCCTATGAATTAAATTCATAATCATTTTTTTAGATTAGAACTGTCGAGTAAATTTAATAAGCGATCTTTAATAAGCGATATTTGAACTCCTTGCCTTTAAATATTTATTAGACTAAATTTAGAAATTCTTTTTTTATCTAAAAGCCCACATTACGTTCTATAATTTAAAAGAAAAATCTTAAAATTTTAGTAGAAAACAAAAAAGTTATTCTAAAATTAAATAATGTGTATCTGTTTTTTAATCAGGGCTGTCGAGCGAACTTTGATGAGCGAACTTTTGATATACGATATTTAAATTCCTTACTTTTAAATATCTATAAGACTAAATTTAGAAATTCTTTTTTTATCTGAAAGCCCACATTATATTCTATAATTTAAAAGAAAAATCTCAAGATTTTAATAGAAAATAAAAAAGTTATTCTAAAATTAAATAATGTGCACCTGTTTTTTTATTAGGGCTGTCGAGCGAAGTTTGATAAGCGAACTTTGATAAGCGATATTTAAATTCCTTGCGCTTTAATAATTATAAGACTAAATTTAGAAATTCTTTTTCTATCTAAAAGCTCATATTTCGTTCTATAATTTAGAAAAAAAATCTTAAAAATTTAATAGAAAATAAAAAAGTTATTCTATATGTTAATAATATACACCTTTTTTTTTAATAGTTGCGGACGCTAATTTATTTACCCGCGGTGAGTCAGCCGATCTAATTAAAGAGCGTAGCGAATCCGAATTTATAATTGGCTGTACATACAAATTCAAGGTTTTTAAGCTTAGCTCTATCTTATTCTTTTATATATACTAATATACTAATATTAAAAAAATTGAAAAATTGAAAAATTGAATATAAAATAAGATATCTAGAGTTTTAAGAGTTTTATAAATTAGATTTATATTAAGAACGTTATATATTAATATAATAAATTTTATTTAAATCTTATAAATTCTATATCGCGTAATAAGACGTAGATAAACTCGAGATAAGTTTTCGAAAGAGTACTCTCTAAAATTTACTCTCGAATTTATTAAATTTAAGATTATATATTATTAGATAGCGAATATTATTAAATATATATAAGTATTTATATAATCGTTATATTAAAATAAGATATAACGTTATTAAAATATCGCTATTATCGTTAATAATCTCGCTATTAATATATATAATAGAATAAGATAGAATTAAATTAAAAAGTCTTAAATTTATATATATAATTTATTATAAATTTAAGAGTATTACGCTTTTTAATTAAACTATCTAAATTAACTTATTAATTCTCTTAAGTCTCTTTTATTAAAAAAATAAATATATATTATTTATAAATAAAATAACTTTTTTATTTTCTATTTAAATATTAAGATTTTTTTTTAATTATAGAGCGTAGTTTACGCTTCTTATTATTGAAAAAATTATAAAATTTAATCTTATAAATATTTAAAGAAAAGAAATTTAAATATTATCTATTAAAAGTTTACTTATAGAGGTCTATATCGAAAGTCCTGCACCCGCACTAGTGTAGCTTTAACCCTACTTTCGAAAAGCGGCCCTATAGAGAGGAAGTCTAGAAATATCTTCTCATAGCGTATGAATAGGATTTTAGATATTTCTCTTAGCTTAATAAAGGTATTAAGCCTTAAAATCTGACTAGAGCTAGATGCGATTTCGAAGAACTCTAGACGTATTATTCAAGTAATCCTTTAGGTAAGGCGTTATTCGAAGTCTAAGCGCAAGAGTCTTAGCGGGTATAGAACTTTCGATATAGATCTCTATATTAAGTTTACTCGATAGTCGATAATTCTAATTAAAAAATAAGTATATATTATTTAATTTTAGAATAATATTTATATTTTCTATTAAATTTTAAAAAATTTATTTTAAACTATAGAACGTAATTTACGCTTTTAAATAAAATAAAGAATTATTAAATTTAATCTTATAAATATTTAAAGATAAGAAATTTAAATATCGTCTATTAAAAGTTCGCTTATTAAATTTACTCGATAGTCGATAGTCTTAATTAAAAAATGAATGTATATTATTTAATTTTAGAATAACTTTTTAATTTTCTATTAAAGTTTTAGAATTATCTTTTTAAAATATAGAACGTAATTTATACTTTTAAATAAAAAAAGAATTATTAAATTTAGTCTTATGTCACGGTTTCAACGATCTTATAACCTTACTTATATTATAGCCTAATTAGGCTTAGCGTGTTAAGGCCTTTCAGCCTTTCTATCTTACTATAAAGCTTATATTTATAATAATTCTATATAGATAGTATTCTCTTTATACTATAATATAGAGTTATTATATATATTATTAAGTTTCTAATATAATACTATCTATCTTTCTTCTAAAGCGATAGCGATTTATTTATTAGTTATACTAAATATATAGCTAAGAAGAAAGTATATTACTAAGAAGTTAGTAGCTATAGCTGAAAAAGCTTACTACTTAAAAGATCATTTAAAAGAAAGTTTTTTATTTATATAAAGGCTAATCTAACTAAATTAAATAAGAATTTAAAGGAAATAGATATCTTTAATATATTAAAAGAAATAGACTTTAGATTAAATCTTCTTTATACGTTTACTAGTTTAATACTAGCTATATATATCTCTTAATCTTAAATCTAGATAATATTTAAAGTTAAATCGTTATAAGTAAGTTATAGATATATTATCGTTTAGAAGAACTTAAAAACTTTAATAAAAAGGTTCTAAATATTAATAGAGTTAGATCGTTCGTATAATATAAAGAAAAGCGTTCTATCTCTAGAAGATATACTATTAAATCTAATTTAGATTATATTAAAGTATAATTTATAGATATTATCAAAGAAGAGTTAATTATAATCTTTATATTTATTATTAATTTATAAGACTTTATAGAAAGCGCTATTAATATTTTTAATATTTAATATAATAGATTAAAGACTTTAATAGAGAGCTTTAGAATTGCTAGCCGTAATATTAAGATACTTTAATAATAAAATAAAGAATTTAACTAGAATATCGCTTATATTAAGATAAAGATATTAATAATTATTATCTAGCTAAGTAATAGTAATAATTAATTATTTTATAAGCGAGAAATTAATAATAGATTTCGAGATTTACGTGATAGGTATCGTATTAATATTATAAAACTTATTAAAGAAAATAAGAAATTTAAGTAAGACTTAAAGTGTAAAGAGTAATAGCTAAAGAAGTAATAATCTTATATATTAGCTAATTTAAAAAACTTCGATAAAAAAGATATAGAGGTTATATCTTATTAGCCGAGTATTCTTATTAATAGTATTTATCGAAATTTATATTATATCTCTATTACGAATCGCGTAGAGAGTATAGAATTAAATAAATAATATTTCGATATCTTAGATTTTTATAGTATTAATAATCGAAATAAGTAGAATAGCTGGCGTTAATATCTTAAAGCGAAGTTCAGATAAAGCGCTATAATCTTTTCTACTAAATTTAAGAAAATCGATTATATACGAGATTATTATAAATTTACTATATATAATATTATTAAAATAAGAGTAAACGAAGATATCTTAGACTTATATTAAATTATCTAAGAAATAATTAACGAATTAGATAATATATTCGAAATGTATAATAAAATTACTAAATCGAATATTAAGATATTCGATTTTAAATTTAATATAAAAGTAATAAATAAATAAAAATCGTTTAAGAACTTCTACGCACGATTCTCTATAGCTATCACTCTCTTAAGATTTATTAATATTTATAAGATATTTAATCTAAAACGATTAATCTTTATACGCCTAAGATATCGAATTTTAAGATAGTCTTTTAACACTTTCTAAGAATTAGTTATTTTTCTATAAATATTAGATATAAATTTTTAAATTATTAATAATATATTAAGTCTAAAGAGTAAGAAAGAAATTAATAAAATTAGTAAAAACTCTATCCTCTTAAATAATTAGCGTAATACTTTCTTTACTAAAAGAAATAATAATATTATTACTAAAAATTTCTATATATAAAAATATAAGTATCTTAAATTATTAGTAAATAGAATTTAAAAAGAAGATAGATATTTTAAGTATCTAAAGATTAGATATCGTTTTAGCGATAATAATATCTTATATAAAAATATAGATCTATTAATAAAAGAATAAGTTAATATAATTCTAAAAGTTATCAACGTTAAGAAGAATATCCCCGCTGAATTATTATAAGAATTAAAAAATTAAATATTCTTAATTAAGTCATCGTTAGAGACTTAAAAGCCTTATATATAAGAATTAAAGAGTTAGAAATAGAAAGAATACTCGCTTTTATCTCTCTATCCGCATATACTATCGCTATTAAAGTCTCTTTATAGAATAAACGCTAATTAGACTTTTATAGAAAGATTATTATATTAATAGAATAGATTAAGACTAATTATCTCTCGAATACCGAAGCTTTAATATTAAATTTTATAAATATATTTTTTATTAAAATAAATAAGCTACTTAAAATAGTATTAATATAATTTTATAAATTACGACTAGTCGATAATAAATCTATTTTTATCTTTAATATTATATATATAACTTTAGTGAAACTTATTTTAAAAGATTATATAGAAAAACTTTAATACTTAATTATCTTATTAAGACGATTTAATATTATTTTAGAAATACTATAACTAGAATAGTATAATTTTTATATATTCTTTAAATCTAGAACTATTATATTTAATTTAGATTATTATATATTTAACTATTTATTATATAGTAAATCTATTACTATCTAGAGTAATAATAAATTTTTAAAAAAGAATTTAAATTATATAGTAAAGATTATATTTAAAGAAAAGAATATAGTAGAGATCTTCGTCTATATCTTTATTAAGATAATTAAAAAATTAGAGAATTAAGTTATTATTATATAGCTTAAAGACTTTAAATAACTTTCTAACTCTATTAATAAGAAAGCGAAGTTTATTATTAACGTCATCGCTATTACGATAGAAGATTATAAGAAATTCTTTTATAAGTTAAGAAAGAAACCTCTAACTATGAAATAGCTATAAGAATAAGTTTTTATAATATATTACGAATAGCTAGATATTTAAAATCTCATTAAAACTAATAAACTTCTTCTTTATCGCTTTATTAATTACGAAATATATCTTAAAGAAGAAGTTATTTTACTATCGAAAAGGGCTTATAAGCTCTCTAAAGACTAGATATTAGTTATAAAGAAATATATTAATAAGATATTAGAAAAAGACTATATTAGATTAAATACTTTTCTCTATATAGTATTTATTCTAATTATAAAGAAATTCGATAGGGAACTTAGACTATATGTGAATTATAGAGTTTTTAACGCACTTATTATCTCTAATCGAAATACTTCTCTATTAATTAAAGAGATTCTCGCTAAATTATATATAATGAGAATATATAATAAATTCGATATTATAGCTACTTTTAACGAAATTAGAGTGAAAAAGAATTATAAGAAAAAAATCGTATTTCTTACTCGATATAATCTATTCGAATATATAGTAATATCTTTTAAGTTATATAATACTCTTATTACTTTTTAAATATTTATTAATAATACCTTACGCGAATATCTAAATATATGTTATATTACTTATCTAAATAATATTCTTATTTATAGTAATATTAAAAATAAGTATATTTAGTATATAAAAAAGATATTAAAGAAATTTCGATAAGTTAACCTCTATCTTAATATTAATAAATATAACTTCTATATTATTAGAATTAAATATTTAAAACTAATTATTATAATAAAAGAAGTGAAAATAGATATAAAGAAAATTAAGGTTATTACTTAATAAAAGAAACTCAAATATATTAAAGATATATAAGTATTTCTGAAATTCGCTAATTTCTATTAAAAGTTTATTGCGAAGTACTCTAAAATTATTATATTTCTAATAAATCTTATTTATACTTAACAGAAGAAAGACTTTATCTATTTATAAATTTAAGAATACTCTAAATAACTCGCTTTTAAAATACTTAAGAAAGCTTTTACTATTATTTTTATATTTACTTATTTCGATTTAGATAAAAAGACTTAGCTAGAAATAAATATATCTAATTTTATAATTATTATTATTCTATTATAAGAAGATAAAGATAAAGTACTTAGATTTATAATATTTCTCTTTAAAAAGATATCTTCTATAGAGTATAACTACGATATTTATAATAAGAAACTTATAGCTATAGTATAGACCTTTAAGAAATAATATTCTAAGCTAGCTAATACCCCTATCGAGAATCCTATTAAAGTTATTTTAAATTATAAGAACTTATAATATTTTATATTCTTTAAATAACTTAACTTCTACTAAGTAAGATAGACGAAATTTCTTTTTAAATTTAACTTTTATATTATCTATCGTCTAAAAAAATAAAGTATTAAATCTAATAATCTTATTCGATAAGTAAGAGATCTATCTAAAAACGAGGATAACGATTATATCTATTATTAATATTATATAATTTTTAAAGATAATAATTTTAATAAAGATATTAAGAATATTATATATCTTATTATTATACTTCTAAACGATATAAAAGAAAGTATTATTTCTCTAATTATAATACTATATAAACTTAATAAATAGAATAATATTAATAATAAGAAGTCTAATAAAGAATTATTATTAAGAGTTTTAATAAAGACTTTTTAAGAGAAGTTTATAAAAGAATTAAGAGAAGTCTCTACTACTAATACTTCTAAATTATTATATTAAATAAAAAATACTTATAATTACGATAATATCGCTTAAAAAATTATTTAATTAAAGATATCTAGATAGAGAAAGCTACTATTTAAAATAATTAAAAATAATTTTAAACTAAAATTAGATGATTATTATCTTTATAATAGATTATTATATATTAATAATAGATTATATATATTAGATGTTCTCGAATTATAAATTAAAATTATTAGAGATATTTATAACTCTCTACTCGAAGACTATACTAATAGATTATTAATCTATAATAAATTAAGTAAATACTACTATTAATTAAGAATAACAGATTTTATTACTCGCTATATTAAGAGTTATTATATTTATAAGAGATTTAAAACTTATAAAGAGAATAAATAAGATCTTTTTAAATCTCTACTCATTTTCGAATAATATTAATAAGATATTTTTATTAACTTTATTATATTATTATCTATCTATCTCAAATATAAGCGCTTTTATTAATATATTATAATAATTATAAATAGACTTAATAAGAAGAAGAAATTCGTTTTTTTAAACTTCTTAGAAGTAAAGATAGTAGTTTAAATCTTTAGTAAATTTATATAGCGAGAGAAAGAATATCTATTTATTATTATTTCGAATCGAGATACTTAGTTTATAGTATATCTCTAGAGAAAACTATACGAAAGAATTAAAATTAAATTTAAAATTTTTATTATATTTTATCTCGAAATTAATAAATAGATAGAGAACACTAACGCTATCTTAAAGTAATATCTTAAAGTTTATATTAATTATAATTAAAATAACTAAGTAGATCTATTACTAATAATAGAGTTCGAAATTAATTTCGATAAGAATATCTTATCGAGCGTATTATTATTATTTTTTATTAAAAAATATATTCCCCGCTTAGAAATAGAATCCTCTATCTCTTAAGATTAATTTATTAATTAAAAAGCGAAGAGAGATATTAAGTTAGCTAATAAGTTTATTAAGAAGATAGATATTATAAAAAATTATCTAAAAAGTTAGTTTAAATAGTTATAAGCTTTATAGAAGAAGTAAGCTAATTATTATTAACTCTTAATATTAGAATTTAAAGTCGAAAATATAATTATACTTAATAGAAGAAATATTAAAATTATACGCTCTAGCAAATTACTAAATTATAAGAATTTTAAATTATTTAAAATTATTAAAGCTTTAAATAATTTCGCTTACGAGTTAAAACTTCCTACTTTTATAAATAGTATTTACTCTATCTTTTATTTATAACTACTATATCTCGATAATAGCAATCTACTATTAAAATAAATTAAATCTTTATTACTTTTTATCGATATTAACGAAGAAGATAAAATTTACGATATTAAAGAAATAGTTTAATTTAAATTAAATAAATAAAAAAATAATCTCTTAACTAATAAGAGGGAATATTTAATATATAAAATTATATATAGAAGCCTTAAAATCGAGGAAAATTTATCTTAATAATTATTTACGAATATAGTAGAATATTCAAATCTAATAATAGACTTCTATTATTATTACCTCGAGATTATTAACCTTTATTTATTATTTAAAAGACCTTCGAAATAGTTTCCTCTATTAGCGCTACTAATTTATAATAGCTATATTAATTTATAAAAAGATCTCAAACTTGTTATAAAATACTAAATTAATATATCTAAAAATATTACTTTATATATATCTAGATATACTTTTTATAAGATCGATATCTACTATATAGTAATCGTTACCGAAGCTTCGAATTAAAGAGAGAGATAATATTATAATTTTAATGACTTTATAATCTTATTTATATTATAATCTAATTAGACTTAGCGTACTAAGGCCTTTCGGCTTTTCTATTTTACTATAAAGTTTATACTTATAATAATCTTATATAGATAGTATTCTCTTCATACTACAATATAGAGTTATCACACATATCATTAAGTCTCTAACATCTTATAAATATCTAAAAATAAAGAATTTAGATATCGTCTATTTAATTTTACTTTATAGTCGATAGCTCTAATTAAAAAATAGATATATATCATTTAAATTTAGAATAACTTTTTTATTTTCTATGAAATTATATATATATTTTTTATATTATAGAATATAATATTAGCTTTTAAATAGAAAAAGAATTATAAAGTTTAATCTTATAAATATATTAAAATAAAGAATCTAAATATCGCTTATTAAAAACTTATATATTTTAATAAGAATATTCTTTAATATAAAGTTACATAGTCGAGTAATAATAATTTTAATAAAATTCGAAACTATTTCGCTTCGTTCTCGATTCGAATTCATAAATCTCTCCCGCTAAAAAATTATAAAATCGTAAAAATCGTAAAATCGTAGAAATTATAAAAATAAAATAAAAATAATTAATATAAAAAATTATAATAGATATTAATATTAACTTTTTATAATTAAATTTGAATTAACTTAAAGTTAATTAACTCTTTAGAAAACTTATTATTAATATAACTTCTATTTTTTCTATTAAATTTTTACTATTATTTTAAGTAATTATAGAACTTATTTAACGCTTTCTAATAATTTAAAATTTATAAAGTTCGATTTTATAATTCTAAGTAAATCTTAAATTAAAATATTTTTACTCTTCGAGAGTCGAATTTAATCTCGAAATCGAATTTAAAAATTAATTACTTTTTATAAATTAAATTTATAAACTTAAACTTATATACTAATATATTAATTAGTAGATTTTCTTTAATTAAAGAATTAATTAATTTATCTATACTTTAACTTTTATAATATACTTTTATATTAAAAAGAAATAGATAAGATATTTCTCTTATTTACTATTAAAGTCTCTTATTAATTAAAAGAATTAGTATATATAAAAGAATAAGATAGAGCTAAGCTTGAAAATCTTAAATTTATATATATAATTAATTATAAATTTAGAGTTACTACGCTCTTTAATTAGATCGACTAAATTATTATAAATAAATAAATTAATATTCGTAATTATTAAAAACTCTTACTCTACTTTTAATTATTTAATAACTTTACTATTTTCTATTAATTAAGATTTTTTTTTAAATTATAGATCGTAATTTACGCTTTCTAGAAATAAAAAAATTATAAAATTTGATCTTATAGTTCTTTAAGGGTAAGGAATTTAAATATCGCTTATTAAAGATCGCTTACTAAATTTACTCAACAGCCCTAATTAAAAAAAATGATTATGAATTTAATTTATAGGCCTTTACTCGTATAACTATATTAATTTAATAATTCTTCGATATAGTATACTAGCGATAATTGAAATTTAAAAGTACTTTATTTCTTTAACTTAAAAATACGTAATAATTAATATTTAATCTCTATAATAATTATTTAACGATTATAAATTAATTTTTTAATATAATATATAATACGCTAGCTTAATTAAATTAGATTTTAGTTAATATAGAGTTTAATTAGATATTCTTATATTCTTATACTTTCTTATAAAGTATTTAATATTTATTTATTACTCTTATTTATATATTATTATATAATTAATAAAAACTCTATTATTAAATATAGCTAGACGTATATTATCTCTATTAAATACGCTTATTTATAATACTTTTATATTATTTATTAATTAATAAAAGAAGAATAATAAGAAGAAGAAAGATATCTTCTTAATTAACTATAAAAATATTATAAAAATTAATATTAATTAGAAAGAAGAAGAAGAAGAATTAAAAGAGTTATAAAATCTATGAAGATTATATTTTAAATAAAAACTAAATTTAAATAAGAGATTCTTATAAAATAATAGTAAAGATTAAACGATAGCTATTTTAAACGATATTTACTATTATTATAAAATATAGTTTACTAGAATATATAGTTTTTTTTAAATTCGATAAGTTCGACGCGATATTAAAATACTTACTTCTTATTAAAATATAATTTATTCTATATTAAGATATTAAGATTTATATTATTAAGAATATAAATTATAATATATATTCTATAATATAAGTTAAAAATTCTAAATAATATAAATTAATTTATTATTAACTAAGTAATTATTATTAAAGAATTTAAAGTTATTTTTTAATTATAATTTATACTTTAATTAATATTAAAAGATTAAAATCGATATAAAATCGATATAAAATCGATATAAAATAAATTTAAAATATATATTATTTCGAGTTAACTACTTTTAAAAAATATAAAAAGAGATAAAAGTTTAATTTAAAAAAGTTTACTATATCTCTTATATTAAATCTATTAATAGAATTAATATTTATTTTATTATAATAATTATAATAAGATAGAAGAGAAAATATAAAAGAAGATATAAAAGAAAATAGAAGAGAAGAGAAGAGAATAATAGTAAAAGAAGAAATAATAATTAAAGAGATAGAATTAAAGAGAAAAAGATAATATAAAGTTTTTTTTAATAGATAAATCGATAAAGCTTTAAAAAAATTAATATTACTAGTAATAGATGATTAATATTCTTTATTACTATATCGAATTACTATAAAATTTAAATTAGAAGTAGATATTTTAATATTACGTCGAATTTATTAAATTTAAAAAACTATATATTTTAATAAATTATATTTTCTAATAATAGTATATAGTTATTTTAACGAATTAAAATTATTCGATATTTATCTAGAAACTTAATTAATTAATTAGAATATAGTAAATCTAATAGTAGATATTTATTAATACGTTAATTAAATTATATATAACGAGTAAAGGCCTATAAATTAAATTTATAATTTTTTTTTTAATTAAGACTATCGACTAAATAGATAAGCGATCTTTAAAAGCGAACTTTAATAAGTAATATTTGAATTTCTTACGCTTTAATAATTATAAGACTAAATATAAAAATTCTTTTTTTATTTAAAGGCTCATATTTCGCTCTATAATTTAAAAAAAAAATCTTAGAATTTTTATAGAAAATAGTAAAGTTATTAAAGAATTAAAAATAGAGTAAGAGATTTTAATAATTGCGAACGCTAATTTATTTATTCATAGTAACTTAATCGATCTAGTTAAAAGACATAATAATTCTAAATTTATAATTAGCTATACATATAAATTCAAGGTTTTCAAGCTTAGCCCTATCTTATTCTTTTATATATACTAATAATAAGGGAGGTCTAACCTAACGTCACGTGTCGTATGATAAATCCGCATCCCTACTCCAGCTAGCTTGGTATTCAAGGGCTTGTTGCTTGTCTGGCTGATATCCCTGAGCAATGTCGGTCAATTGTGGAGTATGTGACACCCACATGGCTAGGTATAAATGCCCGTCGTGTCAACTACAATAGTACGTACATGGGATCATTTTTGTGCGATCACACAGGCTGAAACCTCAAAGCTGCTCTATTGAGTGCTACAAGAGACACCAGATCATTCACGCTGGTTTACTATCCCTCGTCGCAACTCAGTTGGTTCCGAATGGCTTGCCACCAAAGCCCCCAGCAGCAGTAGCATTCACCGGCGCGCCAAATTCTCATGTTCATGGCGGTGGGCCTTCATTTGAAACATGTTCACCATCTTCTCTTGAGTCATCTGCCAATCTTCAAATACTATACACTCGGTATCCTCAACTACAAGATCAGCTCAAAGAGATATACGAAGCCGCAACCGAACCTCGGGATGATCAGTTGAACGACCAATCATTCAGCAATGATCGTGGTGATCGAGGAGCTGGACGAGGAAGAAACAGGAGACGGGGTCGTGACGGTAGAACAGCGGAAACGTGGTCTCGACAGAAAGGGATCAAGTCTGGCATCAACCGGTTAAGAATACTGAGGCATCTCAAAGGTGAAGATGGAGATGGATTGAGAGAATTCTCCAAGCTTGTTACAAGCCATTTCGAAGCCAAACGCTCGACAACTAGATTGCCTGCAGCTTGGCAGAAATGCTCGTAGAAAGCAGTTGACCATGTCAATGCTCAAAAGATCTGTACCCCAACAATAGCCAATTTTCCAGGCAGCGTGCCTGGGGTAGAGGCTGGACATACGTCCATAAGAACTTAGCGGGTGGGAAGGCATCGGTGGATATAGCGGTGAGGCTGATCCCTGTGCACGCTTGTACTACCAGTCTCAAAAATCCGCAGTTGGCAAGGCAAGGAAGGCATCAGCCTCATCAATCAAGCTTCGATGATGACTTCATCTGTTCTGCATGATTAAACCGACTCACGACATTCGATAAACCCTTGTCCACGAAATTGAACAAGGCATCTCACGCCGCGGACGCCTCGCTAAATTTCTGTAAAAGCAGACACTTCATGTACACATGATAATTCGCGCTCTTGCCAGTGCTAATCCCATTCGTCATTGTCCCATGACCTGACTCACATCCTGCTCGTCGCGGTCAGGATCAAGTGCTGCTCACAGCAAATAGCTTGACAAATCATAGTTCGTGCCACTTTCACCGTTGGAACCAATTGAATTTTTTCTTGGTGCTTTCTCCGAGACCTTGCCCCTCTAGTTGTATGCTGCGCTCATAAAGTTCCTTGAAGCTTCCAGGTCAGCCTCAGATTCCAAAGGATGCAGGCATCTGCAAGTTGTTCAATGAAATAACAAGTCTTGCAAAGTTGGGCAACTCAACGCTCAGGACATAAGCATTGGCTTAGCAGAAGAGGAGCAGAAAATATCAGACTTACATCTTCATCCTCGCAAAACCGTCCATCGAGGACTAACCGCTGCACCTCTTCATTCTTGTTGATCGTTGGATATGAGACCTCTTGACTTTTCTGAATGCCTATGATCACCTCCCCCATGATCTCAAACTTTTTCCAATTGATGCGCTCGCCTTCTGCACCGACGACGTATGTTCGGTTGCCTTGCTCAGCAAGAACAAGATCTCGTAGATGAAGCGGGAGAAATGGGATGCGCTGAGTTGGAGTATTGGTCCAAGCTAAGCGATATGCAGAGTGACTCTTTTGGGATCCCATGAGTATTTCGAGGCGCATAAACTGTTTCTGCGCCGGTGCTGGGATAAGCTCTCTGGTCTGCGCTAACCGATGCACCGCTATGCTATTTATCCCAGAGATCACTGCTCCAAGAGAATTGTAATTATTCAGGTAACGCAATTTCCATGCTATACTCATAAACTTCTCCAGGGCTCTTGCTCTGTGCTTCGGCTTGTCGCGAAGAAGTATGACATTGGCGACCCAGAAGGCGACGTGATTGAATTGGTGTATCATTCTATTGAAGTGCTCGAGGCTCTTGCACTTCTCCTTTTGGTCAATCGCAAGACTCACGTGTCTTATAAGATCGCGTGGTCTGATAGAACAATACATGACCCAGTCAATACGTGTGAGTTCTCGGGCAATTTTCTCTTCCGGAATTTCCATGAATTGATGCCACTGGACCTTTGTGAGCGAATTCCGAGGTATTGGAGTCAGGAGCTGTGCTTGGCGCTGGGCATTTTCCAGTGTGTTGAGGAGTGTCTGGAACGAGCCATTAGATTGGCTTTCTGATCTACTATTGCTAGGCACGAATGATGGTGGCCCTGAGATCCTAGCAGGCTGAGCTTTCTCTGGTCCTATGTGTTCGACGACGTCTTCCGTAGACGAGTCTGCTGTAAGCGTGGGAGAGTCTGCGTTGAGCGTCGAGGCCGCGCTTTGAACAGAAGACATGGTCAGAAAGCTTTCCGTCGTGTTTGCACGACTTCTACTTTTGTCAGAGCATGCCCATTGGGTGTCATCATCATCTGCAACCACATCCAAATGTGGGCTTATCTCTTTGTTAGGGATGGCGTACTCTGGAAACGCCGCCAAACCCTGCACAAAAATTGTAACCAGCCGACGGGTCAGAGGGTGAGCAAAGTCACCGGGGTAATCCGAGGCCCAATCCCTAAGAATGTTGAGATACCTCAGCTGCGAAGTCTTTCGGTTTAGATGGGGAAGGTCCCGGTCATTCAAACCCTCGAAGCGATGGACAATGGCCTTGATCAATGAAGAAGGCGGAGCGAACTTCCGATATAAACACAAGAAGATGGCTGCAAATTTCGAATCTGATTTCGACATAGGCTGTGCCAAAAGCCTATCCACTAAATCTTCGAAAGTGACCCCTAGCTCCTTGGCGTCGTCATCTTCCGTCTCTGCATATTTGCTGTTCTGAGCGCTGAGGAGATCTTTAGCTGCTACGCTGCTTCCTTGGACGCCGCGGCTACCTTGGAGGGGATCCGAAATAATGTTTGATGTATCCGAAGCCTGACCCTTGATTGGTACATCGAAATGATTTGGAGGAAGATCTCCTGGATCTAGATCTTCCATGCCCCTAATAGGCGACACAAGTTCATCACCGCTGTCTGAGGACTTTCGTGAGTCGCGTGACCGGTCGCTACGAGGAAATACTTCTGAGTCTCTGCCAGTACTTGTTGCTCTTCTCGAGGATCCGGCCTGAGAGTCGATGGTCGTGGTGGTCCTGGGTGATGGTGACAATAGTGCGACTGGGTCCATATTTCGCGCCACAGAATTCGACACTTCGGAAGCAGCTCGGCCATGCTTGCTCTTTGCGCGAGCCGGATGTAACGAGTGGCGTGTATCGCTAATAATTGTAGTATGTGTGGTTGTTAAAGCCCGAGATCGTGTAGGGCACTTTAATGTGTGGGATTCTTTTGACCTAATTAGTCATGCCATACGGTATCATCACATGTCACGGTGATTCGAAGCGGACCTATAAAGATGGTCTAAGCAAGTGAAGGAAGAAACTCACCGCGCCTTTTCAACATGATATTACGCAAAATGATAGAGATGCATCTTTTGTGTGTCTCAGGTGCAGATAAGGAGACCGGAAAAGACTCGATCCCCGTGCCAGGACTGCAAAGCTCCTGTACCATGTCATGATCCACCTCCCAGGATCCGCGTGGACTATCGGACTTGGCAGATACGAGTACCGTGGGAATACCGTCTTTGGACAACGCTTCTAGAGACGGCGTGTAATGTAAGCTACTGCTTATTTCTGACCCATCATCCCTGGAGCACCTGGAGCTGATTCCCATCTCTTCACTGTGTCACTTGGAAGGAAGGACTGCCGACGCCCGAAAGACTCACTTAGTAATGCTGGGATGTGAAATATACTACCCTGGTCCATGACATTGTACAGAGCCAACACTCCATCAATGATCGGCGTGTTATGGTCTCCCACTTTCGTAGGCCAGAGTACATTCTGATTCGCCGTGATTTCCACATCTCCGAAGCCCAACTCAAGCAGTCTAACAACTGATATTTTACCCTCCAGAGATACCTTTTTGCTGGAAACGGGTGATGTGGACGCCTTTTTGAGATCTAATGAAGAACGCACAAAAGTCGACTTTCCGACGGCTGGAGCACCCAGTACCGCAAGGGTAACTTCATGAACACCCCCAGCCTTCGCACAAGGGTCAGCAAACTCGCTCATCTTTTATCAAGTTTAGGACATCTTTACGCGGCCATTGCTGCCGTGGCGCTGTACATGCCCTGCAGATTCGTTCGAGATTGGAGCTGAAAGCGGCCCCCAAAGCCTTGAGCCAGGTTCCGAAGTCTGACTTTCCCTCCTGGTCTTGCCTGCGGACGTCTGTTGGGAAGTCCTTTGCCGCTGTTGCTCTTCACTTTGAGGTACTCCCAAGGGTGCAGATTTTACGCGCTCTCTGTACAATGGACGCGCCAGTGAGCTTGGACTTGGTGGGTTCTGAGATGTTAGCAAGCTTCTAGGAGCTCCTCCGTAGGACCTAGTCTTTTTTGACGATTTTCGCCCCTCCATTACAAGGATCGGGTCAGCGTGGTTTGGAGCATCCTATCGAGCCCGGCATAGAAGTACGTGGACCCTGCGGAAGACCTCAAGCTTCAAATTGGTGATTTCGGGAGCTACAAACTGAAAGCCTGAACAACAACGCATGAGGATCTTCGCAATCATAGAGTCTTGCGGACATGGTAGCAAGATCAGTGTTACTTGGGTGGTTTGCGGACTGCGGTCAAGGATGACCGTCTCAGTCAATGTAACCCTAATTAATTACTATCTAAACTGCTTTCGGAGCTCCGGGAGTGGAGTACTGTGGTGGAAAGCTCTAATTCTTCGAGAACTCTCTAAAAGCTCTTCGAGAGATACTATCGAATAAGCTATCGAAGTAAATTCGAAATATTATAAATAAAGATTTCGAGCTTACTTCGATAATTTATTCGATAGTAATAATTAGAGAGCTCTTAGAGAGTTCTTAAATAATTAAAGTAATTTAAAGTATTTAAGTAAATCTAGACGAAGATTCTCTAAATCTAACTCTCTTCGAAGGCTCTTCGAGAACTTCTATCGAAGAGACTCTTCTTAGAAACTTAATAATTCTATATATCTAGAATTATCTATGTTAATAAATTAAGAGAGTTATATATTATAGTTTTTTACGTTTTTTACGTAAATAACTATTTAGCTTATATTCTTACTTTTAAATATTATTTTAATATCTCTATTAAATTATATTATCTAATTAAGTTAAAAGATTTATTAAGACGAGAAAAATCTATCGAGATTTAATAATATATATATTCTTAATACTCTCTATAGTTAAATCTAATTAATTAAATATTTTATCTATTACTTTAAATAGATTATAAATTTAAATTATAGAGTATTTATTTAATATATTATTTATAAGCTAGTTAATTTATAAGCTAGTTAATTTATAAGCTAGTTAATTTATTAACTAAGTATTTAAAGAATAAAGAGAAGTTTATTATAATATTATATCGTCTAGTAATATTATTATAATCTTAGATATTTATTTTATTTATTTTATTTATTTTATTAATTTTATTTATTTTATTTATTTTATTTATTTTATTTATTTTATTTATTTTATTTATTTTATTTATTTTATTTATTTTATTTATTTTCTTTATTTTCTTTATTTTATTTATTTTATTTATTTTATTTATTTTCTTTATTTTATTTATTTTATTTATTTTCTTTATTTTCTTTATTTTATTTATTTTCTTTATTTTCTTTATTTTCTTTATTTTATTTATTTTATTTATTTTATTTATTTTATTTATTTTCTTTATTTTATTTATTTTAAAAAAACTCGATAATACTTTTTAAGCTTTATAAATATTTAAATTATAAGTTATATTTATTATATAATAATTATATCTTTTCTAAAAATCTTATTATTATTAAGTATTTAATATATTTAATAAAAGTCTTAAATACTCGCGAATTCTCTTTTTTTTCTTTTTTTTAATTATTAATTTATCTAGTAATTAATCTATCTATTTTTATAATTATATATTTAAATCTTATAATTATATAATTTACTATATAATTTTATTAATAGAGATTTTACTATCTTATAATTTTAATAACTTTATTTATATAAAATTATTTAATTTAGCTATAATAAGTAACTCGCGAGTTAATTTTATTAATTTATAGAGTAGAAATATCTTATTATAATTTATTAATAACGTTTTTAATTTAGTAAATAACTTTTATTAGAATATATCTATTATATAATTAAGCGATTATAATATTAATTCTAATATCGATAGAAATTCTAATAATATTATTAGTAGAAATAATAATTATTAAAGCGTTATATTTAATAAATCTTTATCTATAAATAAAGATTCTTACTTTATAAACTTAATTTAAATTTAATATTATTAATTTTTAAAGTTTAATATTAAAAAGTAATTAGTTATTAAAAAATTTAAGTTAATTAAAATATAGAATATATAAGAATATTATTATAAATATAGTAATAATAATTATTATTATTTAAGTTACAAGAAGATAAATATTATTAAAATATCTAATATTTAGTATTTTAATAACTATAGCTTAACGATTATATTTCTTTAAAATTATAATAATTTTATCGTCTTAATATTTTATATTAACTTTTATATAGATAAAAAAAAACTCGCTAATTTTCTATTTTTTTAATAAATATTAAAAAGTAGATTTAGAGAAATATTAGAGATATAATATTATATAATATTAAGAAATTTATTTAGACGAAATATTAAGAATAATACTTAGATTAAGTTTATAATTTAGTTATTAAATTTTATAATATAAAATATTAATTAATTAAAGTAATTATAAGAAATATATAATTAGTAATTAGCTTTAATAATTATCTTACTATATTCTAATCGTAATAAAATCGCTATATAATTAATTTAAAATATATAAAAGTTTTATAAAATAGAGTAATAGAGAAAACTTTTCTAATAGTAATAAAGAAGATTATTTAATTTATTATCTATATTAGTATATATAATAGAATAAGATAGAGCTAAGCTTAAAAATCTTAAATTTATATATATAGCTAATTATAAATTCGAGTTCGCTACGCTCTTTAATTAGATCGACTAAATTATTATAAATAAATAAATTAGCGTTCGTAATTATCAAAATCTCCCTATTCCGCGTCTCTCTTATTAAAAAAATAGGTATATATTATTAACATATAGAATAAATTTTTTATTTTCTATTAAATTTTGAAGAAATTTTTTTAAATTGTAGAACGAAATGTGGGCTTTCAGATAAAAAAAGAATTTCTAAATTTAATTTTATAATTATTAAAGCGTAAGGAATTTAAATATCGCTTACTAAAGTTCGCTCGATAGTCGAATAGCCTTAATTAAAAAATAATAGATATATATTATTAATATATAGAATAACTTTTTTATTTTCTATTAAATTTTTAAGATTTTTTTTTAATTATAGAACGAAATATGGGCTTTTAAATTAAAAATGAATTTCTAAATTTAGTCTTATAATTATTAAAGCGTAAGGAATTTAAATATCTCTTATCAAAGTTCGCTTATTAAAGATCGCTTATTAAATTTACTCGACAGCTCTAATTAAAAAAAATGATTATAAATTTAATTTATAGATCTTTACTCGTTATATTAGTATAATAGTAAAGTATTAAAATATAGAGTAAAGATTATAAAAAATAAAAGAGCTCTTTATCTTAAATAAGACTCGCTTTAATAATAAGATAAGTAATTAAAAAAGTAGTAATTAATAGTATATAAAGTTTAAGAGATAATATATAAAAAGCTAATAAGATTAAAAGAAGAGTTTATTTTTATTAATATTATAAGATTTAAAATTTAAGTAAATTAAATTCGAAAATAATAATTCTTATATTAAATTTAAGACGCTTTTTATTAAAATATAGTATTATAATTATAAATAGCTAAGATATTATAAGAATTCTTTTAAATATTTAAATTATATTAATATATATAATAGAATAAGATAGAGCTAAGCTTGAAAATCTTAAATTTATATATATAGTTAATTATAAATTCGAGTTTATTACGCTCTTTAATTAGATTAACTAAGTTAATCTAATAATCTTTTCGCGTCTTTCTTATTAAAAATTTATATATAGAAATTTTATACTTTAAAATACTTAGCTTATAATATATATAGTTACTTTATAATTTCTTAAATTATAAAGCTCGCTTTATACTTTCTAACGCTATAAAAATTATAAAGTTTAATCTACTATTAATAAATTAAATAAATATTTAAATATAATAATTATATTAGATACATTTAAGATTAAATAATAATTCTTTTATCTATTTATATAACTATTCTTCTTTTATTATTCTATTAATTTATTAATATAAATATATTTATTTTCGATACCTCTCGCGAAAATATTACTAAATACTTTAAATATATATATCTCTTTTACTCGCCTTTTAGAGCCTCTATTAACGCCTTTAAATTATCTTTTAGCGAATTTATTATTATTAATAATCGACATCGTAAGCGAGCTTAATAGCTATTTACTACTATTTATAAATATATTAAAAGATTAAAAAAAGCTTAAACGAATTTATAGCTATTATTTTTTCTTATATACTTCTTTTAAATTAGCGATATTCGATTAGTTATTTAATTAATATTATTTATTCTATTAGCTTAATAATTTATTTAGTTAGATTATTAATTAATTAATTACTTAATTATTTACTTAATTAGCTATTTAATTAGTTACTTAATTAACTATTTAACTAAAGTATTTAATTAAATAAAAAAAGAAATTATAATAGATAACTATAAAGAATATTATAAAGAATATTATAAATATAATTAGTAGTAATAATAATATAATAGATCTACTCTTTATAATCTTATATTAATATATTTAATTAATATAAGAGAAGTTATTATAATAAGTAAATATAAAGAATATTATAGAGAAACTAAGTGATAATAAAATTATTATTATTAAGAATACGACTTAACTCTCTAAGATTCTATATTATATACTCTTTACGATTTTATATTAAATTATTACTTAGTAAGTAAAGAATATTATTATAACTTAGTTTATTATTTCTATTATATTAATATAGTATATTATTATAATAATATTATAAGAGAAGAATTTACTATAATAATTATAGTTAATTAAGGCTACTACTACGCGTATAGCCTCTATCTATTAGATATATAGTCTCTATTAAAATATGAAGGTAGAATACTTAGTTATATTAACTATAGAGTTCTATGAAAGAAAAGAGCGACTTGATATGGGCGCGCTAAGGCGTGTTATGTGATGTAGTTACGTGACCGCTAAGAGTTACGTAATTCGAATTTCAATACTCCTCTTTATACGTATTCTTTTATAAGTGAAACTTAATAAATATAAAGTTTAATATTAACGGTATTAAAATTAGATAGATAAGATAAAATAACTTAATTGATTTTTATTAGATTATTAAGGTAAGTTTAGCGTTAAGTAATTAAAGTAAAGTTCGAGCTAGATAGTTAAAGTAAGTTTAGCGTTAAGTAGTAAAAGTGAAATTAATATTAAGTAGTTAAGATAAGTTAGTATCAGATAGCTAGCGTAAAAATATACCCTCTTTATCTTCTATACTCCTATTTCCTTATAAAAACGAAATTAAAAAATATAAGATTTAAAGTTCGCGATATCTAAAATAGAGTAGATAAAGTGAAAAGTTGAAATCTAAAAATAATTATATTAAACTATGGCCCCTACTCAAATATAACTTAAATTCCACTTTTTATTAAAAAACGATTTTTCGAAAATTTTATTTCTAGGCTATCTAGTATATATTAAAAATTAATTAATTTAAAATCGAAGGATATTTATAGAAATAATTGAAATAATTAAAAGAAATTCTTCTAATTATATATTACCGACTATAAGACCTCTATAAAGATCGTCTTAAATAATTAGTTCTTAATAATAATAACTATAATAGCGATAATTTAAAGATATAATATCTAAGATATTAATAATAAATAGATATAAATTTCTTAAAAAAGCTTTGAAAGTTTTAATAATAATAGCGATAATAGCGTTAAAGAAATAGCTATTTTAATATAAAATAATAAGTTTATAAAGTATTAAACTTAATATAATAACTCGACGAGTAACTTAAATTAATTATTTATAATATAAGAATTAATAAAATAACTTTTTTAAAGTAGATAGCTTCTTTATATTAAAATTATTAAATTATAATTATAAATAATATTTTAATTTAATAAATTAATAAGAACTCTTAAATTTATTCTTATAGAGGAATTTAATAAAATTATTAATTATTTATTAATTAATAAAGATATAATTTAGAGTAATATTTTTAATAATAACTTATTTTTATATATAGTAATATTAGATATTAATATATTTAATATAAATATAAAATTAAGAGTTCTTAATTAGTACTATAGCGTTTTAATTATTATAAAAAATAATAATAATTTATATTTATTTATTATTAAGATTAAGCTAATTTAATAGATTATATAATTAAATTATTTTTTTAATAGCTTATATTTAATTAATATATTTAATTTTATAAATTAAAAATATTATAATAGATTATTACTTTAATAATTAATTAATAATCTTACTATTAATATTAAATATATATAATAATATAAAGTAATAAATATCTTAATTATCGATTTAATTAATATTAATATAATCGCTTAAAAATTTTAAGTCTTCTTTAAAAATAAGTTAATATTTAATAATTTGTTTAAAATAGTAAAAGATTCGCTTAATCGCTTTTTAATAAACTTTATTAAAATTCGAGCTATATTAAAATATTATTAAGATTATAAATATAATATCTAATCTTATATCGAGTATTATATATATTAATAATTCTATTATTAATTAATACTTAATATAAAAGACTTTAAAGATTTAAAAGTTTTCTTTAAATATCTAATATCTTTCGATATTTATAAAAATAAATATATTTTTAAATTCTTATATATTATATTTAATAAAAAACTTTTTAATATATTTTATTTAATTAAATTAAATAATATAATTAATATAATTTTTAATAATAATTATATTTAGATAATAGATATATAATTTTAAATTAGTTATTTTAAAGTAATTATTAAATTTATCTTTAATATTCTAAATTTCTACTTTATTAAAATTAATTAAAAAAATATTATTTATATAACTTATAATAATTATAGTATTATTAATAAAGATTAAAAAATTAATTATAATAAAATTAAAATTTAATTTTTTTAGATATATAAAGAGAATATTATATTAAATTTTTAGAGATTACTTTAAATCGTATAGCGTTTTCTTTAATTTATATATTTTATATTTATTATTAATCTTAAAGTTTATAGACTATATTATATAAATAATTTTCTTTATATTAATATAGAGAAAAACGATTTTAATATTTATTTATTTTAATTTTTAATTAAGAGTTATTATTAAAATAAAGATCGCTTTATAATTTATAAATTTAATTATAAAAACGAAAGTCTTATTAAAATTTACGCTTTCGCGCTATTTAAAATTATAAATTATTTATTAAATTTTATATTATATAATCTCCTCTATAAGATCTCGCTTAAATTTATAAATCTATTTATTATTTAAAATATATATATTTAAAAATAGATTTATTAAGATTTAAATATTATTAATTATAAAAAAGTTAACTTCTTTTTATATAATAAGTTTCTATTTTATTTTCTAATATTTATTTACTATTATTTCTTAATAAATTTAAAATTTAAATAATTTAGAAGTATTAGCTTTAGCTAAAAAAATAAAAAAATCTAATAAAAGATTATTATAAGTTTTAAAAACTTCGTATTATTTAGATTATTTTAAAAAAGATTATTAATTAATTATAAATTTAATTATAAATCTTATTAAGACTTATATTAAAGATATTAAGATTATTAAGATAAATTTCATAAGTATATTTTCGCTTAGAGTTTTAAGTAATTTCGACTTTATTCTTCTTAAAGATATTTATAGTAATATCTATAATAAAGATATCTGCGAAGATACTTTTCTAATAGAAATTTATATAATAATAATAAATTCTCTTTTAACGACTTTAGCTAAAATAATTATCGCTTTAATAAATATTTTTTATCTTATTCTTTTTAAAACTCTCTTCTTTAAAATTAATATTAAAAAGATAATTAATAATTTATATATAATCTTTTCTAGCGTATTTATATAGCGCTTATTTTTATTTTTAAATAGATTTTAATTATTAATCTTTTTTTCTTAATAGAGTTAAGCTTAAATAAAATAAATTTAAAAGAAATATTATTAATTTAAATTATATTTAAATAGATTTAAATTTTACTATTTAATATTAATATATAATAAAATTAATTAATTTTATAATTAACTAAGCGTTTTTTATAAATATAATTTTATATTTAATTTAATTAATATTTAATAAATATATTTAATAAAAATTAGTTTATTTAATAATTTAAAAATATAAAATATTAAATAAATAATTTATAAAGACTTTATAAGAGATAATATCTTTTTTTAATATTAATTATAGATTATATAGATAATTAGAAGTTTACACGAATTTTAATTAATATTTTTATAATAATTTACTCTTTTTAAATATAGTACTAATCTTATATTATATTATTTAATTAAAATATTTAAATTTATTATTTATTTAGAAATTATTAGATATAATATCTTTTTAGATAATCTCTTTAATAAATTAAAAAGTATATATATTATAATTATTATATTTAAAATTATAATTATTATAAAATTTAATATAAATATAATCTTTATATTCGATTTAATTTAGAAAAAATTTAAATATTATAAAAATTATAAGATTATTTATATTAGAAAATAAGAATATAATAAAATAAAGTATTTTATTATTTAAAAAGATTATTATTTATTTATAATTATTATAAAAAATAGAGAAAGACTTTTAAAGATTATTATAGATTAGATTATTTTTTTAATAATTTAATATTATATAACGCTTATATAATTTAACTTTTATATTAATAATATTATATAATTTATATATATCTCTAAAGAATAAAATAGATAAATTTATTTTAATATATATTTTAATTAATTTTCAAGATTTTAAAACTTTAAGTAGTTATAATAAGCGTATTATATATATAAGATTTTTTTATTAATTTAAGAATCTAGAGTATTAGCGAATAAGAATAAGAATTTAAATTTAGATATAAATATAAATATAATAAACTTATTATAGATAGAGATATTTTTATTAATAACTATTAAATATATAAAGATCTTTATCTATATATTTAATATATAAAAATAATTATATTAATATTTAAAAATAATATTATACTTCTTTATTTTAATATTTTTAAATATAAATTAAAGTGAATAATTTTAATTTTCGAGTTATTTTTAAGAAATTAGATTAAAACTACTATTAGAGATATATTAGATATCTTTTATATATAAAATTTATTTATTCTTAAAACTCTTATATTTAAATTTAATATATTTAAATTTTATAATTATAATTAAGTTATTAACTTTATTAATAAAATAAAATAATTTAAATAAAATAAAGATTTAAAAATTTAAGAAGTTATAAATAATATATTAAATATAAATATTATTAATAAATTATAAATATAATAATATAATAATTATAGATATTAAAGAAGTTTAAGCTATAGTCTTTAAACTCTTTTTAATAAAGAAATAATAAATTTAATTTTATAAGAATTAAGAATTAATAATAAAGTATATAATATTCTTTAAATTAAGATTAATATATATTATAAAATTATATATTATTATTAGTTAGATATACGCTATAGTAATTTTAATACTATTAGATTAATAATTAATAATAAATTTATTATTTTAACTTTTTTTTATCTTTATCTTTATTACTTAAGTTAGAGATATTATAATTATCGCGATTTTTATAATTACTATAATCTTCTTTATTATTATTATTATTTTATTTTTTAAATTTAAAATATAGAATAATATATTTAGCGTTATTATATTAATTCTTTTTATAGTAATTATAATATTTATAAATCTAAATATAAATATAAAAGTTATTAATATAAATTTTTTATTAAATTCTATACTTAATAATTTTAATAATAATAATTAATATAATAATACTTTATAAGTTATATATAAAGACTTTACTAATTAACGTAATTAATATATAAACTTTAATATAAATTAAATTAATAAAATTAATTATAGTATTAATAAATTAAATAATTATATAATTTAGATTAAATTTTATAATATCGTTATTTTTAAAAATATTATAATTTTAATTATACTATTTATAATATAAATTATATAAAAAATTTAAATCTAAATAAAAGTAATAAATTTTCTAAATTTTATTAAACTTTAGCTTTAAAAATAAATTATTAAATTTATTTAGAATCTTTATAAATCTATTAATATAAAATTAAAAGTTATTAATATAAAATTAAAAGTTATTATTATAATTTATAAAGATAATATTATTTATCTTTCTAAATATAAAATTAAAAATACTTAAATCTCGAGATTTAAATTTATTTAAAGTCTTTTAAACTTTTTTAATATTAATTTTATTCTTAATTTTAGAATATAGATTTTTTTTATAACGTAATTTTAATATAATATAAATTTAATCTTATATCTATAATTAGCTATTAATCTAGACTTTAATAATAATAATAATAATAATTAATTTTATATAATCTTTTTTAATATAGCGCTATAATCTAAATAATTTTAATTTATTTTTAAATTATTACTTTTAAATTTAATAGTTAAAGATATTTTTAAACTTATTAATATTATTAAGATAATTTAAAAAGATTAAGATTTTAGATTTTTTAAAAGATATAATACTTAAAGACTTAATAAGCTTTTTTTATTAGAGAATAAATTAAATAAACTCGCTTTATTAAAGTCTAAGTTTAAAGATAAAGTTTATATATTAATAAGACTTAAAGAAGTAATTAAGATAAGCGATATCGATAAAATTAAACGCGTTTAAAGATTAAAGAGATTTTTATTAGAAATTAACTTTAATAAAGATTTAGAAATTAATTATTTTAATATTAAGTTAAAATTAATAAAAGAGCTTAATATATACTTACTCTTATTATTAAAATACTTTTTATAATATATTAAAGATTTAAGCGTATAAGAGAAGTCTTATTAAGCTTTAAAATTAACTCGATATAACTTAAATCTTTATTTATAAAGATTTATTATTTATTAATACTTAAAATAATAAATAATATTCTATTAAGAAGTTAAGTAATTAACGAATTATAAAAATATAAAAATAATTTAAAAATATTATAATAATAAAAATCTATTTCTTATATATAGATATAATATTATATTATTAAGATTATATTAATTATCTTAATAGCTAAAAGCTCTAATTATCTTCTCTAAAATTAATTTAATTAAAGTTTAAAATCGAGATCGAGATTAATTATAAGATTATTTATTTATTATTAAAATATTTTATCTCTAAAATAAATATTTATATCGAGACTTCTTTATAACGATAGAGATTTTTTTATTTTTTTATTTTTAAGATTAAGATTTTTATTTTTTTAATTAATATATCTTTATTAATAATAATTAGAAATTACGTAATTAACGCTAAAACTAATTTTATTTATTTTTAGTTTCTTTTAGCGATAGTTAAGGTAACTAGTTTTTAATCTTTATTATAAATATTTTATAATTAAATAAATATAAAGTCTAAATACTCGTTATCTAATTTTTTAATATTTATAATATATAAATAAAAACGTATTATTTCTTTATTTAGTATATTCTATATAGAGAAATTAATAATATTTTAAAGATTTTAATAATAATATAATTTAATTAGTTATATAGCGACTTTAATAATTTTAATTAGATATAATATATCTCGATTTATTTTATATTATTTTAAATAAAAAGTAAAAGTGTCTAAGTAATAGCTCTTAGCTCTTAAATTATAGATAAATTATAACTATTTAAATTTAAAATAATTATTTTAAAATAAAAAATTTTTATATTAAGAAGATTAATAAAGCTCTTTATAATTATAGTTATCTTTATTATAATAAATATAAATATTTAAAAATAATTATAATTATAGTAATAGATTATATTATTATTTAAATAGTTATTAAATATAATTTATAATTTATAATTTATTAAAATATAAAGATAGAATACTTAATTATATTAACTATAGAGTTTTATAAAAGAAAAGAGTAATTTAATATAGGCGCGCTAAGGTATATTATATAATGTAGTTATATAATCGCTAAGAGTCACGTAATTCGAATTTCAACAGTCTCTACTTAATAGATATATAGTCTCTATCTACTAGGCGTATAGTCCCTCTAATCGAATTAGCGATTACGCGAAAGCTAATAAAATTTAATTAGAAATAGTAAAGAACTTATATCTAGTCTCTTCGAGATTTTTATAGAGATACTTAATGATAGTAGGATAAGCCTCTCTATATCTCTCTCTATAGATTTATAATATTAAATAATTTTAATTCGTCGATTAGTAAGATCTTTAAATAATTTCTCTATAACGATAGCTAATTAACTAGTTACCCTCTCTACTTACTATTAAAAATACGTCTATTATATTTAAATATTTATTATCTATTAATCAGCTAGTCTTTTTATATCTAAAATGTATTAAATATAATCTTATTATTTTGTATATAGATTTATATAATATTATCTCGCTATTCTTATATAGTATTATCTCGCTATTCTCGTATAATATTATCTCGCTATTCTTCTCTTATAGTCTATTTAATCTACTTATCTTATTACTCTTCTTATATAATACTTAGTCGTCGAGATAACTATTATAGCGATTATAAACTTCTTTATTATAATGCTTATAGTGTAGAGATAGATATAGATATACGCTTTAATCTTTATTTATAGTCTTTAGTATTAAAGAATATATCTACTCTATTCTTTTTCTCTTATTATTTTATTTAACTCGCGGTAATTATTAACTATCGTTATCGCTATATATATTTAAATTAAGAGAGCTCGCGTTTAATAGAGTTCTCGAAAGCTTTCTCGTAAATACGCTTTTTTTTCTTATTCTTAGCTCTTATCGATCGGCCTCTAAATTGAATTATAGTTGATTTATTAATATATAAAAGCGCGTTCGTAGTATTATCCTTCTTTTCCTCCTTCTTATTATTTTTATTTTTATAACGACGCGTGTTAATAGACTTATCGACTTATTAATAAAAATAGATATCTTCGAGTAATAATATCTTAGCTCTCTCTAATACATAATACTCTATAATATATATATACGATAATTCTATTATTATAATAAAGTATTTAGTATATAATTTTATAATATAACTAATTACTTTATTATAGTAAGATAGTATTTTTATTATAAGAGCGAATAGTAAAACTTTAGTATATAGGTCTTGAAAAACAGGCTTCTTAATATAAATAGAAAGACGTATTTTAGCTTTATTAAGAGCGATATTATAATCTAAACGCTTATTTATAAATATCAAATTAATAGTATTTATAATAGTCTTTAAGTTATTTATAGTATTCTTTAATTAATTTATTACTTTATTATATAGAGTAGAAGTAATCTTATTAATAGATAAGCTATATAGTTATCTCTTAAGCTTATTATTATTTATCTTCTCTCGCGAAGTAGTATAATTATTAAAATATAGATATTAATTAGCTTAAAAGACTATCTATTTCTTTTTTTAAGAAATTAAATTATTCGCGATATAGATAATCGCGAATAAATAATACTCGATATCATTCTTTTATAAGGTATTTTATTTATATTTAAATAACTTTTTAGTAGCTATATATATAATATAATAAAAGTTCTTCTTAAAAATATTTAGTTTCTCTTATTTATTAAAATATTAACTATAATTTGATATAATATTATTCTTAATATACTAAATATAAAGTATATATTTAACTCTTAAAAAGACGACTTTATAGATTCTAATTAAAGCGTTTTACGCGTTTATTAGAAGTATATCTAAGTAAGAAAAATTAAGCTTATTATATAGAGCTTTAAGCTATTTTATTATTTATATATAGTTTTTAGTATATTTCGATCATATAAAGATAAATCTTATATAGAAGAATATATTAAGAGTAATAATTTCGATAATTATAAGAAATAGAAGCTTATATTTATTAATTTTATATGTCGTATTTAAGATTAATACCTCTAAATTTAGTTATAATATTTATTATAACGATTTTCTAGTAAAGAAGAAGAATTTAATCTACTACGTTTACTAATTCTTCTTTATATATATAAATTAGTTTTCTTATATATATAGCTATCGTATTAAGATCTATATAAAAATTAAAGATTTAAATATTTCGCTCTTAGTTTTAGTTTTAATATTATAGATATCGTATAACTTTAAAATAAGATTTTTCTTATCTTAATTAAGTTGTAAAGATAAAATAATTTATTCTAATAAGACTTTAGAACGCGTTTAATTAATAATAATATTTTAAACGTTTTAAATTATAGCGATTTTATATATTATTAAATATACTTTAGATAAGATATAATTATAATTATAAGTGAAATTAATAATTATAAAAGCTTAATTTATCTAAATATCACCTATTCTAGTATGCTACGCAATAGTCTAAAATAAATAATTATTTAATCGACTAAATAAAATGCGTTTACTTATATTTTTACTATTCTTTTCTTATTTTTCGCCACAATTATATTGTAGCTATATCTTTCTAATAAGTTTATTTTTCTTAAAAATAATTATACGCCTTTTAATAATAATATAATTTTAAAATTTTATATATTATTATATATATAGAATAAGCGTATTAAGTAAGATATCTATTTAATTATTAAGAGATAAATCTAAGATTATTACTATTAAGCGAGGGATATAAATAAATAATAGAGTAAAAGTTGATTCTACTACTATATTCTACTATAAAAATATTTGACTTAAAGAGATTAGATATAGGTTTTTTATTATTTCCGATTAAATTTTATTAGCTTTTATACGGTCGCTAACTCGATTAAAGAGGCTGTACGCCTAGTAGATAGGGGCTGTACGCCTATTAAGTAGGGGCTATACGCGTAGCAACAGCCTTAATTAAATCTGTATCTTAGAGGAAATATACGATTAAGGTATGTTACGTGACTGTACTATTAACTCGATATTTATTATAACTTTCAATCAACTTTCAATTAACGTTTCATTGATATTAGAATTTCGATAATATTAAATTAATCGATATTCGAAATAAATAGATAATTATTTAGTAATTCCCTTATTATATATTAAGATTTAAACTAGTTTGGGTATCTTGCTTCGCTTATAATAGCCTATTCATCAACGTCACGTGATTTATTTTTGGATCTTTGGATTTTTCTCGAAATTTGATATATAAGTAAGATATATAGCCCTATAGGGCTGTGGGACTTAAAGAAATTTTCGAAAAATTTCATATATTACCGCTAGCCATTAATTCTCTACTAGTAATATATTAATGTATTACTTTATAGCGTAGTATTAAAATAATCATAAATCGATATCTCTTTTATATTTTATTAACTATCCATTAACTATTCATTAATAATAAGTTTAACTGAATCTGCTATAAATAGAAAATTTTATATAACTCTATTCGACATACGTTATATAAAACGTAAAATTTCAATGTATTCGGTGTGTAGTTCTTATTATACAAATCGTATTGTTATCGCTAATAGTTTATCTATTTTTAATTAATAGTAAATTTTCATATATAGTAGCTCCCGTAAGGTATAGAAGGAATGATAAACGATATATATTTGAATAAATTGAAATTATTTAATATCTATAGCTATTTTATTATTTAAAAGATTTTACTATAATAAGAGATATTATAAGATTTATATTACTAATTAGTATATTATCTTTATTTTAATTAATTAGACCTCTATAAAAGAAATATCGAAAGATATATATTTAAATAAATTAAAACTATTCGATATCTATAGCTATTTTATTATTCGAAAAATTTTACTACGATAAAAGATATTATGGGATTTATACTACTAATTAGTATATTATCTCTATTTCTTTTTAATATTTTAATACTTCTTATTATAAGAATATAGTCTTTCTCTTATTTTTTATAGATAATTATTATAAATTAATTTTTTATACTTAATATATCTTTCTAATTAAGTTTTAGCGCGTCTCTCTCTATATATATATATCTATAGACTATATAGAGTAATAGAATAACTTTATATTATATTAATATTATATAATATTAAGAACTATTTCTTAATAATAGTTCTAATTAAAAAAATAGATTATAAATTTAATTTATAGGCCTAAACTTGTTATAAGTAATAAAATATATAATTATAGTTTTAATAAGAAAAAAGATAAAGTTTAATATTTATTATTATAATATTAAATATACTATTAATTAAGCGATAATCTCGCTCTTTATTATTAAGAGATAAAATTATTATATTAAATAAAAAGTATAAAACAATTATTTTAATAAATATTAATAGCGAGAAAATCTTTATATTATAATCTATTATTAAAAAGATATAGATTTTTAATTTTAATTTTAAATACGCGTTAATAATAATATATATTATTAATAATTATTAAATACTCTTATATAAGAAATATAATTTATTTTTTAATTTTATAAATAGTTAAGAAAGAAAGTAAGAGTAAATTTTAAAGACGTATACTATGAATATATAAAGATATAATTTTATTTTTAATTTCTCTTAAATCTATAATATTAATTTAGATATTTATTAACGCGAGTAATTTTAGATTTATCGCGATTTTTTTATAAGTAATAAAATATAAATAGATATCGTAATAATAAATATAAAGTACTTTATATTATTAGCTAATATAGTAATTATATATAATTTAAAATAAATATTTATTATACTTTTATATTAGATTTTATTTAAAAATAATAAGAATAATTATAATAAAATATAGTTTAAGTCTTCTAATACTTCTTAATACTAGAAAAATAAATCTATTTTTAGATTAAATCTAGTTTTATATATTAATTAGTCTTAAATTCTTTTATAAATAATCTCTATACGCTAAAAATAATATTTAAATTATCTTCGAATTATCTCTAAGCGATATATAGACGAATTAATATAATCTAAAATCTAAATAGAATTTAAATAGAATTTAGATATTATTTAGATACTATTTAAATATAATTTAAAAATAATTTAAAGATAATCTAAAGACGATCTAGAAATTAAAGATAATTTAAAAATTAAAGATAATTTAAAAAATAAAGATAGTTTACGAAGATATTTCTTATTATATAGAATATCTTAAAATACTTAAAATAATTTAAAAATAATACTGTTTAAAGTTTATTATAAAATCGATAGTAGTAATAGTTATAATATATAAAAGTAATATTAAATAAAGCTAGAACGAAAGTAATATCTTATTAATATATCGTTTATTAAAGTTTTTAATATGTATATTATTATATAAGCTATATAATATAAAAATAGCTATATAGTCTTATAGTAAAAAATTATCTTATTTAATATCTTCGTCTTTTTATATAATATTGTTATTTTCTCTTTAATTCTCTTTATCTTCGTTTTTATCTTTATCTTTATTATTTATCTTTAACTCTTCCTTTAATATATCTAAATCTTTATACTCTTTATTTACTTTTTTAATATCTAATTTATATTAAATTTTAAAATTTTAATTAATATTTAATATTTAATAATATTTATATTAAATTATATATAGAATAATATATTTCGAGAAGTAATTAAGAGAGTATAAGAACTTCTTTCTTTAATAAAGAGTATTAAATATATTAAAAAAAAATGAGTATATTTAATTAGATTAGAGTTACTAAAATTATCTTTATAAAGTTCTATAAATTATTAATAAATTATTAATAATAAAAAGATATCTAATAGCTATTAGCTAGCTATCGAAGCCTTTAATAAATATATTTATATTTTAAAAAGTATACTTCTTTAGATTTTATATTATTAAAATTAATAGTCTTAATTTTAAATTTAAATATTTTCTTAGATATTAAACTTATTTTAAATCTTTATCTTAATATTTAAAAAGATTTAAAGTATTATTAGCTATATAAACTTTAAAAGTCTAATATAATATATCTAATAATATATTTATATTAATATCGCGATTAAAATATAAATCTTTTATTACTTATATATTTATTATATATAGATCTTCGCTTTCTTATAAATTAAATACTTAATCTTTATTTTTAAAAATATCTCTTATAATAGCTTATTTATATATATATTTAATAAATATATTAAAAAATAATATTTAATAAAAATATTTAGCTAAGTTATAACCTTTTTCTTATTTTTTTTATTTTTTATTCTCTTTAATTTATAATATTAATATCTATTCTTATATTATATTAACTTTAATTTATATTAAAAAGTAAGATTATAAATAAATTACTATAGCTTCTCTTATCTTTAAATTTCTTCTTACTTTTTCAATTATTTCTAATTCTCTTATCTCTAATTCTCTTATCTCTAATTCTTTTATTTCTAATATTCTCTATTAAAGCCTTTAATATTTTTTCTATTCTCTTTAATTATTTAAATAAATTAAAAATTATATTAAATTCTAAAATAAGAAATAAGAAGAATTATATAGTAATTAAGAATAGCTTTAATAAGTTTAATAACTTAGATTTAAAAGTTAAATCTAGATCTATAAAAGTCTTCTATAAAATCTTTAAAATAAATATAAATTTAGATTTTTAAATTATTAAGATTTTCGATATAATAAAATTTATTATAATCTTCTTTAATAATAGAAATTACGATTTATACTATAATATAAATTTAGTAAAGTCTAAACTATTCTTAAAAGATATTTATCGATTTTCTTAGATTATTAAATAAAAATATTTTATTATTATCTAATATATTCTTATTTATATCTTTTCTATAATAACGCGAATTATATATAAATCTTAATTAATTAAGTTTATTTCTTAAATTATTATTATTATCAATTTTTATAATATATTCTAATATATAATTTTAACTAGATCTAAATATTCTCGATATCTAAAATTTAAATATTTTAATTATACTTTATTTATTATTTATAATAATTCTTTATAAAATCTATTATAAAGCCTTTTATAAATTTTATTATTAAGATTCTTAAGCTATAATCTTCGATATTAATTATTTAAATTAAAAAAAAAATTAAATATATATAAAAAACGAAATATATTTAAATATTTAAATATTAAAAATATAAGATATAGCTTTTTTATCTAGCGTATAAAAATTATATTATTATTATTTAGAGAAACTATATAAAAAGCTTTATTTTCTATTATCTTCTCTCTATAAAATAAAATTAGAATATTATATATTAATAATATAAATAGTATTATAATCAATATTATAATAAGATATAATTTATTAATTACTATTATTATATATAGTTATATTCTTTATATACTTAAATGTTTCTTTTAAAATTCTAATATTATTTATTTACTTTTTTAAAAATTACGCGTTAATTACTATTATTATCTTTTTAACTTTTAAATCTTTATCTTCTAATCTCTACTTTTAAATCTAAGCTTTATTTTTTAATAGAAAATCTATTTATTTATAAAAAGCTTTATTATTATAATTTCTTTTCTAAGATATATACTTATATTAAAAATTTTAATTACTTATTAAAGCCTTTAATAATAACTTATACTTACTCTATTAAATTAGATTATAAATATTTAAAAAAAAGCTTTATTATAAAAAAATAAATCTCTTTTAATTTTAATTTTAAAATTTATTAGAGTAAATAAAATAAGAATATATCTACGCGAAGACTTATTTTAATTCTATTTCGAAGAGTGTATTAAGAAATAAATTTTTTCTTAATAAAAGAAAGTTTTAAATAAAAATAATAATTAAAAAAAAGAGTCTTTATTAGATAATATTAAAAAATATATAATCGCTAAAAAATAATTTAAAAGTAATAAATTCTCTAATTATTAATTAAATAAAATAAATCGATTATATAGCTATAATACTATTTAAAATTTATTATATAAATATTAAAAATATTAATAATCTATTTTTTTATAAGAGACTTTTAAATAGAAAGATTAATAATTATATCTAAATATTTATAAAATATAAGAAATCTAATTACGCGCTCGCTAGAGTTGAAAAAAATTCTATTAAAGCCTTTAAAGCTTAATTTAATATCTTTTATAGATAATTTATTATTATAATTATTATTAGAGATAGAGATTATATACTCTATAACTTCTAATATTAAAAAAATAGAAAGAATTAATTTAATCGAGTCTAATAATAATAAGTTTATCGATATTAATTTATTTAATAAAATTATATTATTATTGGCGAAGAAGCTTATATTTTAATATATTAAAGATAAATATCTATTTTTAAATATTCTAGATATTATTAAGAGAAATTATTTTAAAAATTTATTAATTTTTATAAAAGTCGAGTATATAGCTATAAAAAATTATTTATTTATTTTTAATATTAAAAAATATTTTTAGAAGTATTAATTAATTAATTAGATTATTATAATTAGTTATAATTCTAAAATATTATATTACTTTATAATTATTACTAAAAATCTTAATTAATTAATTAATATAAAATCTTAATTATAATTAAAGTAATATATAAAAAATCTAAATTAGAATAATATTATTTATTAATTATTTATAAAAAATACTATTAGAGAGTTTAACGAATAGTAAAAATATTTTAATAATCTCGATTATTAACGCGAAGATTTAGAGAATTCTTATAATTTTTTAGAGATTAAATAATAAGAAAAAAATATAATATTTTGATTATTAAATATAATACTTTTTTAATAATTATAATTCTAATAATCTCTAATTATTATAGCTCTTATTTTATTTTATACTAATTTAAATATATATAAATATAATAAGTCTTAATAAGATCTAGATTTTTATAGAATAATTATTATAGATAAATATTATTACGAAAATCTTCTATTTTTTAAATATCCTCTTATTACGCTATATAAAGCTTTCTCTATATAAAACTCGCTTATCTACTTTATCTAATACTTTCTATTAAAATCTTCTATAAATAATATTTTTAAAGTCTTTTATAAATATATTATTAAAGCTTATTAATAGCTATTATCTAATTATAAAATATATATATTAATTAACTAATTAAAGAATAATCTTATATTAAATCTATATTAAATATTATATTAAAATATTTTATTATATAATAAATCAAAACTATTAAGTTTATTACGCTTTATATCTTTATAATCTATAAATATTATAATAATAAGAAACGTTATAATCTAATAGCGAGTAAGAATTTTTTTTAAAATAAACTTATTAAAATATATATAATATTTAATAAAAAAAGGTAAAATTTAAAAATAATCGTAATTATTAATTATAGTATATTTTTAAATTAATATAAACTCTAAACTTTATAAAGCTACTATATTAATTAATAATATATATTTAAAATTAACATAGATAAAATAAAGATAGAGTTTAATTTAAATTAAAAAAAAATTTAAAAATTACTTTAAGATTATTATCTTAAATAAAATTTATTTAATTAAATCTTTTATAATTAAAAGCGCTATAAATATAATCTAGCTTAATATTAATATTTATATTTTTATAACTATATTCTCTATATCTAATAAAATTATAAATTAAATTAATTATATATTATTTATTAAATATAAAAAAATTAATTATTAATAAAAATCGAAATAGTTAAAAAAGCTTAATTTTATAAAAGATTAAAATTTATTTAATCTCGCGAATACTTATTTAATAGCTAAATTATATATTACTTCTAAAATTATAAAAAATTAGATTTTTATATTAAAACTTAATTCTATTATAAAAAATACTTATCTAATATAAATTTAAAAGAAAGTTTTTAATTCGATATATAATATTTAATTAAATTTTATTTTATATTAAATCTAGTATTAGAGATATCTTACTAATTATTATAATTATTATAATTAACTATGTATATAATAATTAAATAAAAAATATAAAATAAAGAATTAGTTTATAAATAAGCTTATTATTACTAAATTAAGATTTATATAATAGAGAAAGTCTAAATAATTGCTAATTATATATTATTAACTCTCTATAACTATTATATAATTAAGATTTCTTTATATTAATTAGAAATTCGATCTAAAAATTGTTGAAAGTAGTAGGTAAAATACTTGATTAATTAGATTTAACTATAGAGAGCATTACGAATATATATATTGTTAAGCCTCGATAAATCTTCCTCACTTCGATAAACCTTCTAATTTAGTTAGATAATATATTTTAATACTTCTATATACTCGAAATATAGCTCGAATTAAATAAGTAGAAAAATGAAAAAATATCTTCATTTTTCTGCCCTCTCTATTCGAGTAAATAGCTACCTTACGGGAGCTACTACATATGGGAATTTACTATTAATAGAAAATAGATAAATCATTAACGATAATAATACGATTTGTATAATAAGGACTACACACCGGATATATTTAGATTTTACGTCTTATATAATGTATATCGAATAGACTTGTATAAAACTTTCTATTTATAGAAGATTCAGTTAAATTTATTGTTAATGGATGGTTAATGGATAGTTAATGGAATATGAAAGAGATATCGATTTATTTTTATTTCAATACTACGCTATAAAGTAATATATTAATATATTACTAGTAGAGAATTAATGAATAGCGGTAATATATGAAAATTTTCGAAAATTTCTTTAAGTCCCACAGCCCTATAGGGCTATATATCTTACTTATATATCAAATTTCGAGAAAAATCGAAAAATTGAAAAATAAATCACGTGACGTTGATAAATAGGCTATTATAAGCGAAGCGAGATATTCGAATTAGTTTAAACCTTAATATATAATAAGGGAATTACTAAATAATTATCTATTTATTTCGAATATCGAATAATCTACTATTATAGAAAATTTAATATTAATAAAAAGTTGATTAAAACTTAGTTGAAAGTTAGAACAAATATCGAGTTAACGATATAGTCACGTGACATACCCTAATCGTATGTTTCCTCTAAGGTATATTCGAATATCGAGTAATTAAGGTGAAGAGGGTATATATATAAGAAAAATTCTATTTATCCTATATAAAAATTCCATTTTTTATTAAAAAGCGGTTTTTTAAAAATTTTATTTCTAATTTACTTAATATATATTAAAGATTAATTAATTAAAAGTTAAAAGTTTATAACGTTTATAATAGAGTAAGTAAAGTAAAAAATCGAAATCTAAAAACGATAATATCAGACTATACCCCCACTATCAAAATTCTACTTTTATTAAAAAGCGGTTTTTTAAAAAATTTATTTTTAGATTATCTAATATATACTAAAAATCGACTAATTTAAAATTAGAGAATATTTATAGAGATAGAATAAGTTTAATTAGAAGAAATTATTTAATTTATATATACGCGCTTAACTATAAGATCTTTATAGAGATTATTTTAAATATCTAATTTTTAGCGATAATAATTAATAGCGATATGTATCTTATATATAATATGCTAATAAAATAAGATATAGATAAAAGTATTTTAAAAGAGCTTTAAAGATTTAATAGTAATAATAATAATAGCGCTAAAGAAATAGTTATTTTAATATAAAATAATAAGTTTATAGAGTACTAAGCTTAATATAGTAACTTAATAAACGATTTAGATAAATTACTTAAGATATAGAGATTAATTAAAAATAAATTTTTATATAAATAATAAGATTAAAAGACTTAATTTACTCGAAATTTATTTACTCCTTAAAATATTAAAGTTAACTCTTTCTTAATAATAATTTATTTATCTTTTAAAATACTAGAGTTAACTCTTTCTTAATAATAATTTATTTACCTCTTAAAATACTAAAGTTAACTCTTTCTTAATAATAAGCGTATCGCTAAGATATAAAAAATAATTATTCTATAGATAAGATTTTAGATTAATAAGTTCTTAAAAAAGCTTAAATTTATTTCTATATAAAATCTTAATAAGTCTATTAACTATTTATTTATTAATAGAAATATATTTAAAATTTATATTACTATTAGTAATTTAATTATATATTTAATAATATTAGATATTTAATATATTTAATATAATTATAATATTAAGAATTCTTTATTAAAACGATTATATCTTAATTATTATTAAAGATAATAATTATTTAAAATAATTTATTAAAGTAAATTTAATTAAATAATTTTTAAAGCTAAATAGCTTTCTTTATAGTTTAAATTTAATTAATATATTTAGTCTTATAGATAGATAATATAATAATAATTTATCACTTAAAAGATTAACTAATTATTTTACTTTTTAAATTATAAATATAATTTAAAATTAATTTATAAATATTATAATTATCAATTTAATTAGAGTTAATATAACTAATTAAATCTTAAAATAAATCTTTATAAATAAGATATTAATAAATAATTATTTTAAGATATTAAAAAATATACTTAATAATCGCGTAATAAGCTTTAATAAAGTTTAAAGAATATTATAAAACTATTAATATAGTAAATATAATATCTAATCTTATATTTAATATAGTATATATAAGAGATTTAATAACTAATTAATAAATTTTTAGTAATTTAATAAATATTATATAATTATTCTTAATAAAAAGTAATTATATATTAATCTCTATAAAAGTAAACTATAATTTAAACTTCTATATTTAATAATATTTAAGAAATTATTTAATATAAACTAATTAATTTAAATATAATATTTAATTAATATAATTATAAATTATAATTATATCTAAATAGTAATTATAAAAATTTAAATTACTTATTTTAAATTTAATATTAAATATATTTTTAATTCGCTAAATATTAAATTAAAAAGAATTAATAATAAGAATATTATTTATATAGAGAGTAATAATAATATTAAGATTAAGATTAATAAATATATTATAATTAATATTAATAGAAATAAGATTAATTTCTTATATATAATTAATAAAGATATTATATTATATATATGAGAATTACTTTAAACTATAAAGTATCTTATTAAGTTTATAAATCTATTAGAAGTACTTCTTCGAGATAAAATTAGTAAACTATTTTATATAGATTTTTTTTTAATATTTTCATAGAGAAAAGCGATTTTAATATTTATTTATTTTAGATCCTAATTTTTAATAGTAATTAAAATAAAGATAATTTTATAAAATATAGATTTAATTATTAAAATAAATTTTTTATTATAATCTAAATCTTTATATTATTTAAAATTATATATTATTTAATAAATCTTATAGCGAGTAACTTTATTATTAAATTTATATTTTAAAATATAGATCTATTTACTATAAAGTATAATATATCTATAGAGTAAATCGATAAAAGCTTAAAATTATTCTCTTTTAGCGACTTAAATTTTTCAATTATACTATCTTTCTATTATTTATAAAAAGAATAATTTATTATAATCTCTTTATAGATCTTTAATTTATATAATTTTATATTTATAACTTAAATAACTATAATATAGAGTATAAAAAAATTTAAAGAGAGATTTTAAGAGATTAAATAAGAATAATTAGAATATAAAGGCGTATTATTTTATATTATTAAGATAAATCGAGATATAATAATAGAAGTATCGAAGTTGAAAGAAGTTATTACGAGCTTTAAAGACCTTAAAATAAATCTAAATAATTAAATATATTTATTTATATTTATTATATTTATAAAAAGAAAATTTTTAATTAAGAAAGATATTATAGATCTAGATATATTCTCTTTTATAATTAGATTATTTAGTAATTAAAAAGATATTAGATTAAGTAAAAGTCTATTTTTTTCTTTACTCTATATAAATTTTAATTAGTATATAATATTATTATTTAATAATAATATTTAATAAATATAATCGTTATTATAATTTATAAGAATATCTTTTTAAATATAATATTTTTCTTTCTTTTATTTAATAGCTAATCTTCTTATTATAGCGAAGTTCTTAATTTTAATACACTTAATATATAATAGATAAGATTTATATCTAATATAAGTCTATATAAAATAAATTTATAATTTATAATAAAGTTATAATTATAAAGATAGTTTATTACTATTATAAGTTTTAATTAAAACTTTTAATTAATATTAATATTCTCTATAATAATATTAATAATACTAAAAAAAGTTTAATTAAACTATTTAGTAATTTTATTTTATTCGAGATTTTCTAATTAGATTAACTTTTAAATAATATTATAATTAATATAATAAATATCGAAATTATAATTCTTATATTTACTTCTATAATCGCTTTATAGATATCTAATAATATAATTATTATATTTATTATAAAGTTAAAAGCACTTAAAAATTATAAAGATATCGCTTTTTTATTTAATAATTTTAATTTTAAAGTATTTATTATAATTATCTAGAAAAGTAGTAAAGATTTTTTTTTATTAAAATTACGTAGAGTGATAGAGCTATAGATATCGTTATAGATTAAATTATTTAATCTTTTCTTAAGATAAATATAGGATTTATATAATATATTCTTCGTCTTTTTAATAATATATAAAGCGTAAAACTTTATTTTTATAATCTTCTTAATAAGATTTATACTTTTAAATAATTTAGCGAGCTTTAAAATATTTTAATACTCTAAATAATTTATATAAGTATATTAAAGATTAAAAGTTTTTTTATTAATTTTATAAAGCGTTTTATTAAAGTCGAAATCGAAATTAGAATTAGAGATATTAAATTTAGCGAGAATAGAAATACCTTTATTTATTAAATTAATCTTTTTTTTATATTTTAAAGTAGTTTAAATTATAGTAAACTTTATATTAAATTATTTAAATATTAATATAAATATTAATTTAACTTTAAACGATATTAATATAAATTTTAATTTTTATATATAAAAGATATATAGATTATTTTTCTATAGTTAAATAATAATATTATAATAATTAATTTTAATATTATTTAAAATAAATTTTATAAATAGACTATTATATATTAATTATTTTTAAGAAATTAAATTAAGAGATAGCTTAGAAAGATAAAGAATATTAATAAGAATTAATTTTTTTTTTACTATCAATAATAGTATTAAAATATATTTTATTAATATTAATAGAGATAAGAAAATCCGCGATATTCTTAATTAAATAAATATTATTAATTTTAAAATTAAGAAAATAATATTTAATAAAAATATTTTAATAAAGAGTAAAGTATTATAAATAAATATAATTTAGAGTTTATTATATAAACGAGCTATTAGATTTAACTATATATACGATATATATTTCTTTTTTAATATTAATAAAATTATAATAACGCTTTTTATTAAATTTATAATTCTTATTTTTATTCTTTTTATTATTAGATTTAAAGTTATTATTTCGAGTATTACTTCTATTATTATTATTATTAATATCTTTATTTTAACTCTTTTTATTAAATTAATTATACTTTATTTTAATATAATAATACTTTTAATAATAACTATAATATTTATTTTATTTTTAAATTATATAACTATTAAAATTAAATATAACTCTTTTTTATAATTTAATAATAATAATAGAATTTAAATTATTTAGAATAAGATAATAAGAGTATTAAGTAATAAAAATATAATTAAATTTAATATACTTAGAAGACGAGTTAATAATTATCTAAATAAATTAAATAATAATATATTTTAATAAGAAGATAGACTCTATATTTATCTTATTTATTAATTTATAATTTTAAATATAATAGATAAAATAGATATTATAGACTTTACTTAATTCGATAAAAAAGAAAAAAATAAAGAAGTTAATTTTAAATTTTAATTTAAATAATATATTAATAATATTAATATTAATACTCTTAAGACGAGCTATAAAATTTAATATATCTTTATATTAATTAAGATTTAATTTAAGTAATTAATAATAGAGATTATTAAGAGTATTAAAATCTTTAAACTTATTAATAATAATAATAATCTTTTATAAAAAATAAATATTAATTTTATTTTTTAAATTTAATAGTAGATTATTATCAAGATAACTTTAAATAATATTAATAATTAATTTATATCTTAGCTTTTATTTAGTAATTTTATTTTTTAATAATATTAATAAACTCTATAATTTTAGCATTAGATATATTTTAAATTAAAATAAAAATAATAAAATAAAAATTTTATTTAACTCTAATAAATTTAATAAAGCGCTATATTATAAGATATTAATATATATTTTACTATTATATTTAAAAATCTTTAAACTCTTTAAATTTAATAATATAAAAAAAAAATTTATTAGAATTTATATTTAAATTAATTTCTTTTAATATAATTTTAATTTTAATATATTATTTAAAATATAAAGAAATTAAAAGTTTATAAGAAGATTAAATTTAATAAACTATATAATAGTATTAAAAAGATTCTCGCTATTAATTAATTTAAGAGATAATTTATAAATTAAATTACTAAAAATTATAAAGCTATTAAAGAGATAGATAAATATATAATTATATTCTTAACTTTTTAAATATTTTCTAAATTAATATTAAGCTTTATTTAATATCTAATTATATTAAAAAAAGTTATATTTAAAGATATATCTATTTATATATACTTTATTATATAATATATAAAATTATTCTTAAAAGATATTTAGAGATATAATAGATATATATAATCTATAATAACTTTTAAATTTATTTTAAATTATAAAAAATATTAATAAATAATTATATTTAAAGTATTTAATATTATCTTAATTAAGAGAAGATATTAATATATAATTATATTTAAGATATATAATTTTATTTTAACTAGTATAATTAAATAAAGAATTTTCTTAAAATATAATTAGATTTAAAGATAATTAAATAAATATAAAGTCTATATTAAATAAGAAATTTAAAAAAAAATTATACTCTTTATCTTATATAATAATTATATTCTTTATTAATTAAATATTTAATTATTAATTTAATAATCTATTAATTAAATAATTAATAATATTAATATAATAATATTTCGCTATAATCTATTTAGCTAATATAATTATATTTTCATTAAAAAATAAAAATACTTTTTTATATATTACTTCTTTTATAATTATATTATTTTTATTTATAAATTTAATATTTTATAAATAGAATTAATATTATTTAAAGCGCTTAATCGATTAATTAGTTTAATAGAATTTTTAATTAATTTAATACTTAAGCTTTTTATTTTAATTTCTTATTTTTTAATATAGCGATTAAAAATAATAGTAGCGAGATCTTTATAAGAGTTATAATTATAATATAATAAATATAATTTATTATTTAAAAATCGATAAAGCTTAAAAAGTATTATTAAATTATTTTAAAGTAAATTAATTAAGTATTTAATATTATAATAATATTATTAAATAGTATAATATTATAATAGAGCTCTCTTCTATTTTTTAAATACTTAATTAATAAATTAACTAACTTATAAGTAATATATTAAATAAATACTCTATAATTTAAATTTATAATCTATTAAAAGTAATAGATAGAATACTTAGTTAATTAGATTTAACTATAGAGAATATTATAAATATATATATCGCTAAGCTTTAACAAATCTTCCTTACCTCGATAAACCTTTTAATTCAATTAGGTAATATATTTTAATAAAAATAACTAATATTAAATTTATTTTAAAAGATAAAATATATTTTATTAATTAATTTCGTTAAATAGTTAATAATAAAGTAAATCTTAATAAGCTCGAAAAATTACTACTTATACTTTATAGCGATAAATTTAAAATTAAAACTTTATTTTATAATATTCGAAATTAGATAAATCTCTATTTACTTATTTCTATTAAAGACTTCTATTTATCTTTATATAAAGCTTTTTATATATTAATTATCTACTAATTTATTATAAACTTTTAATAAATATATATAATTAATATAAAGCTTTTCGTAAAAGCTATTTATTAATATTATCGATAATATTAAGTAATTAAAAATAAGAAGAAATATATTATTTAATATTAACTATCAGCTATTACTATACTACTATTCGCTATTTTTTAAATTCTCGCTATTAATATTATTATAATTACTATCTTCTAAAAGATAAAAAAATATAATTTTATTATAAATTAACTTAGCGAATTAAATAATAAAGTAATAATATATATAATAATATATACTATTAAAAATACTAATCTAAATATACAATAATGATATTAATATATTTATATAATTAAAAGCGCTTAGAACTTTAAAATTATAGAATAAACTCTAAATAGAATATAATAGTATAATAATTTTTTTAAAATTATATATCTTTATAAGTATTATATTATTAATATATTTAATAATATTATAATTTAAAGAAATATTAAAAAAGTAATTTTTAAAGTTATAATTATATTAAATTACGCTATTTTCTACTTAGTTAATAAAATAATTAAATAAATTAATCTAGATAATTAAATACTAATTAATAATAGATTAATAAAAAATTTAAAATTTAAATCTAGCATTAAAAAATAAGATATCTAAGATCTTAATTTCTTATAAGATACGAGTAAAGGCCTATGAATTAAATTCATAACCATTTTTTTTAATTAGGGCTGTCGAGTAAATTTGATAAGCGGTCTTTAGTAAGCGAACTTTGGTGAGCGATATTTGAATTCCTTGCGCTTTAATAATTATGGGATTAAATTTAGAAATTCTTTTTTTATTTGAAAGCTTACATTTCGTTCTATAATTTAAAAAAAAAATCTTAAAAATTTAATAGAAAATAAAAAAGTTATTCTGTATGTCGATAATGTATATCTATTATTTTTTGATTAGGGCTGTCCGGCTGTCGAGCGAACTTTGATGAGCGATATTTGAATTGCTTGCGCTTTAATAATTATAAGACTAAATTTAGAAATTCTTTTTTTATCTAAAAGTACATATTTTATTCTATAATTTAAAAAAAAAATCCTCAAAACTTAATAGAAAATAAAAAAGTTATTCTATGTATTAATAATGTATATCTATTTTTTTGATAAGGGAGCTTAAGAGGGCTGAAGATTTTGATAGTTGCGGACGCTAATTTGTTTATCCGCGGTGACTTCGCCGGTCTAGCCAAAAGGCGTAATAACCCCAAATTTATGATTGGCTGCATATACAAATTCAAGGTTTTCTAGTTTAGCCCTATCTTATTCTTTTATATATACTAATTATACTATATTCTTTTAATTAAAAAAGAAAAATATATATAACTATATATATAAGCTATTCTCTCTATAAAACGCTTTCTTCTATATTATATTAATATTCTTAATATATAAGAGTTTTTTATAAAAGATATATTTATAAAATTATAATTATAGCCTCTACTATAATATACTTCTTTTCTCTATATATTATTTTTAATATAAAAATAATTTAATTTTATAATTAATATAATTAATATGTTAAGCTATAATATAAGTATTATAAAAAACTTCTTATAACTTTCTTTTGTTAATAATTATTCTATTATTTAAAACCTTTAATAAAGACTCTCTTTTCTCTTTTCTTATAATTATATTTTAATTATAATCTATATACTTTAATAATAATTAAAAATTACTTTAATAATCTTTATAAAAAAACTTAATAACTTTAATATAGTTTATATATTAAATTTTTAATATATATATATATATAATAGTTAGATATTAAGTTAACTATATATACTAATAAATTATTCTTAAAATATTCTTAATAAAAAATAATATATATTAATAAATACTATATTTTAAATTAATTTTTAATTTTTAATTTTTAAGATTTAAATAAAAATATATAACTCTATAATAAGATTACTCTAAGATTACGATTTTCTATAAATATTATAAATAGCTTTCTCTCTTTTAAAATAAAAAAATTACTATTATAACTTCTAAATTTTGAAAGATCAATAATTTATAGATATTTATATAAGATTTAACTAAGAATAATAAGTCTAGAGATAATAAATTTAAAAATAATAAGCTTAAAGATAATAAGCTTAGAGATAATAAGTCTAAAAACGATAAATCTAAAGACGATAAGTCTAAAGACGATAAGTCGAGAAATTTATTCTTATATATTATTACTATAAATAATAATTATAAAAAATAATAGATTATATCTTTATATTATATTAGTTTAATAAATAATTTATCTTTATTTATATATACTATAAAAGTCTTTAATAAAGAGAGTTTTTATATAAATAATATAATAAAGTAATAAGTATTTTTAAATAAGAGTATAGCTTCTCTAAATATAGATAGATTAAAAATAAATAAATAAAAATATTTAATATTTAATATTAAGATAAATATAAAGAGTAGTAAAAAGAATGATTTATTTATTATAAACTCTCTATATTTATAATAATAAATTCTAATTATTATTTAGCTAACTAATAAAATCTTAAATATATCTTAAAACTTTTAAACTATCTTAAAAATCTTAAGTCTTCTAATAATATTAATAATAAGATAGTCTTACTAAATTTAATAACTATAAAGAGCTATTATTACTTTTTTATATAGTACTCTTATCTATAGACTATAATATTCTTATCTATAATACTTTTACTTACTATACTATTATTTATAATACTCTTATTAATATTATTTTATAAAATGATTTTATAATAAAATAAAAAGAATATCTTTTTATTATCTTTATATCTAATACTAAATTTATAATTTAAGAAATTAAGATATTTAGAAACTAACTATATATATCTAAAAGAAATCTTTTAATTATAAAAATCTTTTATAGAAAAAATTAATATTAGTATATATAATAGAATAAGATAGAGTTAAGCTTGAAAATCTTGAATTTATATATATAGCTAATTATAAATTTAGATTTATTATAATCTTTAATTAAATTAACTAAATTAGCTTAATAGCTCTTCTATATCTTTTTTATTAGAAATTTATATATATAAATTTTATACTTTAAAGTACTTAGCTTATAATATATATAGTTATTTTATAATTTCTTAAATTATAGAGCTCGCTTTACGCTTTCTAACGCTATAAAAATTATAAAGTTTAATTTACTATTAATAGATTAAATAAATATTTAAATATAATAATTATACTAAACGCGTTTAAGATTAAATAATAATTCTTTTATCTATTTATATAATTATTCTTCTTTTATTATTCTATTAATTTATTAATATAAATATATTTATTTTTAATATCTCTCGCGAAAACGTTATTAAATACTTTAGATATATATATCTTTTTTACTCGCCTTTTAGAGCCTCTATTAACGCCTTTAGATTATCTCTTAACGAATTTATTATTATTAATAATTAAAGCCGTAAGCGAGCTTAATAATTATTTATTACTATTTATAAATATATTAAAATATTAAAAAGAGCTTAAATAAATTTATAGTTATTATCTTTTTCTATATACTTCTTTTAAATTAGCGATATTTAATTAATTGCTTAATTAATATTATTTATTTTATTAGCTTAATAATCTATTTAGTTAGATTATTAATTAATTAATTAATTATTTACTTAATTAGCTATTTAATTAGCTACTTAGTTAACTATTTAATTGAAATACTTAATTAAATAAAAAAAGAAATTATAATAAGCGAATATAAAAATATTATAGAGAATATTATAAATATAATTAGTAGTAATAGTAATATAATAAATCTACTCTTTATAATCTTATATTAATCTATTTAGCTAGTATAAAGAAAATTATTATAATAAATAAATATAGAGAATATTATAGAGAATACTACGAAGAAATTAAGTAATAATAAGATTATTATTATTAAAAATACGGCTTAGCTCTCTAAGATTCTACGTTATATACTCTCTACGATTTTATATTAAATTATTATTTAATAAGTAAAGAATATTATTATAACTTAATCTATTATTTTTATTATATTAATATAATATATTACTATAATAACGTTATAAGAGAAGAATTTACTATAATAACTATAGTTAATTAGACCTCTATAGAAGTAATATTAGACGATATATATTTAGATGAATTAAAATCGTTCGATATCTATAGCTATTTTATTATTCGAAAAATTTTACTGCGATAGAAGATATTATAGAATTTATATTATTAATTAATATATTAACTTTATTTTAATTAATTAAGCCTCTATAGAAAAAATATTAGAAGATATATATTTAAATAAATTAAAATTATTCGATATTTATAGCTATTTTATTATTAGAAAAATTTTACTACGATAAGAGATATTATAAGATTTATATTACTAATTAACACGTTATCTTTATTTCTTTTTAATATTTTAATACTTCTTATTATAAGAATATAGCCTTTCTCTATTTTTTATAAGTAATTATTATAAATTAATTTTTTATACTCGATATACCTTTCTAATTAGATCTTAGCGCGCCTCTCTTCGTATATATATATCTATAGATTATATAGATTAATAGAATAACTTTATATTATATTAATATTATATAATATTAAGAACTATATCTTAATAATAGTTCTAATTAAAAAAATAGATTATGAATTTAATTCATAGGCCTAAACTTATAAAGAATAATAAGATTATAAATTTAAATTTAATATAAATTTTATTAATAAAGCTTAATATACTAAAGCGTTAGATTTATTACTATATACTACTATTATAATTAATAAAAAAACTTTTAATAATCATTTTAGAAAAATAGCTATTACTTTTATAAGAATAGAAGATAATAAAATATTAGAGAATTAAAAGATAAATATAATAATATTAATATAATTCTATTGATCTTATATATATAATTCTATCAACTATTAATTTATACGAGAAAATATTTTTTAATATAATTTATTATATAAATAAATCTATTAAGCTTTAAAAATGAAATATTTAAAAATTATCTATATAAATAATATTTAAAAATATTTATTATATAAGTATTAATACTCTTATTATCTCTAGAAATCTAATTTATATTAAATTTCTATCTTTTAAAATAGATTATATAATATTTATTAATTAAGATTATTAAGAGAGTATTAATAAAGAAATAATTATAACTATATAAATAATTTTAAAATAGTAATATATATAATCTATTTTATATAATTTAAATTTAAATTTAAATAATATATATAAATTCTTTCTACTTAAAAATTAACTTTTTAAAATAAATAATATTAAATATTATTTTATTATTTATTTTAATTATAAATATAATAATAATAAGAAAGAAATTATCTATTCTAATAATTAATATTATATTTAAAAAGTTTTTAATATTTATATATCGAGTATTTAATCTCTTCGCTATCTCTATTAAATTTAAGAAGAATTATAAATATAGTATTTTAATTATAAACGTATTAAAGTATTTATAATTAAATCTTATATATTTATACTATATCTTCTATTTATTAATAATTTTAAAATATATAAAAATATATATAAAGTCTTTAAAATATTTTACTTAATTTTAATTTATTTAAATTATAAAAAATATAGAAAGCTTATTAATATATTTATAATCTTATTAAAATTATATAGTATAAGACTTAATAATATAATAAAAGTTTTTTATAAATTTATTTAAAAGTTAGATTATAATATAGAATTAAAAATTAATAGAGATTAAAATATAACGTTAACATAAATCTTTAATATAATATTTCTTAACGATATATCTTAATAAATTAATAATAGCAATTTTATATAGTATAATATTTAAATAAATTATAAAACTTATTATTATTTAAAAAAAAGAATAAAAATTAATTAATTATAATATTAAAACTAATAGTAAATATTATATTAAGATATTTAAATAAAGAAAATCTATATAGAATTTAGATAATAAAATAGAATATAAAATAATTTTTTCAGATATAAAAATATAATTAAAGGCTTCGACTATTATAAAATTTATATTAATCTTAAATTTAATTTAATTATAAATATATAATATATCTTATTTAAAATAAAGAAAATTAAAATATATTTTTTAAGATTTTCTTATAACTTTAATTCTAAATAAATATAAAAATATTATTTATTTAAAAATATTTTAATAATATTGATTTTCTTCTAGCTAAGTATAAATTTAAAATTTAATATATTATATATAATCTTAATTATTAATAAAAATAAAAAAAACGATATTATTAATTTTATTAAGATTTTAAAATTATATTATAATTAAATAATTTAAACTATAATTTTTTTAGATAATAGAGAATACTATAACTATTTAATCTTTATCTTTAAAAGCTATTATATAAATATTTAATTTAATTATATAAAATAATACTCTAAAAAAAGCTAGCGCTATATTAAATTTAATATACTATAAAAATATATAATAAAAATATAAAAAATATATTAAGAGTTAATTTTATATATTATAACGAGTAAAGGCCTATGAATTAAATTCATAATCTTTTTTTTGATCAGGGCTATCGAGTAAATAGATGAGCGATCTTTAAATTCCTTACGCTTGAATAATTATAAGACTAAATTAAAAAAAAATCTAAAAGCTTATATTTCGTTCTATAATTTAAAAAAAAATCACAAAATTTTAATAGAAAATTTAAAAGTTATTCTAAAATCAAATAATGTGTATCTGTTTTTTAATTAGGGCTGTTGAGCGAACTTTGATAAGCGATATTTGAATTCCTTGCGCTTTAATAATTATAAGACTAAATTTAAAAATTATTTTTTTATCTAAAAGCCTATATTTTATTCTATAATTTAAAAAAAAGTCTTAAAATTTTAATAGAAAAAAAAAGTTATTCTATATATTAATAATATATATCTATTTTTTTAATAAGGGAGGTATAAAAGAGTGAGATTTTAATAGTTACGGACGCTAATTTATTTACTTATAATAATTTAGCCGATCTAATTAAAAAGCGTAGCGAACTTAAATTTATGATTAACTATATATATAAATTTAAGATTTTTAAACTTAATTCTATCTTATTCTATTATATATACTAATAATTAAAAAAGACTTTAATAGATAAATTATTAAAATTAAAGAAGTTAAAAAAAAATAAAGAAGCTAGAGAATATAGAGAAGATAGAGAAGATAAAGAAGATAAAAAAAATAAAAAAAATAAAGAAGATAGAAAATATAAAATCTTAAAAAGTATTCTATCTAATATTATATACTCTAAATTAAAAATAATATTAATAAGATCGAAATCTAAAGATAAAAAGTAATTATCTAAAGATAATAAATTCTAAAAACTTCTTAATCTTTTTAATATATATATAAATCTATATCTAATTAAAAACGCGAAAAAATATATAATAATTATAAATTTTAATATATTAATTAATCAATTAAAGTATAAATATAATATTTTAATATAAAATATAATAAGCGCTAATAATATTATAAAGTTTTTAAAAAAATAATAAATATAACTATATCTCTAAATCTTATAAAATATTTATTTATCAAAAATATTATAAAATAATTATTATAACTTAATTTTATTAAAATATAGAAATATATTTATTTAAAGATATTAAAGATATTAAAGCTATTATATATTTAGTATTTAATATTTATAAAAAGCTTTTTATTAAATAAAGAATAATTACTTAGCGAAGGTAATAATAAAAATATTTATAATATAATAAAAGATATTAATTATTAATATTCTTAGCTTTTTATAATAGATTTTACTCTAAATATATATTTTTATATTAAAATTATTATAAATCTAATAAAGCTTTTATTATAATATAACTTTATTTAATATTTAATAGCGATATATTATTAAAATTATAGAATTTAAATTCTTAATTTTAATATAAAGATCTTAAAACAATATTAAAAAATAGAATTTATAAATATATAAATTATATATTTCTTAATCTAGATTCTATTAAAGTCTTCTATAATAATAATAAATATTATATATATAATATTAACGATTATCTTTATATAAATAATATTAGAAATAAATTAAATTAATATTTTTTTTATATATATTAATAAAAGAGAGATATATTTCTTATTATATATATCTATTTAATAATAAAAAATAAAAAATCTATTATAAATCTAATTTTAAATCTTTGAATATATACGCGTAGAAGCGCGTAGTAATATATCTATAAACTATTAATATTAGAGAATAAAAGTCTATATATTCGATAAACGCCGATGTCGAGACAATAAATTTAATCGAGATTCTTTCCTTATATTTAATAGCTATCTTATTTTAATTATTAAATAACTCTACTATTAATAGTCTAATATATCTTAAATTATTATTTTATTTACTTTTAATAAGAATAAATTAGATTAAGTTTTAGAGTAGTAAAAAAAAGCTATAAAAACTAGTAAGAGATAGACATTTCTTAGAAAATATAATAATCTTCTCTAGCGTATTCTATTACTTTTAGAATATTAATTAATAATAATTAAATATCAAATAGCTATTAATTATCTTTTAAGTAATTTATTTCTTATTTTATATACTATATTTAACCTTATATAGACTATTACTATCTAAAAAATACTTCGAGATAATATTAATTTATATATCTTTATTTAAAGTTCTCGCGATTTTTATTAATACTCTATAATAATATTAGAATTTAAAATCTTATAGAAATCTTTTACTTTTTTATTATTTATAACTATTAAAGAATTAATAATATCTATTCTCTAATAATATCTATTAAGTAAGATTAAATCTCTCTCTTCTTTATCTTTATACTATTAAAGATATTATAAAATAATTATAATTAGTAAAATTTAAAAACTATTTAAGCGTATTTTATATATTATAAAAATATTTAAAATCGAGATTTTAAATAAGAGATTAGTGAGAATAGAGATAATACTTTTAAGATATATAAAGAATATAAAGTATATTAGGTTTTTTTATATCGTAAAGAGAATTACGTAAGATAATTTTATAAAAGAAATAATATATTAGACTCTATATAATAGATCTAGATTATATTTATTAAATTATATTAATATAATAAGATAGTAATTGAAATAATAGTACGCAGTGCGAAGAAAATAATTTATTACCTCTCGGCGTTTATCGGATAATCGAGATATTAAAAAAATCTAATTAGTTATATAAAGATAAAAATAATTATATATTAAATTATATATAAAATATTAATTATTTATAAAATAAATATATTAATAGACTTTATTTAGAGTAAATATAAATATATAAAAAACTTTAAATAAGTATATAATAGATCTTTAGATAGAGATTATAATAAAAATCGATTTAAAATAATTCTAGAATATATCTAATATATATTAAATATATATATAATTTAAATTTCTAAATTCTAAACTTTCAAAAGTATTAAAAAAAGATATAGATATTTAAATAATTTTAAAACTATTTTTATCTAATATAATACTAGTTAAAGATTATCTTAAGATTATTTTTAAGATATTAAAAAGATCTTTAAATAGATTATAAATCGATTATAGATCGATTTTAGACTAATCTTATATTATCTCTATATCGTTTTAAGAAGCGAGATATCTAAATTATCTACGATAATAAAATTTTAAACTTAGACTCTATAGTAATATAATATAATATTATATAATTAGATAATCTTAATATATTTAAATAATTTAAAGATTTATTAAAACTTTTTTTAGAAGAGTTATTTAATAGTCTTAATATATATAATTAAATTAAATATTTTATTAATCTATTATCTAATAAGTTATTTAAAAGTAATTTAATTTATAGTTTATAATATAATAAGCTTATAGCGATTAGAGATTATTTAAATATTACGCTTAAGAGAAAATAAATTTAATTTTTAATTAATTAAATTAACTTATTAATATTATTTATTAAGAAATTAGATAGCTTACTACGATTTTATATTAACTATTAAAAACTTAATAAAATAATTATTAAAAATAATTACTCGTTATTACTACTTTTAAAAAGATTAAAAAAAATTATATATATAAAATATTTTATTAAGATTAATATTTATAATATATATTATTAAATATAAATATAAAAGAAAGATAAGTAAAAAATTATTTCTTAAATTTATTATAGCTAGTTTAAGTATTAAGTAATATCTTTTAATTTTATAAATATTTTTATAATCTTCTAAACTTATATAAATAAAGTATTTAAATGATATATTAATATTTTTTATATAATATATTTAAATAATATATTAATCTATTCTAAAATAAATAAGTTATATTAAGAATATATATATAAAATATTACGCGTATTATTAAAGTATTAACTTTATATAAAGTTATTAAAATATATTTCTAATTATAATAAGATTTTTTTTTTAGAGTTTTTAATAAATTAGCGTAATATCTAAATAAAGTTATTATATATTAAAATTATTACTAAATAATTAAAATCGAAGTTTATTAAAAATATTTTTATCTTTTTAAAATTCGTAGATTTTTATTAATAATTTATATAAGACTTTTTATAGATAACTACGCTTTTAATAAATTTAACTTAAGAAATAAAGAAAGATAAGATTAGATTATTCTTCGTATTTAATAAAAAAGTATATATAACTTTTAAAATACTTAAGCGAGTATTTATTATTATATTTATATTAAAATAGTATAATTAAAAAATATCGTTTATTATAAAGATTAATATTTTTAATATAGATATAAATAGTATATTTAATTAATTAAGTAAAAATAGATAATAATACTCTATTATATTTTTTAACTATAAATTTAAAGATATTAAATTTTATTAAAATATATATAATAAAAAGCTCTATATAATAATATTAGACTTTAAAAATTAAAGATTTTATTTATAAAATAATAAATACTTTATTTATATAATTTTAAATTATAATAATTTATATTATTTTATAATGATAAAAGAGTTTAATATAAAGTAAATTTGCTAGATTAAGAAATTAACTATATTTAACTTTATAATTAAATATTATAAAAGAAAATTTAATTCTATAAATATATTATTAAGAAGATTTAATATTATTAAATCGAATAGTAGCGAGAATAATAATAATAATATTCTTTTTATCTTATAAAACAAACTTCGTAATTAAAAATATTAATTTAATCTATAAAAATATAATAGTATATTTATTATAATTAAATTTATAACGTTAATAAAGTAATTAAATAATATTATTATTATAAATATCTAAGTTATTAATTTAAATAAGAGAGTATTTAATAAATAAATACGTATTCTAGATACTACGATATCGTTTTAATTTTTAATTTATTAGATTTTAAAATTAAAGAAATTTTATTTAAAGTTATAAAAATTAATAATAATATAATTACTTAAATTATAATATAAAAATACTTTTATTATAAATAAAGAGTAATATTAAAAATACGTTATTAAGTAGAATAAGCTTTTAAAATAAGAAGTTAGATAGAATAAATTATTACGTTATAATTTTATAATTTATATATCTAATAATTCTACTATAAAGAAAGAGATTCTTTATATAAATTATAATAATTTTAATATTAAATATTTTATTTATAAATATATTAAATAGAGTATTAGATTTAAGTATTATTAAATAAATATAATAAGTAATATAATAGAGTATATTCGTATTTACTTCGATTATTAAAAGATATAAATTTATTATTATAAATTATATAGCGAGTTAGTATTAATCTCGCTAGATAATATAAATTAGTATATATAAAAGAATAAGATAGAGCTAAATTAGAAAATCTTGAATTTATATATATAGCTAACTATAAATTCGTTAGATCTACGCTTTTTAATTAGACACCGCGGGTAAATAAATTAGCGTCCGCAATTATTAAAAATCTCTTATTCTACTTTTAACCCTTTAATAACTTTACTATTTTCTATTAAAATTTTGAGATTTTTTTTAAATTATAGGGCGTAGATTGCGCTTTCAAATACTTTAGAAATTTCAAAATTTGGTCTTATAATTATTAAAGCGTAAGGAATTCAAATATTGCTTATTAAAGTTCGCTTACTAAAGATCGCTCGACAGCCGGACAGCCCTAATTAAAAAATAGGTATACATTATTTAATTTTAGAATAACTTTTTTGTTTTCTATTAAAATTTTAGGGTTCTTTCTTTAAATTATAGAACAAAATGTGGGCCTTCATAGAAAAAAAGAATCTTAAAATTTGGTCTTATAGTTCTTCAAAGGTAAGGAACTCAAATATCGCTCACCAAAGATCGCTCACCAAAGACCGCTCACGAAATTTACTCGAGAGCCCTAATCAAAAAAAAAACGGGTATGAATTTAATTCATAGGTCTTTACTCGTTTATTTTATATTATAATAATAGATATTATTATAAATTTATTATCTATAAAAGATTTATATATTAATAAAATTTATAATATTATTTTAATTTTAATAGATAAGTTAATTAAATATATAATATATATTATAATTATAAAAGATTTAAAAATTAAATTTTTTATTAATATCTTATAATAGAAATTTATATTATATTATAATATAATATATAATTTAATTTTAAATTAAAGCTTTCTATTTATAAGTAAATTTTAAATAATATTATATTAATATCTAAGTACTAAATATAGACTTAATATTATATTTTATTCTTAAATTAATAATTAGATTAAGAGATAAAATTAAATTCTTAAATATTATTTATAAATATATTATAATTATAAATAAGATAATTAGTTTAAAATTTTATTAATAATTATATTTATATATAATAATAATATATATATAAGTATTAATAAGATTTTATAAGAGTTATTAATAAAATATATAATAGATTTAGAAAATATTTTTAAAAATAACTTTTTTAGAGAGAAAGTATTATTTATTATAGAGCGAGTAGAATAATTATAAAAAATAAGATTATATTTAAAAGAATTATAGAAGTAAATATTAAAGTAATAAATAAAGTATTATAATAATAATTATAAAATTATAATTTTCAAAAAAGAAGATAAAGTATTATTATAAAGTTTAAATATATATATTTTATAATTAAAGAAGAAAATTTATTATAGATAGCTTAGATCTTTTAAAATATTAAAAAAAATAGATATATAAATTTATAAACTAGACTTTTCTATTAGATATAAAAAAATCTATTTTATATTTTATATATTATTATTAGAGTTATAATACTCGCGTAATAATAATTTAAAATTATAAGTAATTTTAATTAATAAAGAAGAAGAGTAGAAGATTAATAAGATATTAAATAAAAGAGTTTATAAAGATAAGACTAAATATTTTATTAATTAAAAAAACTCTTTATCTTATAAAGCTTTATAGAAATTAATAAAATATCTTAAAAATATTAAAAATATAATTAAGAATTTTAAATAAGCGAAGAAATTATATAAATTAATATCTAAGATAAAGTTAAAAATATAATTTTTAAAAAAAATAAAAAGTAAAATAGATTAAAAGAATAATAATAATAGAGAATTTAAATAAATATATAAGATTATAATTAAAAGATTTAATAAATATATTAAAAAGTTTATAAATCTATTTTAATACGTTAAAGTATTATTTATTATAAAGAAAATAATAGTTATAAAGATTATAATTACTATTAATACTATCTAATATTAACTTACTTATTCTCTCTTATTAAAAAATAATCTCTTATTAATAAAAAGTATTAAAAGATAAGAGAATCTAGTAATAGAGATATAAGTAGAGATATAAGAAGAGGTAATAATAATAGTAGAGATAATAGCGTAGCGAATAGTTATTTATATTAATTATATACTCTAATATATATTAATTAGAATATCTTATATTCTTTTAAATATATAAGATATAATAAATATTTTTATCAGAGGTAATTATAGTAAGAATAGTTATTTAATAATAGAGGAGAATAGATTAAGTATATAAAAGTAACTTTCGTAAAAGTATTATTTATATTTATATTAACGTAAGCTAATAGATAGAGCGATATAGATTATATAAGAATTATATATAAGTATATATATATAAAATAAGTAAGAAGAGTCTTAGTATATATTAATATAATTTATTAGTTATTAAATATTTTATTTATTTATAAAGAGTAATAGAAGTAATAGTAATAGAAGAGATAACGGATATAATAATAGCTATAGCTATATCTATAAATTAAAGATCTTATATTATTATATATCGATCTATTAATTTAATAGTTTAAAAGACTATATAAGCGAAAGTTATAAAGAGTAAATACTATTAATATATTAATATACTTTTTATACTATTTAAAAAGTATTATAAAGTATTCTTCGAGATATTTATTATATATAAAGTTAATTTAGCTAAACGACTTTAATCTTACTTAACTATTATCTTAACTAATATATATATTATACTATTATAATAATACGTAATTTATTATTATAATATTACGATAAAAAAAATAAAGATAAAAAAATAGATATAAAGAAAGGCTTAGTACTTATTAATAATATTATTAATAAAAATAAAAAATTAAGATAAAAGTAAGATTTTATATTTACTAGCGTAACTTTTAAGATTATAATAATAAAGTTACTATAATTATAAAGTAATATTAATAATAATAATATATAATAATAATAATAATAATATATCGTAATAGAATAATTATATATTTATATCTTATTAATTAAGATAATAATATATATAGCTATACTATCGCGAACTAGTATATTAATATAATAATACGCTTAAGAAAATCTTAGAGTAAATAATTTAAATACGTTATTATTATATATATTAATTTAAATTATATTTAAGCTAATAATATATAATATATAAGAAATTAATAAGTTTATAAATATTTAATTATAAGATATAATAATAATAAGATTTAGAAGTTAAATCTTTTAAAGAGAAAAGTAATTATAAGAATAAAAGTATTTAGAGCTTATTAATAAATCTCGCTTATATTATTTATTAAGTTATAAACTATATAGCTAGAGTAAATATTTAATATATTTAATAGAAGTCTTAAATACTCGTAAGTTTTTTTTTTTTTTTTAATTTATCTAATAACTAATCTATTTATTTTTATAACTATATATCTAGATCTCGTAATTATATAACTACTACGTAGTTCTATTAAAAGAGACCTTACTATCTTATAATATTAATCTTAAATTTATATTTCTCTTAAAATCTCTTATTAAAAATATATATATTAGTATATATAAAAGAATAAGATAGGGCTAAGCTTGAAAACCTTGAATTTGTATGTGCAGCCAATTATAAATTCGGTTTCGCTACGCTCTTTAATTAGACCGGCTGAGTCATCGCGGGTAAACAAATTAGCGTCCGCAACTATCAAAATATCTTTTCCTACATTTAACCCTTTAATAACTTTACTATTTTCTATTGAAATCTTTAGTTTTTTTTTTAAATTATAGCCCGCAACTTGCGCTTTTTAATAATGAAAAAATTATGAGATTCGGTCCTATAATTATTAAAGCGCAAGGAATTCAAATATCGCTCACCAAAGTTCGCTCGACAGCCCTGATCAAAAAAAACGGTTATGAATTTAATTCATAGGCCTATACTCGTTATTTAATTTTAGAATAAATTTTTTATTTTCTATTAAAATTTATTAATTTCTTTTTAAATTATAGAGCGTAGATTACGCTTTTTAAAAATTTAAAAATTATAGAATTTAATTTTAAAATTATCTAAAGAGAAGAAATTTAAATATCGCTTATTAAAGTTCGCTCGATAGTTAAAAACTAAAAAATAAATATATAGTACTTTATTTAAATTTAAATAACTTTTTAATCTCTATTAAAATATTTAATTTTTCTTTTAAATTTTAAAGCGTAATCTAGATCTTTTAGAAGAATAAAGTTTTAAAAATTTAATCTTATAATCTTAGAAAAAATTATATATTAAAGTATCTTTACTCTTTAAGAGTTAAATTTAATCTTATAATTAAATCTTAAAATTAAATACTTTTTATAAAATTAATTTATAGATATTTAAACTTATATTAAATTTATTAATATAAATAAATATAAAGAAATGATAATAGCGAGATATAAGAGAGATAGAAGAGTAGAGAGAAATAATAATAAGATATAGAAAAGATATTAAGATAAGCTAGAATATATTCTCTATTTACTACTTTAACTTTTTATTAATTAAAGAAATATAGCTAGATTAAATTAATAGCTCTTCGATATTATTATACTATATACTAGCGTTAGCTAATATTTAAAAGTATTTAATAATAAATATTTAAGATCACGTATAATAGACTTAATAGTAAAGAAAAAAGACTCGCGAACTTTTTAATGTAGTTTGCTACTAAGTTCAGATTCTGGATTAGAACGAATAGAAAGACTATTCTTTATCTAGGTCTATGGTGTAGGTATCCGATAAACGCCGAGAGGTAATAAATTGTTTTCTCCGCACTACGCATTATTATTTTAATTACTATTCTACTATATTAATATAATTTAATAAATATAGTCTAGATCTATTATATAGAGTCTAATATATTATTTCTTTTATAAAATTATCTTATATAATTCTCTTTACGATATAAAAAAACCTAATATACTTTATATTCCCCGCGTATCTTAAAAGCATTATCTCTATTTTTATTAATCTCTTATTTAAAATCTCGATTTTAAATATCTTTATAATATATAAAATACGCCTAAATAGCTTTTAAGTTTTATTAATTATAATTATTTTATAATATCTTTAATAATATAAAGATAGAGAGAAGAAGAATTTAATCTTATTCGATAAATATTATTAAAGAATAAATATTATTAATTCTTTAATAATTATAAATAGTAGAAAAGTAAAAGATTTTTATAAGATTTTAAATTTTAATATCGTTATAGAATATTAATAAGAATTGTAAGAACTTTAAATAGAGATATATAAATTAATATTATTTTAAAGTATTTCTTAGATAGTAATAATCTATATAAGATTAAATATAGTATATAAAATAAGAAATAGATTATTTAAAAGATAATTAATAGTTATTCGATATTTAATTATTATTAATTAATACTCTAAAAATAGTAGAATACGCTAAAGAAGATTATTATATTTTTTAAGAAATATCTATCTTTTATTAGTTTTCGTAGCTTTTTTTTATTACTTTAAAGCTTAATTTAATTTATTCTTATTAGAAGTAGATAGAGTAATAATTTAAGGTATATTAGACTATTAATAGTAAAGTTATTTAATAATTAAAATAAGGTAGCTATTAAATGTGGGGGAAGAATCTCGGTTAAATTTGTTGCCTCGGCGTCGGCGTTTATCGGATAACAGCGTTTAGGAGAACCGTCGAGTACTGTAAATGTCTATTTGCCGTCCAGCTGAGCCTCAAACTCATCCTCGTATGCTCCCACAGATTGGTTGCTTCGAACACGCTCCAGCTGCTCATTAACATAATTTGCGACGTGCTGGTTGGCCTCGCTTCTTCGTCTCTCGCGGTCACCGGTATCACCTACAGAACCAACGGCTGATCTATCATGAATATCGCCGTTGACTGAACCGTTCAAACTGTTGCCGATGGATCGCGAGGTGGAAGAACGCCTGATGCGTGGCTTGCTTGATTTACCCCAGATCTCGTCGAAATAGGAGCCAGCGTAGTGGGCGGCTGCTGCTGTAGGAGTCCTAGGAGTCTGAGGTAGGCGACAGTTGATTCTAGAGTAGATCACTCAGCAAGATGGTCATTTCATTGTTAGAAGATAAGGACTTGTTTGACACCCACGCGAACTGGAAGAAGACGGAAGCATACCCAGTATCATGAATCATCTTCGCAATCAGTCCGGTCCAGCCGCATTGATGGCTTGCACCTAATCCTCTGCCGGTATCTGCATCAAAGAATTCGTAGAAACTGAGATAGTCCCTCCACTGCGGATCGAAATCAAGCATGTCATTGCCATCATTGATTGCCCGCCGGCCATCATCTCCACGAGTGAAAAGATGCTGCAGTCGATGCTGGATCTCCTCTGCAATTTGACCTAGATGCATGAACACTCCCGATCCTGAGACGAATTGCGGATTCAGTATTGTAGATCAAGAGGGATTCCAGTCTTAAGACATTGCTTTAGAGTCAAAGCCTCCAAGATGCTTCAACTCGAACTCATGTTCCTGAAGAGGAGAAGATACGTACCTGTCGGGCACTCCACCACTAAAGATTTGCCATAGAACATGTAAAACCGAAGCAGTGATTCTACAAGTAGAAAATTGACAGCCAACCAAATGGGGCCTCTCCAGTTGCTAATTCCGTCAGCCGAATTCGGGTACCAGAACAACGTGCGGCTTGCCTATTTCCACCGAACAGGCCGCTGTCGGAGTCACCTGGCACGTAGCTAACTTGGAAATGCTGTCCGTTGACATCCATCGAATATGGATTTTCCTTATGGTATTTTGAGAGCGACCGAATGCCATGATCTGCAAGGAACTCCGTCTCGTCCAGCATTCGCTTCAGAATCTGGACCAGACGCTCCTTGTTAACCAGTGATAACAGGAGTCTGTCGTCTTTTCCTCTTCTTCTAAGGGAGGCGATGTTACGCTCCGCAATATCATTATGGTTCTCGATGAACCATACCAAACGCCTCTTGAAGGAAGGGAGCTTATTGATTATTTCTGGCTCTAGCGTCAAGACGGCAAACAGAGGTATAAGGCCCACGAGTGATCGAACAGGAAGCTGTTTGGTCCAAGGACCGCCCCAAGAGATGGCGTCATAATAGAAACCATCTGTCTCATTCCACAGGGACGCTTCCTCCCCTCCTGAAGACGATCGGTAGGTCATGGCATCGCTGATCAGGATGAAGTGCTCGAAGAATTTGGACGCAATATCTTCGTATATCCGGCGATGCTTTGCCAGCTCGAGAGCAATGTTCAGCATTGACAGACAGTAGAAAGCCATCCATCCGGTACTGTCCGCTTGCTCAAGGACGCCGCCCGTGGGTAGGGGTTCCGAGCGATTGAACAATCCGATATTATCGAGGCCGAGAAAGCCGCCCTCGAAAACACCCTTGTCGCTGTGGTCCTTTCGATTTACCCACCAAGTAAAATTGAGCAGAAGCTTCTGGAAAACCCTCTCTATGAATTTTGACGTCAGCATTCCTCCATGAAGGCAAAGACATAAATCCCGAAAGCCTTACCAAGAAAGTCCAAATCTGATCGGCCGTACAATTTGCGTTCGATCTTGAATACGCGAAACACTGACCATGCATGGACTGGAGGATTGACATCTGCATTCAGAATTAGCAAACTTTTTGCGATTATTTTAATATGATTCCGCACAGGGGGACAACACGGAGAACAAAGGAATGGGAGCAGGGGAAGACTCCAAAATAAGCAAAGAAACAAGATGGGTTACTTACCTCCAAAATTCCATTCGTAGGCGGGAAGCTGTCCATTCGGATGCATATACCATTCTCTCGTTAAAAGATCTAATTGCTTCTTGGCAAAATCTGGGTCAATCATTGCTAGTGGTATGCAATGGAAAGCCGTATCCCATGCAGCAAAGAAGGGGTATTCCCACGAGTCTGGCATGGACAGGATGTCGTCGATAAAAAGGTGACGCCATTTGCTATTTCTAACTCCTTTTCTGCCAGGTGGCGGCGCTATCTGTCCCTTGTCCCCGTTGGCCCACTGATCCCAGACGAAATGATAATATTGCTTGCACCACAACATGCCTGACAACGCCTGGCGCTGGATGTTGCGTAGATCATCGGTCATGGGCAATGGACTGATTCTCCAGTAGAATTCATCGGCTTCAGTCCGGCGTTTTTCGATAACGTCGTCAAAAATTTCCTCGTCTAGGTAGCCCTCGTATTTTTTTGAGATTCGAAACCGGACTACTGCACATTCGCCGGAAGGTACACCGTCATCTTCGTCGAATGCGTACCAACAACCTAGCTTGGACCCACGACAACGCGGGTTTACCGCTCCTCGTTCACTATTTACTATGTGTCGATGAAAGGCGTCTTTGACGAAAGCTTGAGGGTTCTTTGAGCCATAGAGAGTGTGGAGGTTGGTCTCGTTTTCTGTGAAAAGCATTCGTGGCTGTACATCCCGTCCGCTTTTACCTATTCCCGGCGAGGGCGAGAGCTGACAGAATTGGTGTCCGAGCTTCTCATGCTTCGTTTGCGCTGTCAGTGGAGCTATTTGCTTGATTGAGGGTTTCTTGGGGTTCCTTTCAGGATCCCAGGCCCATGTGTTTCGAAACCAGACATGGGGAATGACGTGGAGCTTTGCTGGATCTGGTCCGCGATTGTACGCAGTCACGCGGAAAAGAAGCTCCTCGTCATCCTCCTTTGCCATCTCGATAAAGCAGTCGAAATATCGGTCATCGTCGAAAACTCCCGTATCTATCAGCTGGTACTCTCTCTCTGTTTTACCGCGTTTTGCGTTTTCGGAGACCAGCTTCTCGTACGGAAATTCACGTTGTGGGTACTTATAGAGGTACTTCATATATGAATGCTGAAACCGGGATGGTCAGTCCAACATGTTTACCCAAAAAGGGGTCAATTTCCATACTGTAGGTGTATTGTCGAGGTGGAAGTGACATTCTTTGATACTTTCACCATGATTGCCTTCCGGATTCGAAAGCCCAAACAACCTCTCCTTTAGGTATCCGTCTTGCTGGTTCCAAAAGCTGAAAGCAACATTCAGAAGCCCGTGAGAATCGGACACGCCAGCAATGCCATCCTCTCCCCAGCGGAATGTTCTGGATCTGGCGTGTTCATGGGGAAAGTCTGCCATCGTAAAGGAAGTCAGCCAGGGCAGCTTTCCCTGAGGCGGCTTCAGAGCGGCTTACGGCTCCATGCATCTCCATTCTCACTGGTGGATAGATCAGTATGAAACTCATATTAATGGTCGTTCTACTTACGAGTAGTCTTCCCTCACTAAAGAGTCAAGACATCAGCGGGCTGGGTATGCTATAACAGCATCTCGCGCGCACCTGTAGCCCATTGCCTCTCAGCCACGTAAGGCCCAAACTTCTTCCAGTATTTTGAACGCTCCCGGTCTTCCCTCAGGCGCTTTTCTTCCTCGCACAGGTACTCGTGCTGGTCGGTTACCACCATTTTCACTGGAGATGTACCCCCCTTCCAAAAGCTGTAGTGAATGATCAGTAGTTTGAGAAGTCACAGAATGATAATGAATAGGTTTTAGGAGTCGTGGTAGAGAATACTGGCTAGGATCAAGAGGCCGAAGAGGATGGGAGATTGGTCGGGGCTTGCGGCACTGACGGTCTGCTCATGACAGCGAAAGACCAGTCCGGAATGTCAATATGAGGGGAAGGCGCATTGGAGCTTATAGGGCTGTTGAGGAACCACGGGGACATTAGCAGTAACTACTACGGTTGTTACTTCGAATTGAATTACAGCATTCACAGGTCAACAGTCTAAACTTATCGATAAAGAATTATGCCGGCGTACCGCCGACGGGCATACTCCTGTTTGCAAAACCATTTGCGGGAGCGCCCGTTTGGCAGCCACCCCACCAAATTTTCGCCGTGACCACCGCCAAATATGCGTAAGAGGTATTTCGTTATATAGGTATCGTAGTAGCTATTTTATCTTTCTAATTTAATTAGAATTAAAGTTATTTAATTAGCGATATAGTATAGATATATAAAAAGATTCTTTCTTTATTCTATTTATAGACTATATTATCGCCGCTATATTATCTAAATAATTATTTAAAAAAAAACTTAATAGTCTTAAGAAGCTTTCTATAAAAAAGAGGCGTATAAATATTTTATTAGTTATTAATAATAAGTAACTTTTATCTTTCTAGAATATAATTATAGAGAAAGAAGTAATAATAGATATTCTTATTACGCTTACTCTTAAAGTATCTAAATTAAAATTTATAATAATATCTTATAAATTAATAATATCGTTATTAAAATTTAATAAATCGAAGTCTTTATTAGAATTCGAATTATATAACTCTTAGCGTCTTAGCGATTATATAATATAGTTATATAATATATCTTAATATATTTATATCTAATCGCTCTTTTCTTTTATAAAACTCTATAATTAATATAATTAAGTATTTTATCTTATATTTTAATAAATTATAAATTTAAACTCTATTTAATAACTATTTTAATTACTTTATAATCTATCTATTATCTACTATAATTATAATTACTTTTAATATATTTATTATATTAATATTTATTAAATAATAGTAATTATAATCGCGAAGGATCTCTTTTATTAATCTTCGTAATATGAAAATTTTTTATTTTAAGATAGTTATTCTAGCTAGATAATATATATTAAATATACTTCTAATAAAAAAATAAGAGTCGCGAGTAAGAGGGCTATATCGAAATTATTAATATATTAATATATTATATTAATAATTTAATATATAAACTTTTATATCATCTCTAATATAGAATAATTTTAAATAAGTTAAAATATATCGCACTTAATTATATAATATCGAAGTTATTATATATTATAATAGAGTATTATATATCTATATCTTTTTTATTATATAATCGCTATAATCGCTAGAATATTATTAATTTTCCTATATTAAATAAAATATACTAAAGATAAGAGATAATATATTTTTATTTTTATACTTCGTTATATTAAGTTATATTAAAAATTAATAATAAGTAATTAAACTCTAATATTCTATTATATAATTTTTATAATAAAAGTTAAAACTTAATTTAAAATAACGATATAACGCTAAAAGAGAAAATAATCTATATCTCGCGTATTTAGTATATTAATATATATAAAAAAATTATCCTCTATCGTAGTAATCGAAAAATAATTATTCTTTATATTTATAAAAATAAAATAATTTCGCGAAGAAGTTTTAATTAGATTTAATAAGCGAGCGAAGTAAAATTACGAGTAATTTTATATTTAATCTTAATTAATTTTTTTAATAAAAGAGTTAATTAATAGAAGATATTACCTTATAGAGGCCGATAGTACGAAAGACGATATATCTATATACAGTTCATATAGCGTAGATAACTCGTTTTTGAAACCTATCGTCCCTACTATCTAATCATAACAGATATTTTCTCGACTAGTTAACAAACTATTTCAATTAATATATATCTCTATAGTCAGAGAGTTAAATATACTATTTTTAGATATCTTTTATTAAGATAAATAATTCTTTTTATATAACTCTTCGTTTTATATAACTCTTTAATTTATATAACCCTATATTCGAATAATAGTTATCGACTTATCGAATATCATTTAAAAATCTATTAAAAATCTATTAAAGATTTATTGAAAATCTATTAGAGATCTATTAAAGATCTTTTAATTCTATCTTCGTAGATATCGAAATATTTAAACTAAGTATTACTTTTATTTTATATAATAAATTAGATCTAGTTAATACTAATTTATATATATATCTTATATATTAATAATTATTATTATTTATAAAATATATTATATAGATAAAAGTAATTACTCTCTTCGTATCCCTTTAATCTTATTTATTTTATTCTTTTATATATTTTATAATATTTATCTAATCTCTAGCTATTATAAATTAATTAGTAATCTTTTATTAATAAAATATTTATAAAGCGATATATTAGAATTAAGAAGTAATATATATCTAATAATATTTATATATTTTTTATATTTATTAAATTAAGTAATTAGTAATATTAAAGTATATATAATAAAAATATAGATAAATTACGTATTTTAATTATATTATATTATCTATATTAGATAGAATTTTATTTATAATTTAATCGCGTTATAATTAATATATCTCTTTTATTTATAATATTAATTTATTATATATTAGAAAGCTCTTTAAATTTTAAATAAAGGCGTATTAAGAATAAAGGGATAAAAAGGGATATATAATAGAAATATAGTACTATTAAATAGACGATATATTAGAGAAAGAGCTAATCTAGAGAATAGATATTTTAATATTTTTATCTTATTTATTAGCTTAATTCTCGCTAAAAATATAAAAAAATATATCTACTTTTAAGTAAATAGAAAAGAGAAAAAAAGTTAATCTATTTATAATACGAGATTAGCTATTTAGATTATTATATTATATAAATATTTTTAATATATCTATAAATTAGGCTTATAAGTTATCTAATATTATATAAATATTTCTAATATATTTATAAATTAGACTTATAAGTTATCTAATTTATAGAATTATAAAAGTTATTTATATTCTTTATATTTTTATTATAATTAATCTATTACTATTATATAATTTAGAATAAAAAATATTTATATATAAATTTATTAATATATTAATATTTATTATTATAGATATAGATTATAATAGCTAATATTTCTAATTATTATTAATTTAAAAGAAATATTAATTTAGATATAATAATAAACGATATAAAAGTTAAAAATATAAGAACGTTATATAGTTATTAGTAAAATATAAAAATATTATTATATAAAAGAGCGCTATTAATAAATATAAAGAGAGTATAAAAAAGCGAGGATAAAAGAGATATCTTGAAAATAACTTAGAAATAACTTATTATATATTAAGAATATCTTATAGCTATTTATTATATTTATTTATATAATTAAATTACGAATTAATTATATCTAATTACTATTATTATAATATAAAAAATCTTAAAAAGAGATAGCTTATCCCCTTAATATCTTCTATTTTAATTTATATTAAAATTATTATATAATTATAATATTCTATAATTTACTATCTTTTAATTAGATAATTTACTTATTCTTAACTTTATCTAATAATATATTATACTTTTTATAGATTTTTAAATAATATTTTTATATCTAAAGATAATTAGATTAAGAATATCTCTATTAAAGTATTAATATTCTATTTTAGAAAAGCTTTTTTTAAAATAGACTATATAGACTTATAATTTCTATACTCTAATTATCTTAAATAAGCTCTTCGCTATTATTCTTTAAATAATTATTAGAGATAAAATTAGTAGTAAAATAGAGGTTAATAGATAGACTTTATAGATAGAGTAGAGAATTAATAATCTAATATTATAAATCTATAAAAATAATAATTATATTCTAAAGATATTTATATATATATATATCTAGAGAGATAAGAGTCTAATTTATTAATTATATAAAGACGTTAATACTATAATAACTAGCTTTTTAAAAAAAAGAAATATTTTAGAAAATTATATTATACTCTCTATATATCTAATAAAAAATTATTTAAAATTAACTCTATTTCTATAAGTCTAATATTTTAAATTTACTTTTTTACTAGATTAGTTAGTTTATAGTAAATAAAATATAATTATAAAATAAAAATATAGAAAATTAATAAAGGGCTTATTTATCTATATTATTTAATTTATAATATACTTAATAACTCCTATCTCCTTATTATTCTTATCTTTAAAATACTTTATTTAAAATAAAATATTATCTATATTAATAGCTAATTAAAATATCTAAAAATAAAATATTTAACTTATATATTAGTCTAAAAGTAGATTTATTAATTTATATAAATTAAATATTATAATTATAGTTTAATAAAAGAGTCTAATTATCTCTATTTAAGCCCCCTTTAATTTTATTATTACGCTTTTTATAATTTATATATAAAATATAATACTTCTTTATATTAATATCTAAAAATTTAAAAATTTATACTATTTTTAATAATTTCTAATAAAAAATTTTAAGAATAAAGTTAAGCTTTAATTCTTTAAAGTTCTATATTATAATTACTCTAATAAATAATTTAATATATCTCTTAAAGAGTTTATATAAGAAGATATTATTAATTTAAATTAAATCGAAGTTTTAAATAATAATAAAATCTCTAATATTAAATATAATTCGATATTTAGATATTCTATTATAATTTATTAATAACTATTTATTCTATATAGCGATTCTTATAATTATTATTAAGTTTATATATATAAATAAATAATAAAGATATAAAAGCTATTAAAGAGAGAAGAGTTAAATATCTTATTAATTTATAAAGCTAAACTTTTAATATTATTATAATCTAATATATCTAAATAAAATAATATTAAGCTCTTTATAATTTATTTTATAGATATATTATAATAATATTAAAAATAGATTATTAAAAATAAGCTAATTAGATTATAAAGGCTATTCTAAATTTTTTATAATATATTTATAATTAAAATATTTTAACGCTAGCGATCTTTTATAAGTTATATTTTTAATAATTATTATTTAAAATTAATATAAGTTATTCTCTTTAATATCTAATTTAGAGTAGAATAATAAATTAATTAAAAGAGTAAAATACTTTAAATATATTCTTATTATCTTTATAGTTAATTTAGATTTAATAGATATATATAAATTAGCGAGAATAAAGCGTAGAGTTTAATATAAACTCTCTTTACTAAGTAAAATCTTTTCTATATTTTAAAAATTAATTTAAATTTTTTTTTAAAGAATCTTTTTTATTAAATTAATATAGAGATGATAAATAAGAAGAATTCTATATATATATCTATATTTATTCTTATTATTAAAAATAATATAATTATTAGAAATAATATACTTTATAATTATATTCTTATAATATAAAATAATATATATATTTAAGCGTAATATAATATTATAAAATATTATTATTTATTTTATAATATCGCTCTTAATCTTAAAAGTCTTTATTAAATATTTATATTCTAAATAATCTAAATACTATAATTCGCTATTTTTAAATATACTTTCTATTTTAAATTTATTATTTAAAAAATTAATTAGTATTACTTATCTAGAGAAAATAAGATAATTATTATATTTAAAGTTTTTAAAGTAAATAAGAATAGCGTATTAATAGAGTCTTTAAAATATCTTTTTTAATTATAATAATAGCGATATTATATTCTATCGATTTATTTAACTTATATTCTATATTAGAATTATAATATTATTTTTAATTATAATAATATAATATATAATAATTAAATTAACGCTATTAAGATTTAATATTAAAGATATTATTACTTTTATAATTTTTAAATATATAAAATTAATTTATTTAAATTATAGCTAAATTTATAAAAGTAAAAATATAATAATTAAGAGTTTATTATATTTTTATATTTAATAATTAGCGAGATAATATTTAAATAATTATAATTAATTCTAATTAGATAAAAAGAGAAAGTATTAAAATTCGATATAATAAATATTAATATTAGCGTTAATAAGTATAATAGCGAATAATATATATTACGCTTATTTAATAATTTTAATATATTTTAAATATATTATATCTCTAAATTAATTATATATAATATTTAAAGATAATATAATAATAATTAGCGAAGTCTATTTAAATCTTATTTCTATATTTTAAAAGAATTTAATATTATTTATAGACGCGTCGCCTTTAATTTATTTATATAAAATTTAATAATAATAATAAATATTAAGTATAATATTAAAAGTTAAATCTATTTTTTACTTCTTTATAATTAAATATTTTAAATATTTTTTATTAATAATCGAAGATATAAAGTTAGAATTCTTTTAAAATTATTTTATATCTTCTATAAAGATTATAATATAAATATATATAAATATATTTACGCTATTAAGATTAATTCTAATATTATAATTTAAAATTATTAATTTAAACTCTAAAATTTTAATTATATCTTTAAAATTATTAATATATAAATTAAATATTAAAAATAATATATTAACTCTTTATTTTCTCTTTTACTAATTTAGATTAGCGATTATAATATAAATTCTTATTAAAAATTAATATATATTTTAATTTAAATTAAATATATTAATAAAGATAAGAAGAGAAATTAAAAAATATAAAGATATAATAAAGCTAGCTAAATATATATATTTATATATATTTAATTTTAATATTTTATAAATAGATATAAAGAGCTATAATAAATAAATACTTTTATTATTAAACTCGAATATTTAATATATTATAAATCTTAATTAATATATTAATATATTTCTATTTAATCTAATATTTAATTTTTTATAATAATAATTAAAATATATATTAGCTTCTCTAATATAGACTTATTCTTAATTTAAATAAAGAGTTTTTTATTTTAAAAGAAATAGTTTTTTAATTATTAAGTGCGTTAATATTAAAAAATTCAATTTTTTTAATTTAAAAATACTCGTAATATAGAGCGAATTTATAAGAATTTTAATTTAATTAATTATTTTTTTAATAATTATTTTATTTCTATTAATTATAGCGATATAAGCTATATAATATTTATAACTATTTTAATAAAAATAATTTTTTTTTATAATAATAATAGATAATATTAGAGAGAAAGATTAAAGTTTAATTAAAATAAAATATATATTCTTTTAAATAAGATTTAATAAAAAAAGTTTATATTAAAAAATAATAGAGCTTAAAGAATTAATTAATAAAATATATTATTTTTATATAAATTTTAATATAAAATTTAATTAATAAAAGTATAATCTTAAATAGCTTAATAAAATTAAAGAAATATATTATATTCTTTATAATTTAAACTTCTTTCTATTTACTTTATATTAAAAACTATTTTTATATTATATCTATCTTTTAATATTATAATTATATTAATAATAATTATATATTAATATATTTTTTAAAAATTATAATAGAGTAAAGAAGATTTTTAAGTATTTATAAATTTTTAAGAAAATTAAATATCTCTAATAAATTTTAATAGTTTTATTAAATAATATTAGATATTTTATATTATAAGTTTAATATTATTAAAAATATCTTTATTTTCTAGCTAGCTCGCTTATATAATACTTTTTTTAATAAAATTATTATTAAAAAATAATATAAAAATAATAATATACTTTTATTAGAAGATATAGTAAGCTTATTTTAAGCTAGCTTATTAAAATTATTTAAAAAAATTTATTAAAAAGATTTAAGAGATAAGAAGAGACTAGATAGCGTATTAATAGAGATCTTTAAAAATAAAAAATTAAGATTATTAATTAAAGCTTTATAGATAAAATCTTTTACTTTTATATTTTTTATATATTTAAATAAATTATTAATAATAGAGATAGTATTCTTAAAAGTTAGTAAAAGTATATATATTAATATTAAAAAATTTATATTAAAGTTATTATTAATAATAGTTTTAAGTAATATAAATATCTTATCTTATAATATAATCTTTATAAATTCTATAGATTTTATAAACTTATTAGACTTTATAGATTTATTAAATCTATTAAATATACTATTATTATATTTTTATTATTTACTCTTATTTTTTTATTTAAAATTATTTAATTATTATTATTTAATAGCGTTAGATCTAAATCTTAAAATAAAATAAAATAATTAAAATTATAGATCTTTACTTAATATTATAAATTAAATTTATATTTTTTAAAAATTTATATTTAAATATATAATAGTAATAAATTTTTAAAATAAAGAATTATAATTATAGAAGCGAAGTTTAAATAAATAATATTATTAAAATTATTAGAAAAGTTATATAGAATATTAAGAAAATTTAAAATAGCGAAGAAGATTAAGAAAGATAGAACGAAATAGAAGATTTTAAAAATATTTTAAAAAATATTAGAAAAAGTCTATAGATAACTAGATTATAAATTAAAATATTAAATATATATTATAAATAAATACTATTATAATATTATTAATTTATATTTAATATTATTATAATATTAGAGAAATTAAAAAAAGTATAATTTTATACTTTAATCTCTAGAATCTAGAAATATTTATATTCTATTTTATAATTATAAAAATTTATAATATCTAACTATTTTTATAGCTATTTTATTTATTATTAATCTTTTATAATTATATTTTATATATCTAATATCTCTTCTAATAATAAATTTAGAATAATAAATAATAAAAATAATTAAGTTTTTATAATTCTATTTAAAAGATAGACTTTTAAAGTTTATATATAATAATTATATATAGATTACTAATATAAATATTTCTCTACTTTTGAAATATATTAGATTTTACTCTTTTTAGATATATATTAAATAATAAAAAATAACGTTTTTAATAAAGAGATAATAGAATATTAGAGAGCTAATAAGATATAATTAATAATTTATATAAAAGTATTAGATAGCGCTAAAATAAAAGAATAATTTAAATACTATATAATAATAATATTAATAATATAATTATAATAAATAAAAAGATATTAATATTATTAGATATAAGAAAAAAGCTAATTATATATTTATATTTAAATCTATTAAATTAAAAGTAAATAGAGAATATTTAAATTTTTCTATCTCTCTAATTTTTTAATTTATTATCTTTATTCTTTAAATAGAGTTTATATTATTTATTTATATATTTAAAATCTAATATATAAAATCTTTTATTATCTCTATCTTAATATATCTATAATTTTAAATATATTAATAAAAAATATAGTAAGAAAGAACTTTATCTAATCTTAATCTTAATTAAATTTTATTTTTTTTAAATTAATTTTTAATAAGAGATATTAGAAGAATATATCTAAGATTAATATAAAGAAATAAAAAATTTAAACTCTAGATTAGAAGAATAAATATTTAATTTTATAAAAGAATTATTATATATCTTCGCTATCTTATTAATAAAAGATAAATTTTAAAAATAAAAATAATAATAATAACTTTAAATATATATTTCGAAATTTTATTATAAACTACTTAATTTAATTATATTATTAATAAAGATTAATTTTAAATATCTAAAATTATAATATATTATTAAATAAAAAAGAGGATAATAAGCTTAATAAGTTTAAGATAAAAATTACTCTATTAAAAGATAGCTCTATTATCTAATTTTTAGTATTTATCTTTAAATTTAAAAAAATAAATATTCTTAATAATTCTTTTAAAAAAGTATTAAATAGAGCTAATAGTATCTTTATTAATATATATATAACTTTTAATAAATTTAAAATTTATTATTAATTTATATATCTAGTAAAATTTAGAATAGTTTTTTATATTTTTATTATTAAGATTATATAAAAAGATAGTATTATAAAATAAAGCTAGAAATAAAAAAAGAGTAATAATAAAATTAATTAAAATAAAAGTAATTAAAAAACTCGTTTTATTTAAAATATATAGATATAATTTTTAGCTCTATATTTATTATAATATCTATATTAATAATTTATAAATTAAAATTTAAGATTATATTAAGAATAATAAGAATTACGCTCTTTAAAATATCTTTAAATATATATTACTTATTAAATTCTTTATTTTTAAATATTCTTTTAATATATTTAATTAGATCTTTAATTTTATAAATAAATATATTAATATTATAAAGTTTAATACGAAGCTAATATTTTATTTTTACTTTAAAAATAAATTCTTTTATTTTATTCTCTATTTTTTCGCTATATATTTATTTCTAATATATTTTAAAATATATAAATTAACTTTATTATAAAAGTTAAGCTTTATATAAATTAAATAATAAATCTATAAATCTTATATAACTTTAAATATAATTAAATTTTTTTTTTAATATAAATTCTTATTATAGTAAAGTTTAAAAAGTATTATATTAATATTAAAAATTTTATATATATTAAATTAAAAAAGTATTATTCTAGATATGAATTTATCAATTTAATTAAATTAAATAAGAATATTAATTATCTATTTTTAGAGATTTCGCTTTTAAAATAAATATATTACGCTTTATCTTAATCTAAAAAATATATAATCTCTATTTCCCTTATTTTCTATATAACTCTATCTACTTTTTTATTATAATTATATAAAAATATTATATTTTATTATATATTATTATTTTATTAAATTAGAAGAATATTAAATTTTTAGTAAAGATATAATATTACGATATTTATAATATATAGTATTTATTTTATAAAATAGATATTTCTTAAAATATATATCTAGATATCTTTTAAATAGATTTAATTTTATAATATTTATTTAATAAAGTAAGTTTATAATATATATAGAATTAAGATATTAAGTCGAAGAAAGAGTTATTTTTAAAGAGTATTTTTATAAATCGAGTAATTCTCTTCTATTATCTAATATTATATTATAAAATTATATTTATTATAAATTAATTAATATAATAAGATATATAATTATTAGATATTTTTAAAATAAAATTATTAGATATATTTTAACTATTATAAGATTATAAAGAGTATTTATTTAATATTATATTAGTCGATATAATATTTTTAAATAATAAGAATATTCTTTATAATAGTAATATATTCTATCTCGCTATTATTATTATAGAATTATATCTAATATTTATTAATCTTATCTATTATACTTATTTAAGTCTTATCTTTAAACTTTAATATTCTCTATATATTTTTATAGATATTAAATTTCTTTTTTTTATATAAAAAAGATATAATATAAATATTAGAGAAGTATATATTATTATATATTTTAACTTTAATATATACTCTATTTCTTATAATTAATTTATTTTAAATAGATATTTAATATAATTAAATAGACTACTCTATAAGAAACGTCTTTTTTATAAATAATATATTTATATAATTAAAAGTATTTTCTTATATTAGAAATAACTCTTAAAATAATAATTTAAGAGTATTATTCGTATTTTTATCTACTTTATCTTTATAAAATAAATATTATAATTTTAAATAGAAAACTCGCTTTTATAATTCTCTAATACTAATTCTAATTAAAATATTAATTTAATAATATATTAATATACTATATTAGCTAGATAAGAAAGTAATATAATATTAATAGCTTTTTAATAATTAATTATAATATAAAATAAGATAGATAGATAGAGTATATATAATATCTACTTTTATCTTTATCTTTATAATTTATCTATATAACTCTCTAAATCTTATTATTATTTTTTAATTTAGATTAAAAAAAATATATAAAACTAGCTATAATCTCTATTTTTTCTTTTAATTAATTACTTTAAATTTAAAAATAAAATTTATTATTATAAGTTATTACTCGTTTAACCTCGATTAACTTACTATATATTCTTTATTCTATATTATATATTAATAGAAATATATATAAGAATAGTATAATAATATTTAATAATATATCTTTTAAAATTATACTTTAATAATATATCTTATTTAATATTATATTAATATACTATTTAATTAGAGATATTATTATATAAAATATAATATTAATAAACTTCGAAAATAACTCGAGAAGTCTAATAGATTTCGAATAGATTTCAGATAGATATACTCGGCTAACCTTCCTTATATAGATCATCTACTTTCCGTCTTATATATAGGTGAGCTCTCTAAGATATACTATAAATATAATAGAGAGCGATTAAGATAATCGCGATAATAGTATAAAAGTTAAAATTTAATTAAACTTTCTCTTAAGTATAAAGAGAGATAATTTTTTATTAAGTTATTATATATTTATATTATATTTCTCTTTAATATCTATAAATTAAAATCTATCTTTTTAAAATATTATTAATTATATTATAGATTATAATATAAGATTTCTTTTTAAATAATGTATTAAATTATATTAAGCTAATTTTAAAACTTAATTATTATGGCTATAGCTATACCTATTAATATTATAACTTAATACGACTTAATATAACTTAGCGCTTAATATAGCTTAATACTTAATATCTTAGTAATAGCTTTTTTTAAAAAAATAATTATAACTTTTATTATTAAAATCTTATATTTATATTTATAATATAATAACTAATAGTAATATTAGTATTCGATTCGAAGATAATATATTTAGCTATTATTTTAAATCGAGATTATTTTAGTAGTAAACTAATCGATAAAAAACTTTAAAAAATTTCGAGATATATTAATCGCTTTCGCTTATATCTATTCTATTACTTTAAACTTCGCTACTCTTAAAATCGTTTTTTTATTAACTTTTAATTATAATTATATCGTATTAAGAAGCTTAAAAAGATATATTTTAGTTTACTAACTTTTTAATTAAGCTAGTTTTAAATATATAGATAATTAATAAGATTCTAGAACTATTATTTTAATTATATAAATTCCTAAATATAAAGTTATCTTAAAAGAATTTAAATCTTATTAATCTCGCTAATATTTATATTATTAGATATCTTATTAAAAATAATTTTAAACTCGTTTAATTATATATAGATTATCGATATTCTAGCTAATCTATATTCTAAATAAAAGATTTAAAAGATTTTTAACTCGTTTTATACTTTTTCGAGTAAGATATTAATTAAATTTAGAGTTTTCTAAAATTATCTTTATCTATAAAAGTAATCTTAGAAGTTTTATTAATATTAATTCTATTTTTAATAAAAATAGAAGAATTTATTAAAATTAAAAGAAACGATTTTCTTAATTTTAGAAATTATCTTAATATAAATCTTAATAACTTTATACTTATTAAATCTTTTAAAATTATAAAAAAATATTTAATAATATAATTAGATATTATAGAATATATAGCTAATTAAGTCGAAAAGTTAATTAAGAATTAAAAAAATTCGAGAAACTCGTAGTACTCTAAAAATATCTATTAACGAGACTATATAGTTATTCTAATAATTATTAATAGATTAATTAAAAAGAAGCTAGACTATAAGTTATCTTTTCTATATAAATCTTTAATTAATATTAATATAAATACTATCTAAGCTATTTATTAACTTCTATTAAAAATTAAAAAGAAGTTCTATTAGTTTAAAATTAATTAATAACTTCTAAATTAAAAATTAATTTAATATATACTAGGCGATTAAGAAGATTTTTAAATTTAACTTAATATAATAAAAAAAGAATTAAAAGAATTAGATATTCTTAATCTATTTCTTAAACTTATAAATAAATTTATTAATTATTATTTATTATTAACGCGGAATAATTATTCTTAATTCTAAAACTTTTTATAGCGATATTTAAGACTATTCTTATAAGTATTAGCTCCTCTTAATTAAATATACACTTTAATATTTCACGCTCGAAAGATAAAAATTATTAAAAATTATTAAAATTAAGAGATAAAGTGTTTAGATCTATATAATTAAGAAGTTAAAAAAAATTTAATTAGATATATATTCGAAAGACTTATAAATTCGATAAACTCTTTAGCTATTAGTTCTTTATTTTAATATTAATTATCTTCTTAAATTATTATCTTTCTATCTCGCTAGAATATAAAATTAAAAAATCTAGAAATTTATTTAAATCTTCTCTTAGAAATTTATCAAAATTCGAAGTTTTAAAAATTTATTTAAGAATTTTATTAGTAATTAAAAAAGTTTAATTATCTTATAATTAAGAATAAGTTAGCTTATTTATAAATAAAAGTTATTTAATAAAATATAAAGCTTTATTAAAATTATAATCTCGATTCTAGATCTAAATATATTTCTAGAGAAAATTATTATTTAAAATTAATCTTAAGTCGCTATTAAAATTAAAATAATTATTTACTTTAAGAATATAATTATTTATATATTTAAAATAATCGCCTTTCTTAAGAATATAAAAATCCTTAAAACGATTTTTAATTATATAAGTATTCTAACTATTAGAAATTTTCGAATTAATAAAAAACTTTAAAGCTTCATTCGAGAAATGTTATAATATTTAATTCTTAAAAATACTTTATAATCTTCTTTATTCGCTATTTTCGATATATCGCGAAGCTAGAAGATAATACTTCTATTCTTTAAATACTTTTAATATATTTAAAAGAAGATATCTTAGAATAATATAATAATCTTTTTATAAAAATTTATTAAAAGATAAATTATAATTTAATAGTATAAAAAGATAAACTTCTTCAAGAGTATTAATTAAATTATTTTAAATCTCTAAAGAAAATAGAAAAGATAAAATTTCGATTCGATAATTCTCTTATTACGCTAAGTTAATACTTAATAAAAAAAATTAATTATCTATATAATATCGAGATTACTAATAAGAATATAATTATTAAATATCTTTAATAAGGGCTAGATATAAATTTAGCTCTTATTATATCTATATATAAAAAGAGAAATATAATTAAGAATTTTAATAGACGAGTTTATAATAATAAGATAGCGATAAAGTATATTTATAAGATAAATAAGCCTCGCTAAAAGCTTAATTTATTAATAATTTTAATATTAGTTAAGATTTAATAACTCTTTAAAAATCTAATAATAAAGAGATTAATTTAGACTATAAAGTCTAAATCTAAAATTAAATTAAATATTAGATTTAAGCGATTATTAAAAGTATCTAAAATTAAAAAAAATAAATATTAATTTAAGAGATTATTTTTTTATTTTTATAAATATTATAGCGAAGATTATTAAGATAATAATTATTAAGAAAGTAATTAAAAGATTATAAAGATTAATTTAAAAGAAATAGATATTAATAAAAATAATAATAATAAGAAAAATTATAATAAGAGAGAAGAGAAAGATCTTAATATATATAATCTCGAGATTTATATAACTTTAAAAACTTTAATAAAAGAGAAAAGTTAGAGAAAATTCTTTTAAAGCTTTTAATTAATAATCGAGATTTAGCTAAAAAGAACTTTACTATTATATTAATTATAAAAATATTTTTAGATATTATATTAAATCCTTAATAATATTTATAAATATCTTTTAAAAATATTAATAATTTAGATTTTATATTAATATTAATTATAAATATAAAATTAAAAAATAATAAGAAATATAATATAGTATTTAAGAAGTTTTTTAGTGCTATAAATAGTTATTATAATAAAAATAAATAAATATATAATTTTTATATAAACTCTAACTCTAAAGTATTTTTAATATCTAATTAATATTATTTAGGATTTTTTAATTAAGATAAAATTTATTTTATATTTAATAAAAGAAGACTTCGCTATAAAAGAGTAGAAGCTAATATATTACTATCGCGGGATTATATATATTTCTCTATTAATATATATATAATAATCGAAAAAGAAGTAATAGTCTCGAGAGAATTCTACGTTATATTTAATTTATCTTATAATATAATTATTAATATTAATATTCTAAAATTAAATAAAATAAATATTTAATAGAGAGAATTTAATCTTATTATTATTAAAGATAAAGGCGAGATTTCTATTTAAGTAACTCGAAAAATTCTAAGAATTAAAATTAAAATCCTAAAGTTATTATTTATATCTATATTATTAATAAAAATAAAAGTTTTATAAATATTAAAGTATAAAAAGATTAATATCTACGCGATATTAATTATAATTTTTTAATTAAGTATAAATTAAAATATTTCTATTAAGTATCGATCTCTAATATTAAAATACTCTTATCTATTTAAATTTATTCTTATTATTAATTCTTAGCTTAAAATCTTTATATTAGATATTTAAATTATAATTAATAATAATTTCTAAGCTATTTCTATAGTTAACTTTAAAGAATAATTTATTAAGATTTATAAGAATTAACTATTAAAAAGATTATTTATTTTTTAAAACTCGATTAAATTTATAAAGATAAATTTTTATTTTATTAATATCTTTATGAGAAAGTTTAAAGAGAAATTAAATATATTATATATTATAGATTTTCTAGAAGAAGTTATAATACTATAGATAAATATTTTTAAATATTAAAAATTAGAATATAAGAAACGAATTAAAAAGATATTTAAAAGATATTAAATACTATTTCGATCTAGTTTAAGACGTTTTAATAATAAAATTAAAATATTAATATCTTTTAAAGATAAAACTAATTTTATTAAATTTAAATAAAATCCTTATAATTTATTTTAGCGAGATTATTAAGCTATAGATTTTATATTAAATCTATTAATAAAATAAGGCTACGTTAAAAAGATACCTTTAAGAATTTCTTTAACTATCTTCTTATTAGTTTTTATAATATAAAAAAATAATAAATCTCGAATTATTATTAATTTAAGAAAGATAAATATTAAATTATATCTTAATGTTTATTTACTTTTTAAGTAGAATATTATATTAAAAGCTTTAAGCGAATTAATAATTTTTTTATTCGTTAATCTAACTAAAGAGTTCTTTTAATAATTTATTAAATCGTTAAATTAATAAAAAATTATTTTTATTAATCCTTATTAAGAGTAAGAATAATTAAAGATTTTTATTATAGATCTTATAAATATCTCGAGTTTTTTCTAATATTAAATAAAATAACTTTTTATTTTATATTTTTAGTAATTTATTTTAATCTATATTAATAATATAATTATTTTTTTAATATCTTTTAATAATTATATTAAATATTTTAATTAGATATTAGATTTATTAGAAAAGAGCGAGATAACTCTCTTACTTTTTAAATATTATTTTACTTATTTAAGTATTATCGCGCTCGAATATTATATCTTTAGACTTAATCTTAATATTATAAAAAAAAAAATTAAAAAAATTTAAAAAATAATCTTTTCGAGAAATTTTAGATAATTAAAAATTGAATTAGATTTCTTCAATTATTATTATAAGTTTATAAAATATTATATAACTATCGCTAGATCTTTAATTAAATTTAAAATTAAAGATTTTAAAAGAAGTTTTAATAAGAATAAATCTTGACGAAATTATGCGAAAAAGAAATAACTCTCAATTAATATTAATTTAGATCTTATAAAGATAGCTAAGGCTTTTAAATTAAATAAGTTTATTATTAAAATATTAAATCTATAAGCTAGTCTAAAATATTATAAAGTCTAAAAGATTTTAAAGAATAAACTATATAACGTATTAACCCTCGCCTTCTTAAATTTTAATTATTTATTTATACTATATATCGATAATAGTAAAAAAAAAGATTATAAAATAATATTATATTAAGTTAATATTAATAAAATTAAATAATTAGTCTTATTTCTATCGCGTAATTTTAATAATATTAAGATTTAATATTAGATTATAAAGCTAGAGACTAATATCTTAATTTAAACTTTAATTAAACTTTCTTAATTTTTCGATAATAAAAATTTTATAATAATTATTAACTATATTATTTTAAAATTTACTCTTTAAAATAAGATTAATAATCGTCGATCTATTTAATTAAATAAATAGACTTTATACTTATTAATTTTTTAATTTAGAATAAAAATTATATATAGAGTTGAAAAAACTTACGATAACGTTAATAAACTATCTTGATTTCTTATTAAAGATTTAGTTATAAAAGAAATATTAATAAAGAATTTAAATATAACTAGCGTTTTTTTTATAGTAATATTATAAGTCGAAAAAGAATTCCTTAACGAAATTTCTACGACTTTATCTAATAATCTATACTTTAATTATATATATAAATAAATCTAAAAATAGATAAAGGATATTAAAGATTTAGAATTTAGTTTATAAATTATCTATTAGTTCTATTATCTTAATATTAATTTAAAATTACTCTATATATTAAATAAGAGACTAAATTATTTATATATCCCCGAAAAATTAATTTATAAAATCTTAAAATATAATTATAATTATTATATTTATAAGAATATATATTAAATATATAATTAACTTCGTAACTCGATATACTTTTTAAAGATATAAAAGATAATTTAAAAGTATATCGATAATTATTTAATATATTAATTATTAAAACTCTTTTAATAATTATTATATAAATAGCTTTAACTAGTAAAGAATTTCTAATAATTATTAAAAGAATTATTTATAGAATTTATAATTAGATTATTTCTAACTTCTAATAAATATAATTATATCTTAATAATTATCGATAAATTCTCTAAATTTATTTAATTAATATCGAGAAATAAGAAAGATATAATAGAGGTTTAGGTGATAAGATATTTCGATTAAATCTATAAATTTTAAGAGATTTCCTATAAATTAATCTTTAATCGAAATCTTAAATTTATTAATATATTCTAGAGAATACTATTCTTAAAATATAGAGTAATATTAAGAATAATAATAGTTTATTACTCTTTAATAAATAGATAAATAAAATATATAAATTAAACGATAGAGATAATTTTATAATATCTATTTATCGATAAATATAAGAAAAACTAAGATATTTTATTAATGAAAATTAAGTACTTTTTAAATATTATAGAGAACGCCTTAACTTCTATTATCTCTTTCGAAGTACTTTATAAAATTAAATTTAAAGATTTTCTAATAAGTATAATTCTAAATAGAGACTTAGCGCTTATAAACTTTATTAAAATTTAAAAGATAATTTATAATAATATTTCTAATATAATTAAGCTAGTATAGATTAAGATAATTATTAAATATAATATTAAATATAGAATTTCTAATCTAATTAGAAATATATATTTTAAATTAATTAAAATTGGAAATATAGACTATTATATTCTCAAAAATTTCTTATTATTTATTAAAAAAGTTGATTTATATAAAATTCTTAAAAAGGTTAATACTTTAATTTATAAATTAAAACTTTTATCTAATATATTTAGAGTTTATTTAATTATTTCGATTATTTATCTAAAGTAAATTAAGCTAAACCATTTTAATAGAGAGATATCTTTATTTATATTTATAATTATTAAGAGATAAAAGAAGTATATAATAGAGAAAATTATATATCGAAAGAAATAAGAAAATAAAAATAAATATCGCGTACGCTAAAAAGGGTACTTCGAAACTATTTAAAAATTTATTAATCTATTTTAAGAGGATATATTAAAAATAGTCGAGAAATTCGAGAAATTAAGAATATGAAAATAAGGTTATAAATTCTCGCTTTCTTCTTTATACTTATAAAGTAAAAATAGATTAAAATAAATCTAAATCTTTTTATTATTATACTTCTATCTTTATTTATATAAATATATCTATATTTTATCTTAATTTAATAATATCTTACTCTAGTTATATTTTATATTTATTAATATATAAATATTATATATATAAATATTATATATATAAATATTATATATATAAATATTATTAATATATAAATATTATATATATAAATATTATATATATAAATATTATCGCGAAAATAATGGCGTTTCCGCATTTTTTTGCTAATATAATTTATTAAAAGCTTAAATATAAATATAAAAATATCTCTAAAGAGGAGATTAACTCTTATCTAGTCGATTAATCGCGAATTAAAATAAATAATAATTATATTTAATATTTTTCGAGTATAAACTCTTATTATCTAAGGTTTACTTAGAAAGAAATCTAAAAATATCTTTCTAATATTTTTATACTCTTAAAAATTTAAAAAAATATTACGATTTATATTTCTCGTATAAACGACTTTAGAGATTATTCGATATTGATTTTATAATATAATAATATTATATTTTTTTATTATCTCGCTAAATCTAAATTTGAAAATCTTTTTAAACTTTATAATATAACTCTTATAATCTTAAATAATTAATATCTCTATTTCTTAATCTAGAATACTTTATAATTATTAATTTAAAAAATACTTTATTATATTATAAATAAAGCTCTTTAACTAGTTATCGATAATATTATTAAACTTTTAAATCTTAATAAAAATCTTTATTAAATAAAGAAAGACGTTAGTTATTATTCTTTTATCTCTCTATTTATTTATACTTTTAATTATAATAATTATTCTCTATTTAATATTTTTTAACTAATCTAAATTAAGATTTACGCGAAGATATTAAAGTAATTAAAAACTTTAAAAGCTTTTTATATTTATTATTTATAAAATTACTAAAAAGGTATTAGATTATAAAATGAGAGTAAAAACTTTTTATTTCTCGATCTTAATAATTATTTATAAATTCGTTATAAAGTATTATTAATTATAATTTTAAAAATAGATTAAATCTCGAATTACTTTAGGGAAGTTATTAATATTATTTCGAGAATCGCTTTTAGCTATATCAATTTTTAGAGTTTTTAATAAACTATTTTTAAAAATGCGAATAAAGCTTTCTAATATATTTATAATAATCTAAAAAAATTATTAAATATAAATTAAAGTCGAAATTAGAGTAATTTTTTATTATATTTTTTATTAATTTTAAAGCTAATTATATTAGCGTTTTAAGCGTTAAAAAATCTAGATTACTTATTTAATATAACGTTTATTATTTTAAAAAGATTTAGAATTTTAATCGCCAACGTGAAGAAAGAGAATATCTCTATTATTTATCGAGATTTAAATAAATTAATAAATTATAAGATTTTTAATAATTTAAATAATAAAGAAAAGTTTAAAAATATTACGTTATAGCTTTAAGCCAGCTACGTTAAGAAGTTAAAGTGATTTATTATTAATAGATTTTTTATTTATATTATCGTCGATATTACTAATAACGTTATTAAAAAAAATTCTTCTCTATTATAAAACTTTTATAATCTTATTTAATTTTTAAAAGTTTTATATAATAAGATTATATATTAAAAATAAATTCGAATTTTAAAAGTTTAACTTTAATTTAAAAGAATAGCTAATTTAAAACTTTATATTTTATAATATACTAATTATATAAAAAGATAAGAATAATATTAAACGCTTTATTATATAAAATATATATTAATTATATAAAAACCTCGAAGAGCGTATAGAGCTTATATATAAGCTCTCTATTAGTATTTAAAAGAATATAAAAAATAAGATATACTTTAATAAACTAGTAAAAGATATTAAAAAAAAAATATATAATACTATTATCTAGAAGATATTTATTCGAATAATTATAAAATCTTAGAAGACTAGAATATTCTAGAGAGTCTTTTATTAAATAAATAATAGAGATTTAAGAAATTATAGTCTCTCTTAACTCTATATTTTAATTAAATATTAATTATAACCTCGATATTAAGCTCTCTTAAATAAGCTCTATTAAAAACTCTATTAATTAATATCTTATTTTCGATTATGTAGCTAATTCTACTTCTAAATTCTATTTTAATATTATTAATAATAAACTTTTTAAGAGTTAGATATTTAAAAAATAAGATATTAATAAAGTTAAAAAGTGTAAAGATTAAATTATTTAAATAAGTCGCTAAGCTATTTATTACTATCGTCTTTATTAATTAAAAGATTTAAACTTTAATTATCTTTAATTTATATTACAATAACGCGATAGCGATCTTAGTAAATAAATTCTTAATATTAAAAATAGTAATAACTATAGTAGATAGAGAGTAAATCGAATAGAATATTAACGTTATTTTATAAAAAAGCGACGACGCTATTAAAACTCTTACGGCGGAGTTTTTAAATATAAAATCTCTAATCGCTTAATATGAGGATTAAAATTTTAAAATTTTTTTAGCGCTCGACGAATAGATAAGTCTAAAAGATTATATTTAAATCGATAAAATTCTTAGCATTATTATTAGGTATTTATTTTAAATTTATTAATATTTTTTATTTACTTTAGCGCTTGAAAAAGCTTTTCTTTAAGAGAGAAAGATATTATAGCTATAGTTATATCTATCGATATTATAACTTAATATAACTTAATATAGCTTAACGCTTAATATAGTTTAACACTTAATATCTTAGTAATAGCTTTCCTTAGAAGAATAATCATAACTTTTACTATTAAAACCTTATACTTATACTTATAATATAATATTAATAAAACTTTTTCTATATATTATAAATAATTATAAATATTTTAGATATAAATAATATTAATAATAAGTATATTTTAATTTCTTATATTAATTTTATTATTATATCGAATTAATTTACTTTTAAATTATTATTAAAGTTAATTTTAAATAAAAAGCTTTTCGAATTTAGAGTAAAGCTAATTTTATCGATATTATCTATTTTATTTATTTTATTAAACTTTATTATATTATAAATTTTATTCTTAAATTTAAACTCTTATTAAAACTTTACTCTATTAAATTTTAAAAATTATTTTAATTTTTTATAAATAATATTATATCTAAATATATTAATATTAAGCTTTTAATTAATATAAACTAACTCTATTAAATCTCTATATTTAAAAATATTTTTAATTATTATAAATAGAAATAGAATATATAAGATTTCTTCGTTCTACTAAATATTTAATATTATATTAAAATTAATATAATTTAATTAATTTCTTATTTAGTAATTATTATAAAAGCTATAATTAACTAGCGATTTATAAAAAATACTCTTAAGATTATTATTAATATAGATATTATAATATAAATTAAAGTATATTATAAACTCGATATTATAATAAAAACTCGCTATAAAAATAACTCGCGTAGTTTTATTACAAGCTATATTAACGCTATAGTTATTTAAAAAAAATTAAAAAAATATAAATCTTATAAATTAGATATTTTTAACTTTATTATTTAAAGACTAAAGTCTCTTACTCTTACTATCTATAAAAATAAATTATAAATCTATATTAATTAATTTATTAATTTATTATATAAGATTAATAACTTATTTAAAAAATATTTCTTTATTATTAATAAGAATTAAAAGATTTATTATTTTTATAAGAGTTTAAATAAGTAATATACTTAGTATTATAAGATCTATAATTAAAATTATAACTCTTATAATAAAAATAAGTTTTTTAAATTTACGCTAATTTACGTTAAAATATAGTAACTTAATATTATCTCTAATTCTACTATCTTTATTAAATCTTTTAATACTTATATAATAGTTATCTATATCGAAATAATTATTTTTATTTTTATTTCTACGATATCTATATTAATTAAATATTATATTTAAAATAATATTAATTTTCTTAATTCTTATATCTAGATATAGATCTATAAATTCTATATTATTTATAATAAGAATTTTTATTTTATTAAAAAGTATCTCGAATAATTAAAGTATAAACGCGCTCGCGAAGAATTTTAAATCTTTAAATATAGAGATTATAATAATTATAATAGTTGAGATAAAAATAATAATCGAGAAGATAATAATATTAATATTAAATTTAAATTTAAAAGGTTTAAAAAAAGAGAATTAATCTTCTAGTATTAGAATAGCTATTATAATTATCTAATTTACAATAATATACTATTTTATTACTTACGAGTAAAGGCCTATGAATTAAATCTATAATCATTTTTTTAATTAGGGCTATCGAGTAAATAGGTAAGCGATCTTTAATAAGCGATATTTGAATTCCTTGCGCTTTAATAATTATGAGACTTAATTTAAAAAAAAGATTCTGAAACCCCACATTTCGTTCTATAATTTAAAAAAAAACCTCAAAATTTTAATAGAAAACAAAAAAATTATTCTAAAATCAAATAATATATACCTATTTTTTAATCAGGGCTATAACGGGCCGGCTATCCGGCTGTCGAGCGAACTTTAATAAGCGATATTTAAATTCCTTGCGCTTTAATAATTATAAGACGAAATTTAAATATTCTTTTTTTATTTAAAAGCCCATAATTTATTCTATAATTAAAAAAAAATCTTAAAATTTTAATAGAAAATAAAAAAGTTATTCTATATGTTAATAACGTATATCTATGTTTTAATAGTTGCGAACGCTAATTTATTTACCCGCGATAACTTAGTCGATCTAATTAAAGAGCTTAATAACTCTAAATTTATAATTAGCTATATATATAAATTTAAGATTTTTAAGCCTAGCTCTATCTTATTCTATTATATATACTAATATCGCTATTATATTTATTATTAATTTCTAAATCTTAAATAATAAGATTTATAAATTTTTTAAAATTAAACTTTTAAATAGAGTTTTTACTACTATACTTTTTATTATAATAATAATATTCTATCTCTAACTTCGTAATTACGTATATACTTAATATTATTAAAATATAAAGATAGAATACTTAGTTATATTAACTATAGAGTTCTATAAAAGAAAAGAGCGACTTAATACGAGCGCGCTAAGACGTATTATGTAACGTAATTATATAATCGTTAAGACGCTAAGAATCATATAATTCAAATTTTAATACTCCCCTTCGTATATATTCTTTTATAAGCGAAATTTAATAAACCCGAAGTTTAATATTAATAATATTAAAATTAAGTAGATAAGGTAAAATAACTTAGTCGTTTTTTGTTAAATTATTAAAATAAGACTAGTGTCGAGTAGTTAAAGTAAAATTAGTATTAAATAATTAAGATAAGTTAATGTTAAGTAGCTAGCGTGAAGATATATCCTCTATACTCTCTATCTTCCTATATAAACGAAATTAAAAAATATAAGATTTAAAGTTTATAACGTTTAAAATAGAATAGATAAAGTAAAAATTTGAAATTTGAAAACGACTATATTAAATTATAGCCCTTACTTAAATATAACTTAAATTCCACTTTTTATTAAAAAGCGATTTTTTAGAAATTTTATTTCTAAATTATCTAATATATATTAAAAATCGATTAATTTAAAATTAGAGAATATATATAGAAGTAACTAAATAAAATAATTAAAAGAAATTCTTCTAGCTATATATCGCCGGCTATAAAATCTCTATAAAGATTATTTTAGATAATTAGTTTCTAGTAATAGTAGCTATAATAGCGATAATTTAAAAGTATAATATTTAAGATATTAATAATAAATAGATATAAATCTTTTAAAAAAGTTTTAAAAGTTTTAATAATAATAGCGATAATAGCGTTAAAGAAATAGCTATTTTAATATAAAATAGCGAGTTTATATAGTATTAAATCTAATATAGCGACTCGATAAATAATTTAAAATAATTATCTATAATATAAAGATTAATAAAATAATTTTTCTAGAGTAAATAACTTCTCTATATTAAGACTATTAGACTATAATTATAAACGATATTTTAATTTAATAAATTAATAAAAACTCTTAAATTTATTCTTATAGAGAGTTTTAATAAAATTATTAATTATTTATTAATCGATAGAAATATAATTTAAAACGATATTTTTAATAATAACTTATTTTTATATATAGTAATATTAAATATTGATATATTTAATATAGATATAAAATTAGAGATTTTTAGCTAGTACTATAACGCCTTAATTATTATAAAAAATAATAATTATTTATATTTATTTATTATTAAGATTAAGTTAATTTAATAAATCGCGTAATTAAACTATTTTCTTAATAATTTATATTTAATTAATATATTTAATTTTATAAATTAAGAGTATTATAATAGATTATCACTTTAATAATTAATTAATAACTCTATTATTAATATTAAATATATATCTAGAAATAAAATAATAAATATTTTAATTATCGATTTAATCGATATTAATATAATCGCGTAAAAGTTTTAAATCTCTTTTAAAAACGAGTTAATAGTTAATAATTTATCTAAAATAGCGAAAGATTCGCTTAATCGCTTTTTAATAGACTTTATTAAAATTTAAATTATATTAAAATATTATTAAGATCGCGAATATAATATTTAATCTTATATTAAATATTATATATATTAATAATCTTATTATTAATTAATACTTAATATAAGAAACTTCGAAGATTTAAAAATTCTTTTTAAATATCTAATATCTTTTAATATTTATAAAAATAAGTATATCTTTAAATTTCTATATATTATATTTAATAAAAAACTTTTTAATATATTTTATTTAATTAAGTTAAATAATATAATTAATATAATTTCTAATAATACTTATATTTAAATAATAAATATATAGTTCTAAATTAGTTATTTCGAAATAATTATTAAACTTATCTTTAATATTTTAAATTTCTATTTTATCGAGATTAATTAAAAGAATATTATTTATATAAATTATAATAATTATAATATCGTTAATAAAGATCGAGAAATTAATTATAATAAATTTAAAATTTTTTTTTTTTAGATATATAAAGAGAATATTATATTAGACTTTTAAAGATTACTTTAAATTATATAGCGTCTTTTTTAACTTATATATCTTATATTTACTATTAATTTTAAAATCTATAAATTATATTATATAGATAATTTTCTTTATATTATTATAAAAAAAAGTAATTTTAATATTTATTTATTTTAATTTTTAATTAAGAGCTATTATTAAAGTAAAGATCGCTTTATAATTTATAAACTTAATTATAAAAATAAAAGTCTTATTAAAATCTATATCTTCGCGCTATTTAAAATTATAAATTATTTATTAAGCTTTATATTATATAATCTTCTTTATAAAATCTCGCTTAAATTTATAAATCTATTTATTATTTAGAGTATATATATTTAAAAATAGATTTATTAAGATTTAAGTATTATTAACTATAAAGAAATTAACTTCTTTCTATATAATAAATTTTTATTTTATTTTTTAATATTTATTCGCTATTATTTCTTAATAAATTTAAAACTTAAATAGTTTAAAAATATTAACTTTAATTAAAAAATTAAAAAAAATTTAATAAAAAATCGCGATAAGCTTTAAGAATTTTATGTTATCTAGATTACTTTAAGAGAAACTATTAATTAATTCTAAATCTAGTTATAAATTTTATTAAAACTTATATTAGAGATATTAATATTATCGAGATAAATTCTATAAATATATTTTCGCTTAAGATTTTAGATAATTCCGATTTTATTCCCTCTAGATATATCTATAATAATATCTATAATAATATCTATAATAGTACCTATAACGGTATTTACGGCAGAGATACCTGCGGAGATACTTCTCTAATAGAAATTTATATAATAGTAATAAATTCTCTTCTAACGACTTTAATTAGAGTAATTATTACTTTAATAAATATTTCTTATCTTATTCTTTTTAAGGCTCTCTTTCTTAAAATTAATATTAAAAAAATAATTAATAACTCGTATATAATCTTTTCTAGCGTATTTATATAATACTTATTTCTATTCTTAAATAAATTTTAATTATTAATCTTTTTTTTTAGCGAGATTAAATTTAAATAGAGTAAATTTAAAAGAGATATTATTAATTTAAATTATATTTAAATAGATTTAAATTTTACTATTTAATATTAATATATAATAAAATTAATTAACTTTATAATTAATTAAATACTCTTTATAAATATAATTCCTATATTTAATTTAATTAATATTTAATAGATATATTTAATAAAAATTAATTTATTTAATAATTTAAAGATATAAAATATTAGATAAATAATTTATAAAGATCTTATAAGAGATAATATTTCTTTTTAATATTAATTATAAATTATATAAATAATTAGAAGTTTACGCGAATTTTAATTAATATTTTTATAATAATTTACTCTTTTTAAATATAGCGTTAGCTTTATATTATATTATTTAATTAAAATATTTAAATTTATTATTTATTTAAGAGTTATTAAATATAATATCTTTTTAAATAATCTCTTTAATAAATCGAAAAGTATATATATTATAATTATTATACTCGAAATTATAATCGCTATAAAATCTAATATAAATATAATTTTTATATTTAATTTAATTTAGAAAAGATTTAAATATTATAAAAATTATAGAATTATTTTTATTAGAAAATAAAAATATAGCGAAATAAAGCGTTTTATTATTTAGAAAAATTATTATTTATTTATAATTATTATAAAAAATAGAGAAAGACTTTTAAAAATTATTATAAATTAAATTATTTTTCTAATAATCTAATATTATATAATATTTATATAATTTAACTTTTATATTAATAATATTATATAATTTATATATATTTCTAAAGAATAAAATAAATTTATTTATTTCGATATATATTTTAACTAATGTTTTAAGATTTTAAAATCTTAAATAATTATAATAAGCGTATTATATATATAAGATTTTCTTATTAATTTAAAAATCTAAAATATTAATTAATAAAAATATTAATTTAGATTTAAATATAGATATAGATATAATAAACTTATTATAAATAGAGATATCTTTATTAATAATTATTAAATATATAAGAATTTTTATTTATATATCTAACGTATAAAGATAATTATATTAATATTTAAAAATAATATTATATTTCTTTATATTAATATTCTCGAGTATAAACTAAAGCGAATAATTTTAATTTTTAAATTATTTTTAAGAAATTAAATTAAAACTACTATTAGAGATATATTAAATATCTTTTATATATAAAATTTATTTATTTTTAAGACTTTTATATTTAAATTTAATATATTTAAAATTTATAGCTATAGTTAAACTATTAACTCTATTAATTAAATAATATAATTTAAATAAAATAAAAATTCGAAAAATTAAAAAGTTATAACTAATATATTAAATATAGATATTATTAATAAATTATAAATATAATAATATAATAATTATAAATATCGAAAAAGTTTAAATTATAATCTTTAAGCCTTTTTTAATAAAGAAATAATAAATTTAATTTTATAAGAATTAAGAATTGATAATAAGATATATAATATTTTTTAAGTTAAGAGTAATATATATTATAAAACTATATATTATCGCTAATTAGATATATATTATAATAATCTTAATACTATTAAATTAATAATTAATAATGAACTTATTATTTTGAATATTTTTATCTTTATCTTTATTTTTATTATTTAAACTAGAGAAATTATTATTATTATTATCTTTATTATTATCTTTATTACTATAACTATTATAGTCTTTATAATTATTATAATCTTCTCTATTATTATTATTATTTTATTTCTTAAATTTAAGATATAGAATAATATATTTAATATTATTATATTAGTTCTTTTTATAATAATTATAATACTTATAAATCTAAATATAAATATAAAAGTTATTAATATAAATTTTTTATTAAATTTTATATTTAATAACTTTATTAATAATAATTAATATAATAACGCTTTATAAATTATATATAAAGAATTTATTAATTAGCGTAGCTAGTATATAGACTTTAATATTAATTAAATTAATAAAATTAATTATAGTATTAATAAATTAAATAATTATATAATTTAGATTAAATTTTATAATATTATTATTTTTAAAGATATTATAATTTTAATTATATTATTTATAATATAAATTATATAAAGAATTTAAGTTTAAATAAAAATAATAGATTTTCTAATTCTTATCGAATTTTAACTTTAAAGTTAAATTATTAAATTTATTTAGAATCTTTATAAATCTATTAATATAGAATTAAGAGTTATTATTATACTTTATAAAAATAATATTATTTATCTTTCTAAATATAAAATTAAAAGTATTTAAATTTTAAAATTTAAATTTATTTAAAATCTTCTAGACTTCTTTAATATTATTTTTATTTTTAATTTTAAAATATAAAATTTTTTTATAGCGTAATTTTGATATAATATAGATTTAATCTTATATCTATAATTAATTATTAATTTAAACTTTAATAATAGTAATATTAATAATTAGCTTTATATAATCTTTTTTAATATAACGCTATAATCTAAATAATTTTAATTTATTTTTAATTTATTACTTTTAAATTTAATAATTAAAAATATTTTTAAATTTATTAATATTATCGAGATAATTTAAAGAGATCGAAATTTTAGATTTCTTAGAAGATATAGTATTTAGAGACTTAATAAGCTCTTTTTATTAGAGAATAAGCTAAATAAACTTACTCTTAAGTTTAAGTTTAAGAATAAAATCTATATATTAGTAAAGCTTAAAAAAGTAATTAAGATAGACGATATTAATAAAATTAGATATACTTAAAAATTAAAGAGATCTTTATTAAAGATTAATTTTAATAAAAACTTAAAAATTAATTACTTTAATATTAAATTAAAATTAATAAAAAAGCTTAATATATATTTACTCTCGCTATTAAAATATTTTTTATAATATATTAGAGATTTAAATATATAAAAAAAAATCTTGTTAAGCTTTAAGATTAACTCGATATAGCTTAAATCTTTATTTACGAAGATTTATTATTTATTAATACTTAAAATAGCGAATAATATTTTATTAGAAAGTTAAATAATTAATAAATATTAAAGATATTAAAATAGTTTAAAAATATCGTAATAATAAGAATCTATCTCTTATATATAGATATAATATTATATTATTAAAATTATATTAATTATCTTAATAGCTAAAAGCTTTAATTATCTTCTTTAAAATTAATTTAATTAAAATTTAAAATCGAGATTAATCGTAAAATTATTTATTTATTATCGAGATATTTTATCTCTAAAACGAGTATTTATATCGAGACTTCTTTATAATAATAGAAATTTCTTTTCTCTTTCGCTTTCGAGATTAGAGTTCTTATTCTTTTAATTAATATATCTCTATTAATAATAGCTAAGAACTACGTAATTAACGCTAAAACTAAAATTATTTCTTTTTAAATTATATTTCTTTTAGCGATAGCTAAGATAACTAGTTTTTAGCCTTTATTATAAATATTTTATAATTAAATAAATACGAAGTCTAGATACTCGCTATCTAATTCTTTAATATTTATAATATATAAATAAGAATATATTATTTTTTTATTTAGCGTATTTTATATAAAGAAGCTAGTAATATTTTAGAGATCTTAATAATAATATAATTTAATTAATCGTATAGCGACTTTAATAATCTCGGCTAAATACGATATATCTTAACTCGCTTTATATTATCTCGAGTAAAAAGTGAGAGCGTTTAAGTAATAGCGCTTAACTCTTAAATTATAAGCGAATTATAGCTATTTAAACTTAGAATAACTATTTTAAAATAAGAATTTTTTATATTAAAAAAGTTAATAAAGCTTTTTATAATTATAATTATCTTTATTATAATAGATATAAATATTTAAAAATAATCGCAATTATTATAATAGATTATATTATTATTAAAATAGTTATCGAATATAGTTTAAATTTATAATTTATTAAAATATAAAGATAAGATACTTAGTTATATTAACTATAGAGTTCTATAAAAGAAAAGAATAACTTAATATAAGCGCGCTAAGATATATCACATAACGTAGTCACATAACCGCCAAGACGCCAAGAGTCACGTGATCCGAATTTCAACAAATATATTATTTATAATTTCTTAATTTTTAAAATCTTCTCTAGATTTTAAAAATCTCGCTTTATTAATAAACTCGTTAATAATAGCTATATAACTATCGACTTTAATAATATTAATTTTAAATAAAAAATAAAAAATTTTAAAAATTTTTTTTTTCTTAATAATATCTAATATATATCTAAATATAATTTTAATTTAATTTTTAAGAAATAATTAAAGAAGTAATAATACTCGCTTTCTTTTATTTTCGACGATCTTTTTATAAAAAAGTAGTAATTTTTCTTTAAATATATTTAGAGCTATTTTTATATATTTAATATTTAAAAGAATATCTCTCTAGTTTTAATCGTTATTAATAAAAAAATTCTCGCTTATAATAAATTCTTTATTAAGTCTATAAAGTTCTCTAATAAATAAGAGTTTTAAATTAATAAGAATACTTTATATATATAGTATATATATATTAATTATTTAGATACTTAAAATATTAAAAAAATAATTAAAATATATATCGAAATAAATCTTTTTAAATCTTCTTTTAATAATATTTATAAGTTATATTCTATAGCTAATTTTAAAATAAAGTCTTATAAACGCTATATTATCTTTAAAAAATAGAAGAATAATATAATTTATATTAATTTTTAGAAATTATTTAATACTTTTTATAACGACTATATATTTATAATTACTTTTTTAAATAATTTCATTTTATATTTCGATATCTATCTTCTATTAAATAAATCTAATAAATTTATTCTTATTATATTTAAGCTCTTTCTTAATAATATAAAATATAATAATTATTATTATACTCGCCTTCGCTTTAATTATAATATAAAATTTTAAAATTATAAAATAAAAGTTTTTTATCTATTTAGAGAGATTATTTAAAAAGATATTATATTAGAAAACTTTTACATAAATAATAAGTTTAAATAATTAAGCGTTATTATTTAATATAAAACTAATATAATATTTAAGAAGAGCGATCTACTATAGAAATATTAAATCGAGTTTATTTATATTAAAAATTATTTATATAATCGCTAATTTATAATTAAGCGAGTTATTACTTCTTTTAAAATTTATATTAATTTCTCTCTTAATATTTATATATTATTAAATAAATAGATTTTTATTAGATTATATTTAAAGTTATTAATTAAAAGAAGTGTTAAGATTATATAATTAAGAGATAAGTTATAAATTATTAAGATTATTTTTATTATATATTTTTAAATAATAACGAGATTACTATTATCTCGAATATTAAATAATTTAATAATTTTTTTTTAAGCTTATACTTTTTATTTTAAAAGAGAATATATTAGTATATATAAAAGAATAAGATAGGGCTGAACTAGAAAACCTTGAATTTGTATATGCAGCCAATTACAAATTCGGGTTCTCTACGCTTTTTGGCTAGATTGACTAAGTTATCGCGGATAAATAAATTAGCATCCGCAATTATCAAAATCTCGCTCTTCCGCGCCTCCCTTATTAAAAAAAATAGGTATACATTATTAACATATAAAATAACTTTTTTGTTTTCTATTAAAATTTTGAGATTTTTTTTTTAAATTTTAAAAAGAAATATGGGCTTTTAGATAAAAAAAGAATTTTTAAATTTAGTCTTATAATTATTAAAGCGCAAGGAATTCAAATATCGCTTATTAAAGTTCGCTCCACAGCCGGACAGCCCTAATCAAAAATAGGTATATATTATTTAATTTTAGAATAACTTTTTTATTTTCTATTAAAATTTTGAGATTTTTTTTTAAATTATAGAACGAAATGTGGGCTTTTAGATAAAAAAATGGATTACTAAATTTAGTCTTATAGATATTTAAAGGTAACGAATTTAAATATCGCCTATCAAAAGTTCGCTCATCAAATTTACTCGACAGCCCTAATTAAAAAAAATGGTTATGAATTTAATTCATAGGCCTTTACTCGTATAATAATATTAAAATAATAGTCTATCGTAATAATTATCGACATATTAAAACTATTAATTATTTTAAGAATTATCTTCTCTCTTTATTTATAATTTTAAAAGAGAATTATTAAAAGAGATATATAATTATTATTAAAGATAAAGTTTATAATTTATTTAAGTTTTATTTAAGTTTCTAAAAGGGCTTAACTAGTAATTTTAACTAATTTAAAATCTTTAGAAGAATAATTATCTAATATATTTAATAATAAAACTCTCTTTATAACTTTTATAATAATATTTTTTTAATTTATTACTCGCTTTATAAGTAATTATAATCTAATTCTAGCGATAAATTATTTATTTAATATTTTAAAAGTATATAAAAAACTCTTTTTAAATCCTTTAGCGTTATTAATAAAAGTCTTCTCATTTAAATTCTATAAATCTCGAATCTATAAAAAGATTATATTGAACTCTTATTATAAGATATATTAAGAAATTACTATAGAGAAAGAAGTTAACTTACTTATTATTAATAAAACTTAAACTCTAATAAATCTCTTATTAAATATATATATTTTAAAAGATTAATAAGTCTATAAGCTTAAGCGTAATTCTATAAAAAAAATTATATAATATAAAACTTATTAAATTCTTTATAACTTTAAATAATAATAAAAGATCGATTTTAATAAAATCTTTATTTTTATTATTAAATTTATAAACTATAAAGCGATCTATACACTAATAAATATTTTAAATTAAAAATTTAAATAAATAGATATTAAAATCGCTTTTTTATATAGCGATATTAAAGAGATAATTTATATTACTTAACTTATTAGCTTTAAGATTAAAGATTAAAAAAATTAAATATATAATTTTATTAAAATACTTTATAATCTAAAATAATTCTTTAAAGTTCAATATAATACTCTTATAATCTATTTTAAAAAGTTAAATTTTAAATTTATTATTATTAATCTCTCTATATTTACTAATATTATTATTATTATTATTATTATTATTCATATAAATAATATTCTACTCGCGAGTTTTAATAAAATTAAAATATAAAATATTAAGAATAAGCTTAATAAGAAGTTTAAAATAATTAATTTAAGATTTTATATTTATTATCTTAATATAATAATTATTAAAAATTATATTAATCGAATTCTACGTGTTATGAGATATCTTAGAAATACTCATAGAGTTACTAGCGTATCTTTCAGGGATATCGTCGGCGATAGTAATATATTCTAAGGACGCTAATAGCGGCGTCTTATTAATAGTACTTAAGTTTATATATGACATTTTAATATAATAACTCTAAGGATTTAATATCTAAAAAATCTAATTATAAACTCTTAATTATTTTTTAATAGAGTATCTCTATATCTTTATTAAATATTTAAAAAAAAAAAATTTTATATAATAGATAAAATCTTCTTATTACTCTAATAAACTACTTTACTTAATATCTCGCTATCGCTATATTACTCTTTAAAATATATATATATTATAATATAAAAAACTTTTTTATTAAAATAGAGTAATTAAAAGAAATAATAATTAGAATTTAAGAGCTAAAAGTTTTATTAGAAAATATATTTTAAAAAATTTAATTTAAATTAAAATATAATATAGATAATCAATATATTATATTAATTATTAATATAACGCTATAATATTAATATTTAATTCTATTAAAATTATTATAAAAAAGTCTTTTTTAAATTAATAATTTAAAATTATTAATAATTAATTTATCAAAAATTAATTAAATAACGAAATAATATAAAAAAATAATATATTATTAAAGCATAATTTATTTCTAAATAAGCTATAATCTATAAATAAAATAATCTTAATATTTATTAAATTCTATTAATCTTTTTTTTTTATTATAAAAAATATTTTAATCTAAACTCTCTAGAGAAATAAATTATTAAAAAAAAGAATATTAATTAATATATATTAAAGAAGAAAAAAAGAAGAGAGTAAAAAAGAGTTAAGAAAAATAAGTAATATAAAAAAAGATAGAAGATAATAGAGGAGATAAGATTAAAAAATAAAAATCTCTTTTAACTTTATAAATTCTATAAATAAAATTATTAATTATAAAATTATAATAGATTAATAATAATAAAATTCTTTTATTTTTATTATTTAAAATATTAATTTTTAAATAAAAGTGAATTAATATTTTTAATTCTCTCTAATTATTAATAAAGAAAAAGATAAAGAAAACTTAATTATAAAAAATAAGTTTAGTTTATACTTTATCTCTAGTAATAAAAAGTAAGATATTAAAAGAAATAATTCTATTAAATTATATTAAATTAAAATCTAAATTTAAATTATAATTTTTGTATATATTAATATAAGAGAGTAAAATAATATTTATTTATTATAATAAAAAAGAAAAAGATATTATTATTTTAATAATATTAATTTTTAGAGATAATAGATAGCTTTATTTAAAAATATTATTTAAATTAAAAAATAAATAGAATAAATTAGTTTTAAGATAAATTATAAAGAGATTAAAGAAAATTATAAAGCTTAAAAATATAATATCTATAAAATTTTATAATATTAAAAATTAGATAATATATTATTACTCTTCTATAATTATTAAAAAAATTAAAAACTAAAACTTTTATATTAATTTAGTAATTATATATATTATTAAATATTATATAAAAAAGTCTTAAATATATATAATAAATAAAAATTTACTAAATATTATAGATTTTTATTTTTTAATTATATAGATAATAGAAATAAAGAATTTTAAAAATTTAAAATTCTAAATAAGATATTAGAAGTTTAAAAGCGTTATAAATAATAAGATTATAATTATTTTTAAAAAAAGCTTTAAAATATATAACTTCGAGTTTATAATTAAATAATTAAAATTAAAATATAATAAAGTATTTAGTATTGAATTTAAATTAATAAATTTAATTAAAATATATAATATTTATAAAAAAATATATTTAATAATTAAATACAAGAAATTATAAATATTAAAATTTATAAATATTATAAAGTTCTTTTTTATAAAGAATAAATTTATTATATTATAATTATAACTATATATAAAATATAGATAATCTTACTTAATATTTATTTAATTTTAAATTTAGATTATTTTAGAAAAATATATAATATAATATAAAGTTATAAAGTTAATATTCTATTACTTTAAGAGATAAATCTATTTAATAAAATTATAAACTATTATAAAAGATTATTTTTATAAATAATTATTATAATCTATTAAGTTAAAAAAAATAAAATTACTATTATTATAAATATTAAATCTATAAAATAATAAAAAGATAGAAATTTAAATTATATTATTTATAAATAGAATAATAGAAGAATTCTAATTTATAAAATTAAATATAAAAAATATATATTTATATAAATATTAATATACGTTTTAATTAAAAAAGATAAAAGATTATTATAATTAAAAATAAATATAAAGATATTTAAATAAATATTATTATAAATATCTTATAATATAATAAAAAAAGATTAGAATTTTATATTAATCGCTATAAATAAAGTCTTTATAATTTCTTTATCTTTCTTATAATTATAAGCACTATTTAAATTATTATTAAATCTTAATAAAAATAATATATACTATTTAATAGATAATTAAAGAATTTAAAATCTAAATTTTAGAGTCTTTATATATTTCTTAAAAGATAAAACTCTAATTTTTAGAATTAATTAAATTTATATTTAAAATAACTAAATAGAAGAGTTAGAGAATTAAAAGATAGCGCTTAATAAATTATTTATTAATTATAAAATTACAATAATTATAATAAAAATAATCTTTATAATTATTCGAAAGTTTAAATAATAAAGATTATTATTTTTATTTCTATAAAGAAATTAAATATAAATCTTATATTTAGAGATATTATAAATACTTCTAAAAGAAAATCTAATAAAAAAATAAATTATTTATAAGATATTAATAATATAATTTATAAAATAAATTATAAAGAATAATTATAGAATAAATTAGAAATTTAAGTATAATTTATAATATAATTATTTATAATTATAGAAAAAAAAAATTTAAATTATTAAATTTTAAGCTAGAGAAAAAAATAGTAATTATTAAAACGCGTAAAAAATAGCTTATAGATATATATAATTAATTTTATTTCTATAATATTATAATTAAATATCTTATTCTTAATAAAAAGTTGATAAAATAATTTTTTATAAGGATTAGACGTATAAATTATAGCTTTATTAAGACTTTTAAAAATAATTAAAAAAAGATATATATAGACTCGAAGAATATTTTTAAAATAATAATAGATTATTATTAAAATCTTTATAATATAAAATCTTCGAATAAGAGAACTTAAAATAAAATTTTACGATATATAATAAATTAAGTAAGTTTAATAGATATTATTAAAATAAAAAGCTCTATTAAAGCTTATAAGATATAAATTACTATTTATTAAATATTCTTAAAAACCTCGCTAGATAAAAATAATCTTTTAAGCGAGTTCTATAAAACTATTATAAGATAAAAAAAGAAGAAAAAAAATATCTCGATTATTATTATTTAATTAATCTTCTTTTATAACTAAATATAGCGAGAATAAAAACTCTTAAAATATTAAATAAATAGATTTTTTTTTATTTTTTTAAAAATAAAGAAAAATAAATTAATATTAAAAATTGTTATTCTTTATTTATTATAAATATAGATTATAAAATCTTTATAAATATTCTAATATAACGTTTAGTAAAATTTTTAAATAAGATAATTAGCGAATAATAATTAATCTTTTTATTAAAAAAATTTATTAATAATAATATTAAAATAATTTAGTATTTAATAATTAAATATATATTTATTAAAAAGTTCTTATAGAAATAAAAGAAAATCGCTAGTTTTTTTCTTAATTAGAAAAAAGTATATAATCGAGTTAATTATAAATTTCTTTTAGTAATTTTAAAAAAATTAGATATATTTAAGAAATTTATTATTTAAATATAGTTTATCTATAAAAAAGCTAAGATTAAGATCTATATTAATAATTATATTAAAGAAATAATTATAATATAAAATAATATAAGATGAAGAGATTTTCTAAATTATTCTCTATTTATAATTATAATTAAAAATCTTATCTAATATATCGCTTATAATTTTTAAATTTTAAAAATATAAATAAAAAATAGAATATTAAAGATAATAATTCATATTAATAATACAATAATTATAATATAATTTTAAATAGCGATAAATATTATAATAGCGATTTTAAGAGTTTATTACGCTATAATTAACGCGAGAATTAATTAAAATAAATTATATATATTATATATAAGAAATATCGCTTATATTTATATTATTAATATAAATTTTTTTTTTAATAATCTCTATAATTATTTAGAAATATTAATTAAAATAGATATTAATTATTAGTTAAATAATTTTTAAATTAAAATTCTATAAAAAACTAAGTAATTAATATAAAAATAATTATAATTTTATCTATTTCTTAAAAGTAAAATAATAATTAAAATTATCTTTATAATATTTCTTCTTAAATTCACTTTATAATTTTTACAAATATTCTTAATAATATATAATAAGTTAGAAAAAAAGTATTATAAATTAATATAAAATAATAAAATTTAAGATATTATTTATAATCTTTACGCTTATTATTAAATAAAAGAAAATTAAATTAAAATAATTAATTTATAAATTATTATTAATAAGAGTATTATAATTATAATTAATAGAGTTATTAACTTTTTTAAAATAATATAAATTATTTTAATTAAAAATATTCTAGCGTTATATATTTAAAATCTCTTATATATTTTTAATATTTATTAATTCTTAAATAACTTAATTCTTTAATTAATTTAATTATATTTTAAAGTTAATATAAACTATCTAATAATAATAAAAAAAGACATTTATATAAATTCTTTAAATTAAATCTTTTTAAAATATTATAAAATTATTAATAACGCTAATATTCTATTATTCGCTATTAAAAAAAGTTAATTTAAAAAATTTAAAAAAATTTAATTTCGAGATCTAATAAGCTCTATAAAATAGAGATATTAAAATCTTAAAAGATATATATAATTCGACATATACGATTTCTATAGTCTTAATTAAAATAATATATAATAAATACTCTTTTTAAATTAATTATATTATTAATAGATTAATTTCTAATATTATTTTATTAAATTAATACTTATTACTCTTAATCTTATATATATAAAAATTAAATATACTTTAATAAAAATACTTTATAGAGATTAATAATTACTTTATCTTTTTATCGAAAATTAGCTTTTAATAAACTTATTTTATAATCTTAAATAAGAGATTAAAAGCTATTAATTTTAATAATAAAATTAAAAATCTTATTCTTATTTATTAGCGTTATTATAAATTAAAAATCTCGATAAATAAAATATAAATTACGATTTATAATAAATCTAGAATATCGCGTATAGAGAATCTTCTCTAGCGATTACTTTATAAGAAGATTTAATTAAAAATTAATTTTATTTAAATATCGATATAATAAGAGCTATATTCTATTTATAATATTAATTAATTCTAATTTTATATATAAATCGAGTATATAATATTAAAAGTAATATAAAAAGAGTTCGCTATTATTTTAAGTTAATTAAATTTTAACTTAATATTTAAAATAAAAATTATTAATAAGATAACTATTTTTATAATATTTAATTTTAATTTAAAAAGTATTAATAAAAGAAAATAAGATATTCTCTATTGAATTATTATTTAAACTTTATAAAAGTATTATCTCTTATATAATTTTAATAATTTAATTATATATTAATCTCTAGATATCGCTGAAAACTATTATTAAACTTTAATTTAAAAATAAATTCTTATAAATTAGATTTTATATCTCTATAAAAGATATTAAACTAAGAAATATAATATATAAATTTTTAAGAATTTTTAAGATAAGTTTTTTAATTAAATAAAGATTTATAAGAGCTTTATCTATTTAATATCTAACTTTTTTATAATAATAAATTAGATTAAATATAAGATAGTAGAGATAATTAAGAATTTAAATAATATTATAAAAAAATTAGAATATAGATATTAGCGATATTAGTAATTAGAATAAATTAATAAATCTAAATCTATTATTTAAATAATTTTCTTATTTTATTTATTCTTTTTATCTTTAATTTATTTAATTTAATATTAATTTAATAAAGTTATTTAATATAATCTTTCTCTATAAAGATCTTTATATAATACTCTATATATACTTAAATAAGAGTAATATATAAATTTAAGTCTTTATAGATTTTTAGATGAGATATCTTTATTAAGGCGGCTATCTTAGTTAAATAGCTAAAATAAATAAATAACTTTCAAATTAAAGAGTTACTAGCGTAGGCTTGACATCGCATATATATATCTATAGACTATATAGATAATTAATATCTTTTATATCATATATATATATAAGTTAAATTATAATAATTTCTTAATAATTAGTAGTAATTGTAATAATAATAAGAATCTATGGTCGTAATGTGTAATAAGCTTAATTATTTCTATCTAGAAATCTACTATTTATAATAGCAAGCTAATAAGCTTAGCGAGGTATTTACTTAATAAGTTTATTTGCTTGATAAAGTAAGTATCTTATTAAGATTACTTATATTCTTATAATAATATTCTTATAAATAAGAAGAAAGTATAGTAACCTCGCTAAAGTAAATTCGTATAAAAAAAGATATATCTAAGAAAGTAAATTCGAGGAAATCTATTCTCGAGAAAATCTTATATCTAAAGAAACTTAATATATCTAAAAAATCTTAAAATCTTAATTATTAGCTATCCTTCTACTTCTCTATAGAGATATTATTATATTATAATTTAAAGCGCGCGTGAAATTTCTAGATATCGAGATCTCTATTCTTATTAGATTCTAAGAAATAATATTACTTCGACGAGATTTTTAGCGAAGAATTTCTAATCTTTTTTAAAGAATAACGTTACTTTCTTAAGAAATAACGTTACTTTAATAAGATTCTTAATAAAAAATTCCTAATCTTTTCTAAAAAATAACGTTACTTTCCTAACGCGGAGTTTACTAATAAATATATTATTATTCTTTTTGATATTCTTTTATTAGATTAAAAGCGTTATCGAGATCTTTAATATTATACTATCTATCGAACTTAGAACTATATCTCTTTTAGCGTATTATATATTTTATAATAAATTTCTTCTCTTTTTTAATAGTTCGCTTATTAAATAATCGCTTAATCTTATAATTTATAATATTATTCTTATTAATAGAGATTAATAAAATATACTATAAATAAGATTTATAAAAGAAATTATTTTATAAATTAGAAGCTAGCTTTAGCTAAGCTATTATAAAAATTAAATAAATCTATTAATCTTTAGAAATAGTAAGTTTATATATTAACTTACTAATTCTTTTAAGAATTTTAAAAGAGTTTATATATTACTAAGTAAGCTTTTTAGTAATTTTTAGAGTAAAATTTTTTTTATAACTCTTATAAAAGCGAAGTAATATTTAATCTTTAATTTTAAGAAATATAAATTAATATTAATAATTATAATAGAATTTATTCGATATTTAAATAAAATCGACGATATTCTTGATAATAGTATATATTATAATATAATCGATTTTTAATAAAAGGCTTAATAGGTCTAAAGGTCTATTTAAAGTAAATTTATAGATTACTTTATTAGAGATAACTTTAATACTTATTAAATTATTTAAGATTATTTAAATATAACAAAGGATCTTAAATTATATTAATAAATTGTTAAGCGTGTAAACGAAGTATCTTAAAATTATTTCGATTATTTAATTTATATATTTATTAATATTATTAATTTAAGAATAATAGATTATTAAATAAAATAAATTTATATTAAGTATCTTGAAAAGTTCTACTTATAATTCTAATAAGAATTTCGAATTATAATTTAAGATTAGAATTTTAGAAATACTCTAATTAACGATGTTAAGGCGCTTAAATAAAGCTTTTACTTATTTAGTTATTATTTAAATAGACTTATTAGATATTAATTAAATTTCTTTTATATATTTATAAATTATTAATATAATAGCGTTTAAAAAATTTCGCGATATTAATAATATTAGAATAAAATCTAATATTAGAGTATAGAATAATATTAAGAATAATAAAATAAATTAAAGATTATTATATAAAGTATATCGATAAATCTATAAAATTAGATATTTCGAGTAATAATAAATAAAGTCGCGAAATTCTCTAATAAGATTATAAATATATTAAAAGAATAAAATTATTTTATAATATCGCTAGAATTCTAGATAATCGAAATTATAAATAATAGTTAAGATTTTTTTAATTAAATTCGAAGATATATATAGACGCTAACGTTTTAAGGCTTTATTTATATAAAAGATTAAGTTATTAATCTATAAAATAGATTCTTAAACGTTTATTAAGTATTTTTCTAAGAATTCTTTCGGCGAAGTTACTTCTTAAGAATTTAAGAAATAAGATTTTAATATTTCTTAAGAATTCGGTAGAATAAAAGATAAAGTTTCTACTAAAGAATTCGAGGAATAAGATTTTAAAGTTTCTTAAGAATCTGAGGAATAAGATTTCGATATTTTATAAGAATCCGATATTAAAGAATTCGAGAAATAAGATTTTAAAGTTTTTTAAGAATTCGATAGAGTGAAAAATAAAGTTTTTAGACGTAGTGAGAAATATAGATTTAAATCTATAGTCTGAAGATCTTTTCTTTAAATAAAATATAAGAAAGTAATATTCTTATTAAGCGTATAATTATTATTTAATTATTTAGCTATATACTTCTAATTCTTATCTTACTAATATTTAAATATATATTTATTATAAAAATTTAAATTTATTTATATTAAAGCTATTATAAAGAATATATTAAGTTTTAAATAATCTAAAACGATAGTAATATTCTTATTAAGACTTATTAATTTAAATAAGATATTAAGAATAATATAATCTTTACTAGATTTATATCTTATCTCGAGATTAAATTAATAAAAAAATTAAATTTTTTTTATTAATCTTATATTTATTTATATTATTAAAGTCGTTAATATAATAAAACTTTATTTTATAATATTAAGAATAATAAAATAATTCGTTTATACTCTTATTAAATACTTAAAGAATTTTATTATATATCTTACTTTTTTAAATACTTAAATAAATCTTATAATTTCGAGCTTTATAAACTAATAATTCTTTTTAATAAAAATTAAAAATCTTAATAGAAAAAGTATAGATTTTATAATAGCGTAAAAAAATTACTTATAAATAAAATTCTTATCTTTTTTAATATAGAAAATAATAACTCTAAAATTAAATTCTTTAGAAATATCTAGATCTATTTATAATATTCTCTTATTATTAAAATATATAAAAATTAAAAAATAAGATAAGACTTTTTATAGTAATTAAAATAATATAAATTAAGACTCTATAAAATCTAAAAAACGCTTTATAAATATAAATTATTTTTATTAATAATTTATTAAAGAAGCTTTCTTAAGAAGTAAAATTTTTAATTTTTATAATAAACTTAAAAGTTAAATATAGAAATATATATATTATTAAAAATATTTTATAAATCTAAGATAATACTTAAACTCGTTAAAAGTGTTAAAATATTAAAATATTAAAATAATTTTTAATTTCTCTTTCGAAAAAATTAAGTTAAATAAATTAATTTTATAATTAAATAAATTAATATTAAAATAATCTAAAAAAGCTTTAATTAATAAGATAATAATATTATACTCTATAAATAGCTTAAATTTTTTTTAAAGATTTTTTAAATATTCTTAAAAGATAGTTATCTTAATTACGATATTATTAATATAAGTTTTTACTTTATTTAATTATTATAAGATCTTATTAATTTAACGCTAAATATAAATAATTAAATTTATATAATCTATAATTAATATATTAAATATTTCTTAATTATAATAAATTATTATTATAAATATATATCGATAATTAAGATAGATATATTATTAATTAAAAAAAGATATAGTATTAATTACTAAAATATAGTAATAATCTATAAATATATTAATTACTTTATCTTATAGTAAAATCGAATAAGTATTATATAAAATTAAGTCGTTTAAGTCTCTAATATCTATTACTAATTAATCTTTATATTCGCTTTTTAAAAGCGCTTTCTAGATTATAAAAATCGAATACGCGAAGAAAATAGCTTATTTAATATATTCTAATCTATTTTAATATTAAAGCTTATTAAAAGTTTAATTAATAATTTTATAATTTTTAATTTTAAGTAAGTAAATCTTAGTTTTATCGCTAATCTTAAATTATTAATTATCTTATAATAAGATTTTTATCTATTCTTCTTTAGGAATTTTTATAAATTCAATATTTATCTAAATATTAAGAAATTCTTTAACTAACTTTATAAGAGTCTAAATTTTTTAAATATTATTATAAATTATAATTCTATTAAATAGCTTCATTTTCTATTTAGTAAAGATTAAGAAAATTAATTTTAAATAGCTAGTAGGTATTAAAGTCGGCAAATTAGAAATAGTTAATAACTTTCTTAAACGAGTTATCGCGAAATTAAGCTCGATTGCGATCTAGAAATAATTCTTATAATCTATCTTAAATACGCTTTTAAATCTTAATTTCTTCGAAATTTAAATAAAGTTATTTATCTTATTTTTAATAAGAATATTAATTATTAAGTAATTTACTATATAGACGAAAAGAGTAAGATTCGCTTAAATAACAAGTTTAAATATAAAATTATAATTAACGAATAGATTAATATTTCTTATAAATAATATTATCTCGCTATATAAAGAAATTATTATTATTAACTTTATATAAATCTTTCTTTTTATAAATTCTTCTTATAAATAAATAAAAACTTCGATTATAATCTTATAGCTTTTTATATAAATACTCTTATTAATAATATTAATAACGATATCTTTAAAATTAATAATATTATTACTAATTAATATTTTAATATAAAGATTATTAATAATATAAACTCCTCTTTAAAGATAGATAAGAGCTTTTTTATTTTAGAAATTTAATCTTAAAAAATAAAGCTTCGTAGTTATATATTCATCAATTTTATATTTATTAATATTTATTTCGCGAACTCTTAAAGGCGAAATTATTTTAATAATTTTAATTTTAAATAATAAGCTCTTAAGTTATAATTTATTATCTAAAATTATATTATAATTTATATCTAGATATATATTATTAATTTTTTTTTTAATATTAAATAAAGTTTTATATAAATATAATTTTAACTATAAAATATAAATCTCGAATTAAGATTCTTACTCGAGAAATCGAATTTAACTATTTTTAAGGTTTTCTTTAAAAAATCTTTTAATAACGCTTTTAATAATAGTATTTTATTATTATTAATCTAGATAATATCGAGCTTTCTTAAATAGCTAATATAAAAATATTTATAAAGCTTTATTTTAAATAAAAAAGTATCTTCGTAAAGATAATAGTAAGTTTTAAAATCTATAAAATTTATAAATTATTTATTATAGAAATTTAGCGAGTAGTTAATAATATTATAATATATTTTATTCTCTTATTAATCTTTATCTACGAAGTATAATAACTCAATCTTAATATTTTTTTTCTAAGTATTATTTTCTTTATAAGATTTTTTATTTTTATTAATAGAAGCTTAATAGATAAACGCCTTCGAGTATTATTATTATTAAAATCTTTAAAAATCTTAATTTAAAAAAGTCTAATTATCGCGATTTTTTTTTAAAAAGCTTTCTTTTAATAAAGATTAAGAATTTAAAAATATCGAAACGTATTTATTTAATAAAGCGATAATTTAAAGAGATTATCGAGCCTTAAAAAAGTGAGATTAATATTATAAATTTAATTACTAATTATATTAATTAAGATTCTACTATTATTAATTTAAATAAATATTTATATTATTAAAATAATAAGAAAAAGATAAGTAGTAAGATTAATAAGATTAGTAATTATAAGATAATTACTAACTAAATCTAAAATCTTACTACTATTAAGATTATAACTAATTATAATTATCTTTATTATTATTAATAAATCGAGATTATTAATTTATTTAAAATTTAAAAGTATTTTTAATATTTATACTTCTTTCTACTCTATATCTATCTATATATATCTATTAATTATATTTAAAATTATTAAACTTAATAAAGAATTTATATAATTGTATACTTTTTTTAGAATATCTAATATCTTATTTAAGATTAAAATTAAGATTATTATAAATAATATCGATTTAATTACTAATATCTATAAATTTAACGTCTTTACTACTTATAAAATTTATTAAATATATTTTTAAGATTCTCTATAATTACTAATATTATAAAGTATATAGTATTTTTTAAGAATTAAATTAATAGCTATATTAATAAGTACCTTGAATTATTTAATAAATAATTATTTTTACTCGTTAAGTCTATTATCGAGCTTAGTAAAATACTTATTATTATTAATAAATTTATTAAACTACTATTTTAAGATAGAGTCTTTTAAATAAGTTTAAAGATTTATATAAATAAAATTATTATTTTTAATACTAGCTATATTATAAATATATTTAATAAAAAAATTAATATTATAAAAGTATATCTTTTTTAATATATACTCTATCGACGAGGCTTTAGACGCTATTAATTTATCTTTATATATTAAATTAAAGAAATTAATATTAACTAAATTTTATCTTAACTATAAGAAATTTTCGTTATTTTCTAATATATTAATAATATCTAGTAAATTTAATAATTCTAGTATTTTCTATTATAATAGATTATTATATATATATTAGATTATTATTATAAAAGTAGCTATTATAATAATAACTTATATTTATAAATTATTAAAATTTATTCTATTTAATAGTTTAATTAAATAAAAATAAATTACTTTATTAGCGAAGATTACTTTTATTATAATTTCTAAGCTTTTTATTAAAAAAAGTATAACGATTTTTAAAGATAAAGCTAAGCTTATTAAAGAAAGTATAATAATTCTTAAAAATAAAAAACTTAATAAGTTTTCTAAGATAACTCTCGTAAATAAAAAATTCTTAAATCTTCGTAATAACTTTACTTCTTTTTTAAATATTCTAAATATTATATAGAAATATAGTTTATTAATAATTTAATTAAGAGACTAAAATAATACTTTAACTAAATTAAATCTAATATATAAATAATTATTTTTTATTAAAATTTCTCGGGTTATCGAGAGTAAACGAAAATTGCTTTTAATAATATTCTTAATAAATTAATAATTCTTCTTATTAAGTAGATTTATAAATATATAATTACTTTTAAAAAACTTTTATAATTAAAATATAAGAATAACGATATTATAAGTAATTAAATTAAGTATTAAATAATTTAAAGAAGCTAGCTTAATTATTAATCGATAGTATTAATAATTCTTAAAAGAAAGTAGATAAAGATTAAGAAATCTTATAAGAAATTAAGATTTCTAAGAGAGAGATTTCTAAGATTCCTAAGAGGGAGATTTTTATCCCTTATAAATCCTTAACTAAAATCACGGTAAATATAAGAAATTCGCTATCGAAAGTAATTTTAAGTAGTAGTAATATACTCGAAGAATTTACGTAGCGAAAGTTTAAAATAAGATTTAAACAATAAGCTTTCTTTAAGAATAAGCTTTTTTAAAAAATAAGTTTTCTTTAAAGATAAGCTTTTTTAAAGAATAAGCTTTCTCTAATTAGTCTGATAAAGGAACTTCTAAAATCTCTTAATAGTTAATTAATATTAAGAAATAATATTACTACTATATTATAATAATAATAAAAATCTATAATTATAATATATAATAAGCTTAATTATTTCTATTTAGAAATCTATTATTTATAATAGTAAGCTAGTAAATTTAGCGAGGTATCTACTTAGCAAGCCTATTTGCTTGATAAAGCAAGTACCTTATTAAGGCTGCTTGCATTCCTATAATAGTAATATCTAGCTCTACTTTATAGAATATTTAGACGTTATTAGACGTTTATATAAAGCTTATATTAATATTTAATAGTGTAACGCTTTAAGCTAACCCTTCAATATACTCGCTACTATTAAGTATTTTTTAATAAAAACTTATATCTTAATCGATTCTTTTAATAGACTCGTCGATATTATTATATCTTATTCTATCTTACTTATCTCGCTTTAGAAATAAATAATATAAATAATAGAAATAATAAGATTTATATATATAAGACTAGAAGCGTTAAAAGCTCGATCTAGGCCTACTTAGTTATCTTACTAATTCGCTCAATCAGCTAGTTAACTAGTTACTTAGTCTAATATTCTATAAGAGAAGAAGTAATATATTACGCTACTCTTCACAGACTTATATTAATTTAATTAGTTATTTACTTAGCAAGCTAGTTAGTTAGAGTACTTAGTTAAGTAAGAGAAGAAACTATAATAGATAAATGCGAAGAACGTTGCGGAGAAACTAAGCGGTAATAAGATTCTTAGCATTAAGAACACGGCTTAGCTCTCTAAGATCTTACGTTATATACTCTTCACGCTCTTACGTTAAGCTATTACTTAGTAAGCGAAGAATATTACTATAATTTAGCCTCTTATCTCTACTATATTAATATAATATATTACTATAATAACTATATAAGAGAAGAATCTACTACTATAAAAATATAAGATAAGATACTTAGTTGTTAACTATAGAGTTACTATAAAGAAAAGAGCGATTAGATATAAATACGCTAAGGCGTATCACGTAATTATATTACGTAACCGTTAAGAGTTATATAACCCGAATTTCAACACTCTCCTTCGCATATATTCTCTTATAAGCGAAATCTAATAAATATAAAGTTCGATATTAATAAGCTTTAAAATCGAGTAAATAAAGTAAAATAAATTAATCGATTTTCACCGAGTTATTAAAGTAAGATTAGCGCCGAATAGCTAAAGTAAAATCCGAGCGTTAAGTAATCGAAGTAAATTAATATCGGATAGTAAGAGTAAAATTAATATTAGATAATTAAGATAAGTTAGTACCGAGTAGCTAGCGTAAAAATACACCTTCTTATACTCCCTATATCTCTACCCCCCTTCTACCCCCCTATATAAACGAAATTAAAAAATATAAGATTTAAAGTTCGCGATATTTAAAATAAAATAAGTAAAGTAAAAAGTTAAAATCTAAAAATGATTATATTAGATTAGTCCCCTATTAAAATTCGACTTAAATTCCACTTTTTATTAAAAAGCGATTTTTTGAAAGTTTTATTTTTAGATTATCTAGTATATATTAAAAATTAATTAATTTAAGATCGAAGAATATATATAAGAATAATTGAATAAAATAATTAAAAGAAATTCTTCTAGCTATATATCGCCGATTATAAGATCTTTATAAGATTATTTTAAATAACTAGTTCTTATTACAATATCAGCCCCTTCGGCTATCGCATATATATCGCGTATTACCAGGGCTAGTAATTATTAGTTATTATTAGTCATCTATTTTATATATATAAATATTCATATATTTTATAAATTGATAATTAGTTTTTCAGTTATAATTATTCTTTCTAATATATCTAATATTCTACTTTTAATAGATTATAAGCTCGAAAGCGAGTAGAATAATATTAAATATTCTTATACTTCTTAATATGAATATTAAACTAAGTCTTCGATAATTGTTTATAAATAGATATATCTTATAGCGATAGTCTATTTTTTTAGTTTATACTTACCGACGAGAGGGCTATCGCTATTCAATCCCTATATAAAAAATGTCGAATTAAAATCCTTATTTCATTCGAGGTTTCGAAACAATACGGGTAAAACATTAAAACTCTTAGATTATTTTAAGGTCCCGAAACAATATAGGCAAAACATTAAAAATCCTTATATTATTTCGAGGTCTCGAAATAGATATTTAAAAGCCTCGGCACTCTTTCTATTTTCCTTATTAGAGTTTTTTATAGATTTAATAAGACTAGATAAATAATTAATTTCGAATATAAAGCGTAAATTTAAAAATTAATATATATAAGATATAATATATTAGGGTTTAGGAAATCTAGCTTTTAAGACTATCGAGGAGTATTATAATACTAGCTCCTTCGGCTATCGTATATATATCGCGTATTATTAGAGCTAGTAATTACTAGTTATTATTAGTCATCTATTTTATATATATAAATATCTATATATTCTATAAATTAATAATTAGTCTTTTAGTTATAATTATTCTTTCTAATATATCTAATATTCTACTTTTAATAGTTCTTAATAATAATAATTAATAATAATAAATTAAAGATATAATATTTAAGGTATTAATAATAAATAAGTATAATTTTTTAAAAAAAGTTTTAAAAGTTTAATAGCGATAGTAGTAATAGCGCTAAAGAAATAGCTATTTTAATATAAAATAGTAAGTTTATTAAATATTAAGTCTAATATAGCGACTTAATAAATAACTTAAATAGATTATTTATAATATAGAAATTAATAAAATAATTCTTCTAAAGTAGATAATAGTAGATAATCTTTTTAAATCTAGATATAGATATAATAGAATAACTTTTTTATTAAATATTATTATATTAAGATTATATTAAGATAGTAATAAGATTAATAACTACTTATAAAGTAAATAAATATAACTTTTACTCTAAAGGCGTCTTAAAAAGTAATAAATTTATTTAAGTAAAGGGCCTTAATAAGCTTATTAGTTATTTATTTATTAATAAAAATATATTATATATCTATAATATTATTATTAATTTTTTCTTATATAAAATAATAGATAATATTAATATATTTAGTATAAGTATAAAATTAAATATTCTTTATAAGAGTAATTACGCTCTAATTATTATTAAAAATAATAATAATTTTAAAGTTTATATTATTAAGATAAAGAAGTTAATTAAATAGATTTTTTAATTAAATTACTTTTTTAATAATCTATATTTAATTAATATATTCTATTTTATAAGTAAATAATATTATAATAACTTAACGCTTAAATAACTAACTAATTATACTATTTTTTATATTAAAGAAATAATTAGATATAGATTTTCGAATTATATTATTAATCTAATTAGAATTAATATAATTAATAAATTCTTAAAGAAAGTCTTTATATATGAGTTTATAGTATATTATACTCGTTAAATATTAAAAGATTTAAATAATTATATTTTAATATATTAAAATTAAATTAATTAAATAATAATTTATTAATAATATTATATAGATAATATTAAAATAAATATTAAGTATAGTATATATAAGAGATTCTATCGTGAATTAAAAGTTCTTTTATAATTTCTTTAAAATAATATAGCCCTTTTTAATAAAAGCTAGTTTATAATTAATTTCGAGAAATATTAATATTAAAATAAATTTTTAATAATTAAAATAATTTAAGAACTAAGTAATATAAGTCTTTTATTCTAGATAAAGAATATCGCTATAGCGATTTTTCTTAATAATTATATTTAAATAATAAATATATAATTTTAAATTCGACCTTATAGAGGCCGGTAGTACGAAAGACAATATATCTATATATGGTTTATATAGCATAGATAACTCGTTTTTAAAACCTATCGTCCCTACTATTTAGTTATAATAGGCATTTTTTTGGCTAGTTAATAGACTATTTCGGCTAATATATATCTCTATAGTTAGAAAGTTAAATATACTGTTTCTAAATATCTTCTATTAAGATAAATAACTTATCTTATATTACTCTTCGTTTTATTTAACTCTATAATTTATATAACCCTATATTTAAATAATAGTTATCGACTTATTAAATATTATTTAAAAATCTATTGAAAATCTATTAAAAATCTGTTAGAGATCTATTAAAGATCGATTAAAGATCTATTAAAGATCTTTTAATTCTATCTTCGCAGGTATCGAATTATTTAAATTAAATATTACTTTTATTTTATATAATAAACTAGATCTAATCGATATTAATTTATATATATATCTTATATATTAATAATTACTATTATTTATAAAATATATTATATAAATAGAAATAATTATTCTCTTTATATCCCTCTAATTTTATTTATCTTATTTTTTTATATATTTTATAATATTTATCTAATCTCTAACTATTATAAATTAAATAGTAATCTTTTATTAATAAAATATTTATAAAGCGATATATTAAGATTAAAAAGTGATATATATCTAATAATATTTATATATTTCTTATATTTACTAAATTAAATAATTAGTAATATTAAAGTATATATAATAAAAGTGTAAATAAATTATATATCTTAACTATATTATATTATCTATATTAGATAAAATTTTATTTATAATTTAATTATATTATAATTAATATATCTCTTCTATTTATAATATTAATTTATTATATATTAAGAAGCTTTTTAAACTTTAAATAAAGGCGTATTAAGAATAAAGAAATAAAAAGAGATATATAATAAAAATGTAATATTATTAGATAAGCGATATACTAAAGAAAGAGTTAATTTAAAAAATAAATAATTTAATATCTTTATCTTATTTATTAATTTAATTCTCGCTAATAATATAAAAGAATATATTTATTTTTAAATAAGTAGAAAAGAGAAGAAAAATTTATTTATTTATAATATAAGATTAGCTATTTAGATTATTATATTATATAAATATTTTTAATATATCTATAAATTAGACTTATAAGTTATTTAATATTATATAGATATTTCTAGTATATTTATAAATTAAACTTATAAATTATCTAATTTATAGAATTATAAAAGTTATTTATATTCTCTATATCCTTATTATAATTAACTTATTACTATTATATAATTAAAATAAAAGATATTTATATATAAATCTATTAACGTATTAATACTTATTACTATAAATATAAATTATAATAATTAATATCTCTAATTATTATTAATTTAAAAGAAATATTAATTTAGATATAATAATAAATAATATAAAAGTTAAAAGCGTAAGAACGCTATATAATTATTAATAAAATATAAAAATATTATTATATAAAAGAGCGCTATTAGCGAATATAAAGAGAGTATAAAAAAGCGGAAATAAAAGAGATATCTTAGAAATAATTTAGAAATAACTTACTATATATTAAGAATATCTTATAATTATTTATTATATTTATTTATATAATTAGATTATAAATTAATTATATCTAATTATTATTATTATAATATTAAAGAATCTAGAGAAGAAATAACTTATTTTCTTAATATCTTTTATTTTAATTTATATTAAAATTATTATATAGTTATAGTATTCTATAATCTATTATCTTTTAATTAAATAATTTATTTATTCTTAACTCTATCTAATAATATATTATACTTTTTATAAATTTCTAGATAATATTCTTATATCTAAAAATAATTAAACTAAAAATATTTTTATTAAAATATTAAAATTTTATTTTAGAGAAGCTCTCTTTAAAATAGATTATATAGATTTATAATTTCTATACTCTAATTATCTTAAATAAACTCTTTATTATTATTTTTTAAATAATTATTAAAAATAAAATTAATAGTAAAATAGAAATTAATGAATAAACTTTATAAATAGAGTAAAGAGTTAATAATTTAATATTATAACTTTATAGAGATAATAGCTTTATTCTAAAGATATCTATATATATATATATCTAGAGAGATAATAAATTTAATTTATTAATTATATAAAGATATTAATATTATAATAGTTAGCTTTTTAAAAAAAAGAAATATCTTAAAAAATTATATTACGCTCTTTATATATCTAATAAAAAATTATTTAAAATTAACTTTATCTCTATAAATCTAATATTTTAAATCTATTTCTTCGCTAGATTAGTTAATTTATAATAGATAAAGTATAAATATAAAATAGAAATATAGAAATTTAATAAAAGACTTATTTATCTATATTATTTAATTTATAATATATCTAATAATAGTATCTAATAACTCTTATCTTTTTACTATCTTTATCTTTAAGATACTCTATTTAAAATAAAATATCGCCTAAGTTAATAGCTAATTAAAATATCTAAAAATAAAATGTTTAACTTATATATTAATCTAAAAATAGATTTATTAATTTATATAAATTAAATATTATAATTATAATTTAATAAAAAGATCTAATTACCTCTCTTTAAGTCTTCTTTAATTTTATTATTACGCTCTTTATAACTTATATATAAAATATAATACTTTCTTATATTAATATTTAAAAACTTAATAATCTATATTATCTTTAATAATTTTTAATAAAAAATTTTAAAAATAGAGTTAAACTTTAATTTTTTAAAGTTTTATATTATAATTACTCTAGTAAATAATTTAATATATCTTTTAAAGAGCTTATATAAAAAGATATTATTAATTTAAATTAAATTAAAATTTTAAATAATAATAAACTCTTTAATATTAAATATAATTTAATATTTAAATATTCTTTTATAATTTATTAATAATTATTTATTCTATATAGTAATTTTTATAGCTATTATTAAGTCTATATATATAAATAAATAATAAAAATATAAAAGCTATTAAAGAGAGAAGAATTAAATATCTTATTAATTTATAAAGTTAAACTTTTAATATTATTATAATTTAATATATCTAGATAAAATAATATTAAACTCTTTATAGTATATTTTATAGATATATTATAATAATATTAAGAATAAATTATTAAGAGTAAACTAATTAAATTATAAAGATTATTTTAAATTCTTTATAATATATTTATAATTAAGATATCTTAATATTAATAATCTTTTATAAGCTATATTTTTAATAATTACTATTTAAAATTAATATAAGTTATTTTTTTTAATATTTTTAATAATTACTATTTAAAATTAATATAAGTTATTTTTTTTAATATTTAATTTAGAGTAAGATAGTAAGTTAATTAAAAGAGTAAAATATTTTAAATATATTTTTATTATCTTTATAATTAATTTAGATTTAATAAATATATATAAATTAATAAAAATAAAGCGTAGAGTTTAATATAAGCTCTCTTTACTAAATAAAATCTTTTTTATATTTTAAAAGTTAATTTAAATTACTATTTTTTTAAAGAATCTTTTTTATTAAATTAATATAAAGATAATAAATAAGAAAAATTCTATATATATATTTATTTTTATTTTTATCGCTAAAAATAATATAATTATTAGAAATAATATATTTTATAATTATATTCTTATAGTATAGAGTAGTATATATATTTAGATATATTATAATATTATAAAATACTATTATTTATTTTATAATATCGCTTTTAATTTTAAAAATCTTTATTAAATATTTATACTCTAAATAATCTAAATACTATAATTCGCTATTTTTAAATATATTTTCTATTTTAAATTTATTATTTAAAAAATTAATTAATATTATTTATCTAAAGAAGATAAAATAATTATTATATTTAAAGTTTTTAAAGTAAATAAAAATAGCGTATTAATAGAGTCTCTAAAATATCTTTTTTAATTATAATAATAATAATATTATATTCTATTAATTTATTTAATTTATATTCTATATTAAAATTATAATATTACTTTTAATTATAATAGCGTAGTATATAATAATTAAATTAATACTATTAAAATTTAATATTAAAGATATTATTATTTCTATAATTTTTAAATATATAAAATTAATTTATTTAAATTATAGTTAGATTTATAAAAGTAAAAATATAATAATTAAAAGTTTATTATATTTTTATATTTAATAATTAATAAAATAATATTTAAATAATTATAATTAATCTTAATTAAATAAAAAGAGAAAATATTAAAATTTAATATAATAAATATTAATATTAGCGTTAATAAATATAATAGCGAATAATATATATTATACTTATTTAATAATTTTAATATATTTTAAATATATTATATCTTTAAATTAATTATATATAATATTTAGAGATAATATAATAATAATTAGCGAAGTCTATTTAAATTTTATTTTTATACTTTAAAAGAATTTAATATTATTTATAAATATATTATTTTTAATTTATTTATATAAAATTTAATAATAATAGTAAATATTAAATATAATTTTAAAAATTAAATTTACTTTTTACTTTTTTATAATTAGATATTTTAAATATTTTTTATTAATAATTAAAGATATAAAGCTAGAATTCTTTTATTACTATTTTATATCTTCTATAAAGATTATAATATAGATATATATAAATATATTTATATTATTAAGATTAATTTTAATATTATAATTTAAAGCTATTAATTTAAATTTTAAAATCTTAATTATATCTTTAAAGTTATTAATATATAAATTAAATATTAAGAGTAATATATTAACTGTTTATTTTCTCTCTTATTAATTTAAATTAATAATTATAATATAAATTTCTATTAAAAATTAATATATATTTTAATATAAATTAAATATATTAATAAAGATAAAATAAAATTAAAAGATATAAAGATATAATAAAGCTAGCTAGATATATATACTTATATATATTTAATTTTAATATTTTATAAATAAATATAAAAAGTTATAATAAATAAATACTTTTATTATTAAGCTTAAATATTTAATATATTATAAATCTTAATTAATATATTAATATATTTCTATTTAATTTAATATCTAATCTTTTATAATAATAATTAAAATATATATTAACTTCTCTAATATAAACTTATTCTTAATTTAAATAAAGAATTTTTTATTCTAAAAAAAATATTTTTTTAATTATTAAATATATTAATATTAGAAAATTTAATTCTTTTAATCTAAAAGCGCTTATAATATAAAGCGAATTTATAAAAATTCTAATTTAATTAATTATTTTTCTAATAATTATTTTATCTTTATTAATTATAGCGATATAAACTATATAATATTTATAATTATTCTAATAAAAATAATTCTTTTTTTTATAATAATAATAAATAATATTAAAAAAAAAGATTAAAGTTTAATTAAAATAAAATATATATTTTTTTAAATAAGATTTAATAAAAGAAGTTTATACTAAAAAGTAATAGAGCTTAAAAAATTAATTAATAAAATATACTATTTCTATATAAATTTTAATATAAAATTTAATTAATAAAAGTATAATTTTAAATAGCTTAATAGAATTAAAGAAATATATTATATTTTTTATAACTTAAACTTTCTTCTATTTACTTTATATAAAAAATTATTTTTATATTATATTTATCTTTTAATATTATAATTATATTAATAATAGCTATATATTAATATATTTCTTAAAATTATAATAAAATAAAAAAGATTTTTAAATATTTATAAATTCTCGAGAAGATTAAATATTTTTAATAAATTTTAATAGTTTTATTAAGTAATATTAGATATTTTATATTATAAGTTTAATATTATTAAAAATATTTTTATCTTTTAATTAGCTCGCTTATATAATACTTCTTTTAATAAATTTATTATTAAAAAATAATATAAAGATAATAATATAATTTTATTAGAAGATATAATAAATTTATTTTAAGCTAGCTTATTAAAATTATTTAAAAATTTTTATTAAAAAGATTTAAGAGATAAAAGAAGATTAAATAATATATTAATAGAGATTTTTAAGAATAAAAAGTGAAGATTATTAGTTAAAGCTTTATAGATAAAATCTTTTATTTTTATATTCTTTATATATTTAAATAAATTATTAATAATAAAGATAGTATTTTTAAAAGTTAATAAAAGCGTATATATTAATATTAAAAAATTTATATTAAAATTATTATTAATAATAATCTTAAATAATATAGATATCTTATTTTATAATATAATCTCTATAGACTTTATAAACTCTATAAACTTATTAAACTCTATAAACTTATTAAACTCTATAAACTTATTAAATTTATTAAATATATTATTATTATATTTCTATTATTTACTTTTATTCTTTTATTTAAAATTATTTAATTATTATCGCTTAATAATATTAAATCTAAATCTTAAAATAGAATAATATAATTAAAATTATAGATCTTTACTTAATATTATAAATCGAATTTATATTCTTTAAAAATTTATATTTAAATATATAATAATAATAAATTTTTAAAATAAAGAATTATAATTATAAAAGCGAAGTCTAAATAAATAATATTATTAAAATTATTAAAAAAGCTATAGAAAATATTAAGAAGATTTAAAATAGCGAAAAAGATTAAGAAAGATAAAGCGAAATAAAAGATTTTAGAGATATTTTAAAAAATATTAAAAAAAGTCTATAGATAGTTAAGCTATAAATTAGAATATTAAATATATATTATAAATAAATACTATTATAATATTATTAATCTATATTTAATATTATTATAATATTAAAAAAAATAGAAAAAATATAACTCTATATTTTAATCTCTAAAATTTAAAAATATTTATATTTTATTTTATAATTATAGAAATTTATAATATCTAACTATTTCTATAACTATTCTACTTATTATTAATCTTTTATAATTATATTTTATATATTTAATATTTTTTTTAATAATAGATTTAGAATAATAGATAATAAAAATAATTTAATTTTTTATAATTTTATTTAAAAGATAAGTTTTTAAAGTTTATATATAGTAATTATATATAAACTATTAATGTAAATATTTCTTTACTTTTTAAATATATTAGATTTTACTCTTTTTAAATATATATTAAATAATAAAAAATAGCGTTTTTAATAAAGAGATAATAGAATATTAAAGAGCTAATAAGATATAATTAATAATTTATATAAAAGCGTTAAATAGCGCTAAAATAGAAGAATAATCTAAATATTATATAATAATAATATTAATAATATAATTATAATAAATAAAAAGATATTAATATTATTAGATATAAGAAAAAAGCTAATTATATATTTATATTTAAATCTATTAAATTAAAAATAAATAAAGAATATTTAAATTTCTTTATCTTTTTAATTTTTTAATTTATTATTTTTATTCTTTAGATAGAGCTTATATTATTTATTTATATATTTAAAATCTAATATATAAAATCTTTTATTATCTTTATTTTAATATATTTATATTTTTAAATATATTAATAAAAAATATAGTAAGAAAGAATCTTATTTAATCTTAATTCTAATTAAATCTTATTTTCTTTAAATTAATTTTTAATAAAAAATATTAGAAAAAAATATTTAAAATTAATATAAAAAAATAGAGAATTTAGACTTTAGATTAAAAGAATAGATATTTAATTTTATAAAAGAATTATCGTATATCTTCGCTATTTTATTAATAAAAGATAAATTTTAAAAATAAGAATAATAATAATAGCTTTAAGTGTATACTTTAAAATTTTATTATAAACTATTTAATTTAATTATATTATTAATAAAGATTAATTCTAAATATTTAAAATTATAATATATTATTAAATAAAGAAAAGAATAATAAGCTTAATAAGTTTAAAATAAAGATCGCTTTATTAAAAGATAACTCTATTATCTAATCTCTAATATTTATTTCTAAATTTAAAAAAATAAGTATTTTTAATAATTCTTTTAAAAAAGTATTAGATAAAGCTAATAGTATCTTCGCTAATATATATATAATTTTTAATAAATTTAAAATTTATTATTAATTTATATATCTAATAAAATTTAGAATAGCTTCTTATATTTTTATTATTAGAATTATATAAAAAGATAATATTATAAAATAAAGCTAGAAATAGAAAAAAAGTAATAATAGAATTAATTAGAATAAAAGTAATTAGAAGATTTATTTTATTTAAAATATATAGATATAATTCTTAACTCTATATTTATTATAATATTTATATTAATAATTTATAAATTAAAATCTAAGATTATATTAAAAATAATAAAAATTATATTTTTAAAAATATTTTTAAATATATATCGCTTATTAAATTCTTTATTTTTAAATATTTTTTTAATATATTTAATTAAGTCTTTAACTTTATAAATAAATATATTAATATTATAAAGTTTAATATAAAGCTAATACTTTATTTCTATTTTAAAAATAAATTCTTTTATTCTATTCTCTATTTTTTCGCTATATATTTATTTCTAATATATCTTAAAATATATAAATTAACTTCGCTATAAGAGTTAAGCTTTATATAAATTAAATAATAAATTTATAAATTTTATATAATTTTAAATATAATTAATTTTTTTTTCTAATATAAATTCTTATTATAGCGAAGTCTAAAAAGTATTATATTAATATTAAAGATTTTATATATATTAAATTAAAGAAGTATTATTTTAGATATAAATTTATTAATCTAATTAAATTAGATAAAAATATTAATTATTTATTTTTAAAAACTTTATCTTTAAAATAAATATATTTATTTACGCTATAAGCTTTATCTTAATTTAAAAAATATATAATCTCTATTTTCTTTATCTTCTATATAACTCTATCTACTTTCTTATTATAATTCTATAAAAATATTATATTTTATAATATACTATTATTCTATTAAATTAAAAAAATATTAAATTTTTAGCGAAGATATAATATTATAATATCTATAATATATAGTATTTATTTTATAAAATAGATATTACTTAAAATATATATTTAGATATCTTTTAGATAAATTTAATTTTATAATATTTATTTAATAAAGTAAGTTTATAATATATATAGAATTAAAATATTAATTTAAAGAAAAAATTACTTTTAAAGAGTACTCTTATAAATTAAATAATTCCCTTCTATTATCTAATATTATATTATAAAATTATATTTATTATAAATTAATTAATATAATAAAATATATAATTATTAGATATTTTTAGAATAAAATTATTAAATATATTCTAGTTATTATAAGATTATAAAAAATATTTATTTAATATTATATTAATTAATATAATATATTTAAATAGCGAGAACGTTCTTTATAATAGTAATATATTCTATCTTATTATTATTACTATAGAATTATATCTAATATCTATTAATTTTATTTATTAATCTTATTTATTATATTTACTCAAGTTTTATCTTTAAACTTTAATATTCTCTATATATTTTTATAGATATTAGATTTTTTTTTATATAAAAAGATATAGTATAGATATTAGAGGAGTATATACTATTATATATTTTAACTTTAATATATATTCTATTTCTTATAATTAATCTATTCTAAATAGATATTTAATATAATAAAATAAATTATTTTATAAGAAATATCTTTTCTATAGACGATATATTTATATAATTAAAAATACTTTTTTATATTAGAAATAACTTTTAAAATAATAATCTAAGAGTACTATTTATATCTTTATCTACTTTATCTCTATAAAATAAATATTATAATTTTAAATAGAAGACTTACTCTTATAATTCTCTAATATTAATTTTAACTAAAATATTAATTTAATAATATATTAATATATTATAATAATTAGATAAAAGAATAATATAATATTAATAGATTTTTAATAAATAATTATAATATAGAATAAGATATATAAATAAGATATATATAATATTTACTTTTATCTTTATCTTTATAATCTATTTATATAACCCTCTAAGTCTTACTATTATCTTATAATTTAAATTAAAAAAGATATATAAAGCTAATTATAACTTTTATCTTTTTTTTTAATCTATTATTTTAAATTTAAAAATAAAATTTATTATTATAGATTACTACTCGCTTAGCCTCGATTAACTTATTATATATTCTTTATTCTATATTATACGCTAATAGAGATATATATAAAATAATATAATAGTATTTAATAATATATCTTTTAAAATTATATTTTAATAATATATTTTATTTAATATTATATTAATATACTATTTAATTAAAGATCTTTTAAAATTATATTTTAATAATATATTTTATTTAATATTATATTAATATACTATTTAATTAAAGATATTATTATATAAGATATAATATTAATAAACTTCGAAAGCGACTTAAGAAGCTTAATAGATTTAGAATAGATTCCGAATAGATATACTCGACTAACCTTCCTTATACGGATCATCCACTTTCCGTCTTATACATAGATAGGCCCTCTAAGAAATATATAAAACTTTATATTAAGATTCTTCTTAATCTATTAAATTCTAATTTTATTAAGATTAATAATCAAAATATTATTAATATAAAGCGCTATAATAATATTCTTTTTAAAGTTTATAAATATACTAATATTTAATTTAATACAGAGAAAATTTAACTTCTTTATATATTTCGAGAAGTATTAATATTAAATTTAAAGAAATTATTCTAAATTATAAAATATCTTATTTAATTTGTAAATCTTAATTTTAATTTTATTAAAGCTATTAGGTTAATATATATAAATCTTTTTCTTTATATTATTATATAGAAAGACAATTTTAATATTTATTTATTTTAATTTTTAATTTAAAATAATTATAAATATAAAGATTATTTTATAATTTATAAGCTTTATTATTAATATAAAAGTATTATAATAATTATAACTCTTTTATTATTTAAATTCTTAGATAATTTAATATATCTTATAACGAATAATTTCTTTATTAAGATTTTATTTTAAAATATAAATTTATTTATCTTTTAAAATATAAGCCTTAAAAGATATCTAAATAAGATACTAAATATTATTATCTATAAGAGATTTATATTTATTTTTTATAAAAAGTTTTTAATTTATTTAAAATAGTTAATTAGATATAATTTATTTATAAATAATAAATTTAAAAATATTTAATTTATTAATATAATTTATAAATAAAATAAATATTATAAAGATTTTCGAAAGAGGATTAAAAAATAGATCTTATAAATTCGAAATTATAAGATTTAAATAACTATATAATATTCTTTAAATAATATTTAACTTATAATCTTCGCGAATAATTTATATAATTTTAATAATAATAAATAATAAATTTAAATTTAAAGAAATTTCTTATATAAATAGCGTAAATCGAATTATCGATATAGATATAAATATAATATTTAATTAAATAATTTATATTAAAGATATTTAAATTAAGACTCTCGCGTAATTAATTAAATACGCTATATTAAAATTTTTATATAAATTTTTATAAAAATACTAGCTTATTAATTAACTAGAGAAAATTTTATTTTAATTTTATAAATATTAAAAATTTTAAAATTGCTAAAAATTTAATAATTATTTTAATTATAAATATAATATCTACTAATACTTTTTTAAATTTAATATTTTTTAAAATATTAATAATATATTACTTATTTAATATCTTCTTTATAGCGAATATTAATATTATTAAATATTACTATTTATTTAAAAACTTATAAATCCTAATTTCTTCTTTTAAGTTTATAATTAAAAATTATTTTTTTATAAAGTATACGCTATTAACGCGAATAACTATCTTCTTAATAAGATTATATAATTAAAAAATATACTTTCTTTTATACTCTAATAAGATATGCTTTTTATTTTAATTTATAAATTTCTTCTAAAGTCGTTTTATTATATAAATAATAAAATCGATTATATATAAAAAAAAAAAAAACTTTTAATAATAGAAGACTTTAAAAGAAATTATAATAGTTTTAATATTAAGCCATTATATTATTAGATAATTAGCGATAATAATAATTTTAAATTAAAAGATTTATTAAGTTAGAAGCTTAATAGAATAAAATATATTTTATATAATAAAATCTATTTAAAACGTTTAATTATATTATTTATTTAAAAAATATTAAAAATAGTAAATTTCTATTTAATATTTAATAAAGCGAAATAATTAAAAAAGACTTTAAAGATATATTTATCTCTATTATTAAGATAAATATAAAAGATTTTATAATTATATAATTTAAGATAAATCTTAAATTATAAAAATATAGCGAAATTTTTATTTTTGTAATAAATATAATAAACTTTAAAGTAAAAGATAAAATTATTTTTAAATATTATAAAGTATTTATAATTATTAAAATTAATAGAGAATAGAGGCTCTATAAAATCGTTATAAATAAATTTATTTAATTATATATTAGGCGTAGTAAGACTAATATAAAAAATAGTCTTTTAGCGCCTTATAATATAATATTTATAAAATATATTTATTCGCGATATTTTTAATAAAATCTATATCTATTATTATAATAAAAAATTTATTTAAAATTTATTAATTTATATAATTTATATAAATATATTAAAGTTAATAAATCGAGTTTAAAGAAATATTATATATTATTAAAATACTATTTAAATTATTTTAAAGATCGAGAAAGAATAAATTTTAATTATAAGTATTTATAAGTCTTAAATTATCTTTAATTAAAGCGTAATTAATTTTATAAAAATTAATTATAATATTAATATTTAAAAGTTTATTAATAAAAAGAAAATTAATACTTATATTAGATATATATAAAATATTAAATAAAGTAATATTTACGCGTTTATTTTAAATAAAGTAATTTAAGCTAATAATATCGCGATTAAAAAATTAAATTTAATTATTTTTAATATCGCGAATAAAGTAAGAGTAAATCTTTTTATAAATAATAAATATTAAATAATTAATAAAGAAATAATAAGAGTAATTAAAGTTTATTATTATATAAAAGTTTAGATTAGCGAAGTTAATAATTATTAAGTTATACTTTAAATTAAAATTATTAATTATTAAATTAATAATTTTTTTATTATTAATTATATTAAGAATATTAAAATTATTAAAATTAGAATTTATATAATATATAATTAAATCTAATTCTTTTAAAAAGATATAATTAATATTAAGATATTTATTTTTTTCTAAAATAGAGATATTAAAAAGTATTTCTTCGATACGCTTACGCTTAATATTAAGATTCTTTTTTATATTATTAAAATTAATTATAATAATTTAAATTTTTTTCTTCTTTTTTTTATTTGATATAAACTTTTTAAGTTTTAGATAAAGAAATTTAATCTAATATTTAATAAGAGAATATTTAAATTTGTATTTAGCGATTTTATATAAGAAGTAAATTTCGCGATTAGTTTTTAAATTATCGATTTTATAATATCTAATAAATTACTTATCTTTATTTTTATTATTATTATTATAAATAATATATATAGCAATATTACTATCTTTAAATAATAATAAATAAATTTATTTATTTATTACGATATAGATAATTTTATTAAATTTAATAGTTTTATTATTATATAGCTTATAAATCTAAATATAAATTATTATAAAGATATTAAAAGAGTTTTTAAATCTTATAAAGAAGAGTTAAATTAAAAAGGATTTTAATATAATAAGTAATTTATATAAATTAATAATTTTAATAATAACTTTATAAAAGTTCTTTTTATATTAATAAATATCTTTTTTAGAAATAAAAATAATATCGAATAATTAGTAAATTAACTTTATATAAAATTGAAAGTCTTTAAATTTATAATATTTAATAATAATATTTAATATTATTTAAGAATTTTTATTATTATAATTAATCTTAATAAATTAATAATTATTATATTTAAAATATTAAAAAATAACTATATAAATTTTAAGCTTAATAATTTTAATAAAGAATAAAAAATTATTAAATATTAATTAGCTCTTAATATCTTATTTTTATTTAATATATTCTACGCTAAACTTTAAAATAGCGATAAAAATTAAGAGAGAATTATTTTTATTAAATTAAAATTAATTAAAAATATTAATTATAAAACGCTATAATTAATTATTTAAGTCTATTATTATTGAAAGATAATTTAAATAATAATATATAGAATATTAATAAAGAGAGCGATAGCGGTAATAATAATAATAATTTAATTATTATTTTAAGTAAAATAGTAGAATTAAAAAAAGATTTTAAGAGTAGCTTTAAAATAAATAAAATAGATTTTTTAATATAAAAATTAAATAATTTAATATTACTTATAAAATTAAAAATATTTTCGCTAGCTTCAAATTTAAAATTAATAAAACTATTATTTAATAAAGTAATAAAAATAAAATAAATACTTTAATCGTTATTAGAGTTCTTAAAGATCTTATTAATATTAATTAATTATTATTTTTAAATTTTAAGTTTTTATATAAGAAATAAAAAGTATTTATATATAGAGCTATAATAGATATAAATAAAATAATTAAAATAAAAGATATTTAATAATAAGAATAATTTATAAATAAAGACTAGTTTTTAATAAGATTATATATAATATAATTTTTATAAATATATAAATCTTCTTCTTAAAAGAAAATTAATATCCTTTTTATCTTATTTATTTAAAAATTTAAATTTAGAATATCTATATCGCTAGCTATTATTATAAAACTTCGAAAATTATTCTAGCTTTATAATTATAATAATAAAATATAAAAAATTATAAATAAAAAATTCGATAATAAAGCTTTAATTTTCTTTTTTAAGAAACTTTTAAAGACTTAAAAGCTAATATTAATAAGATATCTTTATTATTTTAATTTTAATAAACTTATAAATATATTAAAAGATAATAATATTAGCTCTAGAATATTTTAGATTATAATTAGATTACCGTTCTACCCGTTTGTAAAGTTATAGAACTAGCGTATTACGGTTATAAAACGGTATTATAACGATTCTATACTAATTAGAAAACCGTTCTAGAACCGATTTACAACCGATTTACAACCGTTTTACAACCGTCGTAAACTATAGACCTCTTCCCTTAGAACCCACCACGGTTATAGTTCTATAACTATTCTACAACCGATTTATAATCGTTATAATAATATTTTTATTTTATTTTTTTTTACTAAGTCTCGAATAGGCTAGTAGTATTATATAATATATCTTCTAATATAAAATTTTCATAAAAATTTAAAAAAAATCAATTTTAAGTTACTAGCGTTAATATTTAAGCCTATATATATTAAGCGAATTTTTAGCCCTATAAAGAACTTCAAAAATTTAAATTTATTTTTAGTTATTATATAGATTATTTATAGTTCTATAAGAATCGCATAATCGTTCTTAATATGAAAGCATGCTATAACAGCTGATATATAGGTGGATTAATTAATTGTCTAGCTAATAAGATCTACTTACTAATATACTCACATGCTAAGCCTTTATGCCAAGCCTTATAAGACTAAATTCTATATTAAATACCGGGAAAAAAAAGAAAGACAGCGCTCTCGCTATGACGGAATCTTTAAACGAAGAAAGAATAGTAAAGAAGAACTTTCTAATAAGTAAAGAACGACTTTTTAGAAAAATCCATATTGTATTATAACCCGGTGATCTTTCTACTCCTTCTTAATTTCGCTAGCAATATAATCGCGAGTTAGCGAGATTTTCTAATAACCGCACTAGAACGAGATTCGATTAATTTTTTAAAATTCGAATCCTAAATAGATAGCGAAATAACGACTTAAGAATATTCTATTCTTACTAATTACTGAAAAAGCGATTACTAAAAAAGAGGTTTTTTCATTGAAGATAAACTAGATTTACGTAGATTTTTCGACGCTTTTAATAGAATAATAACTCGAGATATTATCCTTACTAATTACTGAAAAAGTGTTATCGCGAGTACTTTTAATACTTTCATAACTATTATATTACGATATTTTCCTTATAAGAATATCGATTTTATATATATTCTTTCGTAATCTTTAATAAGATCTATAGCGAAATCTAGATTCTTGAGTTTATATTAAGTATTATCTTACGAGCTATAATCTAGCTACTTAAAAAGATATTATAATTTATTATTAACTATTTACTTTTTAAGAATCTTTTTAATTTTATAAGAATTTGATAGTCTATTTTTATTAATAATAGAAGATAAATTTATAAATCGAGAATATTAATATAGATTCTCGTTATTAAATATAAGTTCTAGCTAAATAATTAAGATAATTAGATAAATTCTTATAATAGATAATAAAATAAATTTATAAATAAGATTATCGACTTTACGAATTATCTAAAAAAGACTAACGCGCTATTAATAAAGTTTTTAATTTTTTTTCTTTAAAATCTTATAGCTATAATATAAACGAAGATAGATTTTATTATTTTTCTTGAAATTAAAAAGTATATATTTATTATTATAATAAGTTTTAATTATAGTGTTAATGAAAGCTATAACTTTATTAATAACTTTATATTTAATTAATTATAATTTCTCGAAATCTTATAAAGATAAATTCTTAAGAAGATTAATATTATTATTAATATAAAATTTATAAATTATTTTATTAAACGCGAATTTGATAGTAAAGTTAATTAAGTTATTAAGAATTATATTAATAAATAATAATATTTAATGTTAATTAATATCCTTTATTATATAATAGCGAAGAATTATTTTTATAATTTAATTTATATATTTAAATTATTTATCTATTTATAAATAATAGATAGTAAATATAAAAAAATTTATATTAAGTTACTCGAAGATAATCTTCTAGAATAGCGATATAAATTTAAAATCTCTATTACTAATAAAAAATCGCGAATTTTTTTAATTATATTTATAAAGTGCTATAATAATAACGTTTATCTAATTAATAATATTCTAAATACTTTTTCTCGATATAAAAATAATTTTTTTAATAAACTTATCTATTATAATAAGTAAGATATCGTAATTATTAATTTTCGATAGCTTAATAATAAAATTTATTATTAATATATAGAATAAGATTAATAATATAATTATTAAATTAAGAGATTTATATAATATATATCTTTTTATTTAAAAAATTTAATAATTTAGATAATAAGTAATATAAAAATATAATTATTTAATAAGTTATTAAATATAGATAAAGCTTAATAAATAATTATATAATTTATAAAAGCCGCTATAATTTAATAAGTTATATATTATATAAAATACTTTCTTCTCGAGAAAGTAAGAAATATAAAGTTTTTTCTTATTATCGCCGAATATATAGTATATAAGATTTTTTCGAAGCTTAAACTTAATATTTAACTTCTTACTTTCGTTATTTAAATTCTTAATTTTTTATTTAAATAAGTTCTTTTTTAGAATTTTAAGAATATACTTCTATTATTTATTATTTTCGTAGATTTTATAAAGTTAAGTTTTAAAATTATCTAATATCTCGATAAGTATAATATAATAAATAACTCCCGCTTTCGTTATAGAGTCTAAATTAAGAATTTTAATAATATATCTATAAAGAATATTAAGAATTCTTTTAAAAAAAAAGTTAGATTTTACTTCTAATAATTTAGAAAGAGCGTCGAAAACTATATTTAACTTATCAAATTTATAATAAATAGAAAGATTAAAGCTTAATAAATATTAGAAGTTATTAGAGTAATTTAATAAGATATTAATATAATAGTAAAATAATTAATATAAATAACTATTAGCGAAATCGAGAAAGATTTAATAAAATATCTAATTTTCTTAATAATTTATATAATTTCGACGACTTTAAATTCTATAAATTAATAATTCTTTTTAATCTTATTAAGAAGTTTACTTAGAAATATAATTAATTATATTAATATTCTTATTATAATAATATTCTTATTAAGCTTTAAATTTCTTTTAATATAATAAATTATTATTATAAAGTTTTAATTTTTAGAGCTATCGATATCGATATAAAGATAATAATTTTAATCGTAATATATAAGAAAGATTAAGCTATTAAATATCTTCTAAAGCTCTTAATACGCCTAGATTTCTACTTCTATAGAATTCTCGATTTATAATTTTATTAATTATCGTTTTCTAACTAAGTCACTAACTTAATTATCTTTTTTTATTATTAATAAATTCTAAATAAATCGAGTTTTTTATTTTTATAATAGTTTTAAGATCTAAATATAGCGATATATTAATAAATATAGCTATTCTATTAAGCTTAAGTAAATCTCGAAATTTCGAAAATTTTATAAAAAACTAAGTACCTTTATAGCTTAGATTTTATCTATCGAGATAAATATTCCTAAATTATTTATATATTAACTAAAAAGTATTATAAATAAAAATCTTAAAAAGACTTTCTTAAGATTAAAATTAATTCGACGCTATTAAAAAAATATAAATTATTTCTATAAATAATTAAGATACTTCGTTAAAATATAAGAAAAGACGATTATTGTTGAAAGTAGTAGGTGGAATACTTGATTGATTAGATCTAACTGCAGAGAGCATCACGAATATATATATCGCCAAGCCTCGGTAAACCTTCCTCGCCTCGGCTAACCTTCCAATTCAATTAGATAACATATTTCGATACTCTCATATACTCGAAATGCAGCTCAAATCAAATAAGTAGAAAAACGAAAAAACACCCCCACCCCTCTACCCCCCTTATTCGAGTAAATAACCATGTTCGAACGCCGAGTAGTAAAGGTGAAGAGGGTATATACATGGGAAAAATTCCATTCACCCTATACAAAAATTCCATTTTTTGTCAAAAAGCGGTTTTTTGAAAATTTTATTTCCAGCCCACTTGGTGCACACCAAAGATCGATCGATTCGAGGCCGGAGGATATTCGTGGGGGTAGAATAAATCCGACTAGAAGAAATTATTCGTCCCACACGCACGCGCCCGGCTGTAAGGCCTCTGCGGGAGTCGTTTTAGACATCTAGTTCTTGGCGATAATAGCTAATAATAATATACACCTCGTATATAATACGCTAATAAGATAAGGTATAGATAAAGGCGTTTTAAAAGAGTCTTAAAGATTTAATAGCGATAGTAATAGTAGCGTTAAAGAAATAGCTATTTCGATATAGAATAGTAAGTCTATAGAGTGCCTAGCTTGATATAGCGACTCGGCGGGTAATTTAAATAGATTATTTAAGATATAAAAATTAATTAGAAATAGGTTTTTATATAAGTAATAAGATTAAAAGACTTAATTTATTTAAAATTTATTTACTTCTTAAAGTACTAGAGTTAATTCTTAATAATAATCTATTTATCTTTTAAGATACTAGAGTTAACTCTTTCTTAATAATAATCTATCTATCTTTTAAGATACTAAAGTTAACTCTTTTTTAATAATAAGTATATCGCTAAAATATAAGAAATAGTTATTTTATAGGCGAGGTTTTAAATTAATAAGTTCTCGAAAGAGCTTAAATTTATCTCTATATAGAATCTTAATAAACTTATTAACTATCTATTTATTAATAAAAATATATTTAAGATTTATATTACTATTAGTAATTTAGTTATATATTTAATAATATTAGATATCGATATACTTAATATAATTATAATATTAAAGATTTTTTATTAAAGTGATTATATCTTAATTATTATTAAAGATAATAATTATTTAAACTAATTTATTAAAGCGAATTTAATTAAGTAATTTTCGAAATTAAATAACTTTCTTTATAATCTAAATTTAGTCGATATATTTAATTTTATAAATAGATAATATAACGATAGCTTATCGCTTAAAAGACTAATTAATTATTTTACTCTCTAGATTATAAATATAATTTAAAATTAATCTATAAATATTATAATTATTAATTTAATTAAAATTAATATAATTAATTAAGTTTTAGAGTAAATCTTGATAGATAAGATATTAATAAATAGTTATTTTAAGATATCGAAAGATATGCTTAATAGTTACGTAATAGACTTTAATAAAGTTTAAAGAATATTATAAAACTATTAATATAGTAAATATAATATTTAATCTTATATCTAATATAGCGTATATAAAAAATTCGATAATTAATTAATAAGTTTTTAATAACTTAGTGAATATTATATAATTATTCTTAGCGAAGAGCGAGTATACGCTAGTCTCTATAGAAGTAAATTATAATTTAAACTCTTATATTTTATAATATCTAAGAAATTATTTAATATAGATTAATTAATTTAAATATAATATTTAATTAGTATAATTATAAATTATAATTATATTTAAATAGTAGCTATAGAGATTTAAATTGTTTATTTTAAATTTAATATTAAGTATATTTTCAATTCGCTAAATATTAAATTGAGAAAAATTAATAATAAGAATATTATTTATATAAAAAGCGATAATAATATTAATATCGAGATTAATAAATATATTATAGTCGATATTAATAGAGATAAGATTAATTTTTTATATATAGTTAATAAAGATATTATATTATATATATAAGGATTACTTTAAATTATAGAGTATTTTATTAAGCTTATAAACTTATTAAAAATACTTCTTTAAAATAAAATTAATAGATTATTTTATATATATTTTCTTTTTAATATTCTTATAAAGAAAAATAGTTTTAACGTTTATTTATTTTAGATCTTAATCTTTAATAGCGATTAAGATAAAGATAATTTTATAGAATATAGATTTAATTATTAAAGCGAAGATTTTATTATAATCTAAGTCTTTGTATTATTTAAAATTATATATTATTTAGCGAGCTTTATAGCGAATAACTTTATTATTAGATTTATATTTTAAAATATAAATCTATTTATTATAAAGTATAGTATACTTATAAAATAAATCGATAAGAGCCTAGATATTATTCTTTTTCAGCGACTCGAATTCTTTAATTATATCGCCTTTTTATTATTTATAAAAAGAATTATTTATTATAATTTCTTTATAGATCTTTAGTTTATATAGCTTTATATTTATAATTTAAGTAATTATAATATAAAATATAAAAGAGTTTAAAGAGAGATTTTAAGGAATTAAATAAGAATAATTAGAATATAAGAGTATATTATCTTATATTATCGAGATAGATTAAGATATAATAATAAAAATATTAAAGTTAAAAGAAGTTATTATAAACTTTAAAGATTTTAAAATAAATCTAAATAATTAAATAAGTTTATTTATATTTATTATATTTATAAAAAGAAAATTTTTAGCTAAAAGAGATATTATAGATTTAAGCGTATTCCCCTCTATAGCTAGATTATTTAATAATTAAAAAGATATTAAATTAGATAAGAATCTATTCTTTTTTTTATTCTATATAACTTTTAATAAGTATATAATATTATTATCTAATAATAATATCTAATAAATATAATTACTATTATAGTCTATAAGAATATCTTTTTAAATATAATATTATTCTTTCTTTTATTTAATAGCTAATCTTCTTATTATAGTAAAACTTTTAATTTTAATATATTTAATATATATTAGATAAGACTTATATCTAATATAAATTTTATATAAAATAAATTTATAATTTATAATAGAGCTATAATTATAAAGATAATTTATTACTATTATAAACTTTAGTTAAAATTTCTAATTAATATTAATATTCTCTATAATAATATTAATAGTACTAAAGAGAATTTAGTTAAATTGTTTAATAGTCTTATTTTATTTAAGATTCTCTAATTAGATTAACTCTTAAATAATATTATAATTAATATAATAAATATTAAAATTATAATTCTTATACTCGCCTTTATAATCGCTTTATAGATATTTAATAATAAAATTATTATATTTGTTATAAAGCTAAAAGCGCTTAAAAATAATAAAGATATCGCTCTTTTATTTAATAATCTTAATTTTAAAGTATTTATTATAATTATTTAGAAAGATAATAAAAGATTTTTTTTATCGAAATCGCGTAAGATAATAGAGCTATAAATATCGATATAAATTAAATTATTTAATCTTTTTTTAAGGCGAATATAGAATTTATATAGCGTATTTTTTATCTTTTTAATAGTATATAAAGCGTAAAACTTTGTTTTTATAATTTTTTTAATAAAATTTATATTTTTAAATAACTTAATAAGCTTTCGAATATTTTAATATTCTAAATAATTTATATAGATATATTAAAGATTAAGAGTTTCTTTATTAATTTTATAAGACGTTTTATCGAAATTAAAATCGAAATTAAAATTAGAGATATTAGATTTAGCGAGAATAGAAATATCTCTATTTATCAAATTAATCTTCTTCTTATATTTCGAAATAGTCTAAAATATAATAAACTTTATATTATACTATTTAAATACTAATATAAATATTAATTTAACTTTAAAGGATATTAATATAGATTTTAATTTTTATATATAAAAGATATATAAATTATTTTTCTATAGTTAAGCCATAATATTACGATAATTAATTTCGATATTATTCGAAATAAATTTTATAAATAAGTTATTATATATTAATTATTTTTAAAAAATTAGATTAAAAGATAATCTAAAAAAGTAAAAAATATTAATAAAAATTAACTTCTTCTTTTTATTATTAATAATAATATTAAGATATACTTTATTAATATTAATAAAGATAAGAAAATTCTTAATACCCTTAATTAGATAAATATTATTAATTTTAAAATTAAGAGAATAATATTTAATAAAGACGTTTTAATAGAGAGTAGAGTACTATAAGTAGATATAATTTAAAGTCTATTATATAAGCGAGTTATTAGATTTAGCTATATATATAATATATATTTTTCTTTTAATATTAATAAAATTATAATAACGCTTCTTATTAGACTTATAATTTCTATTCTTATTCTTTTTATTATTAAATTTAAAGTTATTATTTTAAATATTATCTCTATTATTATCGCCGCTAATATCTTTATTTTAACTCTTTTTATTAAGTTAATTATACTCTATTTTAATATAATAATATTTCTTATAATAAGTATAATATTTAACTTACTTTTAAATTATATAATTATTAAGATTAAGTATAGCTCTCTTTTATAACTTAATAATAATAATAAGATTTAAATTATTTAGAATAAAATAGTAAGAGTGTTAAGTAGTAAAGATATAGCTAAATTTAATACGCTTAAAAGATAAATTAATAATTATCTAAATAAATCGAGTAGTAATATACTTTAACGAGAAAGTAAGCTCTATATTTATCTTATTTATTAATTTATAATTTTAAATATAATAGATAAAATAGATATTATAGACTTTATTTAATTTAATATAAAAAATAAAAATAAAAAAGTTAATTTCTAATTTTAATTTAGATAATATATTAATAATATTAATATAAATACTCTTAAGGCGAGTTATGAAATTTAATATATCTTTATATTAATTAAGATTTAATTTAAATAACTAATAATAGAGATTATTAAGAGTATTAAAATTTTTAAATTTATTATTAATAATAATAGTCTCTTATAAAAGATAGATATTAGTTTTATTTTTTAGATTTAATAATAGATTATTATTAAGATAACTCTAGATAATATTAATAATTAATTTATATCTTAGCTCTTATTTAATAACTTTATTTTTAATAATATTAATAAATTCTATAACTTTAATATTAAGCGTATTTTTAACTAAGATAAAAATAATAAAGTGATCTTTTTATTTAATTCTAATAAATTTAATAAAGCGCTATATTATAAGATATTAATATATATCTCGCTATTATATTTAGAGATTTTTAAATTTTTTAAACTTAGCGATATAAAGAGATAACTCGCTAAACTTTATATTTAAGCTAATTTCTTTTAATATAACTTTAATTTCGATATATTATTTAAAGCGTGAAGAAATTAAAAGTTTATAAGAGAATTAAATTTAATAGACTTTATGATAATATTAAAGAGATTCTCGCTATCGATTACTTTGAGAGATAACTTATAAATTAAATTATTAAAAGTTACGAAGTTATTAGAAAGATAAATAGATATATAATTATATTTTTAACTTTCTAAATACTTTCTAAATTAATATTAAACTTTATTTAATATCTAATTATATTAAACGAAATCGCGCTTAAAGATATATCTATCTACGCGTGCTTTATTATATAATATATAAAATTATTTTTAAAAAATATCTAGAGATATAATAAACGCGTATAATCTATAATAGCTTTTAAGTTTATTTTAAATTATAAAAGATATTAATAAATAATTATATTTAAAGTATTTAATATTATCTTAATTAAGAGAAAGCGTTAATATATAATTATATTTAAAATATATAATATTATCTTAACTAGTATAATTAGATAAAGAATTTTTTTAAAATATAATTAGATTTAAAAATAATTAAGTAGATATAAAGTTTATATTAGATAGAAAATCTAAAAGCTCTTTATACTCTTTATCTTACGTAATAATTATATTCTTTATTAATTAAATATTTAATTATTAACTCGATAATCTATTAATTAAGTAATTAATAATATTAATATAATAATATTTCGCTATAATCTATTTAGCTAATATAATTATATTTTAATTAAAAAATAAGAGTACTTTTTTATATACTACCTCTTTTATAACTATATTATTTTTATTTATAGATTTAGCGTTTTATAAATAAAATTAATATTATTTAAAGCGCTTAACTAATTAATTAATTTAACGAAATTTTTAATTAATTTAATATTTAAACTCTCTATTTTAATTTTTAATTTTTTAATATAACGATTAGAGATAGTAATAGCGAGGTCTTTATAAGGATTATAGCTATTATATAATAAGTATAACTTATTATTTAGAGATCGATAAAGCTTAAAGAGTATTATCGAGTTACTTTAAAGTAAATTAATTAAATATTTAATATTATAATAGTATTACTAAACGATATAATATTATAATAAAGCTTTTCTCTATTTTTTAAGTATTTAATTAATAAATTAGCTAACTTATAAGTAATATATTAAATAAATATCCTATAATCTAGATTTATAATCTATTAAAAGTAGTAGATAAAATATTTAATTAATTAGATCTAACTATAGAGAGTATCATAAATATATATATCGTTAAACCTCGATAAACCTTCCTCGCCTTAACTAATCTTCTAATTTAATTAGGTGATATATTTCGATAATTATATCGTTAATATAAACTTTAATAAAATCTTATAAAGACTTTAGTATTTTATCGATCTAACGTTATATATATAGTAGCGATTTTTTATAATCTATTAAGACTATATTTAACTACTCTTATCTATAATAAGATATTATTATAAACTTATATCGATTAAGAACTTTTATAAGAAATTAATAGAATTAATTAATAGCGTCGATTATTAAAATATATTAATATTTAATTATAAAGTTAATAATATCTAATTATAATAATATAAAGTAATTATTAGATTTCGTAATTTTATTTAAGCCTTTAATATTAATAACGACGTATTCTTTTCTATTAGAAGAAGTATTATATTAAATTATAAAATATAAATAATTATATTTTATAAGCTAATTCGATTATATTATTTTCTTCTATTTATATAATTTATTAAATAATTTATTAATAATTTCGCGATTTTTTTAATTAAGCGGGTATACTTTAAATAACTTAAAATTAACTTCTAATTTTAAAGGAATTAGTATTTATTCTTTCTTAAGGATATTAATAATAATATCTTAATTTATTTAAATTTTAAGAAATTCTATAATTATTATAGTAATTTAACAAGTCTCTTTTTAAATACTATTGTAGATAATAATTCTATTAAAAAGTATATACTTATAAAAAGAATTAACTATCGAAAAAATGAGATTCTTAATAAAAGAATTAAGATTTTTATATTTAGATAATAAATCGAAAGTTATATAGATTATAACTTCGATTACGATTTTAAATAATTCTTTAGTAATTCTAAATTTCTATAATTATTTAGATCTTCTAAATATTTATTCGCTAGTGATAAGAGATATAATCTTAAATATTACTAAAAAGTATTCTTCTTTTTAAAACTTAATTATAAAGTTAAAACGAGTTCTTTAAATAATCTATATTAATCTATCTAAGATATTATAAAGTTATATAAAAAAAAAAAATATATTAATTATATAAGCGAATATATTCTTATTTTAATTAAGATTCTATTTATATTAAGACTTAAATAGAAAATCTCTATTATTGAAGAGAGTATCGCGATATATTATTAATATCGATATTATAAATAAAGCTAATATCGTAATTATTCCCTTAATATAAATTATTCGATATACCTCGAAATCTTTCTTAATAACGACTTCGATCTTAACGATAAGATCTTAATAGATATTAATAATTATTTTTCCACTTATAGAATTAAATTTAATTTTTTATAATATAAAAATATTATTATTAATTAGTATATTAGTCTTTAGATTATCGATTATATAAGCTTTTATAATTATCTTTATAAATATTTAAAAGTTATTAAGTAATTTTTCTTCCGCGTATATTATTATTATAATAAACTCGTTAATATTATATATAAGATTTTTAAGATTTTTAACGCGTATAGAGAATAATTTCTTCGAAATCTTAATATCTAAAAAGAACTTCTAATATTAAACTCGATTTATAAGAATAATATTTATCTTAGAATTTATATAACTCGATATAAATTTTTAGAAATCTAATATTAATTTTAGATTAGTAATAATATAGTAATATTCTTTAAAAGTATATCTCAATATAATAATGAATTCTTTATTTAAAAACTCGATTGCTTTTCTTAAATCTAGTAATATTTTTAAAGTTATTAATAGAATTTATTTAATAACTTCTAAATCTTCGATAACTTTAAAAACTTTCGAAGTATACTTTAAGAGATATTTTTATACTTTCTTAAGATAACGAAATAGAATATTTTTAAAGAAAAAGCTTTTTAGATATTAATAATAAATATAAATTATCGATATAACCTCTATAAAATAATTTATAAAATCGAAAAGTTCGAAAGATTCGAGCTTATTATTTTCTTTAAAATTCGGTTTAACTAATTTCTTATACTCGATATAATATATTCTCTAACTTTTATTATACTCGTCTTTTTAAAATAATAAGTTTTTATTATTTTTATTAGTTAAAGTCTAATAGGCTTTCTAATAATATCCGCTATAGTCGTTATTTTATTATTATTATAATCTCTAAAATCCTTAATTTTCTTAATCCTCTCTTTTTAAAAATCCGCTATCTTATAAGTAATTCGACGATATCGAATTTAATGCGTTTAAATTTAGAGAAGATATAATTTATAAAGATTAATAAGATATTAATAACTCTTATTAATAAGATTACTAATTTGATAATTAGCTATATTACTACTATAACTAATAAGTATTTAAATTATTAAATTAATAAGAAAAAGATAAGTAAGGCTAATAAGATTAATAATCGTAAGATAATTACTATCTAAATTTAAATCTTTATTATCGAAATTAAAATTAATTATAATTATCTCTATTATTAATAGATTAAATCTATTATTAATTTATTTATGTAGTAAGTCTAATACTTCTTCCGCTATATCTACTCACATATATTTATTATTTATATTTATACTCGTTAAGATTTATTAAAAATATATTAATAATAATATTTTTATCGAGTCTCTTAACGTCTCGGCGAAGTTTTAGATTGAGATTATTATAAATAATATTAAGTTAATTCTTAATAAGAATTATATTAGCATTTTTAGCTAATTTTAAAATCTTCTAAATATATTCGCGAGACTCGCGATGAGAATTTATATCTCTTAAAGAATATTATTTTTATAGCACGATATTAATAGTAATATTAGAAGATTTCTTAAATCTTAAAATAAAAAGCCGACTTTATTTCGAGATATCGAAATCCGAATTATTATACTTTATAAGGCGTTTTTTAATATCTAAAAATTCTATAATTTATTATTTAAGAGCGATATCTTATAAATATATTTAAAGATTTTCTTAAATAAGTAATTCTTTAATAATAATAAGATCCTTAGCTCGCTTAATAAATAGATATATATCTCGAAAATATATTTCTTTATTAATATACTCGATTAGCGACTTTATATTAATAGATTTTTTATTATAATTAAGATTAAAGAATTCTAATTTATTAAAATCTTATCTAAACTAATTTTTAGTTTCTACTTTAATAATAAAATGATTATTTTTTAAAAATTCTAAAGATTCTAAAGATTTTAGCGATAAGTTAAGACTTCGAATTATTATATTTATAGTATTAATAATAAAGTCTTATAGCTATTATAAGATTATCTACTAAGCTATATTTAATAAGAGTTTTAAATTAATTAAATTATTATAGATTTCTTCTTCTATAAAAATCGCTCTAATAAAAAAATCGATATCTTTTAAGAGATCTAAAATTATTAATAATATAGTCGTCGAAGAATTATAAGACGTTATTTTTATAGAAGAAAAATTTCTACTTCTAAAGTATTACGTAATTTCTAACTTATTTTAAAAACTATAGATTCGATTATTAAATACTCTAATAGCTCTATAAAAAGTAGATAAATTTATTAACTAACTATATAAAAAAGTAAAAGATTCTATTAAAGACGTTCTTATTTATTTTAATAATTTCAATATTAGCCTTAATTCTAACTTTGAATAATTATTAATAATATAATTAATAGTATAGCTAATAATCTCGAAAACTTTATATTAATAAATTCGGTTTATAATTAGAAGAAACTTATAAATTTAATAATCGATATTAATAAGATCTTTAATTAATTAAAAAGCTAGTTTAAATCTTAATAATTAATAATATTGATATCGCTATTTAAAAAGTTTAAGAATTAAGATTTTTAAAAAGTATAGCTTAAAAATCCGAGCTGGAAAATGTTAGAAATAAGTTTTTTAGTATAATATAATTATTAGAAATAAGCTTCTTAGCGATATAATATTAATAAAATTATTTTTATAACTCGATAGAGATATATCTAACTAAGAGTTAATAGTATTAATAAGATAATTTAACTTTATAGAAAGTCTATTACTATAGCGAGGCGAAAGCTTTAATTAATTAAAAGAATAGATCTAATTTCTTATATTATTAAGAACATATAATTATTAAACGAAAAAAGCGTAATAAGCAGTTAAGTTAATATTTACTTATATTTAACTTAATATTACTATTATTAATATGAAAGTATACTATAATAGCTAATATATAAGTAAATTAATTAATTATCTAGCTAATAAGATCTACTTACTAATATACCCACATGTTAAGCCTTCATGTCAAGCCTTGCAAGGCTGAATTTCATATTAGTTCTACAACCGTTCTACAACCGTTTTATAACCATTCGATAACTATCACATGACCGTTATATAACTATTAAATAATCGATGTAATATCATAAGTTAGAATAATTCTTCTAACGAGTATAAATTAGATTTCATATCGATTATACATCGATTATTTATCGATTATTAGTTATAGAATCGTTATATAACGATAATATATCTTTAGTAATAACTAGAATAGTATTAATATTAATATCTAATTACTTTTAATTAATAGCTATTAATTCGATAATTAATATATAATTTTAAAGTTAGTATTAATATAAAATAACTTTATTTTTAATAGAATTAAATATTCTAATCTAGTAAAAGCTAATAAGATTTAAAGAATCTTAACGATATAATTTAATTATATAATAATATAATTATATAATTAATATATTTAACGAGTTTAATATTTCGATTAAAAGTAATATATTTTAGCTTACTTAAAATAAGGGCGAAAGCGACTCTTAGCCCCTTATATTATTAATAAATTATACTTATTTAGATCTATAATTATTTTAAGAGAAAGAAATACTCTTATTAAGAAGATTAAAAGAATATCTTTATAGTTATTATTATCTTTATATAATAGATTTTAAATATTAAAAGATAGATATTAAAAGCTTAAAGGTAGTTATAATTATAGAGATAAATAGTATTTATAATATAATAGTTATTAAATAGAGCTCGAATTTATAATCTATAAAAATATAAGATAAAATACTTAGTTATTAACTATAGAGTTACTATAGAAAAAAGAGCGACTAGATATAAATACGCTAAGGCGTATTACGTAACCATATCACATAACCGCTAAGAGTCACATAACCCGAATTTCAACAACTACGTCGATCGTAGTTAAGTTATTATAAGGTAGTTAATTAAGCTACTATAGAAGGAAGATTAGAAGGAAGATCAAATAGTGTATATTTGAACGAATTGAAATCGTCTGATGTCTTGCTCCGACAGTCATTTCATTATTCAAAAGTTTTTATTTCAGTAGGAGATTTCGTGGGATAAATATTACTAATTAACTCGATATCTCCATTTCTTTCTAGCATTTCGAAAATTCACTTATTTATATATATATACTTCTTGCCATAAGAATATGATATTTCTCTATTTTTTATAGATAATTATTATAAAATGTCTTAGAGATACTCATAGGGTTACTAGCGTAGGCTTGGCACCGCATATATGTGCCTATAGATCACATAGATAATTAACATCTTTTACATCACATATATATATGAGTTAAACTATAATAATTCCTTAATACTACGTTCTAATTAAAAAGGCTATATTAATCTTTTTTTAAAGAAATATAATATATTAAACTTTATATTATCGCTTACTCTTATTAATAATAATAAATTTTATATTATTAAAAATAATTTTATCTCTATTAATTAATCTTATTATATCTATTAATTAATTATAAAATTATTTATATATTAGTATATATAATAGAATAAGGTAGGGCTGAGCTTGAAAACCTTGAATTTGTATGTGCAGCCAATCATAAATTCAGGGTCACTACGCTCTTTGGTTAAACCGGCTGAGTCATCGCGGGTAAATAAATTAGCGTCCGCAACCATCAAACGTCCGCAACCATCAAAAAAATAGGTATACGTTATTAATATATGGAATAACTTTTTTGTTTTCTAATTAATTTTTGAGATTTTTTTTTAATTATAGAACGAAATGTGGGCTTTCCGAATTTTGAAGAATTTTAAATTTTAGTCTTACAATAATTAAAGCGCAAGGAATTCAAATATCGCTCACCAGAGTTCGCTCGACAGCCGGACAGCCTTAACCAAAAAACAGATGCATATTATTTGATTTTAGAATAACTTTTTTGTTTTCTATTAAAATTTTGACATTTTTTCTTTAAATTATAGAACAAAATGTGGGCTTTCTGTTGAAAGTAGTAGGTGGAACACTTGGTTGATTAGATCTAACTGCGGAGAGCATCACGAATACATGTGTCGCCAAGCCTCGGCAAACCTTCCTCGCCTCGGCTAACCTTCCAATTCAGTCAGGTGACACATTTCGACACTTTCACATAAAAAACGAATTTTTAAATTGAGCCTTATAATTATTAAAGCGTAAGGAATTTAAATATCGCTTACCAAAGTTCGCTTATCAAAGATCGCTCACCTATTTACTCGATAGCCCTGATCAAAAAAAAATTATGAATTCAATTTATAGGCCTTTACTCGTATAATATTAAATACTTAACTCGATATTATATTTATCGTTTTAATAGTTTTTAGATATATTTTAAATCTTAATAAATTCTATTAAAAGATTATTAAGCGTATCTTTTAATATTTAAATAATACTAAAAACTAATAATTAATATTTAAAAAAGATTTAAAAAGATTTATTAATTATATAAATACGAACTAAATAAATAATTAGGATATTTAATATTTTATCTCTAATTATATCTTTAATATAAATAATATTATTATTAATTAGTTATTAAAATAATAATTTATTAAAACGCTATTCTTTTATAAAGCTAAATATATTAATTAAATATAAATTATTAAGAAGATAATTTAATTATATAAACTCTTTAATTAATTTAATTTTAGCGCTAAGTATATATAAGCTATTATTATTTATTACGATAATTAGAGTATTATAATCTTTATTAAAAATTCTTAACTTTATATATATATTAAGTATATTAATATTTAATATTATTATATATAAGAATAAGTTATTACTAATAATATTATTTTTAAATATATTTTTATCGAATAATAAATAGCTAATAAATTTATTAAGATACTATTTAAAGATAAATTTAAGAAGTTTTATATACTAATTAAATTAAAATATTATTTATAATATTACTTATTTAAAAAAGCTAACTTCAACTTTAAAGAAGCTATTTTATTAATTTTCGTAATTCGAATAATTTATTTAAGCCGTCTATTAAGCTTTAAACTTAATATAAATTCGCTATTTCATATTAAAATAGCTATTTCTTTAGCGCTATTACCGCTATCGCTATAAAATCTTTAAAGCTCTTTTAAAATATTTTTATCTATATTACTATTATTACTAGCTAAGAATTAAATATCTAAAATATCTTCTAGAGGTATCGCTAGCGATAATAGCACGTTTTAAAGGCGCTAGTAGCGGCGTTTTATTAATAATACTCGAGTTTATATATAATATTTTAATATAATAACTTTAAGAGTTTAGTATTTAAGGAATTTAGTTATAAACTCTTAACTATTTTCTAATAAAATATTTTTATATCTCTATTAAATATTTAAGAAGAATAAAATAACTATATAATAGATAAAGTCTTCTTATTATTCTAATAGACTATTTTACTTAATATCTCGCTATTATTATATTATTCTTTAAGATATATATATATCGCGATATAAAAAACTTTTTTATTAAGATAAAGTAGTTAAAAGAGATAACGATTAAGATTTAAAAGTTAAGAATTCTATTAGAAGATATATTTTAAAAAAATTAAATTAAAATATAATATAGATAATTAATATATTATATTAATCGTTAATATAATACTATAATATTAATATTTAATTTTATTAAAATTATTATAAAAGAGTCTTCTCTAGATTAATAATTTAAAATTATTAATAAATAATTTATTAAGAATTAGTTAAATAATAAAGTAGTATAAGAGAATAATATATTATTAAAATATAGTTTATTTTTAAATAAGCTATAATCTAATAATAAAGTAAATTTAATATCTATTAAATTCTATTAATCTTCTCTCTTTTATTATAAAAAATATTTTAATCTAAATTTTTTAAAAAGATAGATTATTAAAAAAGAGAATATTAATTAATATATATTAAAAAAGAAGAAGAGAAGAGAGTGAAAGAGAATTAAGAAAAATAAGTAATATAAGAAGAGATAGAGAATAGTAGAGGAGATAAGATTAAGAGATAAAGATTTCTTTTAGTCTTATAAATTCTATAAATAAAATTATTAATTATAAAATTATAATAAACTAATAAGAAAAATAATTCTCTTATTTTTATTATTTAAAATATTAATCTTTAAATAAAGACGAGCTAATATCTTTAATTTTCTTTAATTATTAATAAAGAAAAAGATAAAGAAGATTTAATTATAGAAAATAAATTTGATTTATACTTTATCTTTAATAATAAAAAGCGAGATATTAAAAGAAGTAATTTTAACAAGTTATATTAAATCGAAATTTAAATTTAGATTATAACTCTTATATATATTAATATAAAATAATAAAATAATATTTATTTATTATAATAAGAAAGAAGAAAATATTATTATTTTAATAATATCGACTTTTAAAAATAATAGATAGTTTTATTTAAAAATATTATTTAAATTATAAAAAAAAAAATTTTTTTTTTTAAGATAAATTATAAAGAGATTAAAGAAAATTATAAAGTTTAAAAATATAATATCTATAGAATTCTATAACGCTAAAAATTAGATAATATATTATTATATTTTTTTATTATTATTAAAGAAATTAAGAATTAAAGCTTTTATATTAATTTAATAATTATATATATTATTAAATATATATAATAAATAAGAGTTCGCTAAATATTATAGATTTTTATTTTTTAACTATATAGATAGTAGAGATAAAAAACTTTAAAAATTCAAATTCTAGATAAAATATTAGAAATTTAAAGGCGTTATAAATAGTAAAATTATTTTTATTTTTAAAAAAAGCTTTAAAATATATAGTTTTAAATTTATAATTAAGTAATTAGAATTAAAATATAATAAAATATTTAGCATTAGATTTAAATTAATAAATTTAATAAATTTAATTAAGATATATAATATTTATAGAGAAGCGTATTTAATAATTAAGTATGGGAAATTATAGATATTAAAATTTATAAATATTATAAAGTTCTTTTTTATAAAGAATAGATTTATTATAATATAATTATAGCTATATATAAAATATAAATAATTTTACTTAATATCTATTTAATTCTAAATTTAGATTATTTTAGAAAAATATATAATATAATATAGAGTTATAAGATTAATATTTTATTATTTTAAAAGATAAATTTATTTAATAAGATTATAAAATATTATAAAAGATTATTTTTATAAATAGTTATTATAATCTATTAAGTTAAAAAAAATAAAGTTATTATTATTATAAATATTAAATTTATAAAATAATAAAGAGATAAAAACTTAAATTATATTATTTATAAAGAGAGTAATAGAAGAATTTTAGTTTATAAAATTAAATATAAAAAATATATATTTATAATAATATCGATATACGCCTTAATTAAAGAAGATAAAAGATTATTATAATTAAAAGTAAATATAAAGATATTTAAATAAATATTATTATAAATATTTTATAATATAATAAAAAAAGATTAAAATCTTATATTAGTCGTTATAAATAAAGTCTTTATAATCCCTCTATCTTTTTTATAATTATAAATATTATTTAAATTATTATTAAATCTTAATAAAAATAGCGTATATTATTTAATAAATAATTAAAAAATTTAAAATTTAGATTTTAAAGTTTTTATATATTTCTTAAAAGGTAGAACTCTAATTTTTAAAATTAATTAAATTTATATTTAAGATAATTAAATAGAAGAGTTAAAGAGTTAAAAAATAGTATTTAATAAATTATTTATTAATTATAAAATTATAATAATTATAATAAAAATAATTTTTATAATTTTTTAAAAATCTAGATAATAAAGATTATTATCTTTATTTCTATAAAAAAACTAAACATAAATCTTATATTTAAAAATATTATAAATATTTTTAAAAAAAAACTTAATAAAAGAATAAATAATTTATAAAATATATTATAAAGAATAATTATAGAATAAATTAGAAATTTAAGTATAATTTATAGCGTAATTATTTATAATTATAGAAGAAAAGATATTTTAAATTATTAAATTCTAAATTAGAGAAAAGAATAATAATTATTAAAATATATAAGAAATAGCTTATAGATATATATAATTAATTCTATTTCTATAATATTATAATTAAATATCTTATTCTAAATAAAAAATTAATAAAATAATTTTTTATAAAGATTAGACGTATAAATTATAGCTTTATCGAGATTCTAAAGAATAATTAAAAAGAGATATATATAGATTTAAAGGATATTCTTAAAGTAATAATAAATTATTATTAGAATTTTTATAGTATAAAGTCTTTAAATAAGAAAGTCTAAAATAAAATCTTACGATATATAATAGATTAGATAAGTTTAATAGATATTATTAAAATAAAAAGCTCTATTAAAGCTTAAAAGATATAAGCTACTATTTATTAGATATTTTTAAAAATCTTATTAAAAGAAGATAATCTTTCGAGTAAGTTTTATAAGATTATTATAAGATAAAAAAAGAAGAAAAAAGAAAAAATCTCGATTATCGTTATTTAGTTAATTTTCTTTTATAATTAAATATAGCGAAAGTAGAAACTCTCGAAATATTAAACGAATAGAATTTTAACTATTCTTTTTAAAAATAAAGAGAAATAAATTAATATTAAAAATTAATATTTTTTATTTATTATAAATATAAATTATAAAATCTTTATAAATATTTTAATATAATATCTAATAAAAACTCTAGATAAGATAATTAGCGAATAATAATTAATCTTTTTATCGAAAAGACTTATTAATAATAATATTAAAATAATTTAATATTTAATAGTTAAGTATAAATTTATTAAGAAGTCGTTATAGAAGTAAGAGAAAATTATTATTCTCTTTCTTAATTAGAAAAAAGTATATAATTAAATTAATTATAAATTTCTTCTAGCGATTCTAAAAGAATTAGATATATTTAAAAAATTTATTATTTAATTATAACTTATTTATAAAGAAGCTAAGATTAAGATTTATATTAATAATTATATTTAAGGAATAATTATAATATAAAGTAATATAAGATAAAAAAACTCTTTAAATTATCCTCTATTCGTAATTATAATTAAAAATCTTATTTAATATATTATTTATAATTTTTAAATTTTAGAAATATAAGTAAAGAATAGAGTATTAAATATAATAATATATATTAATAATATAATAATTATAATATAATTTTAAATAGAGATAGATATTATAATAATATCTAATTTTAAGAGTCTATTACGCTATAATTAATGCGAGAATTATTTAAAATAAATTATATATATTATTTATAGAAAATATTACTTATATTTATATTATTAAGGCGAAGAAAATTTCTCTTAATAATTTATATAAATATTTAAAAATATTAATGATGATAAATATTAATCTTTAATTAGATAATTTTTAGATTAAAATTTTATAAAAGATTAAAAAATTAATATAAAATTAATCTCGATTTTATCTATTTCTTAAAAATAAACTAATAATTAAAATTATCTTTATAATATCTCTTTTCAAATTTATTTTATAATTTTTATATATATTTTTAATAATATATAATAAATTAGAAAAGAAGTATTATAAGTTAATATAGAATAATAAAATTTAAGATATTATTTATAATCTTTATATTTATTATTAGATAAAAGAGAGTAAAGTTAAGATAATTAATCTATAAGTCGTTATTAATAAAAGTATTATAATTATAATTAATAGAGTAATTAACTCTCTTAAATTAATATAAATTATTCTAATTAAAGATATTTTAGCGTTATATATTTAAAGTTCTTTATATATCTTAATATTTATTAATTCTTAAATAACTTAATTCTTTAATTAATTTAATTATATCTCGAAATTAATATAGATTATCTAATAGCGATAAAAAAAGATATCTATATAAATTCTTTAAATTAATTTTTTTTAAATTATTATAAAACTATTAATAATGCTAATATTCTATTATTTATTATTAAAAAAAATAGTTTAGAGAATATAAAATAGTTTAATTTTAAGATTTAATAAGTTTTATAAAATAGAAATATTAAAGTCTTAGAAGATATATAAAATTTAATATATATAGTTTTTATAGTCTTAGCTAAAATAGTATATAGTAAATATTCTTTTTAAATTAATTATATTATTAATAGATTAATTTTTAACGCTATTCTATCTAATTAACGCTTATTACTCTTAATCTTATATATATATAAATTAAATATACTTTAATAAAAATACTTTATAAAGATTAATAATTATCTTATTTCTTTATTAAAGATTTATTTTTAATAAATTTATCTTATAATCTTAAATAAGAGATTAAAAATTATTATTTTTAGCGATAGAATTAAAGGCTCTATTCTTATCTATTAATATTACTATAAATTAAAAATCTTAGCGAATAAAATATAAATTATAATTTATAATAAGTTTAAAATATCGCGTATAGAGAATTTTCTTTAATAATTATTTTATAGAAAGATTTAATTAAAAATTAATTTTATTTAAATATTAATATAATAATAGTTATACTCTATTTATAATATTAATTAATTTTTATTTTATATATAGATTAAGTATATAATATTAAAAGTAATATAGAAAAAGTTTATTATTATTTTAAACTAATTAACTTTTAACTCGATATTTAAAATAAAGACTATTAATAAAATAATCGCGTTTATAATATTTAACTCTAATTTAAAAAATATTAATAAAAGATAATAGAATATTCTTTATTAGATTATTATTTAAACTTTATAAAAATATTATCTTTTATATAATTTTAGCGATCTAATTATATATTAGTTTTTAAATATTATTTAAAATTATTATCGAATTTTAATTTAAAAGTAGATTCTTATAAATCGAGTTTTATATCTTTATAAGAGATATTAAACTAAGAAATATAATATGTAAATATTTAAAAATATTTAAAGCGAGTTTCTCAATTAAATAAAGATTTATAAAGATTCTATTTATTTAATATCTAACTTTTTTATAATAATAAGTTAGATTAAATAAAGAGTAATAGAGACAATTAAAAAGTTAAATAATATTATAAAGAATAAAGATATAGAGTATTAGCGATACTAGCGATTAAGATAAATTAATAAATTTAAATCTATTATTTAAATAGTTTCTTATTTTATTTACTCTTTTTATCTCTAATTTATTTAATTTAATATTAATTTAATAGAGTTATTTAATATAATCTTTCTCTATAAAGGCCTTCGCGTAATACTCTATATATACTCAAGCGAGAGTAGTTTATAGATTTAAGTTCTTATAGATTTCTAGATAAGATATTTTCATTAAGGTAGCTATCTTAGCTAAATAGCCGAATAAAATAAATAACTTTCAAATTAATTAAATATCTAAAATAGTTTTATAGAAGTTTTATAGTTAATTGTAATATATCTATCTATGTATATATATATAAAATAGAGAATTTCTTTTAATTATTTTATTTAGTTATTTCTACGAATATTCTTCCATCTTAAATCCATCGATTTTTAATATATATTAGATGACCTAAAAATAAAATTTTCGAAAAATCGTTTTTTAATAAAAAGTGAAATTTGGTAGTTTAATATAGTCGTTTTTAATTTTTAATTTTTTACTTTCATTATCTGATGCTAGTTTTACTTTAATTATCTAATTCTAACTTTATCTTAATTATTTAGCATTAAACTTACTTTAGCTATTTAACTTTAACTTTATCTTAATTATTTAATATTAAATTTACTTTAATTATTTAATTCTAATTTTATTTTAATTATTTAATACTAAACTTTTTTTAGCTATTTAATTTAAAACTTTACTTTAATCACTTAACGCTAAAACTCTAATAAAAATCGATTAAATTATTTTTATTTTATCTATTTAATTTTAATACTATTAGTATTAAACTTCGTATTTATTAAATTTCACGTATAAAAGAATATATATAAAGAAGAGTATTAAAATTTGAATTATATAACTCTTAGCGTCTTAGCGATTATATAATAAAATTATATAATATACCTTAGTATATTTATATCTAATCGCTCTTTTCTTTTATAGAACTCTATAGTTAATATAACTAAGTGTTCTATATTATATTTTAATAGTCTTTTAAGCGATAGCATTTTAAATTAATAATTAAATTTCTTTTAGATCTTATAGAGCTTAATTCGTTATTATTAAATTAGCTTTTTAAATTAAAATGTAATATATATATACCCCCTTTTAATATATATATACCTTCTTTTAATATATATATACTCTTTTAGATATAAATAGCTTTCGCGCGGTCGCTAGTTATATAAAATATAAACTTTATATATAATCGAAGTAAAGCCGAAAGTCTTCTTTATAATTTGATATATTTTTATCTTTTATATCTATTATTATTAATTAAATAGCTATAATTCTTTTACTATTATTAGAAGATCTATTAAATATTATTCGCGAGAGTCTTATATATAAAATTTAGAAGTTTACTTATTTAGAAGACTATATTATTATTATATATTATTCTAAAGAAAATAAAAAAGATATTATAAGGTAATTAAGATATAATTACGCTATATTTAAAGAGATAAAATAAAAATAACTATTAATTAGAAGAGAATGTATAAAAAAATTTATTTAAATAAATATTTATTTAAGATTATAACTAAGCGTTATTCTAATAATAATTAATATTTTAAGATATATAATATATTATATAATTATTTAGCTACTCTATAAATAGTATATATTATTTTTCGCTAGATTACTTTTATTAAAAAAATAGAGAAAGCTTTTATTAAGTATATAAAGAATTATATAACTCTAAATAAAATTATTTTAAATTTATATTATAGAAATAATAAAGAGAATTTTATTTTTGAAATATAAGATATTTATAATATAAAAATTATAATTTATTAATAAGAATTAGAATTATTTATATTAATATAAATATTAATAAAATAGCTATATTTTAATAACTACTATATTAAATTTTTAAAAAACTTTTATAATTAAATTATTTATCTTTTTTTTTAAGAAAGTATATTAGAAAATACTAAGAGTTAATTAAAAGATATTTATTATAAATTATATTTATAAGATAAATAAATATAAACTTTTCTTATTTATTATTATCGATATAATTATATTTAATTTATTATCAGTATATATAAAAGAATAAGGTAGGGCTGAGCTTGAAAACCTTGAATTTGTATGTGCAGCCAATCATAAATTCGGGTTCGCTACGCTCTTTGGTTAGACCGGCTGACTCACCGCGGGTAAATAAATTAGCGTCCGCAACCATCAAAAAAAATAGGTGTACGTTATTAACATATAGAATAACTTTTTTGTTTTCTATTAATTTTTTGAGATTTTTTTTTCAAATTATAGAACGAAATATGGGCTTTTAGATAAAAAAAGAATTCCTAAATTTAGTCTTATAATTATTAAAGCCCAAGGAATTCAAATATCGCTCACCAAAGTTCGCTCACCAAAGATCGCTCACCTATTTACTCGATAGCCCTGATCAAAAAAATGATTATGAATTTAATTCATAGGCCTTTACTCGTTCTATATAATCTTCTATTTTTTAATTAAAAAAGAAAAAAAGAATTATATATAAATCTTTAATAATATTAACATATATATCTTAAACTTAATATTTTAGATTTTATTATTAATATTATTAATCGCGAAATAGCCTTAATTAATACTTACTACGCCATTTTTTTAAATTTTAAATATATATTATATATCTAATATATTAATAAAAATATTATTATTAATTATAAATAATATTTTAAAATAAAAGAGGTTTAAGAGAAATTCTAAATTTATTAGAAATAAGTAGTATATATATATATTTAGATAGATTTTAAGAAGAAATAGAAATCTTTATAAGAGATTTATAATATATATAACTCTTTATTCTATAACTATCTATTTAATATATAAATTTAATTATTTAAAAAGAAGTTTATTTAATATTATATTAATAAAAAATCTTATTTTTTTAATATAATCAATTTTAAAAGTAAAGATAATTATACTATTTTAAAGTAAGAGTTAAAACTCTTATTTAATAACTTATAAATAATAATTTATAGAATTAATAATCTTTAAATATATTAGTGATTTAAATATATATCTAATTTTAAAAGTATAAAGATTACTATATTAATTAAGCTATAGATTTTACTATTTTATAATATTATTATATATATAATATTATAAGTCTTTATAAGAGTTTATAAATAATATAAAAAGATTAATAACGATTTAGATTTTTATATTAATATCTTTATTATAATTTTTAATTTATTATATATTTATAAAATTAAGATAAAAATAAAAATAAGTCTTAAAATTATTAAAATTAAATATTTTTATTTTTATTAACGCTTTGAAAAACTCGCTATCTTCTTTATATATAATATATTTAAAATATTAGAGAATCTAAAATAATCTATAAATTCTCTATTTATTATTTATAAATTCGCTATTATATATTTTAAAAGTAGATCTTTTAATCTTATAAAATTATCTATATATATAGAATTCGCCTTTTAAAACTTTATAAATTATAAATTATTAGAATTTAAATAAATAAAGAAATATTTATCTTAGCGAAATAATAATATTAAATTAAATTAAGATATATAAGATAATTATAAATATAGATATAGATATAGATATAAATATAAATATAATAATATATTAAATATTACTAATTAGATAGCTTAAAAAAAGAATTATTATTATTAATATATACTTTAAAATTATAATTATAAATAATAAGATTATATAAGATAAATATTAAGATAAAATTATAAGAGATAAAACTATATAAAACGAATAGTAAGATAAAATTATAAGAGATAAAATTATATAAGATAAATAGCGAGATAATTAGTAATAAAATAAATATAATATATTAATCTATATATAGAATAATAAGATTATATTTAATATTTTTTAATTATAAAAAGATTAGATAGTTAATAGATAGTAGATTATTAAATATAATAAATATATTTTTAATAGTAATAAAAGAGGGTAGTTAATTAATTAGTTATCGCTATAAAATAATAATCTAAACATCTTTTTATTCGATAATTTAAAATTATTTAATTTTTTAGATTTTATTGGAAGAGATCTAGAAAGACTTATTTTACTATTATTAAGAGTCTTAATAATATTCTCTAATAAGCTATATATAAAGTTTATATCTTATATAGCTAGCGATTACGCGGAAGCTATTCGAATCTAAGAAAATATATATATATTAAAAGAAAGTATATATATATTAAAAGGGGGTGTATGTATATTATAAGCCTTTAAATTTTTAAATAATATATTCTTATTAGATCTTCTAATTAATTAATAATATTTTATTAATCTAGAATTAATCTTTAATTAAATACTTATTAATAAAAATCTAGCTCTTCTAGAATAATTAGATAATGTATATAATTCTCGCTTATTATATTATAATCTTTCTTTTTCTTTTTCTTTTTTTAGCGTATAAATGACTTTATCTATTATTTAATTAAATTTATAAATAATAATTAATAATAAAAAGAATAGAGAGAAAAGGAATTATTAAAAAAAAATTAAAAAGTTAATAATAGAAGAAGAGTAAGAAATGAAAGAATAAGAAATTAATAAATAAAAAATTAGTTAAATTAAGAATAGAATTAAAACTTTTTAATCTTTCTATTTAGAAAGATAACTCGCTTAATAAATAAGAGAAGAAGAAAATCATATTATATAAATTTGATATAAAATTATTCTAGAAGAGCGAAAAGATTATATTTAATATTAAGATTAAGAGATATTAGCTAAATAGCGAATCTTTATTATTATATTTATTATTAGCTAATTAAAATAGTAAAGATTATAAATATATTATATCGCTTAAGTATATATTATATTATTAAGTCTCTCTTATTATAACTTTATTGTATAACCTTTTTATTATAATTAAATAGAAGTATTTTAATTTCTAAAAAATTTATCTTAATAAATATAAATAGATTTTAAATATAATTCTCGAGAAATTATATAATTAAAAGTATAAAAAAGAGTGTTAGCTTAATTTAATATATTATTATATTTATAATAAGTCTAATATTATTGAAAAGAAGTTTACTATTATTAAAATAATTTTCTTAATATTATTAATATATATAAAAGAATAAGATAGAGCTAAGCTATAAAATCTTGAATTTATATATATAATTAATTATAAATTTAAAGTTATTTCGCTCTTTAATTAGATCCACTAAATTAGCTCGCTAGCCCTTTCGAGCTTTCTTATTAGAAATTTATATATAGAAGTTTTATACTCTAAAATAATTAGCTCTCTACGAATATTATTACTTTATAATTTCGTAAATTATAGAGCTCAATTTACGCTTTTTAACGATATAAAATTTATAAAATTTACTCTACTATTAGTAGATTAAATAGATATTTAAATATAATAGTTATATTAAACGCGTTCGGAATCGAATAATAATTCTTTTATCTATTTATATATTTATTCTTCTTTTACTACTACTAATTTATTAATATAAATATATTTATTCTTAATACCCCTCGCGGAAATATTACTAAACGCTTTAGATATATATATCTCTTTTACTCGCCTTTTAGAGCCTCTATTAATATCTCTAAGTTATTTTTTAGTAAATTTATTATTACTAATAATAGAGGCTATAAGCGAGCTTAATAGCTATCTACTACTACTTATAAATATATTAAAAAACTCTTAAAAAGAGCCTGAATGAATTTATAGCTATCGTTTTCTTCTATATACTTCTTTTAAGCTAGCGATACTTGATTAACTACTTAATTAATACTATCTACTCTATTAATTTAGTAATCTACTTAATTAGATTATTAGTTAATTACTTAATTATTTACTTAATTAGCTATTTAACTAGTTACTTAATCTAATACTCTATAAAAAAAGAAGTAAAAGAAGAAACTATAATAGATAAATGCGGAGAATACTATAAAGAATATTATAGAGAATATTATAAAGAAACTAAGCGATAATAAAGCTATCGTCGTTAAGAATACAGCTTAGCTCTCTAAGATCCCACATTATATACTCTTTATAATTCTATATTAAATTATTACTTAGTAAGCGGAGAATACTATTATAACTTAATTTATTATCTCTATTATATTAATATAGTATATTACTATAATAACATTATAAGAGAAAGATCTACTATAATAATTATGATTAATTAAGCCTCTATAAAAGAAATATCAAACGATATATATTTGAATGAATTAAAATCATTTAATATCTATAGCTATTTCATTATTTAAAAGATTTCACTACGGTAAAAGATATTATAGGATTTACACCACTAATTAGCACGTTATCTTTATTTCTTTCTAGTATTTTAATACTTCTTACTATAAGAATATAGTCTTTCTCTATTTTTTATAAATAATTATTACGGATTAACTCTTTATACTTAATATACCTTCCTAATTAAATCTTAGCGCGCCTCTCTTCGTATATATATATCTATAGATTATATAGATTAATAAAATAACTATATACTATATTAATATTATATAATATTAAGAACTATTTCTTAATAATAATTCTATTTTAAAAAATAGATTATAAATTTAATTTATGGGCCTAAACTTATTTATAATAATAAAACTTAAAATAGTAAATCTATAAGCTTTATTAATATTTTAATAAGCTTATATTTTATTAAATAGTAACTTAATATATAAATTATAAAAAATAAAATTAATTCTATTTTTATTTACTCGCTAAAAATATTTTAAAAAGAATTATAATAGTTAAAATTACTTTAAATCGATTTACTATATTAATTACTTTAAAGATCTTTATAAATATTATTTTATTATATCTTAAGATCTAATTAGCTACTTTATTCTAAAAAAATTAAATTAATAAATTTATTATTATTAATTATTTATTTATAAATATAATGATTATTATATAGTATAAACTAAAGAATAATTTAAAGAATAATATTTATAAAAAGAGAAATAAAAGAAAAAAGGAAAATCGTACGTTAGCTTCTATTATTACTTCTTTAATAACAATTATTTAACTTTCTATATTTATATATTTATTAAATTTTATTAATAACTTTATAAATATTTAATTTCTACGTTTTAAAGCTAAACTTATTATATATAATAATTACATTTTTTAGCGCTTAGTTAACTAAATTTATAGTTATAAAATAATAATAATTTTTATTACTTTAGAATAAAGGAATAATAATTCGATATATATTAATTTAAAAGATTTTATTAAAAATATAAAGTTAAAGACTATATTATATAATTAAAGAATCTTGAAGAATATAAAGAGAAAGTTATTAAATAAGTTTTATAAGTTTTATTATATTTAGAAATAAAAAGATAATAATTTTAAATATAAATAGAAGAAATTAGATATTAAATTAAGTATTGAATATAATATAATTAATAATATAAAGATATTTAGATATAGAAAGTAGTCTACTTATATCTTATATAATATATACGAGTAAAGGCCTATGAATTAAATTCATAATTTTTTTTTGATTAGGGCTATCGGGTAAATAGGTGAGCGATCTTTAGTGAGCGAACTTTGGTGAGCGATATTTGAATTCCTTGCGCTTTAATGATTATAAGATCGAATTTTAAAATTATTAGAAATTCGGAAAGCGCAAGCAGCGCTCTAAATATTAAAAAAAAATTAAAAATTTCAATAGAAAACAAAAAAGATATTTCTATTGTGAATAACGTACACCTATTTTTTTGATAAGGGGCCTCGGGAGGGCTAGCGGGCTGACTTAGCCGGTCTAACCAAAGAGCGTAGTAACCCTAAATTTATGATTGGCTGCACATACAAATTCAAGGTTTTCAAGCTCAGCCATATCTTATTCTTTTATATATACTAATATATATCTTTAATCTCTATAATAAGATATATTAAAATTATTATTAAAATTAAAGATTTTAATATATAGTTATAGAAGAAAAAAGAATTTAAAGGTAAATTAAATTAAGATAAAATATTATTTAATAATAAAGAAAATTACGTAATATAGATAATTAAATTATTCTTTTACTATATTTATTTTATTCTATAATCTATAAAATATACTACTTCTTTAAAAAAGATTATTTATATTATATCTATTCTTTTACGCCTAAATAGTTAAATTTAAAAGATTATTATATCGTTTATTATTAAAGTATAGAATAATTAAATTTTAGTATTTCTTAATCTACGCCTTAAATATTAAAAATAAGATCTTAATTAAATTAAGATTAAATAAATATAAGAGTATATATTTTAATAATATATCTATATTATAATATATATAAATAAACTTAAAATAGTAATATATCGAGGCGTTATTATATATAATAATTAAAAGAGATTTATTTCTATTAAAGCTATTAAAGCTATTATAGAATATAATCTTATATAAAGTTAATAAAAATCTTTTATATAATAAAGTTTTAAAGAATAATTTATAGATAATTTTATATAGTAAATATCGATAGTAAACTTTATTGAAAGTAGTAAGTGGAATACTTAATTGATTAGATCTAATTGCAGAGAGTATTATAAATATATATATCGTTAAGCCTTAGTAAATCTTTCTTACTTTGATAAACCTTTTAACTTAGTTAGATAATATATTTTAATACTTCTATATACTCGAAATATAGCTCGAATTAAATAAGTATAAAAATAAAAATAATCTCTCTTTACCCCCTTTATTTAAGTAAATAACTATATTCGAATATTAGATAGAAAAGATAAAAAGGATATATATATAGGAAATATTCTATTCACCTTATATAAAAATTCTATTTTTTATTAAAAAGCGGTTTTTTAAATATTTTATTTTTAGTTTATTTAGTATATATTAAAAATTAATTAATTAGAGATTAAAATTTATTATAACGTTTATAATAGAGTAGATAAAGTGAAAAGTCGAAATCTAAAAACGACTATATTAGATTATACTCTTACTACTAAAATTCCACTTTTATTAAAAAGCGATTTTTTAAAAATTTTATTTTTAGACTATTTAGTGTATACTAAAAATTAATTAATTCGAGATTAAAGAATATTTATAAGAGTAGAATGAATTTAATTAGAAGAAATTATCTATTTTATATATATATATTTAATTATAAAGTCTTTATAAAAGTTATTTTAGATATTTAATTTTTAGCGATAGTGGCTAATAGTAATATACGTTTTATATATAATATATTAATAAAATAAGATATAAATAAAAGTATTTTAAAAGAGCTTTAAAGATTTAATAGCGATAATAATAATAGTATTAAAGAAATAGCTATTTTAATATAGAATAATAAGTTTATAAAATATTAAGCTTAATATAGCGACTTAATAAGTAATTTAAATAGATTATTTAAAATATAAAGATTAATTAGAAGTAAGCTCTTATATAAATAATAAGATCGAAAAACTTAATTTATTTAAAATCTATTTATCTCTTAAAATATTAAAGTTAACTCTTTTTTAATAATAATCTATCTACCTCTTAAGATACTAAAATTAACTCTTTCTTAATAATAATTTATTTATCTCTTAAGATACTAGAGTTAATTCTTTTTTAATAATAAGTATATTACTAGAATATAAAAAATAATTATTCTATAAATAAGATTTTAGATTAATAAATTCTTAAAAGAGCTTAAATTTATTTCTATATAGAGCCTTAATAAATCTATTAACTATCTATTTATTAATAAAAATTTATTTAAAATTTATATTATTATTAATAATTTAATTATATATTTAATAATATTAAATATTAATATATTTAATATAATTATAATATTAAGAATTCTTTATTAAAATAATTATATCTTAATTATTATTAGATATAATTATTATTTAAAATAATTTATTAAGATAAATTTAATTAAGTAATTTTTAAAATTAAATAGCTTTCTTCATAATTTAAATCTAATTAATATATTTAATTTTATAAATAAATAATATAATAATAGCTTATCGCTTAAAAAACTAGCTAATTACTTTAGTTTTTAAATTATAAATATAATTTAAAATTAATCTATAAATATTATAATTATTAATCTAATTAAAATTAATATAACTAATTAAAAATTAAAATAAATTTTTATAAATAAAATATTAATAAATAATTATTTTAAGATATTAAAAGATATATTTAATAATCGCGTAATAGACTTTAATAAGATTTAAAAAGTATTATAAGATTATTAATATAATAAATATAATGTTTAATCTTATACTTAATATAGTATATATAAAAGATTTAATAATTTAATAAATATTATATAATTATTCTTAATAAGAAATAATTATATACTAATTTTTATAAAAGTAAATTATAATTTAAATTCTTATATTTTATAATATTTAAAAAATTATTTAATATAAATTAATTAATTTAAATATAATATTTAATTAATATAATTATAAATTATAATTATATTTAAATAATAATTATAAAGATTTAAACTATTTATTTTAAATTTAATATTAAATATATTCTTAATTTATTAAATATTAAATTGAAAAGAGTTAATAATAAGAATATTATTTATATCGAGAGCGATAATAATATTAATATCGAGATTAATAAATATACTATAATTAATATTAATAAGAATAAAATCGATTTCTTATATATAATTAATAAAGATATTATATTATATATATAAGAATTACTTTAAACTATAGAATATCTTATTAAATTTATAAATTTATTAAGAATATTTCTTCGAGATAAAATTAATAAATTATTTTATATAGATTTTCTTTTTAATATTCTTATAAAGAAAAGCGATTTTAATATTTATTTATTTTAATTTTTAATTTTTAATAATAATTAAAATAAAGATAGTCTTATAGAATATAGATTTAATTATTAAAATAAAGATTTTATTATAATCTAAATCTTCGCGTTATTTAAAATTATATATTATTTAATAAACTTTATAGCGAGTAATTTTATTATTAAATTTATATTTTAAAATATAAATCTATCTATTATAAAGTATAATACGCTTATAAAATAAATTAATAAGAGTTTAGATATTATTCTTTTTTAATAATTTAAATTCTTTAATTATATCGCCTTTTTATTATTTATAAAGAAAATTATTTATTATAATTTTTTTATAAATCTTCGATTTATATAGCTTTATATTTATAATTTAAATAATTATAATATAAAGTATAAAAGAATTTAAAAAGAGATTTTAAGAAATTAAGTAAGAATAATTAGAATATAAAGATATATTATTTTATATTATTAAGATAAATCGAGACGTAATAATAGAAATATTTATATTAAAATTAAGAGAAGTTATTATAAGCTTTAAAGGCCTTAAAATAAATCTAAATAATTAAATAAATATATTTATATCTATTATATTTATAGAAAGAAAATTTTTAATTAAAAAAAACGCTATAGATCTAAGCGTATTTTCTCTTATAATTAAATTATTTAAGATAATAATTAAAAAAATATTAAATTAGATAAAAATTCGTTCTTTTTTTTATTTTATATATTTTTTAATAAATATATAATACTATTATCTAATAATAATATTCGATAAATATAATTATTATTATAATTTATAAGAATATCTTTTTAAACGCGATATTATTCTTTCTTTTATTTAAGAATTAATTTTCTTATTATAGTAAAACTCTTAGTTTTAATATATTTAATATATAATAAATAAGTTTTATATTTAATATAAGTTTTATATAAAGTAAATTTATAATTTATAATAGAGCTATAATTTTAAAAGTAGTTTATTATTATTATAAACTTTAATTAAATATTCTAATTAATATTAATCTTCTTTATAATATATTAAAAATACTAAAGAGAATTTAATTAAGTTATTTAACTATTTTATTTTATTTTAAATTCTCTAATTAAATTAGCTTTTAAATAATATTATAATTAATATAATAGATATTAAAATTATAATTCTTATACTCGCCTTTATAATCGCTTTATAAATATCTAATAATATAATTATTATATTTATTACGAAATTAAAAACGCTTAAAATTTATAAAGATATTACTTTTTTATTTAATAATCTTAATTATAAAGCGTTTATTATAGTTATTTAGAAAGATAATAAAGTATTTCTCTTTATTCAAGTCGCGAGAGATAATAAAATTATAGATATCGCTATAAATTAAATTATTTAATCTTTTTTTAAGACGAATATAAAGTTTATATAGCGTATTCTTTATTTTTTTAATAGTATATAAAATATAAAACTTCGTTTTTATAATTTTTTTAATAAGATTTATACTCTTAAATAATTTAGCGAGCTTTCAAATATTCTAATACTCTAAATAATTTATATAAGTATATTAAAGATTAAAAGTTTCTTTATTAATTTTATAAGATATTATTGAAATTTAGATTACGTAACTTTTAGCGTCTTAGCGATTATATAATATAGTTATATAATATATCTTAATATATTTATATCTAATTACTCTTTTCTTTTATAAAACTCTATAATTAATATAATTAAATATTTTATTTTATATTTTAATAGATTATAAATTTAAACTTTATTCGATAATTATTTTAATTATTTTATTATTTATTTATTATTTATTATAACTATAACTACTTTTAATATATTTATTATATTAATATTTATTAAATAATAATAATTATAATCGCGAAGAATCTCTTTTATTAATCTTTATAATATAGACATTTTTTATTTTAAAATAGTTATTTTATTTAAATAATATATATTAAATATATTTTTAATAAAAAAAATAAAGATTATAAGTAAAAAGAATTATATCGAAATTATTAATATATTAATATATTAAATTAATAATTTAATATATAAACTTTTATACTATTTCTAATATAAAATAATCTTAAATAAATTAAAATATATTATATTTAATTATATAATATTAAAGCTATTATATATTAAAATAAAATATTATATATTTATATCTTTTTATTATATAGCTATTATAATTATTAAAATATTATTAATTTTTCTATATTAAATAAAATACGCTAAAAATAAAAAATATTTTATTTTTATTTTTATACTTCGTTATATTAAAAATTCATAATGAATAATTAAATTTTATTATTTTATTATATAATTTTTATAATAAAGATTAAAATTTAATTTAAAATAATAATATAATATTAAAAGAGAAAATAACTAATTTTTTATATATTTAATATATTAATATATAAAGAAAAATTATTTTCTATTATAGCGATTAAAGAATAATTATTCTCTATATTTATAAAAATAAAATAATTTTATAAAGAAATTTTAATTAAATTTAATAAGCGAGTAAAGTGAAATTATAAGTAATCTTATATTTAATTTTAATTAATTTTTTAATAAATGAGTTGATTAATAGAAGATATTATATTATAAATATAATAAAAGATAATTAAGATAATCGCGATAATAGTATAAAAAATAGAATTTAATTAAACTCTTTTTTAAGTATAAAAAAAGATAATTTTTTATTAAGTTATTATATATTTATATTATATTTTTTCTTAATAGTTATAAATTAAAATCTATCTTTTTAAAATATTATAAATTATATTATAAATTATATTATAAATTATATTATAAATTATATTAGAAATTATAATATAATTTTTTTTTTAAATAATATTTTAAATTATATTAAGTTAATCTTAAAGTTTAATAAAGCTTTCTTTATACGCTTTAAATAATTATAAATATTTTAAATATTAATAATATAAATAATAAGTATATTTTAATTTTTTATATTAATTTTATCATTATATTATATTAATTTATTTTTAAATTATTATTAAAGTTAATTTTAAATAAAGAGCCTTTTAAATTTAGAATAAAGCTAATATTATTAATATTATTTATTTTATTAAACTTTTCTATATTATAAATATTATTTTTAAATTTAAATTTTTATTAAAACTTTATTTTATTAAATTTTAAAAATTAAATTAATTCTTTATAAATAATATTATATTTAAATATATTAATATTAAACTTTTAATTAATTTAAATTAATTTTATTAAATTTAAAAATTTAAAAATATTTTTAATTATTAAATAAAAATAAAATATATAAAATATCTTTATTTTATTAGATTTTTAATATTATATTAAAATTAACGAGTAAAGGTTTATAAATTAAATTCATAATCATTTTTTTGATCAGGGCTATCGAGTGAATAGGTGAGCGATCTTTAGTGAGCGAACTTTGGTGAGCGGGCTGTCCGGCTATCGAGCGAACTTTAGTAAGTAATATTTGAATTCCTTACGCTTTAATAATTATAAGACTAAATTTTAAGATTTTTAAAAATTCGAAAAGTATAAATAGCGCTTTAAATTTTAAAATAGAGATCTTAAAATTTTAATAGAAAATAAAAAAGTAATTCTATATGTTAATAATATATATCTATTTTTTTAATAAGGGAGGCGTGAGAGGGCGAGATTTTAATAGTTGCGAATGCTAATTTATTTATCTACGATAAATTAATCGATCTAATTAAAAAGCGTAGCGAATCTAAATTAATAATTGATTATATATATAAATTTAAGATTTTCAAGCTTAATTCTATCTTATTCTTTTATATATACTAATATAATTTAATTAATTTCTTATTTTATAGTTATTATAAAATTTATAATTAATTAATAATTTATAAAAAATATTTTTAAAAATATTTTTAATATAGATATTATAATATTAGTATATATAAAAGAATAAGATAGAGTTAAACTAGAAAACCTTGAATTTGTATATACAGCCAATCATTAATTCGTTAGGTCTACGCTTTTTGGTTAGACACCGCGGGTAAATAAATTAGCGTCCGCAACTATCAAAATCTCGCCCTCCCGCGCCTCCCTTATCAAAAAAATAGGTATACATTATTAACATATAGAATAACTTTTTTATTTTCTATTAAAATTTTGAGATTTTTTTTTTAAACTTTGAAGCGCTATTTGTGCTTTCCGAATCTTTAAGAATTATGAAATTTAGTCTTATAATTATTAAAGCGCAAGGAATTCAAATATCGCTCACCAAAGTTCGCTCACCAAAGATCGCGGACAGCCGCATCAGGGGGTGCGATAAGTGAGTAAGGTAACTAGGCCGGATTTGGACATAGCTTCTCCAGCATTGAATGGCTACATTTCCGTCTATTTCATGCTACTTGATTATCATGTCGCCGACTTAATGCCTTTACCATCATTATTTACTAGCCAGGCACATCGCTCAGGCATCTCGTCGACTCTAGCCTGGATTTCCTTCAGAGAAACACCCTCCCACTCCTCGAGAATGACTCTTTTTAAGTCATCCTTTGTCTTCCACTTCCTTCGACGTACTCTTTGCTTGAGGATATTCCACACGGCCTCCATGGGATTCAGATCCGGTGACTGAGCGGGGTGTCTCAGTGTCTTGATATCATGCCGTTGTTTGTAAGCCCGAGCGTAGTTGACAGCTGAGCGAGTGCCATGACTTGGGTTATTATCCTCCTGAAGAATGCATTTTTGGCCCGTTTTTTGCTCGACTTCCTGCATTTCTTCAAGATGTGACGGTAGAATCTTCTTCGTGTAGAACAATTGAGTCATAGAATTCCCTTTCGGCTGTACATCGACGTTATGAGGCTCCGCTGCAACCCATTGTAGGTATCGTTCGCTCTGATAGAATTGCTCTTCGGTCTCATTCTTTCGTTGTTTTGGGGGCCGTCTTCTCTTAGGAGCATCCACATGTACGTCAATATTCAGCTCCGGGACGTCGTCCGGATCGTTGTAGAACTGTAGCTTGCCCTTATGATAATAGGAGATAAAGGCTGACATATGCAGGCTGACCCCCTCAAGTGGCGGTATTTCAGCTACGTTTTCGGGAGCGTAACGCTGATCTAAACCTTCCTCTCTGAGTATATAGTCTGCTTGCATAGTAGTAGGGTCTATGTGTGCCTTATCCGTCCAACCAACGAAGGCCCAAAATTGTTCCACTGTCTGATCTCCGTGATTATGGCTATAATCCTGCCGAAAAATCTTGTTTGGCTGAGAAACCCACTTAGTTTTGGCCTTCTTGTACAGCCTGGCATTGGATCTTCTCGTCCGAAGCGAGTTTTGTAGGCATCTGACACTACATTCTAGAGAGAATATCTCAATTTATCGTTCATAGCCTTCGTCACGAGCATTGTTCTTCGAATCCAGTATTTCTGTAAGCTTTTCGTCCGGTATTTTGAGTGGTCGTCCCATACGAAATGCACCAGTCCTTCGATAGGCTACCTCTAGAACGATTTGACGCCGTTGTCTAAGCCAAAGTTCTGCTGTAGAGGGTTTAATCTTCTCCTTCTGATACACTAATCTTAGTGGCTTAAGGCCTCGAGAATCCACTGCCTTGAACAACTCAGTCTTCTTAATGGTATCGCCCTCACGACGGCTTGTTTTTGAAGTCTTTGGCTTACGAGGAGTGTGTGGTGGGGCTATAATATGTAGAAATAAGTGTAAGAATGATGGGAACAAATAAATAAAATAAGCGATGTTGCCTTGGTTGCAGTCCAAATCCGGCCTAGTTACCTTACTCACTTATCGCACCCCCTGGTGGCCGGACAGCCCTGATCAAAAAAAAGGCATACATTATTTGATTTTAGAATAACTTTTTAGTTTTCTATTAAAATTTTGAGATTTTTTTTTAAAATTATAGAACAAAATGTGGGCTTTTAGATAAAAAAAGAATTAGTAAATTTAGTCTTATGGATGTTTAAAAGTAACGAATTTAAATATCGCCTATTAAAAGTTCGCTCACCAAATTTACTCGACAGCCCTAATTAAAAAAAATGATTATGAATTTAATTCATAGGCCTTTACTCGTATATTATAGTATATTATAAACTCTATATTATAATAAAAATCTATTATAAAAATAATTTATATAATTTTATTAAAAGTTATATTAATATTATAATTATTTAAAAAAAATTAAAAAAAATATAAATTTCGCGAATTAGATATTTTTAACTTTATTATTTAAAAACGAGTAAAGGCCTATGAATTAAATTCATAATTTTTTTTTTAATTAAGGCTATCGAGTAAATAGATAAGCGATCTTTAATAAGCGAACTTTGATAAGCGGGCTATTCGGCTGTCGAGCGAACTTTGATAAGCGATATTTAAATTCCTTGCGCTTTAGTAATCATAAGACTAAATTTAAAAAATCTTTTTTTATCTGAAAGCCCACATTTTATTCTATAATTTAAAAAAAAATCTTAAAATTTTAATAGAAAATAAAAAAGTTATTTTATATGTTAATAATATATATCTAATTTTTAATGAGAAGGCGCGGAAGGGCGAGATTTTGATAGTTACGGATACTAATTTATTTATCCGCGATAACTCAGCCGATCTAGCTATAAAGCGTAGAGAACTCGAATTTATAATTGGCTACATATACAAATTCAAGATTTTCTAGTTTAGCCCTATCTTATTCTTTTATATATACTAATTAAAATCTCTTATTTTTATTATTTATAAAAATAAATTATAAATCTATATTAATTAGTTTATTAATTTATTATAAAAAATTAATAACTTATTTAAAAAATATATTTTTATTATTAATAAAAGTTAAAAAATTTATTATTTTTATAAAAATTTAAATAATTTAAATAATTAATATTATAAAATTTATAATTAAAATTATAATCTTTATAATAAAAATAAATCTTTTAAATTTATATTAATTTATATTAGTATATATAAAAGAATAAGATAAGACTAAGTTTAAAAATCTTAAATTTATATATATAGCTAATTATAAATTTAGAGTTACTACGCTCTTCGATTAGATCGACTAAATTATCGCGAATAAATAAATTAGTATTTATAATTATTAAAAAAATGTAGTCGAATAGCCTTAATTAAAAAAAGGTATATATTACTTGATTTTAGAATAACTTTTTTATCTTCTATTAAAATTTTGAGATTTTTTTTTAAATTATAGAACGAAATGCGGGTTTTCTAATAAAAATATAAGTTCTAAATTTAATTTTATAATTATTAAAGCGCAAGGAATTTAAATATCGCTTATCAAAGTTCGCTCGACAGTCGGACAGCCCGCTTACCAAAGTTCGCTCATTAAAGATCGCTTACCTATTTACTCGATAGCCCTAATCAAAAAAAATGATTATAAATTTAATTCATAGGCCTTTACTCGTTAAAATATAATAATTTAATATTATTTTTAATTTTATTAATTTTATTAAATTTTTTAATATTTATATAATAATTATTTATATTAAAATAAATATTTTTATTTTTATTTTTATAGCGTTTATATTAATTAAATATTATATTTAAGATAATATTAATTTTATTAATTTTTATATTTAAATATAAATTTATAAATTCTATATTATTTATAATAAGAATTTTTATTTTATTAAAAAATATTTTAAATAGTTAAAATATAAATATATTTAGAAAAAAATTTAAGATTTTAAAAATAAAGATTATAATAATTATAGCGATTAAAATAAAAAAAATAATTAAGAAAATATTAATATGAATATTAAATTTAAATTTAAAAAACCAATTTTTTAATATTAAGATAATTATTATAACTACTTAATTTATAATAATATATTATTTTATTATTTATATTATTATTATATTTATTATTAACTTTTAAATTTTAAATAATCTTTTTTTTATAAATCTTTTAAAATTAAGTTTTTAAATAAAGTTTTATCCTTATACTTTCTATTATAATAATAATATTCTCTTTTTAATTTTATAATTTTATTTATATTTAATATGTTATTTATAATTTTATAATTTTTAAAATTTTCTCTAAATTCTAAGAATCTCGCTTTATTAATAAACTTATTAATAATAATTATATAGTTTTTAAATTTAATAATATTAATTTTAAATATAAAATAAAGAGTGTTAAGTAAATTTAAATTTTTAATTATATTTAATATATATCTAGATATAATTTTAATCTTATTTTTAAAAAATAATTAAAGAAATAATAATATTCGATTTTTTTTATTTTTAACGATTTTTCTATAAAATAATAATAATTTTTTTAAAAATATATTTAAAGTTATCTTTATACGCTTAATACTTAAAAAATTATTTCTTTAATTTTAATTATTATTAATAAAAAAAAATTATTTATAATAAATCTTTTATTAAATCTATAAAATTCTTTAATAGATATTTAAATTAATAAGAATACTCTATATATATAATATACTTATATAAATTACTTAAATACTTAGAATATTCAAATAATTAAAATATATATTAGAATAAATCTTTTTAAATTTTCTTTTAATAATATTTATAAGTTATATTTTATAATTAATTTTAAAATAAAATTTTATAAATACTATATTATTTTTAAAAAATAAAAAAATAATTAAATTTATATTAATTTTTAAAAATTATTTAATATTTTTTATAATAACTATATATTTATAATTATCTTTTTAAATAATTTTACTCTATACTTTAATATTTATCTTCTATTAAATAAATTTAATAAATTTATTCTTATTATATTTAAACTTTTTTTTAATAATATAGAATATAATAATTATTATTATACTTATCTTTATTTTAATTATAATATAAAATTCTAAAATTCTAAAATAGAAATCTTTTATCTCTTTAAAAAAATATTTAAAAAAATATTATATTAAAAAATCTTTAAATAAATAGTAAATTTAAATAATTAAATATTATTATTTAATCTAAAATTAGCGTAATATTTAAAAAAAGCGATCTATTTTAAAAATATTAAATTAAGTTTATTTATATTAGAAATTATTTATATAATTATTAATTTATAATTAAGCGAGATATTACTTCTTTTAAAATTTATATTAATTTCTTTTTTAATATTTCTTTTTTATATATTATTTATTAAGATTATAAATATAAGAAGTATATATATACTTCGAGAAAGTAGTTTCACGAAGAAGAAAGATATTTCTTTATATGATTTTGATTGATTGATTTAGAAATGTGATATACGTATACCTCCTTTTAATATATATATACTCCCCTTGAATATATATATACCCCTCTAGATTCGAATAGCTTTTACGTAATCGCTAATTATATAAGATATAAATCTTATATATAGTTTATTAAAGAATATTATTAAAACTCTTAATAGTAATAAAATAAGTTTTTTTAGATTTTTCTAATAAAGTTTAAAAGATTAGATAATTTTAAATTATTAAATAATAAGATTTTTAGATTATTTTTTTATAGCGATAGTTAATTAGCTAGCTATTCTCTTTTATTATCATTAAAAATATATCTATTATATTTAAATATTTATTATTTATTAATTATCTAATTTTTTTTATAGCTAAAAGATATTAAATATTATTTTATTATTTTATATATAGACTAGCGTATTATATCTATCTCGTTATTAACTATCTCGCTATTAATTATCTTACTATTTATCTTATATAATCTTATCTCTTATAGTCTTATCTTATTATTTATCTTATATAATCTTATCTTTTATAATTTTATCTCGCTATTTATCTTATATAGCTTTATCTCTTATAATTATAACTTTAAAGTATATATTAATAATAATAATTTTTTTAAGATTATTTAATTAGTAGTAATCGATATATTATTATATCTATATCTATATTTATATCCTCGTTTATATTTATAACTATTTTATATACTTTAATTTAATATAATATTATTATTTCGCTAAAATAAATACTTCTCTATTTATTTAAATTCTAATAATTTATAATATATAGAGTTTTAAAAAGTGAGTTCTATATATATAAATAGTTTTATAAAATTAAAAGATTTATTTTTAGAGCGTATAATAGCGGGTTTATAAATAATAAGTAGAGGGTTTATAGACTATTCTAGATTCTCTAATATTTTAGATATATTATATATATAAAAAATAGCGAGTTTTTTAAAATATTAATAAAAGTAAATATTTTTAATTTTAATAGTTTTAAAGTTTACTTCTATTTTAATTTTAATTCTATAAATATATAATAGATTAAAAATTATAATAAAGATATCGATATAAAGACTTAAATCGTTATTAATTTTTTTTATATTATTTATAAACTCTTATAAGAATTTATAATATTATATATATAATAATATTATAAAATAGTGGTTTTAATAGCTTAATCGATATAATAATCTTTATACTTTTAAAATTAGATATATATTTAAATCGCTAATACGTTAAAAAACTATTAATTCTATAAATTATTATTTATAAATTATTAGTTAAAAATTTTAACTTTCGCTTTAAGATAATATAGCTATCTTTATTTTTAAAGTCAATTATATTAAAAAAATAAAGTTTCTTATTAATATAGTATTAAATAAACTTTCTTTTAAATAATTAAATTTATATATTAAATAGATAGCTATAGAGTAGAGAGTTATATATATTATAAATCTCTTATAAAAACTCTTATTTCTTTTTAAAATCTATCTAAATATATACGTATATTACTTATTTCTAATAAACTTAATTTTTTTTCTAAATTTTCTTTATTTTAAAATATTATTTATAATTAATAATAATATTTTTATTAATATATTAGATATATAATATATATTTAAAATTTAAAAGAATAATATAATAAGTATTAATTAAAGCTATTTTACGATTAATAATATTAATAATAGAGTTTGAAATATTTAGTTTAAGATATGTATTTCGATATTATTAAAGTATTTATATATAATATTTTTTTTTAAATTAGAAAATAGAAAACTATATAAGATAATAAGTTAAGTATAATTATATTAATAATAATAAGTAGAAAAAGCTTATATTTATTTATCTTATAAATATAATTTATAATAAATATCTCTTAACTAATTTTTAGTATTTTCTAATATAATTTTTTTTAAAAAAAAAGATAAATAGTTTAATTATAAGAGTTTTTTAGAAATTTAATATAATAATTATTAAAATATAATTATTTTATTAATACTTATATCGATATAAGTAGTTTTAATTTTTATGAATAAATTATAGTCTTTATATTATAGATATCTTATACTTTAAAAAAAAATTCTTTTTATTATTTTTATAATATAAATTTAAAATAATTTTATCTAGAGTTATATAACTCTTTATATTTTTAATAATAATTTTCTCTATTTTTTTAATAAGAGTAATTTAGTAAAGGGCGATATACGCTATTTATAGAGTAACTAAATAATTATATAACGCGTTATATATCTTAAAATATTAATTATTATTAAAATAACGCTTAGTTATAATTTTAAATAAATATTTGTTTAAATAAGAGGATTTATAAATTCTCTTTTAATTAATAATTATTTTTATTTTATCTTCTCGAGTATAGCGTAATTATATCTTACTTATAATATTCTTTTTATTTTTCTTAAAATAATATATAACAATAGCGTAATCTTTTAAATAGATAAACTTCTAATCTTATATATAAGACTCTCGCGAATAATGTTTAATAGGCTTTTAGATAATAATAGTAGAGTTATAATTATTTAATTAATAATAATAGATATAAAAGATAAAAATATATTAAATTATAAAGAAGACTTTTAGTCTTACTTTAATTATACTATTCTGGCCATTAGTAAAGATATATTACCGTTATATAACGGTTCTATAACTAATAACCGATAAACAACCGATATATCACCGATGTATAACCGACATGAAACCCAATTCATACTCGTTAGAAGAGTTGTTTCTAACTTAATTTCATATCAACGGGCAGAACGGTAATTTTTAATCGAAAGATAATTTATAATATCTCTCTTTATATAAAAATACTATTTATTAATTTTAATAATATTAATTAATTCTATTTAAAATAATTAAAAAAATAATATTATCTATAATATCGCTATCTTATTTTTAAATATAATTATTTAATTCTTATTTAATTTCTTTAAAGAAAAAGATAGGAAAAAAAGATTTTTATTTTATATTATTTTTATTTGTTTATTTTATTAAACTCTATACTTTTTTTAGCGATTATAAAACTTTACAAATTTTATTTCTAAATTTATAAAATCTTATCTTTATCTTTTTTTACTTCGCTCTATTTTCTCTTATTATTAATATTATAATGTATTTCATATCTATTTATTAATATTTCTATCTTTTTAATACTAATATTATATTTTAAAATTTAAAAAGAGCTAGTTTTTATTAATAACTTAATTTATAATATTATAATTTTAATAATTTTTTATAATCTTTCTAATAATCTTTTAAAATATTTATTAATTTATTTTATATTCTTAATTCTTAAAATTATATAAAGATATATAAAAAAAATAAGATAAATTTAAATTTATATATATAATTAGTTATAAATTTAAGATTATTATGCTTTTTAGTTAGATCGATTAAATTATTATAGATAAACGAGTAAAGGTCTATAAATTAAATTCATAATCATTTTTTTAATCGAGGCTATCGAGTAAATAGATGAGCGAACTTTAGTAAGCGATATTTGAATTCCTTGCGCTTTAATAATTTTAAGATTATATTTAAGAATTCTTTTTTTATCTAAAAGCCTATATTCCGTTTTAAAATTTAGAAAAAAAATCTCAAAATTTTAATTAGTATATATAAAAGAATAAGATAGAGCTAAATTAGAAAATCTTAAATTTATATATACAATCAATTATAAATTCGAGTTCTCTACGCCTTTTAACTAGATCGGCTAAGTTATCGCGAATAAATAAATTAGCGCTCGTAACTATTAAAAAAATAGATATACGTTATTAATATACAAAATAACCTTTTTAATTTCTATTAAAATTTTAAGATTCTTTTTTTAAATTATAGAATAAAATGGGGGCTTTTAGATAAAAAAAGAATTTCTAAATTTAGACTTATAAATATTAAAGCGCGAGGAATTCAAATATCGCTCATCAAAATTCGCTCGACAGCCGAAGTGCCGGACAGCCTTAATTAGATACACATTATTTGATTTTAGAATAACTTTTTTATTTTCTATTAAATTTTTACATTTTTTTTTTAAATTGTAGAATAAAATATGGGCTTTTATTTAAGAAACGAATCTTTAAATTTGATCTTATAATTATTAAAGCGCAAGGAATTCAAATATTACTTATTAAAAACTTATTTACTCTATTAAGAATATCTTTTCACATAAGCTTAGATAGTCGAGTGGTAATGATTTCAATAAATTTCGGAACTATTCCGCTCCGTCCTCGGTTCGAATCCATGATTCTCTCTCGCTAAAAAATCGTAAATTCGTAAAATCGTAAAAATCGTAAATTCGTAAAAATCGTAAAAACTATAAAATTAATAAAAATTATAAATTATAAAAATAAAAGTAAGAATTATTAATAGAAATAAATAATAATAAATATTAAATTAAACTTCTTATTGATTAAATTTAAATTAACTTAAAGCTAATTAACTCTCTATAAACTTATTATTAATATAACTTCTCTTTTTTCTATTAAATCTTTTAATTTTTTTTCAAATTATAGAACGTAAATTACGCTTTTAAATAAAAAAGAAATTATTAAATTTAATCTTATAGTTCTAAGTAAATCTTAAATTAAAATATTTTCACTCTTCGAGAGTCGAATTAAATCTCGAAATTAGATTTAAAAATTAATTACTTTCTATGAATTTAATTCATAGACCTAAACTTATAGAAAATAAAAAAGTTATTCTAAAATCAAATAATATGTACCTATTTCTTGATTAGAGCTATCCGACTGTTAAGCGAACTTTAATAAGCGAACTTTAGTAAACGATATTTGAGATCCTTACCCTTTAATAATTATAAGACTAAATTTTAGAATTTTTACCTTATTGAAAAGCGCAATCTTCGCTCTATAATTTAAAAATACAATCTCAAAATTTTAATAGAAAATTAAAAAGTTATTCTATTTATGAGTAACGTACATCTATTTTTCTAATAAGAAGTCTCGAGAGAGCTAGCGAGCTAACTTAGCCGATCTAGTTAAAAGACGTAATAAACCCGAATTTATTAAATTTATATTCGCTACGCTCTTTAATTAAATCGACTAAATTAGCTTACTAGTTCTTATTAAAATTCGAATTATATAACTCTTAGCGTCTTAGTAGTCATATAATATAATCATATAATACGTCTTAGTATATTTATATTTAGTCGCTCTTTTTTTTATAGAACTTAATAGTTAATATAACTAAGTATTCTATCTTATATTTTAATAGATTATAAGCCTAAGCTCTATTCGATAACTACTTTAATCATTTTATAATCTATTTATTATTTATTATAATTATAATTATTTTTAATATATTTATTATATTAATATTTATTAAATAATAATAATTATAATTATAAAGAATCTTTTTTATTAATCTTCGTAATATAGATATTTTTTATTTTAAGATAATTATTCTAATTAGATAATATATATTAAATATATTTTTAATAAAAAAAATAAGAGTCGCGAGTAAGAGAGATTATATCGAAATTATTAATATATTAATATATTATATTAATAATTTATTATATAAACTCTTATATTATTTTTAATATAAGATAATTTTAAATAAATTAAAATAAATTATACTTAATTATATAATATTAAAATTATTATATATCGTAATAGAATATTATATATTTATATCTTTTTATTATATAGTTATTATAATTATTAAAATATTACTAATTTCTTTATATTAAATAAAATACGCTAAAAATAAGAGATAATATATTCTTATTCTTATATTTCGCTATATTAAAAATTAATAATAAGAATTAAACTTTAATATTTTATTATATAATTGTTATAATAGAGATTAAAATTTAATCTAAAATAACGATATAATATTAAAAAAAAATTATATCTCGCGTATTTAATATATTAATATATAAAAAAGAATTATTTTCTATTATAGTAATTAAAGAGTAATTATTTTCTATATTTATAAAAATAAAATAATTTTATAAAGAAGTTTTAATTAAATTTAATAAGCGAGTAAAGCGAAATTATAAGTAATCTTATATTTAATCTTAATTAATTTTTTTAATAGAAGAGTTAATTAATAAAAAATATTATATTATAAATATAATAGAAAGTAATTAAGATAATTATAATAATAATTTAAAATTTAAAATTTAACTAAACTCTCTTTTAAATATAAAAAAAAACGATTTTATATTAAGTTATTATATATTTATATTATATTTCCCTCTAATATCTATAAATTAAAATCTATTTCTTTAAAATATTATTAATTATATTGTAGATTATAATATAAAATCTCTTTTTAAATAATATTTTAAATTATATTAAGCTAACTTTAAAGCTTAATAAAATTTCTTTTATATATTTTAAATAATTATAAATATTCTAGATATAGATAATATTAATAATAAATATATTTTAATTTTTTATATTAATTTTATTATTATATTAAATTAATTTATTTGAAATTACTATTAAAGCTAATTTTAGATAAAGAGCTCTTCGAATTTAGAGTAAAGCTAATTTTATTAATATTATCTACCTTACGAGAGCTACTATATATGGGAATTTACTATTAATAGAAAATAGATAAGTTATTAGCGATAATAATACGATTTGTATAATAAGGACTACACACCGGATATATTTAGATTTTACGTTCTATATAACGTATATCGAATAGAGTTGTATAAAACTTTTTATTTATAGAGAATTAAGCTAAATTTATTATTAATGAATATTTAATGAATAGTTAATGAAATACGAAAGAGATATCGATTTACTATTATTTTAATACTACGCTATAAAGTAATATATTAATATATTACTAGTAGAGAATTAATGAGTAGCGGTAATATATGAAATTTTTCGATTTTTTTTCTTTAAGTCCCACAGCCCTATAGGGCTATATATCTTACTTATATATTAAATTTCGAGAAAAATCGAAAAATCGAAAAATAAATCACGTGACGTTGATGAATAGACTATTATAAGCGAAGCGAGATATCCGAACTAGTTTAAACCTTAATATATAATAAGGGAATTACTAAATAATTATCTATTCATTTCTAATATCGAATAATTTCCTATTATAGAAAATTTAACATTAATGAAAAGTTAATTGAAAGTTGATTGAAAGTTAGAAGAGATATCGAGTCAATGATATAGTCACGTGGCATACCCTAATCGTATATTTCCTCTAAGGTATCTTATTAATTTTATTAAACTTTATTATATTATAAATTTTATTTTTAAGTTTAAACTTTTATTAAAGCTTTATTCTATTAAATTTTAAAAATTAAATTAATTTTTTATAAATAATACTATATTTAAATATATTAATATTAAGCTTTTAATTAATTTAAATTAACTATATTAAATTCTTATATTAAAAAATATTTTTAATTACTATAAATAAAAGCGAGATATATAAGATTTTTTTATATTATTGAATCTTTAATATTATATTAAAATTAATATAATTTAATTAATCTCTTATTTAGTAATTATTATAAAAATTATAATTAAATAATAATTTATAAAAATTATTTTTAAAATTATTATTAATATGAATATTAAAATATAAATTAAAATATATTATAAACTTTATATTATAATAAAAACTCGCTATAAAAATAATCTACGCGATTTTATTAAGAGCTATATTAATATTATATTTATTTAAAAAAATTTAAAAAAATTTAAATCTCGCGAATTAGATATTTTTAGCTCTATTAATTAGAGATTAAAATTTTTTACTTTTACTATTTATAAAAATAAATTATAAATTTATATTAATTAATTTATTAATTTATTATATAAGATTAATAGCTTATTTAAGAAATTTTCTTTTATTATTAATAAGAATTAAAAGATTTACTACTTCTATAAAAGTTTAAATAATTAATATATTTAATGTTATAAAATTTATAATTAGAATTATAACTCTTATAATAAAAATAAATCTTTTAAATTTATATTAATTTCTATTAAAATATAAAAATTAATATTATCTCTAATTTTATTATCTTTATTAAATTCTTTAATATTTATATAATAGCTATTTATATTAAAATAAATATTTTTATTTTAATTTCTATAATATCTATATTATTTAAATATAAATTTATAAATTCTATATTATTTATAATAAAGATTTTTATTTTATTAAGAAATATCCTAAATAGTTAAAGCGTAAACGCGCTTATAAAGAATTTTAAATCTTTAAAAATAGAGATTATAATAATTATAGCGATTAAAATAAAAAAGATAATTAAAAAAATAATAATATTAATATTAAATTTAAATTTAAAAAGTTTAAAAAGAAAAAGAATTAATTTTTTAATATTAAAATAATTATTATAATTATTTAATTTATAATAACGCGTTATTTTATCGCTTATATCGCTATTATATTTATTATTAACTTTTAAATCTTAAATAACAAAATTTATAAATCTTCTAAAATTAAAATCTTAAATAAAATCTTTATTATTATATTTTTTATTATAATAATAATATTCTCTCTCTAATTTTATAATTATATATATACTTAATATATTTTTTATAATTTTTTAATTTTTAAAATCTTCTTTAAATTTTAGAAATCTTATTTTATTAATAAACTTATTAATAATAATTATATAACTATTAATTTTAATAATATTAATCTTAAATATAAAATAAAGAATATTAAATATATTTAAACTCTTAATAATATTTGATATATATTTAAATATAATTTTAATTTAATTTTTAAAAAATAATTAAAGAAGTAATAATATTTATTTTATTTTATTTTTAATAATCTTTTTATAGAAAAGTAATAATTTTTTTTTAAATATATTTAAAGTTATCTTTATACGCTTAATATTTAAAAGAATATCTCTCTAATCTTAATTATTATTAATAAAAAAATTCTTATTTATAATAAATCTTTTATTGAGTCTATAAAGCTCTCTAATAAGTAAAAATTTTATATTAATAAAAAAAATTTATATATATAATATATCTATATAAATTATTTAGATATTTAAAATATTAAAAAGATAGCTAAAATATATATTAAAATAAAATTTTTTAAGTCTTCTTTTAATAATATTTATAAGTTATATTTTATAATTAATCTTAAAATAAAGCTTTATAAATACTATATTATCTTTAAAAGATAGAAAAATAATTTAATTTATATTAATCTCTAAAAATCGTTTAATATTTTTTATAATAGCTATATATTTATAATTATCTTTTTAAATAATTTTATTCTATATTTCGATATCTATCTTCTATTAAATAAGTCTAATAAATTTATTTTTATTATATTTAAACTTTTTTTTAATAATATAGAATATAATTATTATTATTATACTCGCTTTCGCTTTAATTATAATATAAAATATCAAAATTATAAAATAAATTTTTTTTATTTATTTAAAGAAATTATTTAGAAAAACATTATATCAAAGAATTTTTAAATAAATAATAAATTTAAAAAATTAAATATTATTATTTAGTATAAAATTAATATAATATTTAAAAAAAAAATCTATCGTAGAAATATTAAACTAAATTTATTTATATTAAAAATCCTTTATATAATTATCAATCTATAATTAAATAAGATATTACTTCTTTTAAAATTTATATTAATTTCTCTTTTAATATTTCTTATTTACATATTATTAAATAAATAAATTTTTATTAAATTATATTTAAAGCTATTAGTTAGAAAAAATATTAAAATTATATAATTAAAAGAAAATTTATAGATTATTAAGATTATTTTTATTATATATTTTTAAATAGCGAAAAAATTACTATTATTTTAAATATTAAATAATTTAATAATATTTCTTTTAAATTTATATTCTTTATTTTAAAAAAGAATATATATAATAATATTAAAACAATAGTTTATTATAATAATTATCGACTTATTAAAATCATTAATTATTTTAAAAATTATCTTCTTTTTTTATTTATAATTTTAGAGAAAAATCGTTAAAAGAAATAAATAATTTTCATTAAAGATAAAATTAATAATTTATTTAATTTTATTTAAGTTTTTAAAAAAGTTTAATTAGTAGTTTTAATTAACTCGAAGTTTTTAGAAAAATAATTATCTATTATATTTAATAATAAAACTCTCTTTATAGCCTCTATAATAGTATCTTTTAAATTTATTATTTACTTTATAAGCGATTATAATCTGATTTTAATAATAAGTTATCTATTTAATTATTATAATAGTATAAGATCCTTAGAAATCTTATTTCTGAGAAAGACGTTTCTTGAGTAGTAATAAAGATGATTCTTCTTCTATGAGATCTAATTATCTAAATATATTTTAATATCAAGCTATATTAAGCTATTAGTTACTAGCTTCTATTAAGTATATCTATTAAGTATGATTTATAATATATATCGATAAGAAAGAAAAAGGTAGCGTCCTCGCTATAAGCAAAGAAACTTCTTTCTTTAAATAAGAATAATCTTACTTTTATAGATAAGATTATAAAGAAAGTTATATAAAGAAACCTATTTCTTTAAATAAGTTAGATAAGAATTTTAAGTAAAGAAAATTATTTCTTTAGATAAAGTATAGACTTTCTTTCTTTTTATAGCAAAATTCTACTTTTATAGAAGAAACCTTTTTCCGCAAAAATAGCCAGATAAAGTATAAATTTTAAGAAACTCGTTTCTCGTAAGAATAATTTTTCTTAAAAGACGTTTTACTAAATAAGAAGTTATATATTATAGCGAATAATAGAAGAATTTAATAGCGAGAAAGATAATAATATAAATAAAGACGAATTTAATCGCTAATAGCGAAGGCTTCTCTTAAAAGATAAGTTTTTTCTTTCGCGAATAATCTAGCTTTCTAATAGTAGCTTATTTTCTAAAAGCTAATAAAATAAGTACTTTCTTAATTAATACTTCTATAGTAAGCTATTTTTTTTCTCGATTTCTTATAAAGTCAATAGAAATACGTATATTATATTCTACTATAAGATTTGATACTTCTAAGAGAGTATATAGTAGATATTAAGTATTATACTTCTTATTACTATTCTTTTAATATATTAAATACTTAATATTCTTTTTAATTCCCCATCTATCACTTAGCTTATCGATTCTAAATAATAAAAATCTAATAAAAAATTCTAGATCTATCTCTTTCTCTTCTTCTTTTACTAGTTATAATAAATATAATTTCCTTCAATAAAAATATTTAGATTAATCTAAAATAGGTTTTAATTAGACTATAAATATAATAGAATAAATATATATAATACTTAATAGATCTAATCGATAGATAAAATTTTCGACTTTCTCTAATATCTTAAACGATTTAACTCTCTAATTAAAAAGCTTAAGATTAATATTAGAAATAAAGTATTTATAATATAATTATAGATATATTAATAATCTCTCGCGAAGATTAATAGCTTTATAATTATTATTATAGCGAGTTTTTATTATAATATTAACGAAAGTAATAGCGTTATTAGCTTCCTCGCGTTTAATAAGATATAATTAATTAAGATTCTCTAGCGATAAATCTATAAATAATCTTAGAATATCGCTTATTTAAAATCTATAAATAATTTTATTTAATATAAATTCTATTATCGTAACTAAGTTATTAAAGTATACTTAAAAAAAAATACGCTTAATTAATTATTTATATTAATAATAAAATAAAATTATAGAATAATCTTAATAGTCTAATTTATTCTTTTAGATTATCTATCTATTTAAAAATAATAAATAATTAAAATTATTATAATAGTTTTAAGTTTTTTAAAAATAGTTTTTTAGAAAATACTTATAAATTTAATATTATAATCGCTAATTATAGTAATAGAAATATTTTAATTATAAGATATTAGAGTAATAAGTAAAATATTCGCCTAATTAATTATAATTTATTTATTAAATTCTAATATAAGAAGTTTTCTTTTAAAGAATTTATATATTATAATAAAAAGTATATTCTTATCTTCTTAGAAAGAAAGTGTAATAATAAAATCTATTATTATAATATAAAATAAAATCGATAGCATAGAAATTAAATTAAGCTCGCTATAAGTAAGATATTATTTAATTTAATTAAGTTAATATTTTGAATAATACTTTAAATAAATCTAAAGATATTTTAATAAGTCTTTAATATAGATTAATAGCGAAATTCTAATATAAGTAATATAAAAATTAATATAAAAACTCTAATTATATATTAGCTAGAAAATTTCTTACTATATAAATTTAAAAATATAGAATTATTATTTATTGATATAATTAAGCGTAATACTATAAATAATATTATTATATTTTCAAAAGCGAAGTTCTTTTAAAAGATTAGATTATTTAAATAAATTAAGAATCTTAATTTATTAAGAATTATTATTATACGCCTTAATAAAGCGTTTCTTAAACTTATTATTTATTTCTATTAGAGTTATATAATAAACTAAGATTTCTTTAAGTAATACTATTTATTTATTTAGTTTTAGAATATTTCTATAAAGACTTTCTAGTATTACTTACTTCTCTTCGAAATCTATATCTACTTAAAATTTAAATAATATATTAAAAATAATATTCGCTTTATTAATCTTATAATATATAATAAAATTAAATCTTAATAAGTATTAAGAAATATAAATTAATCGAAGATTTAATTTATTAATAAATAATATAAAAAGCGTATTTTATTAAGTAATCTAAATTATAGTAAAGTAATCAATATAAATTATTATTATTAATACTTCTAATACTTTAATTAGATATCTAATTTTATAAACTACTTAAACTATAATAATAATCTTAAATTTTATAAATTAATTAATTTGCTTAAAAATATAATAATCTATATATCTCCTCTAGTAGAAATAGAGACTTTCTTTTCTCTTTATATATAATAAATTATAATAGCGAATCTCTATACTTTAAAAGTATCGATATTAATATATAACTTTTACTTTTAATTAAAATATATTAAAAAAAAGAGTAAATAAAAAATATTCTATAAATTCTAGAAGATAGAAATTTCTTTTTAAATTAATTCGTAGCGTAATTATATAGAAGTTCGCTTATATATAAGTTTAATAAGTTATTTTTTAAAAGTAATAATAGTAGATATAGTAATTACTTTAGATTAATCTAAGAAAATAATAGATTTAGCTATTATTACTTAAATAAGAAAAATCTTTTATTTCTATAATAGCTAAATACGCTATATATAGCGAGAAATCGAGTTTCTTAACTATTCTATTAAGTTAAAAAAGATCTTTAAATTATAAAGATTTAATAAGAATTAAAGTATAATAATTATTTTAATCTTTTTTTCTATTATAAATATATTAAGAGAATTAATACGCTACTTTAATAATATTATAAATAGAAATCTTAAAAAGAATTTTATTAGTATTAGAGAAGTATAATTTTTTTATAATAACTAAAAAAGCTATTAGAGATAAGATTTATATTTCTAAAAGATTTTATTAAAGATAATTATATTATTTATAAAAGTATATATAAAAGTATAAAGTAAATATAGTAAAGTATTTATCTAATATTATATATATAATAAAAATCTCTTATATCTTATAAGTATTATATTAAATTCTTTTTAATCGCAATAGCTAATAATAATAATTTTATATTTATTAAAAAGCTTTATACTAAATTAATAAAACTATATAACTTTATCTACGATAGAAATATAAATATATTCTATTATTAAAATAATAATATTTAATTATAAGAGTAATAAATAGCTATTATTCTTTATTATAATATTAAATTCTTAAATATTAATAATAACTCTTCTCTTATAATTTTATAATATACTTTATTAGATTACGAAGTAAGACTAGCTATAAAAAGTTAGCTATATAAAAAAATAAAGCTTTTTTTATTATTATAACTTATTAAAAATAGCGTTGACTACTTCTCGATCTTTATAATTAAAAAAATAGATTTTTAATAGCTTTACTTTAATATCTAACTTTAATAAAATTAATATTTATTATTCTTTAAAAATATTTATAATACTTTTTAAATTTATAAAGATATTTTTAAATTTTATTATAATAGAATTAAAAGTATAATAAGTCTTATTCTTACTATAAATAATTACGTTATTTAAAAATATATATTTAAAATTAGAATCTACTATAGTAATATAATTTATATTAATAAAATTATTTATAATTATAATAATAATAGCTATTTTTAATTAATTTAAAGTATATTATTTATAAACTACTAAGTTTATTAATTTATAAGAAATTTAATAGTATTTATTTATAATATACTCTACTATAAAGCTTAATCTTATATTTCTAAAAAGTAAAATTAATACTTTTATAGAGTTTCTTATTTATATAAAAATTATAGCGAAATCTATAATATAAATAAAGATACTATCTTCTCTTCTAAAAAAAGTTAAAAATTCGAATTTAAATAGATAATTATAATTATTAGAGAGTGTGCTATAATAGCTAATTAAAATATTTATTATAAAATTTAATAATAATATAAATATAGACTTTACTTTTAGAATTTACTTAATTTAAAAATAAAACTTCATTATAGAATAAATAGAAATCTTAATATTTTAATAATTATCTATAATAGTAGACTATAACTTATAATCTAATAAAAACTTATATAATATAAAAATATTTATTTTAATTAATATATTAATCTTAAAATTATTTATTAAATAAATCTCTATCTATATTTTAATAAAAATAATTTCTTCTATATTTTTTAAATTTTCTAAAAAGTATAAATCTATAAAAATATACTTCGTAGTATTAATAATTCTATTATTATAACCTTAAATCGATATAAAAGATATTTATTTCTAAATTTATTTCTTAAAATTAAATAAGAAAGCTAGCAAAGTACGATTTTCGAGAATAATCGAATATTTAGAATTTAAATAAACTTTAATATTAAAAGAATTCGAATTTAGATGAGTATTTATCTTAATATATTAAAAATTATAAAAAGCGATTTTTTATCTATAGCTAGAAGGTATTAAAGTAATTAACTTAATAATTTTAAATATAAAAATTATTTTTATAATATAAATATCTATTTTAATAATATCGAAATACTTAAAGTTCTTAAGATTCTTATTCTCAAAATCCTTGAATTTTCTAGAAATCTTATTTTCGAGTTTATGATTTTAGTATTACTAAAGTACTTAAGATAATAAAATAATTTATTTCTAAATTTAAACTTCTTATAATATTATTAATAAAAATATTCTAATAGCGATAAGTTAATAAAATTAATTTTTAATTTTATATTTTTATAAAATTCGTAAAAGCTAGAGTAATCGTTTTCTTACTTCTTAATATCTTTTTTATTATAATTATTATAGAAGCTATTAAAATTCTTTAAGTAACTTAAATCTTATTAAGAATCCTCGAATTTCTTTACTTTATTAATTAAGATTTAATAAACTTACTACTTTTATAATTAGAAAGATCGAATAATAGTATTCTAATAAACTTTTTTAAGTTAATATAAGATATAATTAGACTAAAAAGAGTAATAAGAATTCTATATATTTTATTATTAATATTAATTTAAATTAATAATAATCTAACGCTATATCGATAGAGTTAATAGTATTTATTATATATCTCTTCGAGAATAGCTTTAATAAATAAAATCGTCGTTTTAATAAGTTAATTTCTAGAATTAATTATAAATTTAATAATTCTACTAATTAGAGAAAGCTAGAGATTACTACTATAACTAATTAAAATTCTAGAAATTAAAATTTATAGATTAATTAGATATATCTCTTACTTAATTATATTAATTAAGATTATCTCTATAAAATAGATTTAATATATAAAAAGTATTACTTATACTAAGCTTCGTTATTCTTAAAGCCTTTATCTATTATTAATTCTTTCTTATATTTATAATTATAAAAAATTAATTTAGTATAATTTAAATAGTAAATAAATCTATATTAGATTAAAATTTAATATTAAGATTATTTTAAATAATATTAAACTAATTATATTTATTATCGAGCTTTATTATTTTAATAATCTTAATAATAATTATAATATATTTATATAGCTTATAATATCTTATTATATTATTAAAAATATATCTTTTTTTAATAATAGTAGCTATTTCTAATACTTTAATAAACTTAAATCTTTTAAATAAAATAGCACTCTATTTCTTAACGTTATTATTATAAATTAATAAATACTTTTTATTATTAATAAGCTAATATATATATTACTCGAGTACTTTATCTCGAAGATAGATCTATAGATTATTTTATAGTAATTCTATATTCTTAACTTTTATAATATTCTTAATTCTATTAATAAAGATAATAATATTTTAAAAATAGATTTCTTTTTTAATATACTCTATATCTACTATTATATTAGAAGATTTATTATTATAGAAAAAATTAAATAATCTAATATCGCTATTAAAAAAGCGAGGTTTATTATTTCTATTATTTTCGTTAATAATATTTTATTTTAATATTTCTAGATCTTCTAGATTTCCTAGCGAATCTAGCGAGCTAGAAGGTTTTAAATTTAGATAATTTTTTATATAGCGATTAATAATATTAGTAATAATTACTTCTATATTAATAACTTAAGAATTTACTTCAAATTCTTTATCTATTATTCTATTATTATAATAATAATAAATAGTCTTATTAAAAGAGATATTTAAGATTTTGAATAAATAATGTTATAGATTGCTAGACTTAATAGTAAGTTAAGAACTATTACTTAAAATAAAGAGATATATCTTTTTATTTTTAAAGTATTATTAATAGATAAAAGATCGAAGAGATAACATTTTTAAATTATAGATTCTTAAAAGAAATAGAGTATTATTCTTAGAGTAATATAATTAATTACTTAATCTTCTAATTAAGTTTATTAAAAAAGTGAATTAAATAATAAAGAATAGAATTATACTCGTTATTCTCTTAATAATAATAATACTAATTTAATAGATCTAAAGATATCCTTAATAAGATATTAGATAACTCTTTAAATAATTTTATTAATAAGAGAGACTACTTAATAATTAAAGATAATAAAATCTTATAATTATTAAATCTAGATAATAATATTATAAGAAGTTAGCTTAATAAATACGTAGAAGCGAAAGATATAAAAGCGAAAGATAAAGAAGTATAAAGATTCTTCGCTATAAAGAAATACGAGAATTCTTTATCTCTTTAACATAAAGAAGTATAAGGATTCTTTACTTCTAATACTTAAAGAAGTATAAGAATTCTCGACTTCGAATTAATTTAATTTAATATTAATAAAGAACTCTATTAATTTCTAATAGCAAGCTATTATATAATAACTATTGCTATATAGATATTACTATTACTATTATAATAGTATAAGATCCTTAGAAATCTCATTTCTAAGAAAGACGTTTCTTAAGTAATAATAAAGATAATTCTTCTTCTATAAAATTTAATTGCCTAAATATATCTTAATGTTAAGCCATATCAAGCTATTAGCTACTAGCTTCTATTAAGTATATCTATTAAGCATAATCCATAACATTAATATCTTAAAAATATATAAAGAATTTTCTTTAAATTCTCTAGCGCTATTAATAAAAGCTTTTTCTTTTAAATTCTATAAATCTTAAGTCTATAAGAAAATTATATCGGGTTTTTATTATAAAATATATTAAGAAATTATTATAAAGAAAGAAGTTAACTCGTTTATTATTAATAAAATTTAAATTCTTATAAATTTTCTATTAAATATATATATTTTAAGAGATTAATAAATTTATAAGTTTAAGTATAATCTTATAAAGAAGATTATATAATATAAAGCTTATTAAATTATTCGCGATTTTAAATAATAATAATAAAATTAACTTTAATAAAATCTTTATTTTTACTATTAAATTTATAAGTTATAAAGTAATCTTTATATTAATAACTATTTTAAATTAAAAGCTTAAATAAATAAATATTAAAATTATTTTTCTATATAATAATATTAAAAAGATAATTTATATTATTTAATTTATTAACTTTAAAATTAAAGATTAAAAGAATAAAATATATAAACTTATTAAGATATTTTATAATTTAAAATAATCTCTTAAAGTTTAATATAATATCTTTATAATCTATTTTAAAAAATCAAAAAATCAATTTATTATTATTAATCTCTCTATATTTATTAATAATAGTATTATTATTACTATTTATATAAATAATATTTTATTTATAAATTTTAATAAAATCGAAATATAGAGTATTAAGAATAAGTTTAATAAAAAGTTTAAAATAATTAATTTAGAATTTTATATTTGTTATTTTAATATAATAATTATTAAAAATTATATTAATTAAATTCTATATCTTAATTAAAAAGATTATATTAAGAAATTTCTAAAGAAATATAATATATTAAATTTTACGCTATTATTTACTCTTATTAATAATAATAATTTTTATATTATTAAAAATGATTTTATCTCTATTAATTAATCTTATTATATCTATTAATTAATTATAAAATTAATTATATATATAATATTAAATATTTAACTCGATATTATATTTATTATCTTAATAATTTTTAAATAATTTTTAAATTTTAATAATTTTTATTAAAAGATTATTAAGCGTATTTTTCGATATCTAAATAATATTAAAATTTAATAATTAATATTAAAAAAAGATTTAAAATTATTTATTAATTATATAAATATAAATTAAATAAATAATTAGAATATTTAATATTTTATTTCTAATTATATTTTTAATATAAATAATATTATTATTAATTAATTATTAAAATAATAATTTATTATAATATTATTTTTTTATAAAATTAAATATATTAATTAGATATAGATTATTAAAAAGATAATTTAATTATATAAACTTTTTAATTAATTTAATTTTAATATTAAATATATATAGATTATTATTATTTATTATAATAATTAAAATATTATAACTCTCATTAAAAGTTCTTAATTCTATATATATATTAAATATATTAATATTTAATATTATTATATATAAAAATAAATTATTATTAATAACGTTATTTTTAAATATATTTTTATTAAATAATAAATAATTAATAAATTTATTAAGATATTATTTAAGAATAAATTTAAGAAATTTTATATATTAATTAGATTAAAGTATTATTTATAATATTATCTATTTAGAGAAATCGACTTTAAATCTAAAGAAGCTATTTTATTAATTCTCGTAGTTTAAATAATTTATTCGAGTTATTTATTAAGTCTTAGATTTAATATTTTATAAACTTACTATTTTATATTAGAATAGCTATTTCTTTAGCGCTATTATTACTATTACTATTAAATCTTTAAAACTCTTTTAAAATACTCTTATCTATATTATTATTATTATTAATTATTATTATTAAAAATTAGATATTTAAAATAACTTTATAGAAGTCTTATAGTCGATTATAATATATGAAATAAAGAATTTCTTTTAATTATTTTATTTAATTACTTTTACGAATATTCTTTAATTTTAAATTAATTAATTTTTAATATATATTAAATAATCTAGAAATAAAATTTTAAAAAAATTATTTTTTAATAAAAAGTAGGATTTAATAATAAGAATTTAATTTAATATAATTATTTTTATATTTTAAATTTTTACTTTAACTATTTAATATTAAAATTATTTTAACTATCTAATTTTAATTTTATTTTAATTATTTAATTTTAACTTTATTTTAATTATTTAATATTAAATTTACTTTAATTATCTAATTTAAACTTTACTTTAATTATTTAATATTAAAATTCTAATAAAAATTAATTAAATTATTTTTATTTTATCTATTTAATTTTAATACTATTAGCATTAAATTTTATATTTATTAAATTTTATATATAAAAAAATATATATAAAAAGAAGTATTAGAATTTAGATTATATAATTTTTAACGTCTTAATAATTATATAATATAATAATATAATATATCTTAATATATTTATATCTAATTACTCTTTTTTTTATAGAACTTAATAATTAATATAACTAAGTATTCTATCTTATATTTTAATAGTTCTCTTAAACTTTCTTATTAAAAAAATAGATATATATTATTAATATATAGAATAACTTTTTTTTTTCTATTAAATTTTTTTTTAAATTATAGAACGAAATATAGGCTTTTAGATAAAAAAAGAATTTCTAAATTTAGTCTTATAATTATTAAAGCGTAAGAAATTCAAATATCGCTTTTTAAATTTCGCTCGATAGCCGAATAGCCTTAATTAGATATATATTATTTAATTTTAAAATAATCTTTTTATTTTCTACGAGTAAAGGTTTATAAATTAAATTTATATATTTTTTTTTTAATTAGGGCTATCGAGTAAATAGATAAGCGATCTTTAGTAAGCGAACTTTAATGAGTAATATTTGAATTCCTTGCGCTTTAACAATTATAAGACTAAGTTTAAGAGATTTTTTTTATTCTTCGAAAACTCATATATCGTTTTATAATTTAAAAAAAAATCTTAAAATATTAATAGAAAATAAAAAAGTTATTCTAAAATTAAATAATATATATCTATTTTTTAATAATTACGAATATTAATTTATAGAAAAATATAAGATAGAATACTTAGTTATATTAATTAGAGAGTTTTATAAAAGAAAAGAGTAATTAGATATAAATATATTAAGATATATTACATAATTATATTATATAATTATTAGAATACTAAAATTTATATAATTTAAATTTTAATATTCTTCTTTATATATATTCTTTTATATATAAAATTTAATAGATATAAAATTTAATATTAATAATATTAAAATTAAATAAATAAAATAAAAATAATTTAATTAATTTTTATTAGAGTTTTAGTATTAAATAATTAAAATAAAATTTAAATTAAATAATTAAAGTAAAGTTAGAATTAAATAATTAAAATAAAATTAGAGTTAAATAATTAAAATAAATTTAGTATTAAATAATTAAAATAAAATTAAAGTTAAATAATTAAAATAAATTTAATATTAAATAATTAAAGTAAAGTTAAAGCTAAATAATTAAAATAAATTTAATATTAAATAATTAAAGTAAAAAGTTAAAATCTAAAAATAATTATATTAAATTAAGTCTTTATTATTAAATTTTACTTTTTATTAAAAAATAATTTTTTGAAAATTTCATTTCTAAATTATTTAATATATACTAAAAATCGATTAATTTAAGATCGAAGAATATTTATAACAATAATTAAATAAAATAATTAGAAGAAATTGTTGAAATTCGGATCACATAACTCTTGGCGGTCACGTGATATAATTATATAATACGTCTTAGCGTATTTATATCTAATCGCTCTTTTCTTTATAATAACTTTATAATTAATAATTAAGTATCTTATTTTATATTTTTATAGATTATAAACCCGAGCTCTATCTAATAACTATTATATTATAATTATTATTTATCTTTATAATTATAACTACTCTTAGACTTTTAATATTTATTTTTTAATATCTAAAATTTATTATATAAAGATAATAATAGCTATAAAAATATTCTTTTAACTTTCTTAATAAAAGTATTTCTCTCTCTTAAAATAGTTATAAATTTAAGTAAGTATAATTTATTAATAATATAAGGAGCTAAGAGTTACTTTCGCTTTTACCTTAAACGAGCTAAGATATATTATCTTTAGCTAAAATATTAAACTCGTTAAATATATTAAATATATAACTATATTATTATATAATCGAGTTATATTATTAAAGCCCTCTAAATTTTATTAATTTTCGCTAAATTAGAATATTTAACTTTATTAAAAATAAAGTTATTTTATATTAATATTAACTTTAAAACTATATATTAACTATTAAATTAATAACTATTATTTAAAAGTAATTAAATATTAATATTAATAATTTAATTATAATCTAAAATATTTTAGAGCTAATACTACTATCTTTTAATATACTTATAAACTTATTAAAATTAAAATAATAAGAATATCTTATTAATATTAACTTCTAGATCTTTAGAAACCTCTTAAAAAAGAGAGCTAAAACTCTATTATCAAATTCTTTTTCGCGATTATCTATATCTTATTATTATAATTATAAAACTAAAATAATTTTTAAAGTCTTATAATAATAGCTAGCGATATAAATATTCTAGATCTAAATCTTTAAATAAATAATATAAAAAGAATACTAATCCCCCTTTAAGAAGGAGATTCGTATATCTATAATAATTATACTTTATATAATCTTATTAGAAATTAATCTTTATTTAGAAATTATTCTTATTATTAAATATCTTTTATTTTAATTATATTATCTATATCTATTATAGCTCTATATATAAATACTTTCTATTCTTTATATAAGAATTTAAAATTTAAAAATAATAGTTAATTAATATTAATAAGATTTTTAAAAATTCTAATAATAATTAAAATATTTATTCTACTCTTATTATTTTATTAAATAATAATTTTATTAATCTCGAATTTAAAGTTAGCGAAAATACTTTTAACTCTATAAGCGATATTAAGCTATTTAATCTTTATATTAAAAAATCTATTTTACTTACTTTAAAATTATTTTTAAAGTCTTTCTCTAACTCTATTATCTTATTTAAAATAATAATTAAATTATTATTATTATTATCGCTATCGCCTTCTTTATTAATATTCTATATATTATTATCTAAATTATCTTTTAATAATAATAAATTTAAATAATTAATTATAACGCTCTATAGCTAATACCTCTAATTAATTTTAATTTAATAAAAATAATTTCTTTTTAATCTCTATTATTATTTTAAAATTTAATATAAAATATATTAGATAAAAATAAGATATTAAGAGCTAATTAATATTTAATAATCTTTTATTTTTTATTAAAATTATTAAATTTAAAACTTATATAACTATTTTTTAATATTTTAAATATAATAATTACTAGTTTATTAAAATTAATTATAATAATAAAAATCTTTAAATAATATTAGATATTATCGCTAAATATTATAAATTTAAAAGCTTTAAACTCTATATAAAGCTAATTTATTAATTATTTAATATTATTCTTATTTTTAAAAAAGATATTCGCTAATCCAAAAAGAACTTTTATAAGATTATTATTAAAATCGCTAATTTATATAAATCGCTCGCTTTATTAAAGCTCTTTCTAATTTAACTCTTTCTTATAAAATTTAAAAACTCTTTTAATATCTTTATAATAATTTATATTTAAATTTATAAGCTATATAATAATAAGATTATTAAATTTAATAAAATTATTTATATCGCGATAAATAAAGAAATTTATCTACTATTATTTAAAGATAATAATATTACTATATACGCTACTTATAATAATAATAATAAAAATAAAAATAAGTAATTCGCTAGATATTATAAAGCTAGTAACTTAAAAATTAATCGCGAAACTTATTCTTTATATAAAGTTATTAAATATAAATATAAATATTCTCTTATTAAATATTAGATTAAGTTCTTTTATTTAAAACTCGAAAAGTTTATATCGAATAAGAAAAAGAAGAAGAAGATTTAAATTATTATAATTAATTTTAATAATATAAAAGAGAGTCTTAATATTAAGTGTAAGTGTATTAAAAAGATACTCTTTAACGCCTTTATTTTAGAGAAGAATAAGTATTTTAATATTAACTATATTTTTCTAAAAGAATTAAATTTAATTATATATTATATAAATTTTAATCTTAATAATTTTAATATTCTCGATATAATTAATAATAAGAAAATTATTAATTTAATAATTATTAATTCTAGTTTAAAGTATAACTTAATAATAATTAACTTTATTAATTTATATTTTTATATAATAATAAACTCTAACTACTCTTATTATTTCTTTATTAATTATTTAATATTTATTATCTATAAAAAGATTTATTTTTATCTTATTTACGATATTAGAGATAATTAAATTTAGTCTTTTAATTATAATATAATATTATGGTAGCAGAAAATCAATTGTTATCACTGTAGTGGATTCATGAGTTGAGTGTAAGATGATTGAGATTCTATGAAGAAATCTGCTAGAAAGTAATATCTGCCAAGGCGCTATTATAGCGCTATCTCCTACCTCTCCGTTTCTACTATATCCATAACAGATACCGACAAATAAGAAGAAAAGCAACGCCCTCGATATCGGAAATAAGTCTTTTCTTTAAGAAAAAAGAATATCAAGAAAAAAAAGAAAAGTAACGCCTTCGGTGCCGAAAGTAAATCCTTTTTTTAAATAAAAGAAAGTTATTACTTTAATACAAACTTTTTGATTCTTTCGAAGTAGAAGCGTAGACCTTCAGCAAGTGCTACACTTCTATTCTAATACGTTATTAATCTAATCTTCGAAGACGGGGCCTTATCTAAATTCTTCTCTTATATTCTTTAATTAATTTTATAATATCTTTAAGATTATTAATATTATATTATATATTATACTCGTTTTAATAATTTTTTTACTTAATTAAATATTAAATCTTATTTCTAAATTTCTACTTCTCTAGTAGAGTCTCGATCTTATAAATATTTATAATAATATCGTTTTTCTTAATTTTAGAAGTAGTAGTAGTATAAATATATATATAAAAATCTTTATTTATAGTAGGTTTTAATTATATTATTAAAATAATTAAGTAAATTCTTATTAATAGAGAAAGCTTAAGACGATAAGTAAGTTTTTTAATATTATTAAAAATCTTAAAAAGACTAACTCGCTAGTTATAGAGTTTATAATTATTTAAATTAGAAATTTTATATTTATAGTATAAGCGTAGAAAGATTATATTATCTTTAGATATATTAAGAGATTTATATACGCTATCGTAGTATATTTTAACTATAATATTAATAAAAACTATAAAATTCTCTATTTACTTTTATTTTATCTATTATAAATAACTAAAATCTTTTTATAATAATTCGATTAATATTTTAAAAGTATTTTCAATATTAAATTTATAAAGAATCTTATTTAATAATACGTCTATAGACTAATTCTTAGAATTATTTAAATTATCTATAAGATATAAAAGTATAAGCGTTTAATTAATTTTAGAATTAGCTATAATAAAGTAGCGAAGCGCAATTTCTATAATTTAATTTATATATTTAAATTACTTATTAATCTAAAAATAATAAACTATAAAAGTAAAAATCTTTATTTCGAGTTTTTTAAAGATAATTTATTAAAACTTTAATATAAATTTAAAATCTTTATTACTAATTATAACTAGCGAAATATTTTATTTATATTAAATTAAAATAGTAAATAGAAAATTAACTTACTTAGTAGTAATATAGATTATCTTTTTTAATATAATTAAAGTATACTTAGAAAACTTATGTATAATAATAAATAGAGAATTATATTTATTGGCGATTATTAAAAGCGTAATTATAAAATCTATAATAATAATATAGAATAAGATTTTCGATTTATCGATAAAAATTATACTTTTATAAGATTTATAATATTTAATTTAATTAAATTTATATTCTAGATAATAATCTATATAAGTTTATAAATACTTTATTAGATACCTTATATAGATAGAATTAATAATTTAATTATAAATTTTATAAAATTCGCTATAGTATTAATAATTATATATTAACTTAAAGATCTCTTTTTCTAATATATTTAATATATATAGCCTTTTATATTTATTATTAAAGTTTATATAATATATTAATTTATTTTATAATTTAAAGCGAAGGCTAAATTAATTATTATTTAGATTATTAGATTTCGAAGTAAGCTTCGACATAATAGAAGATTTTTAAATTTATTATAAGGTCTCGCTTAATTTTATAGTAAGATCTTATATCGATAATAAGATTTTTTTAAATTAATCTAACGCGATAATAGTAGCTTCCTCGACTACTTTATAGATTATCTTAAAAATCTTATTTTACTACTTATTCTTAAAGTATTCTTTAAAAAGCTATATCTTAAAATTAATAGATATTTTTATTAAGATAATATAATAGCTAATTAATATTTCTTATAAAACTAAATATAAAAAAGATATAATAATTTTAATTTTTAATACTTATCTATATAAAGCTTCTAATATTCTAAGACTATTTTTTATTATTAAAGTAAATTCTTATAAGCGCGAAAGAGTATTAGATATAATATTTATTTTATTAATTTTATAGCGAATAAAAAGATTAAATATTAAAAGATATTAAGATACTTATATTAGATATAAATTCAATTTATTAATATTTAAAGTAATAAGATTAATCTAGCGTGAAATTAATATTATAATTAAATAATTTATAAAAATAATTATTAATATCTTTCTAATAGATTTAATTATATAGCGTATTTTTTTAATTATCTATATTATATTAGCAACTTTTAATTCTATAAACTAATAGTTTTATTTAATTTAATTTAATATTTTACTAAAAAATATAATTAAATATATATTTATCTATAAAAAGAATTTTTAATTCTCTAGATTTTTAACTATATAATAAATTATAATAGCGAAATCTTATTTTTTAAAAGTATTTAGATTAATATAAAGTTAATAATTAAAATCGAAATAAATTAGAAAAGTTAGACTAAAAAAGACTTTTTAAAGATTTTAAAAAGCTTTAATTTCTATTTTTATAGATTTATAATAGAAAGAATTAGAATATTATTTTTAACTTTCTTAGAAATAACTTTTATAAACTTTATCTTATATTATTATAATAGATTAATACACTAAATATAGCGTAATATAAATAATTATAATTATTCTATAAATTTAAGAAATATTTCGAGTTTTTATAGCGATTTTAGAAAGTGTAGCGAAGTAATAGCTATTAGCTTTTTTTTAGAGATAAAAAATTCTAAAAAATCGACTCGCTATCTTAATAAAAAATAATTTAAAAATAATTTTTTAAAATTAAGATTAATATAACGCTATCGAAAGAGAATAAATATTTATTATAAATATTTAAGATATTATAATAGTATTTTCGAGAATATAATTATATTATTTATATATACTCTAATAAAGTCTTAAAGTAAATAAAGAATCTTATTTATCTAGTATTATATATAAGAAAATAATTCTTTATATTCTATAAAAGTAATATTATATTATTTTTATTCTCGATAAAATATTATTATAAGCTTATATCTATCTTTATAATATATAAGAAATTAATAAAAGTAATTATTACTATTTATTATAGAAATATATAAAATTCTATTATAGCGGAAGTAATATTCGATTATAAAGATAACGAATAAGAATTAGATTTTATAACTTTATTAAGATCTCTAATATTAATAATAATATAACTCTTTCTACTATTATTAAGTATTTATTTTTATATTATAAAGATAAGATAGCTATAAAATATAAACTAGCTAGATTACTTTATCTTATCTTAATTATATATTTTATTAATAATTTTATTAATAATATTTTTATCTTTCTAACTAATAGAATATACTTATAAAGATTTAATTATAATATTTAACTTTAAAGAAATAAATATTTATTCTTCTTTTAAAATATTTATAATAATATTTTAATTCTATTAGATCTTTAGAAATTTTTCTATTATAAAAGTAATTTACGAAGTAACTTTCAAAATATTATAGATAATAATATTATTAAATATTATATACTTAAGATTTAAATTAATTTAAGTATAATTAGATTCTATTATAATAATAAGATTTATAAATACTAAAGTAAAGTAAAGTATAAATTTCTAAATTAATTTAGTAAATATAGTAGTAGCTAATATAATTCTTTTAGTAAGATTTTTTTTTTATAACTTTATATTCTCGATAGCGAGATATACGTTAGCGGGTATTATTAGAAAAGTATTATCTTACTTATACTTATAGAGTACTCTTAATCTTACTTTTTATAATAAATAAATAAATATTATTATAGTATTATATATCTATATTATCGAGATTATATAATTAATAATATAAGCGAAAACTTTATTTATAGACTTAAAATCTTAAATATAATTCGACTTAAATAAGAAATCTCTATCTTTGAAAATAGTATTATTATATATAATAGATATTTTTAAGATTATATCTAATATTATAATAATTTTAATTTTAATATAAATAATACGCTTAGAATAAAGCTAGGTTTTTACTATAATATCGATTAATATTTTTAATTTTTAATATTTCTTTAATCTAATAATTCGAGTATTTAGATCTATAATTATTTTTTATAATATTATAATATTTATATTAATAAGAATATTAGCTTTAAGATTATCTATAATATATATCTTTATTATAAAATAAGTTATTCTTATTATATTATTAATAATACTTTTAATATAAATTATAATACTAATATACTCAATTATATTAATAATCTTATTATCTATTTCTCGAACTAGTATAAAAAACGTTATCTTCTTAATCTTAAAATTAGAAGTATATTTTTATAAATAAATATAATCTTTTAAAGTTACTTCGTAATTAAAATTAGAAGTATATTTTTATAAATAAATATAATCTTTTAAAGTTACTTCGTAATTAAAATTAGATAAAATTTCGCTTTTTTTAATATTAAAATTTAAAGTATACTTAATCTTTATAATAGTATATTTTTAATTTCTAAAGTTATATTTAAATCTAATATTATAACTTAATTTAATAATAAATTTAATAATTATTTTTTTATAAGTATTATTAATTATAAGTAATTTAGATTTATGGAGCGTTATTTTGAATAGACCTTTCGCTTTAAATTCGAGAATCTTACTAATAATAGTAATAGAGATTTTTACTTTTATAATCTTCTAATAATTTGATTATAAATATTTAAAAAGTTTATTTCTTAAAAGAAAGTATACTTTATATTTACTATATATATAATTAACTTTCTTATTTATAAAATATATATTCTATATATTATTATAGTCGTTACTCTTATAAAATTCTTCTTATTCGAAGATTAAAACTTTTTAAAAAGCGCTATTTAGAGATTATTCTTTCGTAATATAATATTAATAAAATCTTATAAACTTCTTATACTCGTTATTAAAGTTCTTATTTATAATATTTTTAAATACTTAATAAATCCTCTATTATTAAAATTAAAAGCGATTTTTTAAATTATATTAAGATCTAATAGAATATAATAATCTATTAATATTATTAAAAGCGAGCTAAAAAGAATAAAGTTACTATTATTTTTAAGGTTAAAAATTTAATTTATTTATAGACTTAGTAATTTAAAGACGTTATAAGAGAACTTTTAGCTAATTTTTATTTAAGCGTTAATCTAATTATATTAATTTATTTAAATAACTTAAATAGCGAGATTACTATAATTAATAAGCTTAAAAATTTTAATAAAAAGAATATTAAGATTATACTTTAGATTAATATAAAGATTAATACTTTATTTAATAACTAAATCGAAGACTTAATTAAATAAAACTCGATTAATCTTTATAATTAAATAAACTATTATACTAACTATACTACTCTATAAATCTACTTTTATAAAAATAAGATTATTAATTTATTTAAAAAAAAGATCTAGAAGCCATATTTTCTAAATTTAGATTTCTTTTATATCTATTAATATAAATTTATTATTTATACTTATAATTATTAAGAATTATAAGAAATAAATTTATAGTTATAGTATTCTTAGACTTTTTAATATCTTATTAAAATTCGAGATTAATATTATTATAAATAATATTAAGTTAATTCTTAATAAATATTATATCTATATCTTTAACTAATTTTAGAATCTTCTAAATATACTTATATAATTTATAATAAGAAATTACGTTATATATAATATAACGCTTATAAAATATAATATTAATCGCTATTATAGTAGGTTTTTTAAATCTAGCAATTAATAAAATAATTTATTTTTTAATATTATTATTAAGCTTAATAATATATTTCTTAATAGTAGAAATTTCTATTATTTATTATTTCAATATCGTTTTATATAAATTTATTTATAAGTTTTCTTATACTAGATTAATATTTTTAATAATAATAAGATTCTTAACTTATTTCACGGATAGATATATATCTTAAAAATATATTTTCTTATTAATATATTTAATTAATAATTTAATATTAATAGACTTATTATTATAGCTAGAATTAAAAAAATTAAGATTATTAGAATTTTAATATATATAATTAAAAACGTTCTCTACTATAATAGCTTTAAAAAATTCTAATTTATTAAATAATCTTTATAAATCTAGTTAATTAGAAATATTATATAATAATTCTTATAACGCTATTTATTATAACTATGAGAAATTAATATTTTATTATAATTAATCTTCTATTATAACTAAATCAATTAAATTTTTATAAATTATCTTCTTTATTAAGATTATTCTAATAGTTTAATTAATATTTTTAATAGAATTTAAGATTATACTAGATAAATCTAAAGAAGTATTTATTAATAAGATATAAGATATAAAATTTATAGAGAATAAATTATAATTTCTAAAGTATTAAATAAGTTTAAACTTATTTTGAAAATTATATATTTAATTACTAAAAGCTCTAATTTCTCTTTAAAAGATAAATTAATCTATAAATTAACTATATATAAAAATTAAGAGTTTAATTAATAATATTCTTAAATATTTTAATAATTTCGATATCTACTTTAATTAATAATTATAATTCTAAATAATATAGTTAATAAAGTATTTAATAAACTTAGAAATCTTATAATAATAAGCTCGACTTATTATTATAAAAAACTTATAAATTTAATAACTAATACTAATAAAGTCTCTTATTAATAATAAAGCCAGCTTAATAATAATATACTTTCTTATTCTAAAGAATTGAGATTCTTATATTAAAGAATTAGAATTCTTAAGATTCTTATAACATAATAAGGAAAGGAGCGAGATTCTTATAATAAAGAATTAGGATTTTTATAACGTAGAATAGTTCGGAAAAAGCGAGGTTCTTATATTAAAGAATTAGGATTCTCGAGAATATAGTAAAAGCGGATTAAGAATCTAAGGATCTAAATCTTCTAATGTAGTAAGGATTATTAATATACCGAGCGTATAATACGTAGTAAGCGGTTATATAATACTTACTATATAGTAATTTAATATTACTACTATTATTATAATAGTAGAAAATCAATTATTACTACTATAGTAAATTTATAAGTTAGATATAAAATAATTAAGATTCTATAGAGAAATCTACTAGAAAGTAATATCTGCCAAGGCGCTATTATAGCGCCATCTTCTATCTCTCCGTTTCTATTATATTTATAACATATAATTAATTTAAATTACTCTATTTAAAATAAGTATATAAATATTACTCTACTTAATATCTTATATATATTTAATATGAATATTAATCTTCTTTTTATTAATAAACTCTTAAATATTAATATTATAATTAATTTTTATAAAATTAATTACGCTTTAATTAAAGATAATTTAAAACTTATAAATACTTATAATCGAGATCTATTTTTTCTTAATCTCTAAAATAATTTAAATAGTATTTTAATAATATATAATATTTCTTTAAACTTAATTTATTAACTTTAATATATTTATATAAATTATTTAAATTAATAAAATTTAAATAGACTTTTCGCTATAGCGATAAATATAAATTTTATTAAGAATATCGCGAATAAATATACTTATAAATATTATATTATAAAGCGTTAAAAGACTATTTTTTATATTAATTCTACTACGCCTAATATATAATTAAATAAATTTATTTATAGTAATCTTATAAAGTCTCTAATTTCTATTAATTTTAATAGCTATAAATACTTTATAATATTTAAAAATAATTTTATCTTTTATTTTAAAGTTTACTATATTTACTATAAGAGTAGGATCTTCGCTATATTTTTATAATTTAAAACTTATCTTAAATTATATAATTATAAAATTTCTTATATTCATCTCGATAATAAAGGCGAGTATATATTTAAAGTTTTTCTTAATTATCTCGCTCTATCGAGTATTAAATAGAAATTTATTATATTTAATAATCTTTAAATAAATAATATAGTCGAGCGTTTTAGATAGATCTTACTATATAAAATATATTCTATTCTATTAAACTTCAATTTTAATAAATCTTTTTAATCTAAAATCGTTATTATCGCTAACTATTTAACGATATAATCGTCTAATATTAAGATTATTATAATCTCTTTTAAGGCTTTCTATTAACGAAAATCTATTCTTTCTTATTTATATATAATTAATTCTATCGCTTACGCGATAAAACGATTTTAAAAAAAATTTATAAATTAAAGCGAAAAATATATTCTATTAAGATATATTCGATAACCACCTAGACCGAGGCAACAAATTAGCGTGGTTTTTCTCCGCGTCTCAACTACGCGACTTTTTTTATTCTTTATAATAACTCTATTATATTAAGTTTAATATAGCTAAAATTACTACTCTATTTACTTCTAATAAAAAAGAATTAAATTAAGTTATAAAATATTAGAAAAGAGACGCTTAGATTAATATAAGAAAGAAGAGACTTAAATAGCGTAATATTCTTCTTTAGAGTATATCTTCACTATTAGAGTATTAATTAATAAAAATTAAATATTATATAGCTATTAGTCACCTTTTAAGCGATATAGAAATTACTCTATATACGATATTTAGTCTTATATAAACTACTACTATCTAGAATATACTTTATAAAAATATTAATTTATATATCTCTCTATAGAGTACTTTAGATTTTATTTAAAAGCCTACTAATATTTTAAAGCTAAAAATCTTCGTCGCTATTATAATTTATATAGAAATCTTTTATTTTTCTACTATTTATAATTATTAAAAGACTAATAAAATTACTTTAATAACTTTATTAATTATTAAGAATATAATTTAGAATCACTATATTCTTCTCCGGAAATTTATTTATTACTTAAACCTTATCGAAGAGAATTCTAAAATTATTAAAATAGATAGATATAAATAATCTATATAATATAAAAAGCTTTAATTATTTACGAGTGAGATATAGAATAATTAAAAGAAGCTTTATATTCTAAGTTTTTATATTATAATTAATAAATATATAATTAAAGAGATAAAATATATATATTATTCTATAATAACTTTAGATAAGCTAATTAAAAAGGGATATAAGCTTTTCGCAATTAGCGATAAAGGCTATATCTATAATTATATCTAGTATTCTTCTATATAAAGTCTTAAAGGTAGATTAAAAGTTAAGAATCTTAGAAATATATTAACTATAATATTTAAATTAGTTACTAATATATTACTTCGTAACTCTATTCTCTTTATAAATAACTATTTTATTGAACTTAAGCTAGCTATAACTCTAAAAGATAGAGAAATTATAATATATAAAACTATAAAATTAAATTAATTAGATCTCTTAAAATTGCTTATAGAGATAAAATAAGTCTTTATAAGAGATATTTTATATAAAGTTCTCGCTATAGTAATATAGAATAATATATTAATAATAATCTAGTAAGATAATAATCTTATTTTAACCTTAACTACTATACATAATATAAGAGAGATTAATAACTCTATCTTTAAAAAGAGAAAATATCCTAATAAGATTAATATAAATAGTTATATAATTCTATCTACTTTTAAAGAGAATAATTAGAATATATAGAAGAAGGAGTTTTAAGTTCTTAAGCTTTTCTACTACTATAATAAGTATATAAAAAAGATTAATCGATTTAATACTCTAATAACTATATATTCTTTTTAGCGAGTTTATAATTAAAATTAAATATCTCTACTTTACTAATATTTAGATAAAAATCTTTTAAAAATCTTTAAGCTCTATAAATTAATAAAAACATTTCATTAAAAATATTAAAAGTTTTTTAAGCTAATAGTAGTAAGATTAATTAAAAAAGATAGAGAAAATATTCGATCTCGGTTATCTTTTATCTCGATTATTACTCTATTAAAATTACTATAAGATAATTATAACTAATAAAATTTAAATATTATTCAATAATATCTTATATATTATTTCGATATTTAGAAGAGGCGTTTTAATAGAGAAATTAGTAGTAATAGTAAAGGAGTACTAAAAACTAAAGAGGAATACGCTATATATAAAGTCTCTTTATATCGTAAAGGGAACTATATAGAACAATTCCATAATAGAAAGAATTAAATAGAGTCTATAGAATAGATCTAGATTATTAAATATAGATTATATAGTAGTAATAAAGTGGTAATATTGATAATAGTGGTAGAAATCGCATTTATTACCTTCGGGCGGTTATCGGATAAGGGGGAGTATATCTTTTAATTATATAATCTTATTAAAAAGATAATTATTCGCGCTAATAGTATATACTTTATAAAAAAATAATCTCTAATTATAAATTTAAAAGAAGAAATTAAGTTTTATAAGTTTTTAAATAAATAATAATATTTAATAATATTAGTATTCGCTATAAAGAAGATATTAAATAAATAATATATTATTAATATTTTGAAAGATATTAAATTTAAAGAAGTATTAGAAGATATTATATTTATAATTAAAATAATTATTAAATCTTTAATAGTTTTAAAATCTTTAATATTTATAAAATTAAGATTAAATTTTCTCTAACTAGTTAATAAGCTAGCGCCTTTATAAAGATCTATATAAAAGTTTTTAATATAGTATATTTAATTAATTACGCGAGAGTTTTTAGTTTAAATATTTTTAATATAAATTACTCGATTAAATATTATATTTATATCTATATTAATAATTTAATTTATATTATCTATATAAGAAATTTCCTTAAACTTAAATTTATTATCTACTATTATTAAAGTTATATAAACTATTTATAAAGATTATAAATTAAATACTATTTAAAGAATATTATATAATTATCTAAATCTTATAATTTCGAATTTATAGAATTTATTCTCTAATTCTCTCTCGAGAGCCTTTATAATATTTATTTTATTTATAAATTATATTAATAAGTTAAATATTTTTAAATTTATTATTTATAAGTAGATTATATCTAATTAACTATTTTAAATAAATTAAGAATTTTTTATAAAGAATAAATATAAATCTTTTATAAATAATAATATTTAATATCTTATCTAGACGTCTTTTAAGGCTTATATTTTAAAAGATAAATAGATTTATATTTTAAAATAAAGTTTTAAAAAGAAAATTACTCGCTATAAGATATATTAAATTATTTAAAAATTCGAATAATAGAAAGACTATAATTATTATAATATTTTTATATTAATAATAAAGTTTATAAGCTATAAAATAATCTTCGCGCTTATAATTATTTTAAATTAAAATCTAAAGTAAATAGATATTAAAATTATCTTTTTATATAATAATATAAAGAAAAAAATTTATATATATTAATTTAATAATTTTAATAAAAATAATATTAAAATCTATAAATTAAATAAGATACTTTATAATTTAAAGTAATTCTTTTAAATTTAATTTTAATATTTCTCGAAGTATATAAAGAAGCTAGATCTTCTCTCTATTAAATTAAATAATAATATATTTATAAATCTTAAAAAGAGTATTATTATAACGCTTTATATTAATAATATCTTAATTATTAATTTTAATAAAGTTAAAATTTAATAGATTAAAAAGGGTCTTAATGCGAAGTTTTATATATTAAATTTAAAACTATATATCTATTACTTAGATATAATTATTAAAAAAATTATTATAATAATATTCTTTATTTAAAATAAAAGACTTATATTATTTAATTCTTAAACTATTTTAACTATTAAAATCTTATTTTAATATTAATATTTCTCGAAATTAATTATAAATTAACTTCTATCGAAGAAGACTATATCGTTCTAAGAAAATTATAAAAATACTATTAATTCGCGATAAGATCTCTTATATATATTATACTTAATATTTATCTTAATATTATTTATATAATATTATTAATAAATCGCTATTTAATTAACTCGATTTTAATCTACTAAAATATAATTATTTAAATCTTTTAATATTTAAAAGATATAATATACTACGAACTCGTATATAAAGATTTTCTTTAAGAATTTATTAATTATATTAATTTTAATTAAACTAATAATATAATTTAAAGATTTATATTTAATTATCTTTTTAATATAAAAAGCGATATAATTAGTTAGTTATCTAAATATTAAGTTATTATAATATTATTTATTTATAAAATAGAGTATATTAATTAAATATAGATTATTAAAAAAGTAATTTAATTAAAAAATCTATTTAATTAACTTCTTTATCTCGATAATATAAATTTTAAAATTATTATTATTTTCGATAATAATTAAAATATAATTACTCTTATAAAGAATATTTAATTCTATATTTATATTAAGTATATTAATATTACTTATTATTTTATATAAAAAAAGATTAATAATAATATTATAAATATATAATATATTCTTATTAATAAATAGATAGCTAATAGACTTATTAAAACTCTTTACTTAAATAAATTTATTATTTTTCAAGATATTCTTAGAGTAAAAACTATATCTATTTATCTTTTTAATAATTAATAATTTTATTATTATTTTAATATAATCTTAATTTAATAATATCTAATAGAGAAGTTATTCTATTATATCTATATCTAAATTTAAAGAAGTTATTTATTATTAACTATTTTAGAAAAGCTATTTTATTAATTCTTATATTATAAATAATCTATCTAAGTCGCTCGCTAAGCTACTATATTAGATTTAATATTTAGCGAACTTACTATTTTATATTAAAATAGCTATTTTTTTAACACTATTACTACTATTGCTATTAAACTTCTAAAACTCTTTTAAGAGATCTATATCTATTCGTTATTAATATTTTAAATATTATATCTTTAAATTATCGCTATTATAGCTACTATTATTAAGATTAATTATTTAAAATAATTCTTATAAAGGTCTTATAGTCGGCGATATATAGCTAGAAGAATTTCTTTTAATTATTTTATTTAGCTATTCTTATAAATATTCTTCGATCTTAAATTAATTAATTTTTAATATATATTAGATAATCTAAAAATAAATTTTTTAAAAAACCGCTTTTTAATAAAAAATGGAATTTAGATTATATTTAAGTAGAGGCCATACTTTAATATAGTCGTTTTTAGATTTCAACTTTTTACTTTATCTATTCTATTTTAGATATCGCGAACTTTAAATCTTATATTTTTTAATTTCGTTTATATAAAAAGAGTAGAGATATAGAGAGTATAAGGGGTATATCTTTACGCTAGCTATCTAATACTAACTCACCTTAACTACTTAGCTCGAATTTCACTTTAACCACCTAACGCTAGTCTTACTTTAATAACTTAACGAAAATCGATTAAATTATTTCATCTTATTTATTCGATTTTAAACCTTATTAATATTAAGCTTTATATCTACTAAGTTTCGCCTATAAGAGAATATATACGAAGAAGAGTATTAAAATTCGAGTTATATAACTCTTAGCGGTTATATAATATAATCACATAATACGCCTTAGCGTATTTATATCTAGTCGCTCTTTTCTTTATAGTAACTTTATAGTTAACAACTAAGTATCTTACCTTATATTTTCATAGAAATTCTTTATTTTATATATTATAATTAATTATAAAACTTCTATAAGATTATTTTAAATATTTAATTTTTAATAATAATAATTAATAATAATAGTAATATAGATAAGAATATTTTAAAAGAGCTTTAAAGATTTAATAGTAATAGTAATAATAGTATTAAAGAAATAGCTATTTTAATATAAAATAGCGAGTTTATATTAAGTCTAAAGCTCGACGAGTAATTTAAATAAATTATTTAAACTATAAGAATTAATAAAATAACTTCTTTAAAATTAAAATTAACTCTTCTAAATATATAATATTATAAATAATATTTTAATTTAATTAATATATAAAATTTTTTAAATTTATTTTTAAATAATATTTTAATAAATTTATTAATTATTTATTATTTAATAAAAATATATTTAAAAGTAATATTATTAATAATAACTTATTTTTATATATAGTAATAATAACTTATTTTTATATATAGTAATATTAAATATTAATATATTTAATATATATATAAAATTAAGAATTTTTAATAAAGATTATAATATTTTAATTATTATAATAAATAATAATAATCTATATATACTTAACGCTAAAATTAAATTAATTAAAAAGTTTATATAATTAAATTATTTTTTTAATAATTTATATTTAATTAATATATTTAACTTTATAAAAAAATAATATTATAATAAATTATTATTTTAATAATTAATTAATAATAATATTATTTATATTAAAGATATAATTAAAGATAAAAGATAAAATATTTTAATTATTTATCTAATTTATATTTATATAATTAATAAATAATTTTAAATCTTTTTTAAATATTAATTATTCATTTTTAATATTATTTAAATATCAAAAAATATACTTAATAATCTTTTAATAGAATTTATTAAAATTTAAAATATATTTAAAAATTATTAAAATAATAAATACGAAATCGAGTTAAGTATTTAATATTATATATATAAATAATAATATAATTAATTAATAAATATAGCGAGATTAATTAATAAAGATAAAATTATTTTTAATAATATAAAATTTATTATTATTAATAAGAGTAACTAATAGCGTAAAGCTTAATATATTATATTTCTTTAAAAATTTCTTAATATAATTTTTTTAATTAAGATATAGAATTTAATTAATATAATTTCTAATAATTATTATATTAAAATAATAAATATAAAATTCTATATTAATTATTTTAAATTTCTTATTAAAATTATTTTTAATACTCTATATTTTAATTTTATTAAAATTTATAAATAAAATATTATTTATATAAATAGTAATAATAATAATATTATTAATAAATATAGAGAGATTAATAATAATAAATTTAAAATCTAATTTTTTAGAATAAATTATAAAAATATTATATTAAACTTTAAAGAATTATTTTAAATTATAAAATATCTTAATAAGTTTATATATTTTATTTTTTAATTTTTTAATTTTAAAGTTAATAAGTTAAATAATATAAATTATCTTCTTAATATCGCTATATAAAAAAGCGATTTTAATATTTATTTATTTAAATTTTTAATTTAAAATAATTATTAATTTAAAAATTATTTTATAATTTCATAATTTAATAATAGAGATAAAGATTTTATTAAAGTTAATTTCTTTTTATTATTTAAAGTTATAAATAATCTAGCGAGCTTTATATTATATAATCTTCTTTATAAAATTATATTTAAATTTATAAATCTATTAATCTTTTAAAATATATATATTTAATAAAAGATTTATTAAAATTTAAGTTTTATTAATAATAAGGGAGTAAATTTTTTTCTTTATAATTTTTTTCTAATATATCTTATAATAAGAGTTTAATATAATTTTCTTATAGATTTAAAATTTATAGAATTTAAAAAAAGAGATTTTTATTAATATTATTAAAAGATCTAAAAAGAGTTTTTTATATATTTTTAAGATATTAAATAAATAATTTATTATTAAAATTAAATTATAATTATTTATAAAGTAAATAATAAATTTAAAAGATATTATTATAAAAATTATAAAGAGAGTTTTATTATTAAGTATATTAGATAATTACTTTTTTAAAATTTTTAAATTAATTAAAATTATTAATTAAGCTCTTTTAAAAATTTAAATAAAATTAAATAAATTATTAATTTTATCTTTAATAAAAGTTATTTATCTTTTTTAGTAATTATTCTTTAGAATTATAAATAAAGAAAAAAGATAATTTTTAAAATAATTAATAATTTTAATAAATCGATAATTATTATAATAAGCTACTATTTTTATATTATTATATATATTCTTTTCTAAAATAAAAAATATAGATTTAGAAGAAATATTATTAAATTATTTAATATTTAAAATAATAGTAATTTTATTATTATTTAAGAGTATATAATAGAAATAGCTTTAATAGTTTATAAGTTATTTCTTAATTATATAATCTTAATACTTTTTTTAATTAATAATTTAAATATAATCTAATAGAAATTTATTTATTTAATAATATATAAATAAGAAATATTAAAAGAGAAATCGATATAAATCTTAAAAGAAGTAATATTTTATTTAATTATAGATTAATAATTATATAAATAATTTCTAATATAAATAAACTCGATTTAGTATTTTTATAATAAATCGCTTTTTTTAAATATTACGCTAGCTTTATATTAGATAATAGCGTTTAATTATTTAAATTTATTATTTATATAAAATTCTTTTAATAGAATTTTTTTTTAAATAATTCTCTTAAATAGATAAAAGACTTTTATTTTATAATTTTAATATTTTATATTATAATTAAAATAAAGACGAATATAATAATAATAATTATATTTTATATTATTAAGAAAAAAATTAAATATAATAAAAATAAATTTATTAGATTTATTTAATAAAAGATAGATATTAAAGCGTAGAGTAAAATTATTTAAAAAAGTAATTATAAATATATAGTCGTTATAAAAAGTATTAAATAATTTCTAAAGATCGATATAAATTAAATTATTCTCTTATTTTTTAAAAACAATATAATATTTATAAAATTTTATTTTAAGATTAATTATAAAGTATAACTTATAAATATTATTAAGAGAAGATTTAAAAGGATTTATTTTAATATATATTTTAATTATCTTCTTAATATTCTAAATATTTAAATAATTTATATAAGTATATTATATATATAAAGTATTCTTATTAATTCGAGATTTTTATTTATTAGAAAGTTTTATAAATTTAATAAAAAATTTATTATAAATAAGAATTTCTTTATTAATAATAACTAAGACTAAAAGAATATCTTTTTAAATATTAAATATATAAAAATAGCTTTAAATACGTTTAAAGAAAAATTATTACTTTTCTATAAAAAGACTATTAAGAATAAAAAAAAGCGAGTATTATTATTTCTTTAATTATTTTTTAAAAATTAAATTAAAATTATATCTAGATATATATTAAATATTATAAAAAATTTAAATATACTTAATACTCTTTAAAATTAATATTATTAAAGTCGATAATTATATAATTATTATTAATTAATTTATTAATAAAATAAAATTTCTAAAATGTAAAAAAAGTTTTAAAAATTAAGAAATTATAAATAATATATTAAATATATATATAATTACGAAGTTAGAGAGAGAATATTTTTATTATAATAAAAAGTATAATAATAAAAACTCTATTTAAAAGTTTAATCTTAAAAAATTTATAGATCTTATTATTTAAGATTTAGAAGTTAATAATAAATATAATAATAATATAAATAATAAAGTAATATATTATTATAAATTAAGTAATTATAATAATTATCTTAATATTAAAAAATTAATTCTTTTTCTCTTTAAACTTTTCGAATTTAAAACTAATATTATTATTAATATTTCTTTAATTATCTTTTTTATCTTAATCGCTATAACTATTATAATCTCTATTTTTAAAAATTTAAAATTCTTTATAAACGCGTTTATACTTTAACTATTTAAGATACTTTTTAATAAAATAAAAATTCTTATTATAAATAATATAAAATTTATAAATTTATATTTAGATATAAAAATTAATAGAATTAATATTATTTTAAATTCTTCTAAATAATTATAATATTAATATAGCTTTTAATAAAATTATATAAATTATTCTTATAGCGAGTCTTTATTATAATATAAAGTTTATAATATATTTTAATTTATATTATAATATTCATATCGATAATAATCTTAAAAATATTTTTTATAAATTATTATTATTTAATTATAATCTTTATAATAATTACTAAATAAAAAATTAATTAAATTATATTAATTTTAATATAATATTAGAGATTTAATAAAATAAAGAAATCTTATATATCTCGCTCTTATTTATAATAGTTAAAAGCGCTTTTAAATATAAAAATTTAATAAAATTAATTTAAATTAATTAAAAGTTTAATATTAATATATTTAGATATAATACTATTTATAAAGAATTAACTTAATTTTTAAAATTTAATAAAATAAAGCTTTAATAAAAATTTAAGTTTAAAAATAAAATCTATAATATAGTAGAGCTTAATAAAATAAATAAAATAAATAATATTAATTTTTTCAAATTTAAAGAGCTTTTTATTTAAGATTAATTTAATAATAATTTAGAAATAAATTAATTTAATATAATAATAAAATTAGCGTAAGAGATTAAAATATACTTATTATGGATATTATTTATATTTAAAATATTTATAATTATTTAAAATATATAGAAAAAGTTTTATTAAACTCTAAAATTAATTTAATATAATTTAAAATATAATTTAAAAAGAAATTTTATATTATAATTTATAATATAATTAATAATATTTTAAAGAGATAAGCTTTAATTTATAAATATCAGAGAGAAATATAATATAAATATATAATAATTTAATAAAAAATTATCTCTCTTTATACTTAAAAAGAAGTTTAATTAAATTAAATTTTTTATATTATTATCGCGATTATTTTAATTATTCTCTATTAATATATAAAAAAAAATAAGATAGAGCTAAACTAGAAAATCTTGAATTTATATATATAATTAATTATAAATTCGAATTCTCTACGCTTTTTAATTAGATTGGCTTACTCACCGCGAATAAATAAATTAGCGTTTATAACTATTAAAAAAATAGATATACATTATTAACATATAGAATAACTTTTTTATTTTCTAATAAATTTTTAAGATTTTTTTTTAAACTGTAGAACGAAATACGAGCTTTCAGATAAAAAAAGAATTTCTAAATTTAGTCTTATAATTATTAAAGCGCAAGGAATTCAAATATCGCTCACTAAAGTTCGCTCACCAAAGATCGCTCACCTATTTACTCGATAGCCCTGATTAAAAAAATGATTATGAATTTAATTCATAGGCCTTTACTCGTTATATTTATAATATAATATCTTTTATTAATTAATTATTCTATTAAAAAAATTAATTAAGATTAAATATAAGATTATTTATAATTTCGCTTTACTCGCTTATTAAATTTAATTAAAGCTTCTTTATAAGATTATTTAATATTTATAAATATAGAGAATAATTATTCTTCGATCGCTACGATAGAGAATAATTTCTCTTTATATATTAATATACTAGATATACGAGATATAAATTATTTTCCCGCCGTTACCTTAAGCTGAGTTTTAGTCTTTATTATAGAAATTATATAATAGAATATTAGAGTCTAATCGCTTATTATTAGTTTTTAATATAGCGAAGTATAAGAATAAGAATATATCGTCTTTTATCTTTAGTCGCCGTTAGCGTATTCTACTTAATATAGAGAAATTAATAATATTTTAATAATTATAATAACTATATAATAAAAAGATATAGATATATAATATTCTATTACGATATATAATAACTTTAATATTATATAATTAAATATAATATACTTTAACTTACTTAAAATTATCTTATATAAAAAACGATATAAGAGTCTATATATTAAATTATTAATATAATATATTAATATATTAATAATTTCGATATAATTTCTCTTACTTATAATTCTTATTTTTTTTATTAAAAGTATATTTAATATATATTATCTAGCTAGAATAATTATTTTAAAATAAAAAATATCTATATTATAAAGATTAATAAAAAAGATTCTCTACGATTATAATTATTATTATTTAATAAATGTTAATATAATAGATATATTAGAAGTAGTTATAATTACGATAGATAATAGATAGATTATAAAATAACTAAAATAGTTATCGAGTAGAGCTCGAGCTTATAATCTATTTATTAGCGATAATTTAATCGATCTAATTAAAGAGCGTAATAACTCTTAATTTATAATTAGCTATATATATAAATTTAAGATTTTTAAACTTAGCTCTATCTTATTCTTTCATATATACTAATTAAAATTTTAATTTTTTTTTTAAATTATAAAATAAAATATAGGCTTTAAGATAAAAAAAAATTCTAAATTAAATTTTATAAATATTTAAAGATAGAGGATTTAAATATCGCTTATTAAAAACTTATTTATTTTATTAAAAATACTCTTTTATATAAGCTTAGATAATTAAGTAGTAATAATTTTAATAATTTTTAAAACTATTTCGCTTCGTTCTCGATTTAAATCTATTAATCTCTCTTATTAAAAAATTAAAAAATTATAAAAATCGTAAAACTAATAAATTTTTTATAAATTATAAAAATAATAATAATAGTAATTAAAATAAAAAGATTATAATAGATATTAAAATTAACTTCTTATTAATTAAACTTAGTTTAATCTAAAGTTAATTAATTTTCTAGAAATTTATTATTAACATAACTTCTTTTTTTTCTATTAAAATTTTACTTTCTTTTTTTTAAATTATAGAACTTAATCTACGCTTTCTAATAATTTAAAATTTCTAAAATTTAATCTTATAATTCTTAGTAAATCTTAAATTAAAATATTTATACTTTTTAAAACTTAAGAATTAAATTTAATCTCGAAATTAGATTTAAAAATAAATTACTTTCTATAAATTTAATTTATAGGCTTAAAGTTATATAATTATAATAGTTATATCTAGAAAGATTAATATAAAAAACGCGATTAAGAGAAAATTATATTATATTATAAATTAATCTTAAATACTATTTATAATATAGATTTAATTAAAAATCTATTTTTCGCTCTTTAAAGATACTAGAGTAGATATATTAGTATATATAATAGAATAAGATAGAGCTAAGCTAAAAAATCTTAAATTTATTATTTATATATATAATTAACGAGTAAAGGCCTATGAATTAAATTCATAATCATTTTTTTTGATCAGGGCTGTCGAGTAAATTTGGTGAGCGAACTTTTGATAGGCGACATTTAAATTCGTTACCTTTAACCATTTATAAGACTAAATTTAATAACTCATTTTTTATCTAAAAGCCCACATTTCGTTCTATAATTTTAAAAAAAAATCTCAAAACTTTAATAGAAAACAAAAAAGTTATTCTAAAATTAAATAATGTGTACCTGTTTTTTGATTAGGGCTGTCCGGCTGTCCGCGAACTTTGGTGAGCGATATTTGAATTCCTTGCGCTTTAATAATTATAAGACTAAATTTTATTATTCTTAAAAATTTGGAAAGCATAGACAACGCTTTAAAATTTAAAAAAAAAATCTCAAAATTTTAATAGAAAACAAAAAAGTTATTCTATGTGTTAATAATGTATATCTATTTTTTTGATGAGGGAGGCGTGGGAGAGCGAGATTTTGATGGTTGCGGACGCTAATTTATTTACCCGCGGTGTCTAATCAAAAAGCGTAGACCTAACGAATTGATGATTGGCTATATATACAAATTCAAGGTTTTCTAGTTCAGCTCTACCTTATTCTTTTATATATACTAATTATAAATTTAAAGTTATTACGCTTTTTAATTAGATATCGCGAGTAAATAAATTAGTATTCGTAATTATTAAAATATATTACTTTACTTTTAATTATTTAATAACTTTATTATTTTCTATTAAAGGTTTAAAATTCTTTTTCAAATTATAGAGCTTAGATTACGCTTTTAAATACTTTAAGAATTTCGAAATTTAATCTTATAATTATTAAAAAGCAAGGCATTTAAATATTACTTACTAAAGATCGCTTATTAAAGATCGCTTATCAAATTTACTCGATAGCCCTAATTAGAAAAATAATTATAAATTTAATTTATAAGCCTTTACTCGTAAATAATAATTACTTTCTAAATTTTATATATATATAAAATAATTAAATAATTAATAATAATTTACTATAAAGTTATAGAGATTATATTATTATATTAAACGCTATAGCGATAGAATTCTTTATAATTATTAATAAGATTTAAGATTTCTAATATTAGTATATATAAAAGAATAAGATAGAGCTAATTTAAAAATTCTTAAATTTATATATATAGTTAATTATAAACTTAGAGTTACTACGCTCTTTAATTAAATCGACTAAGTTAGCTCGCTAGCCCTTTTAAGACCTCTTATTAAAAAAATAGATTAACCTCATTTATAATAGAAATAACTTTTTTATTTTCTATTAAAATTTTTATTTTTTTTAAAATTTTTATTTTTTTTAAAATTTTTAGAGCGCTATTTACGCTTTTCGAATTTTTAAGAATTTTGAAATTTAATCTTATAATTATTAAAGCGTAAGGAATTTAAATATCGCTTATTAGAGTTCGCTCGACAGTCGAATAGCTCTAATTAAAAAATAGATACACATTATTTAATTTTAGAATAACTTCTTTATTTTCTATTAAAATTTTAATTTTTTTTTTAAATTATAGAATAAAATATGAACTTTTAGATAAAAGAAAGAATTCTTAAATTTAGTCTTATAATTATTAAAGCGTAAGGATTTTAAATATCGCTTACTAAAGTTCGCTTACCTATTTACTCAATAGCTCTAATTAAAAAAAAATTATAAATTTAATTTATAAACCTTTACTCGTTAAAGTATAAAGAATTTAATTAATAATATATTCGCTAAGATTAATCGAATTATTTATACTTATTTAAACGCTCTTATAATTTTATTTTATATTATCTATCTTTTACTTAATATCTATTTTAAATATATTAACTTTAATCTTTCTACTATTATAATACTATTTAATTATCTTATCTTTTTATAATATTATATTATAATAATTATAAATCTAACTTATAAGATCTAAATTATATTATATAGATTTTATAATATATAAATAACGCGTAATATAACTAATAAGCTTTATTAAAAACTAAATAGAATTTAAATAAAAGCTAAAAGAATATAAATTATCGAAAGAGTTATTGTAAAAGAAATTTACTAATAGATCTTATAATAAAGAATCCTTAATAGCGTTTTCCTCTTATTTAAAAGCTTTTTCTTAATAATATTTAGAATCTAATACGCGTTAAGAGACTTTAAAATAGAATAATAAAAAACGAATAGAAGAGAAAGACGCGTTTTAAGAGATAGTATTATTAAATTGAAAAGTACTATCGCTAATTTAAAAGAAAAATATAAAGAAAAATAATAACTATAAATTCGTTTAAACTCTTTTTAAAAGCTTTTTAATATATTTATAAATAATAATAAATAGCTATTAAGCTCGCTTATAGCTTTAATTATTAATAATAGCGAATTTATTAAAGAATAATTTAGAGATATTACTAGAGACTTTAAAATATAAATAAAAGAAATATATATATCTAAAGTATTTAATAATATTTTCGCGAGAGATATTAAGAATAAATATATTTATATTAATAAATTAATAGAAAAAAAAATTATATAAATAGATAAAAAAATTATTATTTAATTTTAAATATATTTAATATAATTATTATATTTAAATATTAACTTAATCTATTAATAGTAGATTAAATTCTCTAAATTTTATATCGTTAGAAAGTATAAATTAAACTCTTATTACGGATTTAGTGTGCTTTAGGGGATCCTTACCGTTCAGGTAGGAGTTCACTCTCTTTTGACGCTACGGTTAGCGATAAGGCACGCTTTTCCGTGATAAATGATAGTAACACCGGTTTAATTTCGGGTATGATCCGGATAGTCTGAATAGATTTATTTGGCTACACTTAAATTTGGTGAAGGCTTATAACTTCCGTGCTTTTCTTAGCTGCGCACCAGGTCATAAGTAGCTTACGGGATCACACCCGAGGGGTTTCTAAATACGATATACGTGTAGGCCAGCGTATGGGGACATACGCCATTTTTCGAAGTGTGCAATTGTTACGGATTTAGTGTGCTTTAGAGGATCCTTGCCGTTCAGGTAGGGGTCCACGCTCTTTTGGCGCTACGGTTAGCGATAAGGCACGCTTTTCCGTAATAACTCTATAATTTACGAAATTATAAAGTAATAATATTTATAGAAAGCTAATTATTTTAGAGTATAAAACTTCTATATATAAATTTTTAATAAGAGAGCTTTAGAGAGCTTACGAATTAACTTATTCGATTTAATTAAAAAGTATAATAATTCTAAATTTATAATTAACTATATATATAAATTTAAGATTTTTATACTTAACTCTATCTTATTCTATTATATATATTAATATATATAATTATTAAGAGTTATATAATTCGAATCTTAATACTTTCTTTATATCTTTCTTATAATTATTCTTTATATATTTAAAATATACTTATTTTCTTTAATTATATTTCTTAATAATTTTAATAAATAATATTTTATTATAAAAATTAAATTAAATTATAAGATTAAAAAAATAAAGATAATAAAGTTTAAAAAGAAGAATATAAGCTTACTAGCTAATTATTTATTAAGTTCTTCGTTATAGAATAGTCATCTACGGGGGTGTCAGATCTCGTCGTATACCCTAACCAGATTTGGGGAAGCGGCTTGGCCCCTCCACAAAATCCTGGGGGAATACCCTATTCTCCATTTGGTTAGGGTGTACGACGAGATCTGACACCCCCGTGTCATCATAGGGTAGTAAGTACCGGGAGAGTTTAACCCGTCGGGGATACCCGCTAGGGCGGCATTAGTATGGACGGGGAGGGGGACTGTCCGGAGTCAAGTTGGAGCTGCTGCCGCCAAACAAACAACACCGCACCAGCTCGCATAAAAATTCCGGCTATATTCTAGCACGAGACATATTAAGCAGTAACTGAAGTTCAATTACTGAACCAAGCGAACATCTATATGTTCTCTGAGCAACCATGAAAGCATACTATTACAACGAAGATCCAGTAGGCTATATCACCTCCACACCCGTCTTGATCTCTGACACCATGCCAGAGCGATCAGCGCGAAGACCATGACTCTGGGCGCGCTGTAAGCACAGACTACCTCTCTCACCTCGGCGTCCTCTACCACCACTGCCCTTCGGTATCTACAGTTGACAAGATTGCCTCCGAGCGGTCTTACAAGAACAGAGATGAGATCATTGTGTCGCCAGAGAAGATGGGTCCGGTATACGAGGAAAAAGTAAAGATGTTTTTCAACGAGCACCTCCACGAGGATGAAGAGATCCGATACATACTCGACGGCAATGGCTTTTTCGACGTGAGGAGCCACAGCGATGAATGGGTCAGAATTGGGCTGGAAAAGGATGACCTGATCATTCTACCATCGGGTACAGTCCCAGTCCATTTGATCTTGTCACCATCACCAGTGCTAGATCAGCGCTAATTGGACAACGTCGTAGGCATCTTCCATCGCTTTACCACGGATAACAAGAACGTATGCTTTGGAAGTGCGATTCCAGGGAAGGAAACGCTGATGATATGAGCAGTACATCAAAGCCATGCGACTGTTCAAGGACGAGCCGAAATGGACACCTCTCAACCGCGCCCCAGAGCTAGAGAAGAACCCACACCGAAAGAGTTACCTGCAGGATAAGAGCGCAAAGGCTGGGATGATGACTTGAATGGTCTACATTCTGGACGAAATGATTGGGGCCTGTGGATGCTAACAGTTCACCACGACAAAGGTCGCAAATCCTCAATAGCCATGGTTGTAGAAGTATTCAATGATCTAGACCTAAATCTATTTCAGGAAATGGCTGCGGGACTGTTGATGATGTACAACGCGACGCAAATGGTGCTCCGATGTTGTCAGACCATTCGATCAAAAGCTCTCCCTAATATACTTCCCTATCTTCCTAAGAGGGTGAATTCTTATAGGGTGTCGGTTAAGAGCTTATTCATCTTCGAAATCTTCGAAGAAACACTCAGATCAATTGTCCGATCTCCAATCTCTACAACCAAGCCACCCTTGATTTCAGGGTTCACCTTTCAATCTGTTAACCTTTGCAAAGAGCTAGATCATCATTGTGCTTTACCTTTGGTATGACCTTGAGCTTTTTGCCTTGACTGTACTCTGATTTGGAGACGGCAGTCTCTAGCCTTTGAAGTGTCTTCGGATCAAGCTTCTGTAAATAAGTACGCTCATCAATTTAAAGAAGTCGCCATCGTTCAGCTGAAGACTTACCGAAGCGCTTGTGATGGTCAAATCGATCTCCCCTCTTGCAGCACCCATAAGCGTTGTAAACTTCTCGCACACGCCTTGTAGTATCCCAAGCCTATTGTTGTCGGCGAGTGTCTTCAGGAAGTTCTTGACCGTATCGCCCTTATCCTGCCCTCCCATGTGCCGTTGTAGCTCCTGAATAATCTGAGACTTGTCGCCAGGTGTTAGAGTTGGAGCGGTGAGAATGACGGGGAGCTTGGTGTCCTTTTTGAAGACATCGGCTAAGGCTGCGAGAGACTTCGACGTGGTTTCGAGTGCAGATGTTTTGACTGCGGCCGTATACTAGATTTAGGACGATCAGTTACCTTTGACGATGACTCAAGCTCGGCCGCCTTCAATTTCTGTAGGGAGTATGGATATCTCGGACATACCAATGCACTCGCGTATGTTCCGTCAAGGCCGTACAGAGCTACTGGTGGTTTAGCATCTTGAGCTGGCGCTGCCTGTGCGTAGGTCCTCAGGGCTGGAGGAGCAACTGCGCAAGATATGCGGGACGCTGCTGCTCTCGATGACACAGTCCTCACTTGTCTTGACAACATGTTGACAGATTACCGACGAAATAAAGAGTGGCAGATGCTGTGAAGTATCACAGACGGTACTTAATGCCGGGCGGATAGAGCCTTATGGTTTTGCTCCGTTCTACTAGCACCTGCGCCAAGCCTTCTTGCTATTTACGGGCTCCTCATTTGCAATGTGGCATACGTAATTATGCTAAATCAAAGACACTACAAAAGTAGACGAGACCCAGACCTATCCCGCTGCCAAAGAATGCACCAAAATCCTGTTATGCATGCGTCCGTTTCACATCATAGATCTTCGCAACTCGGTTGTCGATTAACTAATCAGTCGCTCCTCAGCATGCTGTCAACCAGGTCTCCCAAAGGCCCCCAGAAGTCTTTCCCGCTTGCTAGGCTGTGCTCGTCAATGAAGAGAACATAATGCTTGAAACTCGTGTTCAGATGAGGTTCTAATCCGAGCTGAACAACTACCGGATAGTGATGACAGTAGATATGGGCGTATACTCTGTAGAGTCGTTTGAAAATCTGACGGATCAGGACTGGAAAGGATTTTGGAAAGGGCACGCCTGGCATTTCAATCAGCATCATTAAGGGTATAGTATCCTGTCGAACCCACCTATCCTGCTAGGGAACATCGATTCGTTGTCGATATTACTCTGGACCCATGCCATTAAATGCTCGATATATTCAGGTGCAGGCATCTTGGTCGGTCGCTTGAAATTCTCGGAGTCTTGCCAGAGATATTCGAATCTATTTCATCAGCGACACCCGATTGATTGAGATGGAAGAACATTACTCATCAGTGGCTTTCATCTCAGGGCACGACTGTGGAGAGCAGAACTCTGTGATGGAACCGTAAAGAAGATTGATTTGGTTATAGAAATCGACGACTGTCAGACGTCAGCCGCTTCACAGGCAGATGCTGTATTCTCCTTACTATTGACGGCTAGCCATTCACTCAAGTCTTCTCCCTCGGGCAGTTTCACAGCCTTCCTCAAACTACCGCTCCCAAGAGTCGCCTCGGCGAATTGTCGTAATTGGTAGCTGCTTGTTCCCTTGTTTGCGTGTTTGGGCTTGAATTGACCTCTCGTTCTTGCATTTCTAGCGACATCATACGATAAGCTTAGATCTTCATTTTCGTGGGCTTGCTTCGGCTGCTTCGTTGCTGCCGCATAAAGTGTAGCATGAATAGCAAGTGACGTGCGGAATGGAGCGATTTGTACTGGGGTAGAGACGGCTGGAAGCGGCTTGGGAGATATATCCGGGAAGGGTGGAGAGACGAACATTGTGGTGATGAATGAAGCCATCTCACTGTCTGCAGTATCTGCGCCTTGGATGTCACGAAGAGGGTTTACTGCATTCCACTGGGTCAGTCAGGAAACATCTACAAGCGCTTTCTTATAGTAGCAGGTCCCGCATGGAATGTTACTTACACCGAGTTGGATAGCCAAATGACTGCCCGTCTCGGCAATCAGCTGTTTGTTTGGTTTTGGTGTAGTCTCACTGTTTACTGTTTGAGATCGAGGAATTGGCTTGGAGACGACTTGCCGCGATTTACGATTTAAGCGCCCGAAGCCAAGCCCGTACTCTAGTGTGTACTTAGGGCTGCTTGGTCAACGTTTCAAATTCTTCTAAATATTTCATAGATTTTTCGAGCACTTTTGGAGACACCTTTCTGACCAGTCATCAGCCGGTTACGATATTCTGCATGGCATAATCACGGTTAAGGACCCGCCACAGTATGCATCTGGGATTCTAGGGGCGTGGAATATCTCTCAACACACTGACGACATTCGATGGGCGTATTGTACAGCGGCATTCCTATTTCCCATATGCCAATACCACGAAGACCGTGTGCCTGTCATCCCTGAAATGGATTTGGAAAGGGTTTGCTTCACCTTGATTAGCTAGACTTGGGCAGATAATATTAATATGGCTGCTCGGCCAACAAAACGGGATGCCTTCCACTACGGCATCCTCCTAAATGTTCTGGCACTAGGCTTCCAGACACATTTACCGTGGAATAGGTGGGGTTCTGGAGTTACGAACACCCCTAGAAAAGCTCTCGTTGCGTGCACGCTGCCTTCGACGGTCAATGTCGCTGCTAAAGGCGCCGACGAAAAGTGTATCAATAGTACTTTTCTAGCAGCATAATTCGCAGCTCACCGCAGGATCTTTGGCAGTGATCGACGACAACGTGCAATTCATATGGAAATTTCGCCTGCTTCAGTCTTCTCATCGAATTTTGCCGTAGCCCCATAGACCCTTAAGGGTACTGCGACTTCGAAAGTCTCGCATGGTAGCCCTTGTACAGCAGCTTGAACGCTGCCTCTTTCGTCTCTAGCTACCTCTTCCATGAGTCCCTCGATGCCTTCTTCCAGTTCCTCGGCATCGCCAAGCCGGCTGGTAACGAACTCGAACCGTAATTTCCATTCAAGGTTGATGCCGGACGTTATAAACTCTGGGGTTGATGCAATAGGAATTATCGGACTGAAAAGGACTTTTCTTGCAGAGATGGTAGACTCAAATTGAGACGCATGAATCCGTCTAGTCACCCGTTGAATACTGGCTTTAGACCGCAGTGCTATCGCCGGATCTATCGTCTCGGCAGTCTCCAAGGTAGCATGTAACGAGTAGCAAAAGATGTCTGAATCTTGAAAATCAACAGCGAGGGGTACAGCTTCGCCCAAACGGTAAGCGGGCCTTGCAAGCAGGATCACTGCTACTCGCTCTCCACTTCTTGTTATCTCAAACCGATTTGCGCTGCGATTCATCGATGTTGCAATATTGCTTCTCAGTATAGCAAGATCAATCGATTCTCTCATGGTACTTGGCTCTTCGCTCATGGGCGTATGTGATCGCGAGTCAATCTCTGTCGGAGAGAGGAGACCAAGTCCTGACTCGACGCGAGGTGTGTCAAGAATCTTTTCTACATACGAGAGAAACTCGGTAGGGGAAGATTTCGAGACTTTTAGCGGAGAAGGATCTCCAGGGACAACTCCAGCTTTGTGAGAATTGTCAAGGCTCGAGGTGACTGCGGTATTCTGTAAGATTGTATGAGGAGACATCAAGTCATGCCCTAGGATTTCACCGTGGCCTACTCCGGCGTTAGAGCATTACAGGTTCCAACGAAGGCAGGATCTTACTGTTAACGCTAGGCAAAATCCTGAAGGGAATATCGGCACGTTGGACTTGGTGCTGCTGTGTGATATTGGACGCTCGCTGCGTGCCCACAACCAAATTGTAGGATATTTTCATAGCTCGTCCTTTATATGAAGGCGGTATGCCCTTGGGCAAAGGATGGCGATAATTATAGCTTTTGCTCTCCCCTGGTCCGAGCCGAAGATCCACGAACAAGATCGACTGGGGGGTTGAAAGAATGGGAATCGATCTTGCACCTCCGCTGTCATTTGTCTGTTTGAGGCTACTTAATTCGGTCCCACCAAGAAAGCCACCAAGAGATCCTCCGATGTTTCCCCAGCCTATAGATCCAAGAAGTCCACTCTCTCGCTTGGTTGATTTATGGCGTACCACACCTCCACCACCTTGGCCACCAACAATGCCCTTCCTCTTGACTTCTTCAAATGGCCCTTGATTGACCAGTGACCCATCAAGGGTGAAGAAGCCAGTAATCTGCCCGTAGCCCATCATTAACACTTGTGGCTTCGAGGCTTTGGCAGGCGCAAGACATGACGCTTGCCGACTATGAGCTGGCCTGTGAACCAGACGGCTATTTCCCTGATTAATATACTCCGAAGCTAGAGTCTCGGTTGAATTGTTGCTCATCGAATAGAATTCGCCGCTGCTCCGCGGTGTGCCATTGACACTAGAAGGCGAAAGGATTCTCGTGGCCGGCTTGAATTGGTCAAATCCATTGCCAACGTCTTGAGACCTCGGAGATCGAGCTCTCCTGATAGGATCATGCGACCGTTCGTTGGGTAACCAGGGGACTTGCCCAGAGACTTCATTTATAGGGGCGGGCACGTGAGGAAATCTGTAATTCGGATAGGAACTGCGATCCCTCGTCCCAGTCACTGGAGAGGCAAGACCAACGTCCGAGACCATTTGATACTTTGGGTGAGGTATAGTTTGTAGACTCAGACGTTGTTCCGCATACGAGGTAGAAGCACGGAAGAGAGGAGAAGGCATGGTAAAGGCCCGCTCATTTCCTGGTGCTGGCCTAGTGATTAGCATGTAGTACAGTACGCAGAATGAGAAGTACCTGATGATGGTCCATTGCTCAGTAACCCGTTCCTCCGGGGCATAACATGCAGACTGGCCGCACGAGTATGACCATGGCCTAAACGTCCGGAGCTCAGCAACTGACTATGCGGAGAGGTCTCCTGGTATGCCTCCCCACGAAAAGAGACAATCGAGACGGATCTCCTGTGCTTGTTTCCCTCCGGATTTGAGCTTCTAGATGTGCCGTCAGTGATATCAACTATGGGAGACTTCGGGGAGCCGTCGGCGCTGCTGAGCGACAATGCTTGCTTGTGTGTCCTGGCGTGGGATTGAGAAAAGCCTGTCAACGAGGGCGACGTTCTGTGCATAGCACTCGTAGGAGCGTCGGCGGAGCGCACAGGCAGAGTCTCCTTCCACCGGTCCCGATGTGAGCCATGGCTGGCAGTGTGACAGTTTGGGGATGGTGAGCGGCGGACACTGCCTACCAGCGCAATGTTCTTGAATGTTATTGTGCACTCGATGTCCTCGCCGGCGAAGACTGTTGGGTTCTTCCATTGCACAGACACACGGATGTCTGACATGGTAATGACCCCGGCCAAGCGTCACTCCATGCAGTGGAGCTCATGGGGCCAGGAATACTGACACCTGTGGCTGAACTGTGGGATGTAGTTGCCAACAATGGCGGCAGCGAAGCGTGGCGTCTACCGTTCACTGTGACGTTGTCTTCGTAGCGGGCTCATGGAGAGAGCTAATGTTGTATGTACCACAAATGAGTCCATTTTCGCCGCAGGAAATCATCTGGAATTTAATGGCTTGTGGTTGCAATAACATACTAGGCTTGACACCTCACAATGATGTTTTGGCTCAATGCTAGCGTGCGATATTTTTAAATCTACAGTATTAAGTATGAGTATCTGTATATTCCTACATATAGGCTCATAGCATCCTGTCACCTAATGGCACCGGAGAGCCAGTCCCATGTCCGTTCGCTGGTATGGTATGGAGAATTGTAGTGGATTGGCCCAGCAGGCTAGATGTTACTTTGGACTCGGAATTGGACTCCAAATAAGACCCCACCGATTCTCTTCGAGCTGGCTTTGTCTCCCTGGACTTCCCCACACCCATATCTCTCCATTTCTTCGGCGGTTTGATCCCTATCTCGACCAGTTGACTCCATATATTCTCTCCACGCTTCTCCCATCTCTGTCTCCTCCTCTCCTCTTCCTCGTCTTTTGGTCGCCACTTGCTCTTCAAGATGCGGCGAATAGCTTCTGGCGAGACTTTGAATTGATCCGCGAGTATTGGCGTTGTAAATTTATCCGGGTGCTGGGCATGAAGAGCTCGAATGCCCTCCAAAGTGTCTGGCGAAAGACGCTTCCGGGGAAGCCAACCTCTGGGACCGAACTTCTCTGATAATGCGCTTTTCTGTGTCTGCCATGGTTCACGCTGGTCCTTGTAATTTTGAGTGCCAGTTCGAAAATACGCGGATGCCTTCGCAGACCGAGAAGAACGCATTGCCTCATTGCTCCCCTCAACAGTTCTGGAGGAGTAGTCCTGCAGCCGAGCCTTTCTGCTAGAGCCTGCGAGTTTAGAAGATCCTGAGTTTTCCTCACGAATTGAGTTTTTCGACCACATAGATGTTGCATCGCCACGCTGTCCTGGATTCCTCACATTTTCTTTCAACCGAACCTGGTCGAAAGATTCTCCATCCTTTGGCGAAGATCGGGGCTTAAGAAACCCTGAAAATTTCGAGTCCCGCCTCGAACGCAACTCGACAGGTATTTTCGCTGTCTGCGCTACTCCCACTAAGTTTTCATGTATCTCAGTGGGATCTTCAACTCTTATCATCAAGCCATTCCTGTCGCGATGAGATGGCTCCTTTCTTCGTGTAGGGTCCTCGACTGGGGAGAGAGCAGCTTGAAAGCCTGGAACCTGCGACGGCTGTAACGTACTGATTCGACGGGTGCAGGCAGCCTGATTCCGTAGAAGGGACGAGTCGATGTGAAACAGGTGCCTTGATGAATCAATGGTCGAGCATCGAACATTGCGAATGCGCAGGCCAGCTGTTCTGGCGGCTTCGGTGTAGGTAAAGTAGCGTCTTAGCGCACCAGGAGCGCATGCCGAGCATGGCATGAATACGATAAGAAGTAAAGGAAGGCACAATCAAGACCGTAAGAAATATTCCAGAGCCTAGAGGTCGTTTCAAAGTGGATGTAACAAGAAGGCCAAAGAGGCTTTTCCACGTATAGGCGCTCTCAAGCGAGGAACCGCAGGAGAAAGCCCACTATAGGACCAAAGTAGATCTGTATAGCCTCAAAGACTGACCAGTTCGGACTATTAAAAATTGATTGATGAATTAGATCTAGGTCATATCATCAATGATGGGTGGTCTACACATACAAAATCAGGAGGGGGCGGGACCTTGTGTGGATGCCAAGCTTTCGCATTCTGTTTGACTCCGAGGGGTCCGCAGGTCTTTAGCGGGTCGCGCGGTATAAACATGTCTTGATTTCAGTCGCGGCACCGTGAAGAGTCTGGAGAACGCTACTGAGAAGTTCTAGCATGTCCCCGACGGGCAACCTCTGGCTCGATTGCACTTGCATCTGTCGCTGAACCAGCTCAACTTCTCAGGTTGCGCATCAGATGAGGACGAACTGCGCTCTTGAACTACCTAGGATGAGCTCGATGGGCCATGCTGGAAGCTCGATGCTCACACCGATAAGCAGGTTTCATGCTATCCAAACTCCCAGCCCCAATTCTACAAAACATGCTCGAGAGTATAACAGTTTACAACTAAGCCTCAAAAGCGTCGTCGGTACCACTTCAAATTCTGTTAATGCCTTTGATGCGCTTCCTGAACGCCACAGCTTTGTCTGTTGCGCCGGCTCCGCCGCTGTGCTTTCTCGAGTCGATGAGCATCTCAATATCATCCAGCGACTATTCAGGGCCAGACCGAATGCATTACCAGTCAATGCAACTCCATCATTCTACAATCCAGCAACGCCACCCAGTACTCCGGGAAAGAGTCGACATGGATCGCCTCTCAAGGACGGAGGTTGTGGGACAATACAAAACAGCTTGCTGGACTATCCTCCAGATTCACCAAGTCATGGTAGGCCCAACAACCGGAGCAGAGAAACATCGTGCGTGTCACTAAGCCGCGGAGGTGATCTTATGGCTGTTGGAGAGGTAAATTGGCCAGCCCCTAGGTTCGCTATCCTCAATTAATGGGTACAGACGGGATATAATCCAAGGGTGCTTATTTTCTCTACAGCGTCTGATAGTCCATCGGACGTCCCATTGTCTATCCTTGGCGACCATAGCTTCGGGATCTCCTCCGTTGCATTCTCTCACGACTCCCGTTGGCTTTGCACTCTTGGAAATAATTATGACGGGTTCATACTTATATATTCAATCAATGCAAAGACCGGATCGGCTAGGTTACATTCTAGTAACAAGTGCAGTAATGTGCATCGTGTTACGTGGCTGGGTCACAGCGTAGTCAGTATTGGAATTCGCCATGCCAAGGTCTGGCGGATTCCTCTCGAATTGGACAATAATGGCATAGGACCACATGGGAGTCTAACGCCAAAGGCTTTTGCAGGGCGGAATTGCGTACTTGGACCTCTGATGGATGCAACATTTACCAGCGTCGCCGCGATCTCCGACTGTAAGGCTATCCTCTGTACTGCGCAAGGCGATATCTGCCTTCTGGACGACAGCCACCGGACGCAGCGACTTGAGAGAGTTGCTCAGGTCGACTTTGGCATCCTCTGCGTTGTTTTCGATCATATGTACGGGCTTGTTTGGATTGGAGGCAGGCAAGGCACTATGAGGTCCTTGCATCTAGATACCTTGATCAAGCCTACAATACCAACAGTCCCACATGGTACCACTTTGCCTTTCTCCTCAACCAGCTCAGACATGGTGCCTGATATTATGGCTATCGGGCTCGTGCGCGGTAGAGTCATCACAATTGACTCCCACCGAATTATTGAGATTCAGGGAGCAGCAGACACCGAAAGAGCTTCTGGGGTTTCCGATTCCAAAAGACTGCCTGCCCACGAGAGTGCTGTACTTGGGGTGTCCAGCCTGCTGCCCAAATCCAGGGTCGATGGCCCTGATTTTCTTACCTTTTCAGCAAGAGGTACTGTACTATTCTGGTTGCTCGACGGTACATGCACTGGCAGTATGAAGATTCCTCTGGAGCAGCCAGTCTATCCAGAAGATGGCGATACCAATGATCTAAAGATAGTGGTTCCTTTAGGGTCTGACGAGCATCTGCTTTCAGGCGATAAAATCGGTGTTTTGCGGTAAGTTCTGACGCCATTTGCATATACAGTATCATCCAAGAAACATTCGCTGACCAATTTATCCCTAGACTCATTGATCGATCTGCCGACACGGACGTGGCTGTTCAGGCGCATAGCGGAGATATGAATGGCATAGCTGTCGCCAACACAGCGGGTTTGACTATCGTTGCGACTTGTGGACGAGATAGGACCTTGCAGCTTTTTCGGAAGCATGAATCCCGCCTGGACCTTCTTCAGACCTTGAATGACCATGCGGCAGCCGTTGGCGACGTTAAATTTTTAGACAAGGCCACTCTCATATCGATATCATCAGACAGGACGATAATTGTGCGAAAGCTAGCCCATGGAGAAGAGCAGTCGATAGCGTTTTTATCCATCAGGGTCATCACACTCAAGGCCAGCCCCGTGTCCCTCACAGCGGTACCTGCCGAGCCGAACGTAGTGTCGGTTTCCACATTGGACAGGCAAATTCTGAGATATAATGTGTCTTCTGGCCGTCTTCTGCACAGCTTCAAGCCTTCAGACCCTATGAGCGGCGACAGCGTGATGATGAGCTCGCTAGAGGTACACGAGCTCGATGACTTGGCAACAGCGTCGCGCTTACTTTTGGGCGTCTCTTCCACCGACAAGTCCATTAGAATTCACGAATACGACTCGGGAGCAATGTTGACTAGAGAGTATGGACAGAATGCGGTTTCCGCTATCAAGCTCCTCCGAAGATGTGTACAAGGCGAGCCTCCTCGTAATCACCTAGTCAGCTGTGGCCTTGATGGTACAGTGATGACGTGGGGTTTGTCTTGCAACCCGCCAAAACCAACTGGATCTCACGATACCCCCAATGGCGAAGAATCACCTTCGAGACAAACACCGCCATCCGCCCAACCTCTGAGACAAATTCTGTCGAAGGCAGAACTCTCAGAGTTCCAGAAATCTTTGGCAAGCCAGGGCGACACAATGACTCCGATACGAGCATCTTCTTCGTCTCGCGTCCGACGCAAGATTTCCAGATATACTTTGGCTGCTGTGCCCAAGATCTCCGCTCCGGCATTTCCACTCCCTGTAGGCGCTTCGCTGTCTCCTGCAAATGGAAGAATTCAGCGCCAGACCTCGCAAGACCACTCACGGGCCCCATCAAGTCAGAAGAATGCTTTCAGCTCTAGCTCTAAACCTCCTTCTTTGGACAGTCGACGACGGACCAAGAGCGCAGCGAACCTCAACGATCTTAATGAGTTGGGGGAGCAGATGTGCATATCATTGCGTACGTTCCGAAATAGGATCACCTCGTCATCAGTGGCCAAGCTCGAGCATGGCACGCTTCAAGAGCTGGCTAAGGAGCTCAACCTTACCATTCGTGCTCTCAATCAGAATGCGAGTAGCAAGTGTGTAGGCGGCGAGCCTATGGGGGCCGACGTCCTAGATGTGTACCTGGCTAAAATGATAGATGAAAGATTGTCTATGAAAGCAAAATCTCAAGAGATTAAATTCGTTGATGGCCCGCAGACTGAAGCGAAGAGCCTTGAGGAGCTTGTTAACCGGAATGCTGGTGAACAGGAGGGAGCCTTGGAATTGGAATAATAGATAGTTAGGTCATTTGTGCTCTTACCACTTGCCTGGACAGATTGGGACATATTTGTGGTTGGTGTTCGGTGGGTTTTTGCATGAGCGATGTAGCATATGCTTCGGATGATGTTACTCCTGTATGAATATATGCAAGGTAGAATCATGATGTTGATGCCATATAGATTTGTGCACCCAGTGGCCAATGAACGTCTATTTCGTCTTCAAACCGGAACAATGTAAGAGCACTAAATAGTGCATGAAAGTCGTTATTGATACTGGTCTTTGTACAGTTTAGACTGCCAAATCCTCTGGCACCTAGCCTGCCGGTCGATGTGGAAACGCAATAACATGCCCCAAAAGGGTGCGGAATGACTGCTTCGCCCGCAACTATGGATTTGAGCTTAGGCAATATATTTTGCGGCAACGTTACTGAAGTTCAAATTCGACATAGGGTATGCGTTATTAGTGGTAAGGCTGTTTTCCTAAGCAACCCAGGAGGAACTTGCCTTGTTTGCTCTTCCCTTGGCTCGTCGTCCGAGCGGTGCTTGCTGATACTGGCCACGTATTCTGGGGCTCGATATCCAAAGGAAGTCAGAAGAAGCGAGCTCCAGCAATTGATTCCTCTGGCATAGTAAATTGCCGCCACTGTGAGTGTAACCGATGAAAAGGCTCTGTGTTCCTTATTCCCGAATCAATGTGGTGATCCTAATCAGATCATTTGATAAAAACCAAAGGGTTGCGGCCCCTCAGACCGCCAAGTCTTTTGACAGCTTGCCAAGCGCCAACACTGTACTCTGAAATAGGTGCTCATCTTCATCTCACCGACTCCTCTTCAGCAATCGCTATGTAATTCTGAGCATACTAATAATAATAATGCCGACTCTATTCATGCATGAGAAATTCACGTAGGGTTGGTTCGTTGCCTGGCTTAATAAATCTAGACATTGAAATAATGACGACTCCATTCTTCTTTTTCTAAATTTTATTCCACCAACCTCCATGCTTTCGTCAGATTGACTTGACTCCACTCTATTGTTCTTGCCCATGAAGACTCAAAATGTCTTGGGCAAACCCATTTCGAAGACCGGATGCTCACACACGATCTGCGTTTGGATATACTTTTCAGTTGACAGAGCATCATTTGAATCCGGACCAAATGGATTCTATGAAGCAATCCTACGACATGTTAGGAGAGAAGGCTTTGGAGAAATTGGACAGGATATCTCCACCGCCAAGCTCAGGTCTTCCTCGCAGTTTGGTCAGAAACGAGGCCAAACCTGCGTTCAACTCCCACGGCACTGGTGAACAGGCTCCGGAAGGTAAAAGAGATCTTTACGCTCTGTTACGGCAAAATGCCTTTAATGATGAAGCTCTGGGTCAGTTGTGGGTCGAAGTCAATACGGTTCCTTCCTGGGTATGTTGGGATCAGATTGCTCGAGGACAAGACTGTTTCTATAGATACGGCGGCCCTGTTCTAACTGGCCTCGCATTCCAGTCTTTGCTTGGGGGCATGGTAAAGTTATTTGATCGTTTGAGTTGATGGGAACTAGCTGAACTGGATCTCCAGGGGGCGGCGAGAGTCGTAGAGACACTAGCGCGAACAGGTTTGCCCAGATATGTCTCCATAATTTCCGGTGATTTAATACTTTTTACCAGGCGGGTTTTCCACCAAAGTGGCAAGGCACCGGTTATTGTGCGTACCTGTGGTCTCCTTCCAGGTTTCGCTGTCACTGATAATCGCAGTGAAACCACACAGCATTTACTTCAGTGTACCCGATCGCTGGAATCCATCCAACCTGGTGGCGCTGGCCATGCCTCTTCGGTACGAGTTCGCTTACTCCATGCGGCTGTACGCCAAAGAATCATGAAACTCGCCCGACAACGGCCAGAGTACTATGATATCAACGCGTGGGGAATACCAATCAACGATCTAGACTGCATAGGAACCATAGGTACCTTTTGTGCTACGCTCATCTGGATCAGCCTACCAAGGCAGGGCATTTTCATGACGCAGCGTGAGGTCACCGACTACGTCGCTTTGTGGCGCTATATAGCCTATTTGACGGGCACTCCAACTGAGCATTTTGAGACGCCAGAGAAGGCGAAGCGCATCATGGAGGTCCTCTTTCTATACGAGATAAAGCCCACGGAAACTTCGAAGGTCTTGGCAAATAATATCATCAAATCACTGGCGGGCCAACCTCCCGGTTTTGCTTCAGAGGCGTTCCTTCAAGTCAACAGTCGATGGCTGAACGGCGGCGAATTAAGTGATGCACTCGGTATCGGCAGACCAAGCATTTACTACTGGGCCTTGGCAGTTGGGCAGTGCCTTTTTTTTATGGCCATCTGCTACACATACAGATCTGTACCATACCTTGACCGACGGAAGATTGCGGTAAGTAAGAACCTTGTGCAAACGTTGTACGCTTGCTGAAAAAGGCGACCAGGCGCTACGCAGGGTATTCTGGCAAGTCATTATCAAGAACAAAAGCGGTCTGGGGGAAGAGACGACGTTCGACTTCAAGTACATACCGAATCTCTCGAAGAAGACGCAGATGGAGGATGCCCTAGAGCCTGGCATAAAGAAGGCTGGGATAGAGCGGCGGAACCTGCAAGCATTGGGGATTGGATGCATCATGTTTGCGCTTGCCGGATTCTTTGGCTTGAGGATCGTGGCAGCTGTTATAAATCGCGCTGTAAAGTGGTTGCCTTGATTCACGGAGCTTGCAAAGACCAGAAATCGCCTTTGAACAGTCACAGGATTCCGAAGCCCACTGGACATGAACTGGATGATCCTTGAATGACCGGCTGGTATGTTAAGCATACAAGAAAGGACTCGATTCATACGTCTTCACTTAGTACACTTCACGACTGTAGACCCTACATTCTTCGCTTTCTCATTAGAACTCCACCAGCACCCCACAATCTCTTCGCTTGCAGGTACTCCAATCAGCTTTTCTTTGACGGAGTGGGACTGCTGGAGAAGCTGGCGTGCGGCCAGGAAAGTCGCAGTTGTTGCGGTACGAGCGCCAAAAACATCGAGACTCATAATCACGAGGAGTAAACGCCCTATGGCCGAAGGCTTTGTATTCGACTTGACACCCACAGTCTCTGTCACAGTTGAGAGGTCCTGCGCTTAAAGACTGCCACTTTTCTGGCAGCTTGCCCGGCACCCCGGAAGCCGTGAGAAATAAGAGGAACCAATGAGGTACATCCAGAGGTAGAAGGATGACTGGCACGCTGGCTATGTGAGAACGGGGGCAGAGCCAAATACCTAAAGTAAGGTATCTACCTTACCTTACTGTGGCTAAGGCCCACTAGTTATGTTGGCTAGGCAGCCCCTATGTAGATCAGGTGCTTGGCGGTGGGGGTTACTTTCCTGCAGGAGGCTTCTTAGAATCTACATACTACTACCCACCCTCTCAGGTCTCTTTCAAATCTAGACACAAATCTCACCGATTCAAGGCTCTTCAAGAATTATATGATGTAGTTGGTCGAGGTCAGATATAAGATGACTGGAGGCTAAACTGTACGAATGATAACAAAATAAGTATGAGCTGAGTACTTTTGTCGGCTTGAAAAGGTGGTGGATTATGTACGGAAAAGTCTTTTGTTCACCCAGGAGTTTTTGGGTAGCAAAGAGGAACATAAAGTAACAAAAGATCCACGTCGCATATCCACCCTATCAAAACGACCCTGCAACCACGTGACTATATCATGACAAACACTTTCATCATCCTACTTCTGACACCTGGGCACAACCCCCTGGGATGAAATGAGGCTTTTTCTGTGTACTTGAATAGTGAAAATGTCTTCTCCGAACCTGTTGTCAACGGTCGAGCTGTCAGGCAGAAACGTCGTCGTTCATGAGGAGCCCACCGTGCACAATGGAGTTTCAGGGCTAGACAGAGCCTTCCAGCCACGGTCTTATCAGCTCGAGATGCTCGAGGAGAGCATGCGGAGAAACATCATTGTTGCTGTGCGACATTCTCGGTCCCAGTTACTTCAACTGCTAACACATATAGATGGACACTGGATCAGGAAAGACATTTGTGTAACAAATCTACGCTTTGGCATTATCATGATCTGACCCGCTTCTAGAGCGATTCTGCGTATACAAGCCGAGCTAGAACGATGTCCATCCGGTAAAGTATGCGACCTGGCTCTTTGGGAGCGGCGTTTTTGACGTGTTGACCCTCTGATGTTCTTCGTAGTTGGTCTGGTTTTGCGTTCCAACGGTTGTCTTGGCCATCCAGCAACATGACGCTTTATCGACCCAGCTACCTGCATTTCAGGCAAGGGTGCTTTCAGGAGCCGACAATGTTGAGTTCTGGACTGAACAGTGTATATGGGATGATGTACTCAAGGGCATCGATATCGTCATTTCCACACATCAGGTAATCCAGATGTTTGCTGTGAAGGCTTTCAGCTCTTGGTGCTGACATTGCAGGTGCTCTTGGATGCACTCCTCCATGGTTTTGTACAAATGAACCAATTAGCGTTGTTAGTATTCGACGAAGGTGCGCGAGTTCTAGCGTCATCCCTGTCCATTTACCCAACGTTAATATAGCTACCCTTAGCACATTCTTGCACGGGCAATCACCCATCAAGCAGGATACTGCGGGACTTCTACCATGCATCCCCGGCTGAAGCCCGACCTTCGATACTTGGCCTTTCTGCCAGTCCGGTTGTCAATAGTAAGGCTGGAAATCTTGGGTGAGTAAAACATTTCAGTTTAACTCTCTGTGCTCTGCGAAAAGTCCTTTGTCTACCCATCCCAGTGTAAATGTCCGGACATTGCTAACGTAGGCGTAGGTTACTTGAGTCCAACCTAAACGCAATTTCCCGGACCCCAAAGATTCATCGTGACGAGATGCTTCAATTTGTGCATCAACCTGAACTGATCAAGCTCGTGTATTTACCCAATGGTCCACAATTCATAGCTCCTCAAGCTTTAGAGAGCCTAAGAAAAGTTTATGAAGGCCTTGATATTGAGCAAGACCCTTGGATCATTAAGATGAAGTCTGATCCAAGCACTTGCAACGCTAAAGCTCTTAACAAAGCTTTGATAAGCAACAAGACGTAAGGACAAGCATCCTCAAAGTTTTCGGGGTACCTGGTGAGCCGAACTTTTTGCTGACATTGACCCAGATACTGCCACGATCAGATAAAGGGTCTGTACGACAAAGCACTAGCCGTTCATCACGAACTTGGGTCATTCGCCACCGAATACTATATACGACAATGTGTCGCCAAATTGCGACGGGGAGCGGGTGAAGGCTCCGTCATAGAAGGCCTGGAAGACCGCGAGAAGATATATTTACGGAGGAAATTTGCCGAAGTTGTGGTCTTCGAACCAGACGGTTGCCCGTTGGAAAGCCATCATATCACACCTAAAGTGCGGAGTCTGATTCAATGTCTGTGGAACATGGACTCTACAACATTCTCGGGCCTCATCTTTGTGCGCACAAGGGCGGAAGTGGCTGTGTTGTCCCATATACTTTCAATACAAGCCCCGTGGTTCAAAGTCGCAACATTCGTAGGGGAGTCTGGTTTCTCTGGCCGTCGAAATACAGTTGGCGACTTGGTGGACCTCAAAAACCAGAAAGGAACCTTGGATGATCTCCGTTTTGGCAGGAAGAACCTGATTGTCACTACTAACGCCCTAGAAGAGGGTATCGATGTATCGGCCTGCAACGTAGTCATTTGTTTTAACAAACCTCCAAACTTGAAGTCTTTCATCCAGCGAAGGGGTCGCGCAAGGAGGGCAGCGTCCAAGTATATCATCATGTTCGAGGATGACGGCCTCCAAAATAGGGCCGTGTCGACCTGGCTTGAGCTTGAAGACGAGATGAGAAGGACGTACATGGATGAATTGCGACTTTTCCAAAAGATTCAAAGGCTAGAATCTGTAGAAGAGACGGCCGATCGAATTTTTTTGGTTCAATCAAGTGGGTAAGCAGCCGAAGAAACTACTCGCAGGCATGGCCTTTACTGATGCAATGGTGCAACATAGGGCCAGGCTCACCCTAGACGACGCTGTTCAGCACCTCTATCACTTCTGCGCTGTTCTGCCAGCAGCGCCATATGTGGATCCTAATCCAATATTCACGTTTGAAGAACATTCCTCTGGTGGCGATGGAAAATCAATCTCGGCGAAAGTATTGCTGCCAAATTCGGTCGATGCCTCTGTTCGCAGCGCTTGCAGCAAATCCACGTGGATCACTGAAAAGATGGCCCGAAAGGATGCGGCCTTTGAGGCTTACAAAGCTTTGCACCATGCAGGTCTTGTGAACGATAACCTCCTACCATTAGGACATGTGGATGAAGCAGTAGATGAAGCGTATGGCGCTGTTGAGAAGCGTCCAAGTATTGTAAAAGTTTCCGACCAGATTGACGTATGGCCTTCTGTTGCACAGTGTTGGAACGATTCAGCCCATATTTACGGATCCCTCGTCAAAATCGCGGGACAAAGCCAGGTCAGAACCGATATGATAATGCTACTGCCAGTCAGAACCCCAGTGATTGCCGGTACAACCGACTTATATTGGGACCAAAACACCACGTTCCAATTGGTCATTGAGCCTGAATCAACGATCCTTTCCCCAGCGGTCACAGCTTCGGCTGCCCAGATTACGTTTCTTTTGCTGGAATCTGTTTTCAGAGGGAGGGTGGACTATGGCCGTTACGACTTCACGGCCCTTTTCATGCCTTCAAATGGTATGGACCGTCTAACGTGGCTGTTATCTCATTCAGGGGCATTAAAAGCTGAACATCTTTGCGATCAGGACGTTGGCAGAGATGTTGGCCTTATCAGAGATCTTAGCCACAACGGAACATTGCATATCTTTCAAGACGTTATATATCCATCTTTGGAAGACACACTCCCTGACGACACCACCAAAGCTCTTCAGAATAAGAATACCGAGCCTTGCTTGTTGGAAAAGACGCAGTGCCAACCCTCTGAATGCGTGCATGATGGCAGCACGCAGCTCGATCGAGCTGATTCCAGCCATTGTGTTTATTTGGAGGTGAAAAGATTGCCGAAGAGAGCCGACTTTCTGCATCCGGTCCCCAGCGGTAATGCAAGTTTTGCCAAACAGTCTGGACTCCAGCGGCTGCCTGCGAACGAATGTGAGGTGGGCAGGTTACCCTTCAGCTACTCCCGTTTTGCGATGTTTGTTCCATCCATTCTTCACAAGGTCCAAGTAGCCATGATTGTGGAACGCCTTTGCAACACGGTCCTTTCCCCGCTACAATTTCAAGATCGAAGCCTTGTGACCACAGCGATCAGCGCTTCCTCGGCACATGAAGCTACGGACTATCAGCGCCTTGAGACGCTTGGTGACAGCGTCCTGAAGTATATGACCTCACTGACCCTAATGGCAGAACATCTAAACTACCATGAAGGTATCCGTACGTATTTTCGGCGTCTATATTTCCTCCCTTGGATCAGATTGAGTCTTGAGACATGTCTTGGGAGTGTCCGACCTATAGACATATTTCAAGGCTCAATGTACCCCTCCAAATTGGCAATACTGACTCTGAATTTACGATCCAGTTTCGCATAAGAAAGACCACATAGTGTCCAACAGCTCGCTTGCCACAGCAGCCATGCGGACGGGATTGGACCGATTCATCATCACGAAACCATTCACTGGCCAAAAGTGGCGGCCGCTATACAATGGTAGATTAGCTGCGAACCAGCTCGAGCGCACTCGTGAGATGTCTACCAAGACACTTGCGGATGTTGTAGAGGCCCTGATAGGCGCTTCATATCTTGATGGGGGGTCACAAAAGGCAGCCGCTTGTCTGGAGGTTTTTCTGCCAGAAGTACCGTGGTCCACAGCTTTGCGGGCGAGCCAGATACTGTATGGGGTATACAAGCTTCAGGTTCCGGTATCCAATCATGTCGTCGAAGCCGAAAAGGTGATCTCGCATGACTTTAGCCTCAAAGCTCTCGTTGTCGAAGCCCTCACCCATCCTTCCCACTATGGACCCAACACCAGCTCATCATACCAGCGACTGGAATATTGCGGAGACGCCATACTTGACATCATCGTCACCACGACTGCATTTGCCCGCAACCCCCCTCTCCCGACGCACAAATTGCATCTTATCCGCGCTGCTTTGGTCAATTCTAACTTCCTTGGGTTTCTTTGCCTCACTCTTTCGACCTCCATTAGTCGCTTTGAGGTTCTCGGCAACGTATCACAGTCAATCTCCACCACAGGTGTGTCCCGCCCCTTCTACCTATGGCAGTCAATGCGTCATGCCTCGCCGTCTGTTGGTCTCGCGCAACAAGATTGCCTTACGCGCTACAAGCTCTTCCACACGATTATATCAAGTTCTCTAGCTCATGGAAACCATTATCCCTGGACCGCTCTTGCGCGGCTGCAACCGCCCAAATTCTTCTCAGATATCGTTGAATCAATTTTGGGTGCCATATACATCGACACCCACGGATCTTTGTCTGAATGTGAAAGTTTCCTCGAGCACCTCGGGCTGATGCCCTACCTGCGCCGAGTCTTGGACAACGAGATAGCAATACTGCATCCAAAAGAGGAGCTGGGCCAATTGGCCGACCAAGACAAGGTCAGATATGTTCTCGGAAAGGAAGGTGAAGAGGGCGAGGAGCGTCTGACTTGTACCGTCATTGTGGGAGAGAGGTCGATTTTAAGGATTGGGGATGGTTTTAGCACCATGGAAGTGCAAACGAGGGCGGCGGATGAAGCATGTAATATTCTGAGAAGGGAGAGGTCAAGTTCGGGTCACGGAGGCTGTAAAGAAGTTGTCAAAGTAACAAGGGCGGACGGACAGGGGGGGAATGACGAGACATTGAGTGAGGACGAGGATGAAGTCAAGGAGGGTCAAATAACAGGAGGGGCAGAGTACGACAGTGATGAAATAATGACCGCTGACGAATGTTAAGAGTGATGTTTGGAGAAGAAAAAGTTCTCAAAACCCTTCTAGTTCGTCTAGTCTTCACTTCTTTTATACTGACTAGACCATACGGCGAAGGTTGAATGCCAAGGGAGCAAGAGAATAATAGGCCTAAACCCTGATGCTTTCACGTTGGAAAATGGTCGAATCAGGGCAACATTCCATATGCAGTCCCCATAATACTCGAGAGACATACAGAAACGACAGACATCTAGTTTGAACTTTGATGCTACTGAGTAGGACAATGTCGAATTCAAGGCAACATGCCCATGCACAAATTCGAATGATGCTCGAGAGACATGTAGAAACGACACACATCTAGCGGTCGTTGCCCTACAAGTCAGGCGACTTGGAACGTGCGAAAGGGGCTTATGGCGGTTGATCCTCGGGCAGAGAGAAGATCGCCAACAGTGTCTGTCCCATCGTTGTGATCTCCTTTGATCTTGAGACGATTTGGAGCTTCATCGCCAGTCAAAGCAGACTTCTGAGAAGGCTCGCACCCACGAAAACGTGGCTTACCTGGCTCAAAAACAGACGTTTGCTATCGATAGGTAATAATATGCATTTCTTTGCTCCGATTGCTCCATACAAATGCGAAGTGCTTCGGGCAAGAGAAGTCTATTATTCGTCCATCACAGATTTGTAAGATAATCTTCTATCTCCTGCTCGAATTGCGAGGATTAGCATCACTCCTTCTCGAAATTTTCTACAATGCAAGACAAATATTGGGAGCAAATAGAAGTATTTTGCTCCCAAACCATGTCTTGATTCCATTGCACATAGAATGATGCCTCCGGAAGTGCGTACCTCTTTGCTCAGTTTCCGAAATCTAGGTCCGACTGCTCCTTCGACACCTTCATACCCGAGTAGCTCATTCGCAGGTGCTCCGACGATACCTGTATCATACTCATCAGCCTTACGTGCAAGTTCCTGCGGGCCGCTGTTAATACCAATTTCGACAGTCTCTCCGTTCATTTCGCCCTCAATTGTTTCCTTCAACGTCAACAGTGCAATATGCACCGCATCTTCCAGCTCCAAGTCCTCCTTATATCTCTTCTCAAGAAAGGTCTTCGCGCTAGTTGCACTTTTGCCAATGGCGGTGGCTTTCCAAGGAAAGTCTAAAGGTTCTCAAGCTTAGCATTCCCCTTCGAGATAAGTATCAAGCCATGAAACCATTCCGGGAGTAAATATGTCCCATGACTGCGAATACGGCGTGAATAAGGAAGTCAAGGGCTGGGAGAAACGCTTACAGCTGCCACTGGGATCCACCTGATAAAGGCTCGGACCGCCCTTTAAAATCCCTCCGGTCTTCCCACTCGCCTTCTTCTTCTCGGCATCCGTTTCTAGTCCTTCGTCTGCGAGCTCCTGCGTCTCGGGCTCCACCCCATCGTCCCACCCTGCTATCAATAGACTGACACCGTAAGGTCTTACACCACCACTTTGCGTTGCTTCTTGCATCACTCTAGCAACATCCTGGACGAGAATTCGGGTTGGTGGATACTCATTGTAGATTCGCTTGTAGCCTGTGTGAGAGACTTTACGGGCTTTGTCGACGAGAACGCGGTAATCAGGACCCATGCCGCTGTAGACCATGCCAATATTGGGGGTGATAAGAGAGACCTTAGAGAGCGAAGGAGGGTCGATGAGCGGCGAGGACGATTTCTTTTCAGTGGCGAGGACGATACCATTCGTAGCTTCGTCAGATATGAGCATAATGCAACCGACCGACAAATGATTTAGTCCAAGTACCTTTTATACCCAGAGATGTAACTCCTTGGTTAACAGCATTGAGGGCATATTCTAAGCTGCCGTTAGTGGAGCTTGCAGCAGCGGCGAGAGATGAGGAGATTCTACCTATTTGCACAAGCTTTCCACTGCGTATATATTAGTAAATGACCATGCGATGGAGGGAGGGAACAGATCTTGCCTCGGAGAGAAGGTGGTGAGGGAGAAGGAGTATCGGTCCGCCATAGCGGCTGACTTGATGTTCTGATGAGGACAGCAACAGACAACGCACCTCGTCAAGCTATGGAGAAATACAGATGTCTAGACAGAGTCAAGGTTGGAGTAAGGTCGCCTTCACACACCGTTGTTGGAGGGAAATACGTGAGAGTTGATACAGGGCATAGGTAGAGTTGCACTACGCGTCGGTAGCATACACACGCCGAAGTTTAGCCATGGGTTCAAGCCGACTAGGTAATCATTCGAAGGACAGGCAGAGACGTGGCCTTATTATCATTTCTATCATTTGCCCTGGTCATGTCTCCTCTCAGGCTCGTATGGATACAATCCTTTTCTACAAACCAGAAGAATTTAGATGTAGGATAGCAGGTCACTCCTCTTAATCTTCGTGCTGCCTCATGAAGGCATCATGACCTCCACAGGTTTCAACCCAAATCCAGAATGGCATTGGTCGCAAAACTCCCATTCAACTCTTGCGCCTCAAGCTTCTCGAGGCAGCTCATCCATGCCTGGTGCTTTCCATGAAGAGCCGCCATCTGCCCCAAATTCCAATCAGTCGCCAAAGCCAACATCAAACACTACTCCAAGGCCTAGGAAACATTGGCCTCCTAGAACATGTCGAATATGTTTCGAAACCGTTGAGCCAACTTTCCATCCGCCTTCCGAGAGTGTCCCGGAGATGTTTCAGTCATTACCATCAGTTACATATGAATCTCCTGATCCTGAAGCCGGTCGACTTCTGCGGCCTTGCAAGTGTAAAGGATCGTCGAAATACGTCCATGAAGGTTGTCTCCAAGCGTGGCGACATGCGGATCCTGAATACGGCAAGAGGAACTACTGGCAATGCCCGACTTGCGGGTTCCGCTATCGCCTAGAAAGAATGCAATGGGGCAGATGGATCAGTAGCACTGCTACACAAATAACTCTGACTGGCTTCATTTTCTTCATGGCTTTGTTCGTTATGGGATTCGTTGCTGATCCCATTATCAATCTCTATGTCGATCCATATTCAGTCGTCTCATCTGCGCCTTTTTCAAAAGTCGGAGCCCGCCTTGAACCAATGCTTACTGACGACGACGTCACAAGCTGGACAGAGCACTTCATTAAAGGACTCGCATCGCTAGGATTGCTTGGCTTCGTGAAGGTACTCTTCGCCCTATCGCCATGGCAATGGTGGAATATCAGAACATCTGGAATCATGAATGGTGGCGGCCGTTCTGGTAATACTGGGCGGGATCGCCTGGCAAGCATTAGCTGGGTGGTGGTCATAATCGGCATTGCCACATTTCTTTGGGTATTTGTTGTGTATCTGCTGGTTATTGTGTACGAAGCTGATGCCGTATACAGGCTGTTTACAAAGGTGTCCGCGCATGGAGTCGCCGAACTTTGGAAAAAGCTGGGGAAAAGGTCATGGATGTTGCAGCTGATGGTGATGATGACGATGATGAGGCTGCAGATCGGAACAGCCACGCTCCTAGCTCTTGAACACCGGGTTCGGCTGGTTTGGGTCGAAACCTATCGAAGCAAGACCTTACAGATAGTATGTCTTCTAGCTAAAAACGCATTGTCTACGAGCTCCAGAGGCTACTTGCAAGACTGCAGCAGCTTACACTGTAGATGATCTCTATTGATCTGCCAATCAATGTTGCTCGTTGCAAAGGTTTGGAGAAGATCAATCTATTAGAGTGTTGGCCTTCAATTTGCAGGCTAGGCACCGTTAGCAGCAACGCAAAAACTTAAGTTGTCACGAACGCTTTCAATGGCGTGCCAATTAGTCAATCTGCGAAGAGCTACGCCTTGTCGATTCATGAGAGATGATAGCGTCCTGCTATACTCAAAGGGCTTCGCAAGCATTGCCGTTCCTTTTGCCAATAAAGTCATTGCTATTGCACTGTCTTGATGCAGCATTACCTTTAAATGGAGATCACAGCTCGCATGCGTGGCAGGAATGGTATATTCTCCTTTTCGTCTCCGCATTATTAATGATTAGCAGGTGTTGACCACGAGTCTTGGATCCTTCTTCAATCGAAGCATCATGACGCATTGGCAGAAATAGCAAATTCAGGTGAAACTTTTCGATCAACAGGCTTCTGGGTCCTCCTTTTGAGAACCAAGCATTGAACACCCAAAGCCATCATTTCATCAGAAAACCGCAGAATCAGATGGTTATTCCGCTGATTTTTTGTCATCTACGTAGACAGGAGTTACTGTAGTACTAAATGAATCAGTCGACCTAAAACCCCTCTGACCCTACTAGAATCTTCATGAGCCAAGGTGAAGAGCACAGCCGTGCTTAGAGAGAATGCCGCCTTCTCTTTCCAAAAGTGCTGCATTTCGTCAGCTTCTGTCCAGTATGTCTCGAGCCAAAGGAAGACCGACATTAGCATTATAGTCTCTTGGGAAAAGCGTAGCCAACGCCCTGGGTGCGACAAATAAGGCTAATTCCATCCTCCGCTTTTCGGCTTCGATCAAGGTGGACCATCCGCATAGCACACACCCAGTTCCGACACAGAGGCCTGAGTCCCACATCATAGGAGTGATCGTCTCTCGGCTGAAGATCCTAGGTCCAAGTCGAGTGCGTGATAAACACACGCCATAATAGAAGAGACCGACAAACGCACCCAAAAATGCTGAAGACCGCACGGCTTCTTCACACGCCCTTCTAAATGCTCTAAAAGACGGGTTCCTCGCTTTGACTAATAGCTGGAGCGGCAGGTTCGTCGCCAATGCGAACTGGAACGCCCGCGAAAACCGCACAGCAGCGTGCCAGTGACAAGATGGGCCGGTACCCATGTGCACAATTTCGCAAGGAATAGGAGTCGTCTTGACGGGATCGCCCCAGGCCAGAGGCCAGCCATAGTCGCTACACATACCTTGTAGTATATGAGCCTGACCAGTGTCTTCACCGTAAATGAATTCTCCTGCATGGGCTTTGCGTAGGACGTCAATGAGGCGGTGATCAACCTGTGCGGCTTCACCAATCCACTTATTGTAAGCTCGGGGCAGGCGATCGGGAAGGTAGAACCAGGCCCACATCTTCAAGTTTATCAAGTCAGCATTACTTCTTTGAGGTGGAGAATGAATTAGGGGACGAGGTCGACGAGTACGTTGCTTTCGAAAAAGAATTCAGAATTCAAATTGGGGCATAGATCAGAAAGAAAGTGCTATGAAATGTTGACATACCACTGTGCCGGAACTTAGGGCGAAGACGAAAGTGTCTGCATATCGAGAGATGGCTGTCAAGGTTGACGAGGCGGATGCTGTGTTAGCAAGTGATGGATGAGAGCGACGACAAAGATTGACGACTAGACTATCAAGGGCGCGGGTGACGGTTAAAAGAGTGAGATCTACGGTCTTGCCTGCCAAAACAGGCGGAGAAGCCTGAGAAATCTTCGAGTCGATGATCTTGGCAGTTTGCAATGTGGGACCTGTATCGTTGACGACATGTCGTTGCTGATCTTGTGCAGCTTGTTTTGACTTCTTTCGGTCAACCTTGGCGATGGCCTTGTAGTTCAATATGTCCAAGCTGAACCAAGCCGAGATCACCGCAGCCAAGAACCGAGATGCCGCATGGCTCGCATTGCGCAAGCGTTTCGATGGTACCTTTCTGCCCATGCTAGGGATAGACGCATAGTCAAACAGTAGGCGTAGAAGCCATTGTAGGAAGGTGTAACCACCTACCAGCGCGGCACAGAAGGTGGGAAATCTACGAACAGCAAAAGATCCTGCCAGAACGGAGTATATCTGTTGCAAAAAGCCTGGATCAGCAGGTCTTTTTGTATGGTTGGTACTGGCGTTAACAATGTCACAGCAAAGTATTCGCCGTGCAATGGGTAAGGTATTTTGGGGACTACAAGATATGCGAATTAAGGAACCGCACTTACTGATGCGAAAATGTTGCCCCTTGCCGACTTCTTTCTGTAAAGAAGGAGGAGTTTCAGCAGTCTGGGTGCGGTAGTAGAGACATAAGCCAGTCCGTAGGCCCTTAGCAGTCTATCATGAATTCGGTGTGTGAGCAAGAAGGCTCTAGTCTGTGATACAGCTTGACATGGCAGAGAAAATTTTCTATTTGGAGAAAGCAATTCCTTTAAACTCACGGAAAGAAGGACAGGCTTTGAACATTTCGAGCCAACAGAATTTCGTGATTAATTGCTCTCGCCATGCTGAGAATGGTGATTCGATATGCGTGGCCTATTGAATTCTAGCAGCAGGAGCCATATGGTACTACGATGCTTCCAACACTAATGCAAATCAGTCATCTCTTTCCTCACGCTTGTACACCGTCTAGGAAAGAAAGCGGACCCTTAGATTAAATGTGAGGCTCTTACTTATCACAGAAAGGAAATTTCCCGAAACAACAGATTTGGTAAATTGATGTGATGCTATGGTGGGGGGGACTCTTCGTTTTAACACCCCCTTTTGTCGACGCGTTCAAAGAGTGTGCAAGGACACCCTCGCAGTGCTGGGCGCGAAGTTCTCAAGTTAATGTTAATCTCATGAGTAGACAATATCATCATCAACCCATCAGAAGCGTTTCTCTGACTGTGAGGCGAAATAGCATCATGCGAACAATAGAACGATGGGAAGGCTGAAGAAGTAACCCTCAAAGCCCACAGGTTAGAACCGTCAGATTAACCGAAATGCGGGTAGCGAGAGTGAAGAACAACCGTACTCGAAGTGGTCAAACCAAGTGACGGATTTCGGGTTTCTCACCAAAACTCGATGTTTATAGCTTACGCTATGCGATTACTTAGATAATAAATCTATTTAATTTTTTATATATATAATAGCTATTAATAAGTTATATAATTTTATACGCGAACTCTATATATTTAAATTATATTTACGCTATCTATATAATACTAAAGTAAGATTAAGAGAAAAAAACGCGAAAATCGTTAAATTTGACGCGTAAAAACTACTTTAGCCTAACGCGCTCTCTATTTTAAATCTAAACAGCTACTACGCGTATAGTCTTACGCGAGTAAAAAAAAAAGTCTATATACGCTAAGTAATTCTTCTATCTTTATTAATTAAAATAATATTTTTAATATTCTCTTTATAAGCTAGTATTTATTATAAGAGTTATTATTTATATTAATATCTATATATTCTAGAGTAAAATCTTCTTAATAAAATCTTTCATTAGTAAATTATATTAGATTTATAGATTTTGAAAGTATATAAACTTTTTTTTACCCGCGTAAGTCTCTATCTATTAGATATATAATCTTTTCTTTATATTAGATATACGTAGTCTTAAGAGCTTTAAAGCTAATAGTCTTATTATCTATAGAGCGATTACGAGTAAATAGAATTCTCTCTTTCTTCGAGAGACCCCTTCTATATATACTCGCTTCTTCGCTCTTACGATACGCTAAAATTTAAATAAACTAGCTCTATCGAGAATTAACGATTAAATTTTAAAGATATAATTTAAGTATAAAGAATATATACGTTTATTAATTAGAGGCTATACGCGTAATAGCTATCTTAATCTATTATATAATTAAACGAGTTTTTAAATAAGATTATAAATAGATAAAATTAATATTTAAATATAAATTAACGAGTTTAAATCTATAAATTAAATTTATAATCTATTTTTTTAATTGGATCTATCGAGTAAATTTAATAAATAATCTTTAATAAGTAATATTTAAATTTCTTATCTTTAAAGAATTATTAAATTTAATTTTTAGATTTTTTAAACTTGAAAAGTGTCACGGAAAAGCGTGCCTTATCGCTAACCGTTGCGCCAAAGCGTCAAAAGAGCGTGGACCCCTGCCTGAACAGCAAGAATCCTCTAAAGCACACTATATCCGTAACAATTGCACACTTCGAAAAATGGCGTATGTCCCCATGCGCTGGCTTACACGCATAGGTATCGTATATAGGAACCCCCCGGGTATGACCCCGTAAGCTACTTGTGGCCTGGTGCTCCGCAGGGGATTCGAACACTCCTCCTCTAGGTTATGAGCCTGGCGTGCTGTTAATACACTATGCGGGCCAAGTAACCTATTTAGACTGTCCGGGTCACACCCGGAATCGAACCGGTGTTGCTACCATTTGTCACGGAAAAGCGTGCTTTATCGCTAATCGTTGCGCCAAAGCGCCAAAAGAGCGTGGACCCCTGCCTGAACAGCAAGAATTCTCTAAAGCACACTATATCCGTAACAAAAAGCGTAAATTATAATCTATAATTTAAAAATTAAATTATTAAATTTTAATAGAAAATAGTAAAGTTTTTAAAAGATTAAAAGTAGAAAAAGAGATTTTAATAATTACGAAATTTACTCGCGATATCTAATTAAAAAGTATAGCGAACTCGAATTTATAATTAACTATATATATAAATTTAAGATTTTCTAACTTAGCTTTATATTATTCTTTTATATATATTAATTTATATAAGAAATCTTACATATATAATTTTTTTAATTATAGTTGAAATTACTATATAAAATATCTCGATTTATATACGAAACGCGAAATTCGTTATTTATTTTAATCGATTCTAGTATTACTCGAACTCGAAATTTTCTATATCTCTATATTAATAAGTTCTAGAAAATTAAAAAGTTATTATAAGTATTTCTCTCTCGAAAATTCGAAAATTAAAATTTCTTAAATAACTTTATATCGATAATTTATAATACTCTAGAAATTTTATAATTTATTAAAAAGATATTAAATCTTTAAGCTTTTAATTTATAGAGAATTTTAATAATTCGTTATTCTATAAAATAAAAATCTTATAGAATTTATAAATTTCTATAAGATAGTCTTAGCGTTTATAAAATAATCGAGATACTTTTTAATATTAAGCGTATTTTTATACTATATAATTTTATTTAAAAAATTTAAATTAGAATTTTCTAAAAATTTAAGAATTAACTAATTAATATAATAAGTATAATTTATAATATTTCTAGATTATAATAAGTTATAATTATAAAGTTATTTAAGAAGATAATATTTTTAATTTTCGATAAGAGATACTTACGATAACTTTTTTAATTTTCTAAGACTTATTAATATAGATAGCTATTACGCGTATAGTCTTTATCTATTAAACGTATAGCCTCTATTTAATAGACGTATAGCCTCTATCTACTAGACGTATAGCTCTTCTAATTAAGTTAGCGACCGCGCGAAAGCTAATAGATATTAATCGAAAATAATAAAGAATCTATATCTAGTCTCTTTAAGTCGAATATCTTTATAGTAGAATATAATAATAGAATTAATATTTACTCTATCGCTTATCTATATCTCTTACTTAATAGTAATAACTCTAAATCTATCTCTCGATAACTAAAATAAATATCTTACTTAATATACTTATTCTATATATATAATAATATATCTATATCTATCTCTATACTATAAGCGTTATAATAAGAAGATTTATAATCGCTATAGTAATTACTTCGATAATTAGATATTATATAAGAAGAGTAATAAGATAAATAGATTAGATAGACTATAAGAGAAGAACGAGTAAAGGCCTATGAATTAAATTCATAATCATTTTTTTGATTAGGGCTATCGAGTAAATTTTAGTAAGCGATCTTTAATAAGCGATATCTGAATTCCTTACCTTTAAATATCTATTAGACTAAATTTAATAATTTATTTTTTCTCTAAAAGCTTACATTTCGTTCCATAATTAAAAAAAAATCTCAAAATTTTAATAGAAAACAAAAAAGTTATTCTAAAATCAAATAATGTATACCTGTTTTTTGATCAAGGCTGTCCTGTCCGGCTGTCGAGCGAACTTTGGTGAGCGGACTTTGGTGAGCGATATTTGAAATCCTTGCGCTTTGAGAATTAAAAGACTAAATTTAGAAATTCTTTTGTTATCTAAAAGCCCACATTTCGTTCTATAATTTAAAGAAAAAATCTCAAAATTTTAATAGAAAACAAAAAAGTTATTTTATGTGTCAATAACGTACACCTAATTTTTGATGAGGAGGCGCGGGAGGGCGAGATTTTGATGGTTGCGGACGCTAATTTATTTACCCGCGATGACTCAGCCGGTCTAGCCAAAAAGCGTAGAGGACCCGAATTTATAATTGGCTGCACATACAAATTCAAGATTTTCTAGTTTAGCTCTATCTTATTCTTTTATATATAATAAAAGAATAAGATAGAGCGATAAATAGTATATATAAAAGAATAAGGTAGGGCTAAACTAGAAAATCTTAAATTTATATATAAAAGAATAAGATAGAGTTAAACTAGAAAACCTTAAATTTGTATATACAGCCAATTATAAATTCGGGGTTATTACGCCTTATGGCTAGACCGGCTAAGTTACCGCGGGTAAATAAATTAGCGTTCGCAACTATTAAAATCTCTTACTCTACTTTTAACCCTTTAATAACTTTACTATTTTCTATTAAAATTTTAAGATTATTTTTTTAAGTTATAGAACGAAATGTGGGCTTTCAGATAAAAAAGGAATTTTTAAATTTAGTCTTATAATTATTAAAGCGCAAGGAATTCAAATATCGCTCACCAAAGTTCGCTCGACAGCCGAACAGCCCTGATCAAAAAACAGATATACATTATTTGATTTTCGAATAACTTTTTTGTTTTCTATTAAAATTTTGAGTTTTTTTTTTTTAAATTATAGAACGAAATATGGGCTTTTAGAGAAAAAAAAAAGATTCTTAAATTTAATCTTATAATTATTAAAGCGTAAGGAATTCAAATATCGCTCATCAAAGTTCGCTCACCAAAGATCGCTCACCTATTTACTCGATAGCCCTGATCAAAAAAATGATTATGAATTTAATTTATAGGCCTTTACTCGTACTAATATAAAAGAATAAGATAGGGCTAAACTAGAAAACCTTAAATTTGTATGTGCAGCCAATCATCAATTCGTTAGGTCTACGCTTTTTGATTAGACACCGCGGGTAAATAAATTAGCGTTTACAACCATTAAAAATCTCTTCCCCTACTTTTAACCCTTTAATAACTTTACTATTTTCTATTAAAACTTTAAGATTTTTTTTTCAAATTATAGCCCAAAACTTACGCTTTTCAGAAATGAAAAAATTTCAAAATTTGGTCTTATCATTATTAAAGCGCAAGGAATTCAAATATCGCTCACCAAAGTTTGCTCGATAGCCCTGATCAAAAAACAGGTGCACATTATTTGATTTTAGAATAATTTTAAAATTTTCTATTAAAATTAAAATTTTTTTTGCTTAAACTATAGAACGTAATGTGGGCTTTCATATAAAAAAAGAATTACTAAATTTAGTCTTATAAATATTTAAAGGCAAGGAATTCAGATATCGCTCACCAAAGTTCGCTCGACAGCCCTGATAAAAAAACAGGTGCACATTATTTGATTTTAGAATAACCTTTTTATTTTCTATTAAAATTTTAAGATTTTTTATTTAAATTATAGAACGTAATGTGGGCTTTCATATAAAAAAAAATTACTAAATTTAGTCTTATAGATATTTAAAGGTAAGAGATTCAGATATCGCTCATCAAAGATCGTGTTACGGATCAATCCTCCACACTCGGTACACCTTCCTAATCAGGCCTTAGCGTGCCTCCCTCCGCACATATGTGCCTGCAGACCACTTAGATTAATAGAACAACTTTACACCACACCAATATTATGATATTAAGAACTATTCCTTAACAAATGGTAGCAACACCTGAAGATCACTCAACAGGAGTCTATTGAATTTATTCGCTCATCTATAGTGCTGGCCAGTCACGCTACGCCTCTACCTACCTCAACACCCACATCGCTCACCTATCAGCACTCAGCCCGTCACGCAGAGTCACTACACGCAAGACCACAAGCAGGTGAACCTTTCAATAGGCCATCACTATGTCTACTTCCAGCCCACTCATCCCCGGCATCTCGAACGATCAGCTTCAGGGCATAATGGCTCTATTTCAAGGCATACTAAGAACTGAAATGGCCATATTCAGAACTGAAATAAGAACCGAAATAAGAACTGAAATGGGTCAACTACGTAATGAGTTTCGCCAGCAACCAAGTCAAATCCTTCCAAGTGTCGAACACCCTCAATCTCAGCCAGCCATTCAGCCAGCCACTCAGCCAGTCACTCAGCCAGTCACTCAGTCATCCACTCAGTCAGCCACTCAGCTAGCCACTCAGTCTGATACTCTACAAGAGGAAGAGCAAGAGAAGGAGCAAGAGGAGGAACTACAACAGGCAAATGCGGAGAACACTGCGGAGAACACTGCGGAGAACACTGCGGAGAAAGCAAGCGACAACAAGGCCACCATCAGCAAGAACACGGCTCAGCTCTCCACAATCCCACGTCATATGCTCTCCACGGTTCCACGTCAAATCACCACTCAGCAGGCGGAGAACGACACTACAATTTGGCCTGCTATCTCCACATGCCTGGGCAATATCACATTGTGGTACATCACTGCAATGAGCACACAAGAGAAGGATCTACTGCGTCGATCACAGCCAATTGGGCCTCTGCAGGAGGACATCGGACGATGCATATTTGGACGAATTGAAATCGTCTGATGTCTTGCTCCGGTACTATTCGAAGGGCTTCGCTGCGGCAGGAGAACTTGTGGGATTCACACCACTAATTGGCCTGGTGTCTCCATTCCTTTCCAACATTTCGAAAACTCACTCATTCATGCATGTTTACTTCTTGCCATGAGGACATGGCCTTTCTCTGTTTTTTGTGGGCACTTGTTACGGATCAATCCTCCACACTCGGTACACCTTCCTAATCAGGCCTTAGCGTGCCTCCCTCCGCACATATGTGCCTGCAGACCACTTAGATTAATAGAACAACTTTACACCACACCAATATTATGATATTAAGAACTATTCCTTAACAGATCGCTTATTAAAGATCGCTTATCAAAATTTACTCGACAGCCCTAATCAAAAAAAATGATTATGAATTTAATTCATAGGCCTTTACTCGTATACTAATAATAAGATAATATTATATAAGAATAGCGAGATAATACTATATAAGAATAGCGAGATAATATTATATAGATTTATATATAGAGTAATAAGATTATATTTAATATATTTTAAATTTAAAAAGATTAGCTAGTTAATAAATAGTAAATATTTAAATATAATAGTCTTAATAGATATATTTTTAATAATAAGTAGAGAGAGTAATTAGCTAATTAACTATCGCTATAAAGAAATTATTTAAAGATCTTATTAATCGACGAATTAAAATTATTTAAAATTATAGATCTATAGAAAGAGATATAAGAAGACTTATTTTACTATTATTAAGTATCTCTATAAAAATCTCGAAGAGACTAGATATAAGTTCTTTATTATTTTCGATTAATATTCGTTAGCTTACGCGCGGTCGCTAACTCGATTAAAGAGACTATACGTCTAGTAGATAGAGGCTATACGCTTATTAAATAGAGGCTATACGCGTAATAGCTATCTTAATATACTTAGTTTTATAAGAAAACTCGAAATACTAGAAAATGCGAAATTTTTAAATTCGATAAATTTAACTTAAATGGCTACTATTATAACGATTACTATTACTTATTTAAATAGTCTACTATTATAGTTTATTATAATAGTTAATACTACGATATTATAATCGTCGTCTATAGATTTAATATTATAGATATCTCTATCTTAAATTTAAATATAGTTTATTTTTATTTTAACGACATATATATCTAAGTAGTATTTAATATTTCGAAGACTTTATCGTAGACTTTATCGTAGTAACTATAATAAAATAAAAGAGTAAAAGAATAGATAGTAGTAGAAAAGATAGTAGAAGAAGAAGAGATATAATTTTTACGAAATAGTAGATCGATAAGATCTAAAAAAAGATAAATTAGATTCTTCGATATAGAAGCCTTAATAGTAAGAAAGAATTAGAATTTTTTATTCTTATTATACGAAGTTATTATAGAATTTAAGTAAGAAGTAGATATTTAAGTATTAAGTCGAACTTAATTATATCTATCTCTATTCGCGTTATATTCTAATTTATATTATCTTAAATTCGATAAATCTAATATAGATAGCTATTACTATTATAGCTACTACTATTACTTATTTAAATAATTTACTATTATAGTTTATTATAATAATTAATACTACGATACTATAGTCGCCGTCTATAGATTTAATATAGTATTTATTATTACTAGAAAACGTAGTTTATTAGAAAATATAATTTTTTTAAATTCGATAAATTCGACGTAATATTAAAATATCTACTTCTTATTAAAATTCTATAATAACTAAATATAATAATAATATATATCTTACGATCTATATAGATATATAATTACTTTTACGAGTTAAATTTATTATAATAAGTAGATTTAGCTACTATAAAGTAAATATTAATATTAAATATAATATTTACTCGCTAATAGCTAAGCGAGCTTTTTCGTTCTTAGCTAATCTATTATTCTTTATTTAAGATCGCTTAGTCTTAAACTCGAATAATAGATAGTAATATATATTAATTACGATGTCTATAAGTATAAAGCTTTTATAATTACTATAAAGTTATTATTATTAATTAAAGAGTAGACTATAATTAAAATAGATAATTCTAAATTCTTTTATTAGTTATTACTTAGCTAGTAATAAACTAATTTATATTATTTAAATTCTAAACTATACTATAGAATATACTCTATAATTTATACTCTTTAGAATATATATTATAATACGTTAGAGTAGACTAGACTATATTATTATAGAAAGTAGACATTTTAATATTACGTCGAATTTATCGAATTTAAAATAACTATATTTTCTAATAAACTACGTTTTCTAGTAATAATAGATAGATACTTTACTCTAGACTTAAATATAACTTACTTAAGCTTAATTAAGAAAAAGACTACTATATCTCTTATATTAAACTTATACTAGATAATACTACTATTAAATCTCGCTTTATTATAATAATAATAGCGAGATAGAAGAGATAAAAGAGATAAGAAAATAGTAGAAGAAGAGATAGAAGTAAGAAGAAGAAGAGATAGAAGAAGAAGAGATAGTAGAAGAAGAGGTAGTAACGGTTTTTTTAAGATATAATAAATCGATAAGATTTATAAAACGATAATTTAGACTCTTCGATATAGAAGCCTTAATAGTAATAATAGATTAATATTATTATACTAGTTTACTATATAAATTTAATAAAAGATAGATATTTTAATATTACGTCGAAATTATCGGATTTAAGATAGCGTAAATAAGAGTATAACGCGAATAGAGATAGATACGATTATCGAATTTAAAAATTTCGCATTTTCTAGTATTTCGCGTTTTCTTATAAAACTAAGTAGGCGTATTAGACTTTTCTTGCCTCCTCCCTAACTCTCTTTTCTTTCTCTCCTCTTAGTGCTAGGGTATAACGAATATATACTTTATTTTACGAGTACTAAGCATAATTGAAAAGCTTACTTTCTTAATACTCAAGAGTTGAAATTCTAAATGGCTTCTACGCTAAGAGGCTAGTGACCAATCAGATTATCGGATTTCACCGTTTTCAGTCTAAAACACATCTTATTTCTTTATCTTCGATCTAAACGCGGGTACACACGGGTACGTCCAAAAGAGGAAGCTGGAAAAGAACTTCAAAATCTTCAAATCCACCTTTTTTGATTCCTTTTCTTTTATCAAAAATATGATAATAAACTAAGTACGTAGAGTTATAGAAATACTTATACGCTTTCAGATAACGTAGCGTAGACGAAATTTGATAAGATATTCGTGAAGATATATTAAAAACTAGTGAATTATCGAGCTTGCGAGAAGAGCCTCTCCGGCAGAAGCCCTCGGAGAGCCCTCGGAGGGTAAGGGGGGTTTCAGAGAGTCTTCCTCTGAGTATATCAAATGAAATATAACGTCTCTCGATTCTCAGGGTTAGACCCCTTAAAATCCCTTAAGCCCTTCGGAGCTCTTTAATCGTATCTACCCCTATTCGCGCTATACTCTCATTTACGCCATCTTAAATCCGATAAATTCGATATAGATAGCTACCACTATTATAGCTATCACTATTACTTATTTAAATAGTCTACTATTATAGTCTACTATAATGATTAATACTACGATATTATAGTCGTCGTCTATAGATCTAATATAGTAGATATCTTAATCCTAGACTTAAATATAGCCTTCTTAAGCCCAGTTAAGAAAAAGACTACTATGTCTCTTATATTAGATCTATTACTACTATTAAACCTCGCTCTATTATAGTAATAATAGCGAGATAGAAGAGATAAAAGAGATAGAAAAATAGTAAAAAAGAAGAGATAGAAGAAGAAGAGGTAGTAGAAGAAGAGATAATGCCGGTTTTTTCAAGATATAATAGGCCGATAAGGTTTTAAAAATAGTAATTTAGGCTCTTCGATATAGAAGCCTTAATAGTAATAATAGATCAATATTATTATGCTAGTTTGCCATACAAATTTGGTGAAAGGTAGGCATTTTGGTGTTGCGTCGGAATTGTCGGATTTAAGATGGCGCGAATGGGGGTATGGCGCGAATGGGGGTATGGCGCGAATGGGGGTAGATACGATTAAGGGCTCTTCGAGAGCTTATATCGGAGGGGCTGTCAAAGCAAGCTCGAAATCAATCAAATATCACTAAAATAATCAAATTTCGAGCTTGCTTTGACAGCCCCTCCGATACAAGCTCTCGGAGAGCCCTTAAAGAGCCCCCGAAGGGTCCGAGGGGTTTTGGGGGGTCTCCCTGAGAATCAAATATAGTCAAAAACCAGTACTCGGCAAGCTTTTCACTACTGGGAAGCCCGCGCCCCAGCACATATTTTATTCTACTTCAACACCGGCCATAAATGTATAGTGAGGATTCTGTTGAAAGTAGGATACCAGACATGTTAGAAATTGATTGTAATTGAAAGACTGATTGATTGATTCATAGGATGTACGGATATTTATGTACATAAAACAGGTGGCTGGTGGCTGGTAATTACCAGCCCTGGTAATACGCGACATGTATGCGATAGCCGAAGGAGCTGGTATTGTAACAGATTCATCCGAGATCTCTTTTTTGCTAGTTGATAACTATAACCATGACCACTCCTTATGGTCTTCGGATCGTATGGGAATCATTAAACCAAAATCAGTCTTGGACAAGGACTCATCTTTTCAGGACTGCTCGTCATTTACGGATGGCCGTGAAGAAGAGATTCAGGTAGAAGACCAACACTCGAGTAGGCTCAACACCAGTGCAAACTCTCTCTTGGAGAGATCGAGAGCAGTTTTGTCAATGTTTTGAGAGATATCCAGAACAACCATACCTACATCACAGTAGAGAGAAGCACTACGCCATCGCGTTTTTCTCAACATGGCCCCCATGTGTCATATTTCAAGAGTATCATTGTCTAGACTACGTGGTCTGGCCAAAGACCAAGTGTATGAAAAGTTTTCAATGTGATGGGACCTGGAGCAATATCTGCAGAAGGGCAGTACCGCCTTCAAATCAAACATGGGAAGCTCCTGCAATGATACATGGTCATGCTATCCACCTATATCTCTTGAAGAGACAAATCGTCTTCAACAGTCAGGCCCATTTTCGAAATAGAGAAGACTTGCACCCTGCTGCACACGGGGTGCTGGTGCATGGAAACATCAATGAGCTCGCAGTCACAAACTAAATTGAACACCATAAACCGGCGAACTGAGCCCAGGGTGATAGTTGATCCAGCGCGGCGAATCGATAGTGTCTGCATTTTCGTCTCGAAGACCTCACTCTTGGGCAGGTCACAAGGTATGGCACGAACCCGGTGTGAACATTCCTTTCGGGGGGACACTTGTCGCTCTTTTCGATGATATGGTTCCACTTGATACTTGCTCCACTGGACCCTGGAGCACTTCCCTCACGAAAAGATCCTGCTCATCTGTGCACGATATATCAATGCAGCCGCATCCCCCACTGCTTGGTTCAGCCGACCACTCTTCGGTCTGCGGATCCAAGACCCTCAAGTTCCTGCCGTTCTGACGAAAGAGCAAGCTTCTGCTTCTCGACTTCATTGACAAGTGACAAATTGGACTTCACTGAAGTAACTAATGACAGCTGCAGATCGCGCTACGTGAGTATCAGTATTAGTACGTCCATAATAGTCGCCTTAAGCCTACATTATCTTTCACAAGTGTATCGTAATCAAAATGTATCTCCTTAGTCTTTGGAGGAAATGGCATCCGCGGAAGGCATTTGCACAGCCTAGATGATGATTAGCAACACGGCAAAGCACACTCCTAGGATGCTACTCACGTTCCGTTGATAGACCGTAGAGCTATTTGTGCTTCAATTTTCCGTTGCTCCGAAGAGTAACTAGCAAGGACTGGTAGCTCTGTTGAGCGCAACAGCTCTTCTACCTTCGCTTGAGCGTCTCCATCTAGAACCGTCCATTTCGAACGTATGATGTTTTGGGATACGTGCTTCACCCTTGATTTCATAAACCCGTCGCCTTTCAATCCTGGTCCTATGAGTGGCTTAGACGTTATACAAGAGCTAGATAGGCTCTCTTACGCTGCCTGCCGACTCTATTTGCCTCCCGCTTCCTTAACAGGGAGTTGTCAGACGGCGGACTCCGTATTGAAAGTGGTGGTCTAGGCCGTGGAGTTTTGGCTGACACCGGAGACACTGAAGGCGACGAACCAACGGTCGCGGATCTCACAGAAGATCCCACCAACATGGTGGTCCTTTTGGGTCTCTTCCTCACACCAGTAATGCTTTTGCGTTTCCCCTGGCACAAATATGAGCCGACTATACGATCCGTACAGCGACATCGAGGTAAAAACGAAAAGCTTACCATAGAAAGAAAAGTCCTTCGAGAAAGGAGGCCGAGGAGTAAGGCTGGAAGGCACAAGGAAGCGTAGGGTACCGTACGTAGAGAACGCTCTGGAGACTGGTGGACAGAAACGCGTCTCCTAATCAAAACATACTCTAGCCTTTTAGGTGGTTTGGGACGAGTCGCATGGAGAAATTTAGTGCTACATGTTCGCAAGACATGGCCGAATGGTTTGAAGAAATCGAGAGTTGGTGTTGGGTCTTATTTTGGGTTTGAACAATCGTCGATACTCGAGGTTCCCCCATCCCTTTGGCTACCAATCACAGCCAAACATCAACGGCAAACCTTTGCATTGTTGTCAGCGCATTTCTAGGCCTACCGGGAAACGGGGTAATGGAAGACCGATCGACATTACGATGGCGTCAAAAGATGAAAGTTCAAAGACGCAGCGCACAATCTCTCCACAGGCGGACCATACGAGCCCGAAGAAGAGGCGCAAAGTGAATCACGGTGGGTATGATCAAAGGGCGTCCCCATACACCATCAGTCCAAATGCTAATACGGCATGCGAAAAGCATGCATCTATTGTAGGCGCTCGGTGAGCCATAATCCTCCTCAGCACTCCAAGCCAAGCATGACCTTCCCTCAGCCATATGACATGGCATTCGCCCCAACGAGAATCCGAACATGAGACTGATCTTCGTTTTGCTATGGCGATCATAGCATATGACCTGCGATCTGGTAAGAATATTGCTTCGATGGGCCTCCTACCAGGAGCCCCAGGACTACATTGAGGACAGGTAGTAATGATGGGCTATAGGATCGACCATGTGCCAGATGCGTGAAACGGAGCATTGGCCATTTGTGTCACGATGAACAACGAGACTCTGGGAAGGGGATGAAGAATGATCAAGCCAACACCACGTCAAATAGCGGAGCTGCTGTCAAGCAGGAAAATTCTCTGCCGTACATGCTAAGTCCTTCTGTTGACCAGCAGCAACTGGGTCACCAGGCGCTGCACGACTCCGGCGCGAATGTAATCACAAGGACAGCAGCACCGGATAGTCAGGCAGACAATCCGCAATTCTTGCCGCAGTCGTCAGATCCTATTTCTCAAGGCCAGGGCCAGGTCTTCGGAGACAAGAATCAGCAATGTGAGAAGCATACCAAGTCCTCTCATCCTATGAATATACCCACTGACTGAACAAGTTCCTGGCTACGGCGATTGGAGTCTCGGAAATCAAAATCAGTTTTCGGATATGCATAGCTTTCACCCATCCTATATGTTCAATGCACCTGACATCACCAACGAGTATAACCTTCTCAACGAGTTTCTAAGCAGTAGCTTACTTGATGATCCAACCGTCTTCCCGAACGACGAGATTCAAGCGCTCAGTTCAGACACATCATTGAGCAATACTCTAGCGGCCAGTCTCAATGGTGGTAGCGGTCAAAATTTGTTGAACTCACAGCAGACCCAGGCCTCTGGCCTAATCCAGGGCCCTCTAGGACTAGATATTAGCATCGCGCGCCCAAAAAGTGTCAAACCCACCGACAAAGAGGAGGAGAAATACTACATGACCGTAGCCGATCCCTCTGGTAATGATACTCCTGAGGAACGCATGAACAAAGTCTTCATGGCCAAGTACAATGCCGGCATGCTTAGGCCTTTCAACTACATTCAAGGCTATGCACGCTTGCATCGCTACATGGATCAGAATATGCAGCCAGCATCTCGTCAGCGAATCCTGCGCCAACTGGACAAGTTCAGACCCAAATTTCGCGAGCGCATGCAGTCTCTGACGGATATGGAATTGACGTTCGTAGAGATGTGGTTTGAAAGGAGCTTGATGGAATACGACCGGGTGTTTGCAAGTATGGCAATACCCGCCTGTTGTTGGAGACGAACGGGTGAGATTTTCCGAGGCAACAAGGAAATGGCGGAGCTTATACACGTTCCGATCGAGAAGCTTAGGGATGTAAGTATAAGTAGCCATGTCAGATGAATACTTCAGGTCCGGCTGACGAAGTCTTTCAGGGCAAGCTAGCTCTTCATGAGATAATTGTGGAGAAAGACCTAGTCAGCTACTGGGACAAATTTCTCGCCATCGCTTTCGACAATACGCAAAAAGCTATGTTGACAACTTGTTCCTTAAAGAACCCAGACCTTAAGGCCTCTGATCCCGAAATAAAGTGCTGCTTCTCTTTCACGATCCGCCGAGACAATCATAATATGTAAGGTTGCCGCATTATTCTGTGCGGAAAACTGCTGATGGCTGAGATAGTCCTTCTCTGATAGTGGGCAACTTTCTCCCTCAGGGCCCGAGGAAGACATAAGCCTGTTGAATCTCCTGATGAGGAAACGCACTCGAAACTGTATGATGGATATGATTTGGTTCTTGTTTCTGCATAGCGTGGGAGTCAATAGGCCTGTCTTTCGAAACGCGAGGTTGAAATTGCTAAGACTGGCCGCGTATACCTTTGGAGCACATTCTTTGTCCGGGTTTTGGTCAGTGGACGTTTGGTGTTTGATACTGATCTTGCAGTTGATACTCGAATAAGAACGCCAAGCCGTTTTGGTAGCATTTGCCGCATCGAACTCTAAGCCTGCTTGACTCCCGTGATTTCATGCTATTTCAGCAAAGCGAATACGATGGCACCAGTTATCAAACGAGCTGAAAAGGAGAATGCGTTGCACTCGATCCTCGGTCAGTTCTATTGCGGGACTTACTGGCTCGAGGACTAGCTAATCAGCGACTTGCACGTATAGCGTTTGCGAAGCTCCTCGAAGAATATCTTACTTCTGCCAGTCCTGAAAAGCCTCTACCAGCGGATATTTACAATAAAATTGAAACCGCAGTCTCGATCCGTAATACTTTAGCAGCCAGTAGACGGGTTGATCTTGACAAGCGCGGGACTAGACTCTGGAATTTATCCTCGAAGCTCAAGAACACAGTCGAAGATGGGGAACTGCTCTGCTTGGGCAAGGATTCGCTTTCAAGGCGTTTTTGCTCATGCTGACCAAGACAGTTCGCGTCTTCGCTTTTCTTCTTCTCGACTGCGCTCAACGATGCACCCAAGGTTCCGCTTCAAGTACCAATCCAATTTTGTCAAGATAGACTACGAGTGGGGGCTGACATGGCGCCAGATGATCTTCGAGTACTAAAGTCTTCCTTGAGGACGTCAAGGTACTGTCTGGGTAAGCCATCATCGATTCAAGCCATCGTCTCACCACTCAGCTCATGTTAGAGCAGACAACCGCCAGTTGAGTCTTGCTGAAATAGCTGTCGAACGAGCTGCTTTCTACGAGGAGAGGCTAAAGGGCTGCCGAGATGTAACTTCGCAGGAGCACGGCCGGCTTGTCAGTCGCCTTTTAAATGAATACTTGAGTTTGAGGGTTGCTCTGGTGAGTCTTTCCGGCTACCTATGGAAAATTCAGTGGAGGGATTAGCCTCACTGACGAACTTATAGGCGTGGCGGCAAGGTCGTCTCGATATTGCAAAGCTCATGCTGAACAAAGTGAATCTTGATACGAACAATCTTGAACTCTCTTCGGCGGAGGAGCTTGCCGATCTCTTCTTCGAAATCGGTGGCAGTCAAAGCAAGAATAACCAATGGGCTGAGGCCGTACATTGGCTGGAAAGAGCCCACAACGTACTCTTGAACCAAAGTCAGGACTTGCTGAGTAGCGATGCTGGAGAGCTTCGGATCAGCATCATGCACAGCATGGCCAGAGCTCTTCTGAACCTAGAGAGTGACGGCAGCCAAGACAAAGCATGGAACATTGTTCGCGAACTGGAGCTGGACTGTGGGAATAGACTAGTCGTCCTACTTCTGAAGCTCGAAGTTTTTGCGACTGATGCCTCCCACTCCGCCCAAGATTACTGCGACATCCTCCACAAGATTATCTGCACGGTCTATCTTACCGACATAAACGTCAAGACCATATTACATCATGTGCATAAGCTGAGTTCTCGAAGTCCGCTCATGGCGCACCATGTGCTCGTCACGCTCCTCTCCGAAAGACTGCTAGGTGCAGAAGAAACGAAATGGATTGAGAAAGTATTGATCACCATCATCTGGAATTGCACGAACTCTACAGATATCTTGGATGTTCTGACTTCACTAAGCGAGGTCTTTGACGCCCTGGCTCATAGCGCTGCCAAAGCTCTAAGCCCCCATGCGACGCACGCAGCGCAGATAGTACGTGCGATAGAAAACTTGCAGACCTTGTGCTGACGCCCGTAGCTTTTGTGGAAGCGCATAGAAGCGAGCTACAATCACGAGACATATGACACTGCCGAAGCTTGGTGCCGGCTTTCATTGCATCCAGTATTTAGCAGTTCCGGCGAAGTGAACGTTGGGAAGTTGCAAAGGTGATACGTCTAAATGCCCTTGTGATGAAATGATACCTAACTTGCTCTCAGGAAGCTAATACTCTGCGCTCTGAGCATGTCAGACCAAGCGAAAGCCCGAGAGGTATATTCGCAAATGTCGTCCCCCAACAAGAAGGATCCGTCAACCATGTACGTGCTCTACAAGGTCGCACTGAGATGTCGTGACTCAGGACTAGGTGACTATGTTCCCGTCTTTTCTAGGGATGAGTGGAGTTGACGATGACAAGCTGCCGAATGCATTGACACCATCTGCACTGCCTCAAGTAAGGACGCTACTTTGCTCTATGCATGTGTCCTGGAAGCGCAACAGACGGGGGACCACCTTCAGATAATAAACTCATTGCAGCGGGTCCTTGAGAAATACAGTTATAACGCTCCCAATAAAATCCACCTTCCAGCTTTGCTTCGGTATGCAAGCAATGACTCTCAGCCTAATTTCATTTACTAATGATTCCAGATGCACCGCTCGTCTTCTCATTCGCGAACTCGAAAATCCTCCCTCACACGTCACAGATTGCATTGATGAGATATGCAAGCTCTTCGAGGGTGGTTAGTACGTCTGATGTTTGTAGCGTGCCACATACTGACGCTCCCAAGCTGCTGCCCAGGCAAGAACCTCAAGGCGCAGTGCCGCGAACGACCTCTTCTCGCTGGCAGAGCTTGATTGGTTCTCAAGAAACACTTATAATCTGGCTCTCAAATATTGCACGAGCTGGAGTCCAGAACAAACACTGCGGCTCGTGCAATCTTGCCTTAGAGTAAGTCAAACAAGTGTCGGATGTTTCAAATCTGATGATCGTGCAGTTCATTGGGCTCTATCCCGCTGCCATCGACCTCAACGTGACAGCAGACTTGTCTCTCCGAAGACTTTTCTGCGATTTCTTGTGCGGCTCATTATTGATTGTGCTTGCCCGATGCGAAGATAATGTAGAACACCAGGTAATCAAACTAGAGCCTTAGTACCTTTCTAAGCTTACTGTTGTCAGCTCCAACACTATACCAACGTGCGCAAGGTGATCGATGACTTTCGAGTCGACGTAAAAGGCCAAGTCAACAGGTTGGAGGGAGGCGCTAAAGGCGACCTGCAGCACAAGTATGCAAGTCTTTTGGCTTTTGATTACGAGGCAGCCGCACGGCTCAAAGCCTGGGATAGCTTGGATCAGATCATCAAGGTGTGTAAATTCGATGGCAATGTTTGGACACACAGCTAAAAGGCGGGTCTAGGAATCCCAAGATTTTGAAGATCCAAAAATATATGGTTTATTTGCAGATATCACGCTTTCTTCTGAAGCACCAGGTGACGGCAAGCCTCCCTAGTAACTGTCCAAGCCCAATTGACCTGACACTTAGAACAGTAATGATCACGACGATACAGGTAAATGTTTCATTTTCGACGTGTATCGTTAGATAGTAGATACTCATGCCTTTGCAGCAAATTATCAACATCACCTGGCAGCACAATAACGGCGGCACCGACAAGCTTTCTAGGTGGATCAGATGTCTCTTCTCATTGGCTCTTTCGGAAAGAGACATAGCGGTGCAGCTTCTCGACCAAGCTGTGACTATCGCAGAAGACGCGAGAAAGGTGAGAGACTCCACTCCTTCGATATGTAGTTCGGATGACCTGATACAGGTGATTTCGTCACCCTTACAGCAGTCAAAGCCGTATCCACCAGAAGAACTCGAATGGCTTGCAACAACGACCTTCAATCGCGCAATTGACTTTTATTGTACTTCGCAAGATGTGCCGTGCAGGCTTTGGGCTGAGAAGGCACTGGCGCTGTCGAATATTTGTGAGGATGGGGGAGCTTTGCATGAGGTACTCCAACAGAAGTACCAAGGACTGTCGTGGCATCCATGATGGCTTTAGAAAAGTACGGAATGCTGCTGGCTTTAATCGCATGGATCCGAAAGTCATGCTTGGACTCCGAGCACCCTGAGCGAAAGTTTTCAATGCTGTTGTGGGTCCTCACCCAAGAGAACAAATGCATATGTGAAACAGATGCGGCATGTATGGATAAGATGGACATCGCAGGAAAGAACAACGCGACGTGAGTTATCGTCTCCTGGCTCGTGCGTCCCTTGCTCAATACCATTTGAATCTCCTATTTCAATAATATTCGCATGTGTTCGGGTGTTTGGGTTTCATGCCTGAGAATCTGTCACTGTTCGGGCATTCCACCACCAGTGGCCGACAATTTTGTCAATGCAGAAAATTCAGAAAAATTGTTCGTGGGCCTCGGACTTCGAAGAGTTGTCAGGCGCGGGGACTCGGGGTAACTCACCCTCTCACCCTTGCGCTTTGATAGAACCATTTTCATCAGGATATTTCCGTTATACAGAATTATGCCTTGTTCAATGCAGCGGATATAGTGTAAGGGTTGCTAAAGCTTCAGCTTTGCAGAGGTAATCACAGTGGTATATAACATGACATGGTAAACGCCAGACACCGTCCACCAGCTTTCCTTTGACTCCATTTGACCAAAGTACTCAATACAATTCATCCCGTACCGGTGCTTGACGTCCTACTAAGTGTGACTCTCAGGATCGTCATAGCCCAAGTCCTTGTCTTCTGCCGTATCCTCATTGTCATATAAACGTTCCGGCTCAACGTGTTGCCGTAGCAGATACCGCCGGAAGAAGTACGGAATCTGTCTCAAGCCATATGCAGCATGGATATGTGTCGGCACTGAAAACACCTGGTCCAATTCCTCGAGCGTCTTGCTTTTTGTTTCGGGCATAAACAGGAGCACCAGAAAGAACCCCACGATGTTCCAGCCGGCGTACCATGAGAAGGCGCCTTGTGTGGTAAAAGCAGCTTGGAGACTGGGCCAGGTGATTGAGAGAACGAAGTTGAAGAACCAAGTCGTAGAAGTCGCAAGGGACATACCAACCGTCCGAATATAGAGTGGGTAGGCTTCTGCTGAGTAGGTGAATGGCACTGGACCTTCTCCTGGTGAATAGACAACGCCGAAGAGATAAATACCAAGAGATATACAGGCGACTCTGGTGGTATGCATGGTATCCTTTGGTATCCAGAAGCTGAAACCTGTGAAGAACATGCAGATTGACATGAGCGGAAAAGTTGTCAGAAGAAGATTCCGCCGTCCGAATGTATCAATAGTGTAGACCGCGGGAATGGCGAAAAGCCAGTTCACTAGTCCAAATCCGAGAGACGAAGTCAGGGCTGATATGGGCGAGAACCCACCATCTAAGAAGATTTGGGATGAGTAGTAAGCAATGATGTTGACCCCGCAGAACTATGTCAATATTAGTGAGATATTTCACCAGAAAGATTTCCGGCCGTGACAGACCTGCTGCATAAACATCACGATCTCAGAAGCTATCATCGCTCGACGGTTCCGAGGAACCTTGACCAATTCGAGCAGTGGATTCCCCTGGTTTGCTTCGATCTCCCTTTCAGCCTCTAACAGAGTGTGCATATAGTAGACGTCTCGGGCCGCCTGCACTTTCTGGTATCGCAACCTGGCCATAGACTGGTATGCTTTGTAATGCCGGTTCTTGCTCATGTACCAACGTGGAGATTCGGGGCACATGAAGACGAAAGCGATGACGATGAGCGCGGGCAGCATGGCTGATCCCATCATCAGACGCCATTTCAGCCCGACAATGCCTGGTGGGTCAGGCACGCTGTAGAATGCGAGATCTGCGACGTATCCAAAGAAGATACCGAAAGCAGTCCACATCTGCCACTGCATAACCAGTGCACCTCGAATCGCCGGCGGAGATGTCTCCGCAGCGTATATAGGAACCGTTGCGGATTTAGGGCCAATACCGAATCCGAGGAAGAATCTCGCAATAAACATGTGCCACCAGGTGTTAACGAACCCTTGCCAGAAGCAAGCCAGAGCTGAGAAGACGCAAGTAAGGAATATAGTACCCCTTCTACCAAAGAGGTTGTTAAAAGGCGTGGTTAGCCAACATCCAATGAAGGCACAACAAAGGTAAGGAGCAGAGTTCAATAAGCCGGTAAGCCATGTTGAGCGCGGATCTTTGCCGTCAATACCAAATTGATACCTGTAGAATAGCTGGCCCCCGTTGACAACGGCCTCGTCTGCTCACAGGTCAGCTGGAAGGTTGGTGCATGATGGCAGATAGATGTCACTGACCCATTCCTTGGACGGCGGCGCAGGTCGAGCAAAGTATGATGACAATATACATGAGCTTAGGCTGGGCCCAGCGATTGTCGAACTCCTTTTGAAGTACATCCAACTCCATTCCTGTCAGACCCTGAACCTGGGCGAATCTGCGAGGGTCTTGGGCAAGGACGGCGCCTTTTCGGAAAGCCCTGACATCCTCTTCGTCCCCAATGTGATGCTTCCTTGCGTATGTTGCTCCCATCTCCTCCAGTTTTGCATGACTTATGCCAGCCAAGGGGTTGGCCAACTTGGCAGATGCGTTGCGGCGCATGAGATCGGCTGCGTTGAGCGAAAGTTTCCTGGTGGATGGAGCAATGCTGTGGTTCCTTTCATCGTACTCCATGGGCTCAAAATGCGTCTTCATCTCTGGGCTCGTGGCGGACGAGCCGCTCCAGCGGTCGAAGCCCATTCTTGCGGACTCTGACAGAAGTCAAAGCGGAGAAGTAATCAAGTAGCCCAGCGCGACGCCCGTATCACCGCTTGCAGTCCCGTTGGCGAGAGCATAGGCAGCGCGCGACGTCCGAGACTCTTGGTATATTGGGGGTAAAGTGTTGTGGAAGTGATGGGGGTAGATTCTTGACGACGTACGGTATCTCGGGCAAGTCGGAGATCTGAGTGAATATGGATTGGCGTCCAACAGTTGGAAGAATGCTAGGGGGAAGGGGGAAGGGGGAAGGTAGGCCAGTCAAGGTGAGGGAATTTCTGAGGAACCCTTGACCCCACAGCCCCGGATGGACCATTGCATGCTGCCAGCCTGCCATTGCGAGATCTGCGAATGCTATAACTAGTTAATTGTACGGTAAGTTCTCATCATCTGCAGGTACGAGGCATGGGCGGCATGGGCGGCATGGCTGGTGTTTTAGGATTTTTCTTTATTCGACGGGAATTAAATTAAATTAAATACGTAAGGTAGTCTATTGCTCTTAAGGTAGGTACTTAGTAGGCGAGAAAAGGGAAAGGGATGACTGTGAGTGGACCATTCATTACGAGCCTTCGAACCCTAACTTCACTGACTTCGAACCCTAAGGAACCCTAAGGAACCCTAAAGCACCCTAAAGCACCACCCCCCGAGCGACCCCCAAATGTTCAGTCTCAAACCCTAGCAAGCATCATTCGCATCAAAGCGTCATGTTTCAGACTCTGAAAGCTTCGTCGGCCTCTCCACCACCCCTCGTCCCCTCCATTAGCGCCTTCGCAATTCAACTCTGCTCCCCTGTCATCCATGATTATTCAACATCACCCGTATGCTAGATGTTTGCAAAAAAGGCACAGTGGTGTTGGTTCACGACAGAGGTAAATCGAAGCATTTGTGACTCTGTCTTCCTGATTAATGTACTCGTAATTAACAGCGAACATCTTCTGCAAACGAATAGAATGGAGGACCCGGTAGAGGGGGAGGGGGGGGAGGGCACAGCCTCGCTCTAAGGGTCTGATTGCGAAAAGGATCCGTCCGTACTGCTGCAGCAATAAGTAGCTACTCGAAAAATCCTTTCCGTGGGAACTTTCCGGCCCACCGCGATTCATGGAGCTCTTCAAACGCCATCGCTGATGCCGCGCCGCATGTCGTGAGAGCAAATCCAAAAATCCGTCCTGCAACTCAGGGCCACCATGGGCGAATGTCATCAAGGATTGCCCCAAGCGGCAATAGCGCCACGGCTTGCGCAATCGACTGACTCTTGAACAAGGCTCCAACGCACAGAACAAAGGCTACCACAAAACAAACACTTCAGATGTCGCCTTGGCTCTAAGGGGGACGTGGATAGCCATCGCCTGCAGCTACTATTGGATGCTCTTAGCATATGCAAACATGTACGCGCGGGCAGCGAGAGATTACAAAGTTCAGCTCATCAATAGAGCCAGAAGTAGCTGCTTCACCCATACCTCCGTGCAGCAATTCCAGCACAGCATCCGCATTCCTACTTCTTCCACCTCGCCTTCCCCTTTGTACCGGCACCCTTTCGAGGCTTGACGTCCTCGCTCCCATCATCCTCATCGTCCAGCTCCTCGTCACTCTCCTCATTGGCCTTTCCTTTCCCTTTTCCCTTCGCAGCCCCCCTCTTTCCTTTGGCCGCTGCTTGCTTCTTTTTCTTCGGAGCTGCAACGTACTTGTCCTTCTTCAGATCCAGGGGTTGATCATCATCGAGAATTGCCTCCTCGCCGCCAGAGCTCACCCCCGAATCCGACTCATCCAGAGCCTCTTCAATGTCTGGCCTCTCCTTGCTCTTCTTCTTTGGGGCAACGATTGAGCTTGCCTTCATGTAGGGAAGAGGATGTGACACCTGATTGTATGTCCTCGTGAACGAGGCTTTGACCTGTGTATCGATCTTGATCTGTTCCATGTCCATCGGACCAATACCAAGCTCCAGTATTGCATCCCAGTCGTCTTTCGTAAGGTAGTAGCTGTCCATAAGATCGATGATGCTCCCCAATGCATCCTTGCCTTGTAACTGAAGCTCCTTCACAAGCCGGTACCATAGCAGGGGAAGGTACTGCTGGCGGATCTCGTGCCGGTCACCAGAAGCTCGAAGGCGCATGTGACCTTGTATCTCTTTGACGAAACGCATAAGCTTGCCTGACGAACGTTGTTAGCATGACGTGGAGCGTGACAGCGAATGCCAATTCTCGTACCTAGCTTGCTGTTATTACCTAGCCAGGAGGTGAATCTAGTTTGGCTTCCAGCTTGACTACCAGCGACGAAACTAGCAGGCCGCACAAAACTGAATACAGCATGAGTTGGCATGAGAGCCCATTGCTGCTGAGATCCGTGGATCATACGGTCGACAAGGTCCCCATCGCTGATACTCTCCGCCGCGCTGTCCGTGAGCTCGAGCATCTTGAGATTCTTTTCCCTACCACTGTATGTGTTCGACAACATTGGATTGGTTCCGAGATAGTTTTCCTGCAACATCAGGGAGCTGAATTCGTGGTCATTGAAATAGAGCTCTATCTTTTCGTTCAGTGTCGTTGTGCTATTCGGAGCGAAGAGACCTCCTCCGAGAATCTTGCTAACAATATCCCAAGGCTTGAGGATGACGTGCTTCTCCCATGACTTGGACATTTCTTTGCCAGAGTCAAAGTCCATTGCATCTTGGTCCAGCTTGGCCGTCGACAGCATGTTGATGACTTGGCGGATATCGGCGTGGCTTCCTTCAATTAATGAGTTGATAACATTCGGAGGAACCTTCAGTTTCTCTCGAAAGCAGATCGTCATGATCCTCTGACGAATCTGATCAACGGTTGGTCTCCGGAAAGGCAGGTCGAAGGCCACGTGATCGAATGGTTTCATCTTGGGTAATCTTCGATCATTGCAAATCAAGATGATGGGGATGTTGGTCTTTCTGCAAACCGCTGCCAGAGCTCCAACGCCACCTCGATCACCAGCGGACATGCCATCGACTTCATCCATGATCAGAACGAGTCTTTTTTTTTCTGCATCCACCTTCTTTCCGTCTCCCGCAAAATAGCCAAGTAAGGATGTTGTGTCAAGTACACCTTTCAGTCCGGTCTCGACCAGCTTTTTGCTCCTAGTGTCGCTAGCGTTGCTTTCGCGGATGTCGTATCCCTCAAGTTTTGCGGCGAGATGAGCAGCTGTAGTCTTGCCTATTCCAGGGGGCCCATGGAGGATCATGGCACGGAACGTACCCCACCCTTCCTTGCCTGGCTTCTTGAATTTGCTCTTCACGTTGATAGGCCATGCCCTCAACCAAGCCTCCAATTTTTCGACTTGACCCTTGTTGCCACAGATCATGCTTATAGCTGTAGGCGCGTACTTGACAGTCCACAAGCGACTATCAGAAATTGTGGAGCCGTCGATGTCGCCTTTTAAAGCAGGTTGAGGACTAGCAGTAGTGCTTGCAGCTTTCTTGGCCTCTGCACGCTCCTGCTTAACCATATCTGCGGCAGCTTTCTCAACTTTGGCCTCCTCTTGCTTTTTCTTTGCCTCATACTGCTGCCCAGCCTTTCCATCACCGCCGTGAGCGGGTAACTTACGGATCAGCTCAAATAATCCTTCCTCATTGATGGTTTTGAGGTCAAAGTGTTGAATGGTCTCAAGCTTTTTGGGCCCTGCATCCGCACCCAGCACGACAAAGCTTGTTTTCTTACTTGGGGCACTGGTGACCTTCCCTCCGTGGCGCTTCACGAGGTCCTGACCCTGGTTGCGTTCTAATGAGTTGAGTACGCCCGTGAAAACGAAGGTCAGTCCAGCCAAACAATTTTCGCGGCCAACAGGGAGCTCGACAGACGCTCCAGAGAGTGGTGCCTCGGTTCGGTTTGCATTGAAAGCGGCAAAGTTGAACTTCTTCCCCTCTTCGCGAGGCGGCGGCGTCGGCGCTCTGACTGTTTTGATACTGTCGAGAATATCATCAACGGCTGTTCTTACTTCAGGCTCTTCTTCCTTCTTGCGGCTCTTTTTTGGTTTAGCCTTCTTGGCTGGAGACTTCGCTCTTGAGCCCTTTGCCTTCTTCGAGACTTGCGCGAAGTCTTCCTCCTCATCATCTTCCAATTCAACAGACTTTCGTTTTCGCCCTCTCGAAGCCTTAGTGCTGCTTTTGGAATCTCTGTATTCTGGAATATCCTTCATTTGGATGTCACTGTCCTCCTCGCTAGCACTAGCATGCCTTTTGGATGACGCTCCATTGCCTCCTTTTTGAGTTCTCCGGGATAATTGAACGACTTGATCCTCGTCGTCTTCGCTTTCGTAGGCATCTTCTGCGTCTTTTCTTCCAGTCTTGTAGTCTGCTACAAAGATGTCCTCTCCGGAGTCGGCATCATCCTTGATGATCTTGGGATCGAAATCACTTTCCTCGTCCTCATGTACCTCCACGTAGTCTGGCTTACTCTTCTTTCGAGATGGCGTCTTGCCATTTGTGCCTGATGCGGGTTCTGGCGTAGCTTTGGCTTTTGGCGTAGACTTTGTGGACGGCGCTTTCACATCCTGGGGGACCTTCTTCTCGGAATGGGCCTTCGAATTCGCTGGCGTAGAGCGAGTCGGCTTGGATTTGCCGCTAGAAGCGAAGTAATCTGACGTTGTGGTGACTTCTCCGACGGGAGATATCCTCTGGCTAGAGTGTTCGTTAGCAATTGAAACTTTCATGAAGCTTGTGTTGCAAGCTCACACTTGTTTCTGCGGGGGGACCTTCTTGGGTGTTGATTTCTTGGCCGGCTGGACCTGGACATCATCATCGCTGTCACTGAGGACCTTTCGTTTTCCTAGCTGACTTGAGCTTCCACAGCAGGGCCATTGGCAGTCTTGTGAAGCGTACCTCTTCTTTTCGGTTTCTTGTCCTTCATCTATGGGCGAGCGAAAGCCAGGTTAGCATGCACTCCACGGCTTATTCAAGCGAGAAAGAGCACAAAGAGGGCCGGAAGGCAGAGGACTAAGTAACGAGATGAGAAAACAGTCAATCGCAGCTACCGTGTAACAACCCTTGTCGGAGTGAACAGAAGTGTGGAGTTCTGGCAAAGGTGTCTTTACTTACAGCTGCTTCTTTGGATGCTGATTGCTCTTGACTGGAAGCAGTACCTTGGCCTCCCTTGCTACCAAAGAAGCTTCTGATATCTGGGGGCATATTGTCTGGCTTTTTAACAGATCAGAGAAAAAGGTAGACGGTCATCAAGGTGATGACGCCTGAATTGTGCAGTATTGGAGACGCGCTTCGCGTCTATCATAAATTAGCGCCAAGAATTGCGGAGCTTTGTGCACACGCTAATTTGCTGCCTTGTCGAGAGAAAGTTCGCTCTCTCCCCAATCAAACGATTGATATTCACAATGAAGCCTCGATCACTGCCTGTACTGTCGCCTTGCTCGCTGCGAACAGTTCCTTCATCAGCTCGGTTTCCTTTCCGTAAGATTTGATCCTTGCATCCACTTCCGCCTCCCACTTCTGATACTCATATCTCGCAGGTTTCTCCACATCTTGCTCGATTACTCCTTCGGCCATTCGCACCTTCTCAGCTACTTCACATGCTCAGAGTTGGCTGATTCCGAAACGTGGCCATACTCAGAAAAACCGAAAGGGGCGCTGCCGGGTCCCCACTGGCGGCTCAACCCGAGGCACAACAGTGGTGTGGGGCGACTACGGCTTGCGCATGCGAGATCATGACCGAAGAATATCATCTCAACAATTGGCTGTTGGTGCAGAAGCCATTAAGAAAAGATTACGAGGGGAGAGATATCGTTTATATACCAGAGTAGCCGCGAATACCGGAGTATATAGTAGTGGAAATGAGAGTAGGATGGGCAAGGGAAAAGGCAGTTTTGACTACTGGGCTGCAAGGGTCGCAGTATCACAGATCGTGTTCGAGATCAGTGGAGAGCTCCATGAGCAGGTGGTCAGAGATGCAATGAGGTTAGCAGGGAATAAGTTGCCCGGTATGATCATAAGTCTCTTCTTTGCCATTTGCAATTGAAGATCTTTATGCTAATAATGGGGCCAGGACTGTATGAATTCGTGAAGAAGGGGGATCCACCTGTCATGGGCCTTACGAAAGTGGAAGCTGGGGTCACGCTGGACGAGATGAAGAGACCCTGGAGGAGATTACCAGCGGACATAAAGGCAGGGAGAATCTCAGCTTCAACGCCAGGGAGTTTGCCCGCTGCAACTCCAACTGCTGCCTAGAGCCAGCACAAGTAAGATGCCCATTACTACCTCAGGTTCTTCGAGATCACGAAAGACCCTATGCTCCAATGCCAGATCCTGGCCCGTAGCCCTGGTCCCGCCTGGACTCTTCAGCATCTTCTGTTTCTCCCTGTGCGCCCAATGGTCCAAATCCGTCTGCAGACACGCTTCAGCAGTTTTCCTAGCATCATAGCATATTACGTGTAGTCCACTCCTACCTTGGTTCGCACTTCCTCCAGCTTCTGTAGTCTTGCCTCCCATACCCCCTTCTGAGATTGTCTGTCCATACCTTACGTTCTCTGCTGTTTTAGCTCCTCTCTCAGCCTTCTGCTGTTCTTGTTGAGAAGTCACGGCATCTGGCTGAGTTTCCTCTTCTAAAGTTGTGTTTTGAGTATTGACTAGTTGCTACCAAGGTTGAGATTGAACTGACCACCCATTTGTCCGCCTTGCTTAGAGTGGGGTTCTGTGACTGTCTGGATTGACTCGTATCTGGTTGAATGGTCAGCTGCTGCTAAACGTCAACACTGGGAACTGCGTACTGCGAGCCTTCACCGCCTGCTTCGGTATCCATAAGATCTGAAGACATGGTTGTGGTTTGGTGATCTTGAATGTATTACAGAGGGATTGTAGACGGAGGGAAACTGTAAGAAAGATCTTATGAGTTTGTTCTGTTGATTACTCGTATGGAGCTTTCAATCTCAACGCTCGGAAGCTTAAAATGACGCACTGTGGAGTGAATTGCCCTGAGCTAGCCGTTCTAGAACACCTCGACTTCATGCTACTGCAGACAAGAAATATGCAAGTAATGCTGCTTCACTCCACTTGTTGTTGGGAATTCTCCTAGAAATCCATCCCCATTAAGTAGCTACAATCGAATTAGCTGAGATATCGAATTGCGCTTTGCGGCACATGCCTTTCTAGTATTCTCATGAATTTTGCAACAAAAGCCTCGAGATGGAAGATGTGTTTCTAGAGTCCTTCATCAGTACTTCACATCCATGAACGGGATGTCACTTACGCTGCCCATTCGAATGCGATGCTCATAGAAAGCCGACCACTTGATCACGTCTGCTTTCAGTGCGTCGTCAATCTTTGGTATGAGTTTGAAGGTCAATGTCTGTACCGGATTAGCATATCTAGGTCCATTGAATGTTGCTGTAGGCAATATACCTTCAATACCGTTGTAGGTGGTATACAATGGCTGAGCAAATCGTACAACTTCGCACGGACTTGCAGAAGCCTCGCAGGCGTATGTTCTGCCATTATCTCATCGGCAATCTGAGCGACGAGAGCCTCCCAATCCGGCGGCGGGACAGGCGTCTTATCCGTGACTTTCTCGCTGTGATGTGCCGTTAGCATTCCGAATGAGATACAGTAGCACTGCTCCCCACTTCTGTGCGTGGACAGCCTCAAACATCAGCAATGCCCTCCTCAGGTTTCTCGCACTGTCCTTTGCAATCCTCCTGTTCAAGCCTTCCGCCTCGGCCCATCCTTCCTGCGCTCCAACTTTCTCCAGAACTTTGCAAATATCGCTCTCCGTCGGCGCCGCTACCCTCACCAACAGCGTTCGCGATCGAATTGGCGCAATGATATTTGCTGTACTGTTTGCCAACAATATCAGCCTCATGTTGGGGCTGTATTTCTCCATAGTCCTTCTCAACGCTGCCTGTGCGTCTCGGGTAAGGTGGTCCGCTTCATTGATGACAACGACCTTGAAGCGTTGTCTAGCAGACTGGTCGACTTGTTGGGTTTGTGCCACTTCCTTGAGAAGATCTTGGATGACTACCCTGTCGAAATTGCCGACGTCTGAAGGCGTTATCTCAAGGTGGTACACAGAAGCCACGATATTGAATTCGAGCTTGCGGTTTGAGGTGGTTTGGAATACACGAGAGTCGATTTTGATCTTTTCCACACCAGGCCCATAAAGCTCACGTAACGTTGCAACAATCCTGGTCTTTTTTCCCGCGCCTGACGGCCCGTAGACAAGAAGATGGGGAAAATCTCCGCTTTTTGCCTAGCATCAGACATCAGTAACGTTCTACAAAGCGAAATGGGGATCCTTACGAGACTTTTGAGCCGCTCGGAGAGGTCTTCGTGGTATGTCAATGCCTCCAGAGAGCGTGGGCGGTATTTGTCTACCAGTAATGCCATGTTTTGTAGCACAGAAACTTATTGTACTGGTGCAATTGTTTTTGGGAAGAGTGGATAGACAATTCTTGAAGCTGACGCGCCTCACGCGTCTAGCGCGTTTAGGGTTAAAAGTGGTTCCTAAATATGCATATTCAATATCGATTCTCTGATCCTTTTAGGACGTGATCGGTCTTGCAACATGACTACTAAGCTATGCCTCTCCAAGTTTCACTTATGTGAAAAGCGAGCTTCAACGGTGAACCTTCCATGCTCACAATGTCTTCGCCCTGCGATATTAAGACCCCACGCGGCTTCTGCACAGAGGAGGCAAATATCGAGCACGCGAAAGACCAGGCAGCATCTTGCTCCCACTATGGAACAATTACGAGCCCCGTTCTCCCACAAGAACAGTTCCACTCTGTACGTCTTTCTCGAAAGTTGTCAACGCCAGCAGCTAAGTTTCAAAGCTACTACACTCTGAGCGTCATTCTTGGGACGGTGGCACTGTCATATGGCTCGGTACCCATGTACAAAATGGTACGTTCCGTCTGGATTTTGTCTACATGAGGGCTCACTGACACGTAGGGCTAGATCTGCCAACAGACTGGTTGGGGTGGCCAACCTATCAAGGCTTCCATTCATTCAAATGCCGAAGACCCAGCCACTCGACTTACGCCCGTGACCGACTCCCGTCGTCTACGCATAACTTTTAATGGATCAGTATCGGACATAATGCCTTGGAAGTTCACTCCGCAACAGCGAGAGGTCCGAGTCCTGCCTGGGGAGACAGCGCTCGCGTTTTATACCGCGACGAACAAGAGTACTGAGGACATTATTGGGGTTGCTACCTATAGTGTAACTCCAGCACAAGTGGCGCCATATTTCAGCAAGATTCAATGCTTTTGCTTCGAAGAGCAAAGGCTCAACGCTGGGGAGACTGTCGATATGCCGGTTTTCTTTTTCATCGATCCGGACTTCGTCAACGATCCTACGATGACGAAAATAGATACGATCACTTTGTCTTATACATTTTTCAGTACGTCTACCATATGAATTCAGTTTTTCATGGATAGACGACTTGAGCTGACCCGTTTTTGCAGAGGCACGATACGATAAGAACGGGAATCTAACCCCAATGCCGATGACAATGGGATGATGCCAGTTACTAAAACGTGCGATCTTCGACCATCTGCCATGGTTCAGGGGTCTCCGGGATCGTCTCGGTTGGTCTCATGGCTGAGATGTGGCATAATAATCACCTCTGCCCGTACGATACTGCCTCTGAAGGCATACAAATACGATTCCACCTGCGAAGGGGTCGCCAGACAAGCTGGATACCAACACGGACAGCGCCGCGATTGTCCCATGTGGTAGCCCGCTATGATGATGAGGTGCCAAATACAAAGAGCTCATTCTGATGCGAGACTTTAGTGCTGGAAGATGACTTTGGTTCCCTGGACTGGTTGAGAGGTGAAATGTATCGGAGGAGGTTAGTACAGAACTTGGCAATGAGGCAGAGGCGACAGGCCCCAGCTTTATTGGAGTATGGGATTCCTTCGTGCATCGCGTCTACAGGCAGTTCATGATATGGGCGAATCTCTCTATATCCACGTCAGTGTCATATAGCAACTGGGACGGTGGACTCGGACGAATACTAACGCCGAACCAAGATAGGTTCGATTGGAGGCTGGAGCATTCTCCCTTCCTTTCCCCTTTCCCGCTTCTTGGATTAGAGCATATTTAATTACTCCAGGCCATGACGCTTCGGGTTCAAGCTGCGATATTTTGCTTGACTTAACGTGCATTGGTTCAGATCGAAATTCCAAAGGCGAAAACCCAAGCCTTTTGTACTTTCTGTAGCATCCTTGACACCACCTCGGACTTCCCCACAAAAATGTCCAATATATTCACGATCTTCACGATCTATGGCTTCCCATTCAGAATTTGGCAAGGAGACCACGTCTGAGCAGGTTGTTGACGCTTTCGCTGAGAACATCTGAGGCAAACCAGGTCTCACTATGCCCTTTACTCCTCGCAATTTAGGAGAGTAACTGCGTGCAGTGATCATTACCGGAGTCAGTCCAAATGGCCTTGGCGAAGCTATGGCTCGAGCTATAGCATCCAAGGGCCCATCACTGCTGGTTCTGATCGCCCGGTCCACCAGCAAAGCCGAGGCAGTATCAAAGCAGCTAGGGGTAGACTTCCTCTCAGTGAAGACACGAGTCCTTTCCCTCGACCTATCTTCACAAAAGAGTGTACGACAAGCCGCCACAGAGCTGGAAAACATAACGAAAGCAGTCGATGTACTAATAAACAATGCCGGAGTCATGGCCGTATCAGAGAGGACTTTGTCGAAAGATGGGGAAGACATACAGTTTGCAACAAATTACGTTTGTTCTTCACAAACGTGATCATAAACAAGCTTCTGATCTCTGGCATTCAGAGCCCTCAAAGTGGTGCACGGACTGTCAATATTACGAGCGCTGCACATGTCCTCACCCACTTGCGGTTTAGCGATCATATCTTTAAGGGAGTACCGATCCCTTATGAAGAGCAACCAAACACAGCCATAGCATCCCAAATGGATATGCCCGAACTTGATCCACAGGGAGGGTACCATCCTATGATTGCATATTGTCACTCGAACACGGTCAATATGTTATTCACAACGGAGCTTGCAGAAATGTTGAAGGACAAGGGCATATATCCCTTCACTTCAGCCCCTGGAGGTAACCGCACAGGACTTAGACCTCGAGGCGCCTTGATTGCTAACCAGCTCCGCAGTGGTTGAAACAGAGCTCTAGCGTGACATGGCCATAGGGCTCAGAAATCCGCACATGTTCTACAAGACTCCAAACCAGGGCGCGGCGACTTTCTTATTCGTTGCATTTGATCCCAATCTGAAAGGTAGCGTTCCAGCCACCCTTGCGAAAATTCATACTCATGTCTTGTAGATCGGTCAGGCGCAATGACTGTCAGATTGCTACCGCTGCCGAACATGCAGTAGACAAGGAAGCCACTGCGAGGCTGTGGGCTCTAGGGGGGAATCTTGTGGGCGAGAAGTTCAATTTCAATCAGGCCTTGTAAATATGACTGTATCAGAAATAGATTGGGAAATGGTGAATCTGTAGGGATTCGCGCAAGACTTCTGTGTTATCGTTAACCAAATCTCCGCAATGATAATTTCCATCGCTTCATTTGATCACCCCGGCCATAGCTGCATCCCAAGAAGCCTTTGTTTGTGCATGTAGTGATTGGTGCGGCATGTTGCTCCTGGGAGCAAATTCCCAGCAAACGAGTGAGGAAAGGGCAGAAACAAAGATTTCGACCCAAAGATGAATATTAGTCTGCTAACATAAAGCTTGCATGCTTGGACGAGTCAGCGATTGTGGTCTGTCTGGTAACGCACAGAGGAGATTTCTACGAACCGCTTTGTCCTTTGATAGATCATAAGCTCACGTCTTGTATTTACAGCTTTGACCCTTCAACCGGATCTTGCTGTTCTCATTTGCCAGTCCACATTCTCCTCAATGTGTCCTCTTGCAAATCCACCCAGACTTTTCTCGCCCTATCCAGCCCGAGGCCCTTCTTCTCCTTCCTCCTCTCTCCTCCGCTCCCATAGACCACAGTATTATCATCGACTACCATCCCCTCTCCAATTTCCACCCCTGCACAGACTTTGCTATTCGCACCAACCACCGTCCCTTTGCCAATCTTGGCTCCAGCCTCGATGATTGTGTAAGCACCTATGGATGCGCCTTGGACAACGGCACAGGTTTCGATGAGGACACCCGATGAGAGCGTCACTCCTTTTGCTTCTTTCTCATTCTGAGGGGAGCTGAGGAGGCCGATCGAGGCACGCTCGCTGATGATACATCCGTCTCCTACGCTGATGGGCCCATAATTTGACGTAAGACGAGCACGGAGCTGCACGATTGATTTCGATCCAATTTTGATCAGGTGGGTGCCAGTGCAAGAAGCGGATGCGGATATCAATGTTGTGGGAGTAGAACTCAGGGGCGGCGTCGGGAGTTTGGAGGTAGAGGAGCGATTTGTAAGGCTGGGTCGAGCTGTCATGCTTGGTGTTATATCACGAAGTGGACACGAAAGCTATGTTTTATATTGTGTTCATCCTACAAGTATTTCAGTTACGTAAATGCTCCTATCAACAAGGTAAAGCGACCACGTAATATTGATACAGTCGAAGCTAGAGCAGTTCTGTGACGCTCTTTTCCATAAGAGTATGCCCCCCCGCAAATGCAATGCCGCTCGCTGCGCCAGATCTTTTGCCATGTATGATATCTCGAGTACATCTACGCTCTTTGCTCAGGCCGGACCGCCATCACCTCTTATCCTCTTCCCGTTACCACCGTCACCTCCCTCCTGGCCGTCATCCCTTGGCCTCTTGTTGCCAGGTATGAACTGCCTAGCCCCAGCATTTAGCCCTGCACTAGTTGGACTTCCCCTGCCTCCTTGCTGCCCTTGCGATCGACTAGTGTCGAGGGTTTGTGGGCCTCCTCGACTAACGGCCGACCCTCTACCCCTCGAAATCGGGTTGCCACGCATTGAACCTCCTCTAGCCACAGGGAGACCAGACTGCTGCAAGCCTTTGAGTGCGCCTGGTCCGGTGCCTGGATTGGGATGGTGAGTGGTGGCACCTTGAGCTGGCCTCTGGGGAGGAATCGATCCTGGCTGAGGGGATATCACCATTGCCGGTTGAGGCCGACGCTGATCGTTGCTCGGTTGCGGCTGAGCGTGTGAAGGTCGTTCTGCAGGACTCTGTCGTCCGCTTTGCGCCGCGGGTGGAGGGCCACCAACGGCTGGTGTTGGCCGCCCAAATGTTGAAACGCCGGATAGTTGCTCTTGCGCATTCGTCAATCCTTGCCGTGCAGGACTCTGTCGTCCGCTCACCGCCGCCCCGGATGGAGTTGGCCGCCCAAACGTCGAAACGCCGGATAAATGCCCCTGTGCATCTGTCTGTCCTTGCTGTGCAGGATTCTGGACTATGGGTGTTGGTTGCCCAAAATTCGACGTTACGGGCGCCTTCTGTGCCTTGTTGGTATTTTGTTGAGACTGTTGGGGCTGTTGGGGGGTGACCGGTGGTGGTTTAGCATCCTTCGCGACAAGCCAGACTTCCTCAACCGGCTTTAGCGGTGTATCTTGAGCTGCCTTTTTAACGATATCAACTCTGTATTGTAGCATCCTGGCTTTGTTATTCGCCATGTTGATCTGTACGGCGCTCTTTTTCCCTTCCATTAGCACTGCATGCTCCTTTGCAGTGTTCGCTTTGTTCTGGACTTCTGTTATTCGTTCGGTCATGGCCTTTTCATGATCTTGATTTAGCTGAGTAGATACTTCCTCTTTGGCTTTATTGACATGGATGCCAATGTTTTTCTTGACGATGCTTCGGACGATTTCGTTTGACTGGATCAAAGCTCTGGCTTCATCTTCAGATGGCTGCCATGGACCGCGAGGAGTATGATCTTCGTCTTTGACATTCGGATCATCATTGATGGTGTGTTTAGCTTGATGATTCATGCCCCATTCGTCTCTGAGCTTGGAAAACTTGGAGTCCGCACCTCGTCGAAGCTCTTCAATCTCATCTTTATGCCTGGCCTGCAGCCTGCTCATTTCTTGCTCATGCTCCGATTTGATTGATTGCAAAGCTTGTTCGTGCTCGGCTGTTAAGCTTTGCCGGAGCTGACCTTTGCCATCGGTCAATTTCTTACTGAGTTGAGCTTTCATTATATTCGTTCGTCTCTCCAATGTCTCCTCGTTTTGTCTGACTCGCTCGTCGTGTCGGGACTCTAGCTCGACACGGACTGCCTCGACATGCTCCGCGACTTGTTCTGTTACAGACTTGGATCCACTTTCGGTTGGAGCAGTAGACACAGCTGCATTGATCGATGCATTTGTGCGAAGGTCTTGAGCGTCTTGCTGAGCTTGAGCAAGATCAGCACGCAGAGAGCTCATGTGCGCTTCTACTTCACTGTTTGCAGGAACTGCTTGCTGCTGTTGGATCCTTAGCTGGGCCAATTCAGTGGTAGATGCGTCGATGCCCTCCTGCATTTGTTTCTAGATGGTGGTCAGCATTTCGTCAAGACTAGTCGGAAGCTTCAGTACTGACTATTTGCAGCTCCAATTCGGTAATTCTTGACCTTGACACATCCAGTTGGCTTCGGTTGTCGGCTGATTCTGATGTTGCTTCGTTGGCCCTCATCTCCGCTGCAGTAAGTTTCTCCTGAAGATCCTGTAAGTCCGGCTTGGAGGCCACCTCTTCTTCGACTTGGCCTTCCTCGCTCCCGTCCCGTGCACTTGAATCTGCAATTGCTTTCTGTGCAGTGGCCTTTTCAACGGCGGCATCTCTCTGCGCCCTGGTCGTTTCAAGTTCGACTTGTAATCCCGACAGAGCGGTAAGCCGATGCTCAAAGCTTGCTTTCTCGGTCATAGCTGTTTGCAGAGCGGTGTCCTTCTCCTTGATTTTGTCGCTCAGTTGTCTCGATCTGGCCTTGTATTGTTCGGCAAGCTTTGCCCGCATCGTCTCGATCTTTTCATTGCTCTGCTCCTGAACCTGAGTGATCTGGCCAGAGGCATTGTCTACTTGATCCTGCAAGCCCCTCTTTGCTGATACTAATTCATCGCGCTCAGCCTCTAGCGACTTGAGTTGCTCCTTCAAAGCTTCCAGTTCTGCGGGATCGACTCGATCGTACTTTTGGAGGACGTTCTGAGCCCGTTGCTGCCAGCGGTCGGAGTTCTCTTTGAGAAGCTTCATCTCGCCGTCCTGAGTTTCACGTTCGTTCTTGAGTTCCAAGATCTCCGCCTGCAAAGGCTCGATCTGAGCTTTGAGTTCTTCGACTTCTTTCGCCCTTACGGCCAATGCACTTTGTGCTTGACGAGTTTCGGCGCGTAATGTTACGCTAGACTCACGGAACGTGTTCAACTCATTGATTGTATCCACCAACTTATGGTGATCGAGATTCGAACGCTCATTGTCGGCCTCCAATCGTCTTTGCTGGCTAAGTCGCAAACGAGTGTCGTCCAGCTGTGACTGGGCGTAGTCAAGTTGCTGCTTCAACCTCTTTCCTTCTTGGGCAGACAACTCTAGTTGAACATCAACGATCTCCTTCTCGCGCCGCAAGTATTTGATGACCTCTTGCAGATTTTCCAGACCGGATGCTGGAATGTCCTCGCTTGGGCGCTCATCGCTGTTTGAGGGATGCTTTTTCAAACTGGCTATTTGAGCAGAGTAGGTCTCAATTTGTTGATGGAGGTGGTTGTTCTGAGCTGTTAGATTTTCTCGCCCAGTCTTGAGTTCTGCCAATTCTCTCTCATATCCCTGTCGCGACTCCGCCCAACTGTCTTCGCTCTGGTTGAGGCTTTTACGGGCAGATTCTGCGTCAGTTTTCAACGCTTTTATCTCTAGTTTCAATTCGTTGTGATCCGATCGGACCTTTTGCAATGCCTTTGCAGCATCCGCGTGTTTGACTAGTTCATTCTCGTAATTCTGTTGAGCTTGCTGAGCGATGTCAGCCTGGACCTTGAGATCTTCTTGAAAGAATTGGGCTGCGGCCGCGTGACGATCGTCTTGATCTTTTAGTTGTGCAAGCTCTGCTTCGAATCCCTTTTTGTGTTCTTCTAGGCGCCGCCCGTTTTCTGCTTGTGCATTGCGAAGGCTTGAGAGCTCCGAATTGGTGGATGCGAGCTCGGAGCTGGTGTCCTCAATTCGTTGCTCAAGTTCTCTGAGCTTAGAGTCTTTCTTTTCAATAAGCTTATCTGTTTCTTGCCGATACAAGTCCTGCGTCTCGTTTAGACTGAGCAATTCTTCTTCTGAAGCTTGACTGATCGCTTTGTATTGCTCGACCTGGCCTTTGACATTTTCGAGTTCACTGCGAGCTAGGTCAAGGTCGCGTTTGAGCTCCGAGACCTGGACTCTCAATCCCTGCTCTTTAGTCAAATTCGAGTCTTCACCGTCGAGGGATTGGTGTTGTAAATTTTCACCATCGTTGGTGTTCGGACGTCCTGAAGGTGCTGGTCGTAATGCATTGACACGTTCTTCTGCGCTCCGAAGCTCAATTGTCAACTCATCCACTCTAGTCGAAAGATGGTCTCGGATTGTCTTCGCGGCGACGAGCTCTTCGCGAGTGTTACCAAGGCTGGAGACTAGATCATCAATCCTCTTTTGACTCTGCTCATGGTCATATTCGCGCCGTTGAGCAGATCTCTTGTTTTCTTCCACCTCGTCGGAAAGCTTATTCTTCGTTGCTTGCAATTCTCTCTCGAGATTGTCGGCCTGGGTTTGGAGTCTTCGACGAGCTTCCGTGTCCGAGTGCTCTCGTTCATTCAACAGGGTCTGCAAATTAGCGTTCAGAGCGTTCAGCCGACCACGCTCGTTCAAAAGGTTCTCGTTATCCACGGTGATTCTCTTCTCAATTGTTTTCCAGAATTCCTTTTCTGCTTTTAGATTGGCTGTTTCATTGCGCATGCTGTCTGCAAGGCCTTTAGCTTCGACAAGTTCTTCAGCAACCTGTTGAACCCGCATATCCTGCTTGGCGGCCGTGTCTGATAATGCTTGCGATCTCTTTTGCAGTTCCGTATTCTCATTCTTGAGCATCACGTAGTTGCCTTGAAGCATTTCGTATCTTTCATGGGCAAGTGTGACCTGGCTGCTGTTTCGTACCACCTCGCTTCGAAGTTCACTATTGACCTTTGAAAGGCCATCCACTTGCTCCTTTAATGTTGATCGGTCTGTCGCAGCCTCGTGCCGATATGCATCGAAGTGCGCTTGAATATCTTTGTACAATTTTGCGTAGTCGGCTAGGTCTCTTGTTGTTGGTGAATCTTCAATGCTGTTAATGACAACAGCAGGCGTTGGGGTTTTGGGCGTTGCGGCTCCGTTGACAGACTCCCCAAACAATGAAGTGACGTCGGTGCCGGGAGGTAGTTGACCCCGGTGAGAGAGCATACGTCTGAACATGTCTCGCTCGCGAATGTAGCTTGAAGACTGAGTCATCAGAGACTTTATCTCGTCCTTGCAACGTTCGTATTTCTGCTGGAGGTCGTCCCAATCTCGAGTTCTCTCTGACTGCTTTTGGACGGCCTCCTCGTGCTCCATTCGCTCGCCAATTTCTCGGGTGATCCTGAGTAAGTTTGCGTTCTGTTCTTGAAGTTCGCTGACGTTCCTGAATGTGACGAGGTTCTCACTGATAAGACGATCAGTTGCGGTCGTGCCCTCCATCGCTTCCCCGTCAGCTTGCCCTTGCGCCAGGCGCTCTAGACGTGCTCGGCCATCCGCACCAAGGTCATCGAGGCCTTGATCACGTAGGTGGACTTCCATTAGGAAGACCTTGACCTGAGAGCTGAGATCGCGAAGCTGCTGCCGGAGTACTTCTCCTTCTTTGACTTTAGCCTCTAGGTGGCCTTCCCATTTCTTGGCTCCTCTAAGAGCCTGATCTCGTTCCTTGCCGATGATCTCTACCAAAGAAGACATCTCGGCAACTTCTGATTCTAAACGGATGTGGTCTGCACGTAGCTCCTCGATCTCTGGCTGCTCCGTTTCTAGGTCCTGTACCATGTCGTCAAGTGTCGAGGTGAGCTTCTCACTACGTCGTTTTTCCGCCTCAAGTTCGCTCTTCAGGTCATTGTAACTGCTGTACATCTGGGTAATGCTAAGACCCCCCTTAAAGCGCGATGGACTGGATGGAACCATAGGCGCGGAATCACCGCGAAGAGGTGTACTAGGGGCATGCCCGTTGGTACCCTGATGAGAAGCATTTTGTTTTGATGCTTGGCTTTGCAGTGTCGATAGATCAGCCTGGAGTTGCTCAACCTGGACCTCGAGTTCCGCAATCTTCGCATCCGCGCCTACTCTTTCCCTATGCTCGGTTTCAAGCTCGGCACCGAGTCTACCGAGCTGCTCAGAAGCATCTTCTTTAGCGGAATCTAGCTGGGCGAAGAGATCCTGCTGCCGTTGACGTTCCGTGTTGGCCGAATTCCTGGTCAGCTCAGTAAGGCGATTCGCCGCATCTAGCTCAACTCGAAAAGACTCGTCCTTCTTGGCAGCGTCTTCTTGCAACTGTTGGACGCGGGTGAAGGAGTCATCAGCTTTCTGACTGAGCTCATCAAGTCTCCTGCGTAAAGTCGTCTCGGTGCGATTTGCGGCATCGATTGTGCTCGTGGCATCATCAAGTTGACGTTGTAGATCGGTGATACGTAGACTCTTTTCTTTGCGGTACTTCGTGTATTCCCCAGACTTGGTTTTCAATTCTTTGTCCAGCCAATCGTTGTTTCTCTTTAGCGATTCAATTTCCTGCTGAAGACCTTGTTCGTGGAACCTTGCGCTGGTCGACGCGGCGTTGGCTGATTGTGCTGACTGTTCCAGGTTTGAGACTTCACGGCGGAGCTCCACCGTTTTCTGGTGCTGAGCATTGAGCTCTTGGGCCAAGTTGTCATGAGCTGTTGTTTTGGATTCAAGAAGCGAGAGAGTGTCCCGGTTTGAGGACTCCAGTGACGTAATCCGAGTCCTCAAAGTAGACAATTCAGTAGTGATGGTGGAGGTGGATGTTCGCAGATTCTCAAGCTCAGTCTCCACAGACGCCCTCGCCGTTTCTGGAGAAGAAATTAGCTCACTGAATAGGCACAACCTGGACACCACCTACCCTCTGCTTGAAGTTTCTGCCTCAGATCTGTGGCCTCCTTGAGCCCCTTGTCGATTGAGCTTTTCAGAACCCGGCTCTTGGTTTCACCGCCACGCACTGCATTTTCCAATTCCACGCCTAGCTTGAGTATTTCAGACGCGAGATCATTGTGCTCATGTGCTTTCACAGATATGTTCTCCAAAAGTGTACGGACAAGGCCGGCAGTAGGTGCGTCGAGAAGTGTGTCGATTGATTGCTGTGGTAAGGAACAAAACGACGAAAGCTGTGCCACGTCTAGTTGCGCGACTGCCATTGTGATTACTCAAATTCAAGCTCAGTCTCGTCGATTTGGTCGTGTCATGAAGTTTGAAAGGTTGATTCACGGTATGAAAGTGCACTCGTTTTGAGTGTTGTTGGTGATTCTAAAGGAATGTAGGCCTCCTCAGGCTGAGTCAGTGAATGTCTTCTTCATACGCTGTCGAAACTCCGCACAGGCATCCAGCCATAGCGTGTGTCAAAGCAGGCCAGGAAAGTGTGCTTGGAGGATTGATCGAAGCCGTGTCTTTTGTGTTGATCTCATGCTTTACTTCCGCATCTTTCACCAGACAAAGCCGGCTAGGCTAGCTTAGCGTGTCTCGGCGCGCTAATTAAGGTAGTGACACTTTCCAACGAGGGATTCTGTGCCTACTCCTCTATTTTATACCGTTTGTTCAATATATTCATCTTTGGGCAAGGTAGCCCGCAAAGTCTGCTTAGCCCGCGGGCTATTCATCTACAAGCCATGTCGTACCTCGACAACCAAATTAGCGCTTTCAAGTCAAACCTCACTTCGTCCTCTAACAAACTCTCAAATAAGCGTACGGCTGCTGCTCCCGCAAACTCTACCACATCACCTGCACCATCACAAGCCTCAATAACAGTCAAGAACGATCTTAAGCGCAAGCGGGTGGAGCAGCCCAACACGGTCTTCTCGCAGCCAAAAGACACAGGCACCGGCTCCCATATCATAACTCAGGTCACCTATGCGCTAGAAAAGCTCAAGGAAAAGGATATTCAGTGGACGTGGCAAAGGTTGGGCGAGTATTTGTCTTTGCATGGCCGTGAGGAAGGGTACGGGCAGGCTTTGAAGAGAATATTGATCACCCATGACAAGGTGAAGTACCAGCGAGTTGATGGCAAAGGGGAAGACTTTTTCTCTTTCCGGCCAATCCACGATATTCGGTCTGCCGACGAATTGCTGGGATTTTTACAATCTCAACCTACAGCTCAGGCCCTTAGCGTTAAGGATCTGAAGGACGGATGGCATGGTGCGTTAGATGCGATAGACGATCTTGAGAAGCAGGGCAAGCTTTCCGTGACCCGGCATAAGAAAGATGACAGTCCCCGATTCGTATGGCCAAACGATCCATCGCTATTTTTCCCAATCGATCAGGAGTTCAAAACAATGTGGCAAAAGATAAAATTGCCCGAGCCTGGAGCACTGGCAGATGAACTGGAGCGCGAAGGCTTAACGCCTGCGAACAAGAGTCGCTCCGTCAAAGCGAAGCCAGTAAAACAAGAGAACAAGACGAAGAGAGCGAGGAAGGGTGGAAAGACGACGAATACTCACATGGCGGGGGTATTGCGAGATTATTCGCATCTCAAAAAATGATGGATCACGTACTATCGTGCAAGCGCCTTGCTAGCAAGGTGTCCGGCGCTGGAAATGCATCGATGATCCCAGGTTTGAAAATATTGCGGATTCGGATCGAGACCATGATACCCCAAAAATAGAAAAATTGAAGCTATACACTGCATTACATTCGCAACTCATTAGACGCAATGTTACGATCGCGTTGAATCTTTACGCACACCAAGGAAGTAATTCCCCCATTTCTCCCCACCCGGCACCATCCTCCATCCTACCGCGGGCATATACATGCACCCTTGGCTTTTCAGTCCCCCGTCTCTTCCCCATCCATCTTGTGCGCGAAAGAATCTCCTCAACTCCTGCTCATTGATGTATTTGCTCCAATCGTGCGTTCCCCTCGGAACTAACCTCACCACCTCCTCAGCCACGACGTTAGTCGTCAACCAACTTGTCCATGTCCTCGCGATTGTGCTGAGGATCAGCCATCCACCAGGCTTGACGAACGGTAGACAGGAGCTTAGAAAAGGTGCAGGCCGATTGATATGCTCAATGACTTCAAATAGACTCACAACATCAAACTGTTCTTCTGGTATCCGAGGGATTGGCAAATCCTCGACAGCTTTGTTCTGATATTCTAGCCGTCCCGGCTCAAGAAGGAGAGGGTCTTGGCGTGCGTGGGCCTTCGCAACTGAAATGACTTGGCTGCTTGGGTCAACACCCACCACGCTCTTTGTCCACAAAAGTCGAGCAGCACTCTCGGCGAATATGCCGCCACCACAGCCCACGTCGAGATAGCGCCTATTGGTCGAAGAAGTCGGGTCTGGTTGTGACTCAATGCAAGACGAGATGAAGTCATGACGGAGAGGATTCATTTGATGAAGGAGACGAGATGAACCATAAGGATCCCACCATGTCGAGGCTAGATTATTGAAATGAGATACTTCTGCTGCGTTTACAGAAGAGCTTTGAGAGCTCGACCGGCATTGGGTGGGTATGCGGAGAAGTCTTGAGAGATTGCGCGAGGTTGTAGGTCGAATGACCATGACTGGTTTTTGAAGTGAACCTGTGAGAAGCCTCTGTTTGGTGATTATGTCGAATGGTCAAAGACAAAGACTAAAAAGTCAAGAACCATGTATGATAGAGAAACAACATGAGGCCTTTTGCTTTATCTTAGATAGACAATACAGTCCATGCTCTCCACACTGGTTGAAAGTCTTGAAGTGGAAGAACTCAATATTTGAATTTGAAACGAACTTTCCGAGCGCAGCAATGGCAGGATACCGGAACGGTATCTGATACCTACTTAACTTAGAATGATCACTTTTCATACTTCAGGTTGTCAGCGCAACGCCGCAGATGCAGAACGCCACTGCTAGGCCGCGATAGCCGCGCGTGTAGAGAGTTCATTTTCTGATGTCTTTCTCTAGCTCTACTTAACCAAGGGCGGGTTTCTGGTGGACGAAATGAAGCTTGCAGCCACCGGTAGAGCTGTGAGGCTCGCCTGGGTTGAACGGTCGGGGATCGAGTTGAGGTACAAAACAAGAATTTGGATTGGTGGCAGTCATTATCAGCGCAGGCATCAATCTACAAGTAAACATGGCCAATTTAGCATACAGAGACAGTACTAATACCATGTAGACGCTCCGAGAACTCCTAGTCTCGAAATCGATGGCAAATGCTACGTTACCGACGATTGGACCAACGTCCCATCCTCGATCCTTTCATATCTTCCCCACAAATTGCAGCTCCAGCCCTCACACCCGGTATCAATAACGCGCCAAGTCATTGAATCTAACTTTCCGTCCCCAACATATACACACTACAATGATCTTCATCCGATTGTCACAGTCGCCGAGAACTTCGACTCCCTCGGCTTCCCTAGGGATCACCCAGGCAGAAGTCGTACTGATACGTACTATATTAACAAAGATACTGTATTGAGGACGCACACCAGTGCTCATGAAGCAGAGATCTTTCGACGTAACAAGAGTGAAGGTTTTACAATCAGCGCAGACGTATACAGGAGAGATGCTATCGACCGAAGCCATTACCCTGTCTTTCACCAGATGGAGGGAGCGAGGATGTGGGATCGACGAAAAGTGCCAGGAGGGGACGTGGCGAAGGCCGTCAGGACCGATTTTGAGAGGCTGCCGAAGCACAGTCTATCAATCGAAGACCCAAACCCGACGACTCACGCGGAAAGAAATCCCCGGCAGGCAGAACATCACAGCCCAAAGGAAGTGGAAGCTATCGCCGCCCATTTGAAAAGATCGTTAGAAGGAGTTGTGGTGGAGCTTTTTTCGAGGGCTCGGAAAGCTGCTATTGCCGCTGGGCACGTCGATGCGAATGCTCTGGAACCCCTCAGGGCTCGCTGGATCGAAGCTTATTTTCCATTTACGAGTCCTTCCTGGGAACTCGAGGTCTTTTGGCAAGGGGATTGGTTGGAGGTTCTCGGGTGCGGCGTCACCAAGCAAGACGTCCTTATCAATGCTGGGGTACCAGATCAGATAGGCTGGGCGTTCGGTGTCGGACTGGAGCGAGTCGCTATGTTGCTCTTCTCAATACCAGATATTCGACTGTTCTGGTCGAAGGATCCACGATTCTTGAATCAATTCTCGAGCAAAGAAAATGTCAATACCTTCGTCCCGTTTTCGAAATATCCCGAGTGCTATAAGGACGTATCGTTCTGGCTTCGAAGCTCCAGCAGCAGCACCGGTGGTGGAATGAGGAGCAATGCCCAGGACTTCCACGAGAATGACGTGATGGAGGTTGTTCGAGAAGTCGGAAGCGACTTAGTCGAAGATGTGAGGCTAGTCGATAACTTCCAGCATCCTGTTTCTGGGCGGAAGAGCCTTTGTTATCGAATAAACTATCGAAGCTTAGAGAGGACGCTTCGGAACGAAGAAGTCAACCAGCTGCACGAAAGTGTGAGGAAGCAGCTTGTCGAGAAACTGGGTGCTGAGCTGAGGTGACATGGGTTAACATGGAACATGGGTTGATGGGCGGAGCCAGTATTTGCATACTGTATGAAGGAGAAAAACGAGCTCTATGACTCGAGTGTTGCTTCATGCCGGCAGAAATGCAAGGATACCCCCAACATAGAGGGGAGTAGTAACTGTACAGCGCTTCGCCCACAAGAAAATAAATACAAGAGCTGCACCTATGACAGGCACTCATCACAAAGTCGTCTCGTCACTCAGCCATTTTTTACCACTCCAACCTTAGCAGCCTAACAATAGAATTAGTCTCAATACCTCAGAAAGTACAAGCCAGATACACTCACCCTTATGACTCTGCCGTTCAGCATGAAGCCCTTTTGTTGCGTCATAAAGACACTCCCATTATCCTTCCCCTCCACCGGCGTTTGGAACGTAGCCTCGTGCAAATTCGGATCGAATTGTTCCCCATTCTCGCTCGGGTCGAATCTCTCAAGTCCATGCTTCTTGAGCGTTTGCATCAATATTGTCTCTGTCATCCTCAACCCGTCATACAGATGCACCAGCTCTTTGTTACTCTCAGCTTGCCCCAATTTCTCTGAAGGCACGGTGCCGAGCGCTCGGTCAAGGTTATCGACGCTCTCGACCAGGTCTTGAGCAAAACGGGAGATGGCGAAGTCGCGGGCTGATTGAACGTCGCGCTTTGTGCGTTCTTGAAGGTTGCGGAAGTCTGCTACCGAGCGGAGATACTTGTCCTACATATCGACGTGTGAGGTTGCGAGAGGAGATCAACATTGGGGTTTTCTCAGCTTGGGGCGGACCTTTAAATCAATGATCTCTTTACTCTTTGATTCGAGTTCTTTTTTAACCGGATCGTTGTCCTTGATCTCTGAGTGTGAGACCTCCGCCGCCGCTGTAGCATCGGAGCTGGCACCATCTTTGGGCGTGTCTGTTGAGGAATAATATCTTGCAACTATCCTCTCCTGAAGCGGATGTATGCGTGATGGGGAAATTTGAGATCTTATGGGTGAGGCAGTAGGTGTGTAGCGCGACTTTGCACAAAATGCTCGTGACTGTCGAAGTAGACTTCGCTGGATCATAATGTGGATGCGAAGTGGACGCTTGCAATGCTTGGGAAAACAGCAACGCCCGAAGTTTTTTGGTTCGACTTGAGATCTGCGTCATTCGGCAGTGGCGACTATCGCGTCAATGGGGCCAGAGCACAAAACTTCATTCCTTCCTACGTGATTACCTTGACTTCGAATTCATGGGTTCATTAGTAGCTGAAGAGAATCTGATTTCCCCCGTCGATTCGCAGAACAGATGCGCCCTGTCAAAGGCTCAAACCCGCTCCAAGTCTCCCTCAACTTATCGCAAGCCTTGCGACATTTGTCACGCCCCAAACGATGTCCTGGTACGTTGTAACATCGACGACACATCCGTATGGTACTTCGTCTGCACTAAAAACTGCTGGAAAAAAGTCTCCGGTGGCGTCATTGATGGAAGCCCGCATCATCTGTACTACAGATACGGTGGTATGTGGAAGAACAAGCACGCAGGTGTTAGTGCGAAGAAGCCCAAACCCAAACAGCGTGTAGCTGTTCGAGATTGGCAGGATCATACAAGCTACGTGTTCAATGACAAGGTCACATACGAAGGAAAGGTCTGGAGCTGTCGAAGAAGCCACACAAGCTCCGTAGCAAACGTACCGGGCAAAGGCTATGGCTTTTGGAAGGAGGCTGAATAGCATATGGCTGTCTATGGACAAGTGGTGGACGTCCTGTGGCCACTGGTGGTGCTCCAAGCAGAATGAGTAGACGGTTCCTGGCAATCGCGTTTACTATGGGTTGGCGAAGAGACTGCGCACGTCTGGTTGAAAGTCAAAGATATAGCAGAGGAAAGGCATCAGATCTGTTAATCCTTTGATGTGCTCTTACCCAAAATGGAGCGCTGTCTTTTGGACCAATTCCGGCCCAATACAAGCAGCTAGCTCTGCCGCGATCCCTTTAATTGACGCCGAATCGGATGTCTGACTTTCGTCCCAGCCAGCTAGGTTCTGTTCGACATGTTAGCAGCATTCGTGATGACAGAGCGCTCAAATATGACGCTGTCTTTACCTTCAGCTTAAGGAGGCGTTGCCCGAGTTTTAAACTCCACTGACCAAGGTCGACTTTCTCATCTAACTCCTCCAAGGACAAAGCTCCTGGCGTGCCTGCGTGAAACACATTCGATACTTCTTCGCCCTCGGAGTCCTGTTTTTGGTCCTGCCCATTAATGTACTCAAGGGCGAACTTGAATTTGCTGGGACCCATGTTCAACTCTTTTCGAAAGCTCGAGGTTGTTGTCCGGTCAGACTGCAGGAAAATCGTAAGAGAATTGGAGGAGACTTCTAGTACCCGCTCAGCAGCCATAGACACCCATTTACGTGTTGAAAGACGTTGCATCATCTCCGAGTCCAGAGGATCCCAGACGTTTGACTGAGGGTCTAGTATTGATGGACAATAAGCAGACTTCTACGTAGAACTAGTGGAAGACTTACCGACCTAGGATGTACGTTGGATGGAATGTTGCTTTGTACCGCATCTTGATACATGAATGGATGTAGTAGCCTAGCCGAAGAGTCAATCGATCGGGATGAGCTTGGAACTCTTTATAATATGTACCGACCCATGTAGTAGTACTCATAGTCGCCTTCAAGCGCTAGAGAGATTTCTCGAAGTGCGGAAATTTTGCCAAAATTCCAACCATTGACCTCTTCATGGTACCTGTCTTGATGTGAGCAAGACCGCAGTTCGTATCCTATGGTTAGGCAAGCTACATGAGATAAACAGAGCTCACACAGTGAGGAAGGAGATCGAGTACCCCTAGAGCAATCAATTTTCCATCTAATCGGTAGCACTGGTGATAGGAGCCGATCTTCTTTGCTTTGCCATGATGAATACGAGTACTCCGAGGTAAGCCGGAGCAAAGGAAGCGCTTGAAACCATTTTTTGAAATATCAGAAGGACCTTCATGATGGACCTTTTTCTGATAGTTTGCAAAGAGTGCGTATCTGTATGGGGAATTGTCAGAACAGCATACGTCAAAATAATCAGGGGCATTTCACACTTCTCCTCGGTGAAGTTGTCTGGCTCTAGGGCTACTTCGAATTCGTGGGCTGGTTCAATCGGCTCTTTCGTCCGAGTGTCGATTGGCCGTCGCATACAGTGATACTCGGACTCATGAACAGCTTCGTAGACATCAAAGTTGTTTTTGCGATGCCTCTTCTCCCTGTCAAGGGGCGCGACGACGTCAGCCGAGACTCAGCCTCAATTCCTGGTCCTAATCTTTGTCTTGGTCGACTTCCCAAGCCGTCTGCACTTCGATCAGGGCACTTACTCCCTACTCTTTGGGCAGAATCTAGCAGCCTTATGGGTGTAATCTTGTCCCACTACGTACTTGTTCCATCGATTGACCGCTTGACGTTGGTCTCTTCTTGAATCAAATGCCGTCGCATCTAAGCTGGATGACTGATAAGTAAATATCATGGAAAGGACTGAATCTCAAGATACCGAATAGTGTAATGTGGACAGCACGAATGCCGATTGTCAGGCTTGTAGTAATATGTGCCAGATCTAAGAGACGTCAAGCATAAGCCAGACACTCTCCAAAAATGCCGAGGACGGAGAAGATCAAGATATAATACCGGCGCCAGCCTCGATCTACCAAGATCTGATAGACAGAAGGGTGTAGAGAAGTAGACACGAGCCCTACAGAAGCGCCTGAAGAAGGACTGATAATCAGCTTGGACCTGAGGCTGATATACGAAGACAAGGGAGAGGCAAGCCGAAAGCGGGCGTGGTACTGGAAGGCTGACGGGTGCGTTTTGGTTTAGAATGGCAATAGCCGCAACTACTTCGCTGATAGCCTTTATCCCAATCAGCATGCCACTGCTGAGCCATAAAATTATGCAGTTGTTCGGAAAAGGAACGTGAGAGTGAAGGACATAGGGTGGGGGAAAATATGAGCCAGCCAAAGCTGCACGGGGGCTTGATAGAGCTCGGGTGGCGTGGTATCAGGGGCAGCTCACCGGTAGGAGTGAGAAAGGAAAGGGAGTCTTCCATGGCGGGAGCTGGGAGAGACTGCATGACAAGCCTGTTCTTCTAACTTGGACGGATAGGTAATGGGCTTGAGTGTTGAGATACTTTATGGAATTGAGATAGCCGCCGAACTTTCTACTTCAAGTACTTGAATCTGGTGGGGGTCAAACTTGAAGTGTTGTATGATAACCTTCCACCATGCCAGCTTCCCTGGACTCGAGTGTGATTATTGTAAAGTGAAGTATTATTTATGATGAATAAACCCGAATGTTCTATAGAAATACCGTAGATGCCACCTTATTACATGACACAATTAAAGCGCACGGTCCTTAGACGAAATTCGTTCACAGTCCTACCGTCCTAAGTACGGAGACTGGTCTGACCATTTAGCAATTACATAGCACGTTTAGCATAGTAGGGTGGTGCGGATGCACCTCGATGATCCAATCGGAATATTGGGCCTGCATAGAATGATGCGCCCCCATGCATAGAATATCCATGACGGCCGAGAATGAGTGATGATAGGTCAATCTGAAGCATTACCTTTGCTTTCCCACAAGCTGTGCGATGGGAGTCGGTGCTACGAGTGAGTTGATTGTGGGCAATTTGATTCATAACTGCAGACGATGGAGAGAGGAGTGCGTGAAATCGACGGAGACCATCCGCATGCACATGCCTGCACTACAATCTGCGCAGCTGTACTCTACTCTCATTAAGGCAGGACAGCGTCGAGAGAGTCGCGAAGACGGATTGCTGATTCAACGAATTGTGTACTAGCAATTACTTGGTGTCTATCATAGCATGTGGGGGTCGACGATGTCGGAGCAAAAACATGCAGCCCAGGCGAGTGCCTGGTGTGATGGTCCCTTCCACTTCATCTCCCCGCCCACGTTTATTGTTCCGTGTTCCATTCTAAAATTCAATAATAATATTAACACTTCCACCAAATAAATAAAAAATGCAGACGCCTTCTGACGACAGAATAATACTCCATCCTCAAACCCGTCCCCCACGGGTTTGAAGGAACCTGTTCTCCAGCCTCCGAAACCACTGCCTTCCGCCTTGACCTCTCCACCTTCGTGTTGTCTTCCTTCCCTAACCCAAGCCTCTTCAATTGCCCTACCGCCTAATTGACATACTCCGGTACCCAGAGTCATTCTCCAGTGTGTCTCCAAACAAGGTCACTACTTTAGCACCGCAGTCTCTCGCTTCAACACCCCAGATACAGCGCACGAGAAGCTCTCCAGGACCTATCACCAAAGCCACAGTCAGATTCTCAACATGGCTCAGAAGCTTGCTTCTACTGCTCGCACTGGACGGGACAATCAAAGTGAGTCCAGCCTCAGACTTCTAATATAGACCCACTACTTGCAATTTTCCGAGGCAAGCACACTGCGGTAGATGTTCAAATTTCTGGTCAGCTGGCTAACATTTCTTCCTCGACAGGGTATGGCGCTCATGGCGAGCGACTCGTTGCTGGTGTAGTCCCTCTCTCTAGCGACAAGAAAAAGGTTCTGCTCATTCAGTCTGCACGTCGAGGTGGCTGGGTACTCCCCAAGGGTGGTTGGGAGACCGATGAAGGGACCGCGGAAGAAGCAGCTTGTCGCGAGGCTTGGGAAGAAGCTGGGATTGAGTGTAAGATACAGCGCGACCTCGGCAAGATTCCCGACAAACGTTCGCCAGAACAGCTTACGGCCCATGCACCAAAGGCGATCTTCCAGTTTTACGAGGTCAGCGTTGAGAAAGAGGCAACGCAATGGCCGGAGAAGCACAAGAGAGGAAGGCAGTGGATGTCGTATCAAGAGGCCAAGGATGCATTGGCTCCAAGGCCTGAGCTGCTGGATGCCTTGAACAAGAGCTCGATCGTGCGGTAGTCGTGGATAGATGGGACCAGAATCGAGACCACGGAACGGAAAGAATATTTGTAATGGATATGACAGCTTACTAGCCGCTGCTTTAAGCCAGCATGCTGGAGACAGTAAAGCATCATCACATAGAATGGGCGGCTTTTTCAGGTGGAGTAGCTTCCTCTTCCGTTTTCCTGCTGCGTATACATTACCACTATCCTCCACCAATAGAGTGCTAAGAGGTGGCTGATGCACTCGTCATTGCGTACAATTACCAGTCTTCGTGTATGCACACACATGAAGCCAGTGGCGACAAACATTACATGTGCCACGACGTGTTGTGAATTGGACTCCTATGTTCACTATCATAAGGCTTCCAGGCGAATCATGTCATGATTGGGCTAAGAGCAAGTAATGTTCGTGCAATGCGGGAAAAGTGCTGTAACATGCCTTTCCGACCAGGTAATCCAAAGATCCTGAATTCCCGAGACCTTGTGTCACCCATCCACATCTCTCTAAATCCCATCAAACCACATTTTCCATTGATTCCTTGGTGTGATTCAAGTCTTGCGAGGAATGGGCCACGCCAGAGTAACAGTTCCTTCGACAGAAATGACTTTGCATTGAAAGCTACATCAATACGCAAGACATCCAGCCGATTCACAATTCTAGTCAAGTGTTGTTGGAGGACAGAGTTTGCCTGCTCTAAACATTTCGCGTAGGCACCCACGCCTTCCGTTTTTTGTGAATACCTGCACCCTGCCTCTTTGGGCCAGCACTTCGATATAACACTTCGCCTTGGACAAAACATTCTCAAGACTGAGCACATCCTCACAACAAACAGGTTTCTGCGACAGAGCCACTCGTCTGTCGCATAATGGGCAGACTCACTTACATTAATGTAAGCAATAATGCAGCTTCACTGTAGATACAAGACTGATACCTATTGTCACAGCGGAAGATCGAGGGGTTGAAACTTGGAACGGCGATATCGAGAGACCTGGTATTGCCCTTCGGACTCCACGCTTGCGGAACTGTGCAGCTGGACCTGACTAGGCTAATGCTTCATTAGGTCAAACGGATTCCACCAAGTGCTGGGTCAAAGGCGGCTTTCAGAGACCCAGTTGTCGAGCTTGATGTCTCTGGAAAAGGCTTGACTGATGAAGGTTTTGCTGAAGTAGCGTCGGCATTAGTAGAGTCCCTGAACTATGACGGCGACCAAGGCAGAATAGTCCGGCTGGAGGAGCTTTGCTTGACAAACAATCGGCTGAGTGCCACGTCACTCCAGGCTCTATCCCCCATTATCAGATTGGCAAGCAACGACCTAAGAGACTTGGACCTTTCTGGAAACAGCATCACCATCAACACAGAAGCCGAGGTTGCGATTTGGGAAGATTTTCTAATGTCTTTCAGCTCTTGCTGCCTTCTTCGGAGAATAGACCTCAGCCGCAATGCATGGGGGCCTAGGGTTTTCGAGGTGATGATTAGAGTCTACGCAAAGCAAGAGGCCGTGGATCTAGTGCTCCCTGCAGACCTTGAGCAAATTCAGAGTAAAGAACGAAGAACGTCTACGGATATTGCTGGGCTTGGGCGAGGAATGAGAAGAATGCGTGTTGTCTCGGATCCAGACGATTGGGGAAGCGACGAGGACAACAGCCCAAAGTCTGACGGACATAAAGGCTCTAGACATGGTTTGTCAACGGCCTCGTAGTTGGCAGACCTGGTTGACTTTCTGTTCAGGTTCGAAATTCCCCCAAAAGGCTGGTCTTCCTCCTTCCCAACTAGAATCGCCACTCACATACGCTACCACTCGGGGACTCAGATCTGTCCCCTATATTGTGCTGTCTAACAGCGAAATGACAGAAGCTGGCGCATTGCACCTTTCTTACATACTTGCAATTCACCACGTCCCTAAAAGACTCCTGACTCGAGTCCCTCACGCAAAGGCTGGTGCTTCCGCACAGCAGTTATTATCTTACGATCAGTCACAATGTCGAGGCATCATCTATCTCCCAAATCCACTACTTGGCAGTGCAGGTCACAAAGTGTTAGAGCTTGCGGAAGTAATGCGGGATGGCTATTTAGACTGTTTGGCGGACGATTCCCCTGAGTTCCCCAAGACTCCAATCATGTCCACCAACATGTTGAAACGGGCATCTGGGTCTCACCCCGGACTCGGGGCTGGTGCATACGACAGACGATGTCGTAATACTGCCTCAACAGGGCTTTCTGACCAAGCAGGACAGGATGGTCTTATGGGAAGCGAGCTTGATAGAGCGAGAAGTAGGATACAAGGGACCACGCTGCAACACGCTGGACCCCAAAGCAACGATCTCTGGCGAGCAGCGTTTAAGATGCTTTCTTTGGGCCGGGAAATCCGGCCACAGACGAGAAACGAACCACTGCCTCGACCACCGGCGCCGAAAACTAAGACTCCAATCGTCAGGACACTCAAAGTCCCCGGGATTACTCCCAAGACACTCAAACCGTTGACGCCGCTGACATTACAACGGGATCCTAACCAGCTAATCACACCCTGGACTACACAATTCCCCAAGAAGAGCGGCTGTCTTCCCTCTACACCAATTGTCATTCCACTAACTCCATTGACTCCCAGGCTTCCGGTCGTCTCGGCCCCGCTACTTACGGAGACAGCAATTTATCGCACAAAGCTTCCCTGTGGGCTTCCGGAGTATATTTGGAGACGGATCCTTGGGCTGGCTGCGGGAGCTGAAGGTATCATGAGTGTATCTCAGCAGCAATCTGTACTAAAATGGGCAATGGATAGAAAGACACTGAGACAGGAGAGTGAGTCACTAGGGCTTAGAACGAGCGCTCAATGCTGGAAGATTCTTGAAGCCACAGGATGTTTGGCGTATGAAATGGACAAGCCTTGAGAAAGGAAAGAGTGCTGTCAGATACCGGTTGCCTTAAAACCCAAGATCATTTGTTGCAGAGCTAGATCTTCCAAGAGCATTTGACAGCTCTCGCGCTTCCGTAAAGTAATGATTGACCCTGAACTGAAGATTTCCATCATCAAACATGGAGAAAAGCTCTCCGCCTAGGGCATTGATGTAGGGCTGAGTCCTTTACACGATGCGCCGTTGGGGAAATCTCACATTTGGATATATGAATCAAGCAGTCAATAACATCACATTCCTTTACTACAGATCAGACGTTCCTTCACACTATCAGACCAACCTAAAACAAGTTCCCCCCTACCTACCCATTCTCGCTATTTGGTGGTCATCTAAGAAGAGTTGGAACAGGCCCACAATTGGATCGACAGGACCACCAGGACTGCCGAGAAAGCTGCCACGGTCTTGATATCTGCAGACGAGCGGTAGCAAAGCACAAGGACTATATCTAGTATGGGCCTGGGGGCGATGCCCCGACGTCAGTACGAGGCCACGTGGCTCGGCTTCCCCATGAAGCAGGTCTCTTTGGTTACGGTGGGCAAGCAGCAACCATTTGAAGACAATGGGAGTATACTGACAACGTTGCAAAGCTCACTATCCAGAATTCCGCACTTATCTTAGTATGTCGCTCACAACTGATTTCCGGCAATTTCTGCTCTGACTGCCTATTTAGCTTCTACATTACTCACGCATCATGCCACTAATAGCCGGCCAAAGATATCTTACATCCACGGCAGTGTTCATGAATGAAGTTATCAAGCTAACTGTATGCCTCACCTTTGCCCTCTACGATATATCACGAACCATTTCGCCTTCCCTGCCTGCCACCAGCCTGTTCAGCGGCGTAACAAGCGCAGTTTTCACAGGAGACAGTTGGAAGCTGGCAGTTCCTGCTAGCCTTTATGTTCTACAGAATTCCTTGCAGTACATAGCGATTTCAAATCTGGACTCTGCAACCTTCCAGGTCACGTACCAATTCAAGATTCTCCCAACCGCGATATTCAGCGTCTTATTGCTGAAGCGAACTCTGTTCCCACGGCAATGGTTGGCTCTCGCACTCCTGATGGTGGGCGTCGCCATCGTGCAGATACCCGCAAGTGACCCTGCATTGGCGCCGTTCGAGGCTCCGCGATCCAGATTTTATTTCTCTAGGTCTTTGCACAGTTGGAGGCACATTGGAGGCTCGGCGGCAGCTCCTTTGCACAAACGATCCGCAACTTATGAGGGCATACAGGAAGATGAAGGACTGATCAATCCGCAAATGAACGCGATACTTGGACTTGCGGCTGCAATTTCAGGCTGTATTGTTTCTGCTGGGGCTTCTGTTTACTTTGAGAAGATCCTGAAAGATTCAAACACGCCAGCTTCTCTGTGGATTCGGAACGTGCAGTTGGCATTTTACTCGCTATTCCCAGCTCTATTCATTGGAGTGATGTTCGTGGACGGAGAGGAGATCGCCCATCATGGCTTTTTCGTTGGCTATAATTGGTTCGTATGGATCACCATCGCCTTTCAGTCATTGGGAGGCATCTTGGTCTCGCTTTGTGTCAAATACGCGGATAACATCGCCAAGAGCTTTGCAATGAGCATCAGCATCTTGATCAGCTTGTGTGCCAGCGTTTGGTTCTTTGAATTCGCTGTCACTGCAAATGTAAGCTTTCACCGTCACCAAGCATCAGTGGGTGGTGGTATGACCATCAGCTAACCTCCGATGCATAGTTCCTCATTGGCACCTCCATAGTCGTATTTGCAACCTACTTATATAATAGCGTCTACGAGCGAGCGCCACCTCCACCTCCGATACAAATACACAGCTACGAGAAAACAACCATCGATGAGCAAAAGTCAAGAGAGAATGAACCACCGCTCAGGTTGCCCACAACTCCATTGAAAAGCAGCGAGGGGTTGTCGTCGTCACGGCCCGGTTCGCCTTTGGGTCACCATTCGAGAGTTGGATCTGCAAGAGCGTATTTCGGCGCCAAAGATCGAGATGAATAGGCTAATCGCTTTGAATTGTACGTTCTCATCACCGGGCGTTTCTGGAAGTACGCATCATGAGGTGGATGGCTTTCTGAGGTCGCATTACGAGGCTGCATAGCTCTATGTGTATATGTGTCCTGACTCCTGGGGACCAAATGATAGTCTCCATCGTCGCTTGTTCCACAATTACTCGCTGTGGTCATTAGAACCGGCGGGCGGGGGGTCGGTATGCAAAACTGGTCCGTGGCGTTCAAAAACTTCGCAAGACAATGAGGTACTGCTCTTGGAAATCAAGTCATATCTCATAAGAACGATGAGACTCTTTCTCAAAGAACAGTTTCAATGTGGTACTTCTATCGCTTTGACTAGGTAAATTTACGCTAGTCATTACTGTACAATAAGTGCGTCTCCCCCATCTCTTGGCAATCGCTTCCCCTCCACCAGTTAAGATGGTGCAAACAATGAGTACCGTAATTTATCTCTTGTCATTTGAAAGTCCCACTCATCTTGATTGCTAATTAAGCACAGCATGGAGGGCTACCAAACAGATATTCAAGCTCTCCTGCAAGACATCAGTGGCAACTATGGAAATTCTGAAACTAAACAGCCACCTCCCCCATATTCGAGACCTATCTCAAAGTCCTACAAAACTCAAGCAGAACGTTCTTTAGTGCCAAGGAATGCTTTAGCCCCCGTCTATGAACAGCAGCTGCTCCATGGAGCCCAGGCTTCGAGACCTTCAGATGCCTACTTTCACAGCAGTAACACCGACACTGGCCTTGATGCATATGGTAGCTGCTCAACCCTGGGAACCGAAAGAAGAACCGCTGATTACTGCCTAGATCGAGCCCTTCTAGCCGAGCCTCAACCTCATTCGTACTGGCAGGCGAACAGTAGCATGAGAATGCTACCAGCTGGACGTCTCTCGTTACCTGGCCACACAGCACCGCATCCGCCTGTGAATGCATTGCAGCAACCAAAGGCTCAAGAACGGCGACGTGGTCGGTCTCGCCCAGGCTTGCTTATGATTCGTTGCTGACAGTCACTAGCTCTGCCTGGGCTCTCTCCACCCGAGGTTCAGTTACGACTAGGTTAGCCCAATGCTCTGTCCCTTGGCATTCCAAGTCTTACAATGACCACAGCTCGATATGCACATACTCCACCTGCTCGGATTCGTGAGAGCTCACCTCCCTCGGACGCGCTTCCATCAAGTCCATCTTTCGTAGCCACTCAGCGGCGAATCCACCACGAAGCTCAGTGTGACAATCCTCGTAATACTCTTGCTTCTTCCCGGGATCCTCGACCAGTTGTTGTATCATCTGTGAGGGATCCCGAAGAGGGGATTGTCCATGAATATCGTCCTCACAATTCTGACATTTGCCATGACAACAATCTTTCTACGGTACCTTCACCTCCGTCCTATCAACGACGGCTCAATTCTCAGGTCGAACCTGATCATTCCCAGCCAATCGTTCAAGGCATCCCACTTGTCTCTTTGAATGAAATGCCGGATCGTCTTCGTTCTGTGTTCCGTTATCCCCTCTTCAATGCCATTCAATCCAAGTGCTTTCCTACTGCTTACAAGTCCGATGATAACCTCGTCGTCTCTGCACCAACAGGTGGCGGGAAGACGGCTATATTGGAGATGGCTATCTGCCGCCTAATCCACGGCTTCAAGACCGATCAATACAAGATTGTGTACATGGCGCCTACGAAGTCACTCTGTTCCGAGAGGCAAAGGGATTGGCAGGCAAAATTCGTTGCGTTGGATATGAAGTGTGCTGAGTTGACTGGTGATACCGATCAGGGACAGCTGCGAAACGTGCAGAGCGCGAGCATTGTCATCACGACTCCAGAGAAATGGGATAGCATGACAAGAAAATGGAAAGACCATGCAAGGCTAATGCGAATGGTCAAGCTTTTCCTCATCGACGAGGTTCACATACTCAAAGACTCCAGAGGTGCTACATTGGAGGCTGTGGTTTCTCGGATGAAGTCTGTGGGTTCCATCGTTCGATTCGTAGCTTTGAGCGCTACAGTTCCTAATTCTGAAGACATTGCAACATGGCTTGGTAAAAATCATACATCTCAGCATCTACCTGCGATACGCGAGAAGTTTGGAGAGGAGTTCAGGCCTGTCAGACTACAGAAACACGTTGTGGGAATATCATATAGAGGCAACGACTTCGGCTTCGAGAGCGCGTGCGATCCGAAAATACCAGATATCATCGCGAAATATTCCCATAAGAAACCGATTATGGTCTTCTGCATCACCAGGAAATCTGCTATGAATACTGCGAGGCTGCTCGCCAATGTGTGGGCCAGCAAGGGATCGCGAGACCGCCATTGGGAGGGCCCCACGCAAAGACTCATCGTGCAGGACCCCGAGCTGAAAAACACCCTGACTTCTGGTGTTGCGTTCCATCATGCTGGCCTTGAAGGTCCCGACAGGCACACAGTCGAGAAAGGATTTCTCGAGGGACAGATAAATGTCATCTGCTGTACATCCACGTTGGCAGTAGGAGTCAACCTGCCTTGCCACATGGTCATCATTAAGAATACTGTGAGCTACCAGGATGACGGTATGAAGGAGTATGCGGATCTGGAAATCATGCAAATGCTTGGACGTGCTGGGCGTCCCCAGTTCGACTCGACTGCTGTCGCAGTGATTATCACAAAACAAGAGAAGGTTAACAAGTACGAAAAACTCGTGTCAGGTGAAGAGTTGTTGGAAAGCTGTCTACACCTTAATTTAATTGATCATCTAAATGCAGAAATAGGACTTGGTACTGTCTACGATCTCTACACTGCGAAGAGATGGCTTGCGGGGACTTTCCTATATGTTCGTCTTGGGCTAAAACCCGAACACTATAAGCTCGACGGTGACGCAGTGGCACAAAGTCTTGACAACAGAATCGAGCGTATATGCAGGAGAGATCTTGGGCTTCTGAAGGACACCCAGTTGGTCAATTCTGGTGAAAGACTCAAAGCTACGGAGTTTGGGGACGCGATGGCCCGATATTACGTCAAGTTCGAGACCATGCAGGTGTTCATGCGTCTACAGCCTCGATCCAAAATGTCGGACATTGTGAGTTCGATCCCCAGTCCTGACTAAGCGGTGCTAATGACTCGAGCTCTATGCCATCGTTCAAGCAGAGGAGTTCCGTAATATACGTCTTCGAGTGAATGAGAAGAAGCTGTTCAAAGAGATCAACCGCGCGCACGGCATCAAATTCCCTATCAAAGTCGACCTTGCTATGAACGCGCACAAGAGGAGTCTCATAATTCAATCTGAACTTGGCGGAGTCGACTTTCCTACGGACGAGCAATATGTCAAGCATAAGAGACAATTCGTTCAAGACAAGGCGAGTCTGTTCTCCGCCAGTCATCGATTGATATGTTGTGTGATCGACTGCCATATACACCTCCAGGATGCCGTCACTGTACGGCATGCTTTGGAACTCGCTAGGAGCTTTGGTGCTAGAGTCTGGGATAACTCGCCCTATCAGATGAAACAGATAGCGCAAATTGGTCTAGTGGCTATCCGAAAACTCGCGATTGGGGGAATCAATAGCATTGAGGCTTTAGAAGCTGCTGAGCCACACCGGATCGAGATGCTCATGAGCAAGAACCCACCTTTTGGTAACAAATTACTAGCGAACCTAAGGGACTTCCCGAAGCTTCGAGTGTCCGTGAAAATGATGGGCAAGGTGAAGCGCACATCCTCTCCCAAAGGAGGGCAGCTACTGAACATGATTCAGGATTCCACGCGAGGACGGCCAGTCACTATCAAGATCCAGGCGGAGTGCGGTTTCATGAACGACACAGTTCCCATGTTCTTTCATCGCAGGCCTATATACATCTGCTTGCTAACCGAAAGATCTGACGGCTTGCTGGTGGATTTCCGACGCATCAGGTGAAGCTCTTACCGAGCTTGTCCCATGTTTTATGCTAACGCTCGGGAGTGCGAAAAAACTCAACAATGCCCAAGACATACTCATGTCTGCCGAATTGCTCAATCACACACAGTGTATTACGTGCTATGTCATGTGCGACGGGATTGGTAGGTGTCACTGACGGATCCCACGTCTAATTTTGTGCTTATCAGACCACAGCTGGCACCACGCGATCGGCAGAACTCAAGCATGAGTTGCCAGCGTATCTATTCCCTCCGCCATCTCCACAGAAACAAGCCCAGGGACTCACATACCCGAAAAAGGACACTAGGCCCGGTGGCAATATCTCTCCAAGCACGTTCCACACAAGTCCAGAGACTTTGGAAGATGATGAATTCGGTGATGATGATTTCAAGGATCAGGAAGTCATGAATGCCGGTAAGATTAGCTTCTTCTACCTTTATTAGTGTCCAAATACTGATGATGCATCCAGTCAAAGAGACGGACTTTAGTCACATCGATGAGTTCGATCCTAGATCGAAGGAGAGGAAGCTCGAGCCAAGGGTACGAGAAAGCAAGGCTCCTGAGACCGAGCAAATTGTTTGGAAACCGGAGAGGCTTGGAAATGGGAAGTGGGCTTGTAATCACAAGTGCAAAGACAAGACAGCGTGGGTAATCTCATGCTGACGCTGATTACCAAGTTGATGGCTTTCCTAGTTGCAAGCATATGTGCTGTCGAGAAGGAGTCGACAAAGCACCTAAGGCCCCCAAAAGTTCTTTCGTATCTGCGGCAACCTTAGTCGATCCGTCCCACCTCTCAGGTCATAAAGGTAAGAATGGACGTGTGGCCACCGCGAAGAGTTCTGCAGCTCCTAGTGTACCCGCAACAGAACAGAAGGCGGAGACTGAGACAGTCGACCTTGCAAGCCGCCAGACATTGGGGGGCTGTGAGAAAATGCCGTTCAAAGGTTTCGGGAGCCTGAATCGTCTGCACGAAAATGTGACTAAAGGAAGGACCGCGTCGGTGGTGATAAAGAAGCAGCCATCCTTTGATTATACGAAAGGGGGAACGCCACATATTTCGTTCCTCACCAAAGATGCTGGCGCTGAAATATCGAGCGACAAACCGTCAACTGACTACGACGCCGATTGTATGGGGGACCTCCCTTCTCCATCTGCCCTTTTAAGAGAGCCAGCGGGAGACCCCGACCCTCTCCCCGAGCATACATCAACAGATTATAATAGTAGCTGGCCTGATGGTCTCACGTTCCCTTCTACTCTCATCCGCCAGAATGATGCGGCTACCGGCAATTACCCTGACAATGATTTGCTGGAAGGTTTCGATCCGTCGCAGTCCAATGACGATGAATCCGACCTTGAAGCGGGCATGGTGGGACTGAGCGACTCGGTAACCATGCAGGAGGAAAAGTCGCAAGTCCAAGCAGCGACCCTTCGGACGAGTTCCCAAGCAGAAGCTTTCCCGCATTGGTCGCCACCTCCAGACGAACCTACTCCTAAGCTCGACCACCGTCCTGCATTCAAAACGGAGAGCTCAGGCACGTCCAAGCTGTTCTCCGCAACAGACAGCGCTGAAAAAGTTGGGGAACTACGGCAAAAGCGCAAAGCAGCGGTCAGTGTTCAAGCGGAAGATCTATCCCACTCTGCGCCGGTACCGAAGAGGCCGAGAGACAGCGATGAGCGCGATCAGGCTCCAAGATCTTCGTCGAGCGCAAAGAAGGAGTTCAAAGCACCAGCCCCAATGATCAAATCGGGACAGCCGGCGTGGGTGTATGGGTTTGATCCAGGGTTCATTGCAGAGTGGCAGGACCTTGTCGACTTTGTTTGAGCCTTCGATTTGAACATTTGCAGATTTGCTTCTTTCGCTCTTGGGTTGCTTTGTCGGCGTGACATGGTCTAAGTATCGCTGCAGCAGCTGAATAGAGTAATTGCTCTGTAAATGTATTATTGGATGTGGCCATCTCCGGGCCACTGAGGCCGAGATCAAAGGCTCAAATGAAAAGGGAAAAGCTGAGGGTGATGAGGGAAGCGAGGGAAGATGAAGCCTGCTGCCTGGATCAAGTATGCCTAGGCCCCTCGTACCTTAATTAAAAGTACTTTAGATACAGTACTTTAAGGTACTTTAAGCACCCATGCCGTGGCAGCCGAGAACCTGCTGGCGCTTAAAATATGTTTGATTGGGCATAACTTATGCAACATAAATTAAAGTAAAGTAATGCTCTCCATGCAGAGCGGATGACCATCTACTAAGTACTTTACACAAGGTACTTTGTCTTTGATTCTCGGACTCTTGATGCGTAAAAGAGAAGGATACTTGGTAGTGTTCGGAAGTGCATCTGTATTCCGTACCATCATTGCATCTCCTCCGTTCTATCCATTTACATCTATCTGCCCGGCTCCTTGGATTGGGGACTAATAATAATAATAATAATAATAATAGTAATAATAATAATAATGATGATGATAACAACAATAATATCAATCTCTCCCCTGCCAATTCAATTCACATCAATTCCATCAATCTAAGAAGCACCAACATCCTCACCACCTACAAACCAAACCATTATTCCCTGGTCAAACAACTTGCAGACAATAATGAGAACCGACAGTGCCTATAACCCCAAACTCAAGAGCAGACGATTGTGACAAAGCCCACTTCCGATGACTTCGAATTCCAAGGAGCAAAGTAGTAGGTATACGACACAAATCTGGGAGACTCCGCTCACATTGCCAGTGTCTTACGTATCCCGCCGAGGAACAGGGCGGAATCCTTCGAACCCTGCCATTCAATCCTATCTCCAGGACCATGAAGGTTCAAGGATGCCTCAAACCATAGCGCAGCGCTCCACCTTGCCGCGTTCCCAAGAGCTCCAAGCCTCCAGCTATCCTGGTCCTCCACCAAGTGACGTTGGAACTTCAAGACTCCCTGCACGCAGCGACTTCACCCAAGATGATTCGCTCCCTGGTCTCACCCACGCTAATAGTTCAAGGCCTTCCCAGTCTGTTTCTGATGGAATGGGAGAGAGACAAATGAATCGCGCTTTGAGAATCATGATCCCAGATCCTGATGGCGCATTAGAGCCTACCACCCTCCCTCCCCTTCGCAGACCAGACCAAGGTCCTGTCCTCGAATGTCCATTCACCTTCCTTAAGTGCTTCAGACAATTTGCCGTCTCAAACGAGCGAGAATGGATCCAGCACAGCTTGGAACATTTTCGCATTATCGATAGAAGACGGTCGAGCAGGGTCGATCCGCCGAAGAACAATTCGTGTTGCTTCTGCTTTCAAACGTTCCAAGCGTCCAGTGGTGTTGACAGTTGGCGAGATCGCATGGACCACGTCAAATTTCATCATGCACTTTTGGGCCATCGTCTGGCGGCTGCTCGACATGACTTTGCCCTCGTTGAATACCTCTGGCAAAATGGGGTGCTGTCGTTGGCGGACTATCGGGAGTTGAAGCCGAATGCCGCTGCAGCATCACGCAGTACGCAGAATATCCCGACTCCGCCAGACTCACCACCTGGAACGGGAGCGGTGGCTGTCATACATCCGAATCAACGGCGCGAAGGAAGATAATGGAGAGGACAGTTGCTTTCTTTCCGAAGGAAAAACAGTAAGAGATGATGTTGGTCGGTCGAAGTTAGCGGACGCACCTTGCACCATGCTTGAAGGCGTGCAAAGAAAAGCGAGGACCAGGAAAAAGGTCACGATACATGATTACACACGCCAGAGGTGAAGCTGGGCTGGACACAGGGACCGGCATTCAGCTTTATATTCTATCGCCACTCTCGGCTAATTCGGGCCAGGAGCTGGGGTGGCGAGAGGTTTGCCTCTTTACGAAAAGATGGAGGATGGATCGCCATTTCTGATACGAATTTCTTACCGAGGGCTCTTCAAGCCTTTTAATCGATGCCGGAGGCTGAGAATGTTCTCAGGGTATCTCTTTCGTTGCCCCCTTTGCACAGCCGCCGGGAACTTCATTCTGCGTCAAAGCGCCGTGTCCATAACAAATCATCTCTCAGCTTCATCATAATAACACTACAGTATAATTCAATCGAGACTGCTGCCTGCTCTGAAGCCAATCATTCCCCAGCCTCGCCAGCTGTGCCTTCGCCTTCCCTACCCGCATCATGGAGCCTTCAACAGCTAATCAGTAGCATCCCATCCCTGCTAAAGGCAAGGCTGTGCTTGCATATATTAGCGCATATCTGACGCATCGTCCCCAGCTGTTGTCCAGGTCTCTCCTTCCTTACTCAGCACTTGGTAAAGTCACTTCGAATCCCTTGAAAGAAAGCCTCGCGTCGGTCCTTCTCGAAGCCATCTTTCCCCAACACCTCTTTTGCCCTCTCTTTTCACCCAATGGCCTTTCCTTCTCTTTGTCCCGGTCCATCTCAGCCAGTATTGGCAGAGAAGCAGCTGCTCAGACCAATCCACAGACACCTATCCCTTCCTGAATGGCAGCCTTGATGCTACGAACATCATCGGTCTGTAGAAAAACCACAATGAAGAGAAAGAGCCCCCAGCCATAGCATTAGGTACTAGGCGATGTTTCCCAGGTTCTTCACTCGGTGAGGTGTGAATCCGTAGAGGACCCTTGGTTGATGGATGGGCGAGATCCTCTGAAGCTGCTCATCAGCGTTATCATAGGGAGTATTTCTCAAATCTTCGGATCTAATATTAGACAGAATATCCGTATAAAGGGAAGAAACTCGGTAAACTTCCGTGCCACAAGAGACAGCTTCGACCATTCTCGATGGTCCAGCATCAAAATCTGATGACGAATCTTTGAGACGTAAGCAGAAGCCTCCCCGTAAGACGAGAAAAGGACAGGGCAGAAGCATAGGCAAGAAGCGTTTGTCCGAGAGGATACTGGCATGAATCAAATCGACGGGTTTGACCGACACAAGGCGACTCGGTCTGTAGTGGAAGCTCTTGAAATCAAGAAAAAAAGAGATTGATATTCGGCACTTTGCGTGCTTCGCCGACCATCCTGGACGCCACGCTGCTGATCCCATCAAATGTCGACCTGCCTTGCCTCAAGACTTCACGTGTCTTCCATCAATTCCACAGGCGGCCTCGCTGTATGCGTTAGTATCCGTCCGCCTCCCTGGCCCCGTCCATCCACAGGACTCGAGCTCCCAGGGCTTTCCTGACCTTCCTCCTCTGCACCGGCAGTAGTGTCTATCACCATCACCGCAGGTAAACTCTCGTTATCCCCATGGTGCTTCGGATGGTAAACCATCATGCTCCCCGTCCCACTCCTTTTCCGATTTCCCTGTAACTCCTCCTTTTCATCCTCGCTCATTGGACTCCCCGCATCATCCGCACTCGCCCTCCTCTCCTTCCCATGATTACCCAGCCCCGCCAGCGCTCGTTGTAGATCCTCAGCATGAACATCCTTGTTCGGCGGTTCCTCTTCTCTGATTTCCCATCCGGCAGGCGGACTCGGCGGCGGACTGATGAACAGTAATTTCCCTAAACTCGGCGCTTTGAGGTGCTGATCCTCCCCTCCATCGCCCAGTATAGGTGTCGGTTCTCCAAAGTATATGCGTACCCTGTCATTCTCACTCAGTGGCGATCCATCGAGCAGTTGCCGAATCTCAATCGCGGCTTCAACGGTAGGGTAGGACACTATGATCCGGCGGAAGGAGCGGAGGGGGGAGAAGGAGTTGAGGGGCGTGGGCGTGCTCAGGAGGGTGTGAATGTGCTGCAGGTTTTGGGGGAGGAATGTTGCGAGGGAGTTGAGATTCTGGGACAGGGTTAGCTGGGCTTGCAAGGGCTAATTCGGAGGGCAAAGCATACCGTTATAAGGAGTGTATTTGACGGCGGCGAGGGTGTAATCAATGGAGGAAGAGCGGAAAGGTCAAGGGAGAGTGGCGTTTGGGTGCCATTTGATATGGATGTGGATGTCGGGCTTTCTGATGGAGAGGCAGGCGGAGATTTGTCTTGAGCAGGCATAGTTGGAGAAGCGCGGGGAGAATTCATGATTCGTAAAGGGTTTGGTATGCTGGATTCTATGTTGTTGAGTGTGGAGGAAGCGCAAGTCTTTATTCTCATGGGGCTCTGAGGGCGGCTCGGTGGCGCAGCAGGCCGACGACAAATTCTCGAAGCGCCGAGCAGTTTTCACTTTTCTGAATATCTCCCGGCCTGCTCCGCCATCCATATTGACTCAAACATTCTCTGCTTGAATCGACTTCCATGTGAGGAGGGTCGCGCAATGCCTCAAATCCTCAAAGATGGCAGTGCTGAAGACAAGTCAATATGCTCGAGGGGCTCCGAGAGTATGTCACAGGTAGAGTACGGGGTAGCAAATTGGAGAATTAGCCCATCATACAGACAATGGAGACATGGTCTCTTCGTCTATAGTATATGTCTTGCTCCAAATGATGCCTCCCAAAACGCCTCGCTTGCAACCGAAGCATTGTAAAACACGCCCAGGGGCCCATCTGTCAGGCATTCGTCTCTGCGCAGTCATGCTGAACCTGTGGTCAAAGATCTCCCGAGACCGTCAGCTCTGCCCTCGGGCTGACTGACCCGCCCTTCTGCGCGACACTTGAAGCAGCTTGAGAACTTATTGTGTCCTTCATGACTCCTTCACCTCCTTCCCATACCTTCTCCTCCATTCCCTGACCCCTCTATCCACCTCTGCCCTCGTAACTCCATCCCTGACCAAGCACATCACCACTCCCAGGCTCTCCACATTCCGATTCCGTACCTCATCATCGAAGAAGAGCATTTGGTCATACGGCACCCCACTCGCTTTATGTATCTTGGAGAAATGCTGCTTCTTGTCCCCAGGAAAGATCTGCATGTGGTCGAAGTACTCAATGGCGCGCTTGTTACTAGGTTGTACGTGAAGCTGCTTGAGAAGGGTATTTGCGAGGTCTGGAGCGTGGGTACGAGAAGCTGTACCAAGCAGCAGCGGCGTAGGGAGCGCTTTGGCGGCGTGAAGGACACCGGGAACGTCGCGATAGAAGGTGAACGACTCGCCCCATCTTCGGATCATGTCAGCCAAACTTTCTGCAAAGAGGCCTAGTATTATGGGGCTTGGTCTCGCTCGCATACCGATCTACGGATTTGGCCCCTCCCTCCTTGGCTTTCAAAGGCGGCGATACATGTGTATCTACCCAAAACGGCCAAAGTGTGTAATCCAAATCGAATACCATCATCTTGGGAAGGGGCAGTCCGTCGCTGAAGGTATCTGGAGCAATACCTTGCTCAACCATAACGCTGGCGTTGGACGGTTCGAGTTGTTTTACCGGCTGTTTAACCATGTTCGCAGCCAGGAGCAGAAAAGCGGACAATATCAGAAACGGGGCTACTATGAGAGACAGAGTGCTGGATACTCTTTGTGTCGATGTTGGGAAGTGATCTCGTCTCATGGAATTTGTAGATTTCTATGTAGACAGAGGTTTGCCGTGCGATGCAGAAAAGACTCACCAATTTTGATGTACAGTGACGTTTCAGGGTCTGTTTTCTTTTTAGCGTTGCTTAGATTACCTTAGGGCTTGAGCCCTACGAGTAACCTAAATCCTAAATCCTAACTCCTCGGTAAGAGATCAGCGCTGTCACCACTGTGATAATTAAGAGACATTGAAGTTTCTGGCACATAGGTCTAACATTCTGCCCCATGTACATTTTTGAGTATATGCCATACATACGTCCAGAATCGAACGGAAAATTATTCATCCATTTCCTCCCAGATCAGAGCCCAACTCTTATTCATACACTGAACACTCCACCATCTTCCCAAACCTCTTTCCCTACCATCTATCCATCACCACCCAAGACAGCCCATCTTCATCCATGACCTGAGCCTGCTGTTCCACCCCATCAAGGTCCACCACACTACTACTTCCAGTTCTCTTCCTCTCATGACTGATCTTGTTCATCGTTGTAATCCCTCGCGGTGGAGACAGCGTCAGGCTACGACCATAAGCGCTCAACGCACCGTGCCCAGGAGGCGGTGTAATAGGTGAGTTATGACTCGCCGGTGTCTCAGGTAAGATGTCCGAGGGGCTGAAACTCAAACTGGGGGATGGTTTACCTGGTGAAATAAATCCAGCGGAGCCTTTTCGATTCAACGGTACCTCGGGAAAGGGATAGGCGTCTTGGATTCTAAGATCCTCCGCGGAGGCAGAAAAACGGGGATTTGCTCTGCTCATTTGATTTGCATATTCTTGTGGTGGATGCGATGTCGAAGACCTAGATTCGTAGTTCGAGGATCGGGAAGCTCGTCCATCCGCACCTGCAGTATTTGGCCTTGCCACGATGTCCTGAAGCTGCATAGCCGTTTTGAATCCTTTGTCAAAGTCGTCCTGGCGGATGCTAGCTCTCTTATCTCGCATGGCCTCTAGTAGCTTTTCTTCTTCCGACGTGACCTTCATGAATTTGCTCTTGCGGATAGTCTGCTCTACTCTTGTTCTTGCTCTTCGTGCATCCATACTACCACAAAGAGAACTCTCCCCACTGTCGACAGTGCCTTCGGTACTTCCTGCGTTGTCTTCCATCATCTCGCGCCATCGCACTGAAGAAGCTCTTTGACTGAGCCTCGGCTTGTCTGGGATCTTTGGTACGGGCGGTACCTTTTCTGAGCTGTTGGATCTTCTCGAAAGAGGTTTGGTGCGTCCGTTAATTACTGACCGTGGCCTGACGGGCTGAGCCCGTTGCGCGTTACCGACCGAGACTTCATTATTGTAGGTAGCCTTTTCAATGCTTGCTCGAATGCGATGGCGTCGATAAGGTGCGTCGGAACGGCTTTCCGTTTCGTCTTCGGAGGATGAGAGCTCAAGGAAACTGACCAATTTTAGATCCATCCCCGGGGGTGGTCCTTTGCGGCTGATCGTTGGTTGTATAATCGTAGCATCGGGACTTCCGGGCGTGCTTCCGGGAGTGCTCATCTCCTCTGGAGCTTGTGATGACGACCCGCTATAAAGACTGCGTATAGGAGGAGAATTGAACCGAAAGCTCATTCTTTGATCTAAGAGTGTAGTTGGTTCACCCTTGTTGCTGTAAGAGCTTTTCCTCCATGGGATCTGGGGAGACTGGGCTCCTTGTGTCATGATCTCCTGTATACTGAGGGGAGGATTGTATGGCTCGGGTATCCGATATTCCGAAGCCTCAGTATCTCGATGGCCGCCCGATGAAGCTCTTTCGTCCTCCAACCCATCAAACCAGTTCCGCATACCTGCTTTTGGCTTCGCATTTGGCTTCTTCACATTGAGTTTGATGAATGGTATATCATCATCAAAGTCTTCCTGGCGCTGCTGGTCTTCGATGGGAATGAACGGGGGCATTTGTGTCTTTACCTTTGCCCACCACCTTGGCCGGCTGAACAACATTTTTTGTTGGCTCTGTGGACCGAGAGGCTTCGGTAATGCTGCTTTTATTAGAGCTGGCGGCGGAGAGACTGCATGAAAAGCTCGATTGGCATTTGGATGTAGCGTTGGCGGGTCCATGACCGATGGTCTTCTCCTTGGAATGCTATTGATCCTCTTGACTGAGTTTCCAGATAATTTGGAGCTCTCGGAGACTTTAGTGTCCGTAGATATATTGCGCGAATGTAGTCCATCAGGTTCGTTAGATACGACTGCCTCTACCATAGTGAGGCTCAGTGGACTAGAGATTGGCGGGAAGCCTTTCCTCAACGCCATATCTCGCGCCGAAGAGGCAGATGTTTGTTGTGAGATCGACAGCGGTGACTTTTTTGGATCATAGTGAGACCGCAAGGTTGGGGATGAATCGACGCGGCGGGCTCGCGGGCTAGAGGCGTTGCTGAGAGTCCCCCCATTTGTAGACCCAAACATATAGTGCTCCCCAAGCAAGGGTGAGGATCCTTGCCCGCCATTGTTTTGTGTCGGCTGGGACACCAATTCACTTATTGGGGTGTACATGCCTGGAAACGGAAATTCATCCGGAGTCTTGACAGATTCGGCATCGACGTCAGACAGGGTCACGCTCATGAAGCTGGGGTATTTTCGCAACTGCTTCTTCCCTTTTTTCGACTGCTTCTTTTTCAATATAGGACCGTCCGATTCTAAGGATCCCAGCACTTTCTCGGCCTTGGCACCTGGATGAGATAGAGGAGAGTCATCGATGTTGCTTTGGTTTGAGTACTGTGAACCAGGTGTCGCATGAGGAGAGGCACTCGGCCTTCGAGGTAGGGGAAACGAGATCTTGAAAGAACGAGCCATTGCGGTGGAATCGTCGACGGCCACAGCTCAAGAGTTGATGGGATGGAAGTAGAAGTTTTTGGGTTAAGTGGAGGCGCAAGTCATATGTAAGAAGCTCGTTTCGATCGCACACAACAGCATTCTTTAATTGTGGCTCTGTAGACTTGGCGTCACTGAAGCTTGTTCGTCCAATCTTGAGTGGATCAGTATCTCCGCGTTTCCCTGATGGTAAGGAGGTCTCACGTATCCGTGTACGCCAGTGTCTATTGCCAGTATGGTATACCAGAGACTTGATGCTGGAGAAACAGATGAAGAAGAATGGCAGCTGCGGGCTTAAGGCGGAGCTTTGCACACCTCCCTCTCCACACACACAAGCAACATGGTGTGAGAGCCCATCCCTGCCGTCCCTGCCATCCCTGCCATGCCTGAAATTTCGTGGACGGACATGGGGGTCAAAGGAGCTAGAAAGTAGAGGGTAAGGTAGCACTCCTTACTTTACCGAGTACTCTCTAGACTCTAGCCCACGGCCCACGAGGCACACACCATATTTGGCTTTGAGCCTTTTGGATACGGAGGCCAAGACGGAGACGGAGACTTGCAGTGGGGAGAAATTGAGAATGGCGTCGTTGAGCCGAGGATCCCGCTCGGAGCTAGGCGCAACTCATGCTATTGGTCGTCTGAGTTGGGTCTAGTCGCCAATCCTGATACCGACTTCTCATTCCCCCCTTTACTCAATAAAAGTCCGTGAGAAAGTGAAGAAAGGCTACCTGTCCTGACCTTGGGATTATGAGCAGTGGTAAGGCTGCGTGGGCAAAGTTGGAGAAGGAGAAGAATAAGAATAAGACGCTTGCCACAAAGGCAGTTCCTGAACTAAAGTAACGCCACGTGGGCTCGCCACACAAGAACCTGAAGCGCGAGAAAAGGGGTATTCACATGGTTGTCGACAAACATCATAGACTTCTCGGCACACATCATTCACATGACCGTCCACATTGACATCTTCCCAGCTCGTGGGGACGAAATGGGAATTGGAAACAACAGCCACGAGGCGCTCAAGTGGAAACGAACTGAAACCACGGCACACACCCGATAGTTAATACAAAACTCAACTCTTGGAATCGCCACCGCCCGGTGAAAGCCTGCGTCACGAGATAAGGGATCAGCGAGTGCAATGTACAGTATAGCTGTGGAATATGTGGGTAAAGCCGCCAGGTCACTCCTGTAGCACATGATTGACAGGTCAGCTAGCGCCTTGATTCTTGACTCAAGAACATCTGAAACATGGACATCTCGACCGAGTCATGTTCATGTGCGACATACTTCTGCATGCCTCTGGGAAGGAATAAAGCGTCAGTGATGGCTCGAACGCTACTGTGGATCATAAGAAATGCTCCTAAAATGTGTCATGCTTCCATATGGTGTAAAAGGTAAAGGCGGCCTCAGCGCTTGTACATCAGCGTAATGCAACAGCCAGATATTGGGATAGCCATTGAAGCATCAGCAAACCAAGCGTAAATAAGTCCAGCTTAGCTAGGCAACTGTACACAGAGGCCTCCTACTTCTCGTGACGTCCGGTCTTTATACGTTTGCACCGAGGGTCCTCATCGTCGGTCTCTGTATTCGCAGGTACGGTATTGGCTCGAGGCTCATACTAAAACGGTGAGCGCTTGCGATGCTTCTTGGGATGGCAGCGACAGCCGGAGCCCGGGGAGGTACTTACGAAACCACTGATGCTCGTGAGAGGATCACAGTAGAGTTGTCTTCTGAACATTAACTGCTCGGGGGCGGTCACTGGAGATAATCGCGTCCTTCCAGAAGCCAGGTAACCGCCTTCATCCAATCGCTTGATCAACCCCTGTGTCGTCTTTCCATCAAAACCTGCAGTGTTTTAGCTTTCTGCCCAGTCCAAGCTTTAGGCATCACTAACGCAGCTTTTGAGCGAATTCTGCGGGTGACGAGGGGGTTTTTTCGTACAGGATCCATAGTGCTCGTCTGAAAATGGCGATTCTCTTCATGTCTCCCAAAATCGGTCCATGCGTATCTTCAAGAAGACATTGATAGCAATGATGCTCGTGTACGTGCGTCTCTAAAGCAAACCCATAGCAGTGATAATGCTGCAACTTTTGGCAGCAAATGCATTGGAGCTAAATGACTTGATGTTAGCATGGCAAGTAATGGCTGTCGCTGGGTCAAGAAGTACCATAGGCACTTCTTCTAGATCGCAAGAACATTCGCAGCGAACGACTCGATCAGCAACCCACTGTTGGTTATCTCTCTTTACGCACATCTCCAGTTCTTTTCCTGCCCGCAGCTTCCAATTCCATGTAAGTCGTGTTGGCGAGTCACGTGCTTCCATAACTTGGGTCGGCAGAAGACTATCACCCCTCAACGTATCGTGTATCTGTTAAATGTGACATTAGCCAGGAATAATCCCCAAATAATTTAGGGTTCGTGCTCACCTTACCGCTTTCTCCCGAGTCCTTGCTAGGAGGTCCTGGGCTAATGGTCTGTCTTATTGCCCTCGTCGATCTATCTGAATCTCCAGTACCACCTTGCGAGAATTCCAGCCTAATTGAATCTCCCTGCTCATCTGCTTGTCTGATGCCTCTAGGACGCTTTTCCATCCAGGTGCCCACTGGCGGAGCGGCCTGATCTGTAAAGCGCCTTTCGAGATCGGGCTTGAGGGTCCTTGACACAGTCCTTGTGTACTCCATATTCTGGGAAAGCACTGGCCGATGGTTGGGCTCTTGCGCGGCATCGGTGCGAGCCATGAAACCTATTTCCAGGCGCATGCTAAGCCAATCAGTGAGACTTCAAGGAATCAGATGCTCGAGGAATTGTACCGATGAATGCCCGAGTCTATTGACCCGAAGCTTCGCTGCTTCATATACCATAACCCGTTCTCGATGACAGCCATGTTGGTGTCTGTACAGGTATGGAACCCCGGTGGTCGATGATGCCGAGGAGCATAGGGTGAATGAAAGAGGTGACACATCAAGTATCGTTCCTCTTCACAGGTTTCATTAGTACAGATGATCACGGCACTTTCCCCGAGACAACTTACTGGGAAGTGCGGGGAGCTGCTGCTGATAATTTTTGAATTGGTCGATCACATTGACCATGCCAGATCTAACGCTTCGAATCGTAATCATGCCGCTGCCACCACCCGGAGCCGTCAACCCCATAAGCCGTCGTTCACCGTCCTTCCCATCACGGTATTGAAAAGAGAATGTGTACAGCTCCAGGATTTCGGAAGGTCTCGATTTGTCCGCATATATGCTGAACTGAACGCCATCCAAAGAGCGTTCGAGTAGACCCTTGGATATCTCATCCTGTGCAAGGAAAATCAGGAAGTTCCCAAGCATCTGAGATTTGATGCTCACGTACCAGCCAAGCTAGCAGTGTGTCAACGCCATCTGTCTGGCCTGGAGCTAAGACTACGAGAGGTTGATCTCGTTGTGCCAGTGCAGTTGCTAAAAGTGTCATTTCATTATCGCTGCTGGTTGTGTTTGAGCGAGCGTGGGCCTGCTTGTAAGAGCGACGGGCCTCTGTGCGGATCAATGAGGGTGATCGCATCTCGAAACACGATTTGGGGAAGAGATTCCTGTGAATGGAGTCAGCTCACGGGCCGCGACAGCCAATGAGTCACATGATGTACCGTTGGTACGCAATGCTGGCTAGCTTAATGTCGCATGAAGAGGTTAGCGGGAGGTCTTTTGATGCCGGGACTCCGCATGTGTACCAAAACTTGAAGAAGTCCTGTTACCATGGCATAGCTTTGCTTCTCTTTGACGGCCTGATCTTCCACGTGAAGCGAGATGGCTTCTGGTGTGACGAGTGAAGTGCCTTCCTGATCCCCACGTTGAACAGTCTTTTTGTTTTGAACCATATTTAAGGAGCCGAGCAGTTTTGGGGGTTGGTGGTTGGAGATGACGGGTGTTTGGTAGCAGGAAGTGTATATTCAACTCATCGATCAGCAACGGAGGCCAACACCAAAGCACCAGATTTACCGAGTCCCGTGAGCACGTTTTATTGAACAGTGACTGTATTATCTGGGGAAGCTTTGGAATTGTGAACTCACACTGGCCTTGCCAATTTTTTGTTCCGTTCCTGTGATATAATACAGTTGTCATGGGGAGTTTTGAGATGGCAAGAGTCGAGATGGAGGAAATGGAGGACAGCGCCTACTACTACTAGCGCCTGAAAATAGGGATAACTTCGACCACGCTTATGGACCAATCTTGGACGCCAGGGATCATGATTTTGGACTGTGTTATCGAAGAGAGAGATTGACCTCAGAAATCAAAAAATCCGTCTCGATTACCAGTGTGTGTTGCAGAGTCTGTCCTCGAATGCCAAGCCACGAACGATCTCTATGTAGATTGTCACTAGACCTCGACTAAATCAACTACCTTCACCACCTCCTTCTTTCCCAAATCCTTCTCGTCCACATTTCTCTTCGACTTACGCCTCTTGTTTGACTCTTGCCGCCATCGAGGCCTGTCTTTGCATACGTGGTTCAAGTTGTCGACAGTCTTTTAAGGGACCCATAGTTTGACCTGGCTCAACACATGTCTTCAAGGGCCCCACACAACCATCAGCCGTTGTGTAATATCCCAGAACCAAGCATTCACTTGTCCACGATGTGAGTAGTGTCTCATGACCCCTCCTAGTACTTGCAGCTGTTATCATAGCTTTCCGCGAATGCCGTACACTTTGGACTTTCACGATGTGATTCGCCAATAGATGGGGAGATTGCCTATGTCTTTAGCATATCTTCCGTTGCCGAAGCTTACAAGATGCAATAGGTCGATACTACCTTCGGATTACTCCAAGCAAGGAGATACTCCATCTGCGCGGCTCTCCAAATTGGGCTGCGGACCATATCGTCGTCAAAAACACACATCAGGCTGGACTCCCGCCAACAAGATTCCAGATGTCGAGCCGTTTGATTATCGAAAGGACTCTCGAAAGCCGAAGTACATCGAGAAGGGTGATCCACTGCAAGATGAGGAGATACTCCTGCAAGGTCTGCCAATCGTCGAGCCGGGAGACGAGGCAATCAACACTATCAGAAAGGTACCAAGCGATCAGGCTCTTATGCCGTTGAGATGGGGTAGCAGTCGCAGGGCAACCGGCCGATCCAAAAGTGGACTGCAGGTACGTCTACGTTTCGGAGCAATTCTTCCAAATCCGTACCCCAATGAGAACCCAGAGGCATGTTTCGAGAGTACCATACTCACGTGCCTTGTGTTGTCACCCCTTTGCCATCTCGAAGAATAACGACTGACTCCGAACACTGGAAGATCCAAGTACCGAGTAGCAACGCGCCAACGTCATTAATTCTTGGGGAAGCTATCACCGGAAAATCCATCATTTACGCATACACCTCGTCTTCTTCCTCATCGAGCGGGAGAACAACGAGCAGCTTCGGTGCTGTAGGAGATCATCTTGCTTCGACTAGATCTGCCGTTTTGCCTAGGACCTTGGCGGCGATGGGAGATCAGAACCCATCTGTTAAAGTAGAGCGGTCCGTTATGAGTGCTAATTGTCGTACCCGGTCTCCTCTTGCGGATCTAGTCCTCAGCTCAACGCCTGATGAAGAGCCGTACCAGTTGCTAGCTCTCGGTCAGGTTGGACCGTGGAAACGACCCTTCACACCACAGCTTGTCAAACCCTCGAGACTTTGTACTCTAATTCAACGGCGACGATCCCTCTCCGACTTGAAAGAAGCCCCGCAGGCTCGACAATGTTCTGTAGGCGTAGAGCTGGAAGCTCCAAAACCGCAGGTACCAGCAAATATGAAGGTATTGGGACCAGATGATATTAAAGTCGTCAGGAAAGATAGCCTTGTTCAGCCGGATGAAGTCAGCTCCATCGAGGCAAAAGAGCCACCAGTATGGTCACGCAAAGGTCTTCCATTCGAAGAGAACCGCCGAGCACGGAGTGGGCTGCGCGTTCATCTGAGGTACCAAAATTATAGTCTTGATCCTGAAACACTCTCTCTTCCCTATGGAGTAGGTCGCAGTTGCTGTTGCATGTGGACATCCATCAGCTGACGGAATGGCAGTCGAAAGTGTTCATCATGAAATCGACCAATATCCATAACCTGCGAGCTTCGGTGGAACACGAAGTCTGGTCATCAACGAAGGGTGCAAATAGAGTGCTCCAAAATGCTTGGGAGAGCAGGAAGCCAGGGGAAAAGATCATTTTCATGTTTTCCATCACCCATAGGTATGGTGTGTTTCCTTTGGTGGAGAGAATTTCGTTGACCATTTAAGCAGTCATAGATATGGTGGAAAGTACTGTGGTCTGGCGGAAATGTCCGGACCATTCGACCCAGAGAGGGAAGTTAATATTTGGACAGAGGGACTTCAAGGCAATGAAGGAGTGATTCCGACGCGATGGATCGTTGCCAAAGATGTTGAATTCTCCGCCTTTGACGACTTGAATTACAATGACAAACGTGTCACCCAATTGAGACATGCAGTGAGTTACCTTTTCCGACCCATCATTCCCCTTTTCAACATATCTTGGGGGCCAGGGACCTTTTCCGCCTCCTGAGACATGTCTCCTGACTCTATAACCATGCGACAAGAGAAGTACTGACTCCGAAATCTTTTAGAACACGTAAGGAGGGTTCTCATCGGTTGGTTGGGCTGTGCTCACGAACGTCTTCTCTAGGGTTCCTGGCGAAGCAGGTCGCAACCTTGTGCAGAGGTACTTCGAAGCAGAGCATTCGGCGACCGCAATCCTCCACCCCAAGACAGAGCTTGCATCTTCTACTCCAGACAGACGAGACAGGCGATCAAACCCCCCGAGCGCTTCCAACTCCAGTAGACGAGTTCCTTGGGGATTGCCGCCACGCCCCACAGCACCAGCTCAGGGCCCTCATCCTGCCTATAGATCCATCTATGGGCAAGCAGCTCCAGCATACCCGCCATATCCGGTGTACACTCCTTTGGACAATAGACTTCCCCATTCTCAGATGCCCTATGGTGCCGTCACGAACAACAGGGGTGATTCCACCACTTACCCAATGTACGGACACGGGCCCTTCTCATTTCGTTATTGAGTTGAGTGCATGATGCGAGGAAGATTGTACGGGGAAGTAGGACATGGTTAACTCTCGATATTGAGCTCAAGCATGTACTAGATCCTCGGTGAATGTCGAGCTGAAGGAGGGAATTTCAGAGTTGGTAGTGAAGATGAGCGAAACCATTCTGTAATATGAATATTTCACAAGGTCAACAGGTCTAGGCTTTAGACAACTGCGAGGACAAGACGGCTTGATGTAACAATGTTAGCGAAATTGAAGAACATTTTGCAGTATGACAGTCTGACAGTCTAACAATAGGAAAGTCGAGGGTAATTAATAGAATGCCTAAAGTCTCCTTCAGAATTTTGGCGTTTTCAAGGGTCGTTGCCCCAATTATCAGCCGCGCTCCGTCACCGCCCCTCTCAGCAGCGTTATACTACTGTACCTCCCAACAGCAGTAACTCCCAGACCTTCTTTTCAGCTTCAAAATTCCTTCTCCCTTTCTCATCCTCCTTATTTTCCTGTGTATGCTAGTCAAAGAGTCAATAACAGCCAAGCCGGACTCTGTGACAGTACTTTGACACTGGTCTGTCCCTCACCGAAACGCCACTGTTCTCGGCTCAAGCCTCTTCACGAGTTACCGTTAATCGGCTGGCGCGAGTGCTCCAATTTTCCCGTAATCAGTCCTGCATATGCGACTTCCCCACCTGGCTTCTGTCCACCGCACCACTCGTGGCACCTTTACTTACACACTTGGGACCTCTCGGAGCGGCTCCGATAATACGGTCATGAGCCGCTGAATATGACAGACAAACCATAGCGTCCCATACAAGATTGTTCGAGTACAACGCGCTCCCGCTCGTGTCATCTTCGTGTCTTATGGTCTCTTCCCCCTTCAAGACGGCTCTATGGTACCTCATCCTACTATGAACCCTCCCTCTCGGGGACTTGAAACTGTCCTTCCCACGCAGTCGAATGCTGCTTCACCGACTATGTTGACAGGTCAGGCAATGCAGGAAGAAGCATTACAGCCACTAGAGGGTATCCGGTCCGAGGATGCGCTGGGACAATTCTCCTACGCTCCAGCTACTCAGACTACAGTCGTCACTACGACTACAACGACTACCACCAATTTCCCACCTATCATGATGAAGGCTCCCCAGCATCTATATGACTTGGATCCAAAGCTGTATCCCTTGGCTTCTTCACCAACACCGACATCCATTAAGAAATTGTGCTTCGATGTGGATGGGACACCAACATTATTTCAGGAAGCAGACGACACGCTTGAAACTCTAGAGAAGGTGTGTGAACCTATGAAATATCGTTTTAGGTAGGTGAAAAAAGCTTCTGGCTAACAATCTGTGTTCCTTTATAGCTCAAGCATCAGCAAAAAGCCTTAACAGCGTCTGACGGTGCGCTACGCTCCGTTGCAAAATCCGACCATGCTTTTGAGAGACCCAGACCAGAGGAGTTACGAATGGGAAGCTCAGACGCGTTATCACATCAGCAAGCGTCCAGCACAGCTCCGAGTAGTAGGCGGAAGCGATCGGCGTCACCAGTATCCATCTCAGAAGCCGTTACGCTGGCCAGTGGGCAAGTCCCCCGCAAGAGAAGATTAGTGTCAGGAGGTAATACAAGCTCAAGCTTGGGAAACGCTGACTTTTCAACACGAAAAGCTTCACAGTCAAGATTGCAGATCGTTCAGACATCGACACCAATCACTCCGCATCTTGGTAGGAGCAATACTGTCCAAAACCAAACACCCCCAGTGTGGCTGTCAGAAGCAATGGAGGAACACGAGAGGGAAGATCCGGTGTCAAGCACTTTCGATGCATCTGCAGCAAACGAGGATGATCCTCAGATCTTGAGTCCCAGGTCAGAGACCACAAGAGGAGTAACATCTCGAGAGGACGGTGTTGCCAATCATGAAAATGACATGATCGAAGATTCAGAAGTCCAATCGGCGTGGCGAGATCTGGGCATCGGATCCGCCATGACTCCTCGTATGGAGAATGATGAAGATGAGGTTTTTCCACAATTCCGACAGCCAGATCGTCCAAGGCCAACTATACTCGATACGACTGCTGCACAAGATGTTAGCCTACCTAGTCCAAGTCTGTCTCCAGTCACTGCGGCGGCGAACATGCAGAGTCGCAGAGGGTATTTTGAGCAACCTATTCTGGGACGTACAAATGCCCCTGGAAGTTTTCAATCTCTACTCTCTCAGAGTCAGAACAGCACGAGATCAAGCATTTCCGACGAAGCTTTGCACATTTGCCTGAATGGAGAGACATCAGAACCAGCATCCAAGGAAGTGGCCCCAGCCAACGGCCAGATCTCCACACGATCTCTTCTGAGCCTGCCGTCAATGGTCGATACTTTCGAAGCCATGCCCGAGGAAATGAAAAGTTATCTCATGTATCAATTCTTACGTCGTTGCTCAAAGCCAGTACTTCATTTTGTCGCTGACGTGGTCAACCCGGCACTCAAGTGCGATTTTCTAAGGCTTCTTCCTGTGGAGCTCTGTATCAATGTGATCGGCAACCTTGATGTTAAGACGCTTTGTCGTGCCGCTCAAGTTTCGAAGAGATGGAGGCAGCTCATTGATTCTTCCGAGAAGATATGGAAACGTCTCTTTGATGTCGATAATTACGTTTTGCCAGAAGGCGAGCTCCCAAGGGCAATCCGCGAGGGATGGGGCTGGCAGTCTGAATCTCAGACAGAAGACCATGAAAAGGATCTTAGTGCTTTCTCGACAAACCCCTCGGATACGGATTTGTCGGTCTCGTCACGCATGTACCGAGAACATTCAGGGACGAGTCCATTTGCTGCCTCACAGAGCGGTTCTGCGACTCCACAGACCAAGAAATCAAAGCGAAAAGCAAAGTCAAAGTCGAAGCCATCAAGTCGCAAGTACCAAAAGAGGATTCATTCGGCCTCGGTCGATTCAATAGACCTCGAAGACGAAGCTTTGCTGGACATGGCATCGGCCGACGGTCCATATGCAGCTGCCAATGCGGCCGCTGCAGCAGTGCCATATCCTCGCATTGGGCTACCGAGTCTAAAGAATTTGCATCTGTTCAAGTCGATCTTCATGAGACATCACATCATTCGTAAGACCTGGATGCAAGACGAAGTCACACCTCGCCACATAGCCTTCAGAGCACATCAACGGCATGTGGTAACATGCTTGCAGTTTGACGCAGATAAGATTCTCACCGGCAGTGATGATTCTAACATCAACGTCTATGATACGAAGACCGGCGCCCTCCGAGCCACACTCGAAGGACACGAAGGAGGCGTCTGGGCATTGCAATACGAAGGTAACGTCCTGGTCTCCGGTTCCACCGACCGGACTGTCCGAGTGTGGGATATCGAGAAAGGTAAATGCACGCAAGTATTTCAGGGGCACACATCTACTGTACGATGCTTGCAAATCCTGATGCCCACGCCCGTCGAAGGCAAGAGTCGAAATCAAATGATGCCGAAACAGCCACTCATCATTACCGGTTCTCGAGATTCAAACCTTCGAGTATGGAAATTGCCTAAACCTGGAGATGCGCCACTCTTCCAAACAGGACCAGCACCAGACGAAAACGCCGATTGTAAATACTTTGTCCGTACTCTATCTGGTCACCATCATTCGGTTCGTGCAATTGCTGCTTACGCCGATACGCTCGTCAGTGGAAGCTATGATTGCAGTGTACGAGTATGGAAAATCTCAACGGGGGAAACCCTCCACCGTCTACAAGGGCATACTCAAAAGGTATATAGCGTTGTCCTAGATAACAAACGAAAGCGTTGCATCAGTGGCTCGATGGACAACCTCGTCAAGGTCTGGTCGCTCGAAACTGGGACCGTGTTGTTCAACCTCGAAGGCCATTCATCTTTGGTGGGTCTTCTGGATTTGCAGCAGGATCGTCTTGTGTCTGCCGCAGCTGACTCGACTCTGCGAATATGGGACCCAGAAAACGGGCATTGTAGAAGCACATTGAGTGCACATACTGGCGCGATCACTTGCTTTCAACACGACGGCCAGAAAGTCATATCTGGGTCAGATCGAACTCTGAAGATGTGGGACGTCGCAACTGGCGACTTCGTCAAAGATTTGTTGACCGATCTAAGCGGAGTATGGCAAGTTAAGTTCAATGAGCGAAGATGCGTTGCTGCCGTCCAGCGCAACAATTTAACCTACATCGAGGTAAGATTTCCGATGGGTATGCGTTTAATCAACTGCTAAGAACTTCATCTAGGTACTGGACTTTGGCGCCTCTAGGGACGGTGTTCCGGGACACAAGCGAGGCCGCCGTATCGTTGTCAATGTGGATGGGCAAGAAGTTTCTGACCCTCACGATACCTCCGCCGACGCCGATATCATCGTGGAAGACTAATCTACATCATTCTGCGTTACCCGTCATCGTCTTCCAAGACGACTGCATAACTGACGAGCTCCAACTGTTATACACATACAGGGATAGTCGCTTCGCGGAAAGATTGTCTTTATTCTTTTAAACAGCATAGCCTATGTCCCAAGCAAGATACCCGAAAAGCTTTACGCGATATCGATACATTACGAATAGCGGTTCCCTTAGAAGAGCATAGCGATAGCAAGTACAGCAAGCATAGCATAGCCCAATATTATTCGAGTACTCGTTTTCATTCCCTGTCCACCATTTTCAGGCATGTTCGCCTCAATGGACGGAGGTCGACTTACGATCACCTACTCACATACAATGATATAGAGAGGACCAATATTACCCAGGAGACTAGTCGTAGTATTACGTTGATAAGTAAATGCCCTGTGTTACTACCTTTGCTATTGTCTTGTAATCTGCGACCTCGTTGATAGTCGATTAACAGCTATTTGCAGCGGTCACCAATCATCGGTAGGCAAGTTGGATGGCCGTTCACGATCTGTGATGCGAGAAACCTGCTGTCTTCTGGGATATTCACACCAACTTCTATTTTCAATATTACTCCTCAAGTCAGCACTTCGCTACTCCTGGGCAATTATACATATACACGCAACACATGGAGTAAGCAGATTTAAGCACCAGTACTTTCAAAATTTACGTCCCCTTGACAATCTCACAAGTCACCATCGGTCCACTTTCTTTTTCTTCAGCAGCATTTCCATCCTCATAGCTAGCTTACGCTGGCTATGATCAGCCTCTATCGATCCTTAGCGAGAGAGCTGTCCAATTCCGTACTTTCATCTTGTTGGCTTGAGCTCTACGAAGAGTATCGGGAAGAGCTTATACCAGATTCCTGCTGATGACTTTCAATCGATCAGTCCTTTTCGTTCAGCATCCATTCTTCCCACATAACACTTCCCGCTACTCCCAGCTCATACCATTCTGACCTCCACAATCATGAGGCACCCTGAAGCAATGTTTACCCACCAGGAATTGCCCTCACTCCTCTCTTCGTCGGAGCAAGGCGGATCTCTCATCCATACCGTCAATATCGCTCCACTTTCTCTCCTTCTCGGTAGTCCAACCCTTTTGCTCTCACCTCTCTCTTGTCCCCCACCCAAGACCATTGAGCTTGGTTTCTAACCCATATACAGCATCGATGGATCCAGCACCTACAGCCAATCCACACGCCGAACTCGTCACCGAATGCTTCCAGGAATGTCCTGCACTCGAGACCCCAGCTCGGAACCGGTCACCTACGACGCCTCCAGATTTGGAGCTGCTGAAAGGGTCAGGGTGGGGTGGTGTTATAGAGCCTGCAGTCGATAAGGAGGAGGATCATTCCCAAGAGGGTAAAGTCGCTGACGTCTTGCTTGACGAAGGCTGTGAAGAGGGCAATGTGCCACTGGGCTCTCAGGGTTGGTTGCCAGGCTTGGCCGGTCATGGTGGGGATCGCATTAGTCGAGGACCGCAGACATCTGCTGTTGAGGACTTGAGCAGGTTGAAAAAGGTCCGAGGCTGCACTTTACCGAGCTTGAAGGAGCTGGGTCTTGATATGTATGTCAAGAAGCAGTATTAGAATAGATCTTGGCGTGCGGTTATTTGAAGCACATGCTATTAAATGAGGAAGGTCATGAATGGTGCAAAGGAATTGAAATTATCGTACTGTAGCAGAGAGATACCTGAAAGGAATGCGTGTGCACGCCTGGGTAAATAATTTGAGGAATTAAGAAGTGGTATAACAGATTAAGGGCAACCTATGGAAGCTCTTGCAATACTCTATGGAAAGAGGCAATTCGGTTGCCCAGAATCTTGGACTCAGACCCATATACTTGGCTGACAATTCGTTCTTTACCATTCAACTGCTGCGCGATTTGGGAATCAGATCTGCAAAGTTTGCTGGTGTGAGGATTGTCAGAGTCCGCTTGAGGGATAGTTTGGGATCAGATTGATTACAGTCGCTGACTTGAGGATGAAGAAGATTCAATAGCTGAGGAAGTGAGGAATCACATCCAGAATACTCGCTGATGTGAGGATAATCAGGCCTTGATCGTCAGGTCCATATCGGTAATTTTTCCAACGGTAACACCATCATCTGCTACAGAAATTCCGATCGACATCGGGATTCGATTGCTCGAAGCTTTAGAGCATTAGACCCGGTACATTCGGTGATCTGATAAAATCAGCGTTCGAGACTAGAGTCCGGATGGACAGTGTTCCCAATGGAAACACCATCATTTGGTGTATCGGTCGAGATCTCTGACAACGAAAGCTTCCTCTTCTCTTCACCAAGGCCTGTGGCTGCAAGCACTGCCCATCTGACCTTGTCGATACCGAGCTTCTTCCCCTCGAGAGTCACTTCAGCACTGCATGCCAAGATCTCACCGAGAGCTTCCGGGCCTTCTCCGTTCCCGGGTTGTATCTTGACCTTCAATTCTTCACATATGCGATCCAACTCTGGAGAGTTCTGTTCCATGCGGGCTAAAGATGGGCGAGACTTTTGAAACAATATACGATCAACTTTGGACAATATGATCTGATGAGATATTGCGTTCTGACGGAACAATGAAAGGATCTCTTCGTCTGAGCGTTTGAGGCCGTGTAATGTATCAACCAGCAAAAAGGCTCGCCGTAATCTACACATTGTCAGCTAGTTGTAATCATTTCCCACGCTCTGTAGCTCTTGCGTACTGCTTCCTCCCGACAAGATATTTCATGATCTCCTGTCCCCACTCTTCTCGACTGCCCTTTCCATAGCCTGGCATGTCTAATACTGCCAGTTTGCCTGGACTACCACGCCCATCTTCACCTCCAACTCCGAAGAAGTTCATAGATCTCGTTCTTCCTGGCTTGCTGCTCGTATGACATATCTTCTGCCCCATCAATGCGTTGAGGAGGCTGGATTTGCCTACATTGGACCTCCCAAGGAAAGCAACTTCAGGTATTGCACTGTTGTTTACTGTCCGGAATTTCGTCGCAGAGAAGAGTAGCTTTGGGGGCGCTGCGCCAAAGAATTTCTCAGCCCGACGGAGCTGGGTAGCTGTCGGCGGAGCTGTGTCCCAGTAATACGCAAGCTCGCGATTTGGGCATTTGGCGGAGCCATTATGAGAAGGAGCTGTGGATGCACAACGTGTATTCAGCTCCTTGAAGAGCCAAGATACACGTTTGCCGCAAGATCGAGTCCTCCAAAAGACTCTCAATGACATAGAATCAAGTGCACTGGGAATAGGGATTGTGCTGCAATTTTGCAGCTAGAGATCGAGAAGTCCGTAGGGCTGAGCTAGCGGGCTCCCGGACATGCACTCCGCAGAATTTCTAGAGCTTTCCACCTCCTTATTTGAAGAGCTTTCTCTCTGTGACGGCAGTTCTCCTCATTGCTACATTGGTGAGTGATTGAAAGCAGCCAACAGTATTACTGGCAAGGAAAAGATTTCTGACCTTATTGACCTTAGTAAGTAAGCCGTACATTCTTCGCTCCCTCTACGTTACGTCCAATACACGATGATACATTCAGCTGGCACCAGTCATAGAAGATTTGTACTCTTTTTCTGCTGATTAGCTTTGTCGGAGCTTAGATCTCCATTTATCTGATAGACCACCGTTTTGTCCTTTTCAGCTTCAACAACTGGTTGGGATCTGTAGCTGATCGCATCCCCCAGGTTTCTATACTTACTTCAGCTGAGCTTTGCCCAGCATGGTCCTCCACAATCCGAACAACTGGCATTGGGTGAATAAAGACGTCAGAGAGTGGGCTCGACAGTATCTAGAACAATCTCTTGTTGGGACATCCTCTGAACAGGGGGATGTCTCCGCCACTGTTTCAAAGATATTGAGCATGGATGGAGATGTGGACGTCAGCCAGCGGAAGGGCAAAGTGATCACACTGTTCGACGTGAAGCTACAGATGGAGTACGAAGGTACTGGTGTTTCTCAAGAGCAATTGGGGCATATGTTGACTTGTTGCAGGCTCGGCCAAGGATGAAGAGGATGTCAGCGGGACTATCACAGTCCCAGAGGTAGCACATGATACGGAGGAAGATGAGTACGTCGTATGTTCCCTATCTTTCCCATGAGCTAGTCTCTTCTTCGAAGCTGACCCAGTGTGTCTCTACAGTTCGACATAGACATCTACTCAGACTCTTCTTCCAAACAGCCTGTGAAGGATTTGGTTCGGTCCAGAGTAGTTCCTCAACTTCGACAAAAGTTGTCTCAACTTGGTTCCGCCCTCATCGCTGAACATGGCAAAGATCTTCAGCATGCAACTGGCGCATCACCCTCTCTGCAGCCCACGACCATCACTACTTCCTCCACTGCCTCCCAAGCGAACGCCAAGCCTGCCACCGCCAAATCTGCTCCCAAAACAACCACAACCAACACACTTGGCCATCCCTCTGTGAATACTACGTCACTAACGTCGAACGAAGAATTCCGTACCACTGCTTTAGAACTCTACAAAACATTCACCGACGCTACCCGCATCGCCGCTTTCACGCGTGCTCCTCCGAAGCTGTTCGAAGGCGCTCACAAGGGTGGCAAGTTCGAACTCTTCGGGGGTAACGTTTCCGGTGAATATCTAACTCTTGAAGAGCCTACGAAGATCGTTCAGAAATGGCGATTAGGGCAGTGGGTGGAAGGACATTACTCGACGTTGACAATAGGGTTTGATCAGAATGATTCAGATGCCGTGACTGTCATGAGGGTTCAATGGGATGGGGTGCCTGTGGGACAGGAAGAGGTTACAAGAAGAAATTGGGGCGAGTACTACGTGAGGAGTATCAAGACTACTTTCGGGTAAGTGGAGTCACAAATGTCCAAAGTCTCTCTGGACAAGACAGAAACTGATCTTCATGTACACAGCTTTGGCACTGTTCTGTAAGGAGTGACGAGTGAACCTGTTTCAAGCAGGCCGCGCAACTGAAACGCACAGTGTAACCGAGCGACTTGAAAAGCGGAAGACACCTGCATCATATGATAGAACGACTAGACGATAAATAGCAAATAAATCACCAATTGAAGAAAGCATCCTAGATGCTGGTACTATTGCCACAACTTCATGTCCTTGGTTTAGTGCGTTCATTGTCTGGCTTCCTGGCTTCCTGGGATTAACTTCTTTCTCTGCCGGTTTCCCAAGGGAGACAGTCTCCTGAATGCTACGACTCGTCGCTGATTTTGCTCATCATTCAAGAGACAGACACCTAGCGTGAGCTTGTCATCTGACCGTCGGAGTCCACTGATAGTGTGCCTAAATTCATGAACAGCGGTGTCGCTTGATGTGGCTTCTTGACGGCCTGTACCCTGTTTACCGTCATGATGGCTATCAGCGCTTCAAGGCGCTTTCGAACACCACCTCAGGATACAAACAAGCTGAATAGGAAATTCTTTGACGGTACAGCTCATATATAGCAAGGCAAATCCCACCTTTAGCGTCCTGGGGTATTTGATGGCTGATGTCCCAGGCGCTCTTTCAGCCTTTCAGCTCTCCGCCATCGGTGGGGTTCTTTACAACGTCGCTCTAAGAGGAAGATAGATCCGTTGAGATGCAAAAGGAAAGCTCTGCATAGCAACAGAATGGTCCGCGGCATTACCTCGATTACGTGGGCCATACTCCATAAAGGGGTAAGAGCATTGAAGAGAGAGACCAGGCTATTCCGAGTGACGATTCTCGCTTACTAACAGCGCCTAAAGGCCATGATTGGCTAGACGCGGGCACGGCAGCTTTAATGCCGCCTCACAATATTCTTGTCCGTCCCTAAGTAATACGAAGAATCACGGTCAGCTTGAAACGGCCAGCGACTGGCAATATGAAATAGGAACAGCGCCTAATTAGAACGGCATCATAATTACGGGGGTTTGAAACAAACATGCAATTATTTTTATCGAGTACGGGATGTTGGAGAGGCAGAAAACCGAATCTGAGACCCCACGCCGTAAATAGGACCGCCTTGGCCGGTGTCCTTCACGGGCAGCCGCAGGGCATGGTGCAGATTGCAGATCAGCGCATCTGAGCCAGCCGCCTTTGACGTTTGGGGCTTGTGAGGGAAACACAATTTTGCACTCACTCAGTGATGATGATGCAGTCAGCTTAGCACTCTGTCTCAAATTTGCAGAAATTGGAGTCATCGGTTGGCGCGCATCATACTGCTCTGACTTTCACTTCCGTCTACAGAGCGGTCAGGGGATGATAAGACGGATGAGGATGTTGAGAATCTTTACAGCGGATACTAGTACTACTTTAACCATCGGGCGCCGAGGACTAATCCTGAAGGAAGATGTTCGTGTCGTCCGGACGTCGTGTATACAATTGGGGCTCAATAATACTTTGTGCGAGGAATTCGGCAAGTAGCTCCGTATGTTTTGCGTGCGTAAACAAAGGAGCCGTGTCGGTGTGGAGCAGTTCGTCTCGGGGAAGCGGGAGATGGAAGAAGAGGCAAAAAAAAGATCTCGCCTCGAGTTTGCTCCTTAAGGCAAGTCCTTAAATATTTGCCGAGGTTTGCGGAGGCCAAATCGATGGAATGAGCGGGGATAAGCCAGCGCGAATTGGTAGAGCGCCACGATAGAGGGGCTCTTCTCCGCAGCAAACCAGCCACAATACGGTGTCAGCCTCATTCTTGGCGGCGAAGTCCAATCATACTGGTGATACGCTACGCTTCTTCTCCATCCTCCATATTCGAAATCCAGACCCGACTCCCGGATGAAGTACCTACCATCTCTGGCCAAGTATTACCGGACAATTAGCAGAAGATGGGCACTGGGATCTCATGAGTTCGGACGCCATAAAATTCAAAGCTATTTGAAGCCTGAACCGCATGGCCATTCTCTCCGGCTACTGGCGGAAGCCAAATAGTGGAGGGGCTCATCTCTTGAAATTTGATCACAAGGCCGTCGAATGAAATGCTCAACCACTGGGTCTCCTCAGCTGCCTGCTCCAGATCATCGCCGACAATTCAGCCGACAGCCACTACCATAATCGACAATGTGTAATAGGTATCTTCTTCCTTCGTGGGCCATTCACCCCTTTGCGCACATGGCAAGACCATGGGACACGAGGTTCAGAGTATAAGGTCAAGATGGATCCTTTCCTTCATTCCACTTGATAGCTTCCTTCGATAGACATCGAAAGATCTTCATATCTGGCCAAGTCCTTCTCCACTCACATTCAATTATCTACTGGTTCGTGTTAACGCTTCGGCTCATCAGACTTCTGGAACGCGTCTCAACCACCTCCTTACACGTTGACGAGTGCGATAAGAAATTCATCATCTCTGTCGAGCCAGTCAAGCCTCATCTTTACACTCCCGCCGCAGACCCGCATTCGGTCTGCTTCAAGAGTTGACCGCCTCACCAACTCTGCATTTTGGCTCATCATCAATTTGACGTTTCAAAAGGTGCAGAAGATTGGGTGAAACCAAAGGCAGTGGGTGGAAAAGAGTCATAGCGACGCACAAAGCAGCGGCCCAACCCCTTCCCTTCTTACTATTTTAAAGGTATGTGGAAAATGCATGTCTGATTGGCTGTCTCCAAGGCCGCGCGCTAAGTGAAGCAGAAGCGAAGACAAGGGAGTGCGGGTATCCAATCAACCCCTTCGTTTCACGTGCTGCTTGCAGAAGGGCTCTTCTCCCACCACCAAGCAAAACAAGGTCGTCGAAATTCCTCCAACCTAGCCACCCGCCGGGAAGGGGGGAAGACCCCAGGTCCATTGATTCCATTCTTATTATACTCATTCATTTCTCAACCACTTGAATCTTCACATCACTTTAACCTCATACAAGAGCGGGGCACCAAGCATAGGGGCCCGTCTTTGCTTCATCTTCACGCCAAGGGCGATCCTCATCACTGCAAATTGATAAAGAAGCTTCCCCTCCGCTGCTCTGCCTTCTCTTCCCAACATCAACAACTCGATCCTCAGTCAATTGGATCTACTGACCGCTTCATCTTTTCTTCTGCCCTCTTCTCACCACTTCGCCGCATCACCCTCAACTGGTTTGAGGTTCGCATTTCATCGTGGGCAGACTTTGGGCACAAACTTTATACTTATATTCCTCGCCAGCCCATCAGCTAGCCTTTCCACGCAGCTCGGCCAGCTCTTTCTGCATTCAGCCTGTCTTGTTTGCCAGATTTGCTCAGTTTGCGTTACCAACTCGCACTAAGACTTTTGGCCCCTGAACATCACCAGGCACCGCCCGAGGCTCCGATCTAATACGGCAAAACCAACCTAATCCCAACTCTCTTACACTGTCCGTCTCCAAGGCGGAGAGCCCCCACTGAAGCCCCTCCAACCGCTTCACTCCTCCAATTTGCTTAAGGGCATTCAAACTACAACAATCTTTTACGCTTTACGAGCTCGACGCTCTAAGCACACACGACACGACCAGCTCGAATTTAGGAGACTGTCTTTCCGCAGGCCGGGAAACGATAGACATAATCCTCCACCGCTCCTTCAGCACTCTGATAGTCCGCTACTTCGAGAAGAGCCACCTTCTCCTTCGATCATTCGGCTCATAACCCCAGCGATCCACGACCTTCACCACGACCTGACCAAATATTTATTGCCCCATTCGGCATTTCCGTGCCCCCCACAAACCATAATCCTTCATCCACCTTCGATAATCTGCCCTAAACCAACTTGGGATCCAGCCGACTCCAGATCAGCCTATCCACAATATCTGTCAAGGGTCCTTCTGGCATACTCGCCAACACAACCAATCCCCCTACGACGTCACACCTTATATTGGATTTGTCCTAAAGACATACTTATCTGCAGCTGCCGCTCTCTTAATCAAAGCTTTAGATCTTCATCATTACCACCATGGCGGCTTTCACATCCTCGCAGAACCGAATGGCCCTGGATCATTTTGTTATGATGCCAGTAACATCTGAGATGGTTTCGTATCTGGCACAGAAGGCGACCTCTGTCATCCGTTGCGAGAATCGGCGTGCTCAGACAGAGAAGACACTTCCTCCTACTCCACCTGCAACACCGCCTCACGATGCAGAGCCATTATCACCCTTACAACCATCCCTTCCGTCCTTGGAGGCATTCATTCAGTCTCTGGTGGACAGATCCCGCGTTCAGGTCCCCACCCTCATGTGCTCCCTAGTCTACCTCTCAAGGTTACAACAACGGTTACCTCCAGTCGCCAAAGGAATGCGTTGCACCGTCCACCGCATTTTCCTCGCCTCTCTCATCCTCGCGGCCAAGAACTTGAATGACAGCTCTCCCAAGAATAAACACTGGGCACGGTATTCGTCGGTGAAAGGCTTCGAGGGCTTCGGCTTCTCCATCACAGAAGTTAACCTCATGGAGAAGCAGCTCCTCTTCCTCCTTGACTGGGATTTGCGAATCACAAATGAGGATCTCTTCACCCACTTTGAGCCCTTCCTCGCTCCCATCCGCCTTCAACAGGAACAAGCCGAGCTCAAGCGCAGAAAATATGCCCGCGAGCACGAGCTGCTCCAGCAACAACGAGCATATTACAGCAAACCCCAGTCAGGCCGTCCCTACGCTTCCACAACAGCTCTTCCTACACCTCCACCGTCAGTGGGCGTGTATGCTTCGCCGACCGCTTACAGCTCCTCATCCTACATTTCCGACCTCGAGCGCTTCTCTTCAACATCCACTACCTCCATCTCTCAATCGTCTAATCTCCCAGCGCGCACACCGCGCCGCCCGATCCGTCAAGCCCGCTCCATCTCTCCTCCTGCAGCGGACAATGTCCCAGCTCTTAGTCGTCCTGGCACATCTACGGATAACCACAGCGTCTCCTCCCGTTCTGCTTCTTCTTCTCCACCTTCAACAACACATGGAACGCCTGCATCCACCATATCTTCATACGTGGATGACACTTACGTGCCAATCATTGGCAAGGATGATGGCTATGGTGGGGAGTACAAGCTCAGGCCAATGCTGGGGAATCATCAACTGAGCAGCTACGGCGTAGAGGAGAAGCCTGCCAAGAAGATGCGAACGGGGATGATGGGCGGAAGCATCATCTCACGCTTCTTGAACTCGACCCAACCATACCGAGTCCGGGTGTGAGAAGCAACACGGTCTTGACCGTTGCATAGTCCCAACCTCGTCACACATCTACATTACTATCATGAGCTCTTCACCCTCATCTATACTGCTTAAATCGAGCGTTTTAGCAAGCGGCATTGTGACGGCGTTCCATCTATACGAATCTGTTTTGAGCATCTTATGTGCGTGCATGGATAATGGAAGTTTGGAATGACACCATCAGGCGGTGGCTTTGGATCGAATGATGAAATGCCTGGAAGAGGCATGTGATTGATCTAGCTAGATGCTTAGCTCAATCAGTGATGATTCAACTGTCCCACCTTGACGTCTCCCATGCGCAGGTGATATTGTCAGAAGCGTAGGTTGATGTCTAGACTTGAGTCGTAGGGGATGACCTCTTTTGGCTCGAGGCCATCATCCTTCACCTGTATGGGTTTCTTCCGGAGAAGAGAGAAGCTTCGGCGTCTGTTACGGAGAATGTACTGGTAGCATCGACCTTGTCGACAAGCCAAGAGCAAATTCGCCGAATCATGTCTAGATAAAATCATTGATGAATAGTTTGAGAGAAGTGGAAGATTTCATTGAATGTCCTCGATCTTTCCTATCCGGAAGCTGATGTGTTGCTACTTTTCTCAGTCCGCTGTGCTGATCTTAATCCCTTAAAGCCCGTACCATCCATCCGCAGACTCGCGTAGTTTTGTAGCAAATCTGGCCCACCCGTTCAAGCACTTGTCGCTGGTCCGCGTCGCCGAATTCGTCAATCTGCCTCGAGTAACCCATTCCTTTCACTCGCTGGCAGGCGTTTCTCATCTGCTTGAAGATGAAAGTAAGTATGACGTCACAGCAAAGAGGCTTCGGAAATGTCCGCAACAGTGACATTGCAGGAATTATGTCAGATCTGATGCCCGGTCATGGGCAATCTCATCAATGCTAGAGTGTAGCTATGCCGACCGTCGTGAGATTGTAAAAATTTGATCATCATTTGAAGGATGCTATGGATTGCAAGTAGGGAAACATACCGGACGTTAGAGATGTTCACAGCTCGACAGGCCAAAGAAGTGGATAACAAAACCTTCACCGAGTATGTCAGTACCTGTACTGGCTCGTGGTGTTATAGCCGATTAAAATCGCGAGAAGCGGATCAGTACGAACAGTCTCTTCTTTGATAGCGGTCAAGCTAACTTGGACATATGCTTGTCTTTTGATTGTTTGGAATCATCATTTAAGAAGGTTGAACGCATCGAGAATGGAGGACGTACCGCTTTCAAGGGTAGGGATGCTTGATCGGGCCTCGACCGCACCAATGCGACAATAATTTGTGACCTGTGAGCTTGGAGTGTTGTTAGCACACGCACAAAAGAACAGCTCTAAAAGAAGGAACAGTATGGCTTCGTCAGATATGCATGAATGGTATATATAATAAGTGTGTCTACATCGGAAACCCGAATCAGACTCGTCATCTAGGTGATCATCACAGAAGCATCCAGGTACTCGAACAGGGGCGGCATACCTTACTCAGTCTCCCCAAAGGTGAGGCTGTCGTTACTGATTCGCTCACCATTTTGTGTAGCGGAGGTGTGAGTTGCCGTCTCTGTATGTACATACTAGGGGGTCTGGAAGCAGAGACGAGATCTTTGGGTTGAGGGTCCCTCGACGTAAAAATTTAAAAAAAGACTGTAATCTAGGATCAGCTGCTGCGTTGAAAAAATTCCGAGACAGTAACAGGGAACAGGTGTGTGGTATTCAGTGGGCGAGGTTTTCTAGGCCTGCCACAGAAAGGCATATCTTCTTATTGCTTTTATCGGAGCCCAGTGCCATTCATCATAAGATCCGTGCTGGAAAAGAGGGTGGATATTTGGCCCAAGGTCGCTTACTGCTGATTTCCCTCTTCATGATTGCCAAACGTCTTTATGTTTTCAAGGGCAGGTTCCCATGTTCAATGAGGTGCCAATAGATGTGCTACCACCAGGAGACAACCGACTCAGCTCCTGGCCTGTGACACTCGTCCAGTCAGTCAAATGTTCCTAGCCCATGTTATAGATGGCATGAATTATGATTGTAGAAGAGCTCAGTCTAAGCCATTTATTGTCGTCAAAGACCTCTAGGGTCTCAGTCGGTAATTTCCAGCGTACATAGTACGAATGATCATCGTCGCTCAGTTGTAGAAATGTAGGCAGGTGTGCTAGGCGGGGGAGACGAGATTTGAGGATGCGTACCGTACGTATGAGGCTTCCAAACTTGACCGTGACCTGCATTGCTGTCAATTTGAGGATTGGCGTCAAGATTTCAATGATATGAAGCGAATGACAATGACACGGATCAGACTGACGTGTGCAATAAAAGTTTCATGCCCCGGAAGGGTCAAAGACTCTAGTTTTGCGGTTTGAACAAATCATCAGGTAAGGAAGGGGCTTCGGAAGGGAAGATATAGGACCAGAACACTTACAATGACAACGACATATCGAATTATCTATTCAGTAGCATATGCTCGGGGGTGGCTTGGTGATGTCGTCAAATGAAGCTCGGGCAATGAAGTTGCTGAAATTTTGAGGCTTTGACTTGTAGAAAAGAGAGTGCGACTAAGTTGCAGCCTTGCCAAGAAGCTAATTATCACGTGATTCATCTTGAATTTGAACTTGAAACGAGTAGTTGTTGTCAGACTCTCAGACTATCAGGAACCACATAGATTCATTAGATCCAGGCTTCCCATTTGTTGCACCTACGGACGAGCCCGCTACTTTCCTACCGAGCACACTCTTGTCTCTACATACTCCACTGGAAGATGATCGGATGGAAGCGGGTACTTGCGGTCTTTGCGGAGACATGGCTGAGATGGATGGGAGAGGGGCTCAGTGGTGGGGCAGAGGAAAGCCATGACTTGTAATTGATCCGAAAATATGGAAAATATGGAAAATATGATATCCGCCCAAATGTACCGCTTGTATCCTATCAATGCATTCGGCTTTGCTTGGAAATTGACGTTGTGAACACCATCTCACCTCCCTCCCAGCCATATCTGCCCTAAGTACAGAAAATCATCCTCAATATCCAACTTCCAGGCATGTCTCTGAAAAACAGCGAAGCGGCTCCTGTAGCCCAAGAGAAGATCAACACTGATATTGTCACGCTTACTCGCTTTCTGACCGAAGAACAATCGAAGCATAAGGAGGCCACTGGGGACTTCACGTACGTCTTCAACCCCCTCTCCATCAGCATCCGCTCTCCTACCATGCTAATACCCGTCTACAAGCCTGCTATGCCATGCTCTACAATTCTCCTTCAAATCCATTGCCTACTATATCCGTCGAGCCAGTCTCATAAACCTCAGTGGTCTTGCCGGTTCATCCAACAGCACAGGTGACGATCAAAAGAAACTCGATGTTATTGGCAATGATATCTTTGTGGCCGCCATGCGAACCTCGGGCAAATGTCGACTCCTGGTTTCCGAAGAGGAAGAGAGGTGTCTTGTCTTCGATGAAAACCCAAAGGCGCGGTACGCCGTCGTCTGCGATCCTATAGACGGCTCAAGCAATTTGGATGCAGGTGTCAGCGTGGGAACGATCTTTGGAATATTCAGGCTGGCAGAAGGGAGTCAAGGAAAACAAGAAGAGCTTCTTCTTCCCGGATCGGAATTGGTAGCCAGCGGATTCACTATGTATGGTGCGAGTGCTCAACTGGTCATTACCATGAAGGGAGGCAGCGTCAATGGCTTTACCATGGACAATGCTTTGGGTGAATTCATCCTGACCCACCATGACATGAAAATGCCCAAGTCTCGTGCGATATACAGCGTCAATGAGGGGAACAGCCTATATTGGGAAGAAGAGGTCAAAGAGTACTTCAACAGCCTGAAGTACCCCATTGAAAAATCTGGAAAGCCATACAGCGCTCGATACATCGGCAGTATGGTGGCAGACGCCTACCGGACGTTATTGTACGGGGGAATATTCGCGTATCCAGCGGACAAGAAGAGCCCAAAGGGAAAGCTGAGGATTTTGTATGAATGCGCACCTATGGCTATGGTCTTTGAGAACGGTACTTCCTGAACGCCATTCCTATTGATGATTTTCTCATGTACTGACGCGATCAAAACAGCTGGAGGTCAAGCAGTCAACAGCCGTATGGAACGTATGCTTACTGTTGTTCCCGAGCATATCCATGATCGATCTGGTATCTTCATGGGCAGCTACGACGAAGTACAAAAAGTGATCGACGTGCATAAGAAGCATAGTCATTGAGCGAGATAGATCAGTGACTTTGAAGCACGCGAACCGCTGCACCTGAACACTTCAGTCTCTTCGCGACTTAATGGGGTTCGAGTCAGGAGCCTTCTCCGGCGTTGCCTTAGTGTTTAGTGTTGGAGGGGTCCTGCATGAACCAGTCAACCGTCTGACTCATCTTGCTGTGTGTTTATACTTGGCCGTGGCCATGTGTAAGCAAAAGGCAAAGAGTGATCAAAGGTCTGCTTCTCATATAAGAACTTGGCTTGACAATTATTTGCAACCAGATAGAACGCCTCGAGCGGAATACCAATTCTAGCAATAGACGCAACTCATTGTCAATACTTTACTCGAGGAGGACAATTCGTTAGTATCATTTTCAATGGCAATTACCGTTCAGTCTCGCTCGCGTGTCTTTCCAGACTCTCATGTCCCTTCTTCCCAGGTCAAAGTCGAATCCTTATCCATCATCGATGCAATTGTATTGCATTTCGCGAAAAGCGCCTGCGTTTGGTTCTACGATGTATCACCGGACACCGATCGACTGATATCCAGTCTACGCAAGACTCTCAATGCTTATCCTCAATGGGCGGGCCAGCTGCGCTTTGCTGAATACGAGCCCGATGCTGGACACATCTATCGCTTAGGGCGTTTGGAACTTTCTCATGGATCAGACTCTGATCCAGGCGTCGAATGCATCCTCGCCGAAGCTGACTCTCCTATGGCGTCCATGGTTCCTCCCGATAAGACCGAGAAACACTGGGATCCTACGCATGTCAATTACGAAGAGTTTCTAGACATGGAAACCGAATACGCTCTTCACGATTCGAAAGAATGCCAAGGTCTACCATCCATGAAAGTTCAGTTCACAACCTTCAGAGACGGCGGCATAGCCATCGCCGTCGGTATAGTCCACTCTCTCGCAGACGCCGCCGCTCTACTCACCTTCATGAAAGACTGGGCCGCTACGAACCTTGCCCTCTCGTCCTCAAAATCCGTCCCAAAGCTACAACCTCTCTTCGACCCCTCCCTCATCGACGCTGCTGCAGCCGGCAACATCGACGCCAAAAGACCCGACCCGTACATCCTCGAAGTCGCCGCCAGGTTACCCGTGCACCGCTTCGACTACTGGGCCTCTGCCGGTCCTTCAACCCCGGAATGGGCGCTGTCATTAACTAAAATCCCACCGGAGCTCGCATCTCAATCTCAAGACATCAAGCTCGGCAAACCCGTACCGTACCATACCTGGGATGCCACAGCCCCCTGTTCGCACACGACGTTTTTCTTCTCGGCCGCCGAAACGCACGCAGTCTATCTCCACGCCGCTGCGCATACTCAGACACGAATATCGCATCAAGATGCCCTGCTCGCCCACCTATGGGCCGCCCTGATTCGCGCCCGCGGGCTGAAGGAAGGGGACGAGCATTTCCTTGACGTCAGCATCGACGGGCGGCGACGCCTACAGAAACCCTTGCCGCCTTCATTCATCGGCTCACCAATCCTCAACGCTGGCGTCCGCACCAAAGCCGCAGCCACCGCTTCTCCTGCGAGCAGTGCGAAAGACGTAGCGGACAAAGCAGCCGCCATTCGCAACACTATCGCCGAATTTGACGGGGAAGCTGTAGCAGCGCTGTTGCATGAAATGTGTTTTGAGCTGAGTGGGCAGAGGCGGTGGAACTGCTGTTTGGGCGATTATCATACTATCGTTACGAGTTGGGTGGGTATTGGGGTGGGGGAGGTGGTTTTTGAGGAGGAGAAGAAGGTGAGGTGGGCGGAACCGCTGATTCCGTCATGTGATGGGGTTGTGATTGTGGGTGAGGGTGGGGTCGAAGGGGATGGTGCAAAGGAAGGACATGACGCAAAGAAAGAATGGTGGACCAAGGGGGCGAATCTCAGCGTTTATCTGAGGAGCGATGTTATGAGGAGGTTGATGGAGGATGAGGGAATCAGAGCTTTTGCGGAGAAGGAGTGATGGAGGCCGTAGGCTTGATTTTTGGACGAAGTCAGGAGGTGGAGATAATTTCGAAGCCCAGCATTGATTGGATGAACTGTAACAATCCGATCCAAATGTGTAGCCCCTCCATGGTCTCGTATAAAACGAGCGCCATGATGGGGCCGCCCAGTATCAACGAAGTTTCTCATAGCATGGCCCACACATTGACAAAAGAAAGAAAGAAAACACAGGGAGGACCGCAAAGGAAGAAGGTGTCAATCAACCTGTGCTACGAGACTCATTTGTGCTACAGCTACGAGAGCAATAGATGGCAGAGATAAGCAGCACATTTGAAGACGATGGCTGAGAAGGTGGCTAAGTATAGATGGTAGAGAAACATGTTGTATGTGAAAGAAAGAGATAGTAAAATTAGGGGCCATTTGGACAGTAGCCCGGGATGATTGGTAGATATGTTTGTAGATAGTAAGACATGTAGACAATGGAATTTGTGGCCGTATGCGGGAGGAAAGTATGTGTAGGCGTATGTGTGAAGGCGGAGGGAAGGACAAAGAAGAAGAAAAAAGGGTGCAAGGACGGAAGAATAGGGCAGGCACAGACGGAGAAAGCAAGGGAGTATAATAAAAAAAGGGAAGGGCAGGCAAAGACGGAGAAGCGGCAGGAGCAGAGCAAAGATGAAGAAGCGAGTATGGAGTATTGAGTATTTTGAAGGAGGGAGAGAATTTAGGGAGATCAGGTAGTGAGCAGGTTTGAGAGTGACAAGGGCACAGTGAGGTATTTGAAGGCATGCAATGCTTGATTTCGAAAGCCTCGAATGATGGAGATCGATGGATAGCCGTTAAGCAGTAAAGGCTCCTTCGCACTCGAGAGTGCGTCAAGTCTACAGGACTTGATTCTGGGGACATGGAATCAAGACCCAGGTATTTGGTCCTGAACGACCAAGAATTTTGCTCTGGCGCATAGCCTTCTGGATCATGGTCGCCGCTCTCTCTGTATCTATCCGAGCTCATGGACCGGCAGCAAGAAGTACGCCAAGTTGATATGCCTCTACCAAAGCTTTTCTGCCAAACGTTGGCCCAGGTTTTTCCATGTCTCTGTGACCGAACGCTGTCCTCAATCTATTTCGCAATCGAAAAAGCAGCAATTTGCTGCTGCGGCACTTGATGCCGGGCCTCTGTAACCCCAGGTTCGAAATGATGTGGTGGAATCCTTTAGTCGTCTGACTCTTTTCGATTCTGCGTCCTCGGCGGCATGGCGACTTCCCATCCCAGACCTTAACTTCTCTTGCATGCCGAAGCCCAAGAAGTATCTCGAATAGGGCTGGGTCTTTCTCCTTTTGGCCCTCCAGTCAAGCGAAGCTTGCCAGATTTTGTCAACTCAGCTCTCTGTCCGGTGGACTTCCAACGTCTGTCGAGCTTTGTCAACATCAGCAATTGACGACTGGATTGATACGTGACGCTGTGATACACACACTCACGTCTCCCAATCACGACATGTCCAATGTACGACGCTCCATCAATTCTTCTTCCCAGCCCGCCACTCCTCAGGCAAATCCATACCCACCCTCCTCGCCGTCAGCCGAACCTTCTCTTCCTCATCCATCGACATTCCTGGATTATACCTCTCCAACAGCGTAGCGTACATCCTCTGTGCCTTCGCGTACTGGATATATTGTTCGGCTTCTTCGACTTGCATTGGGGCGGAATTGGAGGAAATGGAATTGCGGATGCGTTGCTGGATTGGGGAAGGAGTGGAAAGCGGTCGATGAGGTAGTTCACGTAGGAGAGAGCGGTAGAGAGAGCGGAGATGGGAAGGTGATGCTGCCATGGCTTGATGAAGGATTAATTGGCTGGATGTAATGGGAGTGGAAATATCGAGTGAGGCTGTGGGGATGGAAGGAACCGGGGATAAGGTAGCATATATCCGGTCAACCCTACGGGAGACTACTTTTCTGAGCCGTCAGGTATACTGCATAGTGCATTCACATTGCAAGGTATTGGTCGTTGCACATACAACACGAAGCATATTGTACGATAAAAATGCCTCTAGAACAATGATTGTTGAATCGAGTCAACAAGTTACCACATGGTCAGCGTTCATGATGTCAAAAGAATTCTACCATTTGATGTTCCCCGTTGCTATGGGGCTGAACGCAGCTCCAAGTCCACTTGCCATTTCTGCTCACATCGAATTAGCCGATCTGATCCTTCATTCGAGAGAAAGAACCTTGAACATACTTTCTTGAAACCCATTTTCCGTCCTACCTACTCTTGCCAGCCTTGCTGGATGCTGCTCCAACTTTTGTACCCGGACCAGTACTTCGCAGAAACACCACTCCCACTCGGACCGGCAGCTCCGCCAGCTCCGGCTCCTCCACTTTCGCGAAGGGTTATGGTTTGATAATCGAACGTCGATTGCCAATCTCTGGTATGGTACATCTGATCCAACAACTTCTGGCATGAATAGTCGCATGGAGGTCGTAATTGGGCCACCATAGCCGCCTCCGAGTAGTTGTTGAGCTGTCTCATGAGGTCGACGGTGGGCCTCAATGCGAAACCATGGACGTTGGCTTTGTCAATCTTGTTCCTGCATGAAATCTGTTAGAAACCTAAACCGGAATTGGGCCTCTGTCTCTACCTACTTCATCGCAACGATGAAGAAGAAAGTTTCAGCGCAGCCGCCAAAGCCTGGATCACCTTGCGTGCCATCCTTTTGATTCTTCTGCCTTGATACGTCCTCTGTCTGGGGAATGAAAATATCGGGAGCCCGGAAGCCCGCTCTCTCAAGATACTCTATCCTCTCACGTTTCATGATTAGGCCTCGGTCTTTGACCTGTGGAACAGGCTGGCCTGTCACCTTGTCCTTGTTTCGTACAGTGTCTCTTGTTTCTGGCTGGCCGAGTGTGGCGCCAAGAAGAACGTCCGTGCCTTTTGACTTGGTGTTGGTGAACCAAGTAATGTGGGTCATGCCCTCGAATCTGCTTTCGCCCAGGACTGAACACCATCTCGAATACAGCGCCAGCATTGGCAGATAGTAGTTCTTCGCCGTGGCACCTGGAGGGCCTGAATCACAGACGGACAAAATCCATCCTAAGACGTCGAAGGCAGTGTTCACCGGCAATTGCTCTCCTTTATACTGCAGCGCTAGGGGCTGATCTAGGTAGTTGTAGACAACGTTTCTATTTCTGTGCACTGATCTTTAGTTTAGGCAAACGCTTGAGATGTCCAATCCAGACTTGCATCTGACTGATCAGTTTTTCCGTTGCTTCCTTGATACCGGGACTTCGAATATACTCTGCCGCCACACCCCAAGCTTGTGGACTGGCCGCGATTTTCTTCATGCATGTTGAGATCTGCTCATCAATTCACGCAAACACGTCAGCTTGCTCTCTATGCCACCTCCATGCTTTGAAAGTACAAAAGCACGTGAACCGAAGACGCACCTCGTCTTTAGTGTACCGGAATGCTGTTTCTGGCCCTTACAAAGGAAGTTGGCGGTTCCGGCCGCTAGTAGTGCCATATTTACCTACTAGAGCCACCAGAGGGGAAGATAAGTTGTTTGGGGTCAGTGAGGTACAGAAGCAGACAGAAAGATAGCGGACTCGGATTGTATGAGTAGTAGTAGTGATTCTTGATGGTCGGTTACAAAAAAAAATCATTTGAAGTGGACTTTCTTCGGCTCTTGAAATCAGGAATGATATGTTTAGAATGGTAGCAAATTGAATAAGCACGAGAACTCGGCGAAGTAAGCATGGCTCAATATGACTTTGCAGCAAGCATGAACCGCTTGGAATAGTGAGCCTCACCAACCACGTTCAGCTTGAATTGCGCCAGCTAGAAAGCACTAATTAAAGTCGCATTCTTACAAGGCACGACAGTCAGAGCCAATATCAACGGGCAGTGCGTTAGCAGATACCGTATCTGATAAGCCCTCCGACACTAGAGCGAGCCTTTCACCTCACTCATGGACTTGACTCGTACATGGCTTCAACATAGCCATTCACAGCGAGAATTATCGCAACTAATTACAATGCTGAAAAGCGAAAAGGGTATCGATGCTGAAACTTTTTGCCCAACCATTATCCTGATTCATTGGACTTTCCGAGAAAAAAAATATTGCGACAGTTCGTATAATGCATTCCATCTCTTACGTCACGCAGGCTCCCCCCATAGCCAGCATACATCCCAGCAAAGCCCACCCCGCATTAACGGCTTTGTCGCTGGAAGCAGCTCCCTTCGAGGGGGTCGGACTTGGTGTAGACGTTGCAGTGAAGACGCCAGTCAGGACTGCACTGGTCGTACTCGGAGAGCTGCCCTCCTCAGTAGGCGCTGGCCCTGTCGTCGTTGTCGAAGTCGGGTAAGTCCCAGGGTAGCCTGCCATCACGGAAACCGAGGACGGAGGTGGTTTCCAATCGCTAGCCTCGTCGTAAAGTTCACCGTTGACGATGACGCCCTGGCCTTGCTGTAACATCACCTTCTGGTCATTCGTACACGTGTTCTCGATATTTCTAACCCAGCAAGTTGGGTCCAATTGTTCAGGGGCCTTGCGGGTCTCCGTGGCATTTGCGGTACCGTTGCTCGTGTAAGTTGATAGATCAGCAGCTTCGCCAAGCGAGATGTCATTGCCCATGATAATCCTTGTGAAAACGGTAAAGGCAGTTTCGGGCTGGTATGCAGGTATGAGATGGCCGGCATCGTAAATTCGGGAGAAAGACAGATTGCCGTATTGACGAACTGCACCACCAATGTAGGTGGTGTTGACCACTATGTCGGCATAGCCGGCTGTATAGAATGGCGAGTACCCGGCCGCTTGCGCTGCGATAGAAAATGAGACTGCCTCTCCACCAAACCAATTGCATATGTAATCCCGATCTCCGTACAATAGAGCGATGCGGACACCTAGTGAGAGTAAATGAGCCATCTCGCCGATGTAGTCGCCACGTTCGTAGTCCCCTGTCTGAAGGAAAGCGTTTGCCACTGCTGCGTTCGTCTGGGTATAGTTTACAGCCACACCAATCGCAGCTTGGACATCTGCATTGTTAAGGTACTCCAAATATGTGCTTGGAGGGAACGGATCCGGCATGTTCTGAGTGATATCGTATACATCTCGACCAGACGAATAGTAGGGCCCAAAAACCTCGTTGTTGCAGGTGTTCTGGGCGTTTGCGCAGATCTGATTCACAGAGGCCACGTCCCCATCATTTTGAGGATCTTGAGCAGTGACCGCATTTCTACAGGATTCGATAAGCTGCTGACATCCGTTGGCACTTAAGAAGCTGCTAGCAGCGGCTTGCTGGTCGGTCAGCGAGAGTGCCTGGATCCCGTAGGTATTGTTGTTGGCAAATATTGGGTAGAACCTCCCTTGAACCAGATCATCGACGCATCCCTGCATGATGCCTAGAGAGGACAAACGTATCTCCAAAGTTTTGTTACTTGGTATGGAGCCATTCTTGCGCAGCAGATTTTGTTGCTCCCAAAGTGTCGCAAAGGCGGGACCATATTTCCCTCCATAGCTCTCCGCGAAGAGGTTGACACCGACAGCCCCTGGTTTTGAACTGTTCGAGTACCTGCCCGGATTGTATTGGGGAAATGCTCCAAGGAAGCCTTGCAACATATGCCATACTGCGTGTGCAGCAATTTCAGTGGTATTAGCCGTCGAGTTGCCGCTGTTGGAGCTGAAAGTACCATTGAGGTAGGTATAGTCTGGCTGGCCGGATGGTACGTCCGAGGGCGGCTCAGTCGTGATGGAGGTGAACAGATTCATAGATCCATTGGTTGGCGTATCGTAGGAGAAGCCCACTTGATTTGGCTGGTCCACGTACAGAATGTTGGTGCTCCGATCCCATCCCCAGTCATTGGGCTGTGTACCAAGCTTATCCTGAGCTATCTCCACCACCTGGCAGGGTCCATTCTCTTGAAACAGCCCGACCATGCTGCTGCTTCCCGGTCCGCCGTTTATGTATATTGTAAGAGGAGCTGTGCTTGACTCCGTCCGAGCTTCAATGAACCAAAAGAAAGTATTAATTGAGTAATTTTGCTGTATGGGGGCGAGTGTGAACGGCGGCAGAGAAACATATCCGGTGTATTGCTTTTGAGTTTGGAATGCTGTTGTACATGTACCTGCGGGCGGCGATTTGAAGCGTATGGTGATGTTGCCATTGACTGGAGAATGCAGAGTGGTAAAATTAGAATCTGGTATGATGGACGAAGAGAATTGGCCACTTGAATGTGGGACTTGAAAGAGGAAGATTAAGACCAAGGCGAGGATGCTTGAGAAGGCTGTGAACTTTTGCTGCTGAAGTTAGCACCTCAATAAACAAGCATCAAGAATCCACCCACATTCATTGGATATGCCATTCTGGATTTTTTTCTGCTACTTGGATCGCTGCAAACCTTTCCAGGACCGTGGATTTTAGTGATGTCCAACCCATGGGAGCTTGTTGAAATTGGGCCCGCAAATGCTGGCGCCGAGAAACAAGGGTCGGGTTCTGTCTGTCTGATTATGAACACAATGTAACAAAGAGAGATAAACGGCCAAGGAGCGTAGGTGAGTAAGGACTGAATACGGGATTCCTTGCGGCGAGACACAGCCTGAGTGATTCCCTCGGTGATTTACTGAAGGGGCGAGAGCGGCAGAAAAGTTACGATCAACAACTGATACTGGAGACAATTTACTCGTACAGCAAAGAAGACAATGGGAGTGACAGAGAGGCAGGAAGTGCTTAATACTGCATATACGAGCCAAACAAAAGGCCCGGAGAAAGAGTTAGCTCCGCCGGGACGCTAGAAACTCAAGGTGCCGCTGATGCCCAAGGAAGGCTCCAAGCAACTTAGAAATACCACATTACTCATGCCCTTCTTACGCCGTCCGCAGACTACTTCACGAAGTTGCCAATTACATATAGGAATACCCTGAGGCTTGTCTTAATTCCAGTATGATTCGGCGAGGAAGGACCTAGACTTGACTGTACTAGAGTTTGGATGACCTCTATGAGTATCCCATCGTCTGGCAGGGGGTAAAATTCAGGGGTTCCGACCGAACATCAAAAAACACCCCCATAGCATGTTAGTGTAATTCAATGACGCCTGCTTTCACAACAAAATACTTAGTGTCGCGATTAATCTTTATAAGCAGATCTAAGATTCTATAATAGAAAATAAGTCTGTGATTCTTGTCGTTCAAAAGTCGTTGTGTGATGAACATACAGATATTTGATGTTCTGCCAAGACATTTTACCCCCCAGGCGCCAGACGATGGGATAGAATCTACCATTTTTCTGCCATGTGCAATTAGACCTGGAACAATTCGGATCGATCATGACGAGAGGGAGGTGAGGCATCCCGGCGGCTGACATACTGTATTTGTCTCCTACAAATCTTTGAAGCACGTTTGTATCCCTTGATAGAGCATAAGTACCTGCTTTATTTAAGTTCCTTTGGTGAAAACCCCATCTTGAAACGCAACATCCCCTTTTCCATCAAAAACCTAACCTGATCGCTCAAGTTCCACAGCACAGGGCTGCTGAAACGTATTGCGAATTGTACAAGCCCAAGGATCGCACCGCCTTGCAGTTATGCGCAGTTGTGAGTAACGCCTTGGGAGCAGGCGTCGTCATACATAAATTAAAAAAAAATGTGCAAGATTAAAGCTTTCTGACGGAGGCTGAAGGCTATTATTGTGGCCACATTGATGTTTCTTCGCCCCAATCCCAAAAAAGAGGTCTCATCGGTCTAGGGGAGGCAAGTGGTTCATGCAAGAATATGGCCCGCAAGGCTGTTACTGGCATAGCCCCCAGCTTGTCTTCCATCATGCTCTCTTCCTGTGGTCTTTTGAGAATGGAAGTTGGTGAACCTCGCATGCTCTTTCGGAATTATAAGGACTATCTTGGAGATGCAGATGTCTGATCGTGATTTCTACAGGGCCCCAGAAGTCGGACAGGTGCACAGTACTTTGGAGGTAGGGCATCAACCTGATCCGCCCCAGATTTATAGTACTTTGGAGTCCCGACAGCCCGATTTCTCACTATTCGACACATACAAGCAATCGACTACCGTGTTACCTCAACCTGAGATCTCTGATGCCTCGCTCGATACACCAAGCAATATAGAGAGCGATAATCATACCACACTCGTCCGGGAAGGTCGTGGCCCACGCAAAAGAGCTATCTGGATCCTCGTAGCACTGGGCATTGTCATCATAAGTGCCGCTGCTGCAATAGGTGGTGGTATTGGAAGTACCCGTACAAGCCATCGCTCGGTCAGCTCAGGTTCTTTGAGTGATCAAGCGCCTTCGTCAACAATGACCAAAATGAGCTCATCGGCAAAGTCGTCGTCAACCATTATTTCTAGTGTCTCAATCCCGACCATGTCGACCGCGTCTTCCTTTCCCACGCCAGCAGCAAAGCTTAACACTACACTACTCAACACCACAAAACTTGCCTCTGTAGTTTGGAATATCAATGGCGTGACAGAATATCGAATGTGGTATCAGACGGAAGACAACATGATTAGGGAGGTTGGGAAGAATGACACGGGAAATCAGTGGTATACATCCGGCCAATCGCATGGACCGGCGAAACGTGGCTCGCCAATCGCAGCTTCCTACACGGGTCCTCCGGATTGGCCGATCGTAGGTGATTTGAGTCACTGACCGTGATATGGGCTAATTCACTGTTCCTTGCGGCTCATAGGAAATTAGCCTATTCTACCTTTCTGAGGATGGTAGTATAATCTTTACGAAATTCGAGGAGAAGGACCAGTCCTGGAGTCCGAGCAGCCTCAGTGAGATCCCTGCCGATGGTTCAAATTTAGCTACACTCTGGTTTAGACACGATGAATGTAACGATTGCTCGAACGATCTCCTGCTTGTGTGCCAAAATAGCGACGATAAGTTAGCATTATTCAACTCGACCGCTAACGCGGGGCCTCAATGGATAACATTAGACGCCTATCCAATGCCAGGAACAGGATTGGCTTTCAACCTCGTGCATGGAACATACGATACGGGAGGTTTGTTTGTGGTTTATCAGACCGCTAATCAAGCACTCTGCTCAGCCAGCTTCAATAAATCCCAGGGCTGGACTGTCAACGAAGGCAACCCTATTTCCGAACTATCTACACAGGCACCCCTCGCCGGCTTTACCTGGAATGTATCCGGAGCTGAGTATTTGGACATTGTGAGCACAGGCCCAAGCGGTGTTACTGTCAATTACTTCAATTTCACGAACGGCGACTGGACCTCAGTACCGAGTTCTGGAGTCTTGGCCCAGGTCCAAAACTACTCCTCCATTGCTGCCAACGCTGCGTCGCACATCTATGCTTTCCAGGATGGGAGTGTGAAGGAGTATCAACTTGCACCAGGTATGGCATATTTCGGGGTTTTCTTCTCCTGACGTCTATCCCTTTCTGAGTCTCAAGCCATGTTCCTGGGCTTACACATGTGTTTCGTCTTCGACACTGCTCTCAGGACTCGTCCTGTGACTTGATTTGCATTCTGGTGGAGAAGCGCTGACTTTGAAACGTCCGGTAGATGGTGTCACTTGGTCGTACGTGGGCGATGTGGACACCTTTTGAGTTCGGTGCTCGAGCCGGTGTATTAGTATAGGAAGAGACTCTGGACATTTGTGTTTTGGAAATGGGTTGCTAGCCGGTAGCTTGAATTGAGTCTTGTTCATTGATACTCATTGCGACGGCATTCTCTGGGCTGGACATTATCGACGTGTACGCGACTGTTGTTGTTTTTGGTCAGCTTATCGGACTTTTCATGATGCTACTTCGAAGGGGGCGGTCTACGTAAAGATTCTTGGTTTTCATTTACTTGGGCTCATTGGTTAGCTAAGTATGGAGAGGCCTAGGATGCACGGAGGCGGTGGGAGGCTTTCAAAAGCCCTACAGGCATATCATCCGACAAAATAGCAGCCGTGAGCTGTATAGGTTGCTTGCCAACGTATACCATCTCACGACGCCTTCTTGACCCAGGCGAAAAGTGACATTTTACAGCACACGGAAGTAATTGGTATTTAGCAATATTGTAGCAGTGTGTTTGACGATTGGAAAATTCAACGCCTGCGTCGTCGTCAAGAGCGTTGTGAAAGTGTGGAGGCAGATTTGCGCTAGGTAGTAGAGTACCGAGGATACCTTGGAGTAAGGGAAGGGAAGGTAAGATCCTACAGAAGAAGTCACGATAGAGAGGCCACCAGCCAGGCGACAATGGTCAATCGTCGAGCTTCAAGGCGCGTCAATAGGGGTGGTGGGGGTGTGGTGGGGGGCCGTGGGGGCTTCAACTTCAACAGGGCCTGTGCTAGTGGCGGATGTACCCGTACTGGGCTCTACCTTACCTTAGTTAGTACCTTACCTTACAGAGTTACCTTACCTTACTTTACCTCAAAAGTACCTGGGCGAATTTTACTTGCTCTGCCAAGAGCACTGCCACAATCCCGCCAAGCCGGCGTCAATTTCGATTCGCGGGCTGCATGGTAGCGCATCACCATCCACGTCAACCATCTGGTACTGCGTTGAGCAATCTTCACGAGGACGTCAGCAATAATCGCATACCTTCCTTCGCTCCCTGAAGCCCCGACAGTGCCAATTAATTCCCTTGCGCAGCAGAAGCAGCATTGTTCAATTGGCCTCGAGAGCCCAGAGTCTGTCAGATACAAATACGAGCCCAGTACCGTGGATATGTGTAAGTAAAGCCCTCAAACAACGACTACTTGCCACCCCTCTTCCAATGCGATAAAGGGAGCTTTTTCGTCCTTTGCATCTCTCACCCACACTGGCACATTGGCGCAGTCCCTTTGTCCACAGCCGCCCCCCTCCCTCATTCTCCCACCCACCGTACAAGACTGACAAGCGCTATGGACAATCCAGCTGCCACCGGGATGAAGTCCAAATTTCGAAATCATGGAAGGCCATCAAATAGCCGGAGCAATAGCATGCGTAGCGGCCGTAACGTATCTCGAGAAAACGGCAATTCCTCAGGTGCTACAGGTGGTGTCATCAGTCCAATAAACGAACACACCAACGAACACACCGACGAACAGACTCCACTCCTTGCAAGGCACTTTAAAACTTCGAATGGTGTCTATCTATGGGAGGACGATGCGAGACCCTTCATTAAGTGGCCAGCATATTTCGGGCTCAAGGTGCAGCAGACTTTGACGAGCAATTATGTTAATGTGTTTTTGGTCTTCGTGCCGTTGGGCATCGTCTCGGGAGCAGTGGGATGGAGTCCAGCCGCAACCTTTATACTGAATTTTCTCGCCATCATACCGCTTGCCTCATTGCTAAGCTTCGCGACGGAAGAGTTATCAGCCAAGCTGGGCCAGACACTAGGAGGTCTGCTCAATGCAACTTTCGGGAACGCTGTCGAGTTGATTGTATGGGCGCGCTACCTTTCAGTGCGCCACATAAGCTGATTGAATCTGTAGGTCAGCATCGTTGCACTCAAGAATAACGAGATCCGCATAGTCCAGTCTTCTATGCTCGGCTCCATTCTTTCCAACATCCTTCTCGTCCTCGGCTGCTGTTTCCTCGCCGGCGGCATCAAATATCCACAGCAAAGATTCAACGACGTAGTAGCCTCGACCATGTCCTCCCTCATGGTCGTTTCGACCGCTTCTCTGATAATCCCGGCAACACTATACGCTGTCATGAAAGGCACAGACGCAAATCAAGACAACAATATCTTGATCCTCTCTCATGGGACCGCTGTCATACTTCTATTGCTATATGTGCTGTATCTGCTCTTCCAGCTGAGGACTCATTCGGATCTTTTTGACGCAGAAGGCGAGGCGGAACAGGACGGCGAGCCAGAAGAAGGCAGAGTTCTTTCTCCTCCGGCTGCAGGCGTCGCCCTCGTGCTCATCACTGTCCTGGTTGCCGTCTGCGCAGAATATCTCGTGGACAGTATCGACAGCATTGTCCAAACGGCGCATATCTCCAAAACCTTCATTGGTCTTGTGCTGCTTCCCATCGTTGGCAATGCGGCTGAACACGTAACCGCAGTTGTGGTGGCTCTGAAAGACAAGATGGATCTGGCAATTGGAGTTGCGATCGGAAGTAGTATGCAGATCGCGCTTCTTGTGACACCTTTCCTGGTTATTTTGGGGTGGATTATGGACAAGCCAATGACACTGCACTTTGAGACCTTCGAGACTGTGGTATTCTTTCTAAGTGTGCTGATTACAAGCTATGTGATCGCTGTGAGTTTTCCCTCTTCTCTCGGGCAATTAGTTCCACGGAAGCTGACGACTGGCCAGGATGGAAAATCCAATTACCTTGAGGGTGCCATGCTATTGGGTATGTACACTATTATCGCTCTCGCATTCGTAAGTCTTCTGTCACTAGCCTCTTCCCTATCTGAGCTCGTGCTTAAAAATCCTAGTATGTCTACCCGGACGATGTTAAGAATTCAGGACTCAACCTGCTGTCATTGCTGCCAGGAAGCTCGTCATAGCCTTCCCTTCCAATTTGACAATCTTCTATAACATAGATCTTGTATATACTTACGGTATTTCCTGGGCCAATGGCAACGACATGAATGACCCGCTGTTGCAACCTACTCCTGGTTTACGACATTTGTCCCAAATATCGCGACTCAATTGGTGCCATCAGCGATATCTGAGGTGAGCGAGAATATCATGGCCTTTGATGCCACCCTTTGGCCGAACTCTCGAGATTGCAGCGTAAGCATTACGCTACTTTTGGAAGTCCGATTCGTATTCGTTTTCCCAAGTCTATGTCGTCAGAGGGGTCCAACAGTTGAACCGATCCCGAAAATGTACATAAAGTAAACATGCACAGGCACCTACACCTGCAACCCAGTTTCCTTCCCATTGTAACCACGCCCTCCAAATTTCCCCTGACTCTCTTGCTACCACCACAACCATGGCCGTCCTCTCCACCCTCCTACACGCCACCACCTTCTCCCGCCCCTTCCTCTCCACCATTGTCCCCTCCATCGCCCTCGCCTACACCCTCCAAGCCGCCGTAGCGGTGCCCTCCATAATCGCCCAGTCCGAGCGTTTCTATGACCTCTCAGGCTCCCTCACTTACCTATCCTGCACAGCACTCAGTCTGTATCTGCCTACGATCAGGGCACGATATGCAGCGGCTGCCGCCGGCGCAATCAAGCCCGCCTGGCCGAGCGTTTTGGGAGCATTGAGGGGTGCGAGCGGAGCGGGGCTGAATTGGAGACAGCTGGTGCTGAGCGCGGCGGTGAGCGTGTGGGCTACGAGATGTGAGTCTCCTGATCCCCCCTGAAGGATGTTATATGCTTGGGCACTGTCTAAAGTACCCCTCCATGGGCCTTGGGCAATGGGCTAAACAAACCGTGCACGTTGCAGTGGGAACCTACCTCTTCCAACGCATTTCCGCCGACGGTTCCGACTCCCGCTTCGACGACATCAGACAATCCCCGCCCAAGTTCCTCGGCGCCTTTTTCGCCCAGGCAACATGGGTCTCCCTCTGTCTGATGCCCATCCTAGCCATCAATTCCCTCCCCGTCTCGGTCTTCGCCTCACTGCCCGCCGCAGTCGGCATCACCGACGTCATTGGCATCTTACTCTACGTGGGCGGCTTGTCCTTTGAAGTTGTGGCCGATCGCCAAAAGAACGGATGGGTGCAGGAGAAGAAGGAGAAGAAACACGAAGAGGATTTCTTGACGCGAGGACTGTGGAGTAAGAGCCGTCATCCGAATTACTTTGGCGAGGCTACGTTGTGGACCGGCATCGCAACCGTTGCAGGAGGGGTCCTGATGAGTGGACCTGGACAGGTAGGCATGGGATTGGCCGGTTGGGGGTTGTTGGGCAAGGCCATCGCGGCGGGTGTGTGTGGTGTGAGTCCGGCTTTTGTCAGCTTCTTGTTGCTCAAGGTCAGTGGGGTGCCGATGAGCGAGGGGAAGTATGATAAGCGGTACGGTGATAGGGAGGACTACAAAAAGTGGAAGAGGGAGACGCCGATGTTGATCCCCAAGCTATGAATACAGACCTGGCGGACGACTTTGGCCAAGCCGCTTAGATAGTCGGCCGTATATATGGCACAGGCTCTCGTGGGCAAATATGGGATTATTTGGTATGTTTGAAGGAGCAACTCCATTCTATAGACCTTTCCTCTCTTTCTTGAAGGCGCAATAACCTCAATCCGAAGCAAGTCATGGTAGTCGTCGTCTCATGAATCATGACATCTGTATGCAATCTGTCCCGCACAATGCTCTATCCAACACCAATGACCAATATGCCATACTACTTACCTAATTACTTACCCTCCACCTCTTCTCATACTAATCTCTCCTTTCCTTTCCTTACCCTCTCTAGAGTCCCCCAATCGCAGCAGCAAAAGCCATATACCACGTCCTTGACGCACCACCATCCAACCAGGACCCATCAAAATTCTGCTGCGCGAAGAAATTCCAGCTCTGCTGCGGATCTATGCACGCCAAGTTCCCATACAGGACACCCCTCCAGCCGGCAGCGATGGTGGAGGCAGGGTAGGGCGATGTGCTGTTGAAGTAGGCTTCCCATTCTTCGGCTATAAACTTTGGATTTCGGGTCAGGGGTGAGGAGGGGCTGAGAGGGAGCATGTGAATGCCTTGGATATACTCGGGGTTGGCGCCGAAGTAGGTGGTGTGGTCGATTTTGTTCTCGAAGAGCTGGAATGGCTCGTTAGCGAGGGCCTATCTTGGACGGGAGGCCGGGAGAGGACTCACAATGCCAGTGACTTTGTTGCCAAGGAAATTGGCTGGTTGGTTCTCATTATCACTTGACAACAGAAAGTAATTGTCCAGAGTCCTGGCCAAGATCGATAGCATGAGATTACCTCTCGCCTCCATGGAGATGTCGCCGATAACATGGCCCCACATCTTCATTGCATACGCGAAGAAAGCGTCTTCGGATGAGGACTCCTCATCTTTGCTATCTGCTAATGGGAAGAGGCCTGGGGCGAACGAGTGGCCATGATACCAATCGAACATTCGAGAGAAGGGAAACGCGTTGTCTTGCGTGCTTGGATTGGCAGCATCGCGGACGAGGGTGTTGACCCAAGCCTTGTTGAGGGAGAGCCAGGAGGGGTCGAGATAGCCTATAACGGCAGCCGAGTAGATGAAGTAGCTGTAGTGGAAATGATGGTCGTCTTTAAGAATTCTGGGTCAGCATTCCTTCTATGGGTAGAAGTCTGAGGTGATACAGGTAAGAGGAGTACATATACTCTTAGGACATGTCTTATGACTCGGAAAGCGGTAGGCTTCTGGTGGGGGGTAGAAACACTTCGAAACGTAGACTGACTGTAATATGTATTTCCGAAATCCTGGCCGGGGTCACCCGTAATGTAGCTCACTGAAGACACGACTCCGTTCCAGACTGTATCATATACCAATGGGTATTTTTGCTTACGCAGATTTCAGAGTCAGCATTTCTTATTCGAGGTAGGTAACGGAGCTGCAAGCCAGGTCTCGGGGGTAGAAAGGTCCTCTTGCGACTCAATTCCAATATTGTATGGGAACGATCAGCTCCAAAATGTACGTACCTGATTGGTCGAAAATACAGCAAAGGCTCCTTTTAGTTCATTCAGTCCCTGAGTCGCAAGGTTGGGTTCGTTCAACAGGTCGTGGGTCGTGTATATGATCATCGCGAACTTGGCTAAAGCCTTGCCACTGAAATACATGCCTTTATGATTTCGGAGTCAGCATTGCTCTTTCGGGAGAAACTCTGAATCGTACTGTCTAGATTGGTCTGGGCGTTGTAGTCTTGGTTGATCTCAGAGACTGCCACCTGTTGGATGAGCTGCCTTGTCGCTGCGGACAGGGTCGATCTGCTTCTAGTTCTTGGAGTCCAAGGTGCAAAACCAATGTCTAAAGGCAGGCTTTGCTCCTGCATCGTCCAGCTATGGAAATTTTCAAGTCAGCTTTGTTTCTTCGAGAGGAACTTCGGAGGAACGAGACAGCATGAGGGGGCTTAAGACCATTGGTGCTCCCAAAACAAGTCTTGCACCTCAGATTGTGGCGTTATTTAGGAGAAGATTGCTCCGAAATGTACATACCTATCAGCGACAACCGCTGTTGCCACTCCTTTCGTAGTTGTCTGGAGCTGTAAATTTGTTTTGTACCTATTGGTAGCGCTGTCAAAAGACTGAGTATGATGCGGTAAAGCGTACATCAGAAGCGTACGAGGTGGATATGTTATCAGTCCCTTGATACGCCATGAGATAGTATAGGTCCCAAGGTTATCCAATGTAGAGCCTGTGACCGCTGCGCTGATGGGGTAGATTCCCGCAGATTTATCATAAAGTTCCTCGCCCTCTGAGCCAGCAGGGTTTTTCGCAATTTGAATCGTACCTGACCAGAATCGTAGACCTTGTATTTGTGTGTTCGACACAAGCTGCAAATTAGGGTCTTGGTGGTTACTTGGCATTGCGTAGAGAAGCCAGTTTTTGTTGTCTTCCAGAATAATCCGATACTTGAAGACACCAACCCTTGGAGAGGCTACTAGAGTGACCGATTGGAAGAATACACTGCTTTGAATCGCGGGCATGAGACTGTTGTAAATACCGGTTACGAATCCCATGCCTTGAACGAGCGGAAACGTGATATTGGAGGAAGAGCCTGCCTGGGGCGAAAGAATTGCATTGGCCGAGAATGCCTTTAAGCTGGAGGTAGTCAAGACCGTGGAAGGTCCCAGCTCTACTGCGGATAAAATGACGGATTGAATGCCAATAGGATTGATGAAATACTGTATTGGTGCTCCCGGCAGGGCAGTATTCTGTGGCCCATCGGCTCTCTGGTTTGCATCAATATGAGAGACGGCCATGCCCCAACTACCAATGTTGCCGCTTCCTTTGCTCCATGTCACAGAGTATGGATGAGTCCATACCCCTTGGCTCTGGATTCCAAGGAAAAGGTTGGCATAGAACTTGTTGGTAGAGACTGGGCTGCTCTGCGGGGCCTGTGGTTGTATCAGCTTCTCTGGCATTTTCGAACGACCTAGGGGTATGTGGAACTTACTATACCAAGTCTAGGGACTGGATGATCTCCTCTCGATGGTAATTGTCTGGGCAATGCTCCAGTGGCAACCGGCTGGAAACAGTCTGTGGCTCCTCTTCTCTCCATCTTCGTGGATGGGAGGTGGCTCTTTAGCAACCACAATACGCTACTAATGCTCGTAACCTTGGTAGACAACGCTTTCGATGACCTATCCGTGATCAGTGAAAGATCTCGGGAGAATGCTGTTGTTAGTATGATGGGTGGTGGTATATAGGTCGGGAACGGTTGCAATGATGGCTGGCCCTGTGTCTCAAGGCTTGTAACAACGGTCTGATCCAAGTAAGCTCCCTATTTTTCTGAAGGACAACTTGAAACTCTACGTTTCCAGGTGATGGAAGGAAAAGCCACTGACCCCTATTGTACCAGGAATTGTGTTTTGTACTGTGGTTGTGGGTGGATATTGGGTAGTAGTTGTATTTTCCCAGATGCTTTGAGTAAGTGTCTTGCTGGGTATGGATGTGGAAAGTAAGCCCGTTGCGTTGCCGAATGGTAAAGCGCTGACTTGAGTTTTCTGGGAAAATATCAGCAAGAATATTAATACACAGGCTCGCGTGATAAAGGCCATATTTGCGAGAGCACGGAAGGGGAGATGATTGTAAACAATCATCAAGCAAATGCCAAGAGCCAAAGACAACGTTTCTCGTTCAGAGTCCTAGAGGCCGGGTCTTGTCGAAAATATATCTTCATAGACGAGTAAAGTCTTTTCTCTTGAAACAAGCCGCAAAATCTTCTGTCTTGTGCTTCGAACGGACTCGAGGGATATAATAGGTGACTTCTCATGAAATGCTTGTAGTATCGGTGTAAAGCAGGATAAATAAATCTTGTGTAGCATGCTTTGAGGCCAATATATAAACATAGAGCATTCAAGGGGGGACGGGCAACGCGAACCACGTGGGCACAGAATAGGCAAGCAGTGTATATGAGACAAGAACCTACTCAATTGAGTAGGGGAGCCATCCCAACCAGGACTACATTCCAAGAGACTTCGTTGATGGGCAAACGCTGTTGACGCTGCAGTGCTGGAATGCCAAAAACGCTAGAGCATAGAATTGGAGAGAATAGAGATATGGATATCTGACAGATCGTCTACAGTATCATCAAACTGTTAGACAGGTAAAAGTAAGAAGTAACAACAGCTTGGGCGCACCAGGGCTCCTATCTGTTCTCAGCCCTATGGTTCGGCCGAGGCTCGCCGTCACCACCGTCTTCTTCTTACACATCCAGCGAAAGGGTCAAAAAAGTATGAATCGCTTCCTCCGAGCAGCGAGCCAAGCGCGAGCCTTGTTTTTTGAATAAGTTGGTCCTTCCTGATCGCTTTGCCCTTGCTAAAGCCGTAAGAAGAACAGCTTTGAGGATAGGGTGCATCCACAGCTTTAGCCATCTACTGGCAAGATGATAGCTAAATGAAATTTGACCTAAGGAACCCTCGGGGGAGGCTTGCTATCTTGGGAGCCGTCTCCCTCATCCTTCCCTCCGCACTATACTTCGCTTCGAGGAGTTCAAGCTTCAATGCCTCGAGACAGCAGGGAGCGTATGGAAATTCATTTTCGAGCACCCATAGTCACCAGTCAACAACCACAGGCAGCTATGTTCGTATTGCCCAAGAGGCTACCTCCGCCCTGGAAAGCTTGCTTGAACAGGATATAGATGTATCAGATCTTGGGGGGAAAGGTCGGCGCGTTTCGGCCCTCTCTACTCTACTTGGGGCCATCATCGAAGATCCTACCATTCCCCGAGACAGCTTCTTTGGCTTTCGAACCGAGGAATTTGGCTGGTGGAGGCTTTCGAGCAAAACATACCTGCCATGGGGAAACACATTGGAGTCAGAAGTGGGCATAGTCATGTGCGTAGGTCAGAAAGATCTTGTCCTGGCTGCGCAGAACATCGGAACCCTTCGCAATGTACTTGGGTCAACCCTCCCAATCCAGATCTTTTACGCTGGCGAGCACGACCTGCCTTGGGAAAAGCGGAAACAGCTCTGGGATCTTGCCCCCAATATCCAGACTCTGAACATACTCGATTTCTACGATGATACTGTTGCTGGGATAAACGAGAGCTTGACGGGTAACGGCTGGGTCATGAAGCCGTTCGCCATGCTCGCCAGCCGATTTCAGAAAGCCATACTCGTTGATGCGGATACCATTTTCTTGCAACGGCCTGATGCTTATTTCGACGATGATGTGCATTTGAGGGAGACGGGAACACTCTTCTATCATGACCGAGCGGTCAAAGGAGGCTACACCGGCTGGATCGATACCCTGAAGTGGATTAAGAAGGTGCTCAAAGACCGGAACCCTAGCGCCGTGCTTAAGAAAAGCATCTTTTGGACTGAAAAGCTGGAGCACCAACAAGAGTCCGGCGTTGTCTTCATGGACAAAGAGAAACCCGGCGTCTTCACTAGTTTGATGTTTGCAGCCTGGATGATGACTAAAGCTGCGAGGGTTTCTGTAAACAAGCATGTTTTCGGCGACAAGGAGACGGTACGCACATTTCAGAGTTACTCTTCCCCGTTTTGTACCAAAACTTGAGTCGCAAGACATAGTCTTGGAGCGAAGCCCTGCTCATACTCCTGATATCTATGTCATTAACCCAGGTTTCGTGCCTTGACTAAGCAATGCTGACTCTGAATTGTGCTCAGTTCTGGCTCGCCTGCGAACTCGCCTCCACACCCTACTATTTTAACCCCTTCTACACCGGCATGATAGGCCATTACGAGGCGGGAGCAAAGGAAATGTGCAGCGTCCAACTCTTGCATCTTGACTCGAAAGGGGACCCATTCTGGCTAAATGGTGGCTTACGAGATAACAAAAGGCTGGATCAAGAACTCGGTCAAAAGGACTTTGCAACACTTACAGATTATATTCCGGCAGGCGTAACATGGGCAGAGCAACCCAGATGGCGGTACTTGAAACATGGTGTATTCTGTACGGATACGAAGGCGGAGAAGGTGAAAAGCCTTGAAAAAGCAGGGTTGACTAAAGTTATTGAGAATATGATCATTGAAGCCACTGAGGTGGATAACATGTTTCCGAGTTGAACAGAGGAGATGACATACTTTGCTCGCGGGAAATAAGCAGTCAGCTCTCTCTGGCGTGGGAAAAGTGCCACCGGCTACACTCAGAACCCTGGCCTTACGAAACCACACAGATCGGTCAACCGTCCTTCCCAGTGGATTTGCACGGGGAAAGAACCCTCCAGATTAGCGGACTTAATGGCCATAAGGTTAGCGCCTGGTCGAACTTCAGAGAATTGATCCCCCAGAAACCGAGGTGTCTACTTGAACATGAGCTTTGACCTGCAGTCATTCATCGGCCTTCTGTGCGTGAGTCGACGACCCTGGGGCCGAATCTCCCGCATCCGAAAGGGCAGCAGGATGAAGTCACGCATCGTGGGCTGCCCCGCCGTTGAAGACAAAGATCAGTCTCGATTGGCATATGCGATTATCTCAATGTGTAAATAGAGGTGTTATAATGGAACATCATCAAAGCATCTAAAGCCTGCACGCTTGCACGCTGAAGCTCATTAGATAGCTACGTAGGTCTACATAACCCATGCCCTCAAAGCATAGGCTTACTCATAGGGGCAATGATCCCAGGCTTCATCAGAATCCTCGGCTTCGTCATCCCTTGAAACGTCTCCTTCGTCGTCCACTCCGGCCCCACTGGCAGCCTCAAGCTCCTCTCATACTGCTCTCTCGTCTCAAACGGATGCGGCAGACTACTTGCCAAATATTTGCTATTCTTCTTCACCCTTTTCTCATTGATGATAACCCTGTCCAGCTTCGCATCCTGCCTTTTCTCTGCCACTATTCCGGGTATCTTGGTGAGAACTTTGCCCTTGTTGCGTCTTTCGGCTTTCTTGCCAATGCCGGCACCAGTCCAGGAACCCCAGCCGGGGAGGGTACTGTCGATGACCTTCTCGTCTTCATCTTGGATAGTGGCGCGCTTTTCCTGCTCGAAGTTGGCGACGACTTCGTCACCGGCAAAGGCTTTGCGCACGAGATCTTGGTTGCGAAGGACGAAAGGCAGATTTGCGGCATCGTCGGACTCATTTTCGCTGTTGGGGTTGTCGGTATTGGGGATAGCTGGGGTGGATGCTTTTTTGGATGGTTGGACGTTTTGACGAGAAGCTTCTGCTTGCCGTGCTCCTTTAAGGGCGGAACGTGGTCTTATCTTCTCAGCAGGAGGTAGCATAGCGTTTACTGCTTGATTGTTGGAAATGATGGCGCCTGCATTGGGATTCTGTGTTCGTCGTCTACTGACATTTAAATCTTTCTTGGTACCCATCAGCCACGGGTTCTCGCTCGCTTCTTGTATGGGGACTTCTTGGTTCTCGTAGGGTTTCCTCCTAGGCTTGTCACCAAGCGATGGCTTTACTACGGCGTTAGCTTTTACCTGAACGCTGGAGTTGTCGACCACGATGTCAACATCTTCGTCTTTGGTTCCATCCTGATCTTCCTCGTCTTCGTTGTCGGAGTCAGGTCGCTCTTCGAACTCGTTCTTCTCAGCCTTCCGATCTGATTGACGACCTTTTGTAGATGAGGTCTGGCTTTTCATGGGACCATACGACTTTCTCCCTTGGCCCTCCTGACCCTCTTCTTCGCTAGGAGTCTCCTCACCGGCAAAGTCTCGTCGAAGGTGTTCCACATCTGCATCATTTCTTGTCTTGCGAAGTGTTTCTGCTTTCTTCATGAAATCCATCGATGCGAGCCTGGAACCTTTGTCATTAGAGTCGAGTTCATTACCGTCCTCATCAAGTCTCCGCAATCGATCCTGGAATTGGCGACTGTTCCTGGTGTCTCCGTCCTCGATGTCCTCCTCCTCTTCAGACTCGTCAGACTGAGACTCTGATGAAACCATTCCATCATCATCTCCAGCCACTGTTCTGCCTTCAATTCTTCGTCTGAGATCCTCTCCTCTTCTCGCCATTTCGGTCATTCCACCACGAGCATCTTCATCCCACTTAGCCCTCCCGCTATCCTTGACGCCCTTCGCCCATCTGCTCTCTCGATGCCGAGCTCCCATCCTCTCTTCAGCTCGTCGCCGGTCTTGTCTTTCTTTTTCACTCTCAGAGTCATCCACACCAGCCGCTGTGAGCGTATCCTTCTCTCGTTGCAGGTTTCTCTCGCGTTCCTTACGGTGTACCTTCCGGTACGATTTGCTCTTGATTTTTTTGATCCTCTTCGCACGGATTTCTTCTCTGAACAGAAGCTCCCGAGCTCTTCGCAATTCTGCTCTTCGCGCCTGGACCTCTTCAAGGGGCATTTTGTTCGTTTCCAGCTCTTCGAATGCCTGCATCTGTTCTTCCTCGGATCTGCCATTTGGACCCACTAGGCCGCTGTCTTTTAAGATATTTTGTATGGTACCCTCGAGATCTGTCAAAGGCTGCGAGTGAGAAACAGGCATCAAACGCTGCGAACCCGGGGGAGCAGTCGCGTTAGGGTCCTTTAAAGGGAAAGAAAGGTGTTCTGCTCTCCGATTGTGCTTTACTGTGTCTATCCAGCGGTTGAGAGTCTCTTTGCTCTGTTCATAGGCAGCAGCTCGGTTCAAACGATCTTGTTGTCTCTTCGGAAGAGGGACATCTAGCTTCTTCGGTATCCCACCACGTTTGCTGGTGGGTTTGGGATCATTGTCCGCGAGAAGTTTGAGCGACTTTCGTAATCCAGGATCCGTCACAGAAGGAATCATATCAGCGATCGTGAGCTTGCGCTTCGAATTCAGTCCGAACTCTGACGGAGTGGTGGACTCTTGAGCATCAACAGGAGCTCTGCTGCGACCAGTATTCAGGTTTTGCTCATTCATAGTAGAGACCATGGTCTGTAGCGAAGCTAGCTTCGCAGATTCTTGAGCATCGTCTTCATCCCCGGAGTACGAAAGCACGGACTCTCCATCCTCTGTTGATGATCCGTTGTCTGGATTTCCGTCGCTCTCTGACCCATGGAGACTTTGGCTGGATTGACCTGGGTTTTGATGCAGGTACTTGTCGTCATAATCATCGTCACTAGCATCTAGCATAGTATCCAAATCGACATCACCTTCGCCCAAGCCATCACTTTCTTGATCTGAGCCAAGGACCTTATCGCCATCCTCACGTAGATCAACGTCTCGTAGCTCATCATTATCTACCTCCGGGTCTGCTCTTCTCGAATGAGCCTTCCTGCGCGAAGTCTCATCTTGAGAACCTGGAAATCCAAATCCTTCAAACCTCTCCTCATCACTCGAGCCCAAGGCCTCATCGCTGTCTAGGTCGCTGTCGTCGTCACTGTTGACTTGACCAAGTACCCACTCGTTCCCACTGCTATCATTCCCGTGTTCGATTTCACCCCCATACTGATCTTTGCCCCAAGTTTTCCGCCTTTTTTCCTTCCCATCACCATTTTCAAACTGGCCATCTTCGTCATCTTCCGGCCTCTTGCGCTTGGTTGGTTCGGGCTCAGACTTGCCAAGGCGACTTTGACGGATTTTAGATCTTGTAGGATTCTGTTGCTCCGCTATAGCGAGAGCATTCAGGGAGCGTTTGGCCTTTTGCCTCTTAGGTTTAGGCTTCTTGAGCGAAGGGGCCGTAGTAGACTGTCTGCCAGGCATTTCGTGAAGCCGAAAAGGTTGTTTCGAGCTTGTCACTCTTCTTGCGTCTCAAGAAACAGAGAGATTACTCAAAACATGGCTTCAAGCTTCCGCCTCGTTCAAGCGTCTCAGTGTGAGAGGCTCTTTGTGGAGGGAAACTTTTCCCGCGAGATAGGGCTGAAAACTTTGCGCTAAATACAAGTAAATGGTTCTGAGCTTTGCCAAAATCTTCTAATTTCAACATACCAAGATCTCGCAGCCACGCAAACCAGCATTCATCATGAAACCCACAGCAGCTTTATGCAGCAGAGTCAGGCGCCTACCACTCACGACCAAGCAAGTCAGCAATGGCTTCTACAAAGGCACAGGCACAGGGGCAACGGGTCGGCATACGAAGCATGGGGGCTACGTGATCGAATGGCGTAAAGTCCGGACCTACGTTGTGCCAGAGCAGTTGAAAGACTGCAAGGTACGCAGATCCAGTATTCTAGGCCTCGTGGTGATTGCTGATTCGCTGTCGCAGCTCACACCATTTGTTACGAGGAAGATGAGACCTATGAAAGGACGGTTCGAAGGAGAATCCAAGGGCCCATTGAGCGGGGAAGCGTATCTGAAAAGATGGAAAGAGGAAAATGGAACCGATTGAGCTGGCAACGTGATGACGCCGGGCTCCGAATGCTTTCGGAGGAGTGTAAAGGATGCAGGGCTCGAGGGCTGCCAATTGTCCCAAGGCAAGGCAGGGCATCGTAAACATGTCCTAACTCGTTGGAAGAGCAGGAAATGGGTTGGCTACGGCATGATACGTATCGATCTTGCGGTGGCTTGGTTTGCTGTGCCAACGGCGCCCAAACAATCGCAGAGCATACAAAGCATAATTGTTAGAGGGTAATCGTCTAAGTTCTGCCCCACAAATGTACAGCATGGGCCTCTACTCATTCCTTTGGCCTGCCGACAATATCGATACTGCCTCTAGTGAGACCATCAAAGCCGCAACAAAGGCTGATTCAAGACCAACAAGATGTGCTAGCCATTCTGGAGACCGCGGTAGTCGTCCAAGTGCGTACTAGGCCTTTGAGGTGGACAGTGTGGTAGTTTCCACAAATGCATGCAGCGCCAATGGAGATCTTAATGCTATTTTCCGTCGCCTGAGTCTTTGGCCATGTACTTTTCACTCAGGAGCCGAAAATCAACTATCTCATTGTAGCCTCCACGATTGTGTCTAACGCAAGATCACAATGGGAGCATATTGTGACGACTTGGGGAGTGGAAAGAAAGGAGCGAAAGCCAAAAACCCAAGCAGAGTCCTCAATTGTCATGCAGGTATACACTACAGCTGCGACCTCCGGATGCCTCTGCACATCAAGAGCATGCCACAGCCTTTTCGCCGCGGCACCGATCCTGGCAGACTCTATCTTTTTACCAACGGCCACGACGAGCAATTAATTGAGCTTTACGGTTACCATGAGGACTGCTGGACGTTTCTTCCCAAGGCCAGAGACGAACGACTCGCTCAAGGTTAAGATATATATTACAAGCCCCGAGAGTTTGTTCATTCACGTTAAGTGGACGTTTGCCGAAAGGAGAAGCCCCGAGCTTCTAAGCCGGGAAGACAATGAGCAGGTCATACGGGATGTGTGAGATGAAATCGGGTCACTGGGGTTTACCTAGTAGGGAAGGAATAGGCAAGGAACGAGCCCTACCATTCAACATAGCAGAGGAGTGTGGAATTTGAATTCTTGATACGGCGCTTTTCAGGGGTTTGCTTTATAGAGCGATAGGGTCATCAGGATATCGTTATCACCCACGACTATCAATTACATAAATACTGCGTCGGCAGTCTTCCCAATTGCGAAGTTGCAATAGGAGCATACTCTCCAGTCGTGCACGAGAGATCGAAGGCGCGGCTTTGCCCCAGGCTTTGAGGGGTGGTCCTTGCTGAGGAAATGCTAGAAGGTGCCATGATTAAAGGCTGGATCTGGAGGATGATCATGGGAAGAAATCTAAAATTTCAAGCATTTGGGAAACCTGCGACATCCTGAGTGTGGTATATGAATGGCGCGGAGCCCGAGCATTGGGGTTTCGAAAGAGCGGTGGTGGCACTTTGTGTTGGACGGATCATGGGATTGGGCTTCACAGACGGAGAGCAAGGAGCCCCAGAGGTCTCGGGAGTTGAGCTCTGCTTTTGTTTGGAGTAGGTCCGTATACCTATCGGTTGTTCCATCTTTTTCGTGGCTTTGAGGGACGGAGAAGGTGATGGGGAGGAGTTGGTGGAGTGAATGGGACGTGGGAAGTGCTCGAGTACCGTACCTTCACTGTCCTGACAGTTTCTCATGTTTCGAACGGTATCCACCGCACGTAATAATCTCAGTCTGGTCGTTTGTGGGTCTTTGAAAGATGAAAGGTTCAGCTCCAAACCAGCAAATTGTTGGCTCATCTCAACGATGAGCCTCGCTACAGCTGCGCTGAACAGAAATGATCTCAGAGACTTATATTCTACGAACTTTAGCAGTGAGACATCTCTTTGTATATCTGATAGATGCAATGATGCGCTGTACATGTTCACTGAATCTCTAATCCTGTCCTATGCCGCTGAAATGCTTTGAAAGCGTCATAACACGTGCCTCATTCCCACATATCTGTTTTCCACACCCGGGGTGTTGTCGTCTCCACTTAGCTCAGGTTAAATCCAGCTCCAGCATTCACACTATACAACAATCTCTCCCTCAAAACCTTTTCTTCCCTATACACTGGCAGCTTCAGCAGATTGACGCACGTGCTCGTACTCGGTAGCCGCGTCTGATCGCTTCCGCTGTCTCGGATACTAAACTTCGGGTTCAGATTGCCGAATCCAAGCAACGGCGCTCGAGGCGTGCTAGTCACAAACTTCAGCACCTTCTTCCTGTCACTATCTTCAAGACTTTGCAGGACTTTCCAGAACATCTGTACGCAAGGATGTTCGGCACCGTCATCTCCAATGGCATAGAGACCTCCGTATTGTGTATTGGCTCTGAGATCAGAGACAGAGATCTCGGAGCTAGCGCCACCAACAAGGGTTTGCAGCTCAGACTGGTTGAACATGCTCAGCCAGGAGGGGGAGATGATGGTGCCGAGGCCACGGAGGAAAGCCGAGGTCTGGAGATGTGGTTGGATTTGGAGGCGATGACGAGCCATGTAGGAGATGTAGACTAGGCGATTCTCATTGGTGACGGAGATAGAAGCTCCTGAGGGACGGAGTTCGCGGGTGACCTGTTTGGTCTCTGTGGGGGAAGTACGGATGGTGTCCGTTACGGCAAAGTTGAGGGAGAAGTCTTCAACATCTCCCGGGTAGTTCTTCAGTTGCAGCTGGGAAGAAGTATTAGTAGTAGTAGGGGAAGGTTTAGCTGGTCATTTTTGAAAGTATTGGTACATACCAGTCCTTCGTAGAGCCCTTCATCAAGGTCTCTCAGGTCATTGAGATTGGCACGATAGCCTGATTCTTTGGTTGCAGACCCGGAGCCTCCAGTTAGGGCCCATTTCAGAAGAAAGAAAGGTGCAAAATGTATATCGACCAGAATGCCTTCGTAAAGGCATTTACCAATGATGCGTCCCAGAAATTCGTATCTTCGTAGTAAGTCTCTTATATTTTCGTTCCAGTCCAGGGAGCCTTCCTTGTACATGGCTTGCTGAAGGGTCGCTTTCCGCTCTTCCACGGCAGAAGGGTTTGGATAGAGCAGGTGCTGATCGTTCTCGATGAACAGTGCTTCCATGCCATTGACGGCGCCAAAAGCTTCGTTGGTCACACTGGTGAGGAATTCTTTTGTCACACCGCCGCCGTCGATGCCCTCCTCAATGGTATCGAACTTGTCCACGAATCGGATCTGAATCGGTTCTTTGAGGCCTTCACCTAGGTCATAGAACTGAGCATATGCGTCTTCGAAGATGTGCTCTCTTCGAACCTTGGCGCGGTGTTTGCTTATATCTCCAGCTGCGGAGTTCATTTGCGCAAACCTCCACATGTCGGGATCTGACGTGCCCCTTCTTCGGTGCTGGTCCAGGGCAACAAAATGGCGGAAGATTTGAACACGAGTAGCGAAAGGTATGAAAAAGGGCATGTTTTGTAGAATCTCCAGTCTCGGTGCAACAGACTCGAGCTGCTTTCTCCTTGAGGTCTTCCGCTGCTGCCTTTTCAAGCGCTCTGCACGCCGGACTTGCTGTACGTGTGAATTACCAATGAGGGCGAACCCATCGTCATCATCGTCATCATCGTCCATGTCAACATCCCCTCCGACCTGACTATTGCCATCGGCTTCATAAGATTCGTAAGACTCCTGTATCTGATGTCTATGTTCCTCCTCTTCTACCACGGCAGAAATAAATCGGTCCATCTCGAAATACTTTGTCATCAACCAATGGTCTCTGGGTAGGAACTTTCGACGAGAGCTAGGATACTCTCAGCCAAGTCTGAACATAATCATACTGCCACGATAGGGACCTACTCTCGCTCGTATACCATGCGGAGTACACCAGTGACCAGACCTTTCATATAGACTAGAGTCATGCCACTTACACCGGCGATTGACATTTCTTGCAATTTGGCTGAACCTTCGTCTTGTCGGTATTCATTCTGTGCTGCTTTGTTGCCGCCAAAGTACTCTGCAAGGCTCGTCTTCACTTCTGCTGCCTCAATTCCGGCAATTTCTGAAGCGTTCCAGTACATAGAGAATGAGAGGTTCTTAAGGAAACTGGTCAGCTCTTTGACTTGATCGAGTGGCAAAGCGCTCTTCCTTGTCCACGACCATTGGTCATTATATGCAGATGTGCCAGCAAGGAATTCCTCGTCATCCATTATTTTAAGGACAAATGTGTACAGCTCCAGGAAGAGGAGGATCACACGCCATTGCTGATCTCGGGACTCGTCTGCAATAGAATATGATGGTTTGTTTTCTCGGATCTGAGGCTTATCTGGCCTCAACATGCTTACTGTTTCCCGAGGGTCCTCGCTGATCATTTGGTAAATCTTGCTTTTGCTTGCAACCTGGTAGAAGTACTTTATAGCCGGGAGTGGCTCTGCAGCGTGACTTGCCTGGCTGGACCCTCTTGCTGTTGAACCACGGAATAGCCACATCCGTATCTCGTCCCCACGACGTGGAAAGGCTCTCAGCAGAGTTAAGGCATAACTTGCCAGCGCAGATGCCTCACTGGGCGTACCTGTTACACCCTCACTTGAAGCGGGCACCACGTCAAAATTTGCAAGAAGGCTGCTTACGTTCTGCTGATTTATCAGGGTTAATATCTCGGAGCTCACAAAGGATGGCAGTGGTTCAACAGGACTTGCTGCAGGAGTGGAGATGCTGCTACCAGACGAAGGTAACCGATTGGACACTTCTATCCGTGAGCCGATGTCGTCTGCTAGGAATGATATTAGTCTTGAGACAATCTTAACATATTGCACATCCGGCGAGTCTGTAGACTTTTGCTGGTCAGAGTAGGCCAACCGGCGAAAATATATGAAGTAAGCCAGTAGCCAAAGAAGACTTTCCCGGCTTTTAAGCTGTAGTATATCGTCGTGTGATGAGGGTGACAGAACTTTATTCAGTACATCAGCCAACGTATGGTATCGTATTCCACGACCAAATCCTTCCAGGCCACCGAACACTGCAGGAAGACCTGGTGTGGCCAGAAATTCAGACACAAAACCTTCGTAGCATTCTTCGGTTCTGTCACTGGTCGGCTGGAGTAGTGCAAGAGCTGCTGACTCTATCGAGGGTGAATTGGAGCATCGACGGCCGATTCCTGCTTCGGCTAGCGTCCGAAAATACTGATGCGAGTAAGAAGCGAGCTGTCTCGGGATAGCAGTAGCCACAACATTGAGAAGAGCTATCAAATTGTCCACGGTGCAAGTAGATAACGGAGGAGTCCGCTTGGCACTCAGTGTTGCTAGAGACAATTTCGCCAGACGTAGTAAAGGGTATGTCCATACGTTGGCCGGATACCCACATGGCTGCATTTGAAGGGACTGGAGGTATCTGGTTGTGAAACGATCAAGGCGCTGGATATCAAGCTCGTTCCTCAGCGAAGCAAATTGTACGAGCAGTCTGAGCGAGCCCAAACACTCATCTTCCGAAGCGTAAGCAGCCGGCGCAGCAAGCTGGGATAGAGATCCACGGGTCTCTGAAGGTCCTCTAGATTCCCACCCTTCTCTGTTGTCCCACTCTTGCCTCCAAATGACCTTGGTCTGCTTTCGTCCCTTGTGCCCTCTCCATGTCTTCTGAATTTTAGTCGCCGCAGGTGGACGTTCCCTCTCTTGCTGTCTCAATATCCGCTCATGCTGAGCTTGAGCGAGCGCATTTTGCGCGGTCTGCGGGGATGAGGAGGTTCGAGAGCCAGGTAACGCAGCGAAAGGATTGTTGTTACGACCTGAGAGGTTCACCTGTCGCTTGGGCCGTGTGCTGCCTGTAAAGGACGGAAACATTGCTACTGCTGGACTTCGGATCGCGAGGCGGCCCTGGATGGGTGAGGAAAAACTTGCAAGTGACACAGAGGTAACATGCTCGATGACAGTGATCGAAAGAATCTTGTTGTGGTCTAATTCGCCACAAGACTTATTAAGGCGAATTCAAGCACCAGATAGGTACGCGCACGGTGTTACTTCTAATATAATCCTCGGGCTTAATTTTTTTATATCCGCCACACCACAGTGTTCCGCTGTCAGTGAAGAGGCTACTAATGGAAGTCGCTACAATCTAGTCTTAGGAGGACGGCGTTGATGTCACATTGCGGTCTGTATATTTCTTCACCTAGTCTTCGAGCTGATCGGAGCTTCGTTGAAGTACATTGAGTGAAAGTTTCGTCGAAAAGGGCTAGACATTGGGCAATATGTCAGATATGAAGTTCACCACCTATTCTGCGACAAGCCTCCACAATGAACCTCGTTGTCAAAAACCCATATACTTGAAAAAGGTATAGCTGAATCCGACTGAAGAAAGAATTTATGATTGTAGTTGCTGTAATCGTTTGAGGAGAAAACAAAGGTAAAAAGTTACCGGTTAAATATCGGTCGGTCTTGCCATGCTAGCCGGACACGCTAGAGAAGAATTTCCTCTTTCACGATAATCTCTTTTTTCTGCAGCTTGCTCTCACATTATAAGTAACACAACACCACGTCCACCGTCTGGAACATACATCGTACACGTTCCTCTATCTTTGCACTCCTCCCCTACCAGAAAACCCTCGTGACATCAGAAAAAAACTTGAAAACACCCCCAAAAAATCAATAGTAAACTGAAGCTGTGTAAGTGTCACTTGACCGCGCAACAGGCTCCACCAAAGCTACTTCTGCACACTTCTCCATCTATCTCGTGGCAGAAGGTCATCTCTAGTTGCTTCTAACTAACACTGCATCATCCAGCACCCCTCTCCACCCTCTTCATACCTCATACCGGTCCACATTGACCAGCTCAATCCTTGTACGTCCTGAACACATTTCTTCCCAGTCGCTTCACGAAGTTTCTACAAACTTCGGTCGCTGCAGGCTCCTCTGGCATATAGTCCCCCAACCGTACTAATAAAAGCAAGCATAACAGTATCATCACCATGTCTGCCGACGCTGCCTCCGGCTCCCCGCCTTCGCTTGAGAAGCTTTCCATCGATGACAAGTCATCCGCTCCTACCAACGGACTGCCCAACGGTATCGACACTAGCGTTGGTGGGCCACAGTCTCCAAGCGATCAAGACGCCCTCCAAACTCCAAGCTCTGCAGCTCCAGGCGGAGCTAACCAGCCTCACTCTGCGTCACTCTACGTTGGTGAGCTAGACCCCAACGTGACCGAGGCTATGCTCTTCGAGCTCTTCTCTTCTATCGGTCAAGTTGCTTCAATCCGTGTTTGTCGCGACGCTGTGACTCGTCGCTCACTCGGATATGCTTACGTCAACTACAACAACACTGCGGACGGCGAGCGCGCCATGGAGGAGCTGAACTACACTGTCATCAAGGGGCGTCCTTGTCGTATCATGTGGTCCCAGCGCGATCCTGCTCTGCGCAAGACTGGTCAAGGGAACGTCTTCATCAAAAACTTGGATACTGCCATCGACAACAAAGCCTTGCATGACACTTTTGCGTCTTTTGGTAACATTCTCAGCTGCAAAGTTGCTCAGGATGAATTCGGGAATTCCAAGGGCTATGGATTCGTTCATTACGAGACTGGAGAGGGAGCAACAAACGCCATCAAGTCCGTAAACGGTATGTTGCTGAACGAGAAGAAAGTGTTCGTGGGATACCACATTCCGAGGAAGGACCGCGACAGCAAGTTCGATGAGATGAAAGCGAACTTTACCAACATCTATGTGAAGAACATTGAGCCTGAGGTGACAGACGAAGACTTTCGAGCACTCTTTGAACAATATGGAGACGTCACGTCAGCTTCCATTGCTCGAGACTCGGAAACGGGCAAGAGCCGTGGATTTGGTTTTGTCAACTACATCAATCACGAAAATGCGGCCACTGCCGTGGACGAGCTGCACAACAAAGACTTTAAAGGCCAAGTCCTCTACGTCGGTCGTGCACAGAAGAAATCTGAGCGTGAGGAAGAGCTTCGTAAGCAGCACGAGGCGGCCCGTGTCGAGAAGGCGTCCAAGTATCAAGGCGTGAATTTATATGTCAAAAACCTGGACGATGATATCGATGATGAGAAGCTCCGGGAGATCTTTGCAGGTGCTGGAACGGTCACTTCTGCGAAAGTCATGCGAGACTCTGGGCCTGATAGGACCGATTCTCCAGACAGTGAGAAGGGCAAAGAGAACAAGAAAGAGTCCACGAAAGAGGCTGAAGAGGAGGATGGCGGAAAGAAAGATGACGAGAAAGAAGATAGCGAGAAGGACACCGCCAAATCCACCAAGCGCCCACTCGGCAAGAGTAAGGGATTTGGTTTCGTCTGCTTCAGCAATGCCGACGAAGCTACGAAAGCCGTTACCGACTTCCATCAGAAGATGGTGAATGGAAAGCCACTGTACGTTGCAGTGGCTATGCGCAAGGAAGTCCGCAAGACGCAATTGGAACAGAGCATTCAAGCACGTAACGCTGTTCGTATGCAGCAAGCTGCCGCTGCCGCGGGAATGCCAAATCAACAATTCATCCAGCCTGCGATGTTCTACGGCCCCGGCCAGCAGCCTGGCATTGTAGCGCCCAACGTTGGGCGCGGTGGAATGCCTTTCGGACCCCAGCAAGGCATGATGCTTCCGGGCATGCCGAGTGGTCGTGGTGGCCAATTTTCTGGCATGCAGCCTCAACAAGGTGGCCGTGGTGCTATGAATCAACAGCAAATGCCACCTCAAGCCTTCGGTATGCCTGGACAGGTGCCGTTCGGTGCCATGCCTCAAGGTGGTCCTGGCGGTTTCCCCACCGGTCTGGCGTATCCTCAGGCTCTAGCACAAGTACAAGCGCAATTAGGTCGCGGTGCGCAAGGTGGTCGCGGGCAGATGCAAGGTATGCAGGGTCTCCAGGGAATGCCGCAACAGATGATGGGTCTTCAAGGTATGCGCGGTAGAGATGGCCGTCCCCAACAGTTCCCCAGCCAGTCAGGTCGTGGCGGCATGGGCATGAACATGGGTATACAGCCAGGTCAGATGGGTGGATTCCCACAGCAGGGACGTGGAGCTATGGGATTCGGAGCTGGCCAACAAGGTATGCCACAGGCATCTGGAGCTGGAGCACCGTCTGCCACTCTCGAAGCTCTTGCCGCGGCACCGCCAAACCAACAAAAGCAACTACTTGGCGAAGCAATCTACCCCAAGATCCAAGTCCTGCAGCCAGATCTGGCTGGCAAGATTACTGGCATGCTACTGGAAATGGACAACCCAGAATTGATGTCTTTGTGAGTAATCCCGTTAATCGCAATGAGCGATTTCACGTGCTGACAAAATTAGGATTGACGATAACGACAAGTTGCGCGAGAAAGTCGATGAGGCACTTGCAGTCTTCAACGATTACGTCAAGACTCAAAATCCCGATGGTGTCACAACACAAGAGGGCGTCTCTTCAGAACAACAACCTAATGGCGAAGAAGAAGAGACGAAGGCATAGACTATGACATCCGGCCCATCACCCAGCAGCACCTCCTGCATACCCGTACACATCCTCTAGCATTTTTCATGATTAGATTCTCTCAGCATGTCGCTAAGCGGATGATTCTATATTCTCTTCATAGCCCACATTGTCCTTGGCAGCTGAGCTGACAAGGTGCTTGGGCCTGGCTCTAAAAGCCATACCAAGACTACCTTTAATATTTCTAACGACTTCGCTGAGAGGGTCATGTATCATAGAAGGTGCTCCTGGCCAGACTGGTACATCTTACAGGTGGACGCGAGCTTAGGCTTATCTCGCAGGGATGGAAGGAGATATGGAAGCTATCGTGCTACCATTGTATGATAGACGTGCCAGGTACCTATTAATGAAAACTAGACTTCATTCAACTTGCTACGGAGACTTGATGTCACAAAAATGCTCAACGCTCCAGGGCTAGCGCGATTTGATGGGATATTTGTGACTGAAGTGTTTTGTGTTGCCGGGTTCATCGAGTCTTCGTGGCTGAGGTTTTCTATTTTGCCAGGTGAATCGAGGACTAGCGCCACTTGGCGGCATCCTTGTGTACCTGTACAGACCTCATTAAACCCTTTCACGCCTACCCCAACTTCTTCTTTTATTCACTCCACGACAACACCACCTCAGGACTATCAACATCACTCAATCTCTTCGTTTTACACTCGTCATACCTGATCATAACATGGTTTATAGATCATAGTCCTATCCGGAGCTTACCAAGCAGACAAAAGTAAGCCGTATCCCAGTCCCAATCTCTCACTGCAGTCAAGATCACCTCCCCCTGGTTTTCTCATTCGACTCCCACCCTCGACTCACAAAGCGCAAGCCAAATTCTGTTCGATCGTCAGACGGTATGATATCAATTGCTCTGGCAAAGTGAGCAACGTTCACTCAGTATAGCTTGTCACCTTGGTATTGCTTCTCAATTTGGCTCAGTCAGAATTCTCCCCATGCAACCCTCTTCACCTTCAGGAGCCCCGAGACATTACTGACGCGCGAGTTCTCTACAGAAGTCATCAAGCTCCAAAGCTCCCGACTTTTACGTCACCTCGCAACAGAATACACCTTCGTAATTATCTAATACTCTTTGCTCGGCTTCGCATTTATTGACTAACTTTCTCAGTGATAGCACGTTCACTATGTGTTCATGAATGCAATAATGTATACATACATCTATGTACGCGTCTCGGTGAGGCGGAGACCGGTAAGTTACGTCCCTAATCTCCGCGAACTATGGGCTTATACACTTCAGGTGCGGGAAAGACCTTGTCGTACGGAATCCCTCTGGTAGAGTTCCTGCAGACTAGACCTCGCATCCAAAAGATGCAAGTCCGGTGGGGATGGCTGAGCCATTCGACGTGATCATTGCACCGACGCACGAGCTGGCGATTGAGATTCATGCCACTCTGCTTGACTAATGCTGGAATGAGAAAGTCCGTTGTTGCGTGGTGTACGGTGGAGCTCCATCAGTGCACCAGATGAACAAGCTCGGCCAAGGCTGCGATATCTTGGTTGCTACAACTGGACGACTCCTAGCCATCCTGAGGAAGAAGGCACTGCAGTTCGGCAACCCGAAGTACTGTGACATCCTTTCTCTGGATAATTTGAGTTTCATTGTCTACGATGAGGCCGATGAACTACTGTCGGAATCCTTAAAAGATGTCTCGTCGAAGATGTCCAAGACGAAGACATTCAAAGACGAAGTCGACGAGGTTGAACTGCGCCTCCCAACCAAGAAACACCTCTACCATTGGTACTTCTCTTCCCAGTACTCGAAGGAGCAGAGTCTTAGAGCTGAGGGGTTTATGCGCCTCGAATAAGGCCACTACGATGAAATTGACTTCGACCATCCGAAGGAGGACGCCTCACAGTGCTACACTCTTGTCAATCAACAATTCGTCAAGTATGGCAAAGTGGTCAGACCGAAGCTAAGTCGCAACGGAAAAAAGCTTGGCTAACTCCATGGCATTCATTTCGGACAGTCTTCTCCACGCGAAGGCAAAACACTCATTCTACTCCGCAAGAAGAAAGATGTTGACATACTCGAAAACATCATCGCCGGAGACATGGTGATCAAATGCGAGAAGACGCACGGCGACATGATGCAGGTCTATCGCGAACAAGCGATGTTCTCGTTCAAACATGCACATGTAACTGTCCTGGTCGCCACGATGAAGCTCTGCGGACGAGGGATCAATGTCTATGGTGTGAGCTCGCTCATTTTCTCGGATCTGGCAGACACGTTGGCTGAATACAAGTTCTGCTTGGGTCGTGTCGGACGCGTGGGACACAAGGCTACAACCATAGCCTTTTATCAAGATTTCTCCGGTGTCATGGACGAAGAACTGTTGGTTGTCCTACAGAAGAACAGGCAGACAATTCCTCCAGGCATGGTTGAGGCCTTTTCGCCGTACTCGAGCGATGATATGTGGGCGCATTACCCTGAAGCAGCCGCGAGAATAGTCGCAGACTCCGACGCTGGGCCGGGTTGGGGTACTGCAATGGATGCTTGGGGCGCTGGTAATGCATCTGCAGACACGGTCGAGGGAGTTGATGCTACTGGAAACGACGCTGGACAGGAATGGGGTGCTACAAACAATGCCTGGGTCTCACGTTGACTTCGTGCATTGGGGCAGATAGACAAACAGCAAGAGCTCAACTGTTCTATCAGAGAACCTGGCGGATGGAAGACGACAGTATCGGATAGGAATGGCATTGATTTTGAAGGTTGAGCTCCGACTACCACGCTATAAGATTATATACGCGCTAGAACTTGGATGATGCCTCTACCACCGAGATGTGTCACGATCTAACAGAACTTCCTCACGCAGAATTCTGAGAGCAAGTCAAGTGTAAAGTATCGGCAAATGTCCAAGCCCGCCAAGACCTCCGTAAGCGCCCAGGGTTTGTGACCTATCCTCCCATTGGCCAGCCATGCCAACCCCTGATGCTCCAGTTCCCGCCCTAGCAGAACCCTTTGGCTCTAGCTGATGCAAAGAATAGAACGCCCTCCCTCATGGCATGTGATCTAGAACTCTCCCACCAATTGCACGCCAGAAATGGCACATTGGAATCTCGCGCTTCTTTCATCCTGCCTTTGCTTTGCGGTGCGCATTCTGTGTCTGCAGCATGTCCTCTCCATTGACCCTGGTTGATTTGGCAAATCGCATTGCCTTTGAGCCCACTTTCACCCTGGTGACCCTGTCGATGCGATAGCCAACAGAGGCCTGCTGTGAGGCCTCTATTGACCCCTGGCCCAGTGGATATGAGTCTGCCTCACCCGTATAACGTCTCGGGAGGACCAGCAGGAATAGAAACACCTCCTCGACGGCGTCAGACCCCCAACCAGCCCCCAAACCTCCTCACGACAAGTCTGGGAAATGCACGCAACGCTGGTCTTGGACTTGGACTTGGAGGAGTGGTACAGACACCCATCTCCAGCACTACTCTGAGTAGCCCATTCTCTGCATATCCATCTCCAGGTGGAGCCATGAGAGGAGCATCGCCCACGGCCTCCCGGTCCGCTTCTGGCTTCAGTGGTCACTACAATCCTCAACAATGGGGTGCGGTGAACAGCGTCAACATCTCCCCCAATTCAATGTCAATGGCAGGAGAGCACAGGCAGACAAGTCAATCATCGAGGACAGCACACCTAGCTCCCCGTCTTGTGGGACCTGATGGTAAGGGTGAATCCTATCTGGCCAGGACCCAACTGATGAAGACCGGTATAGAACCAGTCGCTTCTCCACCACCACCGTATTCACCTCGTCGAGATCAACAACCTCAGGACTCACCACGCCGCACTTCAGATATTATCTCTCCTGCCGATACTACATCACCTGACACCGAATCCTCACGTTACGGTACGCCAGTGAGCGCCGCTACAACCTTGTCGCCGGACCTTGTCCCACGATTTCCTGGGGGTCGGTCCCCTTTGATACGCCAACACACATCTCCAAATCAGTCTCCAAACGCTGCATCGGCGCCTTCATTTCCTCCTCCTCCAGGACCAGGGCAGCGGATACGCGCAGGTTCCAAGAACCATGCAGATCGTCTACTCTCTTCATTGACCTTGAGAGGAAAAGCCTCGAAAGTATCATTGGCCAGTGATGCTATTGATGCACTGCAGGATCATACAGCTCAAATGCTTGCTCAAGCATCCTCAGCTAAACACAACGATCCAATGGTACACCCACCAGCAGCTAGAAGGGCTGCATCTACAGGTGGAATAGGCCTAGCTGGGGGATCGTCGCGCTCCAGCAGTCATTCACCTAGTCCAGTCACCTGGGAGCCGAATATGCCCCTGCCACCGCCTCCACCAGGGCCTCCCCCAACATCTGCGCGTTCACAAAGTCTAAATCGACCTATGGAAAGCCCGTCTTCCGGATTGGTACCCACGCTTCCATTCCGGTCCAGACGTCCGCCTGGCACAGGAACTAGCCTTGATACGGTACCACCGACTCCAGCGGACTGGAGGGATGAAGATGGCACAAATGATCAGGCACCCCGTTCGCATGGGCCATCGCCGTTGCATATAGATACTGGTAGTGTACTACAAAAGAGACGGTTGGGGACTGATTATCCATTGACTGCCACCGCTGGGGCCTTAGCCCACCCACGGAGAGACTCCTCAGCCGGAGGGTTGTTTCGTAGCCCTGCAGTCAGAAACCGTAGTGCGATGGGTATCCGAGAGCGGCGCAGTGAGAGCAGAAATGGCAAGGGTAGAGCTGTGGAGGATTCCGCTGTCGAACCTTCAAGCAGTGTGGCTCCATGGGCAGACGGTCTCGATGTGAGACCAGCCAATCTGGTTCTGTCAGCTTCTCAAATGGATGCCTCGAAGCAAAGGATGACCGCAAGGTCTACTCCTAAGAGCGGTAAGAGTATGCAGAGTCTGGATGGCGCATTGAACAGCCCGGAAATCCAAAAATCCTCTGGTAAAGCTGTGTCGTTCGTCTCGTCGTGTAACACGCCACAGCCAGGATCTAGCCGGTCACAGCACTTCTCAGGCACTTTGATCTCTACGCCTCTTTTCCCCCCCGGCAGAGAGACTCTAGACCGATCCACCTCAGCTGTCGCATCGCCTTCTTTACCGCTGCAAACGTTCTCAGTATCGCCCCCTAAACGACTGAGTGGTCCTTCCAAAGCATTGTCTTTGATTGTGCCGCCTGGGCCTGAACAGCGTCCTGTGTCTCATATTCTTCACACGCCAAACCTCGATGACTCCATGCAAGTTCCTCTGACCCCATCGACTAAGGCAGCTCAAGAACCACTAGAAGACCTCCTAGGCCCTGAAAGCCCGAAACTCTTTGCTGGACGAGCCATTGAACGACATCGAAATTTTGCAGAACGTGAAGCAGCAGCTGCCAATGACTCTGAGAGGCTCGATCTCTTTGTCCATTTCATGAAAGCTGAGTCGAGGATACGGCGAGAGCAGTACGCCTCTGTTTTCGAAGAAGACGGCATAGAGGTTGATGAGTTGACACAAGGCCTCTTCGGGCATTCCAGCACTGATAAATGCCTTCACGATCGGCATCAAAGTCTATCAAGGCAGAATATGTCGAAGCGGACAAGCATTGCATCTAGTGCTTTGGGAGACTCCTCCTCACAAGATGATTCCTCCGCCGTCAGTCGGAAGCACGAGTCTCCCAGTAGCGCCACCACGAACAGCAGCACTCAGCAGCGGCCAGAGAGTGCCTATTGGAAAGACTATGTACCATGTCTTTCGCCTATAGCAAGTATGAGTATTGTGACTGGGCAAGATGAAGATTCAAGGGGCAGAGCTGCTAGCCGTTGGTTCGAAGATCATTCTCATCCCGGCGATGGCCCACTGGGTGAAGCTTTCAGGGTTCTCGAAAGGTCAAAACGCGAATCTAAGTATATGGGGGTGCCTCAAGAAACACGCAACCCACCAGCACTTTATGGAAATCGAACTTCCGTATCAGCAGGGGGCGGGCAATGGCAGCCCTCAGGAGCGAGTCGACAGCCTTCATATGGTCCAAACCAGTACCCCCCAGAAAAGACTGGTTTGCATGAAGAAGATTCCTCTTTACCTCCACCACCTTTCCTTCCCCCAATACCCTCGTCTGCACCAATCACTCCTGACCCGAGAAGACTAGACATCTCGCGGCTTGTGACACTCCCCCCACCGTATCCGCGACATCACCCAGCAGTCAACAACAGTCACCCAGATCTAGCAGACGTACGGGGCGTGGTTCGATCACTTCACGAGAAGGAGGAAGCAGAAACTATTACAAGTTCTTATCGCACGCAAGTCCTCGGAAAAAGGCAACGAGCCGAATCATGGTGCAAGCATCAACGCTCACTGCACAGACAGGATATCGAGTTCCGCATTGAGCACGGCGAAATCTCTCAAGAGGATTTCGATGATGCTGAGAATGAGCTAAAGGAGAAGATTGCAAGTTCCGAAAAAGAGATCATTCAAATAGATTTCGACCTTTACCAGCACATTGTCCTCACACCGCTGCATGCACTCTTCTCAGACCGCATCAAACTAGCCGATGCCTCCCTTGACAAGCTCAGCAGCCGCCTCTTCTCGGATTCACAGTCGCAGAACCCGAACCTGCCTCAAGAAGAAGGCGATTTTCAGCCCGAATTGCTGGAGAAACTAACCCAGCTAAAATGGTACGCACATTTCAGAGTTATTCTTCCCTATTTTCTACCAAATCTTGAGCCACAAGACATAGTCTTGGAGCAAACCCCTGCCCCTACTCCTGAGGTCTATGTCGTTAACCCAGCTTTCGTGCCTTGATTAAGCAATGCTGACTCCGATATCGGCTTAGGCTCTTTGAAGCCCGCGAGACTTTGCATCGGCAAATCTATGATCTCCTAAGCGAACGTAATGATAGATATAAAGCTATCGTACTCTTTCCCTACAAACAATCCCAGAACCGGGAGAAGCATGTGGAAGCCGAATTCTTCTTTGCAAAAGACGCGCAAGAACGCAGATCCACATTTCAACAAGCCGTTTGCAAGCGTGCTCAAGCTTTCCTGTCTGTCATAGAGAACAATGTGAGCCGTGGCGTCGAACTCCAGCTTTCCGCTTTCTGGGATATTGCCCCCTCGCTCCTCGAAGTCCTGCATAAAGTGCCCTTGCAACTGGACGGCTTCGAGGTCCAGATCCCAGCGGACGAATATGCCGAAAACCCATCCTACTACGACCATCCACTTCAATATCTCTACTCACTCCTCGGCCACGCGGAGAAATCGACATATCAGTTCATCGAATCCCAGATCAATCTCCTCTGCCTCCTCCATGAGATACGTTCTCACGCTTTAGCGGCTAGATGTAAGGTCGAGGCGCAGGGCAAGGATGCGAGTTGGGCGGCGGAGGAGGAACAGAGAAGGGAGGAGACGAGGTTGACGGAGGATTTGAAGGAAAAGGTTGGGGTTGTAGAAGGCCAGTGGGAAGAGGCGTTGGGAAGTGAGCTTAAGGAAGTTAGGGAGAGGGTTCGAGGGGCGTTGTTAGAGGAAGGGGGGTGGGATGATGAGGGGGACGAGGTTTAGGGTGTGTATAGTGTCGACAGAATATAGTCGATGGGTTAGTCTTACAGTCACTTCCATGGCCTGAGGAGGCAAGGCCTTGGTTCAGCTATGTGGCAAGGACGAAAGCTTCGTTGACAACTTGCATGCCTTTCACGACTGGATGGCAATGTTCCCTGTAATCGATCCCAACAGAAAATGAAGCCGAATCATGACATAAGCGGAGCCGTGATACTCATTGTTTTACAATAAAGGAAGGCACCCTTCTAATTCCCGCTGGCTAGCACTCGACAGACCTCCAATCGCAGGCCACTCAAACACTTCATCATCTGGCGTCGCGTTATGATCAGGGCTTCCCGTGAGAAGATTAGGGGTATCAACGGATATCTGCCGATGCACGAGGGGTGAGTCTTCCTTCGGAGTCAAATTGACATCAAAGTCCTCTTCTTCCAGCGCCACTCTACCATATATACAGCATATTTTATCCAGAATCGACGGGTCTGGCTGCCGTCCTCGATGTTGTTGCGAAACGTGCTCGATGAAAGCTTTCTCGCCCCGATATACGTTGTTCGAAGGTGGCTGGATGCCACAGAAGACGCATTGGTAATCATACTGCCCATTCTTGACTTTGGATAAAGCGACATGGCATTTGGCTAGAAAGGCCCATCGATACTGCACAGCGTCGGATACTCGAACGGTATCATCGAACGTCCAATTCTTCCCCTTCCTACAAGCTGGCCCTTCGTATGCGCATTTGGAGCTAGCACAGGCCCAGTAGTTGGATTGGCCTGTCATGGATGTTGATTGGTTGCGAAGATTGACGCTTTCTTTGTCGAGGCCTACTTGCAGCTTGTAAGCGCCTTTGCAGTAGCCACCGTATGGGTGACGGGAGCCTAGTAGGGCGCTTTGGTTGGTCTGGGTTGGTAAGCAGATTGGCGAGATTGTGTGGGCTACGTTGTGCATATGGGGCTGTGTTGCATCCTGAGTTACGTTTGCCGTAGTTCGTCTTCGAGGCATGAATGGGAACTTCTTCTGCGTCCCTTTCGATTCTGGGCGCGTTCCGCTCTCTGCCACAGGTGGAGCATCTGATTTCGGTTGTTTCCGAGGCTTGTAGGCGGCTACCCTCCGCATGGGTTTCGGCTCCCGCAACGGTCTTGGGGGGTCTTCAACCGAGGCGGCTTCTCTTCGTGGCATGTACGCCGTTATTCCTGTCGCTGGGCTCAATTCTGGAGCAGCGGCTTTCTTAACGCCACCGTTCGAAGTAGAAGGCTCTTCTCGCCATGGGTTCTCTTCATCAATTGACAACTCAGAAGATAACTTCCACAGATCGTCAGCAAAGTCTCTTGGGGGAATAGAGCCTTCTGAGGTCACCCGCGAGGATGAATTTCCTGTTGACGATACATTTCCTCCAAATTTGATGCCTGGCGGAGAATCATCGAGCGCTGATTCTCGTGAGTTGCTAGGTGCGAGGCTTCCCGAAGCTATTTCCGATTCAAGTTTGCGCGTGCTTGAGGGAAATACTCCCCATTTTCTCCGCGCAGAGACAGGCGATTTGCCGGGGTCTTTCTTCGATGTCGAGTCTTCAGGTGGTAGGTTTCGATCAAACAAAGTTGGAACAGGCGGACTTTTCGCCAAGACCTGGGATGCCACCTGATGTGAAGGAGCAGCACTGGTCGGATTTGCATATTCCCATATGGATCCTGAGTCTGCCGTAGGTTCCCCTATCGGCAGCTGCATGTTTTGCAGAGGAGCTGCTTGTGCCATCCGCATATACAATTCATTGAGGACGGTGACGGATTGAATACGTCCAAAATCAGAAGCGTCTACTAACATGTGGAAGTCCGTCATATTGTCATCTTCTGATGCAGACCATAGATGTCTTAGGAGAGTCCCTTGGAGGACAATGAGGATGTTCTTGAGAGCTTCGGTGGCTATCTCTAAAGCTAAATGTCAGTAAATGGCTTATAGGCTACTACGCATCAGTACTCACGGTCTCCAGTAGCAAATAGAGACCCATATCTCTCGATTCCATTGTCCTTTGCTTGCTCCACGGCTATAGGACCTCGCTCCAATGAGCTCTCAAGTGATTTTGTTGGCGCCAATGCTTTCTTCGCAGCTCGTTTCGCCTTGATCTGTTTTACAATCTTTCCACCGTCTTTGTAGGCTGATACCACCGCGGCAACGCAGCCAAGGACTGCAACAACTTCCATCCCACTCATGATGAACGCCCGAAAGGTAAGATGTCAGAGGTCCCGCCGAGGTTCTGCTGCCAAGGTTTAACGTGTGGAGGAGCGGCTCCCATGGAAGTTAGGATGATCGTGTCAAATAGGCGCCCGGAGGCTCAAGGCTGCCGTCGATGGTGATAGGCCAAAGAATCGTGCACGGCATTGAGTTGCATATGCAAGCCATTGGCAGCCATAGTTCCAACCAATGTATGAGGATAAGACATCAGCTTACAGGATGTCATTGAAGGTCTGCTTCATGTATCATCACCCTGCCTTTTGTCCGATGATCTTATCTTTACAGACCTCTTCCAGTGACGCCTACAATCGATAATGAGGTTGATGCAGTCAGCATGTACCTCCACCCTCTACTTGTAAGGCTGATCGGCGTTTGCTTCGGATTATGTCCGTGCCTCGGCTCCTCTTTTTCAAAGCATTCCATCTTTTTGGCGTTTTTGGCGCGCCTCAAAAGACCAACAATTCCCCTCAGAATCGCATCCTTTTCCTTGAGCAGTAGAGACTTTAATGAACCTAATGACATCAAACATGTCGAAAGCACACGAGCGTCTCTCCCAGGTCCAATCTCATCTCGCCTCTTCCGAAGCCGACATCCCCCTCGGCCGCGAGTCTATCCTATCCAAGTCCCCCAATGATATCGTCATTACCTGTGCTCTCCGCACTCCTTTCACTAAAGGTGGGAAGGGTGGGCTCAAAGACACTCCAGCCGCCGATCTCTTAGTCCATGCACTCAAATCCCTGCTCGCCCGCTCGAAACTCGATCCTTCTCTCGTTGAAGATATAGCTGTGGGAAGCGTGCTACCGCCCGGCGGAGGAGCTACTGAGTTCCGGGCAGCAGCACTCGTTGCTGGATTTCCCGAGAGTACAGCTGTGAAGAGTCTGAACAGACAATGCTCGAGTGGATTACAAGCATGTGCTGATATTGCCAATGCCATTCGTTCGGTACGTAGATTTCCGAGCTGTTCTTCCCAATCCTTTGCCAGAATTTGAGTTGCAAGATATAGTTCGGGAGAACCCCTCCTTCTACTCCAGAGACCTGTTTCGTAAACAAGCAATGCTGACTCTCGAATCTGCGTAGGGCATGATTGATATAGGCATCGGCTCAGGTGTTGAAAGCATGAGCTCTCAGTATGGTCCTGGGGCAGTAACCGAATTCTCCGATTTGCTCGAATCTGACCCCGAAGCTAAAAACTGCAAAGTACCTATGGGCGTGCTGTCCGAGCAGATGGCAAAAGATCGGTCGATATCGAGGAAAGATCAAGATTCATTCGCAGCGTCGAGCTATCAAAAAGCTCTTAAAGCGCAGAAGGAAGGGAAATTCGATGAGGAGATCGCCCCACTGCACAATGTGAAGTTTGTGGATATGAAAACGGACGAGGAGAAGGTGATTACGGTCGATAAGGACGATGGGATACGAGATGGCATTACAGCCGAGAGTCTAGGCAGGATTAAGCCTGCTTTTGCTAAGGATGGTTCTATTCATGCGGGCAATGCTTCGCAAATCACCGATGGTGCCGCTGCAGTTCTGTTGATGAAGAGGAGCACAGCGGAGAGGCTAGGTCAGAATGTTGTTGGTAAATTCGTGTCCAGCTCTATAGTTGGAGTCAAGCCACTCCTTATGGGAATTGGCCCATGGAAAGCTATTCCTGTTGCTCTGGAGAAAGCAGGGATATCTAAGGACGAGGTGGATGTCTTTGAAATTAATGAGGCTTTTGCCAGTCAATGTTTGTGGTGTGTTAGGGAGTTGAGATTAGATGAGAAGAAGGTATGTTTACTCTGCTCGTGAGTTGCGCTGTGGTTCATCGCTGATTCTTCAACAAGGTCAATCCCAACGGAGGTGCAATTGCTTTGGGCCATCCACTGGGCTGTACCGGTGCGAGACAAGTGGCGACGCTCTTTAATGAGCTGGGAAGGACGGGAAAGAGAATCGGTGTTACATCCATGTGTGTCGGTACGGGGATGGGTATGGCTGCCGTCTTTGTGAAAGAGTGAGAGGGAGAAAGAGAAGAAAAGTGTCAGCATATTTGACGAGCAGTTGTAAATCAATAGACTATGGGGTTTTTGTGCTATCGTCATCTTCCCTTGAACCCCAAGCATTCTTCGTTGTAACTACTCGAGTCTGACGCTAGTCCCAATATGACTTCCACATCAGTCCTACTTCTGAGCAGCATGTCAGCGGCAAGGCTGCCGTCTTTCAACCATATTTTATAGCCTCTAACGGTATCAGCCTGCACCACTTACAAAGATGAGCGCGAATATTCCGTTGCAGCAGAGAGAATGCCCGGCAGATATCCTCCTACTAATGTTCGAAGAAGTTCATGATACTGCGCCGGCTTCCTTATGCAATCTGCGTCTTGCTTCGAGACAGTTCAACGTCTTAGTCAATCTTATTTTCTACCGTCATCTGAAGCTCTCTGATGGCCTCGTCGGGTGCCTCAAGGTAGACGATGAGCCTGACGTGCCTCCCAAGATGTTTCGAAAAAGAACATCTCTTGGTTCAAAAGTCAGCGAAAATCATGGACGTTGTATTCACAATTCATCATCGTCTGTCCGTCAATCGCACAAATAGCACCGCACGCAATCTCCGAAGCTCTCCGACTCTCGATTCTTGAGCACGTGCCCCAGTATGTACTCCAAAGACTGCGCTGCCGCCTCAAAACACTCCATTTAGATTGAAAATCTTTCACATCCTCCACCACCCAGGGGTCTTTAAAAACAGTTTCCTAGATTTCCAAGAACTTGAAGGCTTCTCCGATACCCTTACCGCCTCTGCACCGTCTTCTACATTCGTGACGGCGGGAAAGTCTCCAAAGCCAGTCACGCTAGAGGTCTCACTCTCGGGCCCAAGTTTCCTGATTGCAATTTCTGTCTCCTGATCCTTCGCCTTGTTCTTTCTCATTTTCCTTCGCCTGTGTGAGAGGCCGAATACAAGGAAGCCTATGATGAAGAGCGAGAGGATTGGGATGGCGATGGAAAGGGTGGTGACTGCACATTTATGGTCACATGTTTGAGACGCTCTGGATGCTTTGCCGCCGGACGTGGGGTCGTTGCTGCCAACGTTGGCTGTAATTGGAGGATTGCCCCCTAATGCGACCATTTTACTTGGACTGGGTCTGGTTATTCAATAATGAGAAAGGAATGATAAGAGTAGGGCCCGGCTTCACTAAGGATACTGATGAGAGGCTCGGGGATAAGGCGACCTTTCAAAGGGTCAACAGGCAATGGATATGAAGATAGTGGTTTTGGATGTTCAGTTTCGCGAATATTTTATGTCAGGAGAAAAAGGCAAAGATGGAAGAGAAGTGGAGCTTTTTATAAGCGAAATGAGACTGATGTTTCCCTTCATAAGTCACCGTCTTGCCACCGGTTTGCCTATGCGAAACAACGATGCAAGAGGCATAGAACGTGTGCAGGATTCAGCCGTGATAGATTAGAAACATGAGACTTAAGCACCAATTGCTTCGACCACCCGTGATTGGGTAATGCCAGATCATGTTGGTATTTCGAGTGCCTGTATCGCATTCTTCGCTCCAACATCAGGCTGTATCAAAGCCGAAGGATGCATGCAGGGGCAATTCAGCCTCCAATAGGGCGAAGTAGAGGGCTTGGCACCGGCGCTTGTACGTTATTTGTGGACAAAGAAGATTGTTTCAAAGCCTGAAAAAAAGATGTTGAGAAATGAGCCCGCTGTACTGAGTTCCGAACGCAAATAGCGAGAGTAGTTTACAGGAGGGATCACCCTTCTAGGCTAGCTTCCGTTTTTAACTCAAAGCTAAAGATTATGCGTTGCGCCAACCCACATGAGGTTTAGATGCCCTAAATTCTGTGCTCGGGCTGGGAAGCCCCTACTGTCGGCTAGATATCGGGAACTACCAAACAGAGTAAAACGCGGCGCTAGAAACTTAGTAATCAGATTAGTAGCGCGACTAGCCAGTAGGAGGGATGGAAGAAGACTTTAAGGTCGGCAGGGGGTTTTTACTAATCATCCCCGGACAGTCTTGGCAAATTTGTAGGCGGAGAATATTTCGATCCGTATTGACAAGGCATAGGGTATAAGTAGCTATAGTGTAAAATAAAATCGTATTTTACAGAGATCCTAGGAGTATTTTTCAACCTTAGGAGATTTTTCGCCCAGGAGATCCCTAAATCAGGAGATCTTCTCAGTCCTACCAGTAATGACTAAGCTGTAATTTACATTCTGGCGTAATACTACTTTTACAGCCTACACCCCATCCCATCACACCCCATCCCATCACACCCCGTCCCATCACATCACCCCCCATCCACCCCGTAAGACCTCGAGATTATCACCCCTGCGAGAACTTTGGCTAAATCGCTTGAATCTGAAGTCAGAAATAAAAAAGCGTGGATGTAATTTACAGTAGCCAGATCCCGAAAACGAGGCTTGGCATTCGTATTTACGGAAATAATTACAGAAGACTCGCTTTCTCAGGAGACTCCCGGGAGGAGTCTTAAGCCACGATATCATGAGATTGAAAAATAATTGATATGAGAAGATTCTTCAAGAGGATTTCAGGGTAAATACGTTGAATCTTGTAATAAATATTTATTTATAAATGATACTTATGGTATTCTTGTTACATAACTAGCCTACATAGACCATTACGAAAAACCCCCTGCCGACCTTAATGGAGTAAAGTACTGTACTTTAAAGTTTAAAGTAGTGGATCTCCGGAGGAACTTCGGATACTCTAAGCCACGTCTGACGCGTGGCTAGCGCGCCAAGCGCGCTGCTTTCTGCCTCGCTTCTTCTGCCTGCTGGCTCACAATGACTTGAACGTTGCTTTTGATGCGACCGACTGACTGTTTGGCTATTGAAGCATGTTTGATGTTAATTTGGACGGTCTGCTGGACAGTCGCCCTCTTCTAAACCGATCTGGAGATCCTTTGGGGCCACCAAGGCATTGCTGTATCTCTGTCCTACTGGAATCTGCCTCGCATGTAGCCAGCAGCATTTGGTTGCCTTGCGTTGAGGGAGGCCTATCTGCTGCCTAAAGAGCTTAATTTGATCTTTGGAATACAAATTGAAGCCTCTCGTCTGTCTGATAACTTCAAATCAACTTGACAGACTTTGGATACTCTAGTTCAAGTCCACACATTGCCACTGTGATATACCCTTGAATTCCAGCACAGCATTTGAAGCTACGCCTGCCGGGCCGTCCGTTCTGGCTTTTGGCTGCTGTGATATAGCTTTTGAATCCAAGGACTACTGTCATCATGGCCGAAGAAAATATCCACAAGCAAGAGTTTACGGTCCGCAACCTGCAGACCCGTAACGTGACTTTCTACCCGACTAGAGCGCACATAGTTCGAGACATAAATGACATTACTCTGAAGGTGTGTCCTCTGCTCTTCTTGCTTTAAACTGAGACTAAATGAATCGTCTGCAGCCAGGTGCGAATGAAATAACCATTTTGGGGCTCACGCCTACGGCAGACGAAACCTCGATCAAGGTCGATGGCAAAGGCTCAGCCACCATCACAGACATGATGGTCGAGCTCATCCCAAATCCAGACATTTATGAGAATGTTTACCCAGAGTCTGAAGACGATGTCGAAGAGTCGGAAGACGACCAGAGTGAATCAGAACCCGAGTCAGATGCCACCAAAGCTCTAGCAGATGAAAAGAGACGGAATGATGGATCTGTCATGGAAGCTAACGAGGAGAAGAAAGCCGCTGCGAGCCGCTTAGCGATGCTGGAGAGTTACGGGCGAAGTTTCGAGAAAGACCGACCCAACGACCTTAAAGGCTGCATCTCTGCCTATCGTGAAGAGCGCAAGAAGGCGTTTGAGGTTCACAAAGAGAGCGAAGACAAGATCAAGACTTTGGAGAAAGAACGGTTCAATATACTCAAGCGGCAGGTCAAAGATTCAAAGGTCACCGTGAAGGAGAAGGGGAAGGCCTCTAAAGAGAAGTCCAAGAAGCTTGAAAAGAAGCAGAAGCTACTTCAAGAGAAGTCGAATGCGAAACGCAGCCTGAAGGAGGAGCGAGTCCAATTCTGGCCTCGACGCGTCTACCGAGTCACTCTGAGTCTTGACACCAATTCCGAGTTGACCCCTGCATCCTCACGCCGAGGATCAATTGACAACCTCACAAAACCCACGTTAGAATCACCATCCTCGGATTCCTGCCAGATCTCTCTATCCGTCTCTTACATCACGAACTCGGCATATTGGTCTCCGAGATACGACTTGTCCTTGGATACTGTTGCCAGCTCTGGTCTCATCATATATCGCGCTGAATTCTGCAACACCACCTCCGAGACATGGAAAGATGCGCAGGTTATTCTATCTACATCTCAAACTGCATTCCAAGGACTTGGAGAGCCAATACCAACCATGCTTCCTTGGCATATACGGCTTAGTAAAGGGCTTTCAGGGACAGCCGATGGCACCAATGGCGCTCTAATGAGCGTCTACGAAATGGAAAACAGGCGCAAAGGCCCAATGAACGTGGCTAGCAGATCTATCGAGCCTCGCAATGTACTTTTTGGATTAAGCGGAGTGTCTTTTGCCCCTCAACAAGCCGCTTTCAAGGGTCAGCAACAGGCCATGCAGAATGTGCAGAGGCAACAACAAATGCAGCAGCAATACGTGCAACAACAGCAAATGCAGCAAGCGCAAGTCCAAGCAGGTTTTGGCCAAGCCGCTCCGCAGCAGAGTGCGTCTGCCGGTCTCTTCGGCAGCAGTAATGCGACATCAAACGTGGCCAGCTCCAACTCAGCGCTCTTTGGCTCGTCAAGCGCAGGAATTCCATCTTCGGAACGTAATGATGCCCTACAGGATTATCAGATGCAGATGATGCTGTTGGAGCAACAAAACAAAAAGCGCATGCTCATGGCTCGACAAGAACAAGATACCGTACGTGGAGCCGTCGGCTATGGCGAAGGTCTTGACGACGGTAACGCCGAGACCATTATACCAGACTTACCTACTCTTGGCACCCAGGAATCCGAATGGACTGAATCTGGGTACGTTCATTCTGGAGAGACTTCACCCTGTTCGAGACCCGAATCTGAGCTTCAAGACCAATTTCGCGACTATAAATCTGTTGCACCTGTCTTTTTAATACATTTGTATTACTCCGGAGAAAAACTGCTGACCCCAGAATGTGCGTAGGTTGACTACCGCCTACGGAATACCAGGATTGCGCACGGTCGCACCTAGCTTTACCACACGTCGCCACAAGATCGCGTCGGTACATCTCAAAGACGTCCATCTGTCTTATGTCCTCGTCCCAAAACTTCGAGTAGCAGCCTTCTTAAAGGCCCGTCTCCGTAACACCTCATCCGTTGCACTCCTCAAAGGACCAGCTGGGCTTACGCTGGACGGCTCGTTCCTCGGCAACACGAACCTGCCTCGCTGCAGCGCTGGCGAACACTTCCACCTCAGCCTAGGTGTCGATCCCAGCGTCAACGTGACCTATTCCAAACCGGTTGTCAAAAGATCACAAACTGGCGTTTTCAATTTCACCAAAGAATGCAGTGGCGTCTACACGCGGACTTGCACGATTACTAACACTAAATCCAACCGCGCAATCGAGGGCACAGTGCTCGATCAAATTCCTGTGAGCGAGGAAGACCGTCTAAGAGTGGAAGTTCTCCAGCCTCTCGGCCTAAAAACAGAGGGCGATGCGGTGAAGACGGGTACTGGCGTTGTAGGGAAAGGGAAGGAGACTTGGGGAAGGGCGACCGCGGTGTTGAAGAAGGGTGGAGAGGTGGCTTGGGAAGTCAAAATTGAACCGGGACGGGGAGCAAAATTAGTCCTGGAGTACGAGGCCAAGTTCCCAAGCGCCGAGACGGTCGTTTGTGTCTGAACGTGGATTTTGAATACCCAAGGCAAGAGCAAGCGAGGGACAAAGCACCGAAAACAATGTTGCGAGCAATCTGAATTTCTCAAACAGAAGTCACGTAGGCGAAACTTATATCGGGCACGTGGGAGAAAAGAGCAAGGAGCAGCAAGGAGTGGGAGAAAGGAAATAGTAGGGAGGATTTCTGTCACCATTCTACCATATGTCAAATCACAATGCCCGATGCCTGGTAAAGCTATGTGGTAAGATTGACAAAATATCGTTAGACAAGCGTAGTTCGTCTTGTAAGAGGACATAGCAAAAGTCATGCATGGAGGGCGAAAACCCATGATGAAATTGTAGAAATCCTATGCGGCGCCAGAAAAAAAGTGGTGATTTTCATCGCCTGTTGCTCAAAACCGTCGTTTGTAGAGGGCGAAAACCCTCTATGCAATTGTAGAAGTTCTACGATTCAGGCGCGGTGCCAGAGAAAAGTGACCTTCTCCAGCCAATGTTCCTAGAAAACCCGTTATTTTCTTTACAAGAGAAGTACTTTTGGTGTGTTTCATCCTTTTTATTCCATGTCCCCTGATGGGAAGAGTCTTCTTATCCCGGTCGATATTCACAGGAAATGCGTGAACGAAAAGAAGGAGAGCTTTCTCATGCCGTGGATTGGAATTCTCTCTAGCATGATTTTTGTCGTAACCGTTTTACAAAAAAGATCTACCTAACCAAAAAAAGACGACGAGGAGGGAGGATCCAACGGTCAGCGTCTACAATGGAGGTAAGGGTGACCATCCGCTGCGGAGAAGAGGATGCTCCGGTCTTGGAAGCGTGGACGCCATGATTTTGGCTGTACGGTACCCTCTTGAAAGCTCCCAATACCCAGAATGGCGTAGTGCAGAAAGGCGTAACGGTGGAGCATCGGCGATGAAGAATGAAGCGGTTAACACTGGGAAGCTCTCTTGTAGGCAACTCATGACCAATCGTCTCGGACCGGCTGGATGACATTTCAAGGCAGGCGAGATTGCAGGATTGGCGGTTGATAGGTGGACATTGGACAGAGGTCGCCGGTCGGCCACTACGATTCACGAATTACGAATTACGGGCTGCATTTGCTCGAGCTCAGCGGGCGGCAAAGAAGCATGATGCAAGGGAGCGGCGCCACGCGCATAGACGAGGTCGTATTTGATTTTTCCCACTTAGCTTACAAGTAAACGTATTACAGAGCCAATAGGCGCAAATGTAAGCCGAGGGTAAGTTTTGTCGGACAGTCAGTGGCGTGGTTTGCTTCCCTGGTCCATTTTTCAACTTTGATAGGAATTGGAAAGGGGAAAGGTTGTAGCGAGCGGAGAATTTGTGCAGCTGGTTTTCCAGTGGTTCCAGTGGTTAAGGTAGTACGGAGTACTAAGTTACCGGTAAGCTTCATTCTTTGACTTTGGAGCATGGTGACTGGATCCAAAAGTGATAATGCGTATGTAACGTTTTTGCAGGATGCCTGGCAAATTCTGCATATGAGAACATTTCGAGTCCAACTTCAGTATGGGAGTGCAGAAGTGTGCGTTGTGGTTGCTCCGAGTACGAGTACATTGCATGCTTATGATTCTGCGTATTGCGTGGGATTACCTCCGCCAACAAATCATGTCACGCATATCTTCAGAGCTATTGGGGGCTGTGCTGGGGGTTTCGGCCCCAGCTGGGCGATCTGCAGCGGCAGTGCCCATATGTATCACGATATCTCAGACACGGCCTGCGTGGCCAGCGGGTCATTAGGCGAACAGTCACGGTCTCACAGACACGGCCGAGGAGATCCATCAGACCCGACATGTTGGTATTGGCCCTCATGCCCTTTGGCCGACTTTCGTCATGCGTTTCGGAACGACTGGCACCACGAATTTACGCAATCATCAATGATGATAGTTCAGATGATCTCGGAAACAGATGTTCTCCACTGGTTTCATTGTTTTACGCTGGAGTGGTCCAAGAAATTCAATGGCTTCTGCGAATGCTGAATTGGTGACCTCGCATGAGAGGGTCAAGTGGAGAAAGTGATAGCCCAAAGCGTTTCATGCCACGCTGCGCAAGGATGAAGCGGGATGTCGATATGTTCTATTTAGTAAGAAGAAGTCGAGCGTTGCTTGGATGATGTTGATCGACAATGGTGCTGCAGCTAGAGCGGCAATAGCATTAGCAGCCTTAGCAGCCTTGGGGGGACTTTCCCTAGAGAGCCCCTAGAAAACCCCTAGAAGCTTTGGTGGAAGGGTCGTGGAAGCATTTTCGAACACTCTCCTGCATCTCGTCGGCTAAGCCCAAATTTTAATACTCTAATGCACAGTAGATCTCCAACATTGCGACTCACATGCATCTGAATAATGAAACCCTTTATCGATAGACTGATACACTGATTGTAGATACAAGATAATGCTCTCCATCACTCTGTGATCTTTCTGTGAGGTACGATATATTGTCGCTGCCAGTGTGGTAGGAAGTATCAAGCCACGAAATTCGTGGTCTTGTTGCCGGGGTCACATCCAATCTCCGTGAGCTTGCTTGCCCCTCTTAGGACCTCCGCTTTCCTTTGACCAATGAAGCAGGAGAAGGCGCCCTATCACATCTGATTCGACTTCACCGCAAATTCCCCTGCTTCCTCGACGTTAGGGGCTTCCAGTTAGCCCCTCATCGTCTTTCCTAGTTCTACGAGCTCTGTGCACACTCCGCCCCGAGAGCTTTGATCCCAACACCAACATCTTCCCGGCCTCAATTCCAGCAACAGCTTGGACCAAACTGCATAGCGACCTCGCGGGCCCAGATCTAGCCTGAATACCCATAGCTCTCCCCACATTCAAAAACTCCGACCCTGCGCTACACAGGAGCCTAGCTTCGAAAGTCGTTCGTTACCAATCGACAACAACCAACGTATCCTCCGATTTTACACTGAAGACTCAACCTTGGCTTAAAAGCCGCATATTCAGTACCTCGCAAGAAAAATCGAAATAGGTTGGATAGCCATACACTTGGGGAGGACAGCGTTCGAATAGCGCTCAACCGTCTCGAGGCACACTCCCTTCAGCTCCAACTGGTAGCAGAGCAGAACGAAGAGGAAAACCCTTATCGCCCCACCAGGCTGCAAGGAAAGATATCTACACACAACGACGTCCAGAGCGCTCATCCCAGACCCTGAAGCTGGTCCAAAGCGCGGCATCACCGCCGACCGACCTTGCTTGGCTAATGGGGTGATCACGAGCGCCAGCTGCTAGACCTACACGACACCGTGGATCTTGCCCATCCCAACTAAAAGAGACTGCGCGAAGAGAAGTCGCGACTCCATCATCAACCAACCTTCACCGGGACTATCTCCGGAACGCTGCAGTATACTTTCCAAACCCGTGGTTCACCCACAGCCTCCCGGGTCACCGCTCCTGAAACTTCCACGTTTGAGTCAATAAAAACTTTACCTTGGTTACTTGGTATCATATGCAAAAGGGTATATTGCAATCCAGAGCTCGCACGCGTCAGCCTCTGTCGGATCAGCTACAAGACATAGTGAGACCTAGCGTCTCTCCGGCTTCGCCCACCATCTCTTCGTTGGACCGTCTGTGCTTGCTGGATATCAAGTTTCTTGGAAGAGGCAGCTCTCCCACGATTGTTGTCGTATCCCTAGGTGCAAAATTCTGGACGAGGTGCCGCTCCACCCTGCAGCTGCTTCCAGTCAACCGTTTGGCGAAAGGACTACGCTACGACGAAGCAGTCGAACGCGAAGCTTCGCCGCTGCAATTGCTCAGGATCTCCCGCACCACATTCAGTTATGGATATCACGAACATGTTGAATGGAAAAGGCCCTGCTGCTGTTGCCGCCGCCGCCGAGCGACAACTCCAGCAGCATATGGCACAGGGTGTGAGCTATAATCCTCCCCCCCAGCTGCAGCAACAGATGCCAATGCTGCCAACAACCTACGTGGAGCGATCCTTCCAAAATGTTTACATGCAGCAACAGCAGCAACAGCAGCAACAAAATCATCAGCGCGAAGCTGGTGCTGATGACTCCGGCAGTTCGCGGCAAAACAGCAATGGAAGTGTAAAAGCTTTTGCATGCACTACTTGTGGAAAAGGCTTTGCACGGAGGAGTGATCTTGCTCGTCATGGTAAGTATATCTGAACGTAGTCATCGATATCGTCGCTAATGCAATACTGTAGAACGGATACATAGCGGTGACAGGCCCCACGTGTGCCCGGAGAAAGGGTGCAACAAGCCCTTCATACAGCGATCTGCTTTAACAGTGCATATGCGAGTTCACTCAGGTGAGAAGCCACACATGTGTGAGCGCTGCGGCAAAGTAAGCAAAAGTTCTAAAAGTTGACGTGAACTACGCTGACAATCTTCGTAGCCTTTCAGCGATTCGAGCTCTCTGGCCCGACATCGTCGCATACACTCTGGGAAACGACCATACAAATGCCCCTTCGCAGATTGCCAGAAGACCTTTACCCGTCGCACTACTCTAACCCGTCACCAAAACCAACATTCTGGCACAGTGGAAGAGGCAGCTGCCGCGACTGCAGCGGCCCTTGCTTCTCGCAATCCTGGACAGCACAGCCGAGCCGACTCCGAAGTTGGGAGTTTCTCTGACACCGCATCCATGGCTTCTGGAATGACAAGAACACCTTCTCCCAGCGAACGGAATTTGCCCTTGTCGCCCTTGAGCGATGTCCCTCACATGCCCTATCTCAACCGCCAAACAAGCAACACATCCTACAACTCTAACTACAACTCTAACGATTACCTGCCCCCTCACATGCGAGCCGGACTCCAACAACCCAGCCCTCGCTCCTCTCCATCCGCAAGCTCGCCCACCCTCTCGGCCTACGGTGGCAAACACCACCGTCCATCCCTGACCTCTCATCCTATGCTTCCTGTACTCGAACCTCCTACTTTCCACGACCTTCGGCAACCTAGCAGCGGGAATGTCAGCCCACATATGAGCGGCAGCTCCGGATGGCAGAGCCCAGCACATCCGAGTGGTTTGCCGAGTCCAGGGCACAACGATGGATTTGGGTATCCTGACCCACCGTATGCATTTCCTCAGCACATGATGTCGAACATGAGGAGGCCGCAGAGCACGGAGCCTGACCATTACGAATTGAGGCCACGACTGCCGAGCAATGCTGGTGGGTGGGCGACTAACATGGGATGAGGCTGCTACTGTGAAGGATTACCAGGCCTGCGTGATACTATTGCATTCTTGCTGGTTTCTGTATTATACCCACGCTACTTTACACTGCTTGCGGCCGGCACGTTGTCTTATCTTGCATTCTACTCGCAGGATCTTTATTAGATGAGCGTGGAGTTTTATGGGTTGAAGCTGCATGCTAGTTCTAAATGGAGGACAGTGGAGGTCATTCATACACAGTTTGCATACATTTTCGGATGGCTTGGTGGCTGTCAATGGGATTTCAATCTCAGTCATACAGCCATTACGTTCAGAACCCTCCTTCGGTCTATACATAAATGCTCCATCGTTACCGATGTCGAAGATAGACAGACACACGGCTAATCCTTGGAGTATTATTCTCAAGCTGATACTCGTCTCCCCGCGATGTAATTGTAGGGAGCAGAGTCTATAGAAGTATCATTCGTGGCCCTCCTGACCGGCAACACGCACACACTCTCGTCTTCTATCGTGGACGCGAGGTCTCATCTACGCAGCGGTTGCCAGCAGTTTTCACAACTCCGGCCTTCTGTGACGGCAGAAGCATGGTGTGGCATAGATCAATGTAATCAGAGCCACAAGGAAAGTAGCACGTGGAAGTTATCCTTCCTTTTCACTCGCGTGACACTGACTTCGGTCTTGCAATCCTCAAATTCCTAGGGTGTCGTCGCTCCCTCTCAGATCGATCCCCTAAACTATAAAAACGTATTTCTTGCTAACCCGCTCAGAATCATGCAAAAAATACATACGACACTATCAAGATATGCATCGACAGCTGATTCGTTCAACGGCTAGCATCGCTCTAGCCTTCCCTAATGCCCACGACTTCGCTGAGGCCACAGGCATGAGCCCTCAATCATGGCAATTCAATGTGGCGAACAGCACTTGTGCTTCTCAAGAATGCCTTTTTAGGCTCTACACAGATCCTAGGACGCGTCCCTTAGATGTTCAAGCTGTTCTTGGCTCACCAGTATGGGGTAAAGACGTGTGGAATCTTTTGCCAACGATCAATGTGGACTATGCAGACGCAGATGGTCTGTGTACATTATCTAGCTTGAAGAAGGTCGTGGCCATAGCGTTGAGGGAGGACAAGATCTAAGCCACGGACAGAATCCACAGGTCAGTCAAGTAGATCAAGGAATCTACATGGGAAGCGCGCAATCACAATCGGCAGGGAGCGGTTCCCTGGCTGGTGAGATCAGCCGGTTAGTCTCTGGTCATGAACACTTCTTTCAGTTGTCTACAGATGACATCCGGGAACTCAGGAGTACAAGTGCGGAGTCGAGTGCCCTGTATGTGCGTAAGATCGGAGCACGCGAAGAAGTTCGCAGATCGTACCATTCGACCGCCTCCTGCCCTGTAATCGAATCAGCCTCGTGGTTTCAAGCCCGGATCCGGCAATCGATTCAGCGTCTTGAGAACGACCAGGCTATCATTCTGGGTTCTTTGAATATGAGTAGACCAAAGGGTCCAAGAGCGAGTATAAAACGGGACTCCCAAGCATATTTCGAAAAAAGTGCGGCCATCTTCCTGGCCCCGTCCTTCGTGGAAAGGCCTTAACCAAGTTTTGCCTTCCTCACAAGCGCAGCAGCTACATTCCCAACCACCTTCCACTGCAGTCCAAGGCCTTTGCGACGTATTACGACTGTTTCACGAGAAGACCAGCAAAGTCCATCTAGACGCATGGGATATCCGGTGCATCTTTAGCGAGAACGAAGGACTCATAAAATCGAGTCGGCACATACTGCCTTCAAGTGTCCGACAGTTTGTGAGGATGTGCTACGCGAATGTGCTTCGTAAAAAGGGTCTGAAGTACGAGAGGCGATCTTGTCAAACGCTTCGACTCCTCTTTCCGATTCTCTGGGGTCTTGCCCAACACTTTGATGCGTCGGGGCTTGTACTTGGAGAACATGATGAGGAATATATCCTACAATGGGCCGCCGTTGATTGGTGTCGTGTTGCTCAACTCGCGCAAAAGATCGCTCCTGAAGGCGAGGAAAAGACATATTCGCCTGCCTTCTGCGCTCAGAAAGGTACATTTGATCGTGCAAATACGACTTTCCGGAGGCTGTTTCCTTATAAGCCAAATTTCGACGCAATACGCGGTATATTATGTAACTTTTTTTATTTGATAGCTTTTACACTGCCAAATTTACTCTAGTACACTTCTAATCGGGCTTCAGGGCTCTCGGAGCTGCCGAAGGTCTTCGGGAAAACAAATCATAGTTCTTTTCCATACCTGCGCCGTGCCAGAGAAATGATGCAATCTTTCTCCATGCAATTTCTTGATAGTCGTGTTAACTTCGACACCATCAACGGCCTCGAAATTTTAAAATTGCTAGCCCCGACAACGAAAGAGGAATCAGGAGTCTTCTCAAAGTGCTGAGGGATCATGTTTTTCAGACTTCTTCTTCTCACATTACGCGTGAACTTAACCTTCGAAGCAAGAACAAGATGATTCAGTTGTCCGAGACTGAGTTAAGTCGTCTCGGCAAAGCATTTAGGGGGGTGACAGAATATATCCTCAGGCGCATCCTAGTTAATATCGAAGGGGTACGGCTCGTCGACCGGATAGCGTGTTCAGGTTCTTATGAACAAGACAGTGAAGCTCTGGCGACTAGAACTTCTCCGATTCTCGCCGAGGACTGGCGCGATATTTGCTCACGGGATTACTACCCTATGTGCAATGTCAACGCTGACATCTGCGATGATACCCCTTCCGACTCCAGGGCTACGAACGAGACGAATCCTCTTACTTTGTTTTCAAATGAACAGTCCATGAAACTCGACGGCGTTGAGCTCATCGAGGAGGATACTTTAGATCTGCGAAAATATCGCTTCTGGATCACTGAAGAAGGAGAATATCATCAAGCTGTCCAGAAATCCAATGAGGTTAGCCAAAGATTCGGAGTTTTTACACTTCTGGAGAAAGACATGCGTCAAGAAAACATAAAGGCACCGAGTCCAACGAACAAAGTAAGATCCAAAAAGAAATGCTCCGCCAAAGACGCTGTTTCTCTGGTTATCGAAGAAGTCCAAACAATTGAACAATTTACCCACGATGCTGTACCTCGTGAACCTTCCAAAGACAATGGACTCGAAGACCATAGTAGGTGACCCCTCTTGATAATTACTTTCCATGCGTCTGATATCCTAAACTAGTTTCACAGGATGAACAGTTCTTTCTTGCGCTTTCTCGGTGGAAGCAGAAGCAGCCTGGCCTTCGCACAACCTATGACTGGAAGTCCATACATACTCCCGACTGTCCAATGGTGAAACGGGTGAAACACTGCCAAGCCAACGTGTGAACGAATATTTCCTCCGTAACGCAATCAAGTTTGAGGACGTAGGGAGCGCGAAGCTTCAGAAGATGCAAGTCAAAGCTTTTGCAGCCGGGCTTTCGTCGGCGCCCAGATTGACTGCTACCGGTATTTATAGATATTTCTCTCCCTTTTCTCGATCTTCCTTATTCCCTATTTACAGGCGCAGGACTTCTTTTCAAACTCTTTCGTCAACCGATATCTTTAAACACAAAGCAAGCCGCCAATGCTGTCATCTCGCTTGCCCCGTATTTTACCAGTAACGGTAGTGCGAGAAAGGCCATCCAGGGCAAATATCGCGGATGATTTCACAAATCGCATAATTGCTGAGAGTGAGCTGAGCGGTGTCACTTGGTCAATTTCGCCTGACAACATCAAGACACAAATAGTCTAGATATAAACGATCACCCAAGGGCAAGGAAGGGTTGTCCAAGTTCGAGGAAATGGAAAAAGAATTCCATGCAACATATCAGCAGCAGTGCAGCAAGTGCCTCTGGCGCCATGCACCCAGCAATCCTAAAATTCGGCACCACGAAGAGAGTTGCATTGGACGATGCGATCGATGTGAGGAGCACGACCTACTTTGTAGAGTCTTTAGCCAACGAAGCGAAACAGATCCAGATCCAACTGGAAATACAGACCGTATCTTCTGTTTGCAGTCCAATGAGAAATGTGTACGGATGCCAATATAGGAGTTGACGTTAGCTAAGAGCGAAATAAACGACTGAGCCGCTGACACGTCATGAGAGCACAAGAGAGCCTGCCCCCTATGATTTGTATGAAAGAATCGATTTATGTACATGAGAATCAGCTATCACGCCAAGTCAAATCCCCGTAAACAAGTTGGTCTGTGAGGATTGAGTCTTTGTATATAGGGGAAATTGCCAACCTAGGGAAAATGTTAGTAGAGTCCTAACAAATAGTACGACTTTTGACCGTTTGGGTCTTAGATTAGGACGCGTCCCAGAATTTTTAAACGGAACTTACAGAATAGCCCCTTGACAATTACTCCCGAAAGATCATATCCTCGCGATCTTGGCCAGTCCCAATGTAAACAATCTGTGAGATTTATCAGGACGGTAGTATAGTTTTCAACACCCTTTCGCAATTTACCTTGGTACCAATCGATGACTCGATGAACTTGATATACTCCTGCGCTTGAAACGGAAGTTGATTCCATATCCGTACCCCTTTTGTAGAGCTTTGCCAGCCCTGAAAATCTTTATATTCAACCGTACATTTAGCAAGCTAGGTGACAAGTTAGATGGCGAAAATATAGAACGTAAAGAAAAGCGACGTACAAGACTTAGATCTGCTGGGAAACTTGAAATCTTTTCTCCATCAGGTGTAATGTATGCTATAGCCACTCGAATTATTGGAAATGTATCCAGTACATCCACTAGAGAATTTAGTTTCTAGAGTATACTAAAGATAAAGCACGGAGTACTTACGCTTAGTCAAGTTCAAGGACGTATAGTCTATTAATTCTCTCGTTAATAGTTCTACTAAGAATAGGAAGTAAAACTCGAGTAAGCTACTTACTATTCACTGCGGCGGAGTACTGAAGAACTACAAGATCAAGCCATCCGCCTGGCACATCTCCGAGTCAGCTTTATCATATTTAGTAAGTAATCAAAAGAAGTAAAGAGGAAGAGGGCCGGTATCGCGAGTGTTGGAATTGTAGCTTGAGCCCGTTCCCAAGGCACCACCAGTCAGGCCGGTATCGCGTGTGGCTGGGCCGTAACCAGAACCCATACCGGAGTCATTGTCAGTCAAACCGGATCCTGTCTCTCTGCTCGTCATTTCAGCACCGCGGATAATCGTATCGTATCCCGAGCCTATCTGAGAGGCTGAGCCCTCAGCAATCATACCCTCGTCATCGTTGAGATCAGTATCACTCGTGATATTATCTCGGCCTATGCGAGTGTTTGGATTATAGCCAGAGCTAGTACCTCCTGTAAAACCAGTATCGCGGGTATTTGAAACATCCTCACCGGCAACACCAATGCTGCGACGGACGTTGGGGTTGTAGTCCGATCCGGAGCCGGCGTTTATCGAAGACTCGTTCATTGTGATGCCACGGTCCGTAGTGCCAACCCCAGAGCCAACAAGAACAGTGTCACGCTCGGTTGTTCCAGTGTATTGAGGCCCGGAGGAGGAGGGGGGAAGATTCTGAAATGTGCCTTACATCTTCTTCTTCTGCCCGTCGAAACTCCCTGAAGAGCGTCAGTCATCTAAATGCTAGGACATAGAATGGTTGTCGTCAATAGCCTACAATTTCTCCGCCAATTTCTTGCAGCATTTTGCCGATGTCCCCACCCTGTTCGGTTGGGAACATTCCAGCCCCGACTCGTGTAGAATATGCCTTGACCACGCCAATGATGTTCCTGATCTCGAAAGGGTTGAGCGCTAGACCTTGGATGCACCCGCCTATTGAGCATGGCGTTGCGGTACAGAATGGATAGCTACCATAGTCCAGATCGAGCATTAAGGCCTGAGAACTCTCAACGAGCATTGAGAGTTTGTTCTCTCGTATAACTTTCATATATTCCACGGCATCGACGACGTATGGACGTAGTTGTTCCTTATATATCTTGAATCTTTGGATCTCATCCTCGACAGAGTATTTGAGAAGCTCGCCGTATCGTTTACGATAACCTTCGGCTAGCAAACGTAGTTTTTGTTCGAAAGATTCGTGATACAGATCAATAACTCTCAACCCGTCCCGAGCAGCCTTCGTTGAATATGCTGGGCCGATACCTCTTTTGGTCTGTAGACTTCGGAGTCAGCATTGCTCATTCAAGAAGCAAGTGGAGTTGTAAGAGAGATTGAGGGAAAAGGTCCTCCTTTTGCTCCCGAAACACATTCTGGCACGTACCGTTCCAATCTGATTCGTGCCTAATTCTTCTTCTGAGAGGCCATCGACCGCGCTATGCAGAGTGAAATTTAGATGACATCGAGAGCTGACATGAATGCGTTTATGAAGACGAGGCACACCCTGAGATTCAAGTTGATTTAGTTCTTTAAAGAACGCTTCAACGTCTGTTTGTATTTCTCCAGATCAGCACTATGCTTTCAGAGGGAGCACGGGAGTCCCGAGACTATGTTTCGGGGCTCTCAATTGGCTTGAGGGAAATACGAACTGAAAACAACGCCCGAGCCTATCAGATTGTCTGTGTTGGGGTTTACCAAGCCCGATGGCAAGAGATGAAAGCTATAGGTCTGACCACCTGTCCTGACCGAATGCCCAGCATTATGTCCACCTGTTGCCCGTGCGCAGACGTCGAACGAAAATTCGTTGAGGAGGCGATCTGTCAACTTGCCCTTCCCTTCGTCTCCCCATTGAGAGCCGAGGATAATGGTCCCCATCGTCGCTAAGTGTTTGCTGGCGATTCGTGAGACAGCAGTCTGATGTATAGCAATTGTAAGAGTACCTATGGATCATAAAGCTCGGGAGAGCTCGAAAGTAATATTTCAAGTCTCACTGAGGCAAGTTTGCCGAGGTGCTACCGGGGTACATTGCCTATGTCTTGGCACCTTGGGTAGTCTTGGCAATGCTTCTCTCAAACGAGCCTCTAGTGTACTGGCATAAGGATAATAACGCAGGCCCATTTACCCATACTTCGTTTGGTGAAGCAGCATAGATTGCTTGAACAAGGACCTCTTTACAATCCGGGAGAGTATTGCCCGCCAGACGCCCCCAACGAGATGTACTTTGTCTTCTTCGATCACCAGCAACATCTTATAGACAGCATACCAGATATCTACTGAGTTCGACTAGAGCTGTCGGTGTGACGAGCGCTCTCAGTCTCAGTAGTCAAAAAAAAATCATAAATATAGTCTGATTTAAATCTGATTATGATTTTTGATTTAAAAAATCAGAAAATCATGATTATGATTTTTTGATCTGATTATTTGTTAAGAAATAGTTCTAAGTGGAATCATATGCATAAATAATGTATGTGTGTGGTGTGATAATAATGAATTATCTAGGCCTACAGTAGAAGAAGTCTCTGCAGTGCCGCAGTGTCAAGGCACTAAGCCCAATCGAGACGCCTAGTAAAGAAATCCGTAATAAATATCATCGAAGAAGAAAAATAATAGCGTTCTCGCTATAGATATAAAGATATTAGAGATATATTATATATTATAGATCTACTTCTTCTAAATTCTCTCTAAAATCTATTAGCTATTCTTAATCTATAATCTTTATATCTTTTTTATAATAAATATAATTAGATAGAGAGACGAGTTAAAAAACGAGTTAAGAGACAAGTTAAAAGATAAGAGTAGAAAGCGAAGTATTATTATAATAAGAGAGAGACTCTCTATAATAATATATAGTAGCTTAATATAGAATAATAGAGAGCGTATTTATATTATTATTATCGCTATTATTAGTAATACTCTACTTCTCTATAACTTTTTTTATAGATTTCTTCGTAGTTTTCTTTATAATTAATTATTATTATAATTTATATTAAAAAGCGATAATTTGATATTTAATAAAGCGATACTTAGCTTTAATAGCTATTAGTTTAATCTCGAAAGTTATTAATTTAATATTAAAGACTAGTATAGTCTAATTAATTACGTTATTAATTACGATATTAATTATAGCTTATAAAGAGACTATTTACTCTATTATAAAATTAAATATAGAATATATTATAATAATAGAATAAATAGCTTAATAAAAGAATCGTTATAGATAAATATTTATAAGATCTTAATTAGATATTAAATAAAGGCGAGATAAACGTCTAAGAGATTCTAAAGATACTATACTTAATAGAAGTAATATTCTTTATAGATTTCTTCGATAGTAAATATTATAGAATTTAATTAGATATTAAATAAAGGCGAGATAAGCGAAATAACTTAATAAACGTCTATTAAATAATCTTTAAATAATATTATTATTATTAAGAAAAAATTCTAAGTAGAATTATATATATAAATAATATATATATATAGTGTGATAATAATGAACTATATAGGCCTACAGTAGAAGAAGTCTCTATAGTGCCGCAGTGCCAAGGTACTAAGCCCAATCGAGATATCTAGTAGAGGAATCCGTAAGATTATTTAGATAGAATATTAAAAAACTTTAATTTTTATAGAGATTTTAGAAAAAATTAGAGAAAATTCTTAAAAAAATATTATTTTTATAGATTTATAATTCTATTCTAAATTATATAGATATATTATATTATATTATATTTATTTAAAAATAATAATAAGTTATAATTAAAGCTAATTATATATTTCTCTCTTTAAAAATACTACTTAAGAATTTAATTTAAAAAAAATTTAAAAAAATTAAAGAAGCTATATTTTTAAAAAGTATAATTTATACTATATAGTACTATATATAGATATATATATTAAATATATATTAAGTTTTCAAGTAATTTACTCGATAAACGAATTTTCGTTTTCGAATAAATTATCGATATCTTTAATAACGCCTTAACTCTTTAATAATATAATTTATCTAAATATATCCGAAGCTAATCTATTATATCTATTCGTAATAATATTTTTTTTTATTAAAAAATTTAACTTAAAAAATTCGAAAGTAGTAGAAATAGCGAAATAAATTTAAGCTAATCGAGCTAGAATCGAAGAATCTTTAATTAAATTTCTTTAATAGTCGAGTAACTTAATCTATAATATATAAATTAATATATATTAAAGTTATAAATAAATTTATAAAGTATTTATCTTTTTAAACTTAAGATTTTCTTCGAAATAAATCTTAATCTTAAACTTCTTAACTTCGATATATTAAGATATATTAAAATTATCGAATATCTTATTATTCGAACTTTCTAAACTCAAATTCGTATATAAATATCGAGAATCGTCTAGTTATAATATGGGATTCTCGTTATTTATTTCGATTTTAGTTTTATTAGAAAAATTGTTAATAAAAAGCCTTATAAGAATTCTATAAAAAAATTCACTTATCTTTCGAATAATTCTTTAAACTTATTAATAATAATTTAATTCTCTTAATCTAAAAGACTCTAGCTTAAAAAACACTTATCTTTAAAACGAGAATTAAAAATAATTTTAAAGAAGATATTTTAATAAGTAGATTTCCACTTATTAATATTAAACTTTAAAAATTATTTATCGAGTTTTTAAATATCTTATAGATAGGCGTTTCGAAGAATTAGATTCTATAATATTAGTTAGTAAAAAGATATTTCTAAATTAAAAAAACGAAAATATAAAAAAACTTATTAGATTTATATCTCGATATCTTTTATCTAACTTATTTCGAATAGAATATATATATAAATATATATATTCGATTATCGAATAATTAGAGTTTTAAAGAATAATAAAAGATTTAGTAAAAATTCGAAAGATTTCGAACGTTTATTATATATATTCGAGTTCGTCATCTTTAAAAGTAAATTATTCTTTATTCGAAATCTTTTATAATACTTCGATTAACGTCTTAATAATTAATTAATTATTAAAAAAGTCTCTAAGTAAATCGTATATTAAATTTTAACGAATATCTTTATCTATTATAATTATTAATAAAAGATTTCTAATAAAGAGAAAAATCTATTAATTTTTAGAGGATATAAATCTTTAATACTATAAGACTCAATTTATTATTTAAATATATATTAATTTTCTAATTAATATTTGAATATTATAGCGAGAAGTCGAATTTTTCGAAATAAATATAGATTTAAAAATTTAATTAATAGAAATTTAGATAAAAAAAGATAAAAAAAAACTTATCTAAAGATAGCTAAAACTCCTTACTATCTATCTCGAGATTTTATTAATTTATAAGATTATAAATTATTTAATTATCTTTATTTTTTAAAAGTAGTTAATTTAATATATTATTAACTATATTATTAAATATATAGATTATATATTCGACGTTATAAATATCTTTATTATATTAATATTTATAATCGATTTAAAAGATTTAGACGAGGGATAAATTTATAATAACTTTATTCGTTGTAAATCTAATGTTACGGATTCCTCCACTAGGCGTTTCAATTGAACTTAGTACCTTGACACTATAGTACTATAGAGACTTCTTTCACTATAGGCCTATATAGTTCATCATTATTACACTATACACATATATTATTTATATATATAATTTCACTTAGAATTATTTCTTAATAATAATAGTAATATCTAAAGATTATTTAATAGATGTCTATTAAGTTATTTTATTTATTTTGCCTTTATTTAATATCTAATTAGATTCTATAATACTTATTATTAAAGAAATATATAGAGAATATTACTCTTATTAAATATAATATTTTTAGAGTCTCTTAGACGCTTATTTTATCTTAATCTAATATCTAATTAGAATTCTATAAATACTTATCTATAACGATTATTTTATTAGATTATTTATTTTATTACTATAGCGAATATTAGTTATTCTATATTTAATTTTATAATAGAGTAAATAATCTCTTTATAAGCTATAATTAATATCGTAATTAATAACGTAATTAATTAAATTATATTATTCTTTAAAATTAGACTAATAACTTTTAAAATTAAACTAATAATTATTAAAGCTAAATTTTATTTTACTAAGTATTAAATTATTATTTTTTAATATAGACTATAATAATAGTTAATTATAAAGAAAATTATAAAGAAATTTATAGAGAAAGTTATAGAGAAGTAGAGTATCGCTAGTAATAGCGATAATAATAATATAAATACGCTCTCTATTATTCTATATTAAACTACTATATACTATTATAGAGAGTCTCTCCCTTATTATAATAATACTTTATTTTCTATTTTTATCTTTTAACTCGTCTTTTAACTCGCTTTTTAACTTATTTCTCTATCTAATTATATTTACTATAAAAAAGATATAAAGACTATAAATTAAGAATAGCTAATAAATTTTAGAGAAGAATTAAAAGAAGTAGATTTATAATATCTAATATATCTCTAATATCTTCGTATCTATAGCGAGAACGCTATTATTTTTCTTCTTCGATAATATTTATTACGAATTTCTTTACTAGATATTTTAATTAGGCTTAATGCCTTAGCACTACGACACTATAGAGACTTCTTTCACTATAGGCCTATATAGTTCATCATTATCACACCACACACATACATTATTCATGCATATGATTCCACTTAGGACTATTCCTTAACATCTAATAAGAAATTAATTAAAAAATCGAAAAATCGAAAAAAGTATAGTAATTCAAAAAAAATTCAAAAAAATAAATACGTACAATTATATCTTATCTTCGATATCGAAAGATTTTAGAATATAATCTAAAACCCTCGCGAGATACTTAGCACTATGAGGTTTTTCGAGCAATTTTATATTAATAAATCTAGAAATTAATTTCTAATCCTTATTAATATAATAAATTATAATTCTTATAAACTTCTTTTAATTATCGATTATCTAACAATTAAATATAAGTGAGAATTTCGATTTAAATTTATAATATATATCGAAGAATTCGAATTTAACGATTTGAAAATTTCGAGTAAAGAGAATTAATAACTCGTTTCGAAGAGTTTCGTAGTAAATCTTAGAAGTATCACTATATAAAAGATAAGTATTTTAAATATAATAATATATAAAAAATATAGAAACTTACTTTCGATAATAGAATTTTTTTTTTAAAGGATTTCGAATATAAAGCGTTAAAGGTTATATTATTTTCGAGAAAAAAATGAAGTACTTTCTCTTTAAAATCTGAATTCGTAAATTACTTATTTAAAGTATTTTTAGATAATCATTTAATTAATCGATTATATTAAGTGAATTAATCGAGCAAAATTTATAATTAACTTAATTTAAAAACTATTTTTAAAAATAAAAGTTAATAAAAAAATAGAAGATAAAGTAAAGATAAATAAATACCTTCTAATAGAGCTTCTTTTTTAGATTCTTTCTTGATCGAAATTATAGAATGATTATTATATGTCACGGTACGCCAAGGCCTCCTCCAGAGCTACCACCCAATTGGGCCTAGCGTGGCTTGGCACCGCACATATCTGCCCTGCAGGCACATAGAATAATAAACATCTTTACACCACACCATGAATTCATGACCCAGTCATCCATTTCCTTGACATTATAATAGTATATAAAGTAATTACTATAGCGTTTTTGATCGATCTTTTCGATTTTCAAATAGCGATAATAAATATATTTAATTCGTTTCTAAAAAAAGTTAATAATAGATAAAATATATATAATAATATATAAATATCTGATAAGGATTTCCTTCTTGATATAAAAGAAGTTCTTATATAAAAAAGCCGTGTTAAAAGAGATATTCTTACTTTTCAATAGAAGGTAATTAAAAATCGATTTTATACTTCGAGGAGGCTATTATATTAACGAAAATAATATAAATATTAATTTCAAATTTCAGCTATATATATAGCTAAAATCTAGAGTAAAAATAATAACTTCGAAAATTAATCAAAAATGTGTAAAAAGAGAGAAAAAATAAGAGGATTAAAGCTCTTATATAGGCTTCGCAATCGATATTAAAGTTATATATTACTAAAAATAGAACTCTAAATATATCGATTATTTTTATGAAATTTAGCTTTAAAACGTATTTTTTATTAAGGTTTTTATTTTTATACTCGAGTTACTATTAACTTTCTAAATTTTCTAAAAATAGAAAAATCTTCTTCTCTTATTTATAATTATAATTATTAATATATTATATAATATTCTATTTTTAAAATACTTAAAAGGCTATATACTAATAGAATTTTTAAGAATTTTTTTCTAAAAATAGAATTTTAAACGATTTTCTAAGGAATTTCTAAAAATAGTAATATTAAATCATTAAATTAGATTTAGTCTGATTTAATAGTAAAAATCATAATTAGATTATAATTATAGGGTGAAAAATCATAATCAGATTATGATTTTTAAGAAAAAAAATCTGATTTAGTGATTTTTACTACTGAGCTCTCAGTGCTGTGGGCACATTACACGGTCAAAGGCCAGATCTAGCGCCGCGGAATTCATGGTCCTCCAACAGCCGAGTCATTCATCTCAGTGCATAAAAAAGCTAAAACGAGCGTCATGAGGGTCAATGGCCAAAGCCGCTGCATGCAAAAAGTCGGGCGAGCTGTCAAAAAAGTTGGCAGTTGCAGGGGTAGGAAGTTTATGAACTTAGACAGTAGGTAACAACACCAGGGACAAGGTTGATTCTCTCTATGACCCTCGTTTGATCTGCTTCTACGCATCGATTGCTACGTTCTCTTGGATTCATACTCATCAATGGGGGAGCCTAGAAGAGACCAGCTCCCAAGTCTGTCACCACATTCATCCTTCGTGGATATGCTTTTACATTCCCCAAATGACTTTGTTCACTAGTTGCACTGCCCCATTCTATAAACTCCAAAGACAATCAAAGCGCGTGAACTCGCGTCAGCTCATGTCAAGCGCTTGTGCGCCTGAAATTGACCAGTGCCGAAGGAGACGCATTGAAGCGCTTGAAATAATTGCTATGCACTTTGAGTAGACACTGATCAAGCGCTGCTACATTCCGTGCTGTGTCATGCATGTTTGATATCTGTTTGACGAGAGTCAGTAGCTCCGAAAGCGTCTCTCAATATGGATACGCCGTGTCGATTAGCAATACGGCCTTCAAGTGGTTTCCTAGGTTTGTGCAGTAGTCTTGAGGCAGTGGCTCCTTTACAGGTGTGCGTCGCCCTCGTACATCGCGTGCGGAAGAAATCCCTCGTTCGCGATCAACAGCCTGTGTCGAGGGGCGCCAACAATCTTGAGCAAAGTAACCGAATCATTCCACAGCGTATTTGGTGCAACCCCACGCGCTTAGAAGAAAGGTGGGCATGGAGATCCCTCTGAAGCGCTGACCAAACGGACGTTCAAGGACTTGTGGCAATACACAATTTCCGAAGCAACAAAGCCTTTAGAGCATGTGAGAAAATCATATTTCCAGTTCTCGGACATGTCAATTAGAGCAATTCATATTTGCGCAATGGCAGTCTCTTTGAGCTCTCCAAGTCTTTGACTTTCCTGCTGGAGTCATGCCATGCTCCTTTCTTTACAGAAAACCTTACCCCCATTGAGATCATCATGAAGCACCCCAGACTACTCACATTTGCTTTTCTCACCTTCACCACGAGTAATGTCTTGGCCCTACAAGCACTAAGCCTGCCTACCAATCCAGCTCCTCCAGGCCCGCCAACAATCGCTACAGTACCCGGGTGGACCTACCGAGGCTGCCATACTGATCATATAACTGACAGAACTCTGACTGGGAAAAAGTGGACGGGAAAGCTTACCCCAAGGCATTGTGCAATTATCTGTAGTGGATACAGATATTTCGCCTTGGAGGGTAGTAACGAGTGAGCCCTTTCCCGTTGGCACTATCAGTTATGATTTCGCGGCTGACAGGAAGTAGATGTTACTGTGGGAACACCGTCGCTCATGCCAGTATACCCACGCCAGACCATTTCTGTGCCAACGTCTGTAGTGGAAACCAACAGTCAGTCTGTGGAGGTATAAATGTGCTTAGTCTGTATGAGTCGAATAAGTTCGCCTCGATTGCTTCTCCGTCAATCCGACTCGTCTCATCGAATTCGACGATCAACTCCTCAAACGCAGCTCCCTCAAAACCCCCTACTCCACCCGCGCCACCGGCAGTAGTCAGAGTACCGGGTTGGACTTACCGAGGCTGCTGGACCGATGATCCGCACGACAGGACGCTCACTGCGAAGACTCGGAAGGGCTCTATTACACCGGAGAAGTGTGCTCAGATTTGTAGAGGCTATACCTTCTTTGGTTTGGAGTATTCAAACGAGTGAGTTCAACCCTGTTACTCGCGACTATCGAAGAGAGGAATCATGGCTGACGTTGGTAGGTGTTACTGCGGCAACTCTTTGTCTTACGGCACCACAAGAGTCTCAGAAAATCAGTGCTCAAGAGTTTGCATGGGGAATTTTAGGTGGATCTGCGGAGGGAGCGGTACGCTCAGTTTGTACGAGGTCGAGCAGCCTGAGACTGCTGTTTCCTGAGGGGTGAAAGCACAAGCAGATGAGGATCGAGGTTGTTGATACATAGCGTCGGGACAAGGAAATTGACTAAAGAGAAAAAAGTACGAGGCATGACAAGGTGTGGAACAGGCACTGAGAAAGTGACGTGCAGTCCGTCTAGGCAGGAACAACGTAGGGTGCTACACTTTGGTACAGAGAAGTAGAGTCGCTTTCTGAGAGAAGAACATCCTGTCCCCGAATGGGTCCATGGACGTGACACAGACAATCTAGCTGTGATATATAATCCACACTCTTCCCAAAGCATCTGCTTTTATCTCGTAGCCTACGACCTGTACGCCGTTACTAGCTAGCACCTCAGAATCCGCTTCTCCATCCAACCCCCACGTTCTGCATCAGCTCCGCTGCTCTATTTCGTTTCAGATACTGCAGATTGACCCCTGCAGCTTGTATCTAAGCTCAGGCGGCGGCCGGAACCGTCGGCTCTGATCGCTGCAAGGCAGTGCCTGATTTTTGGAGGTACGGCGCGAGAGGGATTCGAGAGAAGAGGATGCTGCAAGAGGTGCAGGCTTCAATGGAGGGGCAGGGGCTGCGGCGGATACTGAGGGGCGAGAATGAGGGTTAGTAATTGGAGGGCGGTAGGCAATATCTAGACTGTCAGCAGAAGCATTGGTTATGGAACAAAGGCCGTTGTAGCTTTTGCTAGATTTGCGAGACCCTGTGATAACCTCCTTATGTAGATGCAACATGGTTGGCCATCGTGACTTGAAGGGCGAGGTACTTGCGTCGTGAACGCTTCATTATGGCCGCTCTTCTGGCAGGGTACCTCGCCACCTGAGGTAAGAGTAGGTAGCAAAAGTCATGCATCGAGGGTGAAAATCTTTAATGGAACTGTAGAAGTTCGACAGTTGCCAGACAATAGCGACGATGTTTATGGACTTTTCCTTAGAAACTGTGATTTTACCTGCAAGGGAGAACTTATAGAAGTCATACAGATTAGGCGCAGTGCCAGAAAACTGTGACGATTTTCGCAGATTTTCCCTAAGGACCGTCACTTTACCTGCAATGGAGAATCTGTAGAAATCATACAATTCAGGCGCAGTGCCCCAAGAAAACGACCATTTCATCAAGTTTCCCCTCCCTCTATGCATTTGTTTGTTGCAACTCAAAGCTAATCTATTCCCAATCCGGATTAGCGCATCGTAAATCTTGGCATCGTGCGATTTCCAAATCTTCGCGCCTATTATTTGATCATGTCAATAACGCTTAGGGATAAACACAATCGGGAGACGATCAGAGTCGAGTGTATGATTGAGGATTAGTCTATGGGAAAGGAATCGGTCAGCTTCTGCTGAACCACTTGAAGCATCTGTGAATAGCTTGTCCTGAGGAACCGAGTCCCCTGCATTTCGCAAAGCACGAGCACTGCGCTGCCAATGCCTTCATGAAAGTACCCATCAAGCCTTGATCAGTGTCTTCCGCCCTGGAGATTGGGACGAAAATCAGCATCGCCCATGCAGCTATTCTTTAAGCCGAAGCTTTGCTGCGTTTCGCCAATAATGGAGATTTGAGCTCGACGAGGAGCGTTTCCTGGCGAAGAGTCGTCTCCTTGCCCTTGATCACGCGGTACAAACCAGGCTCCAGGCATATGATGATTTCTGCAATGAATCCATCCTTGTCGGCAACCACCGCGCTGTCCGGCTTCAACTGCCTCCCACTCTTGGAATCGATCATCTTGTGCACTTTGACCAAGTCCGTGGTGACAGGCTTGAATTCGGTTATAGGTGACTCTGGGATCGAAAAGACATAGTTCGAGGTAGATATTCGGATCATGTTCGCGAGCTTCACTGCAGGAAGCAACACTTGGTCGTAGAATGTGGCGTGAGCCTCTCGACTGGAGAATATGAAAGGAAAAGTCTTCCCTAGCTCTTTGAATAGGTGGCTATTGAAGTCTTGGGCTCGCTTTTTGCCGTAGTCGGCACACTCTGTGGTCTTGGCAAGTGCTTTGAGTGTCTCCGAACGCCAGCTAGCGATCGTCACGGAATCTGTTCGTGTCAGCTGGCGCCCAAAGGTAGTCCGGAGCTACATACCTCTTGGCGGCTCAACTTCAGCCATTTTCTGCTCCGCTTTCCACAGCAATTGTGCAGTCTCCTCTGGCAAGCCCCAAAAGTATACCTTCTGCCCAAACACGTTGTCTTGCAAAGAGCGATGGATCAAGTATCTTGCCAGATGTTCGCCTGCGCCCGGATGGAGTCGTAGGAAGGTTGTAGCATATTTGTCCTCTCCGACTAAGAAAATTTGGTCTGGATTGGCCTCTGGACGTGCTTTCTCAAATATTGCAACCTGCGTGTCGATCCAATGAACGATTTGCTGACTGAGGCATTCGAAGCGCTTGACAATGGCGGAGTCGGGGATTTGAGTCACTGTCTGCATCCTGAAAAGATCGTCTTTGCACTTGCATAACTCCACTTGAGAGGCTGTGAAGCAATCTTGCAAGTCCCTATTATTTGCTTTCAAATCGCGGCCAACATGCTTGGAGGTTTTGAGTTTCCGTTTGCAAGCGGCTAGATCCTTTTTCTTGCTCTGCAGCTGGGCTTTGGTGTTTTTCAAAGCTTCCTTAGATGCAGCTAGCTTCTTTTCTGCATCCTCCAGATTGCTCTGACAACTCTGCAACTGTAGTGCGGCATTCGGTAGGTTTTCTTCAACGCTACCTGCTTTGGCTTCAAAGCCCTCGCCCTTGAGTTTTCCGTTTTCGACCGTCTTCTTTTGCCGCTTGCTTGCTGATCTGAGAGCCCTGACCGAGGTGATTTGAAGGTCTGGCGTATCATCAGATTGTTGGCTTTGGCCTTTACCTTCGATAGGAGCTTGATCTGTCATGATAACATCTTCCGACTCATTCTCAGGCATGATAGCTTTCTGAAGTGAAAACACCTCGTTCTCTCCCCCAGACTCTCCATCTCGTTCACGCATCGATGGCAAGAGACTGAAATAAAGCATTTCACCGAGGGTCGACAACTTGCACGACTGATAATCACTGAAGTCTGAAGTTGTCAGTCCTAACCTTTTCAACCTCGTCACACCTTCAAAACATCACTGATCGGCCGACTGATCAATCACTAAGTCTGAAGTGTCAGTCTAGAACTTCTCAACCTCATCACTTCTTCCAAAGATCACTGATCGTGGAGGTATTAAGTTCAAAAGTGATCTGACTCACAATAAGCAACATTGTTAAAGATGGCATCAAAAGAAGAAATCGGTGAGTTATTTCGTTAAAAGGCTCTGAATCTTTTCACAGTGGTAATAAATGGCGAGTTTGGCTTGGCAATAAGTGGAGTCACCTTCGAAAGACCTCACTTTGGATGGAAACTTCCCCCTTCATTTCTCACTCTTATGATCCATCATATCCTACTTACGTCCGCAATTCTATGGTTGCTTTACGGAGACTTCTATACTAATCATTTACGATGGCCAGAGCTCGCCAATTGCGTCACGGTGCCTCGAACCAAGAAGCCTGCGATGCCTAAGACGCCTCCAAAGCCGAAAAAGTCCCAAGAACAGAAGAAGCCTACCACTGCCACAAAGAGCACCGAGTCTCCAACGCCAAAGCCTAAGCGTAAGAGACAAGAGACAAAGAAAGCGACCAAGGAACCTGATCGCAAGATCCTAGTTGCCGTGGATTTGTGAGTGAAACTGCACTGCCAGCCTCCTATATACTGATTATTCAAAAGTGGAACCACTTTCTCTGGTATCGCGTGGGCTCAGACTCGCCAGGTACGCATGAAGGTGTTCACGATCTCACGCCTCCAATTTGCTAATTTAGGACAGCCGGAGGTTCCATCGATAATCATTCAGTGGCCGGATGCCACTTCCGACAGCCTAGAAGGTGTCAGTAGCGACAAGGTTCCAACGTGAGTACCTGTGGCATTGATAGTCCTGAGGGTCGGACTCTTCTGCTTACATTGCGTAGGGAGATCACGTATGATGGCGAAAATTATAGGTGGGGCTTCCAGATCAAAGATCCGGAGCAAAGACATCAGTGGTTTAAATTGGCCCTGGACTCTTCTCAAGCCCGTGATATGGATCTCGCCTCTCAATACACTGATCCCCGGGCTTGTCCGCCACCTTACGACGCCGAAAAGCTCGCGACAGATTTCATGACCGCTCTTCGCCAGCATACCGTACGAGTCCTCCGTCACAATGTCCCGGAAAGTGCATTGCTCTCCACTCCGATCGAATACATCGTATGTACCCAGGGAACCTAAGCAGAATAAGTGGTAGTCCATCGCTGAATTTTGCAGATCACCGTCCCCGCCATGTGGTCTGACATGGCCCAAGCTAAAACTAGAGCTTGTGCAGAGGCCGCTGGCATGGGTGCAGGAGCTGCTCTTCACATAGTCTCCGAACCTGAGGCTGCAGCATTTTTCGCGTTGCCCGCTCTGGACCCACACGGTATCAAGATCGGGGACACTTTCATGATTTGCGATGCCGGTGGAGGAACCGTTGATCTGATTACTTACAAAGTCTCCGGCTTAAAACCAATCCTGAAGCTCGCTGAGGCGAGTCCTGGATCCGGCTCAGCGTGCGGTGCTACGATTCTCAACCGCAGATTCCGAGAGTATCTTGAGGGGAAGCTTGCAAACGAGGATGGATACGACGACGAGGTGTTGGATGAGGTAAGATCCTCCATTTTCGGGTGTCGAGACGATAGACTAAAAGTTTGATAGGCAATGAAACGATTTGAGGGCATCGTATGTGTACAATGATAGATTTCCTCGATTCTGACTGCATGCTGATGTCGGCTTCCATGACAGGTCAAAAGACAGTTCCGTGGAACATTCGGCGAAGAATTCCAGATACCGGGTTTGTAGCCACTGTGCTTCCCAGGCTTTTCGCGGTGACTGACCACGAGTGATATACAGTTCCAGGTCTCGCAGATAACAAGAAGCTGGGCATCCGTAAAAACAAGATGACTCTCTCAGGTATTGACGTTAGGGCCATCTTTGAACCCGTGGTGAAGGAAGTGCTCGCATTGGTAACCGGCCAAATTAAGGCCGCTAGGAGATCTGTCAAAGCTATCGTTTTAGTTGGTGGTTTCGGACAGAATTCGTTTCTGCGAGATGCCATTCGCGAAGAAGTCAAGTCCAGCAACGTGGAAGTCTTGCAATCTCCCTGCAGGTTAGTACCAACCCTACCTAAGATGATACGGTGGGCTCATGCCCAGTAGTTGGACTGCCGTCGTTCGAGGGGCTCTGATGATGGGGCTGGCATCAACCTCCCCTGCTTTTGCAACGGTTGCAATCAGTGGGCGGTCTGCCCGAAAATACTATGGTACCAACTGCGGCCTGCAGTATCTCGACCTGGAACACGGCAATGCAAGGAAAATTTGGGATGCATGTTCGGGTTTCTACCGGACCTACATGATGGACTGGTTCATCGAAAAGGTATCTTTCCACAACAGCCATGCTAATCTAAGGTATCTGAACCCAACTGACACACGACGATAGGGCAGTCTCGTCAAAGAAGACAGACCCGTACGACTGAGCTATCAGCGAAAGAAATTAGTGTCCCGTGGATCCCTCACAACGATTTCGACAACCATCTACTGTTCCAGCGATCCACAGAACTCGGGCGCGCCCAAGTACGTCGAGGACGGTAAGACCCAGGATCCCCAAAACCCATCCGAACAGACCGATCCACTAACCCAGCCCGCAGAAAGCGTGACCCCGCTCGTCAAAGTCGAAGCGGACCTGAGCCGCCTCCCCGCCCACCAGATCCCCCGGAAAAGGGGCGCCGACGGCAAGATGTACTACCACGTCGACTACGCCATCCAGGTCACGTACATGTCGGCTTACACCTCCTACGAGCTCATCTGCGGCGGCGTGAACTACGGGCGCGTCACTTCCGAGTATGTCTGAGGCCCGGTATCTATCCATCAATCAGCTCATCGGCCGATGGGGCCATTTTTTACCCAGACTCGACGCGTCAGGGTTCCGGCGGCTTTCATGATCCCAACGTCCGCGTTGTGGCAGCGGCACGTTGGGGCCTCGTGCCGCAAATACGGCTTTACAGCGCAAGGCCTTTCCCCCCATTTCTCATTCCCGTCTGCACGAGAAGAAGAAGAAGAAGAGGCGGTGGACTTTTCGTTGGTTCAGACGGTTCTATCAGGGTTTCTTATAGACGGGTTTGTGGCTACGGTCTCGGATGAGAATGGCATCATCTACAACGCTATGCCTCTCAACAGTGCTAATGCTTCGGATGTGCGATATGTCACATACAGGCTTTGCCTCTCACTATGCTTGAATTTTCATGACTTTGCTATAAAAATCCGGATCAAGTGGAATCGATGGTGATCAGATCTCCACATCCTTCCTGATTTATATACTGAAGCGCCAAACGGAACGCCGATGCTAAAGGTAGGGCTAAGATATCCATTCAGCCTTTGCTCACAAAGAGGCTCATCACGATATACTCTCTCCTTCCATCACAGGTTGAAGACATCGTCGCCAAGAAGCGGAGGTTGAGGTGGTGTGTACTGGTATTGATGAGGATAGCTCAGGTGGCATTTCTCCTCCGTTCCTCTCATCGACGGGGAAAAGTGTCCTCGCGCCGCAGCATGTGCGGCTTTGGGGTCCTGACGACCCGGCGTTGGGCTCCCTCAAAGTCGACATCTCCCCTAGATACCCCGAGAATAGGACTTCAGCTGATGGACTAGTCCCCGCAAGCCTCTCAGAGACCACAGCATTGTTTTCCAATGCATCAGAACGTCCGATGTGTATCCGGCTCTTACTAAAGTTGAGGAGTCATTCCGTGATGCTCCATTCTTCAATGCCGAAAGTTGATGATCGCAACCTGTTTGCGATCGTCAGCCGGGTCTGCGCAGCCTCCAGACGAATATGGTGGGTGCCTACCTTATTGCCAATCCCCAATGCCAACTTTCCACTTTCGGCGTCCCAGCTCAAAGAGCTGTTTGCATCGCCTCCAAAGTCATCCTCCTCTTCGCTAGCTCCATTCCCATTGGTAAGCATACCATTGGGAAATTTGCCCAGCACACCTTTCCAGGTTGCCTTCGGCAACCCTCCAGCTTCTGCATTCCAGATCAGCACTCTATTCCAATTGGCTGCTGCGACCAGGTAACCGTCTGGAGTAAACGACATAGCTATTGCGGGTGCCGCGTGGCCTAGTGAGAGGGTGTGCACCAGATCGAAGGGTCGCTTGGCGTCCCATACTTTGATGGATCCGTCCAGCGAGGAGGTGGCAAGGAGGCGGGGAGCGCTGGCTGGGTAAGCGGAGAGGTTGGTGACAGGTTGATAGGCGAGAGCTGTGATTTCGGATTCATGTGCGGTGATGGTATGGAGGGTATCCGATGGGTCGATGAGGCCAAGGACCGGTGTATCTTCAGCAGCGAGGGCGGTAGTGTGGGTGCGGGAATCGTAGCGTATGTGAAACCAATCGTGTTGGGCTGTTGGCTCGGAGCGAGTGTTCAGTGCGATGATGCGTTGGTCTTCGAGGAGAGATGAGGCGATGATATTATTGCCGCAGATGGTGATTTGGTGATTCGATGTCCAAGCGGCATCGGTGATGACGCTGGGGAGTTGGTAGGGAGGCATAGATTGCGACGAGTCGACGTCCCAGAGCGCCAAAGATGAAGTGGCATCACCGGAAGAGGTGATTCCTAGCAGTTGTTTGCCGGAAGGCGACCAGCGCAATCTGAGGACCAAGTCTTGGACAGCTGGTAGCTCGTCCAGTGCCTTTCCAGCCTTTGACCAAAGACTTACTGCGCCGACCCAGACGGAATTGTCATCGCGAGTAGCGACGGCGAGTATTTCGCCCGTCGGATCCCATGCCATAGTAGAGACGAAGGAGCGGTGGGATGAATCGAACAGGTCGACATATGATTGGTGGTTAGGACTATCGTCAAAAGCTGCCGATCTTGAAATGTACCAAAGACGGCATAGCGCCTCTCCACTAGTTGCAAGGATAGTTGGATCTTTCGGGTTCCATGCAGTATGCATCACGTGGCTTGTTTCAGATACTGTCAGAATGCTCGTTTGCGGTCCGAGTTCTGCAACTTTGTCGCTTTGAACGCCTCTGCTTTCGCCGTTGGTGAGCGTCTGTACTAATGGTGCATTGTCCGAGGCGGGGCTGCCAGGCGCATCGGCATCTTCATCCATGTCCATGTCCATGTCTATGCCATTGGCCGTTGGACCATCTTCTGCGGGGGAGTAATTAGTCGGCGATACCGGTACCGGTGCTTCACTCTGATAATGATAGCCATTTTGGTCGGTTTGCATGCTGTCGCCGTCTCCTCGATCGCCATTGGTGGATATGTCACCATTACTGCGTCGACTCCGTTTTGCTGCTGGTGCCGGTGGGGGTAGATCCAAGGATAGTCCATTAGTATTAGAATCCCGGCCATGTTTTCGTGCGCTTGAGGATCTTGCCCTCTCGTCTTCAATCTGCTCTTGTTGCGCTATAGATGATGCCCGACCGGCTTCAGTACCGAAAAATAGTAGGGTAGCCGCCGACGAAGATTTCCGACCCCCGGGCTAAATAATCTGAGAACATGCGGTTATTTGACTGCGCAATATGACTTACCTGGTCTAATGATTGCTCGATTTGATGGTACTGGAGACCTTTTTGTACTAATGATACCAAGGCGTGGGTTTTGATATGTTGTGCGAACGGAAGGGTCTGGGGATCTAAGAGCCAGTCACGCTGCAGCTTGACAGCCGCATCACCGTGGCCTGAAAACACAGGATATCAGTATCTACAGGACCTTGGTGGAAGAAGATTCGGCAATCGTATTACCTGACTCCTGCAGATATCTTTCGGGGATGATAGAGTTAGCGAATCGTTTGGGTTTTGAATTTGATCCAGCATCGAATGGACGACGTACCTCCAAATTAGATAATTCACATGGTCCGAGGTTAATGTGCCGGCAGCCATATCGATGGGGGGATGTGTCGCATGCGCCTACATGAGGCGAGAGATGATGATAATTAATTGTGCGTGAGAATATAATGGATGAAACACCTTGTTGGGGTGGGAGGTAAGGTATGAGTGTATGACCGAGGATTTGGTTTCGATTTGCCAGAGCACCACCTGGAAGCTAGCGTTCGGCAGGCGAGGCGTCAAGCTTCCACTAAATTAGTGCTCCCGAAGAGCAGATCTCGAACTCCCAGGGGCCTAAGGTACTCGTAAGGTAAGTACGGTACGGTAAAGTAAGGTAGAGATGGTTGTACTGTAGTTTCACGGCGCTGTCGGCAACAATAATAATACCTCCTAATAATAATAATAATAACAACTATAATATCTGCAACGGTCTGCAGGCACGTGCTAGCAATCCACACTCCGGCATCTGGCTGGCAGAAATGTAAAGGGTGAAATTGAAAGAGACAAGATGGGGTTCATCCCACGCTGACCCCAAGCGCAGATGCACTATTGCGAAGTGGCTTGAGGGGAAAAGCGCGACTTGGGTCTGTCTTCATTGGCTTTGGAATTGTTTTGGGTCAAAGCTAGCCGTACGCTAGTGATCCTTGTAACGGCGTCAAAATTCCTCACAGGCTCACAAGTCACAGTCACAGCGGAAGGGGGAGAACGAGTGAACCAATACGAAGATCATCATCCTCTTTAATTAAATGACACTTTGCAGCAATACGAAGCGTATGCATTAAATTATTTATTATTTTTTCTTTCGATTATTGCCTTGATACCTACGGTAGACTACCATGCACAATGCAAATGCGTATCAATATACCACCCTTGACCCGCGTCCTTCTCGGTCTCCTCCTTGCCATCTCAACCACTCATCAAATCACACGCTACCTATTTGGAGGTCTTGACCCCGAACTCCTCGCCCTCATTCCCCAGTGGTCACTCTTTTACCCATGGGTCTATTTTACAGCGACCTTCGCCGAGCAAAATGTCCTTACATTGCTCATCGCCGGTGCAACCATCCTGTATGGCGGCAAATACCTGGAACGTGCGTGGGGGTCAACCGAGTTTGGAAAGTTCGTGCTGTTGGTGACTGTGCTGCCAAACTTCATTGCAACGTTGGTGTATGTGCTCTGGTTCGCCATCACGCGTGATGACTCAAGAGCGTACGTGTTCCCTCTACTCCGTCCCCTTAACCATCAAGCTCATATCCTCTCGCCCCAGCTTGGCTTTCATTCAAGGTTCCGTTGCCCTTCAAGGCGCCTTCCTCGTCGCCTTTAAGCAGCTCGTCCCCGAGCATACGGTCACAATACTCAAAGGCATCATCAAAATACGAGTCAAACATTTCCCTGCCATCTTCCTTACCGCGAATACAATCGCTGGGCTGGTAATTGGAACAGACACAGCGCTTGTGTTGGGCTGGGCCGGCTTCTTTACAAGCTGGACATACCTTCGGTTCCATAAAAAGGAGGCCGAGCTCTCCGGAGCCAGCACAGGAGGACCCACAATAAAAGGAGATGCATCCGAAACTTTCGCTTTCGCTTACTTCTGGCCTGATGTCGTCCAACCCCCCATAGCGGCTGTTGCAGATGGCCTTTACAATGCTTTGGTGACTATACGCGTCATAACACCTTTCTCTGCAGAGGAAGTCGAGACGAGCAATGAGCAGGCTACCGCAAGAGGTGAAGGCGGCTTACCAAGCCTGCTCAATCAAGGAGGCAGAAGAGGTGGTGGCGGAAAGAGAGAAGAAGCAGAGCGGAGGAGAGCATTGGCTCTGAAGGCTTTGGACCAAAGACTGCAGGCTGCGACAGCGAGCAAGCAACAGCCAGCGGCTGCTCCGCCGCCAGCACCGATTGGCCAAGAGGTACCAACATCGAGTACCGAGCCACCACCTGAAAGCGAGCAACCTTGATTGCTTTTGTTGTCTACTTAGCCAGCCAATGGTCTTCCGCTTTTCTAAACGTCGAACTCGCCCAACGATTACTGTATATACAAGAGGATCAAGATACCCGATTACATATTGTTCGCTCTTTTGTACCTGATACTGCAATTTACCGGAGTTTGGCTGCCTTTTGGAATGTCCTCTCCGCCTTTGGTCGTTGTCTTGTAGGTTGTTGGAGCAAAACCGCCGCCACGTTCGTTAGGGTCCTCCGCAAAGGCACAGCTGAAGGAATTACGTATTCAGGCTGGTTGGCACGCCTGATCAGGACGATAGAACGAACATGTTGAACTCGAAATGTTCTATAAGAACCTCTCGACCAACCGCACCCATGTGCGGTTTTCGATACAGTCTGAAGCCTTCAAGCCTTCAAGCCTTCAAGCCTACCGGTCACCATCTCATCCAGCAGCTCCATTTATTTGCCCGTATCATGTCCGACATGTCCAATACCGGATCATCCGAGAACAGCGCCCAAACAAGATTCGCAGCTGCTGCCAAAAAAAAGTGCCTGGCCAGCATTGTGAGCTTTGCCGGAGGCGACCTATGCAGTCAGGTACCTTCCTCAAGCGAACCACACTCAAGAACGCGACTTAGATGCTCACCGTTGGGAGCTAAGCGATGACTGCGCGTATACAGGTGGCGATCAGTCGCACGAGATGTCCGGTAGAGGCTGGTTGCATCGGAGAGAGCGAATAAGGCGGGCGTTTGAGCGGACATACTCCTAGCATTATGTGTACGGTTTTCAGAAATGATCAGAAGTCAGGTCTGACTCAAGATCAAAGGAGAACGGTATATAATACATAGAAACAAATCCTCTCGATCTAGATCACACATATGATTGCATTTACCATGGATCGTTTCGACGAAATACCTGCCAGTTATTCCATCATGTAGATACCTACTAGCTCGTTAGCCAAGATTGATACAACGCTAAGCCCTATGAGCGGGAGCTAACATCTAGCCTACGCCCTAACACTATCGATAAATCCTGGCCTCGCAAATCGCAAAATGAAACAAAAATATGGAGTGCATTTCTACCTGCCCATGAGACCTCATCCAGAATGTCTTTGACCGAGAAGCTCGAAAAAATCAGGTCGCCCAAATTGCAGAATCAGCGAGAGGTTGGCCAGGGCCCAATTCCCAGACCCTTCCAACCCCCCACTGACCGCAAGCAGACCTCCGTTGTACTCTCCGCAGTCGAAGACACCCTCAAGGACCAGAAGTATGGCTCAACCCCCACAGCATACTTTGCTGCCCTGCTCGCATTGCTCAGTCAATCAGTTTCCCCGTCGAATGGCATTGTCAACAAAGAGCTCGCGACATCAGTCGTCTACCTCCTCGACATCATAGCGCCCCACGTACCTGCGCCTCTCCTCCGATCGAAGTTCTCTCAGATACTTACGAGTATTGCTCCTGTATTGACTCATAATGAGATTGAAGCGCCTTTGATAAGGTCATCGGTAGGATGTCTGGAATCGCTGCTGGTCGCGCAGGACAATGCAGCGTGGGCGCTTCCGCAGACCCAGGTCAGCCCACGGAGAGCTATCGCAGGCTTATTGGTCCTCGCGTCAGAGCACAGACCGAAGGTCAGAAAGCGTGCGCAGGACGCGGTCATGCATGTCTTGAAGAACCCCCCTCCAAGCCCTTCACTGGATCATCCAGCCGCGGATATGTGCGCCGAGACAGCTTTGCGAAATGTCAGTGATATGGCTGCAAGTGGGAAAAAGAAGGGAAAGGGTCACAGGCAGGAGGAACATCAGCCAGGTCTCATGCATGCGCTGCAGCTGGTCAAGACAATAGCTTCCGCTTCTGGAGGCTGGCCAAGTAAGAAGATTGAGCCACTCTGTGAAGTCCTCATGAACATCTCGCGGTCAAACAATGAGTACCTCACAATGTCTGCTTTTGAAATATTTGAAGTCATATTTGCAGGGATGGCCGACGAAATATCTTCTGCAAAGCTACCAAAGCTGATGGAAGCTATCTCCGAGCTGCGGCCTTCACAGAACGATTCGCAACTGCTGCCTCCGTGGATCGCCGTCATGTCGAGAGGCTATGATGTCTCGGCGCAAGTCAGCCCGGATGAGACTTTCCAAAAGTTGCCTGAGCTCTTCGAGACGATTTCCGGATTCCTTGCTTCCTCGTCACACAACATCCGCGTATCTGCTTCAGAATGTCTAATTTCATTTTCGGTCAACTGTGTACCTGACACAGCAATCCTAGAGCCTTCCATATACGACGAAAAAGTACTTGAAAAGCTAGCGAAAGCAGCAACTGCACTTTTGAGTGTGAAATATCAATCTGCATGGATGGAAATTTTCACCGTGTTGTCGGCTCTCTTCTCGGCGTTCAGATGGAGATCAGTTGGTCTTCTAAATGACATAGTAAAGACCGTTGGGGAGCTACGAGGTAACGACTCGTTCAATGGCAAAAAAGAAGCGGACGTTGTCCTTGGCAACGCCATCGAAGCCATGGGACCAGACTCTGTCCTCCAGATTCTACCGCTGAACCTGGCGAAGCCAAAAGCAGGTCAACCAGGAAGAGCGTGGCTGTTGCCCATCTTGCGAGACCGTGTCCAGAACACCAATCTCACTCATTTCAGATCCGAGTTTGTACCTCTGAGCAAAACGATGATTCAAAGAGTGAAAGACAATGGGAACTCCGAAAAAACAATGGAAATCAAGATATTCGAGACTCTGGTGCAGCAGATTTGGGCGCTCTTGCCGGGCTATTGCAATCTACCACTAGATCTGAGCACAGCTTTTGATCAGAGCTTTGCCGAGATGTTGGCTACTTTGCTCTACGAGCAGACGGAGCTTCGGGTAGACGTTTGCAAAGCTCTCCAGATGCTGGTGGAATCGAATCAAGAGATTGCCAATATGGAAGCTTCTGACCAGGAATCACTCCTCAAGAAGCGGGCTACGAAGGTTAATGCGCAGAAGGACCTCAGTCATCTGTCGTCATTTTCTGGAAATCTGCTAGCAGTACTAGTTAATGTTTATGAAAAGACATTGCCGCAGTACAGGGGTTATATTCTGCAGTGCATCAATGCTTACTTGAGTATCACTCCCGAGAAGGTATGATACTTGAACGCTGCTGAGTTTCATCGCTAAAACTTCCTAGGAGCTACTCGAGACTTTCCAGGGAGTCATAAGGATGCTTAAAGACGCCCTCGCCCTTGCAGAATCCACTTCTCAAACTCAAGCCGACAAGCAAAAGCAAAAGCAAACCTCGGCCGATAAGATGCCGCCAACAAGCCATACCCTCATGGATCTGATCATAACACTCTCAATATACCTCCCGCGCCCTACCTTCCCCACGCTTTTCTCCCTCGCCGCCCTCATTCTCCCACAGTCGTCCGACCCCCAACTCCAAAAGAAGGCCTATAAGCTCCTGCCCCGTCTCGCCACCTCTCTAACAGGCACCCTCGCCCTCCAAGATCGCAACGTAGAACTCCAATCTCTCCTCCTTACCACCGCCTCTACCGTCTCCGCCCCAGCCCGCCGCGATCGTCTCGCTGCGATTTCAGTCGTCGTCGAGCACCTCCCACCGACATCCCTCCACTTCATTCCCTCTATCCTCTCCGAAGTGGTTATCTCGGCCAAAGAAGTCAACGAAAAAGCCCGTACAGCTGCATTCGACCTCCTTGTTCTCATGGCTCGCAAGATGTCTCAAGGCGGACAAATCAATCAATCGCAGATCCCACACATGGCGGCGGACGCACCCATTGCACAAGCCAGTCTGGAGGAGTTTTTCACCATGGTATCCGCCGGACTTGTGGGCTCAACGCCGCATATGGTCTCTGCCAGCATAACGGCCCTGACGCGAATCCTGTACGAGTTCGCTTCGCAGCTTCCTCACGCGGTCATCGAAGATCTAGTCCAAACAATGGATTTATTCCTCACCTCCACGAATCGTGAAATTGTACGTTCCGTTCTCGGCTTTGTCAAGGTTGCTATAATCTCCCTCCCCGAAGACATTGTGAAACCAAAGCTCGACACACTGGTGCCAGGCCTCATGTCATGGTCGAGAGAGCATAAAGCGCAATTCAGAGCGAAAGTGAAGCATATACTCGAGCGCGCTATCCGGCGATTTGGCTTTGATGCCATTGAGAAACAGTGTCCAGAAGACGACAAAAAGCTTATAAACAATATCCGGAAGACCAAGGAACGGCGTAAGCGGCACAAGGCAGCTGACGGCGCTGAAGCTGCTACCGATGAGCCAGCCAAACGGAAGAACAGGTTTGAGAGCGAGTATGATGAAGCGCTTTACGGTAGCGAATCCTCCTCCGACTCTGGCCATGGTTCCGACGATGAGCGCGGGGCGGAGTCCAATGGCAGAGGAGGGAGAGGGCAAACATACATTACCGAAGACGCCGACGAACCCCTCGATCTCCTCGACCGCAAATCCCTCGCCAACATTTCGAGTCGGAAACCAACGGCTACGAAACAAGCGCCAGGCAAACAGCGAAAGAACAGGACCGACCTCGACGGCATTGCTTTCAAAAATGACGGAGACGCTAATGATGATGATGATCCAATGGCCCTGGATCCCAACGGCCCGGATGTGGGCGACGAAATGACCCTTGAAGGCGGCATCAACGCTTATGTCGACGCCATACGTGGCCGGGACGCCGTGCAGCGAAGGAGAGGCGGGAGGCTGAAGTTTAGCAACAAGCGCGAGAAATCCAACGGTAACGGAGACTCCATGGACGTTGATGATGATGGGGATGATGGCAGGGCAGTGAAGAAGGTGAATGGCGGTGGAGGGGGGAGGAAGGAGGTTCGGTTCGCTGATGCCAGAGGAGGGAAAGATCAGGGTAGTAGAAGTGGACGGGTGAGCGGTAGAGGTGGTCTGAGGGGAAGAGGAGGAAGCATCGGGAGTAAAGTGCAGAGGAGGGGATTGGGCGAGGCGAAGGTCAGGGGTGGGAGGGTTATGAAGGGAGGCGGGAGACGTTGAATCGTGGGTTAGAGGCAGAGTGCGTAGTGCATACTGAGCCAGCGAAATTGATTTGTCAACACGCATGACAGGGATGGGTGTATATGAATAAAGACATCGTCGTTTTACGTCAACGTCTGAAAGATTACTGCCCTTCACATCTGTCGTGGTGTGGTGTTTACACCGTGTCTTGACTCTCTTCCCGCATCCACACTCGCCTTACCTCGAATTGGCTCTCTACCCTTCGAGGGAGTGCTGCATCGGGTTCACGCCGCCCTTCTCGTCCCATCGAATCCACCAACGAGCCAGCGCGCGTGTGCAAAGCTAGGCCGTAGCCAAGAGGTAGCTTCTGAAGCCACAGCCAAGTCCAAGATCCCGCCAGTTCGATTCGGTACCGCGAAGTGGCTGCAACATGGCCGCCTGCCCGGTTGTTCCGATTGCAATCATGTCTGCTGACTATTCTCTTCTGCAAACCCACCACCGGTCCGGCCTTCTTGTTGCAGTAGATTTATTCGGTCCGTCTCTTTGGCCAAATCGCCCTTTCTCATTTGACCTTACTCATGATGGTCTCGGGTCCTCGTTCCACATACACCTCGCTCGCTTTCGCTTTCACACTGCTCAGCATGCTCCTATCATAGTCATCTCTGGCTCTGAGTGCGCTCTCGACCCAACTCAGCTGCACGTCCCAGTACTCTCTCTTGAACGCCTCATAGACGGTCGCCACGGCAGTCTTGTCAGACTCGAGCATGCGGACGAGATAGTCGACTACGCGCCATTTTCGCTTGATAGTTGCAAACTCTGGGTATTTGCCGAAGAAATCGAAGGAGGTAAGTACGTCGTCCTTGAATTTATCGGTAAATGGTTCCCCGCGGCGGAATTTGGCGCCCTTGTTTCGAACGGAGGAGAGATAGCGCACGAGGAGCTCGTCTGCCAGTTCCTCAACGAAGACGTCAAGAAGAGAGCTGTGCAGCACGCCTTGGTAGTCATTTACATAATCCTCGAAAGTTGTAATGATACGTTTCATGCCGTATTCTGTATACCACTTCGCGGTGAAGAATTCCGGTAGCACGGAGCGGAAGTCAATGATGAAGATTAGGGAGACGAATGTGGTGATGCAGTGGGTACCTAGGTCTACGAAACCATCGCGTATGTTTTCGAGTTCAGCGTTAGCTTGAGCAATGTATTTGGGTGAGACCAGGGGCTCAAAATCGCGCTGGAAGCGGCTTAGGTATCCCATTTGGCCGGCTTCAGCGTTGTCGTCGATGCAGGCGATCTGGTCGTTGGCAATCGCAACCAGCCAGTCTTGGAGGACTTGGAGACCATCTTGTTCGGCGGTAGGCGTCTTGTATTTAGCAGACTGGTCGTCGACCATCTTCTGCCAGAGATTTTGCCGTGTTTTGAGAGCGGTGAACATGGCGTCGATGACCCCTTCGGCCACGTCTGTGCGGCCTGAATTGCCAGCGACAAGGAGTTGCTCGCGAAGCATGCGCCACATGTCTCCTAGGGTCTTGGTGCGGAAGTAGCCATGCTCGTCGTTGTCCAAAGAGCCCTCCTTGCGCTCTGCGAAGGATTTTCTGTCGGTGGTGAGCATCCGATCCATCCATTCGTCCACGGACTTCACGATCAGTTCTCGGTAGTCTCGAATCAGCTCGATCTCTCTATTGTCGAGGACCGGAAGCTGTAATTCCTCTTGACTCCACCCGAGCTTGTTCATCTTCCCATAGTATTTCTCGGTCCACTCGATGATTGCCAGCATATGTGGAGGGGCTAGGTTGGGGTCGTCAATCCGCCGGATGAGCCAGTTGTGCATTAAGCTGTGGTATATATCCGTGTATGTCTTGTATATCTTCCATTTCTTGGGCATCAGTTCTGTCATGCCTTGCTCGACGGCCACAAGGTCATTGAAGAACCACGCCATGATCTTGGACAGTTTGTCTGGATCTTCGAAAAACTTTTCCTCTGCCGAATCGAAATTCTGTTGTGCGGAGAGCTCAATGGCTTTCATGAACTTCTCCTTGTAACCCCGTATTTGTCTGGCGCTGGTGTTCATGGACTTGAACCTGGACGCAAGGTCTTTGTAATCTCGTTGAGCGTCTTGCAATGCCTGGACCTTCTTGTCACTTTTTTCCTCCTCTTCGATGATGACCGCCAAGCGCACTATCATGCTTTTGTTGTCCGTTTGTACTAAAGGTATCAGGTTCATGCAAGCCTGGCCGATGTGCTCATCGAACCAATTCACTACATCTTCCAATCTCTCGAAATGATTCTGGAGTGTATTCTCTAGAGACGCATCCGAAGCTCTTTTGATCTGGTCCATAGCATCATCCCGGATGTCTCGTAACTGCGTAAGCCCGTAGTGTACGTTGAGAATATTGGGCTGGTTCTCCAGGTCCTGGTCGTCTTCACTCAGAAGCCTGGCCAATTCATCTAGCCTGCTATCGAAAGACTCAATATTGGCCTTCATTGTCTCGACCTGGGTGAAGTTCCTGTGCACCTGGGAAACCAAATTGATATTAGGGAAATCCCGGATCATATTCTGCGACTCCGCGCATAGCTTGTCGATCTTCATGAGCTCCTCCTTGATCTGATTGACTGTTCTCTGTCCATCCCCAATCGAGTTCATGCCAGACTGTGTGATCTCCAATTGCTCCTTGAGCCCAACCTTGAGCTGTCCGTCTACCGCGGCTTTCTTGCGAATAAACTCGGACTTTAGAAAGGGTATCTTATCGAGGTCTTCAGGGTGCCGTAACAGCTCTGCAAGCTGTACGGTCACCCCTTCATTATCGGCCATTTGGCCTGCTCTCAATCGCGCAATCCGGGCATGGCCAGCATGCTTGATCCAGATCGCAAAACCGAGGTGGCTATCGTGGCTATTTACTACCTCAGACGTCCCGAGCCTCGCTAAGCCCCTTCGGCTCCTAGTGGGCTAAGCGCAGATTCCCTTTCCGCGCCAGACTCAGATTTGTGACGTTTGGGGACTGCAGAATCCCATCTTTACAACTACCTATTTATCGATCAGCCAATTAACCACAGGTTTCGTCGATTAGAATCTAATAGTAGGTATTTCCTACAGTCGTTTGTCTTCGTCCTAACGCCCAAGCATACGCGACAGATTGAACCAAACGAATCGCCCGAGCCCACCACTTCTCTCCACGCAAATACTGCCACCTGCTCGAGGCAATGCCCTTCTTCAAGATCACGCTCATACGTTCATCCATTGGGCTGCCTAAGAAGACACAGGGCGTTCTTAACGCCTTGGGTCTGCGAAAGCGAATGGCCACTGTCTTCAAGCCCGTCAATCCCTCCACCGCAGGTCAGATCATGAGGATCAAAGAGCTAGTTGCCGTATCAGAGGTCGAGGAGGCGTTGACAAATGCAGAGATGCGGGAAAGGAGGAGACCGGATCCTGGGTACTACATTGAGAAGCCAGTAGCGGGTTGATAGAACAGGTGATTGATGGACTTCTGGACGAATTCATGCAGCTGGCACCTTGAGTATTGGACCAGCAAGTGTGGAGCTGCCTCGAGCCGAGAATCCTTGATCTTCAGGGTAAGCCTACAGTCTTACAAAGGACGCGATCGCCGAGTTGTCGTTGGCTATGGGACGCGAAGAGCCGGATGTTCCCAAAAAGTCCATCAGGTCGCTGGCAATGACGCCTTGCCTCTTCCACTTTAGGACGCTTTGGACAATGGAAAGATGCTGCTTAGGCATGACTTGAACTATGGGAATCAGCAAGGCGTACGGCAAGCATGTACAGCGATAGTAGTTATTCAACTTTTCTCCCGTCCGATGATGCCAAGCCTGTTAAATCCGAGGCCCTCGGCAATAAACTTCTCAAGCCTAGAACTTCTTGATGTCTGATGATCTCAATGTGCTTTATTTTCCTTGGTCGCTAACCTTCATTATCCCGCCGGTTACTGACTACCATCTATAAATGATGGGAAGCTCTCGTATGCCTGTAAGTCTTCGGACGTCGCTACCGTCTACAAAGAACACCCCGAGAGGCAATTATCTCAATATAGGCACTGAGATGTAGAAGCTCTCTATACGCGTTGTGCACCACACTGGTACTGATACTGAATACAGTCTCCGTAACCTGATCTTCTTCTCTTTTCTCTTACGATGGACAAGAAAAGGTGTCTTGCAGCTCAAAGGCCGCGGGCTCTTCGGGACAGTGGCGGAGGCGTACATCTCGATACGACGGACGCTTTACGGCATATTCCTAAAAAGTCCTGGCGTACGTAGCCAAGTACAAAAGCAAGTCACTGAAGCAATTACCAAACTCGAAGGAAAGCTAGTCCCTCAAGGGCCTGGCATAAGTCGATACCTCACGCTACCGAAGGAAGGATGGACCGAGCAGCAAGTGAGGGCAGAGTTGGAAATACTTGGTGGTATGGAGCATACACGCTGGGAGGATGGCCTTGTTAGCGGAGCGGTTTACCATGGCGGGAACGAATTGATCAAGCTACAATCAGAGGCCTTTGAAAAGTTCAGCGTTGCAAATCCGATACATCCAGACGTCTTTCCAGGAGTTCGAAAGATGGAGGCGGAGATTGTCGCTATGGTCCTTGCCATGTTCAATGCACCAGCTGGAGGAGCTGGAGTTACTACGAGTGGTGGCACGGAGTCAATATTAATGGCGTGCTTGAGCGCTAGGCAGAAGGCGCGCGCAGAACGTGGCGTCACTGAGCCTGAAATGTGTGTGCAGCTATGGACTGTGAAGGGCTTTGCTGACTAGTACAGGGTAATACCAGATACTGCTCACGCAGCGTTTCGCAAAGCTGGCGCTTACTTCGGTATCAAGGTTCACCTGGTAGCCTGTCCGGCACCAACATACAGTGTACACATACCCAGTGTTTCTCGTCTAATCAACAGCAATACCATACTTCTCGTTGGGTCTGCCCCAAACTTCCCTCACGGCATCGTTGACGACATCACATCTCTATCCCGCCTCGCTCTCCGCAAGAAAGGATCTCTGCCTCTTCATGTCGACTGCTGTCTCGGCTCCTTCCTAGTCCCTTTTCTCGCACGCGCGGGTTTCCCGACTGTCCCGTTTGACTTCACCCTGAAAGGCGTCACAAGCATCTCCTGCGACACCCACAAATACGGCTTTGCGCCCAAAGGAAATTCTGTCCTTCTTTACCGGACATCGGCGCTCCGCACGTACCAGTACTTCGTCTCCGCCGACTGGTCTGGAGGCGTGTACGCCTCACCGAGCATTGCAGGCTCACGTCCGGGTGCTCTCATTGCCACCTGTTGGGCTAGCCTAATGTCTCAAGGCGAAAGCGGCTACATCGATAGTTGCCATAAAATAGTTGGCGCTGCTAAGAAAATTGAATCAACCATCCGAGAGCACCCCTCTCTGCGGGACGATCTCACTGTCATGGGAAAGCCGCTCGTCAGCGTTGTCGCTTTCACGTCGAGAACTCTCAACGTGTACGATCTTGCCGATGCTATGTCGAGTAAAGGATGGCATCTAAATGCCTTACAAAGGCCACCAGCCATTCATGTTGCTGTAACATTACCAGTTGTCGCTGCCGTGGACAAACTTATTGGAGACCTCGTGGCAGTGGTAGAAGAGGAGAAGGAAAAGGAGAGGGTAAGAATTGTGGAAGGCAAGGGAGCAAAGGGCGGAGCGAAAGGCGATGCGGCGGCGTTGTACGGTGTCGCCGGGAGTCTCCCGAACCCGAGTGTGGTCAACAGTCTGGCTGAGGGTTTCTTGGACACGCTGTATAAAGCCTGAGGATGCTTCTGACGGAGCATGGGCAAGGGACAAGGGGCAAGGGGGGATCATTGGAGGCAAGCAGCATATGCATAGCGTCTAGGAAGGCATGATAGCAATGGTATCGATTATCAAAGGCATATTTGTACGACAGGGCAAATGCCATTTGGCGTAAAGCAGGCGTGGGAACTGAAGTCAAATAATATGTATAAATGTTTGAGATGGTGTTTTTAAAACTGCATTGATCCAATTCCTCCGCTAAAATTTTGACCTCTCTATGACGTAGTCACAAGCTCGCATTAGCGCTGCTGGGAGGAGCTATGCTGTTGCCATCTACTTCACACTCGAGAAAATCGAGCCTCTCTTATTAAAAGTACAAAAACTTCAAGTATACGTGACAATGGCATCCCGCATCCTCCGTCTCTCCACACGCTCCCCGGCGTCCCTCCAACCACTCCGTTATCCCTTCACCCCACCCATCTGTACCTCTCCCCTTCCCCCTTTCTCCTTTACCAACTCATAGATTAACAACCGTAACAGTCCGCCGCAGCCTCACAACCACATACCCCCGTTTCGCCGAAGGCGACCTCGGCAACCCGCAATCGAGTTCCAGCGATCAAGCCCAGCTCAAGAAGACCCGCGGGACCGAGGGTGCCAATTCCCCAGATACAGCGAGTGTGCAACAACCTGTGTCGGAGCGGAGCGCTATTCCGGGCGACAAAGATGAGGGCACACCTACGGAGGATGCGGTGAAGAGGAGTCCAGAGGAGCCAGCGGAGAAGAAGAGGGAGAGCGTGGAGAAGCAGGGGGAGAAGCCGCTAGGGCCAGAGGATGAGCAGAAATGAAGGGGGAGGGGGGCCAGGGTTTGAGAAAGGAAGCTTTTTGCTTTGACAGCGGCAGTGCAATGGCTTCTAGGGGAGGGGAATTTTCACTTCGATATCGAAGAATATATTGAATCTGCTATGTCTTTCCCGGCGTCTCTCAGCATTTCAAGGACTGATAGACTTGGAGTCATGATGCTGATCACATGAACGGAATTAACAACAGCCCTCCCTGCCATTGGCCGCTTTAATCGAACCTTCTAAAAAACATTTCGTGCCATCAGCAAGCTTGACGGACCAGCTGCGGCACCCTCTTGTTATCCTCCTCACCACGCTCATATCCGAACGAAATAGTCTCCCTCGCTGGTCAGGCCACTACATCTCCATATGTTTTGGGCAGGTATGCTTGATAGTGCAGAACACGTTGCTCAAGTGAATATTGACTTTCATACCAGCATGGAAGACTAATGTTAGACAGAGCAAGAGAAAAGTTCCCGACGGTCTATACAGATATTCTGGACGGGTAAATAGAAGCCTTGTAATATCTGGACTGCCCAAGCTCTCGTTACCTTTGTGTCCCAGCTCTCTCACATCCTCGGAGAACGTAACGGATGAAGAACGGTGTGCAATTCTGAAGTTCAACATCTGTTTGCATAGAAGGCGCATTTGATGCAATGTTCCCGAGCTGCATTCCGCCGCTGCGATCTATCGCGACTTTGGAACAACCCACATCCCGAGCCAACAGACCCTTGGTCGGGTTTCCTCGTTCGAATCGACGCCAAGAACTGCAGCATGCTTTCGTCTTCCTCTCGAGCAGCGGCTCCGCATCCGATCTGATTATCAGCCCACCCTACCGCAAAACTTTCTTTGATCGAAAAGAGGCTTGACGGCGCTCTGACTGTCGCACTCAGACAGCCTTGTTCGAAACACACGAAATCGATGTGGCAGTCTGCTAGTGCCATCACGTAATCTATTGCTATGTTTAATGAAGTGGGCGAAAAGGCTGGGTCGCTGTACAACTACGCACACGATATGGATAGCCTGGTGCTGGATGAGAATGGGAAAGGGGAGGCCGAGAACGAGACTTTGGTCTAGCTGGTAAAGGTATTTTCAAACGAGCCTGTTCAAAGAGATGTGCACTCATGCAGACTCGAGGGTTTCGTTACGAGGTATACTTGATATATGTGACAATAAATAACATGTATTTTGTCTTTCTTTCCCGCTGTCTACTCTCTAGAAACTGATACTATTCTCAAGTTCTGTACCTTGAAGGTCTTGGTTTATTTTACACTTATGTTCATCAAAGAATTGTTGTTTAATTACACCTAATGATCAACAGCACTCGTCCCGTCCCTTCCCGCACTATGGGTCCGAGGTTGAGTTCCTGGACCGTGTTTTTGAGCTTGACATACCCATTCTGCATACGTTTTAAGGTATTTAGAAAGGATGTGCAAGCCACATGCATTGCATCTTCACACCCTCGCATAAATTCGCCGAGAGCACCGAGGCTCGGCCCACCTTTTGTTTCGCCACGCTTGAACATTGATGGCTTTTACTAGACCCTGCAGATATGCATCCATAATCCAGTGTTCATATGGAGATTTCTCTTCCTGAGTGAGTTCTAGGAGTCGTATCCTTTTCAAACCATTTCTCCGGGCTTCTGCGATCACTGCTGCCCACCCAATGCAAGCCAAGCTTTCGCCAATTTGCCAAGAGACTGGCTCTGGCTCTGCAATGCGATTCACCAGCGGGTGAATGTAAAACGTACATTCTCTCAATCGAGCCACAATTTCTACGAATGTTTTCCCCTCTCGTCCTTGAGCCGTCTATCCTGAGGGCGTTTTATTCGCTTCATCCTTCCGCTCACTCGAGCTACACAGTGTTCAAGAACCGGCAAAAGTGCTCCAGCACCTTTGTACAACACCGGATTCCGATCTTCGCGAGCTCCATGCAGTGCTCCCGATGAGATTACCGGACAGGTCTGCAACCGGATAGAATCAGTCCAGCTCGCGGACATGCCATCAAGCGTCCAGACCAAGGTCAAGTATCTGGTTCTCGATGCCATCGCCTGTGCTATCGTAGGAGCAAAGCTGCCATGGTCAAAAGTAGCTACGCAGGCTGTATTGGACATTGAGGGGACTGGCAAGTGCGCCGTCTTTGGCTGGAACAAGGTACGTGCAAGCTTTACTTTTCCTTGAGTTCGGAATGTTCCCTGTTTGCTTGTACCCTGTACTTAGGACAGCCAGCGCACAAGTCCGCTCAATGCAGCCCTCTTGAATGGGTCTTTTATTCAAAGATTCGAGCTCGATGATGTCCACATTGATGCACCGTGGCATGCCAACTCAATCATACTGCCAGCTCTGTTCGCTGCAGCGGAGTACGCTCAGGGGTCGGATGCGGGATCGAAGATTGATGGTGCAACGTTCCTCATCTCCACGATCGTAGGCTTCGAGCTCGGCTCCCGAATCGGCCGTGCCCTCCACGGTCCTGATATGCTGAGCCGTGGGTGGCATAGCGTAGGTGTTCCTTCCGGAGACTTCAGTTCGGCTGCCAATAGCTGAATCATCCGAACCAGGGCGCCGTCTTCGGTCCTCCAGTCGCAGCAGCCGCGGTTTCAACCCTCCTTGATCTCACCTCCGGAAAGATAGAGGATTCCGTTGGCACAGCGTGCACCCAGGCCTGCGATTTGATGTCTGCACAATATGAGAGCATGGCAAAGCGCATGCAGCACGCTTTTGCCGCCCGCAACGGACTCTTTGCCGCTTTGATGTCCAGAGAAAATTATACAGGCATCGATCAAGTTTTCGAGAGACCATATGGCGGCTATCTCTCTACCTTCGGTCAAGGCTCGACGTATGACCCCACTTACAAAGAGAACGAGCTCATTGGTTGCTTGGGACGGGACTGGAGAGGCATTGAAGGGATCAGACTCAAGGAATACAACTCGATGATCGCGACACATGCTCCTGTTGACTGCATTGCTACGCTGCAGGCAAAGCACCCCGAAAGATTCGCAGACCTCGGGTCCGTGAGCAAGATTGTGATCGAGCAGCCCAAGGCTCCTCACGCACACGGTGATCAGCAGATCGATCGACCCATCACAACGACCGGCGCTCAGATGAGTACGCGATACATCGCTGCTAGATCGAAAAGTCCTGCTCGAGCAATTCAGCGAGGCAAACCTTGAGCGCGATGATACTTGAGACTTGATCCGGAAGATTGACTGCGTGTGGAATGAAGAGTTTGACGAGAAGAGTGCTTGGTACACGAGAGCGTCAGTAGAATTTACCGATGGCGAGAGCTGGGTGCAGGAATTGCCGGTCTTGAAAGCTATCGGAAGCCTTGTTTCTGGGTGTGGGATTAAGGAAAAATGGAGGGTGATATGTCCTCCTGCACGACCTGAGATCATTTCTGTCGCAAATCTCAGTGGCAGTATGGTCAACGAGATCCCAATGCTGATATCTGCGCTGAAAGTCTTTCTAAAGTCTTTACCGGTCGGTGTGAATATTAAAATCTGTTCCTTTGGATCCACTCACTCTTTCCTTTGGCCCAAAAGCCGATCATATGACAATGACTCGCTTAAGGAGGCGATAGCCCATGTCGAACATTTCAAGGCCGACTACTGCGGGACTGAGACTCAGAATGCCGTTCGAGCGGCCATCGACAGCCGTTTCGCAGACCCCGACTGCGAGATTCTGGTCTTGACTGACGGTGACATACGTCGCCAACACAAACTTTTCAGCTATCTCAACGACACTGTTGGCGGCAGCATTCGCGTGTTTCCACTAGGAATTGGCGATGGCGTTTCTACCAGCCTTGTTGAGGGTGTCGCTCGTGCTGGCAAAGGTTTCGCGCAGATGGTTAACGAAGGTGAGAAGCTTGACAACAAAAATGGTTCGTATGCTGGAGGCAGCATTGTCTCCGCACGTCTCAGACTACACTATGGAGTTCAGGTACGAGAAATCTACAAAAGAAGAGTGTGACGTGACGTGGGAGATGGTTGACAGACGGTATAAAGGTCATGCTTACCAAGCAAAAGGCACCACAGGAAACAACGGAAGAACATGAAAATCCCATCTCGCTCTTCGACTCAAGCATCAAGACAGAAGAGGAAGGGTGCCCGCTTTCGCTGGGCAATGACAATGAGGATCCGTATGCACATCTGCCAGGTGTTCCAACGCCAAAGCTGCTACAAGCACCACACCGGATACCTCCATTATTCCCTTTCGCACGAACTACAGCCTACCTCCTTCTGTCTCCTGATTCTACCCAAAAGACTCCCAAGTCGGTGATTTTGCGGGGCGCATCTCCACAAGGGCCTCTGGAGCTTGAGATCTCGATCCAAAGATTGCCTGAGCCAGGCAAAAAGATCCATCAGTTGGCTGCGAAGAAAATCATGCAAGAGCTCGAGGAAGGTCGAGGCTGGATCTGTGATGCCAAAGACAACGAGAGTGGAAGGCTATTGAAGGACATTCATCCCAGCTGTTTTGAGGAGATCGTCCAACGTGAGGCCGTTCGATTGGGGTTGCGATTCCAAGTGGGTGGGAAGTAGTGCTCGTTCATAGCCGTATCTGGGAACGAACACACGAATATGAAGCCTTCCGAAGACGATAAGCAAAGCGTTGAGGCCGTAGTCCAAGAGTGCACATTATCTTTTGGTAAGTCCGAATCTTGCCCTTCAGCAGGAATCGGATCCGATGAAGCCGAAGAAAGTGACGAGGACATGGGTTTTGGTTTATTCGACACTCCCCCTCCTAGGGAAATTACGCCACCAGAGGGATGCCACTCTAGGTTCTTTTCGCATTATTCTAGAGAACGTGGAGGGAGTCCGACCAAAGAAAACGGCAGAGGCCGCGGTGGCCGACGCACTACCCCACCATCTCAGAGTAGAGAGACAGCCACCCGCTCAGCGGGTTCACCAGCTCAAAGCGCCTCTTTGGCTCAATTTCTGCTAGTCCGCCTCTTCGCTTTCACAACATCGGATATGAGCAATCCTTCCGATCGCCAACTACACTTACTGGCAGTGCCAATGGTATGTTCGGTCCAATGGCATCGGCTGGTCCGTCCTCTCAGTTTGGTGCAGCGGCGGTCGAAGAACGTTTTGAGGCCCTTGGCTCCACCTAAAGAAATAACAGACATGTTGCTACCGACAGTGAAAAAGTCATTTCCATCATCGAGCTGCAAGACTTCGAGGGCTCCTGGACTGAGGCGACGCAGCTTACCAGTACCATGGGTATCAAGGAAAAAATCCTGTGTACAAAGATGGAATCGTACTGGATCACCTGGGTGGTTGTTGCGTTTCTGGAGCAAAAGATGGGCAAAGAGAGGGAGACTTGGGATCTGGTGATTTGCAAGGCAAAAACGTGGTTGAAGGGGAATTTTTTTCGGACGGAGGTCTTGGAGGCGGAGGCTCGTCAAGTTATTCAACAGTGGAATTGAAAGAGTGTTCTTCTTAGGCGTATCGGCGTGGCGGAAGGATTTAAGAGAGAAAAGTAAGTAGTTGTTGTTACAAGACTAGAACTTGCTCGCTTTTGGTTAATATAGAAAGACGAGCGAACGGAAAAGTTGGGCTGACAAAGAGCAAAGTACTGCGTCCTTTCAAGAGGCAAGGTCGTTCCAGAGCGGCTTCATGTCTCCCTGTTGGTCGAGGTTTTGATCGCCATTTGCGTATAACTAGTCCCGAATACCCCACACATCTTGCTAATCTCTGATCTCCGCAAGCAAAACTCCATCAGCAAACCATGGCTCCCTTGCGAGATCCAATGCATCCACGGCCAGCTCCCAAGCAAGCACCACCCTCAGGCCCAAAGGCTCCTGAACCCACTTATGGTACTGAGCAGGAGCACTTGGCCACCCACGACGGAAGAGTGAAAAAACTTCCACAAATCTCGTTGCTGTGTTTCAAACAGGTGTCATAACACTCACTGGCGGGATGCAGCGCCCAACTCGGACAAGCTTTCACGTCCTGGTGAAGAGACTGGGCATTTGTTCCTGACGCGATAGCATTTCCAGCAGCTCCTAGCATAACGTTCGCTTGGAACACATCAATAGTATATCAAGTAGGTCATCCCGCGCCCTTTATCATGCATCACGACGCGAACACACCGAGAGTTCTGGCCAATCGGCCAGAAGCATCGCGCTAGGTCACAAAGGGACTAGCTGCTGGGATCACTTACTCTATCTGGATACTGTTATTCCCACCCGAAAATAGACTTGGCAGCACGCGCTCTTCTCTACGCGCTGGTGGCGCTTTTAAACTGGGGAAGGGAATCAATCTCAAGCAGCCATTTTTATCCTGCATTTCTGTCACAAGTTTGGGCGTCAGAGATGTACCGTATGACGCAAAGTCTCGTCTTCATTCCTTCACCTCTGCCTGCAGGCTGCAGGAACGTTCTAAGTCTGAAACGAAGGGTTTCACCTTGCTCTTTTGGTTATTGTGATAACCATTACATCCTTCATTCAGCGCCTAATGGGGCCCTCCACTTCCTCATAGAGACCATCAAGTTTCAAAAAGACCTAGGCTTTGCATAGATTCTGATCCGAAGGCTGCGACAGGCGCTATTGACCGAGAGCATGAGGCCGAGCTGACTCCGCAAGGTTACAATAAATTGTAACACGAAAATAGACTGCTTTACTTGACCAGGGCAGATCGAATTATAAGTACTACCCTTCCTTCAGCAGTTGTCATCAAGTGCTCGTGCCTGCTTTGTCTTGCTTGCCTCTCTCAAAGTTTCGTTGTCTCACAAAGTCTCCCTTTTCGCAGGCGTTCTTCGCTATGCATACCTTTCGGGAGTCGTCACGTGCAGCTGTACACGTTGTGTGGTTTTCCTTTGTCAACCTAATAGACGCTATATGCTACTATCCAGATAAATCGGTCGCCACGGGCTATCAACCATGCAACGCATCTGTCGCCGAGGGGGTTTACAGTGCATGCTGCGCTGAAGGGGACGGCTGTTCAACAACCGGCTACTGTTTCGGTGGCTCTGGGTTTACCTACCGCGGTGGTTGCACCGATGTGAATTGGGCGTCGGAATCATGTTGTCCCTCGTGTAGATCTGGTACTCAATTCTCGCTTTCCAGAGCGACATCACCTGCGCTGACACAACGATAGATTCTATACATAGCTTCAGCAACCTGTATCCCTGCCCTGTTAATAGTGGCTCTTATACGATAACTTGGTGCTGTGGAGCGGTGGAAGGCAGCTCGCAGGCTGCGGCTGGCTGTTGCGATACCTCTGACTTCACCATGAATGCCGCTGGCATCGGAAGCTTTTTCGGAGTAGCCCAGGTAAACAATGCGTCGACTGCAACTTCATCCACTCCAGCTGCCTCCACATCAGCCACCGCATTCACCTCCTCGAAACCTGCAACGGCTTCGAAATCGGCAAGCTCATCGACCACTTCATCTTCTAAGCCTGCATCGTCATCTAATCGATCAGCGGCAATCGGAGCGGGAGTCGGCGTACCACTAGGCGTACTACTGCTTTCATGTTTGGCCTTGCTGCTCTATCGGGAACGTAAGCAGCGGCTTCGCGCGCAGAAAGTGACTGATGATATCTATGCTGCTATGAAAGTGAGAGAGGCAAAGGGAATATACCAAGGCTACGAGATGAGCATTCAGGCAGGGCGTCAGGAGCTCGGCTCTAATCAGAAGCAACTTGGAGAGTTGGACACACGTTCAGACAATGTGTATGAAGCGGACGGGCAGCCGTAATATGATGGCTATCAGTCTGGACGGGGGCCTACGACACCATCCCTGCTATGTAAGAAAGAGATCTGAGGCGGTAATTCAAAAACCATTCTTTCATTCACAAAGAAAAGGGCTAAACAGCTATTTGTTGCCTCAATCCGCAAGTGCCGAAACGTGAACCACCCGTCATCCCCGAAGGTCAGCAACTCGATCCCACCGACCCATACCATGCGTTTCTCTCAACTCGACCAATTCCTCCTCCATCTCCTCCTGGAAGCCCTTCAACGCCTCCCTCAGCCTCGCTCGCTCGAAAATTAGTGCGACATAAGTAAAGGGACGATTTCTCTCCACCCACAAACCGTGGTTGATCTCTGCGATATTTGTTTCTAGTTCCGTGGTAATTTGGTCCAGCTCTCGGACTATGTTCGCTTCGATGCGAGAGGCGCAGCGCACGCAGAGGGTGGGGGCGGCGTTGATTGTGGTCGTATGGAAAATAGAGACGGTGCCGTCACAGCGATTTCGCGTGTGAGAATAGGACTTGCAATGCTGGAGGGGGTGGGCTTTTTGATGGTGGCCACATGAGGTGGAGACTTGAAGATTACCCTGACACATTGTGGTTGCGGTCTTTTCTTCCTGAAGCTGAGTGTTTTCGGTGAAGCAACCGAGATGAGAGAAGTCGCTATGAGGGTTGAACACCGTCACGATTATGCTGAAAGTCTGAAAATGCAAACAGGGATTGCATCCAAGATTCAATGTCATTCAATGTCATTCAATGTCATTCAATGTCATCGCCTCTCGGCGTACAAGGGATAAGGGAAGTGAAAAGCCTGTCACACTCGACTGCCAGTGTACCATCTCCAAGTCTAGCTTTCGCTTTCCTTTGAGTGGCAAGCAACAAAGGTAGGTCTCTTTGTCGATTTGGCTGCAATTGTTCCTTCTTTGTGACGCAGGGAAATGAGATTGTGGCAAAGAAATGACAATTCTATCTATCCCTTTGTGAGGTGGCCAAAGGATTCTCGTGGCAAGGAGAATGCCATCTTCCTCTACATCCCGTGTTTCACAAGGGAGATCAATTCGTCCATGACAGATCATCACTCCTCCCCACTTTGCTGTTCGAACCCCTTGAATGTTTGATGTCTATGTTTCTGCTATTCCTTCAGTGTTGCGTGCCTCTCTCTTATTTCCCTATCTTTGCCTTTGTGGAGACCTTGTCATGGCGTGATATGAGCTCTCCAATGTGCTCTTCGTGTACACTACAATCCGACACGTAGAGTCCAGGGACTCGCACAATGATCAATGACACGAGCGCTTCGATCTCCCGCCTAGGATCAAAGTTGTCTCTGGGGTTTGCAATGTCTCTTGATTGTGACCATTGACGAACTGGCAGCGTCAAGCAGGATCTTCAAGCTATATTGTACAAGCTGGAAATGTTTGGTTGCTCAATCTCTGGCCGAGGGGGTGTACAGGTAGAGAACAGATTATGGAACCGTGATTTCGACCTGGATATCGTTCCCGAAGTATTCTGTCCCATGGTCGAGAGCGACGTTTCTAATCCACCCGGTTCGAGATTCTCCGGCGCTTAGCGAAACGTCGACCAATCTTTCAAAATGACTGAATATGTGCAAAACCCTTTAGCAGAGAGATGAGCCAAGAGTTAGGTTCGTCATCTTCAAGCTCATACTCGTACACGAGACATTGGCACTGCTGTCCTCCATGCTTCCGCCCTGTGAGACCGGATATCATGCGTAGCGGAAGATTTCCGCCGCCTGGTCGCGAGGCGACAACCACTTGATTTCACCATCTACCTTGGACTGCTACCTAAGAGTTCAGCCCCAACAGATCTGTCGTCGATTTTCTCATCAAAGACACTCTACAATATTGACCCAATCTTCGGCCGAGATGGCATCACAAGGGTTTTTCAAGTACACACAGTTACAACCATTGTTGAACATGACTAGAGTGGTCAATATACTACCAGGAGATCATTCATCGCCGATTCAGTGCGAAGTAAGGGCGATAAATCTTGATAAGCCTCCGCCATACTGTGCACTGTCATACGTCTGGGGCAAACACTCAAAAGGCTACAAAATATTCATAGACCAAACAGAGATGGGTGTTACGCAAAGTCTGTATGAAGCCCTGCAACATTTGCGCTCACATGAGGAGACTCGCACATTTTGGATTGACGCTATATGCATTAACCAGCTAGACATTGCGGAGAAGAGCGCCCAAGTCCGAAAAATGCAGCAGATATATGGGCGGTCCAGAGGAGTCCTGATTTGGCTTGGGCCCGAAGGAGATGGAAGCGCCTCAGCGCTAGCGCTAGCATCCACAATCTCAGCATACTGGTCAGATCAGGGGCTCAATCTCAGTGATGCTGAGTCGGAGTTTCGGAGTAAGAGTTTAGCTGATTTGTCCACTCTTTTGGATGAGTGCAACTCCAAATTTGATACTACACCTGTAGAAGCGTTCAGATCCCTGATTACTCGGGATTGGTTCGAACGGGTATGGACGGTTCAAGAGGCGGCGGCACCCGTCAAAACGAAGACTATCCAGTGTGGAGACTCTAAGATCGATTGGTGGAGTTTTATTGCTGCGGCCAAATTTCTTTCTCATGCCATTCAACGACCGGATCTGAAAGTGTATTTCCCAAACACTAGTGCTCTCGGCACCACCTCTATGCGCGGGCTCTTCAATCTGGATCATCTTCAAAGATTGATTGGGGGTGGGAAGTATCAAGCAGATCTCCTAGGAACGCTTGCCAATTATCGACACTACAAGGCTACAGACCCAAGGGACAAGGTATATGCATTGCTGGGTTTAGTCACCGAAGCCTTGACGGATATCTTGGTTTGCGATTACGTTCTAGATCTCCCGACTGTTTACTCCAAAGTGGCTGAACATTGCATATTGCATCGAGGTTCTCTTGAATGTTTGGGCTATTGCAATCCTTCCTCGCGGGACCTTGACTTACCTTCGTGGGTCCCGAACTGGCGCGATCCTAGCGTTAGACATCCTTTAGCCTATCTTTCAAAGCACAGACCAAGTATCTGCGCTTCAGATCCCGCAGCGAAAAGGATTTACTCCTCTAGTGCTGATGTTACGTCTCAGAAACGTCATCTATCCTTCTCAAAAATTCAAAAACCGAAGCTCGTTACTGAAGGATTCTGTATAGGCAAGGCTGTGGCCACCGGTCTTCCATACTACCAAGATGCACATCGCGACTCCGAGAGCGACGTCATAAAGGGATGGGAGCCGGAGAACCTCCAAGGTGTTTACGAACCAACCGGCGAGACAATTCTTGAGGCTTTCAGCCGTACCATCGTGGCCGACGTTGCCAAGAAAGGACCTCTGAGGGAGCGAGGCTACAGTGTTGATTGGAGTTTCTGGCGTTCTATAAAAGACTACACACAACAACCCGCATCACCCCAGCGGCGAGTTGAATGGGGCTCTCTTCTTTTCGCAACAGTTGGTAGGAGTTTTGTCTTGTCAGATAGGGGCTACATGTGCTTGGCTCCGGGGGAAACTCGGCCTGGCGATGAGATTTGTCTCCTCCTTGGAGGCCACGTTTTCTACATTCTCCGCCCAGTCGGCGAAAGCTGGTCTTTTGTCGGCGAGTGCTATGTTCATGGGTTCATGGATGGCGAAGCGATGAGTCTCCTTGTGAATGGAACCTTTGAGCTTCAGGAATTTACGATCGTTTAGATGAGCTACAATCCACCTTCAACACTTGTCTACCGTACAATCTCTGGTTTTTGCAGAATGTTTGCTAAAATTGTAAAACGAGCGAATTGATCACAGCGTTGGGGATCCTTAGCACAGATTGGTGCCATCAGCATCACCCATAACTGTCGCAGTTTCTTCAGTCTGCCTATCTATCACCCCCTGGATCTAATCTCGTTCGCATTTTTCGACTCCGCAACGCAACAGTCTTAGAGACCATGGATGCTGTCCACAGTCTTCAATCATTACAGCGCTACGCTCACAGTATCTCCCGCCACCATGGCATTTCTCTGCGATTTAGCCAACGGAGGTCCGAACGACAAAGCTTCCAAATTCCAGGATAAGGTGTCGAGGAATGCCGTTGATTATAGTCAGCCTCAAGCGGGCAAGGATCTGACCAGCTGCATCCAGTTGAAGGTGAAGAGGAACAGCGGTAAATCAATGGTCCATGGCGGCGCAGCTTCACTGTTCGTCGTACTGCCTGAATGTTGGAACCAGCCTTTGTTGAATTGTATGTGCCTCGTTGGTGCAGCGGTAGTTTCACCATCGGGTAGGCCATATGTCTGGTGTAGTATGTATCTACTTTGTGAGGTTTCAGGACCGTGCTGAATCAGAATGAGCGGGATAGAATCAGACATCTCCACTTGTCTCCAATCCTGTGTCTCAGGTTTGCATTCATCTGTTATTCATGGGCCAAATTATCGGAATTTATTGACCGTTTGATTTTGGCAGGCTTTAAAAGGCTCCAGTCCAGTTCTATGTTGTGTACTGGGTAGTAAGACATGTCCTGTGCTCTTGCAAATTGCAATGATGATACAGAAGATAAGAAGCACCGCAACACCATTGTACCAGCGCTGTTAGGAATTGAACCTAATACGAACTCAATATCTCCGCCAAACAAATACCTCCAACAACAGATACTAGACTAGAAAATAAGAAGCACCGCAACACCATTGTACCAGCGCCATTAGGAATCGAACCTAATACGAACTAAATACCCCCAACAACAAGACTGATCGGCGGACGTGCAGATATTGGTATTTCGACGGTGCCCTGTCCTCGATACGGTAAAAGGGCGGGAGGGGCCGCATGGTACATTCTCGTCTGCCAGTTCACACTACCTTTCATCTGTTTGTGTTTGCTCAAGTTCATCTCTTGCAGTGATAAAATGCATATTCCAATACCACACTTTTGTACCATATCATGACAGCATTTCTATTAAATCCTAGATAGACCAAGTCAGTGTTTACCGTGTGCACTGCTCTTGACAATGGCGTCTACTCCAAGCTCTGAATCTACGGGCTGGACTCCACCCGAAGGCAATTGTGATAAATGCGGAGCCCCTGCTTCTTGGGCAGAAGAGTATGTTACTTTTCAGTCCTTTCCTTTTGCATGAGACCTCTTTCTCAGGTCTTGAGACGCGTTGTAGGTGCATAATATTTTTGCCTTTTGCGTTTGTTCTTGACTTATCTTTTAACCGTTGGGTTTCGAACTCACCAACGCAATGCTGACGGGCAAGTATAGCTGGACAAAAGACTTGTCATGGTATGATGGCGCCAAACTCCATATGGCTACTTATTTTGCAAGCCCACGCATGTGGCCCTTAGGGTACATACTTGGTAGTCAGTATTCACCCCTCAATCTGGAGCAACAATTTCCAAACCTCAACTGGAGGGACCGCTTCGAAGATCTTCTCGCACTCGAGTCTGGGAAAAAGATGATCAGTGCAGTCAGCAGACAGAAAGAGGCCGCAACCGCCTCTCGCATCCGCAGTGAGAGTGTCCACGATGACATCTCTCGTGTGAATCAAGATCTGCAGCGCAACCAAGATTATGTTGTCCTACTGCAGAATTTTCGAGAAATATCACTTCGCAGGAAAGATACTGCCTTTGTCTCGGTGATTGACGATGACGGACTACCATTCCAGAGAAAATGCTCCGAAACGATCATCGCAAATGGGAAAGCTCTCATTGACAGCCTCAAAAATCTTCAGAACAAACCGGCTAGCAGCTACAAAAGGAGAGTACATTGGATCACTTCTCTCATCTCGAGCGGTGCGATGCTAGGATGGGAGTCGGCGGTTTACGACAGCGCAGACGGGTGGTTGGCAGATGTCTACAAGGCTGACAGCTCCGGAGACGGTCATATATTCTCTGAGTTGGATTTGACCATGATTTTCAAAGAAGGCTCTCAACTGGATTTCAGGAGCCCCACATGGTCGACATATTGGGGTTCTTACCAGGTTAGCTACCCGCAAATCGAGCAGCTCTGCCCGGAGGGAGACGCAGATCCAGACGCAGATCAAACATACGATACCATTGAGAATATTCGCCCGTCTATAATCTCACAATTAACAACAGCGCAACGGAGAAAGTCGTGGAACGGCAGCATTGAGACGCGGGTTGTGCTTAAGAACCGCTTCACCAACGGCAAGGAGGAAGAGAAGACGATCGTGAATGATGCTTCGAAGGTTCTCGAAGAGGTGGAAAAGGCACATGCTTCTGTCAAAGAAAGGCATAACGCTATCGGTCTCGCACTTTGGGAGCTGTCATACCGAAAGCAGCAAGATAATCTTGCTGTCGCGAAGGAAATGGAAGATGAGGAGGGGGTGGAGTAGAACGCTCCAAGAGGGACGCAATATGTTTTCTGCGGTTCAATGGTATTTCCCCTCGCTCCTGGCATAATCGGAATGCATGCTGACTCATTGAGATACCATTCGACGGTTTAGGATACCCATGACTGTCCATTTCCTTCTCTGGTGGACCAGCTTTACGAACCATTTTTGTGGTATGATCCTCGTTCTTTGCGCATGATGCGAGACAACCTGACATTTTCCAACAGAGCTCGATGATGGAAGAATCCTTCCAGCCTTGGGTAAAGACGTGGCACTGGGCCGACCTATTCTCTCATCCAGAGACTTTTCTTGAATCGATCATTAATGCATGCTATTAGCGCCCATACCCATAGAAGCGACTGAATGAAACCGGGAAAATTTCCTCCGATGCACCTTCTTCGATGACAATAACCCTCTGTACGAACCTCGAGCCACCCGTTCCTCATTAACCCACCATATTCCCCACAACAAGCCCGACCCCCTTTTCCTCCTCTTCAAACCTCAAACCCTCTCCCTCTTCCTCCTCCAGCCCCAACCCAACTCTGAAGAACAAGCACCCTATCTACCCCAGAACCACACCGACCCTCTCCCAACACCTCTCAACCAAACTTTCAACGTGCTCCCCAAATCCCATCCCCTCCCCCCTCATCGCGGTCGCCAGAACGTAGAAACACCATTCGTGCCTGTGTCTCGGGCCCGGTCCCCATCTTGTGAACCGTACACTTCTTCCAGTAACCCCCAAGCAGTTCCGCCATCCTCGTGCCCACCAATCCGCTCACGTACCCCATCCTCGCAACACTCCCATGTCGAGACCCACCCCACACGTGGACATCTCCCACGCTCGCGTTTACTCCGCGCAAGCATCTCGATGCGCGGACCGCTGCATCCCGTCTCAGTAAGCGTCTCGCGGGAGGCATCGGTTTGGCAGGCTTGGTCGCTTCGGGTGTTGTGACGGTCCGGGAGGGGGGGGTTGTTTTTTGGATTCTGGCTCGCGGCGGTAGGTGAGCGAGGTAGGGTACCGGGTATGCGTTGCCGTTGGGTTTGCGGAAGGTGGATACCTGAGGCGGACGATTGCTGCTGATTGAGGAAGAAGGTTGGAGGGTTGAGAGGGTGTGAGATGGAGTGTTTTGCGTTGTGAGATGAGAAGAGAAGAGTTGGGGTGGGGGGGGGTGTGCTCCGTCGTTTCGATCTGGCTGATATCGAAGTCGGCGGTTCACCACGTATTATCATCCACCCCGTCACTCGCACATACTCACTGGTTTTCAGGCATTAATGCTCGAATAGACTGGCACGAGAAACCCTCTGTCCACGATGCATGGATTCTGCCTCCCACGTTGCGAAAGAATAGACGGTTCGATGTCGTTAGAAAACGTAGTCAGTTTCCACAGAATTTTTGTCAGGAACGTAACGCTGCCCAAGAAGCCTGTACCTACTCGTCCCTCTCCAAGCGTCCTCCTAGAGACCATCGTCTTCGCTCATTGAAGCTTGACCACCTTGTCACACCGCCATATCCCGGTCAGGCACCACGGCGCTGCTTCCAGTGTCTGGGCTTCCCAGTCCGACCATGATGCTCCTCTCTGGAATCATTGGCTTTCAAAGCTCATCCCCAGACCCTTTGTTCCCTTCAAGTTTCTTCCAGATCTTACGATCATGGAATTGCTCCCTGCTCGGCACAGTCCAGCTGCCTATGTCGTTCTCGATGGTGAAGTACTCCCCATCGGCACCAAGGCCTTCTCCTTCCCTGATGTTCCTCCCGTACTTGAATCGCTTGCTCGCGCTCATGGGCATAAAGTTCGTTCTCTGTGCAGAAGCACCTGCGCGCGAAAGGTCTGCTTTACATGACGGGTTTCCTGGGTGTGAGCAGCCCGCTGCTGCGTCTTCTTCTTATCGAACTCTGCCATCAAATCACGGGTTTAAGCGCTTGACATGGTCGACGAAGGTGGGAAGTCCCAAGTTAATTTGGGCAGCAAGTGCAGATAAGGATGCTCCGTCCGAGGGAGAATTTGTCGTCGGTGGCGCTGGGTTGGATTGCGTTGAGCTAGATGGTCCTACAGCTGAAGACCCTAGGCCTAATCGCATTGACCCTGATGATGTTGATCGGGAATCTGTTAGTGTTGAGGTTAGTGGTACTGAACCCAAGTCGGGGGCCGCAGGAGCCTTTGGAGGAAGAGAGTGCGACATTGTACTTTGCCTCGAACGTTTTCAAGGTTTGGCTCAGATTGAATCTTCGTCTTTGCAGTCTAGATGACAACCGAAATCACGGTTGGCTCGGAGTGCTGAAACTTGAAGGCTACGGGGCCATCGGTATATAAATATCATTAGACGCTAGGTGTCCAACATTCCCGCGCAGGTTCCAAAAGTTTGTGGACAGGTGGAGCGTCGAAGGTAGAACCACCGATGACGAGACGGCCAGACACTTTCAGCATACCTCGAAAGCTCTAGACTTGCTTGGAGTAAACCTGAGACGACGGATGTTTTCTGTCGTCGGAGCTGTCCGCAGTAAAGCCCACGTTGGCAAAGGCTTACTTCTTCGCACGAGAAGCTTCCATCGCAGTCCTCATCTCATCCAGAAGCTCTGGATGCGTATTCTCAATTAGCCTGAGCCACTCTGCGTCTCTCTCCAGATCGCGTCTCTGCGCCTCCTCAGCAGCAAGTCTCGTACGATCGTTCCACCTTCCCTCCCAAAGGTCCTCAATAGCGTTCCTCGCCTTGTCGATAGTCGCCTGATACTCCTCATGAAGCATAATAACTTGGTCAGTAGCATCCTGCTGGATACGCGCTAGACTTTTGGTATGAGTAATAGAAAGCGACTGAATTCGCTCTTCCAGTGCAGCGACTTTCGCAGCACACCCTTCCCTACCTCTCTCTAAGTCTCGATCTAGCGTTTTCTGCATTTCAGCAACGCTAGCAGCAGCGTCTTCGCGAATGCGCTCTATTTCGCGATTGTTGGCCTTCCATTCTTTTCGATAAGCTTGGTCGACGGCTTCTCGGGTTGCGGCCAGTTCTTGCACATGGGTTTTCAACTGTTGATCATGCGCCTCATAGATGCGGGCAAGCTGACGGGCGTGATTTTCGTCGATGGTGCGCACGACACGGCCGTAATGAATACTGAGAGCATTTTCGGGGTCGGCAGTCGATGGAGTTGGCGGTTGCTCTGAGTCGTTGCCGCTTGGCGCGGAGGTTTGGATGGGTGCTGGCCTGGGTGCTTGGTCTTCATACGGGGGTAGAGAGGGCGCAATGGAACGGATGCTGTACATGGATCCAGGCCGAGTGGAGGTAGTTCGAGCAGCGTTGCCTTCGAGGACATCGTCAATCTGGAAATGCCCTTGCGGCAAGGTGGAAATGCTGAATTTTGTCCCGGTCGAAATGACACTAGATGCCCTTGATCGGACTGAAACTACTTCAGAATTACTGGTACCTTCTCTCGGTTCAGGATTGTCTGCCTGATTATCTGCCATATTGTACAGTAGTGGCTGGTTCACGATGAGGGTCATGGCCACTCGTTACTCGTATATGGGCGTAGTTCCGAGAACTTGAAGTCAAAGAGCAAGCATTGTATTTCCAATGCCAGGCTACAAGGCTACAAGGCTGCGAGTCTTCAAGGTTCTTTGAAAACGTCGCAAAGACGGCTGATTAAAATAGAAACGAGCAGGCAGACAATTTGTCGTCAAGATTGTCGGTAAGTGCACAGCCTTCCGATATCGCAACACGCCAGTCAACCAACAGACTAGCTCTTGTTGGAAAGAGGTAACCCTGCCCTTTTTTGTGTTTGGTTCCCCTGGTATTTGATTGTGTTTGGTCCCGTTCATCCGATATTCTAAGAACTTAATAATCTTAATTTGTATATTATTACTACATTTATAAAATTTATATTTATATTTATATATTAATAATATATATTAATTTCTAATTTATTTTTTTTTTAATTTTTTAAAATCTTAATAATTAAATAATTAATAATTAAAATATATTATAAAACTTTATATTTTTTTTTTTAATTATTAATAATATTTAAATTATATATTATTTATAAATTACTTAGATATATTTATAATAAATTTTTAATAATTTTAATAAGTATATTTTAAAATTAGTTATTCTTAATAATTTCTAAATAAATATATAATATATAATTAATATATTTTAGTTATCTTAGTTTTATGATAGTTGAGATGGTAATTTTAAAACTTATTAATCTTTATATTTGAATTTTTTAAATCGAAAAAAATCTATTTATTTATAGTTTTTTTATATTTATTGTTGAAGTTAATAGACTGATTTTTTGATTTGGCTAAATGTTGTTTTTTGACTTTTATTTGTTATGTGTTAATTTAATGTTAGTGATTATCTTTTATTTAAATATATTTTTATTTTTTATATCTAAGTATTATAATTAAATTAATTTTTTTTATTTTTTATATTAGAAATAATATAAATAATTTAAGTTTGTATTTTTTTAAGTTTATAGTATTTAAATTATTTTAAATTTACTAAGTTTTAAGTGTAAATAAAATATTTGGAATATTAAATTATGATAAATTATTAAAAAAAAAAAATACTAGCTCTTGTTGCTCGAACAGAGTCACGAGATCTGTCTCTTCTAACAGAACCAATTCTTACCAATTATCACCAAGTCTTACCATGTCAGTTTCTGAGGACAAATGCGATTGCAACTTGCAAGTCAGTTGAGTCAGCTTACAGCGCATCCCTAAGGTCTAAGGTACGCTGCAGTCAGACTTTGCTTTAGCGTAAGTATTGTCGCGGTGAAATCAATCCCCGCTGCCCGGGGCACCCCTATGCCCAGTGAAACTACGTAGCAGTAGTAAGCCTCACAGAAGTCAAGCACATCATCATACATGGAGAATCCTCATTGGAGGAGATTAGCTAATCAATGCACGGCGACTTTGGCGCCCACTCATCACAACAAGTAAGCAATGAAGAATAAAAAGCCTGAGAAGAACGACGAGAACAGGGTTGAATCAGGCTCACTATACCAGATAGGCTCAAGCCCTTTTCTTCTTCTATATACATGTGATCAGGTTTTTTCTATCAAAGTCCCTTAAACTTATGCCTCTCAAAGTGATTGTCGTCGGAGCAGGTATTGGAGGTCTGTGCGCGGCTACATCGCTGCGACAAGCAGGACACGATGTCGAGGTAGGTTCAAAGAATTTGCGAGTGTTTCTTTCTTGCCCGTTATCATTTTATCGAGCAGATGGCATTTTCATAGTTCCATGCTTCTCGTTGGTAGAGAAACGATGATGCTCATCCTGGTTGGGTTAGCGGCCAGCTGAGTTGTCCTTCCTACTGATCGTGGATACTGCTCTGTTTAGATCTTCGAAAGGTCAAGCTTCACGGGCGAGGTGGGTGCTGCGCTGGTCTTGACACCAAATGGTAGTCGAATCCTTTCAAGTCTCGGATTCTCCTTCGAGCGAGCCCGCGCCTGCAAAATGGTACAATGGGACACGATACTCGGAGATTCGATGGGGCGTGTGGCCAGTCTCGACCTGAGCATGGCTGAGCAAAGATTCGGCGCTCCTCTTTGGTCGGTGCATCGCGTGGACCTGCACAACGAGCTCCTTCGTTTGGCAACTAGCGAAGATACACCAGGCTCGAAACCAGTCACTCTTCGGCTGGGAGCACAGGTGGTGGATGCTTCGACAGATGGCTCAATTACGCTAAAGGATGGTTCACGTCATGCTGCAGACCTGATTGTAGGCGCTGATGGACTTCATTCGGTCTTGCGAGGCACCGTTTTGACACATGATACCAAGGCGTCCGCTAGCGGCTTGAGCGCGTTCAGGTTCTTGATGGATACAACAATGCTGGAGGATGATGCAAAGCTTGCACAGGTAGTCGAGGCTAGAGGTCCAGGGCTTTCTCTCATCATCGACGCGAAAGAGACCATCAGTGAACGTCACGTGGTGTGGTATCCATGTCGGGAGTGGGTTACTCACTGTTGAACCGCACTACCGAGATCCTCATGCTAATCAAGCCACCAGCGGCGAAGTCCAGAACTTCGTAGGCATTCATCCGACACGACCAGCGGATCATGAAGAAACGGAAACGGAAGGTAAGACTAGAAGTTGAAATCCATCGACATTTCTGGTTGGACCGCAAGCTAAATTCATTGGTGGGGGCCCTAAGCAATGAAGGAATCCATGCTCAAGGAGTTTGGTCACTTCAATCCAGGAATTGTCCGGATTATTTCGTATGTTGCAATACCTGCATACGTACGTTGGGCATAACAACTTGCTGACCTGCTGTGCAGCCGGTCTTCGCACGTAAAGTGTTGGCCGCTCTATGTTCACGAACCCCTACCTACATGGTACAATGGCAGAGTCATTCTAATCGGGGATGCTGCCCATCCGGTGTGTCGACCTTTCACAATGCACCAAGCTAAGCGATCATGACTGACAAATCAGATGATGCCGTTCGGTGGGCAGGGTTCTAACTCTGCGATGGAGGACGCTGGGGCGCTAGGCCATTTATTCCGATCCGTTCATGATCCTGCGACGATCGAAAAACGGCTGCAGTTGTTTTGGCTTGTCAGAAAAGACCGGGTCTCCAGAACCCAGATCATGGCAAGTGTTAGAGCCGGTAGGGAAAAAGAAGTGGAGCAGGAGCTTAAGAAGTATGCCGATCCGCCAGGATCAGGTACGTTTTGCATAGCCTGAAAATTATTGGAAAAAGCTCACTGGGAGCACAGCCGTTCCGTCTACACACCAAGAACGAACTGACCACGACTATAATTATGATGTTTTCGCAAAATGTGAGGAAGTACTTTTAGAAGGACAAATGGGGGAGATAAAGGTCGAGTAGCCACTCCTTTCCCAAGCTTCCGAGACTTGAAAGATCGACAGGATGATGCTCAGCTGCTACTGGACAGTTCAAGGATTCGAAAAGAGATCAAAATTGGTTGGTAGGCTGAGTAGGTTCCTTTTTTCCGTTGAAGCGTCGCAAGATACTCGAGGTTGGATGAGTCTTCAGGGATCTAGCCGTTAGCATCGTCTAAGGATCTGATGAGGGCGAACGGTCTGGATAGCAGTCCCAAACTTATTGCCGCCATAAAAAGACGAGGCGTACATGAATGACATGATAGGAAAGTCCATATGCACGATCATGCGGCTGAACAATCAAAGATCGTTTCATCAAGCTCCTCCCCTCAGCTTTCATATGATAATGCTTGTAGTTGTCCGACTTCTTTCGGAACGCTTTTCCAAGACGTATTGCAGGATTGCACACTTATAAGAAGAACAACAAATAGCGTTGTCCGACCATATAAATGTGGAGACCTTTATAACAGAGCCGAACTCTGGCGCCAGTCAGTGATCAAAGTCGATCGCGACTCGCGAGCTCATCGACGTGGGGCTGAGAGACCGGGTGCTGGGCCGAGCCTAGCTGTACCTTAGCGTATTCAGGATGTTTTTAATACCCGGATGCTCATGTATTGAGAGACAGCACGTCCTTTCCGCATCCCTCAATAACTTCTCAACCAAGGCCTTTATGAAAACAGTCCTGGTACGCAACATCTTTTTCAGATACATCTCTACACTTTCACAGCTGAACCTATCCTCGGAATCGTCCTCGTCGTCAAGCTGCGCAGTGGTGGTATAGTGCGACCTTACTCAATTGGGCTTAAATACTTGTCCGGATATTAAAAAAACCCCGGTATTGGGGTAACAGTTCCCGACCTGAAATCCCCGCCCGGGCGCCGGCATGCGGAGGCTAATGCAGGGCAAATCGACCTGGAAAAGTGATCAATCGTGGACTGCGAAACCCGTTCGATAAGCGTACCACACGGTTCGCATACAACCTCGACTCCCCTCTCTTCGCTCCCATCCACACTCTTCTTCTTCTTCTCCTTCTCCTTCTTCTTCTTCTCCTACTACTCTCTCCTCTCCCGATCGACCCCGGAGCTCCAAATCCAAAGCTCCCATTCATTCACAAATGCCTCCTCCTCCGAACACGCCCCTCGGCCCGAACCCGGCCTTGAATCTCAACCGGGGATATCAGACCGGTTCCTCCCCCACGGCAGACGACGCGTCGGATCCGACTTCCTCGAGGCGGACGGGTGAGATGCGGCAGGAGGGTGACCGGCGCGAGCGGGCTGCCATGGTTCTGGGGAGTTGGGAGCAACTGTCGTGGCACAGTCACACGTATGGGGAGGTGTGTTTGATTTTTATCTTTTCATCCCCCCTCCTTTTTGGGGAATCGCATGGCTGTCATCTACTGCTTCCTTAATCTTTGTCATTTTCACTGGCCGGAGTGAGCATCTGGTCAAGCGCGAGTGCTCGCCAGTGGACATCATGACTGATTGATGGTGGTTGGAGGAAGAGTATCCCGCAGACGAGGCTGAGGCTCGAAAAGATCATGAATGGACTCGAGGCTGGAAGCGGAGAGGAGGAGTGGGAGGATGAGGGAGAGGGTGACGAGAAGGGGAAGGAGAGGGAGAGGGAGAAGGTGGAGAAGCAAAAGAGGATACGCAGGACTGAGGGGAATGCTAGGAAAAGGACAGCTGAGAATGGTTAGGACGGTGGTTGCTGGTGAGATGGGAAGACCGGCTACGACGACTATGATCAGTATGAATCACGCCAGCATGAGGCATGCGCTATGATGCAATGGTATTAAATTAGGCCAACAGCGGTAGATCCGTCAATGTCTATGTACAATATACAACATTCTCTTCTCTATCGACTGTAGAAAATGCTGCTCGCTACAGCTCTTGCCTCGCGTCCTCCAATGGCCTTTCTTCCTCATTGACCAGGCTTGCAGTATCACCAACCTGCTTTCTTGTGCTGACTTCTCGGGTTCTCAACCGCGATCGCATCGCTGCTAGCTTCATCGTCAATCCTTGAGCGTTACCTCTCATGACTGCTAGTTGTTATTGGAGAGGCTCGGAGCTGGAAGAGAGTCTGTTAAGGTGGAGGTAGACGTCTGTGCCGTATCTATAGCACCAGGCCAAGTCAGTAATCATACCTTGGTCGAAGTGCGATTTTCCGAAGTACTGACCCTTCCATACTTATGAGTTTCAGATCACCGCCAAAATACCTCGCGTACAATCTACTGATGGGCAAACCGTACCCAAATCCAGCCATGGGCGCCTTGAAATCACTTTTGTTGAAGTCGGGATCCAAATTTGGCGTAGTCTCCACAGTTGTGTACATGTACGTCCAGACCAGCGGTATGGAAGATCTTGGGATACCACCTCCCTCATCCGAAACCTTGATCGTTATATCCTCCTTACCCTCTGCAATGATGACTTTGGTCACAGGAAATTCCTGCTTGTCTTGCCCATGCGTCTCGACGACTGCACGCAACGAATTCTTGAGAGTCTCAAACAACATATGTGACAGATGTCCTGGCACGTACATAAAGTGGAGATCTGCTTTGCAAACCAACTGAACCTTGGGTGCATCGAAAAGGCCGTAATGATCTTCGCACACGAATCGAGCATTGTCGATAGCTTCTTGGGCAAGTTCCCGCACGTTCGTCTTGGTACATATTATACCCACGTAGTTCGGTTCTATTGCTTGTTTTTGGTCTGTAAGGGCGATATGCTGACCTATCAGCATTCGAATACCTATTCGAGACATGTAGAATCGATCCAGGAAAGATTGGATATTGTTATCAATCTGCATCCGTTGCCGTTTCCGTTTGTATTCGAGTATGCCCTGTGCAACGGTGGTCACTACACTGTCATGCCGCCTCTTGATTCCTTCCAAGGTCCTGGAGAAGCGCTTGTTGTAGTCATTGAGTTCCGGCGGCCAGTCTCCCTCATCATCTGTAGACGCATAGTACCTCCTAGAAGAACCTTTGCCCCCACCATTGGAATTACCATTTGTCTGTTGCGACCTGTACTGGCCCTGTTTGACACTAGGGTTGTGTGTAGTCTGGCTCAATATCTTTGAATCTCGCCCGTTTTGCTTCATTGGCCGTAGCAGTCGCTCTCGAACATCCGACGGTAGATTGGGCCGTGGGAGTGTAGTGATGTCCTGGCGATGAGTCAGTCAACAAGGTCTCGTGGTGGCACTCGGACCACCCTGAGATTATCTTACTTCGAATGACTGCGAATACCAATCCTGGACTTTTTGGATCGAGGGTATATCATTCAGTCCATCAGGCAGATCTCCAAGTTCTTGGACTCGATGTGCTAAGCGTATGGGAAGCTCTTCAGAGAGGAATTGGGAGGCGCGGAAGAGGGTGCCTACATTATTATGCAGTCAGCAGAAGATGTGTCCGTTACTCCCCAGTGTACTCGTACCTGTGGATGGTCTTTCACCAAACTGCACCATCTGCCTCAAGCTCACTCCAGTGGCAGGGAAACCAGAGTAGTGTTTGATGGTATCCATCAACCTCTCGGACTTCTTCCATGACATGCTAATTGTTCAGGCCTTTCGGCCTGTGTTCCGTTATGGAGACCAATGGCTTCTGAGTCTCCGCGCTGCTCCACTGAAAGATTTGGTCCAAACGAAGAGGTCACCAGATGCTCTGTGGTGCCTGCAAGAGAAGGGCGATGCCTGGGTCAATTACTCAAGCTCTGTGCACGACATGTACTTGCGAGCGGGCTTACTGAGCAAGAAGCTGATCAATTGAAGATTCCAGAGGTATCAATGGAAGTTGGAGGTGTTTGTTATATCTTTTTATTGCCTGAGTCATTGTCATTGTCATTCGTTCGACATGAACTCCGAAGTTCGCCCGGCGGGAGTTTCCCCACATTTCGCCTAACCCTGTCACCCGAGGGACCCCTGTAGGCTGTGCACTTCTATTCTCCGCTGAGGCGTGAAAAACTTTGACTGAGTCTTATGCCGGCTTTGAGAAGAAGCTACAGGTACCTATAGTACCTATTAACAGACCCAGACCATATGAAGAAGCAAGGATTGGGAAAGAGGGGGAGAAGAGTCGTCGCCTTTTCTCCTTTTGCGTACCAATCAATTCCCGGGTTACGCATTGTTGAAGAATTTGCCAACTCAACAGCTTTTTTTTAATAAAAAAATGGAAAAAAACACCCCCGTTGAATTATAATTATTAAAAAAAAAAAAAAAAAAAAAAAAAATATACCCTCTTAAAAAAAAAACAACAAAAAAAGTTTTCCAAAAAAAAAAAAAAAAAAAATAAAAAAAAAAAAAAAAAAAAAATTAAATAAAAAAAAAAAAAAAAAAAAAAAAAAAAAAAATATATAAAAAAAAAAAAAAAAAAAAAAAAAAAAAAAAAAAAAAAAAAAAAAAAAAAATAAAAAAAAAAAAAAAAAAAAAAAAAAAAAAAAAAAAAAAAAAAAAAAAAAAAAAAAAAAAAAAAAAAAAAAAAAAAAAAAAAAAAAAAAAAAAAAAAAAAAAAAAAATTAAAAAAAAAAAAAAAAAAAAAAAAAAAAAAAAAAAAAAAAAAAAAAAAAAAAAAATTACACTATTTTTAACACTTAATAAAAAAAAAAAAAAAAAAAAAAAAAAAAAAAAAAAAAAAAAAAAAAAAAAAAATAAAAAAAAAAAAAAAAAAAAAAAAAAAAAAAAAAAAAAAATATAACTTTTATTTTTATAATAAAAAAAAAAAAATAAAAAAAAAAAAAAAAAAAAAAAAAATTAAAAAAATTTTAATTTTAAAAATAATTATTAAATATTAAAATTTAATACTTTATAAATTATAATAAAATTTTAATTAAATTTAAAAAATTTTTTTAAATATATTTAATATTTTTTTATATATTTTTAAAAAAAAAAAAAAAAAAAAAAAAAAAAAAAAAAAAAAAAAAAAAAAAAAAATATAAAAAAATTAAATTTTATATTTAAAATATTTTTAAAAAAAAAAAAAAAAAAAAAAAAAAAAAAAAAAAAAAAAAAAAAAAAAAAAAAAAAAAAAAAAAAAAAAAAAAAAAAAAAAAAAAAAAAAAAAAAAAAAAAAAAAAAAAAAAAAAAAAAAAAAAAAAAAAAAAAATTTCTTTATCTTCTAAGCTATTAAGAATTTAATATTCAATATTAGATATTACATTTATAAATAAATATAATATATATAATTTTATCTTCTTTTAATATATCTTAAATATCTTTATAATTACTTATTATAAAAACTTCTCTTATCTATAATAATAGTAGCTTAATTATTATCTCTAAGCGAATTAATTTTATATAGTTTTTTAAAAGAGAATTTAGAAATAATTATATAAAAAATTAGAAAAATTAAAAATATAAAAATAGAAATTTATATATCGCTATAGTTAAGAATAAAAATAGTTTATATCTCTTTAATAATAATATATAGCTATTATTATATAAAAAGTATTTAATATAAAATTTAATTATTTATTAAATAAATAAGAATTTTTTCTAATACTTATTCTTATTAAATTATTTTAAATATAATCTTATTAATATATATAAAAGAATAAGATAGAGCTAATTTAAAAACTTTGAATTTATATATATAGCTAATTATAAATTTAAGTTCGCTACGCTCTTTAATTAAATCGACTAAATTAGCTCGCTAGCTCTCTTAAGGCCTCTTATTAAAAAAATAAATATACGTTATTTATAAATAGAATAACTTTTTTATTTTCTATTAAAATTTTAAGATTTATTTTTAAATTATAGAATATAATCTACGCTTTTAGATAAAAAAAGAATTTTAAAAATTAATCTTATAATTATTAAAGTATAAGAAATTTAAATATTATATTAAGAAATTATTATAATTTAATTAATATATATATATAGTATAAAGTTATTAATTAATCTATATAATTTATAGATAGATATATGCGATATTAAGTCTACGCTAGTAATTCTATAAGAAATTCTAAGATATCTTATAATAATTATCTATAAAAAATAGAGAAATATTATATTCTTATAATAAGAAGTATCGAAATATCGAAAAATAATTGAAGATATCTAGCTAATTAGTAATATATATCTTATAAAATCTTCTATTAAAAATAAAAACTTTTAAATAAAGAATAAGATATCGAACGATTTTCAATCGTTTAAATAAGTATTATTCGATATTTCTTCTTAATAATAATAAATATAATCTTTATAACTATATTAATAATTCTTCTCTATAGAGACTTAATAAACTATAGTCTTATTTTTACTATCGTTATAGATATTATTATAGCGACGTAATATATATTCTACGAGATAATATATAGAGACTATATAATAGCTATCGGCCGATATATTATATATATAATTCTTCTCTTCTTTACTTTAATAGATTTACGAATATATTAACTACGGCTACGACTGTAATTATAACTATAATTAACGATATAAAAATCTTAATAGAACTACTAAGATCTTAATTAATAAACTTAATAAGATTTATTTAAATATAGATCTAATAAATAAGATTTATCGAATGTTAAATAGATTTAATATTATGTAATTTAATATAATTATATCTACTTAATAAATTTAATAAGATTATTTAATAGATCTAAATCTCGTTATAAATCTAATTTAAAATAATAAAAGACTATTATAAGACTATCTTATTAATTTCACTTAAGGTCTTTAATAATCTTTATAATATTCTAAATATAAATCGTTACGTTTTTTCTATTAGCTATATTCTTTTTAGTATATTAATATAAGTACTTTTAAATCTTAGTTAACGCTAGTATATAGTATCGAAGAGTTTAAAATATCTTTAATTAAGTTATTAATTTTAAATAGCTAAGTTTAAATTACTTAATAAGTACTTAATATTATAAATCTAATAGTATATTTTTCTTAAGAGTTTACTTAATAATATTTAATAGCTTATATTAATACTAATTAAACGCGATATCTTTAAATAATATTATTAAGTTAATCTAGATTAAATTAATACTCTTAAAAGCTATTATACTAGCTAATCGATCGATAAAGATATATATATCGTTAATATTATTAAAATATTCGATTTCTTTAAATCTCTATCTTTTATCTTTCTATTAAAACGCTAATTAAATTTACTAAACTAGTAAGATAGATATTAATTAAATAAATAAAAAAGAAAATATAGATATTAGAGTAGATAACGTAGGCCTAGATCTAGTCTTTAAAATACTTATTCGATTATTAAATTCTAGTCTTATAGATCTTATCTCATTTATTATTTATATAAGTATATTATTATCTATAGAGATAGATAAGAGATTATCTAATTAGCTGGCTAGCTGACTAGCTATTTCTACTACGACTATTCTCTAGTATTTATAGATATTATAATATCGACGAGCCTATTAAAAGAATCGATTAAAATGTAAGTTTTTATTAAAAGATACTCGATAATAGCGAGTATATTAGAGATTTAACTTAGAGCGTTATACTATTAGATATTAATATAGACTTTACGTAAATATCTAATATAACGTCTATTAATCTATAAATATAAATCTTTAAATATTATTATTAATTATTAAGAAATTATTATAATTTAACTTATATATATATATAATATAAAGTTATTAATTAATCTATATAATCTATAGATAGATATATACGATATTAAGTCTACGCTAATAGTCTTATAAGTATCTCTAAGATATCTCATAATATATCGCTTATTAAAGTTCGCTCTCGATAGTTCTAATTAAAAACTAGATATATATTATTTAATTTTAAAATAACTTTTTTATTTTCTATTAAAATTTTACGATTTTTTTTTAAATTATAGAACGTAATTTACGCTTTTAAATAAAAAAAGAATTACTAAATTTAATCTTATAAATATTTAAAGATAAAGAATTTAAATATCGTCTATTAAAAGTTCGCTTATTAAATTTACTCGATAGTCGATAGCTCGTAGCCTTAATTAAAAAATAGATATATATTATTCGATTTTAGAATAACTTTTTTATTTTCTATTAAAATTTTAATTTTTTTTTAAATTATAGAACGTAATATAAGCTTTTAGATAAAAAAAGAATTATTAAATTTAATCTTATAAATATTTAAAGATAAAGAATTTAAATATTACTTATTAAAAACTTATTTACTCTATTAAGAATATTCTTTAATATAAACTTAGATAGTCGAGTAATAATAATTTTAATAAAATTCGAAACTATTTCGCTTCGTTCTCGATTCGAGTTTATTAATCTCTCTCGCAGTCGCTGAAAAATTCTAAAATTCTAAAATTTCAATAATTATAAAAATGTAAAAATTATAAAAATTATAAAATTAATAAGAATTTTATAAATTATAATAATAATAATAATAATGATTAATATAAAAAAAACTATAATAGATATTAAAATTAACTTCTTAATAATTAAATTTACATTAATTTAAATACTAACTTTTTAAAAATCTATTATTTACATAACTTCTTTTTTTATTAAAATTTTTCCATTATTTTTTTAAATTATAGAACTTATTTTACGCTTTCTAATAATTTATAATTTATAAAATTTAATCTTATAATTCTAAGTAAATCTTAAATTAAAATACTTTTACTCTTTGAGAGTCGAATTCAATCTCGAAATTAGATATAAAAATGAATTACTTTTTATAAATTTAATTTATAAATTAAACTTATTAAGTAATAATAGAATATTTTAATTATTAATAATCTATTTCTAAAATCTAGTATTAAAATTTTATCGCTTTTATAATAAATTAATATTAACATCTTAACGCTATTAAGATATATTTTACGCTATTAAAACTATTTAAATTTATTAAATACTATTTTACTTATAAGATATCTATAATATAAGTTTTAATTAGAGAAAGCTTTATAAAATTAAGCTTTTTATAATTTAATTAAGATAAATAAAAGTTATAAATCGCTATTAAGCTTTATTAGAAATATATTAAATAAAGAATTAAGAATAAAAATATAATAGTTCTTATAGATTATATAATATAAGTTACTTTTATTAAATAAGTTCTAGTATTAACTTTAAATTTATTAGTATATATAAAAGAATAAGATAGAACTAAGTTGTAAAATCTTGAATTTATATATATAGTTAATTATAAATTCGTTAGATCTACGCTTTTTAATTAAATCGACTAAGTTATCGCGGATAAATAAATTAGTATTCGTAACTATTAAAATCTCTTACTCTACTTTTAACCTTTTAATAACTTTACTATTTTCTATTAAAATTTAATTTTTTTTTTTTAAATTATAGAATAAAATGTGGGCTTTTAGATTAAAAAAGAATTTTTAAATTTAGTCTTATAATTATTAAAGCGTAAGGAATTCAAATATCGCTTATTAAAGTTTACTCGATAGTCGAACAGCCCTAATTAAAAAATAGATATATATTATTTAATTTTAGAATAACCTTTTCATTTTCTATTAAAATTTTAAATTTCTTTTTTTAATTATAGAACGTAGTATAGGCTTTTAGAGAATCTTTTTTTTCTAAATTTAGTCTTATAATTATTAAAGCGTAAAGAATTTAAATATCGCTTATTAAAGATCGCTTATTAAAGATCGCTTATCTATTTACTCGATAGCTCTAATTAAAAAAAAAATTGTAAATTTAATTTATAGATCTTTACTCGTATATTAAAAACGAGTAAAGATTTATAAATTAAATTTATAATTTTTTTTTTAATTAGAGCTATCGAGTAAATTTAATAAGTAATCTTTAATAAGCGATATTTGAATTTCTTACGCTTTAATAATTATAAGACTAAATTTAGAAATTCTTTTTTTATCTAAAAGTCTATATTTTATTCTATAGTTTAAAAAAAATCTTAAAAATTTAATAGAAAATAAAAAAAGTTATTTTATATATTAATAATATATATCTAATAGTCGAAAAGATATAATATTTAATATAGAATTCGACTTATTTTTCGAATATTATTTTAAAAGATATAGATTATTTTTAATCTTACTCGATATTTTATATATAAATTATCGTATTTTAAAATTATCTCGTATAGAATTAACTAGTCTCGTTATAGAACTTTAAGAATTATAAAATTCTATAAATAGATTATAAAGATATAAATTTTTTAAAAAAAGAAGTAAAAGTTGAAAAATTCTAAGTTTAAAAAATTTCATATCTTTTCGACTAGTATTAATATATCTATTATTTTTTAATTAGAGCTATTCGACTATCTATTAGAATTAGTATAGAGATACGTTATATGAGTAAGATAGAATAGAATAATAAGGCTATCGAACTATGTAGATGGGAAGGAGACATGATATGATAGGGAATGCCTCCGCCAAGGCCCGCTAGCTATAGGGCTGAGTAGTATGTCAAGGGTACGCTCGTAACACTATCGAGTAGACTTTAATAAGCGATATTTAAATTTCTTACGCTTTAATAATTATAAGACTAAATTTAAAAATTCTTTTTTTATCTAAAAGCCTAGATTTCGTTCTATAATTTAAAAAAAAATCTTAAAAATTTAATAGAAAATAAAAAAGTTATTCTATGTGTTAATAATATATATCTATTATTTTTTAATAATTGCGAATACTAATTTATTTACTCGCGATAACTTAGTCGATCTAATTAAAAAGCGTAGATCTATCGAATTTATAATTAGCTATATATATAAATTTAAGATTTTTAAACTTAGCTCTATCTTATTCTTTTATATATACTATTAATGTTACGGATTCCTCCACTAGGCGTCCCGATCGGGCTTAGTGCCTTGGCACTGCGGCACTGCAGAGACTTCTTCTACTGCAGGCCTTCTGTAGTTTATCATCATCACACCACACACATACATTATTCATGCATATGATTCCACTTAGGACTATTCCTTAATAATAATAGTAATATCTCGGTCGATTCAGGCCTAGCACTAGCTGTTCTTGTTACATTCGTCACCTATTCAGTGCCTACAATATTAAGAGGCCCCTATAATACTCACTATCGGAGAAATCTATAGAGAATACCGCTCCCACCGAGTGCAGTATCTTTAGTGTCTCTTAGACGCTTACCTCGCCTTTATCCAGCACCTAATCGGATCCTACCACACTCGTCTACAGCGATCCTTTCACTAGGCCATTCGTCCTACCACTATGGCGTACAATAGCTATATTTCCAGCCCTATGCCTAGCTTTACAGCAGAGCAGACTACGTCCTTATAGGCCATAATTAATATATCTATTAAAGTAGTAATTGAACAGGCTATCAGTCAGGCTATGACAGCCTTCGAGACCAGACAGGTTATCGCTCAGGAACAGTCAATTGTGGAGAGAACTGCGGAGAAACCTACGGGGAAAACTGCGGAGAAATCTACGGAGAAGACTACGGAGAACAAGAGCACGGGCAGCAGCAGTCCTATTCAAGCCGGCACCCTCTCCACTCTTCCACACCAGGCCACCACTCAGAATTGCGGAGATTCTTCCGCTCGCCTTAACGGTGCTTCACCTCCTACTCTCGCCTCTCAACTCGCCTCTCAACTCGCCTCTCCATCTAACTACATTCACTACGCGAAAGGCATAGAGGCTACAGGCCAAGGATAGGGTTTTCAGAGAAGATTCAGGAGAAGTAGGCCTTTGGCATATGGTGTATCTCTGGCGTCTCCATGTCTGCAGCGAGGACGCTGTCATTTTTCTTCTTCGGTGGCATTTGTTACGGATTCCTCCACTAGGCGTCCCGATCGGGCTTAGTGCCTTGGCACTGCGGCACTGCAGAGACTTCTTCTACTGCAGGCCTCCTGTAGTTTATCATCATCACACCACACACATACATTATTCATGCATATGATTCCACTTAGAACTATTCCTTAACAAATAGCGAGATTATTTATAATTATTAAGATAAGAAAAAGTTAATTATAATATTATAAGTTTAAGTCTATAAATTAAATTTATAATCTATTTTTTTAATTAGAGCTATCGAGTAAGTTTAATAAGCGATCTTTAATAAGTAATAGATAGCTATTACGCGTATAGTCTCTATTTAATAGATATATAATCTTTATTTATTAGACGTATAGTCTCTATCTATTAAACGTATAGTTTCTCTAATTAAATTAATAATCGCGCGAAAACTAACGAAATCTAATAAAAAATAATAAAGAAATTATATCTAGTCTCTTCGAGTCGAATATCTTCACAGTAGAATATAGTAGTAAAATTAATTTTTATCTTATCGCTCGTCTCTAACGAGTCGATAAGTCTATTAATATATGCTATTATAGAAGTAATAATAAGAATAATAAAAAGAAGAAGAAGAATATTATAGACGCGTTTTTATATATTAATAAATTAACTATAATTTAATTTAGAGATTAATTAATAAAAGCTAAGAATAAGAAGAAAAAGCGTATTTATAAGAAAGTTTTCGAGAATTTTATTTAACGCGAGCTCTCTTAATTTAAGTATATATAGTATTAATAATTATTAATAATTATAACGAGTTAGATAAAATAATAAAAGGAGAAGAATAAGATAGATATATTTTTTAATATTAAAGATTATTATAAATAAGAATTAAAGTATATATCTATATCTATCTTTATATTTATCTTTATACTATAAGTATTATAATAAGAAAATTTACGATTACTATAATAGTTATCTTAATAATTAGATATTATATAAAAAGAGTAATAAGATAGATAGACTAAATAGACTATAAGAGAAGAATAGCGAGATAATATTATATAGATTTATATATAGAGTAATAAGATTATATTTAATATATTTTAAATATAAAAAGATTAGTTAATCGATAAATAGTAGATATTTAAATATAATAGATATATTTTTAATAGTAAGTAAAGAGAATAATTAGTTAATTAATTATCGCTATAAAGAAATTATTTAAAGATCTTATTAATCGATAAATTAAAATTATTTAATATTATAAATCTATAAAGAGAGATATAAAGAGACTTATTCTACTATTATTAAGTATCTTTATAAGAATCTCGAAGATATTAGATATAAGTTCTTTATTATTTTTAATTAGTATTTATTAGCTTTCGCGCGATCGCTAATTTAATTAAAGAAGCTATACGTCTAGTAAATAGAGATACTAGTCGAAAAGATATAATATATTTTATAGAATATTTCATATCAAGTAATATCATATCATATCCGAATATGATATAGATAGAGTCGGATACCATACCATTTTTCTAATATGAGTTCGAAATCTTAACGATATATTTTACGATATAATATATCTGTAATATTATATTATAAAATAGTATATATATGAAATATTTCTACTGAGATTTCTATATTTAGAAGTATAAGTAGCTATTTATCTACTATAACTACTATTATTATAACTATTACTATTATAACTATCTCTATTATAACTATCTCTATTATAACTATCTCTATTATAGTTATCTCTATTATAACTATCTCTATTATAGTTACTTTTATTATAGCTATTACTATTATAACTACTACTATTATAGCTATTATATAATAGTAAACTATTTTAATAATAAATAGTAATAGTTATAATAGTAGTAGCTATAATAGTAATAGCTATTAGAATATTAGATATATAATATATAGAACGAACGAATTAATTCTCTAGAACCTCTCCGAGATTAGATTCTAAATATAGTATAAAATTAGATAGCTGAAAAATATAATAACTAAGATACGTGAGAATTATATTTCGATAATAGATATAATAATAGTAGATATAATAGTAATAGATATAATAGTAGTAGATATAATAGTAGTAGCTATTATATCGAATTTATCGAATAAATATATCTAAATATAGAAATTTCAGTCGAGATATCTCATATATATATTATTTTATAATATAATATTATAGATATATTATATCGTAGTATAATGTAAATCTTTATAATTTATATTATATTAGAGTATAGTATAATAGATTAATATCTCATATTATATTATATCTTTTCGACTAGTAGATAAAGACTATACGTTTATTAAGTAGAGGCTATACGCGTAATAACTATCTAAGTAATATTTAAATTCCTTACCTTTAAAGAAATATAAGATTAAATTTTAATACGAATTCATATTTAAAAAGCGTAAATTACGATCTATAATTAAAAAAAAGTATTAAATTTTAATAGAATTTAGTAAAGTTATTAAATAACTAGAAATAGAGAAAGATATTTTAATAATTACGAATATTAATATTATAATTTAATACTTTATACTCGATATATCTTTTTAATTAAATCTTAACGTCTCTTTTAGATATATTTATCTATAGATTATATAGAATAATAAAATAACTATATACTATATTAATATTAATATAATAAGAATTATTTCTTAGAAAATAATAAAGTTATTAAATAATTAAAAATAGAGAAAGAGATTTAATAGTAACGAATTTAAATCTATTTACTTATTACTTATATTTATTAAAATTAATATAGATATAATACTAGTATAAGTAAAATAAAATAAGAATAATAAGACTATTAAATTATATATATAAAAAGAAGATATAATATAGTAGAAGATATCTTCGCTAAGATATTAAATTATATAATTAAGTAATATATTAAGAATACGCTCGTAATATTATTTTCTCTCTTAAATAGCTATAGTTTCTATAGTTAATAAATTAAAGATATATATTTATTACTTATTCTATATCTATTAATTAAAAAGATATAATATAATATAATATATTAAGCTATTAATATATATAATAGAATAAGATAGAGCTAAGCTTAAAAATCTTAAATTTATATATATAGTTAATTATAAATTTAAAGTTACTACGCTCTTTAATTAGATCGACTAAGTTATCGCGAATAAATAAATTAGCGTTTATAACTATTAAATATTTATAACTATTAAAAAATAAATATACGTTATTAAATATAGAATAACTTTTTTATTTTCTAATTAATTTTCGAGATTTTTTTTTAAAATTATAGAATAAAATGTAAGCTTTTCGAATATTTAAGAACTTTTAAATTTAGTCTTATAATTATTAAAGCGTAAGAAATTCAAATATCGCTTATCAAAGTTCGCTCGACAGCCGGATAGCCCGCTCATCAAAGTTCGCTTATTAAAGATCGCTCACCTATTTACTCAATAGCCCTAATTAAAAAAAAGTTATAGATTTAATTTATAGATCTTTACTCATTATATTATACTCTAATAAGATATAAAATATTAATATTTATATAATCTTATATTTAATATAATATAAGATTTTAATAATATATATTATAAAATAATATATTTATAATATTATATTATAAAATAATATATATATAAAGTATTTTAATTAGAATTTCTATATTTAAAAGTAATTATTTTAATTAATAATTACGCTAAATTAATAAGATATAGAATTAAATATAATTATATTTTATTACTTTATATATATAAAAGAAAGCGAGCTATATTTACTAATAATAAGAAAAGCTTATCTTTTAATAATATTAACTACGCGAAATTCGTCGATACTTTATAATTAAAATCGTTAATAATAATTTTATATATCTATTACGTATTTTTAATATCGCTATTTAATATAAAATTATACGTATTATAATTATAGCTTTTTTATTAAATCGCCGATCTAGAAAAGTTAATATATTTCTTAATATTCTCTCAAAAATATTATAGCTTAATATAATAAGCTATATTTCTTTAAGCTATCTTCTCGCGATATATAAAAAAAAGATTAAATATAGAAAGTATATAAAAGTATATTTAATAATTCTAGAATAAATTAACGATATTTATAATAATAATTAAAATTAAAAATTAGATATATTTAAATAAGAGATAGCTTTATATTATTTATATAATAGCGATAATAATAATTAAAATTAAAATATTAATTTAAATAGCGTAGCTTTTATAATAAACTTTTTATTATTATATATTAAATTAATTATATATAAATAAAGATTTATAATTTTATCTTCTAAATATAATTATATTTAATATATTAAGATTTTTATAATAACTCGATACTTATTAATTAGCGCGTTAATACTATTATATCTAAACTATAATTATACTTATTACTAAATTCTATATCGCGCTTTTAAATAGCTTAAAAGATAAAATTTATTTAATTATTAATACGTATAATAGAATTATTCTTAATACTTATATTTTATTTAATTTCGATATTATATATATTCTTTTAATTTAAACTTTTATCTTTATTTATATATATAATAATTCGCGTAAGAAATAAAACTCTAGACTTTCTTATAATTATATTTATATATTTTTTTTATATAATATTATTAAAATATAAGTCTACTAGAATAATAATTAGAATTAAAAATTATTTATTACTTATCTATTATATCTTATCTAATTTACTTAAAAGCTTATTTTTATTTTTATAATAATATATTAATATATTTAATTTTATACTTTTCGATAGATAGTATTAGAATCGATAGAGATATAATATTAATATAGATATATTAAATAAGATAACTAAGATATTAAACTATATAGATAAAAAAAAGATATTAAATAATAGATAATATCTCTATTAAGATACGCTAGGCTGAAATAAATAAGAGAGCTAAGTAATATATTAAGAATATAAAATACGCTTATAATACTACTTCTCTTCTTTATAAAATTATATTCTATAATTAGTAAATAGAAAGATAGAAAAATAAATATATATATACGCTTAACGTCTAAAAAATAGTAAAAGTAGTATAGAAATAATCATTTTCGAGAATTATAGTATTATATCTTTCTTTATAAGAGATATTCTAAATAATAATAGCTCTTTATATTCGCGCTATAATAATATTACCAGTCGAGATATAAATATATATAAAGAGCTTAGCTAGAAGGAAATCGATATAATATAATAAAAATAGTATCTATAAGCGTAGAGATAATTAATAATAATTTCTAAATCTATATTTAAGCGAATAAAATATCGATAGAATAATATAACGTAATTAGTCGAGAGCTCTTAAATCGAATTAAGTTATAGACGCTAAAAACTCTAATTTAATATTAAGTAAGTTTCTTTATAGAATACTATATAATTAATATTAATAAAGGCTATTAATAGCGATAGTAAGATTTATAAATAACGCGCTATAACTTTAAAAGATATTTAGATATTTATTAATAAGAGAACTCTACGCGGGAGACTCTATATAATATAATTTATAATCGATATAGATCTAAAGAATCGATTCTCGAGTCTAAAAAGATAAGGCTATTGCGAAGATATCGAATAATTTTAATTCGATTAAAAACGAGATATTCGAGATAGCTCTATTATTTTATAAGTTAACTATTTATAAATAAGACTTTTTAAAATATTATTTATAAAAATCGTCTATTAGATCTTAGCAATTTTCGAATTTACCGCCATCCGTATTATATTAAATAAAGTTATTATTAAGATCTTCTTATTTAACTTTATACTTAAAATAACTATAAATTAATTTAAAAATAAATATTTCTTTAATAATTTATTTAATTTAATTATTAATAGTAATATATTCTAACGAAAGATTTATTTATTCTAATAAAGAATTATTTATTATAAGACTTAAGAGATTAAAATAAAAAATATTATAAATTTTTATACTTAGCGAAAGTTCTAGATAGTATAAATTTTTTATAAAATCTATAATTTTAAATAAATTAAGTCTCTTATAGTTTAGTTTATAAAAAAGATAATTAAAGATAATATTCTTACTACTTAGAAAGATCTTATTATCTATTTAAAAAGTAATCTTTTATTAATATTTATTAGCGTATATAATTATAGCCTTTTAAATATAATCTATATTACTTTAAATATACTTAAAAAATTATTTTATATAATTTATAATATTCTTCGCTTAAATAGTATTAAGACGCTTATTAATAATCTTATAGTCGATAATATTCGAGCTAAAAGTTATTTAAAAATAAAATTTCTTATTTATAAGAAAAGATAAAATATTAATAATTAATAAGATAGTATTATTATTAACGAACTTAATAATAGATAATTATCTTATCTAATTATTCTATATATAATTATAATATATTTAAAGATAACGCTTTATATTCTAATTTACTCGCTTAATCTATTTATTAATTTTAGAATAAAAGACTATTAATAGCTTAATTATAATATCTAATTTCTTATAAAAAGACATTTATATAATAGTTATAAATTAAAAATCTTAATTTAATATTATTAATATCGATAAACTATATAAGTAAAATACTTTTTTAAATAATAAATTAATTATCTTCTTAGTAATAATATCTTTATCGATATTAAAATAAATTATATAATAATATTTCTTAATAAATTAATTAATTACTATTTAAATAGCGTTATAGTTATTAAATATAGATAAGCCTATAACGAAGTTAATTAATATATCTTATTATCGTTTTTATAGAATTAATAGAGATTATAATAAATTATACTTTCGATTATAAAATATCTTAACTCTTTAATAGATATAGTAATTCTAAATATAGATAATTACGATAGTTTTTATATCTCGCTAATAATATTCTCTTTTAAGTAGTTTATAAATATATACTATCTCGAGATATTCGTAGAATAGTTAATTATATATTTCTTAAATAATATCGATATATATATTATTGAATATTTATAAACGATTCTTATAATAAAGTATCTTATCTTATATAAAGTATTTACTAAGAGTAATCTTTTAAAACTTATCTTTATTTTCGATAATAGTCTTATAAACTTTTATATAATATTCGTTTTTTTTTATTAATCTCTACTATTTTATAATAGATAAGGTTATTAATTATATATATATCGATATATTCGCTATCTAATTTTAATCGATTAAAGATAAGAATTATTTAATACTATTAACGTAATTATTTATTTTCGAGATTAATTAATTTATATCTAGTTATTTATATAAGTATATTTATCTTAATATTCTAAGATTTAGATCGATAAATAATCTTTATATTAAATTCTAATAATATATCTAAATATCGAGTTTAGTATTAATTAAGATCTCTTTTCTTAATAAAATATATTAATTCTTTATAATTAATAAAGATTCTAATAAGAATATTTATATATTCTAGTTTAAGGCGCTAATATTTTAGATAATAAATAATTATTAATAGTTTCTTATCGTAGATCTAATAATTATACTTAGTCGAGATTAGATTTTTATTATAAAAGACTATTAAGTAAAGTACTTTCTTATTATTATATTAAAAAAGAATATTTTTATTAATATAATCGAAAGAGTTAATCTCTAGAATAATCTTTTTTATTTTATTAAAATAATATAAAATTAAAGCTTTAGTAATAGCGACTTTTAGAAAATAAAAGATCTCTTAATATACTAGAAATTAATTAAATATAATTTTCTTTACGATGAATTTTACTATAGATTTAACTATTTTAAAGAAATCTCTAATAAATTATTAATAAAAAAATTAAAATCTAATAAAGATCTATATTTCTTTAAGATTAATAGATATAATCTACTTAATAATAGCTTAAATTTTAATAAATCTTATTTATAATTTATCTATAAATATTAATAGATTTAAAAATTTAATTTTCTAAATATAAAATTTATATTTAAGAATATTTATTTAAAGATCGATATTCTTTAATTTCTAAAGAATTTATCTAACGTGTTAAATATATTTCTTTTTTATCTTATTATAAATAAATATATTATCGAGATAGATCTAATAGAAGTCGTTTAGATACTTAAATAGAATATTATTTATATATTATTAATATATAATTAAATCGTTAATTAAGTCGAAGAAGAGAATTTAATATTTATATACTTTAAGAAAGATAATAAAAATAGTAAAATTTATTGAAATTCGGATTACGTAACTCTTAGCGTTTTAGCGATTACGTGATTACGTCACGTAATACGCCTTAGCGCGCCTATATTAAGTCGCTCTTTTCTTTTATAAAACTTAATAGTAAATATAACTAAGTATTCTATCTTTATATTTTAATAGATTATAAACTTAGACTATATTTAATAACTATTTTAATAATAGTATAATCTATCGCTATAGCTATAATTATTTTTAGATATTTATATCTATTATAATAAAGATAACTATAACTATAGAGAACTTTATTAATCTTCTTAATATAAGAAATTCTTATTTTAAAATAGTTATTCTAAGTTTAAATAGCTATAATTCGCCTATAATTTAAAGACTAAGAATTATCGCTTAGGCGCTTTTACTTTATAGTTAAGATAACGTAAAGTGAATCGAGATATACTATATTTAGTCGAAATTATCGAAGCCGCTATACGACTAATTAAATTATATTACTATTAAAATCTCTAAAATATTATTAGTTTCTTTATATAAAATACGCTAAAAAAAAGAGATAATATACTTTTATTTATATATTATAAATACTAAAGAATTAGATAGCGAGTATTTAGACTTTATATTTATTTAATTATAAAATATTCGTAATAAAGACTAGAGATCAATTATCTTAATTATCGCTAAGAAAAGCTAAGAGAAAATAATTTTAGTCTTAATGCTAACTATATAGTTCTTAATTATTACTAATAGAGATATATTAATCGAAAGGGTAAGAACTCTAGTCTTGAAAGCGAAAGAAGAAAGAAATCTCTATTATCGTAAAGAAGTCTCGATGTGAGTATTTATTTTAGAGGTAAAATATCTTAATAGTAAGTAAATAATCTTACGATTAATCTCGATCTCGGTCTTAAACTCTAGCTAAGTTAATTTTAGAGAAGATAATTAAAACTTCTAGTTATTAAGATAATTAATATAATTTTAATAATATAATATTATATCTACGTATAAGAGGTAGATTCTTATTATTATAACGTTTTTAAACTATTTTAATATTTTTAAAATTCGTTAATTACTTAACTTCTTAATAGAATATTATTCGCTATTTCGAGTATTAATAGATAATAAATTTTCGTAAGTAAAGATCTAAGCTATATCGAGTTAATCTTAAGATTTAGCGAGATTTTTCTTATACGCTTAAATCTCTAGCGTATTATAAGAGATATTTTAATAGCGAGAGTAAGTATATATTAAGCTTTTTTATTAATTTTAATTTGATATTAAAATAATTAATCTCTAAGTCTTTATTAGAGTTAATCTTTAATAAAGATCTCTTTAATCTCTAAGCGCGCTTAATTTCGTCGATATTATTTACTCTAATTACTTCTCTAAATCTTATTAATATATAAGTCTTATTCTTAAATTTAGGCTTTAATAGAGTAAGCTTATTTAGCTTATTTAGCTTATTCTCTAATAAAGAGAACTTATTAAGTCTCTAAATATTATATCTTTTAAGGAATTTAAAATCTTAGCTTTTTTAAGTCGTTTTGATAATATTGATAAGCTTAAAAATATCTTTAACTATTAGATTTAGAAGTAATAATTTAAAAATAAATTAAAGTTATTTAGATTATAGCGCTATATCGAAAAAGATTATATAAAGCTAATTATTAATATTATTATTATTAAAGTCTAGATTAATAGCTAGCTATAAATATAAGATTAAATCTATATTATATTAAAATCGCGTTATAAAAAAAACCCGCGTTCTAAGATTAAGAATAAAATTAATATTAAAGAAGTCTAGAAGACTTTAAATAAGTTTAAATCTCGAGATTTAAATATTCTTAATTTTATATTTAGAAAGATAAATAATATTACTCTTATAAGATATAATAACGATTCTTAATCTTACGTCGATAGATTTATAGAGATTCTAGACGAGTTTAATAACTTATTTTTAAAGCTAAAATTTAATAAGAATTAAAAGATTTATCGCTTCTACTTAGGCTTAGATTCTTTATATAATCTATACTATAAATAGTATAATTAAAATTATAATATTTTTAAAAATAACGATATTATAAAGTTCGATCTAGACTACGCGATTACTCGATTTATTAATATTATAATTAATCTTATTAACTCAATTAATATTAAAATCTATACACTAACTACGTTAGTTAATAGATTTTTTATATATAACTCGCAGAGCGTTATTATATTAATTATTACCGGCGAAAATATTAAATATAGAATTTAATAAGAGATCTATACTAATAACTTTTATACTTATACTTAGATTTATAAGTATTATAATTATTATAAAAAGAACTAGTATAATAATATCGAATATATTACTTTATATTTTAAATTTAAAAAATAAGATAGTAATAGTAATAGAGGAAATTGCGATGATTATGAAGGTCGCGATAATTATAGCGATAAAGATAACGATAAAGATAATAATAATAATAATTTCTCTAACTTAAATAATAAAGATAAAGATAAAAATATTTAAAATAATAAGTTTATTATTAATCGCTAGCCTCTTAATATTAAAATTACTATAGCGTATATTTAATTAATAATAATATATAGTTTTATAATATATATTAACTCTAATCTAGAGAATATTATATATCTTATTATTAATTCTTAGTTCTTATAGAATTAAGTCTATTATTCCTCTATTAAAAAGAACCTAAAGACTATAATTTAAACTTCTTCGATATTTATAGTCGCCGTATTATTATATTTATAATTTATTAATAATATCTACACTTAGTATATATTACTCGTAACTTCTTAATCTTTTAAATTTTTATTTTATTCAAATTATATCGTCTTATTAATAAAGTTAATAGCTTAATTATAATTATAGACTTTAGATATATTAAGTTTAAATATAAGAGTCTTAAGAGTAAATAAACTCTATATATAAAAGATATCTAATATATTTCTAATAGTAATTTTAATCTAATTTCTTAAGAGTAACTCGAAGATTAAAATTATTCTCTTTAATTTATACTCGAAAGTATTAAAGTAAGAGAGTATAATATTATTTTTAGATATTAATATAATTATCTTTATACGCTAGACGTATAGATAGAGACTCTTATATACTTAATAGTTATTAATAAAGATATTTCTATCTATAATGAGTTTACTATATCTATATCTATATCTAAATCTAAATCTAAATTCTTATTCTTATTTACTAATATTCTAGATTCTTAAATTAATAAAAAAATCTTATATATATAATACGCTCGTTACGACTATTTAGAATTTTAAAATCTTAAGAAATTAATTAAAATATATATTAAAATAAACTTATCTATTTTACTTTCTAAGAATATATACGAATTATATAGTATTATTAATATAAAAGTTAAATTATATAAGCGTTATATAACGTTAGATCGCTAAGAGAATAATCTAATTTATAGTAATCTTTAAAGGCCTTTCTCTATTTCTTATAATAATTATAAATAAATAATAATCTTTCTAAATAATAAAACGCTTTATTTCGCTATATTCTTACTTTCTAATAAGAATAATCTTATAATTCTCGCGATATTTAAGTTTTTTCTAAATTAAGTCAAATATAGAAATTACGTTTATATTAGATTTTATAGCGACTATAATTTCGAGTATAATAACTATAATATATATACTTTTCGACTTATTAAAGAAATTATCTAAGAAGATATTATATTTAATAACTCTTAAATAAATAATAAATTTAAATATCTTAATTAAACGATATAATATAAAGTTAGCGCTATATTTAAAGAGAATAAACTATTATAAAAGTATTAGTTAAAATTCGCGTAGGCTTTTAATTATCTACGTAATTTATAATTAATATTAAGAAGAAATATTATCTCTTATAAGACCTCTATAAACTATTTATCTAATATTTTATATCTTTAAATTATTAAATTTACTAATTTCTATTAAATATATCTATTAAATATTAGCTAAATTAAATATAAAAACTACGTCTATAAGAGGCGCTTAATTAATTATAAAGCTAATTAATTTTATTATATATTAATATTAAATAATAAAATTTAGATTTATTTAAATATAATTTAAATTAATAATATTTCTTCTAAGCTTACTCTATTTAAGCTTAATTTCGCTAAGAAAAGAGAGGTTAATAATTAAAATCTATTTAAGAATAGAAATAAGCGTTATATAAATACGCTAGAAAAGACTATACGCGAGTTATTAATTATCTCTTTAATATTAATTTTAGAGAAGAGAGTCTTAAAAAAAATAAGATAAGAAATATTTATTAAAGCGATAATTATCTTAGCTAAAGCCGTTAGAAGAGAATTCGTTATTATTATATAAATCCTTATTAAGAAAGTATCTCTATAGATATCTTCGTTATAAATATCGCTATAGATATCGTTATAGATATCTTTAAAGAGGATAAAGTCGAAATTATTTAAAACTCTAAGCGAAAATACGCTCGCGGGATTTACTTCGATAATCTCGGCGTCTTTAATATAAACTCTAATAAGATTTATAATTAGATTTAAAATTAATTAATAATCTCTCTTAAAGTAATCTAGGCGATACGAAATTCTTAAAGCTTATCGCGATCTTTTATTAGACTTACTCGTCCTTTTAATTAAAGCTAATACTCTCAAGTTATTTAAGTCTTAAATCTATTAAGAGATAATAGCGAATAGATATTGAAAAATAAAATAGAAATTTATTATATAGAAAGAAGTTAACTCTCTTATAATTAATAATACTTAAATTTTAATAAATCTACTCTTAAATGCGTATACTTTAAATAATAAATAGATTTATAAATTTAAGCGAGATTTTATAGAGAAAAATTATATAATATAAAGCTTAATAAATAATTTATAATTTTAAATAGTGCGAAGGCGTAGATTTTAATAAGACTTTCGTTTTTATAGTTAAATCTATAAATTATAAAGCGATCTTTACTTTAGCGATAATTTTTAATTAAAAATTAAAGTAAATAAATATTAAAACCGCTTTTCTCTATAATAATATAAAGAAAATTATTTATATAATATAGCTTACGAGTTTTAAGACTAATAATAAGTATAAGATATATAAACTAAAGAAGGCGCTATACGATTTAAAGTAATCCTCGAGAATCTAATATAATACCCTCTTCGTATATCTAAAGAAATTAAGCTTTAAGCTTATTATAACTAATTTCTCGATTTTTATTAATAATATTATAATTATTATAATCTATATAAATAATATTCTCTTAGTTAATCTTAATAAAATAGAAATTTAGAGTATTAAAGATAAGTTTAATAGTTACTTCGAAATAACTAATTTAAAACTATATATCTATTATCTAAATATAACTATTATTAGAAATTATATTAATCGTATTATTCGACTTAATTAGATAAAGTATATTAAAAAGTTTCTTATTAAATATAATATATAAGAATTTAAAGATATATTTACTTTTATAAATATCGAAAGATATTAAATATTCGAAGAGAACTTTTAAGTCTTTAAAGCCTCTTATATCGAGTATTAGTTAATAATAGAGTTATTAATATACATAATACTTAATATAAGACTAGATATTATATTTATAATCTTGATAATATTTTGATATAACTCGAACTTTAATAAAGTCTATTAAAAAGCGATTAAGCGGATTTTTCGCTATTTTAGATAAATTATCGACTATTAATTTATTTTTAAAGGAGATTAAAATCTCTAAGCGATTATATCGACGTTAATTAGATTAATAATTAAGATACTTATTATTCTATATCTAAGTATATATTTAATATTAATAGCGAGATTATTAATTAATTATCGAAGCGATAATTTATTATAATACTCTCGATCTATAAAATTAAATATATTAATTAAATATAAGTTATTAAGAAAGTAATTTAATTATACAATTTATTAAATTAGCTTAATTTTAATAATAAATAAGCGTAAGTAATAATTATTTTTTATGATAATTAAGGCGTTATAATATTAGCTAAAAACTCTTAGTTCTATATTTATATTAAATATATTAATATTTAATATTACTATATATAGAAATAAGTTATCGCTAGAAACGTCGCTCTAGACTACGTCTTTATTAATTAATAAATAGTCGATAATCTTATTAAGACCCTCTATAAGAATAAATTTAAGAGTTTTTATCGACTTATTAAGCTAAAATATTATTTATAATTATAATCTAATAGTCTTAATATAGAGAAGTCGTCTACTCTAGAGAAGCTATTTTATTAATTCTCGTATTATAAGTAATCGTCTTAAGTCGCTCGCCGAGTCGCTATATTAGACTTAGTACTATATAAACTCGCTATTTTATATCAAAATAGCTATTTCTTTAGCGCTATTACTACTATTATTATTAAAACTTCTAGAACTCTTTTAAAAGATCTATATCTATTTATTATTAATATCTCGAGTATTATATTTTTAAATTATCGCTATTATAGCTACTATTATTAAGAATTAGTTATCTAAAACGATCTCGTAGAGATCTTATAGTCGGCGATATATAGCTAGAAGAATTTCTTTTAATTATTTTATTTAGCTACTCTTATATATATTCTTTAATCTTAAATTAATTAATTTTTAATATATATTAAATAGTCTAGAAATAAAATTTCCGAAAAACCGCTTTTTAATAAAAAGTGAAATTTGAGTTATATTTAAATAGGGGCTATGATTTAATATAGTCGTTTTTAGATTTCGACTTTTTACTTTATCTACTCTATTTTAAACGTCGCGAACTTTAAATCTCGCGTTTTTAAATTTCGTTTATATAAGAGATAGAGGTATAAGAGATATAGTTTTATATTAGCTACTCGGCGCTAACTTACTTTAACTATCTAATATTAATTTCACTTTTACTACTTAACGTTAATTACTTTATCTTATCTACTTAATTTTAATATCGTTAGTATTAAACTTTATAACTACTAAATTTTACTTATAAAAGAATATATGCGAAGGGGAGTATTAAAATTCGAATCACGTGACTTTTAAAGTCTTGGCGATTATGTAACTACGTTACGTAATACGCCTTAGCGCGTTCGTATTAAGTCGCTCTTTTCTTTTATAGAACTTAATAGTAAATATAACTAAGTGTTCTACCTTTATATTTTAAAAAATTCTCGCTATCGAGATATATACGTAGTTTATTAAATACGACTATAATATCTAATCGAGTAAGATATTTATATCTCTAGATTCTTATTAAAATCTTATCTATTAATAAAATTAAGTATTAATTTCTTTTAATAATAGCATTTAGTTTTCGATAGTCTATATAAAAATATAATTCTTTATTCGATTTTTTCGCGAATAGAATAGATAAGGCGAATAGTATATAGCTTAGTATTATAAATCCCTTCTTTAGATATTTATTTAGATACTTCTTTATTTATTTTATTTTTATATTCTAATATTAAATAGATTCTACTTTTTAAAAGTTTCGTTTTTATTAAAATTATCGTTGAATTCTAGCTTATAATTATAAAAATAATAAAAAAAAATATTTATCTTAGTTTTATCGAAAATATTAAGATAATTATAATACTTTATAAATAGCTTATATTTTATCTTCTTAGAATTAATCTTATTAATATTATTAATTTAAATAAGATAATTAAAATCGTAATATCTTTTATATTTCTTTTCTAAATTATAGAAATAGAGTTTATTAATTAATATATAGAGATCGCGAGATATTTAAATAATAAAAGATATATATAATATTAACGAGTTATTATAAATCTTATTTATCATTAATATAAATAGTTTATTATCTTTTTTATAGGCTAGTTAATAATAAATTACTATATTAATCTTAGCGATATTAATAGATTTAGATTTCTTACTATTCTTATTCTTATTTAATAAGAAAATATTTAAATTAATCTTATTATCGTAAGTAAATAAGAGAGAGCTTTATTATTTTAGTATAATAGATAAAAGAATAAATAATATAAGTAGTCGAAGCTTCGAAGTTAATAGAAAAGAGAGTTCGTTTATTATTAATATTTAATTATTATTATAATTATATTAATCGAGTAGAAAGAGTATCTTATCTTATAATATATTAAGAATTATCTTATATTTATTTATCTAAGATTTTTTAATTATTATATTATATTTTAATAATGTAATTAATATTAAATATATTTCTTTTTAATAATTTTTTACTATTATTATAGAGAGTAAATAATATATAATTAATTATTTTATAATCTAATTATTATAATCTCTTAATAATTTAAATTATAATAATAAGAGTAATTCTAGATATAAGATTTTATATATTATTAAGATTAAGAACTCGTTTATAATTATATAAGTATCGATATATTTACTATCTATAAAAAAGTTCTAAAATAAATACTTTCTCTCTTATAAAGATAGAATAATTTATATATAAAAAGAACGATATGCTAGAGCGTTATTAAGAGTATTTATTAAATATATTTTATAAGTATCTCTTATTATAACTTTAAAAGAGATTATTTATTTCTCGAATTTAATAAAGAATCGTTACTATCTATATTATCGATATTATTAATTTTAAATTTCTTATTTATATCTATCGCGTAAAGTTATATTTTTCTAAAGATCTTTTTATTAATCTCGATTTAGATAGTTATTATATAGATATTTTAATAGTAATCTTTTTTATCGTAATTATAGTATATCGATTTTCTTAGCTTTAAATCGATCTTAATATTTAAAAGCGTAGTGGTTATAATCTTAATAATAAATATAAGATATATATTAATTATAATTTATATTATAGTTAGCTTAATAATAGTCTTTATAAGCTCTTTATTTTTATATCTAATATGATATAAGTTATTTAATTTTCGAAGGTATTACTTTATAGCCTTTAAAGTAATAAACTCTCTTATAATATTCTATAACTTTCTTAGATTCTTTCTTAATTTTTTAAAAGATAATTCTTTAATATAAAAATTTTTTAATATTAAGAATAGTAATTAATTAAATAAAGTTTAAATAGAAATTAATAAAGAATTAAATTTCTTACTATAGAGTATTTATATTATGCTATATATTATTATATTAATCTAAATTCTTATAAATATTAATTAATTTATCTATAATTTTATTAATAAATTAATATAGATTAATAAAGTTTTAAAGTCTTCTATATATAATATATTATATAGTCTTATTATCGAGTTATAAAACTATATAAAATATCTTAAAGTCTTTAATAAGATAATAATTATTATTAATTTTAAATTTTTATTTTATTCTAAAGAATTAATCGTTTTAGATAGAGTTAATATTATCGATAAATAAAGATAAGTCTAGAATTTTAATTAATTTTTCTTTTAAATATCTAGATATATATTTATTCTCGATTAAGAATAGTTATAAGTCTTTTATTAATTATAAATTAAGATTATTAACTTTTTATTATAGAGAAGTTATATTCTTCTAAAAGTCTTAAATTAGTTAGTTTATCTTTTTAATTATTTTATAAATTTAAAATAAATTATTTATAGCTAGATTCTTTTTTATTATAATAATATAATATTAAATAATAATCTTTTAAAAATCGTCTCGCTTTTAATAAATCTTATTTAATATAATTATAAATTTATTAGATTAATACTTAATTTAATATTATAATTATAAATTATTAATAATATCTTAAAGCGTATTTATCGAGTTTATCTCGTTAGAGATATTATCTAATAGAATTAATATTTATTAAAACTTAGTTTACTCTAATAAAGTTTTAATTTAATTTATTCTTTTAATATTTAATTTCGCTATAAAAAAGAAGAAAGAAGTATTTAAAAAGAAGTTTAAATATTTTAAAAAAATAGATATTAGAGATATTAGACTAATTAGAGAGTAATAAAATCTCTTTAAGATATTTCGAAATTATTCGATATTAAGAAAAAAAAAAATTACTATAAAATTCGAGATAAGATTATTTCTTTACGGGGGTTTAATATATTTATCTTTTAATTATTTAAAGTATTAAAAAGACTATAAATACTTTAAATAGTACTTTTTCGAGTATACTTACTTTATCTAGAGAGTCTCTTATTTTATAGAGAAGTTATATATAAGAAAGCTTATAAATAATATTTTAATAGTATTAACTATTTCTTTCGATTCGCTAGCTATATAAATAATCTAATATCTTATTTATCTCTTAACTATTATTTATTAAGTTTAATTCGCTTTAAAATCGAATTATCTATTTAATAGATTTATTTAAAAATATAATAACTTAACTTAATTTCTTATTAAAGTCTTTATTAGTATATTTTTTTAAATTTATTTATTAATATAAATAAAATAAGTAAGTTAATCTTAGTTATAATATTAGAATTAATATAGATATAATATTAATATAAATATATTAAATAAGATAATTAAGATATCGAATTATATAGATAAAAGAGAGATATTAAATAGTAGATAAAATCTCTATTAAGATACGCTAGATTTAAATAGATAAGAGAGCTATATAGTATATTAAGAATATAAAGTACGCTTATAATAGATATAATATAATTAATAATTAAGATATTAACTTTTTTTACTTTTTTAATTAATTTCTTTTTAAATATAAATATATTTATTCGCTATCGCGATCTCTTAATATTTTTATTTTAATTAAAAATTTAATTATTATTTAATTAATCTATATTATAACTCTTTAATATTATTATTATTATTAATATTTATTATTTATTATAATAAATTATTAAACTTAATCTCTTCTACTTTAATTATTATAAAAAATAAATTAATAAATATATATAAAGAAATTAAAGAGTTTATATAAATATTTATAAATATTAAACTATTTTTAATTTTAATTAAAGCTTATTTTATTAAAAAGTATATTAATTCTAATAAGTATTAATATTAGAAATAAAGAGAATATATATTATATATTATTTTAAATATATTATTATTAAGTTTATTTAAAGAATAATTATTTTTATAAAAATAATAAGATTTAAAGAAAAGAAAATAAAGAATAAAGTACGCGAAAATTTTAATAAGTTATAATAATTTAATTTTAATTAAATTAGATAAAAATAATTACTTATTAACTCGCTCTTTTAAATATTTTATCTTTTAATCTATATAAATTATAATAATAATTATAAATATTATAGAAATAGCTAAGATTATATTAGATAATAGCGCTTATTAAATCTAATTTATTTAAATTTAAATCTTTAAAATTAAAGAGAAAGCGCTTTATCTATATTTAATTTAAGCTAGATAATATAAAATAATTTAAAAATTTAATAGATATAATAGATATCTAAGCTTTTCTTTTTTTCTAAAACTTTTTTTTATATTAATTCTTTTTATTATAAAATTATTTTCTTTATATATTAAACTTCTATTTAAATAATCTAGTATTATTATAATAATATTTAAAGTATAATATAGTTATTAAATTATATATTTATTTTTTATTTATTAATAACTTTAAATTAATATATAAATAAATTACGCGAAGAGCTTAATTGATATATATTTAATTTATTATTAATAGCTCTTTAAAAAAGCTAATATTTATTATAAATTTCTCTATTAAACGTCTCGATTAGATTTAATATCTTAATATTATAATACTATAAAGACCTCTTCTACTATAAATCTTCTATAGTTATTATATTAGATATATATTATTTATATATATAATTTTACTTAGAATTATTTCTTAATAATATTATTCTAGATTAAATATAATAATAACTTATTTAAAAGCGTTAATGTAAGAGTAATATGGAAATATAGATATAATAAGTAGTATATAATAAAGATAATTATTCTTCTACTAAGAAGTAACTACTTATAATACTAAGCTAAAATTCTTATTAAGGTACCTTCTTAATAGATACGAAGATAGATAAAATCATATATCTATATAATTACGATAGCTTACTATAATAATATAGCGTTAATAAAAAATATAGTAACCTCGATATATATATAAGTAAAGAGTATTAATAAAGTAAGTAAAGAAGTTATTATAAATAAGTAAATATAATAGTAATTATATAATTAATTCTTTTCTTCTCGATATTATAATCGTAATAGCTTATTTCGTAATAGACTTCGAAGGCTTTATTAACGATAAGAGTGCTATTATAATAATATGATTAATTGCGAAAGACTTCTATAACGAAGATATTAAAGATAGTAGCTTTAATAGCGAAAATAGTAATAGTGTAATAGTATAATCGATTATAAAAGACTTCTATAAATATATCGTTAATAGCGGAGGTAATAGCTCTAATAGAGGCGATGTAGCGATCTTATAGTCTTTTATTAATTTCGAAATATTATCTAACTATTTAATATTATATTATTAATTATATTTAAAATTATATCTTTTCTAATATATTAGATATTCGATTAAATAACCTTTATTATAACGTCTAATACGTCTATTAAGTAAGAACTATAGCTTATATAACTTATAGTTATTAATATCATCTTTTATATAAATAGAATCAAGCTTCTTCGATAATAATCTATAAAAAGAGTCGATATTAGCGAATTATAATTCTAGCTATACTATCGAGAATATAAGATAAACTCTCTAATACTTAGATATATTAAGATAATATACTTACTTATCTATTTTAGTAATAACCTCGAAAGAGTTAATATAGCGTTAACTAATCTTATCTATCTTAATAGTATTAATAGATTATAAAATAGAGTAGCCTTTATATAGATATAAGAGTATCTTATCTTTCTTTCTAAAGTATATAGATTAATACTTATAATTATAGTAAAATTACTAAGATATTTAAATAAAATTTATTATATCGATAGCTTTAACTCTAATAATAGCGTATATCTACTATAATAGTTCGAATAATATAATAAAATTAAGAGTCTTATTAAGAGGGAATTCGTAGAAGAGCTTATTTGATAACTTAATTATAATAGTCGACTATATATTATTAAGAAGTACTTATATATATAAAAGAATAATAAACTATATTAAAGATTTCTCTAGAGTATATAAGTAGAAGCGTAAAGCGATTTCAGCCATCTAGTTAATACGTTTACTATTATCATTTATCTAGAAATAATAAATTATAGAATATAGTAGTTTAACTTCTAATCTATCGAATATAGCTTTTTACAGCTCTAATAGAAATTTAGAATCTTTATTAGATAGTAAGATCTGTTAAAATATGAATATTATCTCGATTAAGCTCTTTCGAGTATGTCACCTTTTTAATAAGATCTTTAATATTTCTTAATTATCTATATCGAGATAATTTAATAAGATAATAGTCTACTCTTTAATATCTTAGATAGATTTACTAGAAATATAAGTAGTTCGCTTTATAAACTTATTTATAATAATTATTATATAATTAAATTCCTTATTAGATAATAGTATAGTAAGAATAAAATTAAGTGTTAAGATATAGAAAGGTAGAGTAAGACTCTCTATAGATTATAGATAACTATAAGGCTTATAGCGGTAAGTCTATAATGCTAGGTACTTAGAATAGTACTTAATATAGCTATAAAGATGCTTAGATAGTCTCTATATATACTATAATTTAGAGATTATATTAAAAGATCTTTCGAAACCTGGATAATTATCTCTATAAGCGATTTTAAAAATATCTTTAATTAGCGATTAGAGTATATATAATTATTTTAAATTAATAAATTTATTCTTATAAAAAATAAGGTTAGAGTCTATAATATTATAAATAAAAAGAAAGCTCGATATTCTTACTCTTTATTACTAGCTTTATATTAATATTTATAATACTAATAATCTTTATTTAATATAAATCTATACTATATCTAGTAAGAAGCCTATTATAAAAAACTTTATTTATCTCTACTATAATAATAGAGTAATTATAGATATTATTATAATTTATTATCTATATAATATAAATATATAAAATATTAAACTTCGAATAGTCTTTAAATAGCGTTAATTTATTAATATTTATAAAATATAAAAGAGCGTTTAGTATAATATATTTCTTATTAAGCTTATATCTTATATCGAGATAAAATTAGCGAAGAAATTAAGAAGTATATACTAGTTATATATTTAGTCTTATCGTAGACGTTATAAAAGTAATAAAAGATTACTTTATAATATCGAGGATAGCTAAATAATTAGTTTGAATAATAATAGATTACTTAAACGACTTTATAAGATATCGAATCTTCTTAATAATCTATACGAATTCTACTATCTCGAGTTTTATAGACTAATAGTTCTTCTTAATAAAAGTTAGTATTCTTAATAAGTATATAATTAACTTTATAGCAGTTCTAGATAATCACTTAATATTAGCTATAATAACGTATTTCTTTTTAATATAAAATATCTATACGCCGAAACTTTATTTCCTAGAGATATTCAGATCTATTTATAGATCTCTATTTAAATTAAAGTATATAAGTAATAAGAGTTTACTTAAAGCTTTCTATAGGCTTTAAAAACTTTAATTCTTCTATAGAGTAGCCTTTAGTAAATAAAGCTTAAAGAAATAAATACGACGTAGATTATTTTTAATAAGTATCTCTTTAAGTAAGTGAGTCTTTAATACTTATAGAGGACTAGTAAGCTACGTATAGTAATAAACTAAACTTCTTAGATAATCTATCAGCCCAAGGTAATATTCGAGATCGTCGAGTATATTAAGATAGATAATCTTATTAATAACTTTTAGCTTATTCTTAACTATTATTATATTAAAAGAATTAACTCGACGACTTAATAGATTAATATTAAGATATCTTAAAAAGATTTTTATAAACGTAATAATAATATTATACTTAATTAAGATTTAAAATAACTTTTATAAATATTTAATATACTTCTTTAAGGTCTTAAAGTCTAATATAATATTATCGATATATACTTAAATAAAGGCTTTAATAAATTATAGAATTTTATTAATCTATCGCTATATATAAGCTATAGAATTTATATATTCTATAATTAATACGTTAAAAGTCTCTTAATCTTAATAAGAAATTATAATAAGTATATAGCAATTATCGTAGTAAATAAGCTATTAATAAAAGAAAGATATTATATCGAGTATAGATAAATGAATATATTCTAGTAGTCTTACTATAATATCTAATTATAATAATATCGAGTATATATCTAAAATAATAAAATTATTAAGACCTCTAATATCTATTATAGCTCTTTTCTTTCACTTATTATTTAATAGTATTTTTTAAATTACGAAGATAGAATAGCTAAATAGAGTAAGCTTAATAATATATTTAAGTCTATCTTATTATTATAAATTATTAAATATATTATTAATTATTATTCTATTATTAATATCTAGAAGATAGATCTTAATATAATTCGACTTAGATAGTCTACTTTATTAATTATCGCGTAGCGTAATCTTTATTTAATTATATTTAAATACTTTAGTAAAGCCTTTATCTCTCTATAAGATAGAAAATTTATTAACTAGATCTATTAGAATCTAAGTATTATACTTATTATTATAGATTATAATATTATTTAATAGCTTAATCTTTTTAATAAGATTTAATTAATATATAATAGCGTTATAGACGAGCTACGAGAGGCTATTAGCTATACTTATTAATACTATTATAGTAAGAGTAGCTACTTTCTTAATTTAATCACTTATAATAGACTTATCTATGAAAGACTTCGGCGAAAGCTTTATAAAGAAGATGTTTTCGTAATCGACTTCGTATAGTATATTTAGATAGAGCTTCTTAAGGATTTAGACGATTTAATTAATTTCATTTTTAATTAGAACTTCGATAATATATAAATTTATAAGATAAGCGTATAGAGTTAAGTTTCGCTATACTATTAGCTCGAAAATATAATCTCTCTTAAATAATTCTTTAGAAGAGTCGATAGATACTATAATATCGATATAAGATATTATAATTAAAGCCTTATAGATGTAAATAATACGTCTCTAATATAGATTATATTATTAATTAATAATGTTGATAGTAATAGTATAGCTACTAATATATACTTTATCTTAAACGATATTAAATATAATCTTCTTAGAATCTATAATATTATTCTCTAGTATATATAGACTTTTAGACTATTAATAAGATGAATCTTTCTTTAAATATAATAGAGAATTTTACTATTATCTATCTTATTAATAGAGATATATATTAAGATTAGAATATACTTATTAATATTATATATAGCTAAATCTAAGCCCTTAATATAAAGAGGTAAAACTATTCTTCGAATTTCTATAAGAGATAGTAATATTAGTAGTTATAATTTATCTACTAAAGTAACTTTATAGTTAATATTAATATAAACCTCCTTATTAATTATATTAAATTATAGGCGTATAAAGATATAAGTGTAATTCTACTCTCGAAAAGTAAGTCTTATATCTAGATTAAACTTTTCGATAAAGTTAGAGTTAATAATTTTAATAGAATAGAAGTCTTAATAATAGAAGACTTTTAATTAATAAATAAAAGGCTTCTACTTAGCTATAAAAGGCTCTTATAAATAATTATCTTATAAGTACTTATAAAGTTTTATTTTAGATATAAAGGATATATCGCAATTTTAATAGACTATATAAATATCGACGAAGTTAATATAGGTCTCTTTATATAGCTATTCTTTATAATTATTAGCGGAGCTTTCCTTAGATAATTCGCCTTAGTAAGCTTCTTATACTTTATTATACTCTTAAGAAACGTTAGGTTAATTCTTATTGATATGATTAGCTTAATTATAAGCTATTTAATTATTATAATTAACTTAACAAATAGCGGCTTAGTTACGATAAGTGTCTTATAGTTATTATAGCTACTTATCTCTATTACTTTAATAGCCGTAGTCGTCTTATCTTAAAAATCTTCCATCTTAAAAAGAGTTTAATTACTTAAATTAATTCGAGAATATCGAATTTAACGTGCTTAAAGAATTAATAATTTAAAGATATAATAATATAATAAGCGAATAATTACTTTGCGAAGCGTATTACTAATTTAATTAATAATTATACTATTAATTATTATAAGCGTATTATTCTTTATTATAAGGTCTATTCTAATAGCTAAAAAACTACTATAAATAGAATTAAGACTAAAAGAAGTTAAACGATTAATTTTTATAGTTCTACTAACCTTAACGATTAACATTTAATTAATCTTATCGAAGGCCTTATTAAAAGATTTAATTATTATATTATTACTATAGTAATTAGCTTAATTAAAGCCTTTAATAAAATAGCCTAGATATCTTAAATCATATATCTTTCTTTAATTCGAGTATTTAAATAAACGAAGAAATCGATATCGTAGTAAATGATAGGTCTACGAAAGTATATAAGTCTGCTGCAATGCCTTGGTAAGCAAATGTCAATTAATTTTCGACATTGTCTATGTTAGCAGACTTGGCATGACAAATAACTGCTTGCACATAGCCCGAAGGCTCTAACCATAGCACCCCGTGCCGATATTATGGTGCCTATTAACTCTCCCGAAGGATTATCTAAGAGAGACTACATTTTCGAGCCAATAGCATAGTGAAACTTGACTCTATACGCTCATCTTATGGACTCACACATCGCCGAAGTCCTAGTCAAAAACGAAATTAACTAAGTCGTCCAAATCCCCAAGAAACTCCGTCTAGGTTGTGAGAGCAACATGGAAATGTAGGCACAATGAGTGGTGTGTAGTAAAGATGGTTATTCTTCTACTGAGAAGTAACTACTTATAATGCTAAGCTAAGGTTCTTGCCAAGGTACCTCCTTGGCAGATACGAAGGTAGGTAAAACCATGTACCTATGCAGTCACGACAGCTTACTGTGACAGTTAAAATAAAGACTTTATTAGATATCGCTATTATTTTAATAGATATTAATATCGCTTTAATAGATATTATTACTATTTTAATAGATATCGCTATTACTTTAATAGATATCGTTATCGCTTTAATAAATATTATCTCTATTTTAATAATATCGTTTTTACTTTAATAGAATTAAAGCTTTAATAAAAATTAGATAATATATGATTTTAATTATTATTATACTTATTATATATAACTAACGCGAGTTATAGCTTAAGCTTTACGCGAGATTTATTATTATTAAAAATTAATTAATTTTATAATTTTAAGATTTCTCTTTTAGCGTCTAGTTTATTAGATTATATATAAAAAAAAATTAATACTATTATATAAGATAATAGAAGTCTTTCTAATTTATTAATTTAAAATAAATTTTCTATTATTACGCTTTATAATTAGCTCTAATAATCTCTTCTTAAATAAATATTTATCTTTATATAATATATAAAAAGTAAATTATATTATAAAAAAAGAATTTAAATCTTATAATAATTCTAATTAAGTTATTTAGATTAAAGATAAAATATATTTATTTTTATATAATTTAAATATTTAAATAAAAGAGTATTATATTAATAATTATAAGATATAATTATATAATATTAATTATTTTAAAATTATAAGAAGTATAAAAGAGATAAAATTATATAATTAAGTACTTATAAATCTTTCTCTTCTAAATATTTATTTTAATTTAGAGTTTAATCGCTATTAAATTAAAATAAAAGATAAAATATAGAAAGTATATAAAAGTATATTTAAGAATTTTAGAATAAATTAACGATATCTATAATAATACTTAGAATTAAAAATTAAATATATTTAAATAAGAGATAACTTTATATTATTTATATAATAATAAAAGTAATAATTAAGATTAAAATATTAATTTAAATAATATAACTTTTATAATAAACCTTTTATTATTATATATTAAATTAATTATATATAAATAAAGATTTATAATTTTATCTTCTAAATATAATCATATTTAATTTTTTAATTTTTTTATAATAATTTAATATTTATTAGCTAGCGCGTTAATATTTTTATATTTAAATTATAATAAAACTTATTATTAAATTCTATATCGCGCTTTTAAATAATTTAAAAAATAAAATTTACTTAATTATTAATACGTATAATAAGATTATTTTTAATACTTATATTTTATTTAATTTAAATATTATTTTAATTTTTATAATTTAAACTTTTATCTTTATTTATATATATAATAATTTATATAAAAAGTAAAACTCTAAACTTTCTTTAAATTACGCTTATATATTTTTTTTATATAATATTATTAAAATATAAATTTATTAGAATAATAATTAAAATTAAAAGCTATTTATTACTTATCTATTATATTTTATCTAATTTATTTAAAAGCTTACTTTATTTTAATAATAATATATTAATATATTTAATTTTATACTTTTTATAAACTATAATATAATTAATAATTTTTTTTTTTTTTTTTTTAATTAGTTTCTTTTTAAATATAAATATATCTATTCGCTATTATAATCTCTTAATATTTTTATTTTAATTAAGCTTATTCTTTATTTTTTATTTTAGCTAAGAGTTTAATCGCTATCTAATTAATCTATATTAAAACTTTTTAATATTATTATTATTATTAATATTTAATTCTTATTATAATAAATTATTAAGTTTAATCTTTTCTACTTTAATCGCTATAAAAAATTAATAAATATATATATATAAAGAAATTAAAGCGTTTATATAAATATTTATAAATATTAAATTATACTTAATTATATTTAATTTTAATTAATATTTATTTTATTAAAAAATATATTAATTTTAATAAATATTAAAATTAGAAATAAAGAGAATATATATTATATACTATTTTAATTATAGAGTTTAAATTAAAAAATAATTATTTATATAAAAGAAATAAAATAAAAATAAAATACGCGAAAATTATAATAAATTATAATAATTTTATTTTAATTAAATTAGATAAAGATAATTATTTATTAACTTACTCTTTTAAATATTTTATCTTTTAATCTATATAAATTATAATAATAATTATAAATATTATAAAAGTAAATAAGATTATATTAAATAATAATATTTAATAAATATAATTTACTTAAATTTAAATCTTTAAAATTTAAAAAAAATTATTTATTAATATTTAAATTAAATTAAATAATATAAAATAATTTAAATATTTAATATACGCGATAAATATCTAAGCTTTTTCTTCTCTCTAAAACCTTTTTTTTTATATTAATTCTTTTTATTATAAAACTATCTTCTTTATATATAAGACTTCTAATAATAATATTTAAAATATAATATAATTATTAAGCTATATATTTATTTTTTATTTATTAATAACTTTAAATTAATATATAAATAGATTACGCGAAGAGCTTAATTTATATATATTTAATCTATTATTAATAGCTCTTTAAAAAAGTTAATATTATTTTAAATTACGCGCGATAAGAATTTATTTAAAAGCGTTATAATAAAGCGTTTATTAGATATTATTATTATTTTAATAAATATCGTTATTACTTTAATAAATATTTTACTACTTTAATAAATACTATCGCTATTTTAATAAATATCGCTATTATTTTAGTAAGATTAAAGTATTAATAAAAATTAGATAATATATTCTTTTAATTATTATTATTATTATTATATATAACTAATATAAGCTATAACTTAAGCTTTATACGAGATTTATTATTATTAAATTTTAATTAATTTTATAATTTTATAATTTCTTTTTTAGCGCGTAGTTTATAAGATTTTATATTATATTATATATTATATTATTTAATTATTATTTTTAAAGATTCGCTTTTAAAAGATAATTTTATATTTTTATAATAAATAAGTTATTAAATAAAATAATTAATAAAATTTAATATTTTACTAACTAATATTAAATATTATAATTTAAATATTTAATTATATTTAAAATTATAATTATAATTATCTTTATAATTATAACTAATATAAATTAGAATTTTTTATTAATATATAGTTTTTTCTAAAGATTTATATAAGTATAATTAAAGATTAATATTCTTCTTTTAAGAATTATATACTTAATAAGAAGTATTAAAAGATTTATATTCATTTTATAATTATATATTAAAATTTACTTACTTTAAATTCTAGATATAAATATCTTTATTTTTAAATAAGATAAAGAAGTTATAAATTTAAAATTAAATATTATTAAGAGTTATCTACTATTTTCTATTATATTTTAAATATTTATAATTATTAATATACTTATTAATAAGAAAAATATACTATTATTATATAAATTTAATTATAATATTAATAATAACTTTAGAAATTAAAGCTATTAAATATAGAAATACTTATTAATAAGAAAGATATATTATTATTATACGAATTTAATCACGATATTAATAATAACTTTAGAAATTAAAACTATTAAATATTAAGATATAATCTTTAATTTAATATAGATTTTAAAATAAAAAGTCTCTTTTATTAAAGTAATAATATTTTTATAAATATATATCTATATTTAAATTAATTTAAGAAGTTTTATTTTATAAATATAAAATATATAAAGTTATTAGATTAAGTATAATAGTTAAATATTATTAATTAAGTATAATAAATAGAATAATAATTAGAATATCTTATTTTTAACTTAGAATAGTTTTTCTTTTATTTATTATATTCTTTTTTTATAAAAATTATATCTAGACTTTAATAATATTATATTATTACTTATAAGTAAAGATCTATAAATTAAATTTATAATTATTTTTTTAAATTAAGATTATCGAGTAAATTTATTAAGCGATATTTAAAATTCTTACGCTTTAATAATTATAAGATTAAATTTAAAAATTCTTTTTTTATTTAAAAGCCTATATTTCGTTCTATAATTTAAAAAAAAATCTTAAAAATTTAATAGAAAATAAAAAAGTTATTTTATATATTAATAATATATATCTATTTTTTTAAATTAGGATTGTTCGACTATCGAGCGAACTTTAATAAGCGATATTTAAATTTCTTACGCTTTAATAATTATAAGACTAAATTTAGAAATTCTTTTTTTATTTAAAAGCTTATATTTCGTTCTATAATTTAAAAAAAAATCTTTAAAACTTAATAGAAAATAAAAAAGTTATTCTATATATTAATAATGTATATCTATTTTTTTAATAAGAGAGTTTAAGAGAGCTAAAGATTTTGATAATTATAGATATTAATTTATTTATTTATAATAACTTAGTTAATCTAGCTAAAAGATATAATAATTTCAAATTAATAATTAATTATATATATAAATTTAAGATTTTTAAGCTTAGCTCTATCTTATTCTTTTATATATATTAATAAACTTATATCTTATTATAATTATTTAAAAAATTATATATCTTTTAATTATAAAGTAATTTTTTATATATATAATATATATAATTAAGCTATTAAATATTAATTAATAATTTTCTTTATTTATAATTATTAAAAAATAAATTATATTATTAAAATCGATCGCTATTTTTTATTTTTATAATTTTTTAAAGTATAATTAATATAGAAACTTAAATTTAAAGCGAATTAATTAAATTTAAAATTATATAAATTAAGATCTTTATTATTATTTAAATAAATACGATTTAAAAAATAATTAAGTTTATTAATTTTTATAATTCGCAAATTTCTTTTAATATATAAACTTTAAAGTCTATTTAATAATAATATAATTAATATATATTATTATAAGTATACTTTTAATATATTATTTAATTCTATAGCTAGCGAGTCTTAGTAAAGATATCTTCTATTATATTATATCTTCTTTTTATCTATATAATTTAATACTCTTATTATTTTTATTCTATTTTATTTATATTAATATTATATTTATATTAATTCTAATATTATAATAAAGCTTCTTTATATTCCCTAGCGAAGAGAAATATAATTCGAGTATACTTTATTCGAATTAGTGGACGAATTTAAAGAAATGCGCTAGTAGAGACTTTAATAATATTATGTCTCTAGATAAGCCCATTAGACGAGTAACTCGATTCTAAAGAGTATAGTATAATAGCGAAACGACCTCGTTAAAACTATGGGCGAGGGATAAATAATATATAGAGATTATTTATACGATTAGCGAATTGATAATAGAAAGAAATTCTTAGAAACCTTATACTAATAGTAAGTCTGCTATAATAGTAGTAAACGTATAATTTTTTTACTAAGTATATCGATAATATAGTAAGTCTACTATAACGACGACGAAAATAGATTTAATCTTTTTATTAAGTATATTAATAACATATATAGTAAGCCTACTATTAAATAGTATTTAATATATTTAATTCTTATTATCTATATTCTATTAAACTACGAATTAATATAAAAAATAAAAAGATAGACTTAATAGTAAGAGTATAAGAGATATAGGGCAAATCTATAGTAAAGCTTCTAGACTAGGTTACTAATAGATATTAAAGAATAATATATATATATATTAAATTTTCTTTAATTCTATCGATAGACTTAATAATAAGAGTATAAGAGATATAGAGTAAATCTATAGTAAAGCTCTTAGACTAGATTATTAGTAGATATTAAAAGTAAAAAAGTAAAGAACTATAATAAGAAGGCTAGATTAAAGAAGAATTTAGAGAATCTTACTAGCACGTAGATAAGATATAGTTAATATCTTTAGAATCTCTAAAGAATAATATGAATATAATAAGTATAGTATAGTTAAGACTAGTATATAACCTATTACGAGCGTATTCTTAACACACCTCTTAGCCCTATAACTAGCGGGCCTTAACGAAGATATCCTCTATTATATTATATCTCCTTTTTATCTATATAGTTCGATATCTTAGTTATCTTATTTAATATACCTATATTAATATTATATCTATATCGATTCTAATACTATAATTAAGATTAACTTATATTTTCACATTTAAAATACATATTAGCAGTATTACTTATAACTTTATATATTATAATATCTAAGATTTTAACGAAGCCTTAATTAGATAAGAAATAGTCGAGTTATAGTTAATTTAAGATAATATTCTTCGAAACTTCTCTATATATAACTTCTCTATAAGATAAGAAACTCTCTAAGCGAAGTAAATATACTTAAAAAACTACTATTTAAAATACTTATAATCTTCTTAACGTCTTAAATAATTAAGAAATAAATATATTAAATCCTTATAAAGAAATAATCTTATCTTAAGCTTTATAGTGAAAATTTTTATTCTTAATATTAAATAATTTCAACGCGCTTTCGAGAAACTTTACTACTCTTTAATACATCTAATATCTCTAATACTTATTCTTTTAAAGTGTTTAAACTTCTCTTCACTTTATTTTAACTCTTCCTTTTTTCTTTTTTATAATAAAGTTTAATATTAAAAAAATAAATTAAATTAAGACTTTATTTAAGTAAATTAAGTTTTAATAAATATTAATTCTATTAAATAATATAGTTAACGAGTTTAACTCGATAGAAATATTTTAAGATATTACTAATATTCTATAATTATAATATTAAATTAAATATTAATTCGATAAATTTATAATTATATTAAATAAAATTCATTAGAAGTAAAATAATTTTCGAGAAATTATTACTCGATATTATATCGTTATAATAAAAAGAATCTAATTATAAACGATTTATTTTAGATCTATAAAATAATCGAGAAGATAAATTAATTAGTCTAAGACTTTTAGAAGAATATAACTTTTCTATAGCGAAAAGTTAATAATCTTGATTAATAATCTATAAAAGATTTATAACTATTCTTAATTAAGAAGAAACGTATATCTAGATAATTAAAAGAAAAATTAATTAAAATTTTAAACTTATCTCTATTTATCGATAATACTAATCTTATCTAAAACGACTAGTTCTTTAAAATAAAATAAAAATTTAAGATTAATAGCGATTATTATCTTATTAAGAACTTTAAGATAATTTACGTAGTCTTACGACTTAGTAATAAAACTATATAATATATAATATATAGAAGACTTCGAAACTTTATTAACTTATATTAATCTTTTATTAAGATTATAAATAAATTAATTAATATCTATAAAAATTTAAATCGATATAATAATATATTACGTAATATATATACTCTATAATAAAAAACTCGATTCTTTATCGACTTCTATTTAGACTTTATTTAATTAAGTACTATTCTTAATATTAAAAAAACTCTTATACTAGAGAATTATCTTTCTAAAAAACTAAAAAAGAAATTAAGAAAGTTATAATAGATTATAAAAGATTTTATTATCTTAAAGATTATAAAAGAATATCTTTAAAAGCTAAATAATTTATAACGTGCTAAATATAAGAATTTTAAGTTTATAAAGACTATTATTAAGTTAACTATAATATAAATATCGATAATAATACTCGCGATTAATATATATCTTATATCTATTATTAAATTTAATTTAAATATAATTATTATATCTCTAAATATTATAATTATAATAAGAAAGATTACTATCGAAAGAACTATATAATAATTACTTAAATTAAGATTAATAAAAAGACCTTTAAAAAAGTATAACTCTACGCGATAAAAATAAATAAAGAATTTAAAATTAATAATATCGATACTATAAGTAGCGACGATTCTTCTTCAAATTTAAGAAATAAATAACCTCTTTCAAAGTTATAGTAAGAGATACTTATAAAGTATATCTAGTAAATACTCTTAATAACGTCTTAGCACGTCGTTCTTTTTATATATAAGTTACGCTTTTCTTATAAGAGAGAATCTATCTATTTAAGAATTCTCTTATAGATAATAAATATATTAATACTTATATAATTATAAATAAATTCTTAATCTTAATAATATATAAAGTCTTATATTTAAAATTACTTTTATTATTATAATCTAAATTATTAAGAAATTATAACGATTAGATTATAAAACGACTAATTATATATTATTTACTCTCTATAATAATAATAGAAAGCTATTAAGAAGAAATATATTTAATATTAATTATATTATTAAAATATAATATAATAGTTAAAAAATCTTAAATGAATAAATACGGGGTAATTCTTAATATATTACGAGATAAGATACTCTTTCTATTTAATCGATATAATTATAATAATAATTAGATATTAATAATAAATAAACTTTCTTTTCTATTAACTTCGAAGCTTCGACTACTTATACTATCTACTTCTTTATCTATTATATTAAAACGATAAAGCCTTTTTTTATTTATCTATAATAATAAGATTAATTCGAATATCTTTTTATTAAATAAGAATAAGAGTAATAAAGAGTTTAAATTTATTAATATCGCTAAGATTAATATAGCGATCTACTATTAACTAGCCTATAAAAAAGATAATAAACTATTTATATTAATAATAAATAAGATCTATAATAACTTATTAATATAAATAGCTCGTAAACCTTATATATTAATTAATAAACTCTATTCTTATAACTTAGAAAAGAAATATAAAAGATATTATAGTTTTAACTATTTTATTTAGATTAATAATATTAATAAGATTAATTCTAAAAAGATAAAATATAAATTATCTTCGGAGTATTATAACTATCTAAATATTTTTAATAGAACTAAAGTAAATATACTTTCCCTATATTATTCTTATAATTATAAACTAAAATTTAATAATAGCTTTAATAAAATAAAACTTTCGAAAAGTAGAATCTATTTAATATTAAGATATAAACTAAAATAGATAAAGAAGTATCTAAATGAATATTTAAAGAAGAAATTTATAACACTAAGCTATATATTATTTATCTCACTTATTCTATTCGCGAAAAAGTTAAATAAAAGATTATATTTTTATATAGACTATTAAAAGCTAAACGCTATTATTAAAAGAAATTAATATCTAATTCTATTAATAGATAAAGTTTTAATAAGAATCTAGAAATATAAATATCTTACTCGATTAGATATTATAGCCGCGTTTAATAAACTACGTATATATTCCAATAGCGAGAATTTTATTACTTTTATTACTTTTCTTAAAATATATAAATATTAAATTCTCTCCTTTAATCTAATTAACGGCTTAATTATATATTAATAATATATAAATAATATTCTATTTAAATATCTAAATAACTTCTATTAGATCTATCTTAATAATATACTTATTTATAATAAGATAAAAAAGAAATATATTTAATATATTAGATAGATTCTCTAGAAATTAAGAGATATTAATCTTTAGATAAATATCCTTAAATACGAATTTCATATTTAGAAAATTAAATTTCTAGATTTACTAATATCTATAGATGAGTTATAAATAAACTCTATTAAAATTTAAACTATTATTAAATAAACTATATCTATTAATCTTAAAGAGATATAGGCCTTTATTAGATTTTATAATTTTTATCAATAATTTATTAGAGACTTCTCTAAAATAGTTAAATTTATAATAAAATTTATAATAAAGAAGATTATATTTAATTGGTCCCCAGTATATTAAAAGATCTTTTACTTTTTTAAAGTTATTATTACTAAAGCTTTAATTCTATATTATTTTAATAGAATAAAAAAGATTATTCTAAAGACTAACTCTTTCGACTACGTTAATAAAGATATTCTTTTCTAATATAATAATAAGAGAATACTTTATTCGATAATCTTCTATAATAAAAATCTAACTCTAATCGAATATAATTATTAGATCTATAATAAGAAACTATTAGTAATTATTCGCTATCTAGAATACTAACGCTTTAAACTAGAATATATAAATATTCTTATTAGAATCTTTATTAATTATAAAGAATTAATATATTTTACTAAGAAAAGAGATCTTAACTAATATTAAACTCGATATTTAAATATATTATTAAAATTTAATATAAAAATTATTTATTAATCTAAATCTTAGAATATTAAGATTAATATATTTATATAAATAATTAAATATAAATTAATCGATTCTAAGAACGAACGATTACGTTAATAGTATTAAATAATTCTTATCTCTAATTAATTAAAATTAGATAATAAATATATTAATATATATATAATTAATAACTTTATTTATTATAAAGTAGTAGGAGCTAATAAAAAAGATAAATATTATATAAAAATTCGTAAGGCTATTATTAAAAATAAGAATAAGTTTCGAGAAATTACTCTTAATAAATGCTTTATATAAGATAAGGTATTTTATTATAAAAATTGTTTATAGATATTCGATAATATATATATCAATATTATTTAAGAGATATATAATTAATTATTCTACGATTATTTTAAAGTAGTATATATCTATAAATTATTTAAGAGAGAATATTATTAGCGAGATATAAGAACTATTATAATTATCTATAAATAGAATTATTATATCTATTAAAAAACTAAGACGTCTTATAATTAAAAGTATAATTTATTATAATCTCTATTAATTCTATAAAAACGATAATAAGATATATTAATCGACTTCGTTATAGATTTATTTATATTTAATAACTATAATACTATTTAAATAATAATTAATTAATTTACTAAGAAATATTACTATATAATCTATTTTAATATCGATAAAGATATTATCGCTAAGAAGATAATTAACTTATTACTTAAAAAAGTATTTCGCTTATATAATTTATTAATCTTAATAATATTAAATTAAGACTCTTAATTTATAGCTATTATATAAAAGTCTTTTTATAAAAGATTAGATATTATAATTAAGCTATTAATAGTCTTTTATTCTAAAATTAATAAATAAATTAAATAAGCGAATTAGAATATAAAGCGTTATCTTCGAATATATTATAATTATATATAAAACGATTAGATAAGATAGCTATTTATTATCGAGTTCGCTAATAATAATACTATCTTATTAACTACTAATATCTTATCTTTTCTTATAAATAAAAGATTTTATTCTTAAATAACTTTTAGTTTAAATATTATCGATTATAAGATTATATATAAGCGTTTTAATATTACTTAAATAAAGAATATTATAAATTATATAAAATAAGTTTTTAAATATATTTAAAGTAATATAAATTGCGCTTAGAAGATTATAATTATATAAGTTAATAAGTATTAATAAAAGATTACTTTTTAAATAGATAATAAGATCTTTCTAAGTAATAAGAATATTATCTTTAATCGCTCTTTCTATAAATTAAATTATAAGAAACTTAATCTATTTAAGATTATAGATCTTATAAGAATTTTATATTATCTAGAACTTTTATTAAATATAAGAATCTATAACGTCTTTTATCTTAATCTCTTAAATCTCGCTATAAATAACTTCTTATTAAATTAGATAAATTCTTCTATTAAAGTATATTATTATTAATAATTAGATTAAATAAGTTATTAAAGAAATACTTGACTTTAAATTAATTTATAGTTATTTTAAATATAAAGTTAAGTAAAAAGATCTTAATAATAACTCTATCTAGTATAATACGAATAGTAGTAAGTTTAAAAATTGCTAGAATCTAATAGATAACTTTTATAAGCGATATCTCGAAGAGTCTTATCTATAAAGAATTAATTAATAAAATTCTAGAACTATTTCGAATACCTCGTTTTTAGTTAAATTAAAATCGTTCGATGTCTTCGTAATAGCCTCATTTTTTTAGGGCCGAGAATTGATTCCCTAGGCCCATATCGATCGGAAATTATATTATATATGGCCTCCCGCGTAGGGTCCCCTTACTAACTAATACTTAAGTATCTTTCGAAGCTATGGTGCGTTATCTATAGACCTTACTATCGCTATTAATAGCCTCTATTAATATTAGTTATATAAGCATCTCTACGAAAAAACTTACTTAATATTGAATTAGAGTTCTTAGCGCCTACGGCTTAATTCGATTTAAGAGCCCTCGACTAATTATATCGTATTATTCTATCGATATTCTATCCACTTAGATATAGATTCGAAAATTACTATTATTTACCCCTACGTCTATAGACCTTATTTTCGCTATATTATATTAATTTCCTTCTAGCTAGGCTCTCTATATACGTCTAAATTACGGCTAATAATATCGCTATAATACGACTAAGAAGAGCTACTATTATTATTAATATTATTCTTAAAGAAAGATATTATATTAAGAGATTCTCAAATACGATTATTTCTTTTCTGCTTTTATTATTTTTCAGGCGTTAAGCGTATATATATATCTATTTTTCTATCTTTTCACTTATTAATTATAAGATATAATTTAATAAAGAGAGGGGATAGTATTACGAGCGTATTCTTAATATACCTCTTAGCTCTATAGCTAGCGGGCCTTAACGAAGATATCCTCTATTATATTATATCTTCTTTCCATATATATAGTTCGATATCTTAGTTATCTTATTTAATATATCTATATTAATATTATATCTATATCGATTCTAATATAATTCGATAATATCTCGAATAGGCGTTTTTAAACGAATTAAAATCATTCGATATTTTCGATTACTATTACTATACTTCGATAAATCTTCTTTAATTAAGATCGATAAAAATTATAGATATTTAAAGATATAGAGTAAATAATAGATATATATCTTCGATTTATTAGTTATAAGAGTTATAGCTATTAAGAAAAGAGAGATAATATTATAAGCGTACTCTTAATATACTATTTAACTCTATAACTAGTAGTCCTTTAACGAAGATATCTTCTACTATATTATATCTTCTTTCTATCTATATAATTCGATAGTCTTATTATTCTTATTCTATCTTATCTATATTAATATTATATTTATATTAATTCTAATATATATAATTAATTTATTATTTAAGTTTAAATATATATAATTAATAATTAATTATATACTTTTCTTATTTATAATTATACTTTTTAAGTTTTATATATAATCTTCTAATTTTAATTTTTACGAAGTTTCATCTTTACTTCGCTTCGATAATTTAAATAAATCTAAATTAATAATTAATAAATTATTAAGAATTTTTTAAGTTTTCGCGATTATTAAATTAATAGCTTTAATTAATATATATAATAGAATAAGATAAAGCTAAATTTAAAAATCTTAAATTTATATATATAATTAATTATAGATTTAAGTTCGCTACGCTTTTTAATTAGATTGGCTAAGTTATTATAAATAAATAAATTAGCATTTATAACTATTAAAATCTTCTTTTTTTCTCTTTATTAAAAAAATAAATATACGTTATTAATATATAGAATAACTTTTTTATTTTCTATTAAATTTTAAAGATTTTTTTTTAAATTATAAAATTAAATCTAGATTTTTAAATAAAAAAAGATTTTTTAAATTTAATCTTATAATTATTAAAGTATAAAAAATTTAAATATTGCTTATTAAAGTTCGCTCGATAGCTGGATAGCTTTAATTAAAAAATAATAGATATATATTATTAATATATAGAATAATCTTTTTACTTTTTACTTTTTATTAAATTTTTAAATTTTTTTTTTAAATTATAGAATAAAATTTAAGCTTTTAAATAAAAAAAAGAATTTTTAAATTAATCTTATAATTATTGAAGCGTAAGAAATTTAAATACCGCTTATCTATTTACTCGATAGCTCTAATTAAAAAAAAAATTATAAATTTAATTTATAAATCTTTATTTATAGATAATAAGACTATATATAAATAAATTATAATAAATATTATAATTAATTATTATATTAAAAGATATATCGCTATTAAATATATATTTACTTTATAAAAATAATATTATTAATTTAATTTATATATAAAATATAGATATAATAATTTTATTTTTTTTAAATATAGATAATATTATAATAGATAGATAATTAATAATATAAATATTATAATAATAGAAAGAATTTAAAAAAAAAAAAGAGAGTAAAAAAAAAATATATATATATTATTATCGAGCTAATTAATATTATATAATAAAAATCTTATTAAAATAATATATTATTTAAAAATAAATTAAGTTTAAATATTAATTAGAAAATTAATTAAAAGAAGAGATTAATTTTATTATTATTAATATATATTGTAAAGCTATATATAAATACTTCTTTTTATATTTTAAATTTATTTTAAATAGTTATAGCTATATATATATATTCTCTCTTATATTTTATATATTTCGATATTCTTTATATACGCGATATATTTATTAAAGATAATCTTATTAATTTAATTAATTTTTAATTAATTTTATATTTATTAATTATAAGAAAAGCTCTTTATTTTAATATTATAATATTATTAATTTATTATTTTTAGATATTAAATCGTTTATAGCTTATAATTAATTTACTTATTTTCTTCTCTTCTTCTATTATAAAGATTAAAAAAGATTTTTTTTTTAAATTCGTCTTTAATTAATTTATTATTATTTTTATAAAATTAAAGATATTAATTTAAAGATAAGATGTTTTAATTAAGAATAAAGAATATAATATTTTAATATTTTAATATTTAAATAAAAGATATTATAATATTATTTAAATAGAAGAAAGATATATTAATAAAAAAGATTTTAAAATTTAAAAATAATCTTAGCGCGATAAAAGATTTAATTTTTATATATAAAAGATTTAGATAATAATTAATTTAATTAATTAAATTATTAAAGTATTTAAATTAGATTTTAATTCTATATTAATATTTAATAAATTAATTTAATAATTTTAAACTTTTAATATATATTTTTATTAATATAATTAATAATTAGAATATTAATTAGAAAGATTTAATTTTAATTTTTAATTTTTAAAATAATATAGTAATAAATAAGTAATATTAAAGTAAATTAAATATATATTATATTAAATAAAAAAGCGTTAATAGCTAAATTAATTACAGTTTTAAATTAATTAAATTAAATATTAATTTTATATTAATATTATTATATACTTTTAAATATATAATTATTAATTATAATATTAATTAAAAAGAGTTAATTGTTAATTTAAATATTAGAAATAATATAGCGATATATTATTAAAGTAATATAAATTTTTATTATAATAAGAAGATAGAATTTATATATTAAATATTAATCTTATTTTATTTTTAATATTTTATTTATTTATATATTTCTTTTAATTTCTCCTTAAATATCTTAATTTTAAGATATTATTTAAATCTCTATTTAGTATAAATTTAATTTTCTTAATTAATAATATTAGTATATATAAAAGAAGAAGATAGAGTTAAGCTTAAAAATCTTAAATTTATATATATAGCTAATTATAAATTTAGAGTTACTATACTCTTTAATTAAAATAATTAAATTATCGCGAATAAATAAATTAATATTTATAATTATTAATTATTAAAAAAATAGGTATATGTTATTAATATATAGAATAATCTTTTTATTTTCTATTAAATTTTTAAGATTTTTTTTTAAATTATAGAATAAAATATAGGTTTTTAGAATCATTTTTTTTTTAAATTTAGTCTTATAATTATTAAATCGTAAGAAATTTAAATATCGCTTATTAAAGTTCACTTATTAAAGTTCGCTTATTAAAGATAGTATTTATTTACTCGATAGCTCTAATTAAAAAAAAAATTATAAATTTAATTTATAGATCTTTACTCGTTTAATATAAAATATTAATAAATATATTTTAATATAAAAATAATAATAAAATTATAAATCTTACTTTCTTTTTAATATTAGTATATATAAAAGAATAAGATAAAGTTAAGTTAAAAAATCTTAAATTTATATATATAGTTAATTATAAATTTAAGTTCGCTACGCTCTTTAATTAAATCGACTAAATTAACTTAATAACTCTTTTATATCTTCTTATTAAAAATTAGATATATATTATTTATAAATAAAATAACTTTTTTATTTTCTATCAAAATTTTAAGATTTTTTTTTAAATTATAGAGCGTAGTTTACGCTTTTCAACGCTAAATTAATAGAAGCTATTAAAGTTACTTCTACTATTATAAATAGTAATTATTTAATCTTATTTATTATTCGTTAGCTCTATAAATAGTAGATAGTAAATAATTTTAAAATAGTAAATTTGAATCTACTACTTTACTTAATAGTTACTATTAAGTTTTATAAAATATACTTTAAAGTAGTATTATATATATATATCGCGCTATCGTTAAGTTCTTTCTTCTATTAAATTCTTTTTCTCTATTGTTATAATTAGATAGAGAGTTTTAACTTAATAATCTTAGACGTAGTTTTCTTATAAGATGTCTTTAAGATAATATAATAATAGTAATAAGAAATAGCGATAGTAATATTAATAGCTATAAGAAGAGATAGTAACTATAGTATATAGATATAGATATATAATATATAATATTTATATAAAGAAGATTTCTTTATTATTAAGATCTTATATAAGATTCTATATATTAAAACGATTAATATATATTTATAATTATAAATTAGATTTAAATAGTTACTATCTAATAGTAAGATATTATTAAGAAACTAGTAATTACTTATAATATTAAATAGTTACTATTTGCAATAGTAGAAGTAACTTTAATAGCTTTTAATTATAAAATTTAATCTTATAATTATTAAAGTATAAGAAATTTAGATATTACTTATTAAAGTTTACGCGATAGCTCTAATTAAAAAATAGATATATATTATTTAATTTTAGAATAACATTTTTGTTTTCTATTAAATTTTTAAGATTTTTCTTTTAAATTATAGAATATAATATAGGCTTTTAAATAAAAAAAAGAATTACTAAATTTAGTCCTATAGATATTTAAAGATAAGAAATTTAAATATTATTTATTCAAAGTTCGCTTATTAAATTTAATCGATAGTTCGTAGCTCTAATTAAAAAATAGATATATATTATTTAATTTTAAAATAACTTTTTTATTTTCTATTAAAATTTTAGATTTTTTTTTTAAATTATAAAAAGTAGTATAAGCTTTTAGAGAAAATAAGAATTATTAAATTTAATTTTTATTACTATTTTAAAATAAAGAATTTAAATATCGCTTATTAAAGATTATATATTAAAGATCGCTTATTAAATTTACTCGATAGCTCTAATTAAAAAAAAGATTATAAATTTAATTTATAAACCTTTACTCGTTAATAATAAAAAATATTAAATATAATAAAAAATAAAGATAATATAGATTATATAGAATTAATTTAATCTAATAATAATTATTAATCTATTTATTAAAGCTTAATAATTAGAAATTTCTAGAAGTAGATATAATTTAACGAATATATATTTATTAATTCTAGAAAGTTATATATTATTTATTATTACTATAATAAAATTCTAATTTATTTATTTATAAATTATAAAATAAATAATATAATAATATATATTAAGAAATCTAATTTAAATATTTAATAATAAATAAATTTAATTAATAATTATTAAAATTAAATATAGTTTTAAATTAGATAATATAGATTATTAATAAATAAAATAAAAATTAAAAAATAAATTTACTATTTACTCTAGAAAAGATAATATTAAAAAATTAAAAGTTTATACGCGAAGACTTTCTAGAATAATTTTATCACTAAATTATAAATATTAATAATTCTAAAATACTATAATTTTTATAATATCTTAATTTTAATATATAATTAAAATTAATATTTATTATAAAGAATTAATTAATAAAGAAAGCTATAGAGCTAGAATTAGAATTATTAAAAAACTTATTAATTAATAATATTAAACTCTCTCTAATTCTAGATTATTAATTATTTTATAATTATTACTTATTTATAATAATATAAGATTTTTATAAATTTCGAATATATCGAAAGTAAATATATTAATTAAAAACTTAGAAGTATTATTAATTTAATTCTTATAAAATATAAGATTAAAATTTATATATTTAAATTTATAATTTATAATACTAATAATAATAATATACTCTTTAAAGATTTAATTACTTATCTTTCTATATTTATAATAAAGAATTTATTTAATAATAAAAAATTTAAGTTTTTAAATTATTTATAATAAATTTTTATATAATATATATTATTTAATTAATCTTAAAAAAACTTTTAAATAATATTAGAATAATTTTAATAATTTTTTTTTAAAGAAGCTAAGATAATAAAGAAGATAAGAATTAAATTCGAGTAAATATAATTAATCTATTAATAATCTTAATAAAAATATAATATTTCTTATTATTATTCTAATTATTATATTATTAATTATATTAAAATTTAAAAAATTGTTATATATATTAATATTAGCGATTAATATAAAAAAATCTTTTTTATATTATAAATTAAATAACTTTAAAATAAAATATTTTAATATTAGATATATATTAATCTTTAAAAAAAAGTACTATTATTAAAAATACTCTTTTAAACTTTTTTAGAATATTAAAACTCGCTAAAATTTAATTTATTAGATATTAATTTATATTCTACTTCTTTATATCGATATTATATACTTTTTAAAAAATAAATTAACTATCTATTTAAGATTAATTAATAAAAAATAAAAATTAATTAAATTTTAATAAATTTTAATTTTAATTTAATTTATTATATTTTTAATATTTATAATTATCTCCTTAATTATATAAATAAAAAGCTTAAAAAATTAAGAAAAAAGAGATTTTTTTTTAAAAAAAGAATCTCTTAAAGCTTTTAAAACGACTCGCGAGAAATTAATTATCTACTATAATCGAATTTAATTAGATTTAGACTATTTATATAAATAAGTTATACTTTTATATTTAAATTATAATAATATAAAATTAAAAAAATTAAAAAAATTAAATTAAAAGATAAATATTAGAGAGTAATTATAGATAAAGATTTATTAAAGAGCGCTTAAAAGAATATTTTAGAATTATTAAAATATTAATATAAATAATTAATTATAAAGAGTTAAGTAAATAAATTAATTAAATAAAGTTTAAAATTAAGAATTTAAATAATAAGAATAAATATAATTAACTTTAATAATATAAAAGAAATAATAAATTTTCTAATTATTATTTTAATTATAATCTTACTTCTAATCTTTATAAAACTTTTTTTAATAATTTAATAAATCTTTTAATTTTAAAATAATAAAAAAAATTAAAATATAAATACTTTATAATCGCTTAAATAATTTATAATATTTTTTATTTTTTTATAAAAATTATTATATATAAGCGATATTTTTTAATAACTAAAAGATATTATAATTTTTAAAAATATAATTTATTAATAATATTCTATATTTTAATAATAACCTTTTATATAAAATATTAAAAAAATAAGTTTAAAAAAATAAGTTTAAATAAATTAAATTTAATTTTAAAAAAGATTTTATATATCGAATTAAATTAAAAGAGTTAATAGTATTTTATATAGAATTTTAATTAATAATTATAATAATTATATTAGCGAAAATAATAAACTTATAAAAAGTATTTCTAATAAATTTAATATTTATAAATTTATTAAAATATATTATTAGTAATTAATATTAAGAAGTAAGTTTAATAAAATATTAAAGATATAATATTACGCGAAATTAAGAAACTTATCTAAGTAAAATATTAAGAGTAATATTTAAATTAAGTTTATAGTTTAATTATTAAGTTTTATAATATAAATTATTAATTAATTAAAGTAATTATAAGAGATATATAATTAATAATTAGCTTTAATAATTATTTAATTATACTTTAATTATTAATCGAAAAGATATAATATAATATAATATATTAATCTATTATATTATACTTTTATAAGATATAAGATATTAAGATTTATATAATTTTATATCTAATATAATATAGAATCTTAATAATATATATTATAAGATAATATATTTATAATATTAATATATATAATAGAATAAGATAGAGCTAATCTAAAAAATCTTAAATTTATATATATAGTTAATTATAAATTTAAAGTTACTATACTCTTTAATTAGATCGACTAAATTATCGCGAATAAATAAATTAATATTTATAATTATTAAATATTCGTAATTATTAAAAAAATAGATATACGTTATTAATATATAGAATAACTTTTTTATTTTCTATTAAATTTTTAAGATTTTTTTTTAATTATAGAACGTAGATTGCGCTTTTAAATGCTTTAAAAATTTTAAAATTTGATCTTATAATTATTAAAAGATAAGGTACTTAAATATCGCTTATTAAAGATCGCTTATTAAAGATCGCTTCTTAAAGATTACTTATTAAATTTACTCGATAGGCCTAATAAAAAAAAAAAATTATAAATTTAATTTATATATCTTTACTCGTTATATTATAAAATAATATATATATAGAATATTTCGATTAAGATTTCTATATTTAGAAGTATAAATAGCTATTTTAATTATTATTTTAGTTAATTATAATTATTACTATTATAACTATTACTACTATAACTATTATTATTATAACTATTATTATTATAATTATTACTATTATAACTACTATTAAAATATAATCTTCGCGTATTTTAATTATCGTATTTTTTAGCTATTAAATTTTAGACTACTATTACGCGTATAGCCTCTATCTACTAGATATATAGCTCTTATTTAATAGATATATAGTCTTTATTTATTAAATATATAATCTCTTTAATTAGATTAACGATCGTATAGAAGCTAATAAAATTTAATTAAAAAGAATAAAGAACTTATATCTAATCTCTTTAAGATTTTTATAGAAATACTTAATAATAATAGAGTAAATCTTTTTATTTCTCTTTTTATAGATTTATAATATCGAATAATTCTAATTTATCGATTAATAAGATCTTTAAATAATTTCTCTATAACGATAGCTAATTAACTAATTATTCTCTTTACTTACTATTAAAAATATATCTATTATATTTAAATATCTACTATTTATCGATTAATTAATCTTTTTATATTTAAAATATATTAAATATAATCTTATTACTCTATATATAGATCTATATAATATTATCTTACTATTCTTATATAGTATTATCTTTACTATTCTTCTCTTATAGTCTATTTAATCTATTTATCTTATCGTCTTTCTTCTATAATATTTAGTTATTAAGATAATTACTATAGTAATTATAAACTCTCTCGCTATAATACTTATAGTATAGAGATAAATATAGAGATAAATATAGATATATACTTTAATCTTTACTTATAGCCTTTAATATTAAAAAATATATTTACTTTATTCTTCTTCTTTTATTATTTTTACGCTGCGTAACGGAGTAAGGTTTACTGGCCGGAAAGGTATGGTATGGTATGGGATATTGACCTGCCATACCATACTCTGATATATATGGGATATTGATATTTGCATGATCCCATACCTGGTATGATATGGGATCTTGGCGGTATATACCACGGTATGGTATATCTGTGGTATCATACCATGGAATGGTATATGTATGGGATATCCCGACTGGAATTTCTATATTTAGATACATTTATTCGATAAATCCGACATAATAGCTACTACTACCATGGCTGCCACTACCATGGCTACCTACCATGGCTGCCCCTACCATGGCTACCACTACCAATGCCTGCCACTACCAATGCCTGCCACTACCATGGCTGCCACTACCATGACTGCCACTACCATGACTGCCACTACCAATGCCTGCCACTACCAATGCCTGCCACTACCACCACTACCATGCCTGCCACTACCACCACTACCATGCCTGCCACTACCATGCCTGCCACTACCATGGCTGCCACTACCATGGCTGCCACTACCATGGCCGCCCCTACCATGGCCGCCCCTACCATGGCCGCCCCTACCATGGCTGCCACTACCATAACTACCACTACCATAACTACCACTACCATAACTACTACTACCATGGCTACCATATGATAGTAGGCTATTTCAATAATAAATAGTGGTAGCCATGATAGTGGTAGCCATGGTAGTGGTAGCTGTTAGAATGTCAGGTATGTGATGTGTAGAACGGACGGATCAATTCTCCAGAACCTCTCCGGGGCCAGGTTCTAACAAAATTAGGTAGCTGGAAAACATGGTGGCTGGGATGCGCGGGGGCCACATTTCGATGGTAGGCATGGTAGTGGCAGGCATGGTAGTGGCAGGCATGGTAGTGGCAGCCATAATAGTGGCAGTCATGGTAGATGATAGTGGTAGCCATGGTTGGCCAGAATGATGATCAGAATAGCTACTTATACTTCTAAATATAGAAATCTCAGTGGGGATATCCCATACATATACCATTCCATGGTATGATACCACAGATATACCATACCGTGGGATATACCGCCAAGATCCCGAACCCATACCAGAAAAATGGTATGGTATCCGACCCTACCCATACCATACCCGGGTACGATATGATATCACTTGGTATGGAATATCCCATAAAATATATCATACCTTTCCGGCTAGTAACTTAAATAAAAAAATACTTAATAAATAAATATATATTCTAGATACTATAATATTATTCTAATTTCTAATTTATTAAATTTTAAAATTAAAGAGATTTTATTTAAAGTTATAAGAATTAATAATAATATAATTACTTAAATTATAATATAAGAATACTTTTATTATAAATAAGAAGTAATATTAAAGATACGCTATTAAATAAAATAAGCTTTCGAAATAAGAAGTTAATAAAAATAGATTATTATATTATAGTCTTATAATCTATATATTTAATAACCCTACTATAAAGAAAGAGATTTTTTATATAAATTATAATAACTCTAATATTAGATACTTTATTTATAAGCGTATTAAAGAGAATATTAGATTTAAATATTATTAAATAGAAATAATAAGCGATATAGTAGAGTATATTCGTACTTATCTCGATTATTAAAGAGTATAAATTTATTATTATAAGTCGTATAGCGAGCTAGCATCGATCTTCTTAGATAATATAAATCTATTTTATATTATAATAATAAATTTTATTATAGACTTATTATCTATAAGAGATTTATATATTAATAAAACTTATAATATTATTTTAATCTTAATAGATAAACTAATTAAATATATAATATACGTTATAATTATAAAAAATCTAAAGATTAATAATCTTATTAATATCTTATAATAGAAGTTTATATTATTATATAATATAATATATAACTTAATTTTAAATTGAAGCTTTCTATTTATAAGTAAGTTTTAAATAATATTATATTAATATTTAAGTATAAAGCGTAGACTTAATATTATATTTTATTTTTAAATTAATAATTAGATTAAGAGATAAAATTAAGTTCTCGAATATTACTTATAAATATATTATAATTATAAATAAAATAATTAATCTAAGATCTTATTAATAACTACGTTTATATATAATAATAATATATATATAAATACTAGTAAGATCTTATAAGAGCTATTAATAAGATATATAGTAGACTTAAAAAATACTTTTAAAAATAGAATCTTAAGAAGAAAAATATTGCTTATTATAGAGCGAGTAAAATAATTATAAGAAATAAAATTATATCTAAAAGAATTATAAGAGCGAGTGTTAAAGTAGTAAATAAAGTATTATAATAGTAATTATAAAATTATAATTTTTAAGAAAAAGAATAAAATACTACTATAAAGCTTAAATATATATATTTTATAATTAAAGAAGAAATTTAATTATAAATAATTTAAGCCTTTTAAAGTATTAGAGAAAATAGATATATAAATTTATAAATTAGATCTTTCTATTAGATATAAAAGAATCTATTTTATATTTTATATATCGCTATTAAAATTATAATACTCGTATAATAATAATTTAAAGTTATAAGTAATTTTAATTAATAAAGAAAAAGAGTAGAAGATTAATAAGATATTAGATAAAAGAGTTTATAAGAGTAAGATTAAATATCTTATTAATTAAAAAGACTCTTTATCTTATAAAGCTTTATAAAAATTAATAAAGTATTTTAAAAATATTAAAAATATAATTAAGAATTTTAAGTAAGTAAAAAAGTTATATAAATTAATATCTAAGATAAAATTAAAAATATAATTATTAAAAGAAATTAAAAAATAAGATAAATTAAGAAAGTAATAGTAATAGAGAAATTCTATAAAGTAAATAAGTTATAGTTAAAAGATTAGCGAAAATAGCTAAGATATTTATAGATATATTCTAAAGCGTTAAAGCGCCGCGTATTATAAGAAAAGTAATTATTAGAGTTATATATATAATTATTACTATCTAATATTAATCTATTTATTCTCTTATATTAAAAAGTAATTTCTTATTTAGAAAACTTATTAGATAATAAAAAGATTTAATATAAAAAGTAATAAAAAAAGTAATTAAAAAGAGAGTAAAGATAATAATATTATATCGAAATTTTTTAATATAGCGAATTATTATATATATTAATTATATATTCTAATATATACTAATTAAGATTTATATTACTTTATATTTAAAGAGTAATATAAATATTCTTATTAAAGCGAGTTATAATAAGAATAACTACTTAATAATAAAAGAATATCGAGTTTATTCTATATATATAACTCTTATAAAAGTATTATTTATATTTACGCTAACGTAAGCTAGTAGAAAGCGTAATATAAATTATATAAGAGTTATATATAAATATATATATATAATAAGAGTAAAAGAGGCCTTAATATATATTAGCGTAATCTCTTAGTTATTTAATATCTCTTTTATTTATAAATAAGAATAAAAATAGCGATAAAGAGAGCTATTAAGTCTTCTTAATTAAGTATATCTTTAAAATAAATATAAATATCTATTAATTATAGCGAGAGGCGTAGAAATAATAATAATTATAAGTACTTAATAACTAGTAGAATTACGAGAGCGAAGATTTAATATTATTATTAATATATTAATATACTTCTTATATTGTTTAAAAAGTATTATAAAGTATTTTTCGAGATATTTATTATATATAAAGTTAATCTAAATAACTTTAACTTTACTTAATTATTATCTTAATTAATATATATATTATATTATTATAATAATATATAACTTACTATCGCGATATTATAATAGAAATAAATAAAGATAAGATAGTAGATATAAAGAAGAATTAAATATTTATTTATAATAGCGTTGATATTAATATTATTATTAAAAAGAATAAAAGTTAGACTAGAAGTAAGACTTTTATACTTATTAATACGACTTTTATAATTATAATAATAGAATTACTACGATTATTAAAGTAATAATAATAATAATAACGTATAATAATAGTAATAATAGTATATCGCTATAGAATAATAATATATTTATATTTTATTAATTAAGATAATAATATATATAGCGATACTATCGCGATTTAGTATATAAATATATTAATATATCTAAAGAGATCTTAGAATAAGAAGTTTAAATACGTTATTATAGTATATATTAGTTTAGATTATATTTAAGCTAATAATAAATAACGTATAAGAAACTAATAAGTTTATAAGTATTTAATTATAAGACGTAATAATAATAAGATTTAAAGACTAAATCTCTTAAGAGGGAATATAATTATAAGAGTAAAAGTACTTAAAGCGAATTAATAAACTCGCTTATATCGCTTATTAGACTATAAGCTACGTAGCTAGAATAAATACTTAATATACTTAATAAAGTCTTATATATTTATAAGTCTTTTTTCTTTTTCTTTTTTCTTTAGTTATTAGTTTATCTAGTAACTAATTTATTTATTCTATTAACTACGTATCTAGATCTCGTAATTATATAACTACTACGCAATTTTATTAAAAGAGGCCTTACTATCTTATAATAAGAGTAGATATTTTTAAGTAATAATATCTTAATTCTCTCTAATATATAACGCTTTATAATATATATATATAATAGTCTTATTATTATAGTAAAGTACGAGTAAAGGCCTATAAATTAAATTCATAACCATTTTTTTTTAAATCGAGGCTGTCGAGTAAATTTTGGTGAGCGATCTTTGATGAGCGATATCTGAATTCCTTACCTTTAAATATCTATAAGACTAAATTTAGTAATTCCTTTTTTATCTGAAAGCCTACATTATACTCTATAGTTTAAATAAAAAATTCTAAAATTTTAATAGAAAATAAAAAAGTTATTCTAAAATTAAATAATGTGTACCTGTTTTTTAATTAGGGCTGTTCGGCTGTCGAGCGAACTTTGATAAGCGATATTTGAATTCCTTACGCTTTAATAATTATAAGACTAAATTTAGAAATTTATTTTTTATCTAAAAGCCTATAATTCGTTCTACAATTTAAAAAAAAAATCTTAAAAAGTTAATAGAAAATAAAAAAGTTTTTCTATATGTTAATAATATATATCTATTTTTTTAATAGTTACGAACGCTAATTTATTTACTCGCGATATCTAATTAAAAAGCGTAGATCTAACGAATTAATAATTAGCTATATATATAAATTTAAGATTTTCTAATTTAGCTCTATCTTATTCTATTATATATACTAATTTAATATATAACTTTATAATATAATTAATTACTTTATTATAATAAAATAGTATTTTTATAAGAGCGAATAATAAAATTTTAATATATAGATCTTAAAAAATAGACTTCTTAATATAAATAGAAAGACTTATTCTAGTCTTATTAAGTACGATATTATAATTTAAATACTTATTTATAAATATTAAATTAATAGCGTTTATAATAATCTTTAAGTTATTTATAATAATCTTTAATTAATTTACTATTTTATTATATAGAGTAGAAATAATTTTATTAATAGATAAGTTATATAGCTATCTTTTAAGCTTATTATTACTTATCTTCTCTTATAAAATAACTTAATTATAAAAATATAAGTATTAATTAATTTAAAAGATTACTTACTTCTTCTTTTAAAAAATTAAATTATTTATAATATAGATAATCGCGAATAAATAATACTTGATATAATTCTTCTATAAGACGTTTTACTTATATTTAAATAACTTTTTAATAGCTACGTATATAATATAACGAAAGTTCTTCTTAAAGATATTTAATTTCTCTTATTTATTAAAGTATTAATTGTAATTCGATATAATATTATTTTTAATATATTAAATATAAAGTATATATTTAGCCTTTAATAAGATAACTTTATAAACTTTAATTAAAGTATTTTATATATTTATTAGAAGTATATCTAAGTAAAAAAGATTAAGCTTATTTTATAGAGCTTTAAGTTATTTTATTATTTATATATAATCTTTAATTTATTCTAATTTTATAAAAACGAATTTTACGTAGAAGAATATATTAAGAATAATAGTTTCGATGATTATAAGAAGTAAAAGCTTATATCTATTAAATTTATATATCGCGTTTAAGATTAATATCTTTAAATTTAATTATAATATTCGTTATAACGATTCTCTAGCGAAGAAGAGAGATTTAATCTATTACGTTTATTAATTCTTCTTTATATATATAAACTAGTTCTCTTATATATATAATTATTATATTAAAATCTATATAAAAGTGAAAAATTTAAGCGTCTCGCTCTTAATCTTAATTTTAATATTATAGATATTATATAACTTAAAAAAAGATCTTTCTTCTCTTAATTAAGTTATAAGAATAAAATAATTTATTTTAATAGAACTTTAAAACGCGTTTAATAAACGATAGTATTCTAAACGTTTTAAATTATAGCGATTATATATATTATTAAATATACTCTAAATAAGATATAGCTATAATTATAAGAGAAATTAATAATAATAAAATGTTAATCTATCTAAATATCGCTTATTCTAATACGCTTTATAATAATCTAAAACGAATAATTATTTAATCGATTAAATGAAATATACTTACTTATACTTTTACTATTCTTTTTTAACTTTTCATTATAATTATATCGTAATTATACTTTTTTAATAGATTTATTCTTTTTAAAAGTAATTATATATCTCTTAATAATAATATAATCTTAAGATTCTATATATTACGAGTAAAGGTCTAGAAATTAAATTTATAATTATTTTTTTAATTAGAGCTATCGAGTAAATAGGTAAGCGATCTTTAATAAGCGAACTTTGATAAGCGATATTTGAATTCCTTACGCTTTAATAATTATAAGACTAAATTTAAGAATTCTTTTTTTCTCTAAAAGCCTATATTGTATTATGTAATTTAAAAAGAAATTACAAAACTTTAATAGAAAATAAAAAAGTTATTGTAAAATTAAATAATATATATCTATTTTTTAATTAGAGCTATTCGGCTATTTTTTTTAATAGTTACGAATATTAATTTATTTACTTTTAATAACTTAGTTAATCTAATTAAAGAGCGTAGTAACTCTAAATATATAATTAGTTATATATATATATTTAAGATTTTTTAAATTAACTCTATCTTATTCTTTTATATATATTAATTATATATATAGAATAATTATATTAAATAAGATATTTATCTAATTATCGAGAGATAAATTTAGAGTTATTATTATTAAGTGAGAAATATAGATAAACGATAGAGTAGATATTAATTCTACTATTATATTCTAATATAAAAATATTTAACTTAAAGAGACTAGATATAAATTCTTTATTATTTTCGATTAATATTTATTAGCTTTTACGTAATTATTAATTTAATTAGAGAGATTATATATCTAGTAGATAGAGATTATACGCTTATTAAATAGAGGCTATACGCGTAATAATAGTTTAATTTTATATTATATTTAAAATCTAGTCTCGAAGAGATTTTAAAGTATTAATTAGTTTATTCTATATACTATATATTTAATATTTTAATAGCTATTACTATTATAGCTACTACTATTTATTATTTAAATAATTTATTATTATATAATAGCTATAATAGTAATAGTTATAATAATAATAATTATAATTATAATAATAATAATAATAATAATAATAATAATAATAATAATAATAATAATAATAATAATAATAATAATAATAATAATAATAATAATAATAATAATAATAATAATAATAATAATAATAATAATAATAATAATAATAATAATAATAATAATAATAATAATAATAATAATAATAATAATAATAATAATAATAATAATAATAATAATAATAATAATAATAATAATAATAATAATAATAATAATAATAATAATAATAATAATAATAATAATAATAATAATAATAATAATAATAATAATAATAATAATAATAATAATAATAATAATAATAATAATAATAATAATAATAATAATAATAATAATAATAATAATAATAATAATAATAATAATAATAATAATAATAATAATAATAATAATAATAATAATAATAATAATAATAATAATAATAGTAATAGTTATAATAGTAATAGTTATAGTAATAATAGTTATAATTAACTAGAATAATAACTAGAATAATTACTTATACTTCTAAATATAGAAATTTTAATCGAGAAATTTTATGTATATATTATTTTATAATATAATACTATATATATATTATCTTATAATATAATTTATTAAGATTTCGAATTTATATTAAAAAAAAGATATAATATTTAACTTTATTTATATTATATTTAAATACGATATAATATTACTTAATATAAAATAATCTATAAAATATATTATATCTTTTTAACTAGTATTTATAATATATTCTTTATATAATATATATTATTTAATTAATCTTAAAAAAACTTTTAAATAATATTAAAATTATTTTAATAAATAAAAAATTCTAGAGAAGCTAAGATAATAAAGAAAATAAGAATTAAATTTAAATAAGTATAATTAATTTATTAATAATCTTAATTTAAATATACTATTTTTTATTATTATTCTAATTATTATATTATTAATTATATTAAAATTTAAAAAATTATTATATATATAAATATTAGCGATTAGCGTAAAAATATTTTTTTATATTCTAAATTAAATACTTTTAAAATAAGAATATTTTAATATTAGATATATATTAATTTTTTTTTAAAACAAATATTATTAAAAATATTTTCTTAAGCTTTTTTAAGATATTAAGATTTATTAAAATTTAATTTATTAGATATTAATTTATATTTTACTTCTTTATATTAATATAAGTAAAGATCTATAAATTAAATTCATAAAGTTAAATTTTTCTAAGTTAAATAAAGTTAGATTTTTTTAAGTTAAATAAAATTTTAGTTCTAGTTAAAGTTAAATCGAACTCTAATCGCTTACTATACGTTTTTAATCTACTTTTATTACTACGAAATTAATAAAAAAGATAAAAGCTCTAATTCTAAGTTAAATCGAATTCTACTTATTTTTTATATAATATTTAACTTATTTAGCTTACTTCTATTACTATAAATCGCTAATTAATTATATTCTTATCTAAAAAAGAAGTACTTACTTAATAATCTTATTTTTAATATATCTTATTAATCGAGTAAGTTATCTTCTTAATAAATCGTCTAAAATTATAATTAATAAATTAATCTTACTAATAACTCGACTTAGAATTATATATAATTAATTATAAGTAAAGACCTCGAAGTATAGATATAAGTTAATTTACTATAATAACTAGTCTTAAAACTTATTAATTATTATATTAAAGATTAATTAAATTAAAAATTAAATATATTAAAAGAGAATATATAAATTATTTAAATTAGATAAAGCTAGAGAAATATATAATATATAATATTATTTATTATTATATTCGTTTTTAAGAATATAATAATTAAGTATCTTAAACTTAATATATTTAATTTATAAATATATCTTATTATATAAATCTATACGCTACTTTAAATTTCTTAATAATATTATTATATAATTCTATTTTAACTTTAAATAATAAGATAAAAGCGAGATTAATTTAAAGATATTTATTATTTTAATAAATAGAAGAAAACTATCTTTCTTATTAATAACTTAATTTCTACTATTATAAATAATCTTAATTTTAAAAAACTTATTAAAAATTTAATTATTAAATTAGATAATATTCTTATTAAAAATATAAAGAATTATTTTAAATATATAAAAATTAGTTATTCGATATAAGTTAAAATTATTATAAATAGTATTAATTAATTAAATAATAAAGTCGTTTAATAGTTACTCGATAAACTAATTAATAGCTTTTTATTCTTCGAAGCTTATTAAGATATTATTATCTATATCTAATAGTTTTTAAATAAATTTCTCTATATTAGTTTAGTCTTAATTAATAAAATTAGAGTTTTAAAGTTTTATATTTTTTATAAGTCTAAGAATTTAAATATAATTTTAAAAATAAAACGCTTTTAATATAGTTTAAGCGATATAATCTAATTTAATATTCTTAATAATTAAAAGAATTTAATAGAAGTTATTATAGAAGTATATAATTATATTATTAAAAGAAGTAAGATTCTTTTAAATATCTTAAAATATATAATTAATAATCTTAATATCGTAGCGATTTTATATAGAGATCTTATTTTAGAAAATAAGCTCGATTATCTTTAATAATTAAGTTAAATTAAATTCTATTAATATATTATAATTAAATTAAATAATAATATTAAAAGAAATCTTAAAGCGAGAATAAGCGATAATATTATTTTAAAAAAAGAATAAAGATAATATTAGATAAAGCTATAATAATAGCTATTTTAAAATTATATTATACTCTTTATAATACGATATTCTAAAATATAATCTTATTAATACCTTTATAGCCATCGAGAAAGAAAAATTAATTATTAAAATAAGAGATTATATTCTAAATAGCGTTAATTATAGCGATTTAATTATTATTAAAACTCGCTTATATTTACTCTTAAATATTAATTTAATAATTATATTCTTCGCGTAGAAGTTAATTTTAATTATTAATATAATACTATTTATAATTTTATTAAATTATAAATAAATTAAAATTAATAATAAGATTAATATTTTTTATAAAGCTAATATTATTTTTCTTTAAGCGAATTTAAATTAAATAAAGATAAAAGTCTTTAACGATAATCTATTTATATTATATATTATTTAATAAAGAAAGAGTATAATACTAAGTCTAAAGAATATAAATAAAATTATTAAATAATCTAAATAAAGAAAAATATATATTAATTAAGAAATATATATAAAGTATAAAAGAAGAATTAAATTATTTATAAATAAAAAAATAAAAAATATATTTAACGCGAAAAGTTTTAATAGCTAAAAAAAGAATATTATATTAAAAAAAGTTATAATATTTTAAAACTATCGTTAGCGTGAAAATCTTCTTATTCTATAACTCGAAGTACTTTAATTTATAAAAGAAATTATTTAAAAAAAAGTATTTAATATAAAAAGTTTTAATATATAAAAAAAGAAATATTATATTAAAAAAAGTTATAATATTTTAATATTATTATTAACGCGATAAGCTATTTATAATACGCTTAAAAATTTCTATTTAATAAAAAAAGAATTATCTATATATCTTAATTTATAATTATTTTATAAATCTAGAGAATTATCGAGTTTATATTATAATAGAATTATTATAAAGAAACTCTATAAGCGATATCCTCTCTATTAAATCGCTACTTTATTTAATATTTAATTCTATTTAATATTATTATAAAATAAATCTCTCGCTATATAAATATTATAATAGAAAGAAAGAATATTATTATTTATTATATATAAGTCTTTAAAGAATATAGAGTTTAATATATTTAGAAGAAGATATTATAGATAGAAGAGCTTCTTAGCGTTTAAATTAATATAATATATTCTTATAATAATATCTCTACGTCTCTAATATAGACTTTATTTAAATATATCTTACTTATTCTTTTTTTAGATATATTACTTTAATAAATTAATATAGAAAAAATCTTCTATTTATCTTCGCTATTAACGTTATTAATTTAATTAAAAGAAGACTATTAATTTAATTTAGCGTTTATATATTATATTAATTATCTAATTTAAATTATTATTATTATTAAATATTATATTATATTAATATAGAAGATAAATAGATAATCGTTTAATAGAAGAATTATAATTATATAATTTAAAGCTAAAAATCTTTTAATAGACTTTTATAGAGTCTATCTATTATACGTCTTAATACTTTTAAATCTTATTTATCTAATCTAGATCTATATTATTCTAATCTATATCGCTTTTATACTTTATCTAAAAACTAGTTTAATTACTATTTTTATAAATATATTTAAAAATATATTTATAGACTTTAATATTAATATAGATCTTTATATTAATATAAGCGTTATACTTAATTAATAAATAGAGACTATAAGATATTATCTAGTAATTCTATTTAGATTTATTATCTAATATCTTAATAAGTCTATATCGATAATATATAAAATACTCGAAGTTTAATTTAAAGACGATATAATCGCTAAAGTCCTTCGAAAATTATTTATTATATATATTCTTATCTAAATCTTAATAAGACGAAATAATATTTATTCTATTAATAGTATATTAGCTATAATTTCTATAAAGTATATATTTAATAATAATTATATAGAGATTAAGAAATAGACTTTAATTAGAGATTTAAATATTAATAATAATATCTATCTTAATAACGCTAAAGAATTAATCTTTAGAATATAATATAATAAGAATATAAATATATAATAAATTTTATTTTTAAAATTCTATAATATAAATATAGATAAAAACTTAATTTATTATTTATAAAGTTAATTAGAGTTAAAGCTAATCGATATTTTAATTAATTATACTTCGCCTTTATAAGAATAAAGAAATTTTTTAAATAATATATAGAGTTAATTAATAGAAATTACGATATATAATAAGTTAAATTATATTAAAAGTACTTTTAGAAATTATAATCTATACTAATTATCTAATTTATATATTATTTAAAGAACTATTCTATTAAATAAGAAGAGAGAGAATTATTATATTATAATAGAGGATAAAAAGAATAGAAGTATATCTAATATCTTCTTCTTTAGAATATTATTTATAAAGATCTTTAGCTTTAATCTAAATATTCTAATAATTAAATTAAATTAATTAGTAATTTATTTATTAAATAAAAAGTTTTTAATAATTTTAATCTATTTTAAATTATAGATAAAAGTTATAAAGAGATTTAGTCGACCGAACTTAATAAATAGAGTAATAATATTTTAATAGAGTTATTTTATAAATCGTAAGTTTTCTTAATAGAAGAAAGAGAGAATAATATATTATTTATTAATCTAATCGTTTATAATAACTTTATTAATATAAATATCGATAACTACTTAATAAATATTAGCTTAAATAATCTTCTAATTTATCTTTAATTAATAAAGTTTATTATTTTTAATAATTATATAGATATTATAGATAAAATATTATAATAGTCTATTATAATAGAGAAAGCGGTTAAACTTATAAGAATAATTTTATATTATATATTTATAAGAAGTTAGTAATTAATAGAATAGAAGAAATAAATAAAATAGATCTATAATATAAGATAAGCGTTATTTATATAAAGTTATCTTAGCTAATAATTTCTCTAATTTATAAAATAACTTTATTATTTCTATTTCGCTAGATAAGAAAACTCTTATTTAATATATTATCTATATAAAATATATTATTATATTATAACTATTTATTAAATAAGAAGATAAGAGAATAGTATAGAGATATATAGACTAGATACTAATATAAAATACTAAATCTCTTATTACTTTAAGTCTTTATTAATATATCTCTAATTTTAGATATATCTAATAAATTATCGATATTATTCTTTTAGATAATAGCGATTTTATCTAAAATAAGACGATTATAAGTATATAGATTATAATATTATAGATTTTTATAGAGTAGCTTATAACTCCTTATATTTAAATTAATCTCTAATCTTTTAAATATCGATTTAAGAATATTAATATAGAAATTAATACTTTTAAGAATTATAACTATTTTATAATAAAGCGTCTAATTAATATAATTATAGTAATTATATCTAGTAAAGTTAATATAGAAAATATAATCGAGAGAAAGTTATATCGTATTATAAATTAATCTTAGATATTATCTATAATATAGATTTAGCTAAAAATCGATTTTTCGCTCTTTAGAGACGCTAGAATAGATATATAAATAGTAATTACTCTCTAGATTTTATATATATATAAGACGATTAAATAATTAATAATAATTTACTATAAGACTATAAGAATTATATTATTATATTAAACGCTATAGTATAAGAGCGTAGTTTACTAACGATTAGCTAGCGAGTATAGACTATAAAAGACGTAGAGTTATTATGAAATTTAGTAGTATATTTAATAGTAGAAATAATTTTTAAGAAATATTAAAACTTCGAGATATATAAAGTAAATCTATATTCGTTAAGTCTCTAAATATATAAGATATATTATTAAAATTAAATCTTAAAAGAAATCTTAATATAATATATATAATGTTAAAGCTTTAGCGTAAATAGCGTTAAGGTTTATAATAGTATTAAATATAATAATTATCTCTTCTTTTAAATCTTAATCTCTAGATATCTAAATAAATAGAACGCTTATTAAAAAATCTTTAAACTTTAATAGAAAAATAAGAGAAAAGAGTTAATCTATTTTAATATCGTTTTAACGACGTAATAGAATTAATTATTACGCGTTATAGACGCGCTATTAATATATTATATAATAATATTAATACTATCTTTAAGAATAATATCGCTTTTATAATATTAATTAATAGTAATTTATAGTAAGTTAACGCGCTTAATATTAGCGTTTTTATAGCGTTAATTAATAACTCTTATAGCGAATAAATATTTAATTTATAAATTTATAATAAAATCTTAAAATTTTAATAAGTAAAAGAAGATAGAAGAGTTATTCTATAGATAATATCGTTTTTATAATATATTATATTAATAGCGAAGTAATATAGTAATAATCTTTATTATAGATATTTAAAGAGAATAATTAATAGAGTAACGCGTTCGCGATAATATTTTTAATTATTAATTAATAATAATAGTAGAATAATAATAATAGTTAGATAACGCGGCTTTATAAATAATAGCGAAATATTATTATATCGCTAATATCTATATTATTAAATATTATTTATTAATATTAGCGCTATAATAAAGAATATAAAAACTCTCTTTAAATTATTTATTTTTATTCTTCGTAACTCTTAATATCTCTCTTATAAATACTTATTTTAATATTATAATATTAATATTAATATTAATATAAATATAGTATATCTTATTATATTAATAGTCTATCTCTCTTTATTATAAATATCTTATTATTATTAATTATATTAATATATAGATTAATAATTTTATAATATTCTTTTTTAATAATAATAATAACTTTAATAATAAGTATATAATCGCCTTATAGACGCGATTATTAATCTCTAATTATTTTTATTATTATCGCTTTATATATATAATTATTAATAAATTCTAATATTTAATTTATTATATAAAACTTATTTTTATTAAGATAACGATTTATATATTTAAGATAAGTCTTCTCTTTATAATAATTATAAAGTTAAAAAGCGCGATATTAGTCGCTATATTAAAATCTCTCTATATCTTTAAGTATAAATAAGAAAATTAATATAGCGCTATCGTCGCGTTAGATAATTTTAGCGAATATCTTATTAATAAATTAAGCTCGATAAAGAGATTATTTAATAATATAAGTTATAGAGATATATAATAATAATAATTTCGATTATTTTTATTATAATTATAAATTTTTATATCTAGCTTATAGCGATAAATAAGCGTATAATAAAGTTTAAATAAGTTATTAAAGAAGAAGTTTAAGAGTCTTTATTAATATATAATAAACGTCGAAAAATATTAACTCGAAGATTATATTTTAATTAACTTTTTATTAAAGTAATAAATTAATAAATTTAATTTAATATCTAACGCTAAGATAATAAAGAATATTTAAATAATAATCTTTTTTTAATAATAGCGCTAATATAGAATCTTTAGATAATTCTTTAATAGCTACTTTAAGTAAAAATATATTTATATTAATAGTATATATTCTAATATAATATAATCTCTTTATAGTAGAGTTTAATAGATAGCTAAATAATATAATTATTTAATTAATCTATATTTTAATAATAGTAAGTATAAAGAAATACGCGCGTAGTATAAATATTATCTAAAAATATATCTAATTTAATCGATATTTATATCTTATTTTATCGCGTTCGCTTATTTACTATTAATTTATATAATTAAATAAACTCTTTAATAATAAGAGACTTATTATTATCTATTATTTAGTACTTCTACTTATTATTTGTTTATTTATAGATTTAAATTAACTCGTTAGTATTAATAAGTTTATTATCTAATAGTTATTAGTTATACTCTTTATCTTAATTAGTTTATTTAATTTTATATTAAATATCTTTCTTATATTTAATCTTATTAACGATTTCTTTAATTTTTTAAAGCTTATTATTATTAATAAACTTAAAGATCTATATAAAGATATTCGCTATATTATTATAATCGCGATTATAATAAGACTTAAATAATAATATATAAAAGATATTATAAATTTTATACGTTAAGAGTAAAAGTAGATAATACGCTTACGCTTCTATCTTATTTATAATTTAAAATAATTTTATAAATTTATAAGATAACTTCTTATTTAGATATTTTTACTTTAAATTCTTAATTACTAATATTATTAAATTATTTATTTTATAGCTTTAAGATTAATATATTTTATTATAATATTTAAACTAAACTATAATAGCGCTACGAAAATACTCTACTATCTTATTTCTTAATATTTATAACTTCTTTATTCTATTATTTATAGCGAATATCTTTCTCTTAATAAAGTTATTTTTAATCTTTTAATAAATTTTAGAATAATATTTATATCTTAGAAAAAATAATATTATTTTAATAGAGAAATATTAATTATTTATATAAGCGAACTCTATTATTAATAGTTATTTCGCTTAAATATTTTACTTATCGTTAATAAATATATATAAGAAGTATTTTAGTATCTAATTTTAACGCTTAATCTATTTATCGATTTATAAATAAAAGATAATATTTAGATATCGCTTAATTTTAGAATAAAAGTAAATAGTTAATTAGAAGCTATTAATAAATATAGAATCTCTATTATTAATAATATTATTTAATATACTATAGCGATATATTATTTCGAAATAAAATACTTTTATTAGCTAAGCGATATTGATTATAATAAATATAGAAATATATCTTATTATTTTTATAAATCGATTTATTATAATTAGAATAATATTATAAATAATATTCTTATATTTACTTATTAATAAGTTAATAATAAAGTTTATAGAATTTTTTTTTATAGCTTAATAGCGATAGGAAGCGAATTTAATTCGCTATAGAGGCGATATCGCGAAGTCTTAATTTGCTAATAAATGTTATATATCTTAATATAGTCGATAACTTATTTTAAGCTTTTATTTTAATAATATTTATAGATAAATAATTTATATATCTTCGTAGCGCTAAAGTATTTAAATAATAAATTATTATAATATTTATTAATAAGCTCTTCTCTTATAACCTTATCTTTAGAGATATAAAGATAATTATTATATCTTAATAGTTTCTCGAAGTTTAAGATCTATACTTAATTATATATATGATACTTAATTATAAACTTATTAATATTAATTTAAAAAGAGTTTATCTAATTATTATAAATTTATAAATCTTAAATTAATATTTTTATTAGTCTTTAAAGTACGTTATAAGTAATCTCTTATACGATCTTAGACTCTCTTTTAGAAATAATTATTTAAATATTAATAATATAAAATATAAACGCTATCGCCGTTATAATCTTTTTATTTCTTTATAATTATTTATCGCTAATTTAAAGTATAAATTTATTTTATAGTATTAATAGTAGTTTAATATTTAATAGCGAAGTTCTTTTATAATTAAAACGTCGCGATAATGAATTAATAGAGTTTAATTTATTTATTTAATAAAAAATTTTAAAGTTATAAATAGCTAACTTTAGCGCTTAACGAGTTTATCTAAAGTTTAATTTCTTCTACTTTATAAAATCTTTAAAATTATTATAATTTATTAAGATTTTAATATAAAATATATTATCTTCTAGATAGTAATATTATTATTTTATAAACGCTATAATAGCGAGTAGCTCTTAATTATAGATTTTATAGTTTTATTTTATAGAAATTATTTTTTTAGATTAAAATATTACTAATCGCTAATAGCTATTCTTATTTAATTATAAAAATATAATTTCTATATTAAAGTTAAAAGTATCGATTTTAAGATATAGCTTTAAATTTAAATCGTAGTAATATAGAAATAGTATAATTATAAAAGTATTTTAAAGCTATTAGAACGCTAGCTTAGCGCTATCTATTTATTCTAGCAATCTAGATTTCTTATTATTCTTACTCTCTTTAAATAAGTTAATAAGTAATATTATTATACTAAAATAGCTATAGATAAATTATTAATAGAAATTAATAAAGTCTAAAAAGACTTATATATTCTAATAATTTTTTAATTTTAATTATTTCTTAATAATAATAATATATTTCTAATTTATCGCGATATTTTTAATAAATATAATAAATTCTAGAAACTTAATTCGTTTAATATAGAATTAATATTTTTTAAGATTAGCGTATAGTTAAAACTAGCGTAAACGCTTAAATACTTATTTAATATATTACTAATACTTCGCTAGATCTATACTATAAATTAGAATATTATTTAAATATATTATATATATTATATTTATTAGACTTATAAAAATTCTATTAATATATATTTAAAAAGTTATTAAGATATTAATAAGTTTAAAAGATATAATTAGATATTCGAAGTAATCGTAATAATTGCGAAACGCTATTTTTTATTTATTATCTTCTTTAATTTAAATTTAATAATAGATATTCTTAAGATCTAATTTTATAAAAATCTTAGATTTATATAAGTAATTTAAAATCTCGATAATTAAAAGTAGCGAATATCGATTTTTAATAGTTATTATATTTAAACTTCGATAATTAATATAAAAATAGAGTTCTCTATTCTTTTTAAAAATAAAAAGAATTAATACTTCGATTAAGAAAGTTAAATAATAAATTTAATTTTTCTAAAGAAAATTCTTTAGATAGCGCTATAGCTTTACTAACTTTATTTAAAATAAATTATATAAAAAGCTATATAGTAACTTTTTATTACTCTTAATCTTAATAATATAATTTCTCTACTTAAGTATAAATAAGATCTCTACTTTTTTATTAAAAAAAATGTTATTAAACTCTAACAACTTTTAAGAGAGTTTTAGACTACATCTATTTTTCGATTTACTTTATATTATCGCGATATATATAATTATAAATATATTTAATTTTTATTTAATAATCTAAATAAATTTAGTTAATTCTTTAATCTATAATTTATTAGCGTTAACTTTAAACTACTATTACTTCGCTATTAAATTTAATAATACTTATAATTAATTTAACTCGAATATATTTAATATAATATTAAGATCTTTTTAATTAATAATATAAAAGAGTATATTATACTTTCTACTTTAATTTTAACTATCTATTAATTAGTAGTTTAACTAATATACGCTATAATAATATATACTTTAGTTACTTAGCGCTTTTAATTATAATAAAATAGCGTTATAAGATTTTAAGTCTTATTAACTTATAAATTTTTATAAAATTAAATTAATATATATTTTAATATCGAGTAGAGTAATAAATTATCTCTATTTACTCTAAAGCTTTATTTACTTCTTTATAAAAATAGAAGAAATTATCTCTATTAATTATTATTTTTATCTCGCTTCTAAGACGATTATAAGATTTAATTTTTTTTTATTAATACGGCTCCGATATTAGTAATAGATAATTTATCGAGATCTAAATATTTAGATATCTAATAACTCTATTTATTATAATAAAAATAATTATTCTTCTTATAATTAGAATTAAAGAATTTAACTTTATATTTTATATTACTCTCTTAAGTACGCGCTACTTTAATATTATTATTTAAAATTAATTTAAACTTCGAAATTCGCTCCTTTAAGAGCTTATTCTTAGTAAATCTCTTTAAAGACTTTAAATAAAAACCGCCGCTAAAGCGTACGCGTTTCAAAATCTTTTCCTACATAATAGCCTAGATAAGAATTTCTTCTTATTATCTTAATATATTATTAATATTTAAAATCTTATTTTTAAGCTCTAGTCTAAACTTAGTTAAGAAGAAATTAATTTAATATTTCTTAGAAAATAAGAGTAAATAGATCTCTAGCTTCTTTAAATAGATCTTAAAAATAGATATCTTCTAGTCGAAGCGATATTTAATCTTCTTTTATTTTTCGTAGATAAGAAGATAGCGATTTATTAGGTTCGTAATTAAATTAAATAAAAATTATTTAAAGAATTTAAAGATTATATTCTCTAGATTATAGATTTAATAGTATTTATATTATTAGATATTAGAGTTATCTTCTAAAAATTATATATAATAAATAATTCTAGCTTAATTAATAATAAAATATTTAGAATTTATAAAGAATTTAATTTCGATTTCGCGGAATTAGCGTAGATACTTCTTCTTATTAATACTTTTATAAGAATATATTTTTTTAGAGTAAAGTATTTTTATCTTAATTAATATATTCGCTAAAGATGCGATAGTAATTAGTATAAATAGATTTTTGCTAGTTATAGACGATGAGCTAGCGTTATAAAGCTCGCGATTATAAGCATTTAATATAATTAATTCTTATTTTTATTTTAAATAATAGTTTTTAACTTTAATAATCGTAAGATATGATTTTATAGTAAAGTTTTCTATTAATAAAAAACTTTTAAATTAATTATTGACGCTATAGCGGTTATCGATATTATCTTTATTATCTACTATATAGTTTAGAGATAAACTTAATATTATAATAATAATAAATCTTTTTCTTTAAAAGATAAAAAGATTAGAATTATAAAAGTGTAATCTATTAGCGATTAGCTAGTGAGTATAAGTTATAAAAGATATAAAGTTATTATAAAATTTAGTAATATATTTAATAATAGAACTAATCTTTAAGAAATATTAAAACTTCGAGATATATAAAGTAAATCTATATTCGTTAAATCTCTAGATATATAGAGTATATTATTAAAACTAAATTCTAAAAGGGATTCTAATATAATATATGCGATGTCGGAGCCTTAATATAAATAGCGTTAAGGCTTATAATAGCATCAGGCCTAATACTATAGCGACGAAATTCTTTATAATTATTAATAAAATTTAAAGTCTCTAGCGTTAAAGAATAAAGAATTTAATTAATAATATACTCGCTAGAGTTAATCGAATTATTTATACTTATTTCGACGTTTTTATAGCCTTATTCTATATTATTTACTTCTTAATCGATATCTATTTTAAATATATTAATTTTAGTTTTTTCGCTATCGTAGTATTACTTAATAATCTTATCTTTTTATAATATCGCGCCGTAGCTATTATAAATCTAGTTTATAAAATTTAAATTATATTATATAAACTTTATAATATATAGATAACGCGTAATATAGTTAATAAGCTTTATTAGAGATTAAATAGAAGCTAAATAAAGGCTAAAAGATAGATTAAAAGAACGTAGACTATCGAAATTATTATTAAAGAAGTCTATTAATAAGTCTTATAATAGAGAGTCTTCTATATCGTCTTTCTCTTATTTAAAAGCTTCTTCTTAATAATATTTAAGATATAATACGCGTTAAGAGACTTTAAAATAGAATAATAAAGAATAAATTAAGAAGAAAGACGCGTTTTAAGAGATAGTATCGCTAAATTAAAAGATATTATCGCTAGCTTAAAAGAAGTATATAAAAAAAAATGTATTCATTTAAGCTCTTTTTAAGGGTCTTTTAACGCGTTTATAAGTAGTAATAGATAGCTATTAAGCTCGCTTATAATCTTAATTATTAGTAATAACGAATTCGCTAAGAGATAATCTAAAGGCGTTAATAAGAAATTTAAAAAATAGACGAAAGAAATATATATCTTAGATATTTAATAATATTTAAGCGAGAGATATTAAAAGCGAATATATTTATAATTAATAGATTAATAGAATTATAAAAGAAATATAATTATATAAATAGATAAAAGAATTATTATTCGATCTCGAATATATTTAATATAACTATAATATTTAAATATTAACTTAATTTATTAATAATAAACTAAACTTTATTATTTTTATATCGTTAGAAAACGTATACTAAACTTTATAATTTACGAAATTATAAAGAAATAGTATTTATAGAAAGCTAGTTATTTTAGAGTATAAGACTTCTATATATAAATTTTTAATAAGAAAACTCGAGAGAGCTAGCGAGCTAACTTAGATAGTCTAATTAAAAAGCGTAATAATCTTAAATTTATAATTAGCTATATATATAAATTTAAGATTTTCTAGCTTAGCTCTATCTTATTCTTTTATATATACTAATTATATACTTTTTTAAAAATAAATTAACTATTTATTTAAAATTAAATAATAAAAAATAGTTATAAATAGAAATTATAATCTAGATATTTAAATAATTTTTAATTAATTATTAATAGATTTAATATTTAACTTAACTTATTAAATCTTTTTATAAATTATAAAATTAATAAATAAAGAAAAGAAAGCTATAATTTATTATATCTTTAATATTTATAATTATTTTTTTAATTATATAGATAAAAAGCTCGAAAAATTAAAAAGAAAAAGAATTTCTTAAAAAGAAGAATTTTTTAAAATTTTTAAAACGGTTTATAAGAAATTAACTATTTATTATTATTAAATTTAATTAGATTTAAATTATTTATATAAATAAATTATATTTCTATATTAATATATATAAAAGAATAAAATAGAGCTAAATTAGAAAATCTTAAATTTATATATATAATTAATTATAAATTTAGATTTACTACGCTTTTTAGTTAGATTAACTAATTTATTACGAATAAATAAATTAGCGTTCGTAATTATTAAAAAAATAGATATATGTTATTAATATATAGAGTAACTTTTTTATTTTCTATTAAATTTTTAAAAAAAAATTTAACTTATAAAACGAAATATAAGCTTTTAGATAAAAAAAGAATTTTTAAGTTTAGTCTTATAATTATTAAAGCGCAAGGAATTTAAATATCGTTTATTAAAGTTTGCTCGATAGTCGAATAGTTCTAATTAGATATATATTATTTGATTTTAAAATAAATTTTTTTTTTCTATTAAAATTTTAAGATTCTTTTTTTAAATTATAGAATAAAATATAGACTTTTAGATAAAAAAAGAATTCTTAAATATAGTCTTATAATTATTAAAGCGTAAGGAATTTAAATATTACTTATTAAAGTTCGCTTATTAAAGATTACTTACCTATTTACTCGATAGCTCTAATAAAAAAAAAAATTATAAATTTAATTTATAGATCTTTACTCGTCTAAATTATAATAATATAAAATTAAATAAATTAAATAAAAAGATTAATATTAAGAAGTAATTATAAGTAAAGATTTATTAAAAACGTTTAAAAAATATTTTAAAATTATTAAGATATTAATATAATTAATTAATTATAAAGAGCTAAGCGAATAAATTAATTAAATAAAAATATATTTAATTAAATAATAAAATCTAAGATTAAAAGTTTAGATAATAAGAGTAAATATAACTAACTTTAATAATATAAAAGAAATAATAAATTTTCTAATTATTATTCTAATTATAATCTTACTTCTAATCTTTATAAAGCTTCTTTTAATAATTTAATAAATCTTTTAGTTTTAAAATAATAATAAAAATTAAAATCTAAATACGCTATAATTACTTAAATAGCTTATAATATTCTTTATACTTTCGCGAAAATTATTATATATAAATAATATTTTTTAATAATTAAAAGATATTATAATAAATAAAAGTATTGATTATTAATAATATTTTATATTCTAATAATAATTCTTTATATAAAATATTAAGAAAACGAGTTTAAATAAGTTAAACTTAATTTTAAAGAAGATTTTAATATATCGAATTAGATTAAAAGAGTTAATAATACTTTATATAAAAACTTAATTAATAATTATAATAATTATATTAATAAAAATAATAAGTTTATAAAAAATACTTCAATAAATTTAATATTTATATATTTATTAAGATATATTACTAATACTTTATAATATTATAAATAAAAAAAATTATAGAAAATTAATAATAATAATATTAATCTTAATAAAGAGATTTAAAATAATTTAAAAAGCGAATTTATTTATAAATAATTAATAAGTTTAATTAGATAAAGATAAATTTAAAATATTTAAAAGAATTATAATAAAATAGAATAGAAGCGAAGCGAAGAATTTAAGATAAGATTAAATATAATATTTATTAAACTTATTTAATATATTAAGATAAATATATAAATAAAGATAATTATAGAATTTTATATTTATAATATTTAAAGATTTAAATTTAGAATATTCTTTTATATTATAATCTTAAAAAGAATAAAAATATTTATAATTCTAATTATTATTCTTATTATTATTAATAAAAAGATAAATAATTATATTAAATTACTTTTTATATTTTCTATCTCTTAGTAAAGAATTATAAATATATTCTATATATCTTAATTAGATTATTTTATATATATTAAAATCTTAATTAAGAAATCTTATATATATATATTATATTATAATATAACGAGTAAAGGCCTATAAATTAAATTTATAATTTTTTTTTAATTAGGGCTATCGAGTAAGTAGGTAAGCGATCTTTAATAAGCGATCTTTGGTGAGCGATATTTGAATTCCTTGCGCTTTAATAATTACAAGACTAAATTTCGAAATTCTTAAAAATTCGAAAAGTATAAATAGCGCTTTAAAATTTAAAAAAAAATCTCAAAGTTTTAATAGAAAATAAAAAAGTAATTCTATGTGTTAATAATGTATATCTATTTTTTTTAATAAGGGAGGCGTGGGAGGGCGAGATTTTGATAGTTACGAACGTTAATTTATTTATTTACGATAAGTTAGCTAGTCTAATTAAAAAGCGTAGCGAATTTAAATTAATAATTAATTATATATATAAATTCAAGATTTTTAAGCTTAGCTCTATCTTATTCTTTTATATATATTAATAAATATATTATATCGTAATATATATCGTTAAGATCTCGAATTTATATTAAAAAAAGATATAATATTTAACTTTATCTTTATTATACTCGAATATAATATAATATTACTTAATATAAAATATTTTATAAAATATATTATATCTTTTTAACTAGTAATTATAAACTTTATAAAAGAAGTATATTAATAATTATTAGCTTTTAACGCTAAAATTTAAAATTTAAAATTTAAATATATTTAATAGAAGAAATATTAAAATTATATATCTTAGTAAATAATTAGATTATAAGAATATAAATAATTTAAAATTATTAAAGCTTTAAATAATTTTATTTATAATTTAAAACTCTCGACTTTTATAAATAATATTTACTTAATCTTTTATTTATAATTATTAGATCTTAATAATAGTAATCTATTATTAGAATAAATCGAACTCTTATTATTATCTATTAATATTAATAAAGAAGATATAATTTAAAATATTAAAGAAATAATTTCTTAATTAATAAGAGAGAATATATAATATATAAAATTTAATATAAAGACTTTAATAGCGAGAAAAACTTCTCTTAATAGTTATTTATAGATATAATATAATATTTAAATCTAATAGTAAACTTTTATTATTATCTTCTCGAGATCGCTAATCTTTATTTATTTTTTAAAAGATCTTTAAATAAAAATTTCTTTATTAATACTATTAATTTATAATAGCTATATCAATTTATAAAAAGATTTTAAATTTATAATAAAATATTAAGCTAATATATTTAAGAATACTTCTTTATATATATCTAGATATAATTTTTATAAGATTAATATCTATTATATAACTATTATTATTATTAAAGCTTTAAATTAAGAAAGAAGATAATATTACGATTTTAATTACTTTATTTATATTATAGTCTAATTAAGCTTAGTATATTAAAGTCTTATAGTTTTTATATTCTATTATAAATTTTATATTTATAATTATTCTATATAGATAATATTCTCTTTATATTATAAAAAAAGATTATTATATATACTCTTAAGTTTCTAATAAAAATAAATAAAAGAGAAATATCGAAGTTTAAATATTAAATTATAAATAGTTAAAGATTAATTTATACTATATAACGAAGCGAAATAAGATTAAATTTTATATATCTAATATTATCTTACTTCGAGATAGAGTCTTAACGAAGTAGAATTTATTACGAGCGTACTCTTAATATATTACTTAGTTCTCAGCCCTATAACTAGTAGACCTTAACGGAGATATCTTCTACTATATTATATCTTCTTTTCATCTATATAATTCGATAGTCTTATTATTCTCATTCTATCTTACTTATATTAATATCGTATCTATACTAGTTCTAATATTATAATAAAACTTCTTTATATCCCCTAACGAAGAGAAATGTAATTCGAATATACTCTATTCGAATTAGCGGATAAATTTAAAGAAATGCGTTAGTAGAGACTTTAATATTATTATATTTTTAGATAAGCTTACTAGATAAGTAACTCGATTTTATAGTAAATTAAACTCGATAAATAGTAATTAAGAGATAAATAAAGTATTAGACTATTCGTACGACTAGCGAATCGAAAAAAATAGTTAATACTATCTTATAAATATTTCTTTATATTATAATAAGTCTACTATAATAGCGATAGAAATAGCTCTAAAATAATTACGATTCGATCTCTTTACTAAGTATATCGATAATATATATAATAAGTCTACTATTAAATAATATTCACTATATTTAATTCTTTCTCTATCTTTCTATAGACCTACGAATCGATAAGTACGTTAAGATAAAAAATGAAATAAAGAATAAATTTTTAATAATAAGAGTATAGGAGATATAGGGTAAATCTATAGTGAAGCTCCTAGGCCAGACTATTAACTGATATTAAGAGGGTTTTATAACACATATATACGTTAGATTTTCTTTAATTCTATCGAAGGATTATAGCAAGAAGACTAGTTAAGAAGAAGAACTCGAAGAATCTCGCTAGCACGCAGATAAGATATAATAAATATCTTTAGAATCTCTAAGGGATAATATGGGCATGGTATAGTCAAGACTAATGCGATCCGGCAAAAATCGTCAAAACTCGAATTTCGACTATTACCGCTATACCTCGATAAATCTTCTCCAATCAAGGCCTATAGGGACTATGAATATTTAAAGAAATAGGATAAGCAATGGGCGTGCATCTCCGGTCTACCAGCCATGGGGGCTATGGCTATTTGAGAGAGAGGATAGTGTTATAAGCGTACCCTTAATATACCACTCAGCCCTCAGCCCTATAGCTAGTGGGCCTTGGCGGAGGTATCCCCTACTATATTATGTCTTCTTCCCACCTATATAGTTCGGTAGCCTTATTATCCTCGTTCTATCTCACTTATACTAATATCGTATCTATGCTAGTTCTAATAGAATTAAATTAAGATAAGATTTTCTTAATAAAATAATAAGAGTATTCTATTATTCTCGCTAAGTATATTAATTAAACTAATTTAAAATTATTATTCTTATATTAGTCTTACGAGTTTAGATTTATAAATTAAATTTATAATCTATTTTTTTTAATTAAAACTATCGAGTAGATTTAATAAGCGAACTTTAATAAGCGATAAAAAAAATTATTTTTAAATGATTATAAGATTAAATTTCAATTTTTTTAAAATAATTAAAACGTGCGATTTACGTTCTATAATTTAAAAGAAAAATCGAAAGATTTTAATAGAAAATAAAAAAGTTATTTTAAATTTAAATAACGTATATCTATTTTTTTTAATAAGAGCTATCGACTATCGAGTAAATTTAATAAGCGAACTTTAATAAGCGATATTTAAATTCAATGTCTTTAAAGAATTATAAGATTAAATTTCAAAATTCTATCTTTATTAAAAAGCGTAAGCTACGAACTATAATTTAAAAAAAGTTAATAAATTTTAATAGAAAATTACAAAGCTATTAAATAATTAAATAATTAAAAGTAGAAAAAGAATATTTTAATAATTACGAACGTTAATTTATTTATTCGCGATATTTAATTAAAAAGTATAGATCTATTAAATTTATAACTAGCTATATATATATAAACTTAAAAATTTCTAACTTAGCTTTATCTTATTCTTTTATATATATTAATAATATCTTTATAAAATTCTTTAAATATAATTAATATATCTTCTAATTATCTTTTTAGATATTAATATTTTATACTCTAATTTAGATTATAATATTCTATTTTATATTCTATTTTATTATAGTTTTTAATATTATAATAATATATAATATTAAAATTTAAAGAAATCGCTTAGAGATGTTTAAAGTTTATCGAAATAATAAAGTATACTTCGAAATCTCGCTTTCGAATCGAGGCGAGATCGAGATTTTAAGAAAGCTCGAAATCTTATTATAAAACCTCACCTCGACCTTAACTGTTACGTTTTTAGTTACGTTCCTAGCGTAACTTGGCATGTAGCTTTCTTTAGCTTTTTCTTCGATAGCTATGAAGAATTAATCAACTCATACCATTCAAAGAAACACCTTTCTTCATGCTTTGTAACTGCTTTCATCAATTCAAGAATACACTTACTTCCTTCCCACCGTAACCCTGATAGATTGGGCACAAATTTTTGATAAACTTACTCTTAAGATACCTTGGACAAGGCGTGAGATTTCCGATACAGGCTGACCAATACCGACCGACTACGGAGTACGCGACCCACACTCTCGGTGGGGTTCTGGAAAGTCACTTAGGGGGCGAGAAGACCAAGACACCGAGCCAATTGGTGCCGGACGCAATGCAAGATATTGCCAGTGCCTCAGAAATGGCTTGATCTGCAGAGGCAAATGCGGCGAATCAGTTAAGATCTACCCCACTATTGGAGTTGAGATAGCGGCGTGTGCGGGGATGGACGCAAGGCCATGCGTGTCGGAACCGGCAGGAGGTGAATTTGGTGAATTTGGTGGATGACGGCGAGAAGTCTTGATTTGCATGGAACACAAAAAGTCCCCGAGAAAATCAAAACACTCAAATACAGACCCGAGCTATGCGACCACGTGCTTGCAGAAGTAAACCTTCACAAATAGGCGATTTTGTGCGAATGGCTCGATCTCCCCAATAGGTACAAGTAAACGTACCTAGCTGCTCATGAATAATACGCCAACCGAAACAGGTCAACGCGAAGGAGATCCCTCGCACCTTTAACTATTCAAAGTAGTCGGATCCGTTTTCAAAAATGCCTTGAAAAAACGGCAACTTTGGCATGCATCAAGGAAAATGCCTCACACCATTTGCATGTGTCCGGAGACTAACAGATGTCCCTGAGGATTTACTCGCCAAAAATGAAGTGGTGTAAGTGTGGCATGGCAGTCGATAGCGAATCCGGACCTTTAACGTCATCCTCCACAGATGGCCCTTATTTCCTCTCTGCTCCTGGAACCTATCTTGCTTGTTCAACTTCTCCCCATCAAAACATCGGCGAGTTGTGCTCATAGAGATCCGTCAAGATGATGAAAGCGGTCCGATTCCATGGCCAGAGGGACATTCGACTGGATGACGTGGAAATTGTGCAATGCGGTAAAGGCCAAGTCAAGGTGGGCGCCTTCCCAATATTCGAATCTGCCAAAATCTTGGTACTAAGCGTAGTCTGTCAGGTTAAACCGGCTTTCGCGGGTATATGTGGAAGCGGTAATGCTGCCGCCCCGTTCCTCGTAGTATGATAAGGCTGACAGCATGGTTCCAGATTTGCATGAATACCTTGGAGGTGCAAGTCTGATGCCAACGAGTCCTCATCCCATCACAAACGAGAAGGTACCTTTGACCCTGGGACACGAGTTCAGTGGGACAATTGAGGAGGTAGGTGAAGGTGTCCATGACATCAAAGTGGGATCGAGGGTCGCTGTTCAGCCAATCATCTACGACGGCACATGTAATGCGTGTAAAGAGGGATACATCAACTGCTGTGATAACAATGGCTTCGTAGGTTTAAGCGGTAAGGCTTCTCAGTTCATATTTGACTCTATACTAAAAGAAAGTTCGTAGGATGGGGTGGTGGACTCTCGGAGCATGTAGTCGTTCCTCGAAAAGCCGTGTACGAGATTCCAGATAGCGTCTCGATGGATGTCGCTGGTAAGGCGCTCAATCCCAGTTGGTTGAGGATCGGCTAATTCTTGGACTCAGCACTTATTGAGCCGTTGTCTGTGGCATGGCATGCTGTTAACACAAGTCCTTTCAAGACAGGCGATTCGGTTCTAATCCTTGGTGGCGGGCCAATTGGGCTCGCAGTAATTCAGATGCTTGTGGTCAAGGGTGCCGAAAAGATCATCGTCTCAGAAGTCGCATCTCGCCGTCGGGAGTTTGCGAGACAGTTTGGCGCTCACTACGTCCTGGATCCCACCAAAGACGATATCGTCTCGAGGGTTCGCGATCTTTGCGATGGCTCGGGCGTGAACGTAGCCTTCGATGCTGCGGGAGTACAAGCTGGTCTTGACCAGGCCGTACAGGCTATCCGCGCTAGAGGTACTCTGGTCAATATCGCAATCTGGGAAAAACAAGCCACTATCACGCCGAACTGGTTCTGCTTTAGGGAGAGAAAGTATATGGGCGTTGCAACGTATCAGGACGGGGATTTCCAGGACGTGATCGATGCAATTGCCTCTGGTAAGTCTTCAGACTGCACAAGCGTGTCAAAATTCTCTAATACAAAACAACATAGGGAAGCTCAACCCGGGGCCGATGATAACAGGCAAGATTCGCATGGATGAAGTCGAAGAAAAGGGTTTCAAGGCACTTGTCAATGATAAAGATAACCATATCAAGATTCTCATTGACATTGGCCTGGGAGTACCCCGAGACTAGAAGTACGAACGATGGCAGTCCAATATCCTGAGAGTGTCATGCCAAATGAGACGTATGATGAGGTATGAGAAATAATATTTTTTCACTAGCTCAATGGTCCACTCAGAAGCCAGGCGAGAGTTCGCCCATATGTTTCGATCTGTAACCAAGGAAATTCATTTGCGTCCAGGCAACGCTTAAGCATCATATCTTCGTGTCACACTTGATAGAACTTCCCCAATACAAAACGCTCTTGAGAGAGTTGGTCCGGAGACGTCAAGACAGGTATCATCGCTGCGGTGCGCGCCCCACAGCTTGCGTCTCGCAACAAATCCCAATGCCCACATGCCATGCATCCAATCCAACCTATCCCAGCTACCAAGTAACTCCACTGCCCCTAGAGGAAGTCTCTATTTCCGAAACCCCTTTCTACGTCTCCCAGATCTAAACTTCTCTGACTTCCATCTGCACTCGTTCCACCAACATCAATTCTTGTGGTTTTCTTGATTCCCTGATCTGCAGGTTTTATGTCTCCTGGCAAGGAGTTCATCGCAAACCCGTCCACGCCAGCTCCATACTCCTGAGCACGATCTGCTTCCGCTGAGACCGCTTGCGCCGCCGCTCCCAAGGCAGGATCGTACGAAGCTTGTGGAGGGGCAATGTGCTGAGCGTTGGCTTCTCGATTTGCGGGGGGTGGGAAGGATGGCGTGAGTCGACGAGGGCGAAGTCGCTGCTTTTACGTGGGGAGCGATGAGAGAGGTAAGAGCTGATGCCAGCAGAAACAGTTCTGTACCCAGGGCGTAGGGCGGGTATGCAAGCCGCGACGATGCCAATGCAGACTTCCCAGGAGCGCCAGTACCAATTGTTGACACTTTCCCAGGTTGGATCTGAGTTGACATTCTGCCAGTTCAGGACTGTACGGACTATGCAACATGCTGCGGTGCTATTTGAGCGAACAAGGTCAGTGAGGAATCTCGATAGCGGCCAAAAAAAGTGGGGGCGTACATAAGACCAACAGCCATCAAAGTACACAAACCGGCTTTGAGGCGCGGCGCTATCTGAACATTCCATAAAAGAACAATGGGGAAGAGGGCAAGCATGAAATCGGATATGATCGAGATGAGGGCTTGAGAGATGATAATTCTTTGTAACTGGCCGTCGGTAAAGCATGAACCTGGAGTCTGCTTGTTCCATACACTGGCAATCGGATTACATTGGAAAATCCATAGCAAGGTGAGGACGATGTTGCTGATAATGAGAGCGACTGTAGCCCCTTGAATGGGTCGTATCAGGTGCTTTTCCACTGGAATTCGTAAGAGGAAAAAGCAGATGGATATTTTGGTGAACATCAAGGTCTGGAAAGTCTGGATCCATTCTCCGTAGGAGTATTTCATAAACTCAATTAATTGCCAATGTGTGAGGGCGACATTGTGTCTTCCAAAACCATAGTGAACTTCTACGATGACGAGACCAGAGCCGATAATCTTACCGAATGCTGCGAAAAGAATGGTATAGTCGTCCCAGCCGACATTGCGGACAATCCATATCCGAGTCGCTAATCGCAGAGCTACAGTCATGGATGCCAGGAACGTGGTGATGACTTCTGATGCAATGATTCCTCCTCCATGATTGTCATCTCTGTCGTGCAGCGAGAGTCCTGAGCCACTCATGTTGCAAGGATACTGGCGCAACTCCTGGAACTGATCGAAAGACAATTTGCAGATGCTGATTTCTTCTCACCACACAAAACCTATACAGAATCTCAGGTAAGGCTGACGGTGTCTTGGGTGACATGGCGTTGGGTAGGGTAGAGCTCGATATATATAGTGAATATGCCTCGCAACTGTCAAGCTCCTTCACTTTGGTATCAGGTGCTTGGGTTCCCAGCCTCGCCTTCTTATGTAGATGGTACGTTTAGAGCAAAGCCGTATCTTGCACCTGCAAATGCGACTTGGCAGCAGACATCTCTCTAAGTAGCAACGCCGTCATTGGGTACTGTGACTGGGATCGCCATCCTGTGTGACATTCCGCAACACCCTCCGAAAAAAAGGCGGGGCGTCGCAGTCCTTGATACGTGCAGAATTAGTGAGAGTAATAAGCATTATAAAGCATTATGAAATCAAGGGAACTAGCATTGTGACACTCCGGCAAGGCTACCGCCAGCCATATGGAGTGTATGGTTCTAATAGAGCAGCACATAGACCTAAGATCAACGACATGCGAAAGGCACAGCTTGCGGGAGCTGAAATATAGCTTACACCGAGCTGAACGTTGCATACTGACACTTATCCAGTTCTCCCCATCATGTGAAGTATGCTGTGTTAGGAGTCAGCTGGATGACGTTGCGACGCTGCCGATTACATTGTCAGCATCCGCATTGGTAGATTGATCTTCGCTTTAGTAAAGCGTACTGTCAGAGAGATCATGATCTCCGGAAGGATTCCCAATCGGAGAATTCTTTCTTGGTCGCATACATCAAAGTTATGCACAATTTGGCATCAGAACACCATCGTTTACAGTCTTTCAATGCCATGGCATCTTATGATTGGGGTTGCAGCTCCGTTTTGCTCCATGACAAGGGTCAATTTCGCTGACAATGGAATGATCTACAGCGATACAACTTAGAACCTGGAGATAGATCAATTTTGTTCCAGCAAGCTTGAAAGTGAGCAGAAAAGGCAGCTACTGCGGACTTTTCGATCTTTCTCCCCAATCACATACCTTCAGTATCTTATAGTACTGGTGGGTCCGCAGTCCACCTCTCTCCGGAAAAAAGTTGAGCGCGGGTGTATTTACCCTGAACGTAGGCGACTCAGCAGGAGTGGGGGGTGGACGGAATGATATAAACTTAAGATTAATACGTGCTGGGGCGTGAGGCTACCCAGTAGTGGGAAGCTTGCTAAATACTGGTTTTTAACTATTTTTAATTCTTAGAGAGGCTCTCTAAAACCCCTTAAACCCTTCGAAGACTCTTTAAAAATTCTTCGAAAACTTCTATCGAAGGGGTTATTTAAGTAAACTCGAAATTTAATTATTAGTATATATAATAGAATAAGATAGAGCTAAATTAGAAAATCTTAAATTTATATATATAGCTAATTATTAATTTATTAGATCTACACTTTTTAATTAGATATCGCGAATAAATAAATTAATATTCGTAATTATTAAAAAAATAGATATATATTATTAATATATAGAAAAACTTTTTTATTTTTTATTAACTTTTTAAGATTTTAAATTTTAAATTTTAAAGCGTAGTTTACACTTTTCGAATTTTTAAGAATTTTAAAATTTGGTCTGATAATTATTAAAGCGTAAGAAATTTAAATATTATTTATTAGAGTTCGCTCGATAGCTAGATAACTCTAATTAAAAAAAAAAGATATATATTATTTAATTTTAGAATAACTTTTTTATTTTCTATTAAAATTTTAAAATTTCTTATTTAAATTATAAAGTATAATATAGGTTTTTAGATAAAAAAAGAATTACTAAATTTAGTTTTATAGATATTTAAAGGTAAGAAATTTAAATATCGCTTATTAAAGATCGCTTATTAAAAAATACTTAATAATCTTAATTAAAAAAATAATTATAAATTTAATTTATAGATCTTTACTCGTAATATTATACTATAATATAGTATATATATAAGATATTTTAATTAAAATTTCTATATTTATAGAATAATTCGACTAAGATAGATAGAATATATTTATTCTTCTTTATTAAGAGAGAGAAAATATAAAGAGTAATTTAATATAGCTATTTATCTTCTTATTAATAATAATAATTAGAATAATAATTAAAGCTATAAGCATTTTTATTATTCTTTTTAAAATTATAATATAAAAGAACGAGTAAAGGTCTATAAATTAAATTTATAATTATTTTCTTTAATCGAGACTATCGAGTAAATTTTAGTAAGCGATCTTTAGTAAGTAATATCTAAATTCCTTATCTTTAAATATCTATAAGATTAAATTTAGTAATTCTTTTTTTATCTAAAAGCCTATTTTATACTCTATAATTTAAATAAAAGATTTTAAAATTTAATAGAAAATAAAAAAGTTATTCTAAAATTAAATAATATATATCTATTTTTTTTTAATTAGGGCTATCCAGCTGTTAAGCGAACTCTGATAAGCGATATTTGAATTTCTTACGCTTTAATAGTTATAAGATTAAATTTTAAAATTCTTAAAAATTCGAAAAGCGTAGATCGGCGCTCTAAAATTTAAAATTTAAAATCTCAAAAAGATAATAGAAAATAAAAAAGTTTTTCTATATGTTAATAATATATATCTATTTTTTTAATAATTATAAACGCTAATTTATTTATTCGCGATATTTAATTAAAAAGCGTAGATCTAATAAATTAATAATTAATTATATATATAAATTTAAGATTTTCTAATTTAGCTCTATCTTATTCTATTATATATACTAATATTCTAAATTTTAAATCTTAAAATATTATAAAAATAAAATTCTATAATTATCTTTATTTATATATTTATTTTAACGCGTTAGATAAGCTTAATAAACTTTATATTTATTCTTCTTTTAAACTCTTTATCTCTCTTCTATTTCACTTTATCGCGATTCTTTTAAATATTTTAAATTTATCTCTATTTAATTAAACTTATTAACTATTTATAAATAAATTTACTTTTTAAATTACTTTAAATCTCTTTATTAAGATTAAATTTATTATTATTAACTCTCTTTAATTATAAATTTATTAATTATTTCTTTATTAGTATATATAAAAGAATAAGATAGAGTTAAGCTTAAAAATCTTAAATTTATATATATAGTTAATTATAAATTTAGAATTATTACGCTCTTTAATTAGATCGACTAAATTATCGCGAATAAATAAATTAGTATTCGTAATTATTAAAAAAATATAGTCGAATAGCTCTAATTAAAAAATAGATATATATTATTTAATTTTAGAATAACTTTTTTATTTTCTATTAAAATTTTAAGATTTTTTTTAAATTATAGAATAAAATATAAGCTTTTAAATAAAAAAAGAATTCTTATATTTAATCTTATAATTATTAAAGCGCAAGAAATTCAAAATATCGCTTATTAAAGTTTACTCACAGATATAGATTATATGATTTTAGAATAACTTTTTTATTTTCTATTAAAATTTTAAGTTTTCTATTTTCAATTATAGAATAAAATATAAGCTTTTAGATAAAAAAAGAATTTCTAAATTTAGTCTTATAATTATTAAAGCGCAAGGAATTCAAATATCGCTTATTAAAGTTCGCTTATTAAAGATCGCTTATCTATTTACTCGATAGCTCTAATTAAAAAAAAATTATAAATTTAATTCATAGATCTTTACTCGTATATTATAAAATATTAATAATATATCTTAATAAATTTATCAATATTAAACTTATTAAAATACTTTTTATAAGCTTATTATCTTTATTAATATAATTATTATAATTATTAATTAAGTTTTTATATAAAGTATTATTAGCTTTTTTAATCTAATTCGATATATTAAAATCTTCTTTAAAATTAAATCTAATCTATTTAAATTTATTTTCTTAATATTTTATATAAAGAATTATTATTAAAATATAAAATATTATTAATAAATAATACTTTTAAGTATTATAATATCTTTTAATTATTAAAAAATATCGTTTATATATAATAATCTTTATAAGAGAATAAAGAATATTATAAGCTATTTAAGCGATTATAATATATTTAAACTTTAATTTCTTTTATTATTTTAGAATTAAAAAAAGTTTTATAAAGATTAGAAATAAGATTATAATTAGAATAATAATTAGAAAATTTATTATTTCTTTTATACTACTAAAACTAATTATATTTATTCTTATTATCTAAATTTTTAATCTCGAATTTTATTATTTAATTAAGCGTATTTTTATTTAATTAAATTATTTACTTAGCTCTTTATAATTAATTATTTATATTAATATCTTAATAATTTTAAAATATTCTTTTAAGCGCTTTTTAATAAATTTTTACTTATAATTAATTTTTAATATTAATCTTTTAATTTAATTTCTTTAACTTTATATTATTATAATTTAAATATAAAAGTATAATTTATTTATATAAATAGTCTAAATCTAATTAAATTCGATTATAATAGATAATTAATTTTTTATAAATCGTTTTAAGAGCTTTAAAAGGTTTTTTTTTAAAGAATTCTCTTTTTTCTTAATTTTTCGAGCTTTTTATTTATATAATTAAATAAATAATTATAAATATTAAAAATATAATAAATTATAACCTTCTTTTCTCTATTTATTAATTTTATAAATTTATAAAAAAAATTAATAAGCTAAATTAAATATTAAATTTATTAGAAATTAATCGAAAATTATTTAGATATCTAGATTCTAGATTATAATTTCTACTTATAATTATTTTTTAAAAAATATATAATATTAATATAAAGAAGTAGAGCGCGAATTAATATCTAATAAATTAAATTTTAATAAGTCTTAATATTCTAAAAGAGTTTAAAAAGATATTTTTAATAATATTACTCTTTTTTAAAAGATTAATATTTATCTAATATTAAAATATTCTTATTTTAAAGATATTCAATTTATAATATAAAAAAATCTTTTTATATTAATCGCGAGCCTTTAAATATATATAGCGATTTTTTAAATTTTAATATAATTAATAATATAATAATTAGAATAATAATAAGAAATATTATATTTTTATTAAGATTATCGATAGATTAATTATACTTATTTAAATTTAATTCTTATCTTCTTTATTATTTTAACTTCCTTAAAAAAAATTATTTATTAAAATAATTTTAATATTATTTAAAAGTTCTTTTAAAGCTAATTAAAATAATATACGCTATATAAAGAATATATTATAAATAATTTAAGAATTTAAATTCTTTAATATTAAGTAAGTTATTTATTATAAAAATAAAAAGATAAGTAATTAAATCTTCGAAGAGTATACTATTATTATTATTATTATTAATTATAAATTTTAATATATAAATTTTAATCTTATATTTCTCGAGAATTAATTTAATAATACTTATAAGTTTTTAATTAATATATTTATCTTTAATATACTTAAAGTTTATAAAAATCTTATATTATTATTAATTAATATTAATAAAAAAGATTAGAATTATTATAAATAATTAGTAATTATAAGATAATTAATAATTTAAAATTAGAGAGACTTTAATATTATTAATTAATAAATTTTTTAATAATCTTAATTTTAGCTTTATAGCTTTTTTAATTAATTAATTGTTTATAATAATTATTAATTTTAATTATATATTAGAGTCGAGATAATATAAAAGTAATAATATTCTAAAATTATTAGTAATTATAAATAAAATATCGATATTTATAATTTAGCGATAAAATTATTTCGAGAAGTCTTTATATATAAACTTTTAATTTTCTAATATTATAAGAGAATTTTAATATTATCTTTTCTAGAGTAAATAGTAAGCTAAATTTTTTATTTTTTATTTTATTTATTAATAATTTATATTATCTAATTTAGTATTAAGATAGTATAAGATTCTTAGAAATCTTATTTCTAAGAAAGACGTTTCTTAAGTGATAATAAGATGATTCTTCTTCTATAGAATCTAATTATCTAAATATATCTTAATATTAAGCTATGCTAAGCTATTAACTACTAGCTTCTATTAAGTATATCTACTAAGTATAATCTATAATATATATTAATAGAAAGAAAGAAAGATAGCGTTCTCGCTATAAGCGCTTTAAGTAAAGAATAGTCTTTTTTCTATTAAAGAAACTTATTTTTTTAAGTAAAAATAAACTTTTTTTCTTTTTATAGTAAGATAAAGAAAGTTAAAAGATTCTACTTCTATAGAGAAAAATCTAGAAAGATATTTTACTAAGTAAGAAGTTATATATTATAACGAGTAGTAGAAATAATAAAAGTTATAGAAGAATTTAATAGTAAAATAGACGATAACGTAGACGAAGATAAAGTCGTATTCTTTACGGGAATTAATACTATAGTTCGAATTATAAAAGTAGATCTTTCTTAAGAAGTATAATTCTTCTTATAAGAACGATCTTATTTTCTAATAGAAGTATAAATAGAAATAAATATAATAATAACTTACTTTCTAATAGCGTCAGCTTTAGAAACTAATAAAGTAAATATTTTTATAATTAATACTTACGTAGTAGATAGCCTCTTTTCTTAATAATTATTTATAGAATTAACAGCGATGCGTGTATCGTATTTTATTATAAGATTCTTTACTTTCGAGAGAGTATATAGTAGATATTAAGTATTATACTCTTTATTACTATTTTTTTAATATATTAAATATTTAAGATTTCTTTTAATTTCTTATCTATTACTTAGTTTTTTAATTTTAAATAATAAAAATCTAATAGTAAGATTTAGATCTATCTATTCTTCTTCTTTTTTTATTAATTATAGCGAATAAAATATTCTATAATAAGAATCTTTAGTTTAATTTAATATAGGCTTTAATTAGATTATAAATATTATAAAATAAATATATATAATACTCGAAAGATTTAATCGATAGATAAAATTTTCGACTTTCTCTAATATCTTAAATAGTCTAACTCTCTAATTAAAAAGCTTAAGATTAATATTAGAAATAAAGTAGTTATATTATAGTCTTAAATAGATTAATAATCTCTCGCGAAGATTAATAGCTTTATAATTATTATTATAGCGAGTTTTTATTATAGTATTAGCGAAAGTAATAATATTATTAATCTCTTTTTATTTAATAAGATATAGTTAATTAAGATTCTCTAGAGATAAGTTTATAAGTAGTCTTAGTATATCTTATATCTGAAATTCGTAGGCGATTTTATTTAGTATAAATCTCGTTAACGTAATTAAGTTATTAAGATATACTTAAAAAAATAAAAGTATATTTAACTAGTTATTCGTATTAGTAGTAAGATGAAATTATAGAATAATCTTAATAGTCTAATTTATTCTTTTTAATTATTTATCTATTTAAGAGTAATAAGTAGTCGAAGTTATTATAATAGTTTCGAGCTTTTTGAAAATAGTTTTTTAGAAGATATTTATAAACTTAGTATTATGATCGCTAATTATAACGATAAAAATATCTTAATTATAAGATATTAGAGTAATAAATAAAGTATTTATTTAATTAATAATAGTTTATTTATTAAATTCTAGCACGAGAAGTTTTTTTTTAAAGAATTTATATATTATAATAAGAAGTATATTCTTATCTTTTTAAAAAGAAAGCGCGATAATAAAATTTATTATTATAATATAAAAAGAAATTAGCGATATAGAAATTAAATTAAGCTCGCTATAAGTGAGATATCGCTTAATTTAATTAAGCTAATACTTATAGTAGTACTTTAAATAAGTTTAAAGATATTTTAATAAGTTTTTATTTTAGACTAATAATAAGATTCTAGTATAAATAATATAAAAATCGATATAAAAATTCTAATCGTATATTAATTAGAAAACTTTTTATTATATAGATTTAGAAATATAGAGTTATTACTTATTAATATAATTAAGTATAATATTATAAATAAGATTATTATATTTTTAAAAGCGAAGTTCTTTTAAAAGATCGAGCTTAAATTACTTAAGTAAATTAAGAATCTTAATCTATTAAGAATTCTTACTATATATCTTAATAAGATATTTTTTAAAGTTATTATTTATTTCTATTAAGGTTATATAATAGATTAGAATTTCTTTAAGCGATATTATTTATTTATTTAGTTCTAGAATATTCTTATAAAGACTTTCTAATATTACTTACTTCTCTTTAAAATTTATATCTATTTAAAGTCTAGATAATATATTAAGAATAATATTCGCTTTATTAGCTTTATAATATATAATAAAATTAAATCTTAATAAATATTAGAAATAATATAAATTAGTCGAAGTATAAATTAGTCGAAGATTTAGTTTATTAGTAGATAATATAAAAAGCGTAGTTTATTAAGCGATTTAAATTATAGTAGAGTAATTAATATAAATTACTACTAATAATACTTTAAATACTTTAATTAGATATCTAATTTTATAAACTACTTAAATTATAATAATAATTTTAAATTTTATAAATTAATAATTACATTTCGTAGTATTAATTAATTTACTTAAGAATATTATAGTTTATATATCTCCTCTAGTAGAAGTAGAGATCTTTTTTTTTTATATAATAAATTATAGTAGTAAATCCTTATATTTTAAAAGTATTAATATTAATATATAATTTTTAATTAAAATTAAAATATACTAGAAAGAAGGGCGAGCGAAAAGTATTCTATAAATTCTAAAAGATAGAAATTTCTTTTTAAGTCGATTTATAGTATAGTTATATAAAAGTTCGCTTATATATAAATCTAATAAATTACTTCTTAGAAGTAATAGCTAATTCGAGTTAATCTAAAAAAGTAATAGATTTAATTACTATTATTTAAATAAGAGAAATCTTTTATTTCTATAATAACTAAGTACGCTATATATAGCGAGGAATTAAGTTTTTTAGCTATTTTATTAAGTTAAGAAAGATTTTTAAATTATAAAAACTTAATGAGAATCGAAGTATAATAATTATCTTAATCTTTTCTTCTATTATAGATATATTAAGAGAGTTAACGCGCTATTCTAATAGTATTATAGATGAAAATTCTAAAAAAGATTTCGTTAGTATTAGAGAAGTATATTTCTCTTATAATAGTTAAAATAACTATTAAAAATAAGATTTATATTTTTAGAGAGTTCTATTAAAGACGATAATATTGTTTATAAAAGTATATATAAAAATATAAAGTAAATATAATAGGATATTAGTCTAATATTATATATATAATAAAGATTTTTTATATCTTATAAGTATTATATTGAATTCTTTCTAACCGCGATAATTAATAATAGTAAGTTTATATTTATTAGAAAGCTTTATACTAAATTAATAGAATTATATAACTTCGTTTATAATAGAAATATAGATATATTTTATTATTAAAGTAATAATATCTAATTATAAAAGTAATAAATAGTTATTATTCTCTATTATAATATTAAATCCTCGGATATTAATAATAACTCTTTCTTTATAATTTTATAATATATTTTATTGGATTATAAAGTAAGACTAGTTATAAGAAGTTGATTATATAAAAAAGCGAAGCTTTTTTTATTATTATAGCTTATTAAAAGTAGCGTTAACTATCTCTTAATCTTTATAATTAAAAGAATAAACTTTTAATAACTTTACTTTAGCGTTTAATTTTAATAGAATTAATAATTATTATTCTTTAGAAATATCTATAATGCTTTCTAAATTTATAAAGATATCTTTAAATTTTATTATACTAGAGTTAAAAGTATAATAAGTCTTATTCTTATTATAGATAATTGAATTATTTAGAAGTATATACTTAAGATTAAAATCTATTATAATAATATAATTTATATTAATAGAATTATTCGTAGCTGTAATAATAATAGTTATCTTCGATTAATTTAAAGTATATTACTTATAAGTTACTAAGCTAGTTAACTTATAAGAAATTTAATAGTATTTATTTATAATATACTCTATTATAGTATTTAGCCTCATATTTCTAGAAAGTATAATTAATACTTTTATAGAATTTCTTATTTATATAAAAGTTATAATAGAATTTATAATATAAATAAAGATATTATTTTCTCTTTTAAGAAAAGTTAAGAATTTAAATTTAAATAGATAGTTATGATTATTAGAGAGCGTGCTATAATAGCTAATTAAAATATTTATTATAAAATTAGATAATAATATAAGTATAGATTTTACTTTTATAACTCGCTTAATTTAAGAGTAAGACTTCGTTATAGAATAAGTAGAAATCTTAATATTCTAGTAATTATTTATAATAATAAACTATAATTTATAATCTAGTAGAAACTTATATAGTATAAAAATATTTATTTTAATTAATATATTAGTCTTAAGATTATTCGTTAAATGAATTTTTATCTATACTTTAATAAGAGTAGCTTCTTTTATACTTTTTAGATTTTCTAGAAAATATAGATTTATAAGAATATACTTCGTAGTATTAATAATCTTATTATTATAGTCTTAGATCGATATAAGAGATACTTATTTTTAAATTTATTTTTTAAAGTTAAATAAGAAAGCTAATAAAGTATAATCTTTAAGAATAATCGAGTATCTAGAATTTAGATAAACTTTTATATTAGAAGAGTTTAAATTTAGACGAGTATTTATTTTAATATACTAGAAATTATAGAAAGCGATTTCTTATTTATATCTAGGCGGTTTTATAATAGTAGACTTAATAATTTTAAAAGTGAAAATTGTTTTCGTAGTATAAAGTGTGAAAACTGCTTTTATAATATACTTAGAATTCTTAGAATTCTTATTTTCGAAATTAATAGATTTTCTAGAAATCTTATTCTCGAGTTTATGATTCTAATATTACTACTTAAAATAATAAAATAACTTATTTCTAAATTTAAACTTCTTATAATATCGCTAGTAAGAGTATTTTAATAGCGGTGAGTTAATAAAGTTAATCTTCAATTTTATATTTTTATAAGATTCGTGAAAGCTAGAGTAATCGTTTTTTTATTTTTTAATATTTTTCTTATTATAGTCGTTATAAAAGTTATTAGAATTCTTCCAGTAACTTAGATCTTATTAAGAATTCTCTAATTTATTTATTTTATTAATTAAGATTTAATAAGCTCGCTATTTTTATAATTAAAAAGATTAAGTAATATTCTAATAGATTTCTCTAGATTAATATAAGATATAACTAGACTAAAAAGACTAATAAGAATTATATATATTTTATTACTAATATTAACTTAGATTAATAATAATCTAACGCTATATCGATAGAGCTAATAGTATTTACTATACGTCTCTTTAAGAGTAGTTTTAATAAGTAGAATTATTAATTTAATAAGTTAATTTCTAGAATTAATTATAAGTTTAATAATTCTATTAATTAGAGAAAGCTAAAGATTATTACTATAATTAATTAAAATTCTAAAAATTAGAGTTTATAGATTAATTAGATATATCTCTTACTTAATTATATTAACTAAGATTATCTTTATAAGATAGATTTAATATATAAGAAGTATTATTTAAACTAGGCTTCGTTATTCTCGAAGCTTTTATTTATTATTAACTCTTTCTTATATCTATAGTTATAAGAAATTAATTTAGCGTAGTTTAAATAATAAATAGATTTATATTAGATTAGAACTCGATATTAAGATTATTTTAAATAATATTAAACTAATTATACTTATTATCGAGTTTTACTATTTTAATAATTCTAATAATAGTTATAGTATATTTATATAACTTACGATATCTTATAATATTATTAAATATATATCGTTTTTTAATAATAATAGTTATTCTTAATACTTTAATAGGCTTAAATCTCTTAAGTAAAATAGCGTTTTATTTATTAACGTTGTTGTTATAAGTTAATAAATGCTTTTTATTATTAGTAAATTTTGATATATACTATTCGAGTACTTTATTTTAAAGATAGATTTATAGATTATTTCGTAGTAGCTCTATACTCTTAACTCTCGAAATATTCTTAATTCTATTAATAAAAATAGTAATATCTCGAAAATAGATTTCTTTTCTAATATACTCTATATCTGCTATTATATTAGAAGATTTATTATTATAGAAAGAATTGAAGAATCTAATATCGCTATTAAGAAAATAAAGTTTATTATTTTTATTAATAGTATTCTATTTTAATATTTCTAGATTTTCTAACAAATCTAGCGGGCTAGAAGGTTCTAGATTTAGATGATTTTTTATATAACGATCGATGATATTAATAATAATTACTTTTATATTAATAGCTTAAAGATCTACTTCGAATCCTTTATCTATTATTCTACTATTATTACGATGATAAGTAATCTTATTAGCGAAAGTATTTAAGATTTTTAGCGAAAGATATTACGAATCTCTAAACTTAGTAGTAAATTAAAGATTATTATTTAAAGATCTAGTAGGCGAGGTATCTATAGCTTAATTTGAAGGGGTATATCTTTTTTATTTCTAGAGTATTATTAATAGAAGGGGGATTCTAAAAATTAGAATTAAAAATTAAATTTTTTTAATTAATATTTTAATTATTAGTTATATTTATAAAAGTATATATTAATATTTTAAAATTATTAAATTAATTTTATTAGATATTAATATAGAATTAGAATTTAATTTAAGTCCTTTAATAATTTAATTAGCTAAATTAATTATTATCTAAATCTTTTATATATAAGAATTAAATATTTTATTATATTAAAACTATTTTTAAATCTCGAGATCTTTTTTATTAATACGCTTTTCTTCTATTTAAATAATATTATAATATTTTTTATTTAAATATTAAAGTATTAAAGTATTATATTTTTTACTTTTAATTAAGAAGTTTTATTTTTAAGTTAATAATTTTAATCTTATAAAAATAATAACGAGTTTATTATAGATAAAGATAAAAAAGAAATAATATTTTCTTTTATCTTTATAGTAGAAAAAGAGAAAGAAGTAAGTAAATTAATTATAAGCTATAAATAGCTTAATATTTAAGAATAATAAATTAATAAAGTTATAATATAATTAATATTAGAATAAAAAGCTTTTTTTTATAATTAGTAAATATAAGATTAAATAGAAATTAATTAGATTAATAAAATTATCTTTAATAGATATATTATATATATAAAAAATATCGAAATATATAAAATATAAAAGAGGATATATATATATAGCTATAAATATTTAAAGTATATTTAAAATATAGAAAGAAGCGCTTATATATAGCTTTATAATGTATATTAATAAAAAAGAAATCGACTTTTTTCTAATTAACTTTCTAATTAATATTTAAATTTAATTTATTTTTAAATAGTATTTTATTTTAATAAGATTTTAATTATATAATATTAATTAATTTAATAATAAATATTTAATATTAATATTTTTTAATTTACTCTCTTCTTTTTTAAATTTTTTTTTTATTATTATAATATTTATATTATAGTATATTTATTTATTATAATAATATTTATATTTAAAAAAAAAAAATTTTTCTTTATATTCTATAATTAAATTAAATTAATAATATTATTTTTATAAAGTAAATATATATCTAATAATAATATATCTTTTAATATAATAATTAATTATAATATTAATTATAATTTATTAATATATAATATTATTATCTATTAAAGTTATTAACTTAATAATTATAAAAATTTAAAAAATTCTTAATAATTTATTAATTATTAATTTAGATTTATTTAAATTATTAAAGTAAAGTAAAGATAAGACTTTATAAAGATAAAAATTAGAAGATTATATATAAAGTTTAAAAAGTATAACTATAAATAAGAAAAGTATATAATTATATTAATTATATATATTTAAATTAAATAATAAATTAATTATATACGCTAATTATATTATTATTAATTAGACTTTAAAATTTATATATTAAAGAAAATTCGCGAATTATAGAGATTAACGAATTTAATTATTTTTTAAATTATATTTATTTAAATAATAAAGAAAATCTTAATTTATATAACTTCAAAATTAATTAATTCGCTTCGAATTTAAATTTCTATATTAGTTATATTTTAAGAAATTATAAAAATAAAATTAATAAGTAATTTTAATAATATAATTTACTTTTTAATAATTATAAATAAAGAAAATTACTAACTAATATCTAGCGACTTAATTATATATATTTTATATAAAAGAAATTCATAGTTAAAAGATATATAGCTTTTTAAATAATTATAATAAAATATAAGTTTATAAATAATAATATAATATTATTAAAGTTTAGATATAATTTTTATAAAAAAAAAAATAATAATAAATAAAAGAAAAACTATTCTAAATTAAAAGTAAGATATTTTAATTATTATTCTACTTATTACGCTTAATTAATAATATTTAACTATTATACTTAATCTAATAACTTTATATATTTTATATTTATAAAATAAAACTTTTTAAATTAATTTAAATATAGATATATATTTATAAAAATATTACTACTTTAATAAAAGAGACTTTTTATTCTAAAATCTATATTAAATTAAAGATTATATCTCTATATTCGATAGCTTTAATTCTTAAAGTTACTATTAATATTACGATTAAATTTATATAATAATAATACGTCTTTCTTATTAGTGAGTATTCTTATATTCGATAGCTTTAATTTCTATAATTATTATTAATATCGTAATTAAATTCGTATAATAATAATACGCCTTTCTTATTAACGAGTATTTCTATATTTAATAGCTTTAATTTCTATAATTATTATTAATATCGCGATTAAATTCGTATAATAATAGTATATCTTTCTTATTAATAAGTATATTAATAATTATAAATATTTAAAATATAATAGAAAATAGTAAATAACTCTTAATAATATTCGATTTTAAATTTATAATTTCTTTATCTTATTTAAAAATAAAGATATTTATATTTAGAATTTAAAGTAAGTAAATTCTAATATATAGCTATTAAATATCTAGATATAAATCTTTTAATACTTCTCGCTAAATATTTAACGCTTAAAAAAATTAATCTTTAATTATATTTATATAAATCTTTTAAAAGAAGTTATATATTAATAAAAAGTCTTAATTTATATTATTTATAATTATAAAGATAAGGATAACGAGTAAAGGCCTATGAATTAAATTCATAATTAATTTTTTAATTAGGGCTATCGAGTAAATAGGTAAGCGATCTTTAGTAAACGAACTTTAATAAGCGATATTTGAATTCCTTACGCTTTGATAATTATAAGACTAAATTAGAGAATTTTTTTTTATCTAAAAGCTCACATTTCATTCTATAATTTAAAAAGATAATCTTAAAATTTTAATAGAAAATAAAAAAGTTATTCTAAAATCAAATAATGTATACCTATTTTTTGATCAGGGCTATCCGGCTATCGGGCTGTCGAGCGAACTTTAGTAAGCGATATTTGAATTCCTTACGCTTTAATAATTAAATATAAGACTAAATCTAAAAGTTCTTAAAAATTCGAAAAGCGCAAACAGCGCTCCAAAATTTAAAAAAAGAATTTCTAAATTTTAATAGAAAATAAAAAAGTTATTTCTATTGTGAATATCGTATACCTATTTTTTTGATGGTTGCGGACGCTTATTTATTTACCCGCGATGACTCAGCCGATCTAATCAAAGGGTATAGTAACTCTAAATTTATAATTAGTTACACATATAAATTTAAGATTTTTAAGCTTAATTCTATCTTATTCTTTTATATATACTAATTATAATCTTAAATATAATTAAATATTTAAATTATAAAACTTATTACTAGCTAATAATTAAGAAATTAAATTCTATTAATTATTAGTATATATAATAAAATAAGATAGGGCTAAGCTTAGAAACCTTAAATTTATATATGTAATTAATTATTAAATTAGAGTTACTACGCTTTTTAATTAGATCGACTAAGTTATCGCGAGTAAATAAATTAGCGTTCGTAATTATCAAAATCTCGCCTACCTACGTCTCCCTTATTAAAAAAATAGGTATATATTATTAACACATAGAATTACTTTATTATTTTCTATGAAAATTTTGAGATTTTTTTTTAAATTTTAAAACGCTATTTGCGCTTTTCGAATTTTTAAGAATTTTGAAATTAAATCTTATAATTATTAAAGCGCAAGGAATTCAAATATCGCTTATTAAAGTTCGCTTATCAAAGATTACTTATCTACTTACTCGATAGCTCTAATTAAAAAAATGATTATAAATTTAATTCATAGATCTTTACTCGTTCTATTTAATATTTTATTTATTATAAAATTATAAAATTATCTTTTAAAAGCGAATTTTTAAAGATAATAATTAAATAATATAATATATATATAATATAAAATCTTATAAATTACGCGCTAAAAGAGAAGCTTTAAAATTATAAAATTAATTAAAATTTAATAATAATAAATCTCGCGTAAAGTTTAAATTATAGCTTATATTAATTATATATAATAAAAATAATAATAATTAGAAGAATATATTATCTAATTTTTATTAATATTTTAATATTATTAAAGTAAAGATAATATTTATTAAAATAATAATAATATCTAATAAACGCTTTATTATAACGCTTTTAAATAAATTATTATTATATATAATTTAAAATAGTATTAACTTTTTTAAAGAGTTATTAATAATAAATTAAATATATATAAATTAAGCTTTTCGCGCGATCTATCTATATATTAACTTAAAATTATTAATAAATAAAAAATAAATATATAACTTAACGTTTATATTATACTTTAAATATTATTATAATAATATTAGATTATTTAAATAGAAATCTAATATATAAAGAAGATAGTTTTATAATAAAAAGAGTTAATATAATAAAGAAAGTTTTAAAGAAAAGAGAAAGCTTAGATATCTATCGCGTATATTAAATATTTAAATTATTTTATATTATCTAATTTAATTTAAATATTAATAAATAATATATTTTCTTTTCGATTTTAAAGATTTAAATTTAAGTAAATTATATTTATTAAGCGCTATTATTTAATATAATTTTATTTACTTCTATAATATTTATAACTATTATTATAATTTATATAAATTAAAAGATAAGATATTTAAAAAAGCGAGTTAATAAATAATTATTAAAATATATAATAGAATAAGATAGAGCTAAATTAGAAAACCTTGAATTTATATATATAGTTAATTATTAATTTATTAGATCTACGCTTTTTAATTAGATATCGCGAGTAAATAAATTAATATTTATAATTATTAAATAAATAGATATATATTATTAATATATAGAAAGAAAAAAAAATTTCTATTAACTTTTTAAGATTTTCTTTTTAAATTATAGAACGAATTATAGACTTAGTAGTCGGAAAGGTATAGTATTTAATATGGAATTAAGGCAATTTTCGAGATATCATTCCAAAAGATATAGGATATTTTCAGTCCCATTCGGTATTTTATACTTAAATTACCGTATTTTAAAATTGTTCCGTATAGAATACACTAGCGTTACTATAGGGCTTGAAGAACTATAAGATTCTATAAATAGGTTATAAAGATATAAATTTTCAAAAAAAAGAGATAAAAGTTGAAAAATTCTAAGTTTAAAAAATCCCATACCTTTCCGGCCAGTATTAATAGACTTTTAGATAAAAAAAGAATTTCTAAATTTAGTCTTATAATTATTAAAGCGTAAGGAATTTAAATATCGCTTATTAAAGTTCGCTCGACAGTCGAATAGCTCTAATTAAAAAATAGATATATATTATTTAATTTTAGAATAACTTTTTTATTTTCTATTAAAATTTTAGAATTTTTTATTTAAACTATAGAGTATAATATAGGCTTTTAGATAAAAAAGGAATTACTAAATTTAGTCTTATAGATATTTAAAGGTAAGGAATTCAGATATCGCTTATCAAAGATCGCTCACCAAAATTTACTCGACAGCCCCGATTAAAAAAAAATGATTATGAATTTAATTCATAGGCCTTAAATCGTCTTTATTTAATTTAATTAAAATAAAATTATTATAACTTATTAAAATTTTCGCGTATTTTTTTTTTTTTTTTTTTTTATATAAATAATTATTTTTTAATTTAAACTCTATAATAAAATAGTATATAATATATATTCTCTTTATTTCTAACTTCGATACTTATTAGAATTAATATACTTTTTAATAAAATAAATATTATTTAAAATTAAGTATAATTTAATATTTATAAATATTTATATAAGCTTTTTAATTTCTTTATATATATCTATTAATTTATCTTTTTATAATAATTAAAATAGAAGATATTAAGTCTAATAATTTATTATAATAAAAATTAAATATTAATAATAATAATAATATTAAAGAATTTTAATATAGATTAATTAAATAGCGATTAGATTTTTAATTAAAATAAAAAGTAAAGAATAAATTTAATAAAAATAAAAATATTAAGAGATCGCGATAATAAATAAATATATTTATATTTAAAAAGAAATTAATTAAAAAAGTAAAAAAAGCTAATATTTTAATTATTAATTATATTATAATCTATAATAAATATAAAATTAGATATATTAATATATTATAATTAAAATAAAAATAAGCTTTTAAATAAATTAGATAAAATATAATAAATAAATAATAAATAATTTTTAACTATAGTTATTATTCTAATAAACATATATTTTAATAATATTATATAAAAAAAAAAAAAAGCGTAATTTAAAGAAAGTCTAGAGTTTTACTTTTCGCGTAAATTATTATATATATAAATACAAATTTAATGGCTATATTATACTTTAGATATTATTATAATAATATTAAATTATTTAAATAGAAATTTAATATATAAAGAAGATAATTTAATAATAAAAAGAGTTAATATAAAAAAAAAGTTTTAAAGAGAAAGAAGAAGAGAAGAAAAGCTTAGATATTTATCGCGTATATTAAATTTTTAAATTATTTTATATTATCTAATTTAAATTAGATATTAATAAAATACTTACTTTTTAATTTTAAAGATTTAAATTTAAGTAAATTATATTTATTAAATACTATTATCTAATATAATCTTAATTACTTTTATAATAATTATAATTATAATTATAATTATAATTTATATAAATTAAAAGATAAAAGATTTAAAAGAGCGAGTTAATAAATAATTATTTTTATCTAATTTAACTAATATTAAATTATTATAATTTTTTAAATTTTTTATATATTTTATTTTTACTTTCTTTTCTTTAAGTCTTACTATCTTTATAAAAATAATTATTTTTTAAATTAAATTCTATAATAATATATTTAAAATAATATATAATATATATTCTTTTTATTTCTAATATCGATATTTATTAGAATTAACGTATTTTTTAATAAAACTATAAGATAGTAAGATCTCTTTTAATGAAACTGCGTAGTAGCTATATAATTACGAGGTCTAGATATATAGTTAATAGAATAGATAGATTAGTTATTAGATAAACTAATAACTAAAGAAAAAAGAAGAGAAAAGAAGACTTATAAGTATTTAAGACTTCGCTAAATATATTAAATACTTACTTTAACTACGTAGTTTATAATCTAATAAGTAATATAAGCGAGTTTATTAATTCGCTTTAAGTACTTCTATTTTTATAATTATATCTCTCCTTAAAAGATATAATCTTTAAATCTTATTATTATTATATCTTATAATTAAATACTTATAAACTTATTAATTTTATATATATTATTTATTATTAGCTTAAATATAATTTAAATTAATATATATTATAATAACGTATTTAAATTACTTATCTCGAGATCTTCTTAAGTATATTAATATATTTATATATTAAATCGCGATAGTATCGCTTTATGTATTATTATCTTAATTAATAGAATATAGACGTATTACTATTCTATTACGATATACTATTATTACTATTATTATATATTATTATTATTATTATTATTACTTTAATAATCGTAATAATTCTATTATTATAATTATAAACATCGCGCTAATAAGTATAAAAGTCTTACTTTTAATTTAACTTTTATTCTTTTTAATAATAATATTAATATTAACGCTATTATACGTAAGTACTTAATTCTTCTTTATATCTACTATTTTATCTTTATTTATTTTTATTATAATATTATAATAGCGAGCTGCGTATTATTATAATAGTATAGTATATATATTAATTAAGATAATAGTTAAGTGAAATTATAATTATTTAAATTAATTTTATATATAATAAGTATCTCGAAGAATATTTTATAATACTTTATAAATAGTATAAGAAGTACGCTAATATATTAATAGTGATATTAACTCTCCGCTCTTATAGCTCTACGAATTATTAAGTATTTATAATTATTATTATTTCTACGCTTTTCGCTATAGTTAATAGATATTTATATCTATTTTAAAGATATATTTAACTAAGAGAGCTTAATAGCTTCTCTTATTACTATTTCTATTCTTATTTATAAATAAAAGAGATATTAGATAATTAAGAGATTACGCTAATATATATTAATTCTTTTTTACTCTTATTATATATATACTCTTATATATAATTCTTATATAATTTATATCGCGTTTTCTATTAGCTTATATTAATATAAATATAAATAATACTTTTATAGAGATTATATATATATTATAAACTTAATCTCTTATTATTAGATAGATATTCTCGCTATAGCTCGCTTTAATAAGAATATTTATATTATTCTTTAGATATAAAGTAATATAAGTCTTAATTAATATATATTAGATTATATAGCTAATATATATAATAACTTATTATATTAAAAAACTTTGATATAATATTATCGTCTTTATCGCTTCTTCTATTATTTCTTTTACTATTTCTTATATTAGATCTTCTTATTATCTAATAAATTTCCTAAGTAAAAAATTACTTTTTAATATAAGAGAATAAATAGATTAATATTAGATAGTAATAATTATATATATAATCTTAATAGCTATTTTTCTTATTATATATAATATCTTAACGCTTTAGAATCGATTTATAGACTTTTTAATTATATTCGCTAGGTCTTTTAATTATAATTTTATTCGTCTATCTAAATCTTCTACTACTATTACTTTCTTAATCTTTCTTATTTTTTAATTTCTCTTAATAATTATATTTTTAATTTTATTTTAAATATTAATTTATATAATTCTTTTACTTATTTAAAGTTCTTAATTACGCTTTTAATATTTTTAAGATACTCTATTAATTTCTATAAAGCTTTATAAAATAAAGAGTTTTTTTTAGTTAATAAGATACTTAGTCTTATCTTTATAAACTCTTTTATTTAATATCTTATTAATTTCTTACTTTTTTTTTATTAATTAAAATTATTATTATATAAGTATTATAATTTTAATAATAATATATAAAATATAAAATAGATTTTTTTATATCTAATTAGAAGATCTAGCTTATAAATCTATATATTTATTTTCTCTAATATTTTAAAAGACTTAAATTATCTATAATTAAGTTTCTTTTTTAATTATAAAATATATATATTTAAACTTTATAATAGTATTTTATCTTTTTTCTTAAAGATTATAATTTTATAATTACTATTATAATACTTTACTTATTACTTTAATACTCGCTTTTATAATTCTTTTAAATATAATCTTATTTCTTATAATTAATCTACTCGCTCTATAATAAATAATACTTTCTCTCTTAAGATTCTACTTTTAAAAGTATTTTTTAAATCTATTATATATTTTATTAGTAACTCTTATAAAATCTTATTAATATTTATATATATATTATTATTATATATAAATATCGCTATTAATAAGATTTTAGATTAATTATTTTATTTATAATTATAATATATTTATAAATAGTATTTTAATATCTAATTTTATCTCTTAATCTAATTATTAATTTAAGAATAAAATATAATATTAAATTTACGTTTTATATTTAAATATTAATATAGTATTATTTAAAACTTACTTATAAATAGAGAGTCTTAATCTAAAATTAAGTTATATATTATATTATATAATAATATAAATTTCTATTATAAGATATTAGTAAGATTATTAGCCTTTAAATTCTTTATAATTACTATATATATTATATACTTAATTAACTTATTTATTAAGACTAAAATAATATTATAAATTTTATTAATATATAAATTTCTTATAAATAATAGATTTATAATAGAATCTAATATTATAGTATAAAATAAATTTATAATATCTAAGAAGATTAACGCTAGCTCGTTATATAATTTATAATAATAAATTTATACTTTTTAATAATCGAGATAAATGTAAATATACTCTACTATATCGTTTATTATATTTATTTAATAATATTTAGACTTAATATTCTTCTTAATACGCTTATAAATAAAATATCTAATATTAAGATTATTATAATTTATATAAAGAATTTCTTTCTTTATAGTAGAATCGTTAGAAATATAGATTACGAGATTACGATATAATAGTTTATTCTTATTAATTTCTTATTTCGAAAACTTATTTTATTTAATAGCGTATCTTTAGTACTACTTCTTATTTATAATAAAAGCGTTTTTATATTATAATTTAAGTAATTATATTATTATTAATTTTTATAACTTTAAATAAAATCTTTTCGATTTAAAAATTTAATAAATTAGAAATTAGAATAATATTGTAGTATTTAGAATACGTATTTATTTATTAAGTATTCTCTTATTTAAGTTAATAACTTAAGTATCTACGATAATAATAATATTTAATTACTTTATTAACGCTATAAGTTTAATTATAATAGATATATTATTATATTCTTATAGATTAAATTAATATTTTTAATTACGAAGCTTATTTTATAAGATAGAAAGAAAATTATTATTATTATTCTTATTACTATTCGATTTAATAATATATTTATAAAGTTAAATTTTCTTTTATAATATTTAATTATAAAGTTAAATATAATTAATTTCTTAGCTTAGCGAATTTACTTTATATTAAACTCTTTTATTATTATAAAATAATATAAATTATTATAATTTAAAATTATATAAATAAGATATTTATTATTTTATAAATAATATCTTTAATTTTTAAAGTCTAATATAATTATATAGAGCTTTTTATTATATATATTCTAATAAAACTTAATATCTTTAAATTTATAATTAAAAAAAGTAATAGAATATTATTATTTATTCTTATTTAATTAATTAAGTATATTATCTATATCTATATTAGAAATATCGATCTTTATAATAAATAATACTTTTTAATTATAATATTCTAATATAAATACGATAATAAATACTCGCTTAAATATCTTAAAAGTCTTATATATTTTTTTATTAAATATAAAGAATAATCTAATTTTATCTTTCTTTATTTCTCGAGTTAGATTTATTAAAAATATAATTATCTATAAAAAGTCTTATATAAATTATTAATAGAAGTTTATAAATTCTAGAAAAATTAAGATATCTTTAATAGACTCTAATTTTAATTATTTAATAATAATTTTAATATATAATAGCTCTATTTAGATATCGCGTTAATTTATTAAAAATCTTAGAAAAATAATCTTATTATAATTAAAAATATATTTTAATAATTTTATATAGAGTCGATACTTTAATAATACGCGTAGTATTTTATATATATACTCTTAATATAACTCTTTTATTTCGAAATAAATTAATATATTATTTAAATATATTATATAGAAGATATTAATATATAATTTAAATACTTTATTTATATAAATTTAAAAGATATTATTTAATATTTAAACTAATTATAACGAATTCGAAAGATAATTTTTTATTTGTTTCTCTTTTATATTCGTATTCTATAATATATATTATAAATATTAATCTTAATAAAATACTTTATATATACGAATCTCTTTAAAATCTCTAAAAGTAGTAATAATAGATAATTATTCTTAATAATTATCTTATTAAGCTTTTAATAATTAATATATAATTATAGCGAGTTATTTAATTTTTTAATAAATAGTATTAGCGAGCTAATTTAATTAATTAAGAGTTAAATCTATTTTCTCTTAAGCGTAATATCTAGATAATCTCTAATTATTATAAATTTATTATATAATATATTATAAATCGAATTATTTTTAAATAGCTTTCTAGATAATAAGTTAATAGAATATTTAATTTAATTATATATATTAAGACTATTAGATAGTTCTTCTAAAAAAGACTTTTAATAGATTTTTAAGTTATTTAGATATATTAAAATTATTTAACTATATAATATTATATCGTATAACTTTATTATAATTATTCTTATTACTTTTAAATAGAATTTAATATAAGAGTATAATAAACGTTTATTTTAAATTATATATAATTACTATATTAGCTAATAACGTAAACTACTTTATATCTATTATTATAATATCTATTTACTTTTTATCACTTATAAAAAAATCGCGATAGATTTAAAACTACTCATATTAATAAATATTTAAATTAATATTATAGATTTAAGAGAAATTAAGAATAAGATTATATTCTTATATATTTATAATATATATCTTTAAAATTTACTCTTACTTTTTTTTTTCATTATTCGCGAGATTAAAAATTAGATTATACTTTTTATATAAGAATATTTAATAATTATTAATAATACGTATTATTATTAACGCGTATTTAAGTTTAGAAATTTATATTTTTTTAATAAAAGATTATAATATAAAGATTTTTTTATTATCGATATTTATTAGAGTAATTATTTTATACTTTTTATTTAGTATAATAATTTTACCTCTTGACAATAGAGAGCGAGATTATTATTTAATTAATAGTATATTTAATACTATAGCGATAAGTATTAGACTTTATCTTTTCTCTTATTTAATCTATAATTATATACTTTATTATTTATAATATAATTTAAATATTTAAATAAATTCTTATAATATTTTAATTATTTATAATTATAATATTATATTTTAATAAAGAACGTTTTAAATTTAATATAAGAGTTATTATTTTTAAATTTAATTCGCTTAGACTTTTAATCTTATAATATTAATAAAAATAAACTCTTTTTTTAATCTTATTAACTCTTTATATATTATCTCTTAAACTTAATATATTATTAATTATTACTTTTTTAATTACTTATTTTATTATTAAAGCGAGTTTTATCTAGAATAGAAAGCTCTTTTATTTTTTATAGTCTTTATTTTATATTTTAATATTATTATAATAATATAATATAAATAATAGATTAAGTAGTTTTCTTAATAACTTTTAGAGAAATTTTTTTTATTACTTTATTTCGTAAATCTTTTATATATTCTAGATTAATTATATAGTAATCTCGTTATAATTAGAATATAATAAGATAATTATTAAAGTTAATTATTAATTATATATCTCTTATAATTATTTTAATTAATTAGTATTTTATATTATAAGATTTAATAACTAGATTATAAACTTAATTTAAGTATTATCTCTTATATTTCTTTTAGATAAATTTCTTAATATTATATAATATCGTATTTCTAATATTTCTCTAGATTTATTTTTTAGTATTTATTAAGAGAGTAGAAGTCTAGCGAGTTCTTTCTTCGTTTATATAAAAATTAATATAAGATATTAAGATAATAAAATCGTTATAATCTTAAAGAAATATAATTATCGAGCTATAGTTATTAAGATACTATATATTAGATATTTTAATAATACTTATTTTTTTATAACTTGAATTATAATAGTAATTATCGTTATACTCGCGATAATATTTTTATATATTCTATATTTTAATTAATTTTAATTTTTTAACGATTAGTTACTTTTTAGTATTAAACTTTAAAAGTTAATAGTATTAGATTGAAGTTAAGCTTATAAAGCGAGAGTTTTTATTTATAAATAAAGAATTATTAGATATAATATTTTAATAATTATTATTTTCACTAATAGTATTATTAGAATTTCTATTAATATTAGAATTAATATTATAATTATTTAATTATATAATAGATATATTTTAATAAAAGTTATTTATTAGATTAAAAATATTATTAATTAATTATAATAGAATATTTTTATTTTATAAATTAATAGAATTAGCTTGCGAGTTACTTATTATAATTAAATTAAATAACTTTATATAAACGAAGTTATTAGAATTATAAGATAATAAGATCTCTTTTAATAAAACTATATAGTAATTATATAATTATAAGATTTAGATATATAGTTAATAGAATAAATAGATTAATTATTAGATAAACTAATAACTAAAAAAAGAAGAAGAGAAAAGAGAATTTATAAGTATTTAAGACTTCGCTAAGTATATTAGATACTCGCTTTAACTACGTAGCTTATAATCTAATAAACGACGTAAGCGAGTCTATTAATTCGCTTCGAGTACTTTTACTCTTATAAAAACGAGCTTTAATTAAAATTAAGAATAGTTTAATATCTATAAATATTTATATAAATTCTTTAATTTCTTTATATATATCTATTAATTTATCTTTTTATAATAATTAAAATAAAAAATACTAAGTTTAATAATTTATTATAATAGATATTAAATATTAATAATAATAACGATATTAAAGAATTTTAATATAAATTATTTAAATAATAATTAAGCTCTTAGCTAAAATAAAAAATAAAGAATAAATTTAATAAAAATAAAAATATTAAGAGATTATAATAGCGAATAAATATATTTATATTTAAGAAGAAACTAATTAAAAAAGTAAAGAAAATCGATATCTTAATTATTAGCTATATTATATTTTTTAAAAAGTATAAAATTAAATATATTATTATATTATTATTAAAATAAAAGTAAGCTTTTAAATAAATTAGATAAAATATAATAGATAGATAATAAATAGTTTTTAATTCTAATTATTATTCTAGTAGATTTACATTTTAATAATAATATATATAAAAATACGCGAGCGTAATTACGAAGAAGTCTAGAGTTTTATTTATTATATAAATTATTATATATATAAATAAAGATAAAAGCTTAAATTAAAAGAAAATAAATAATATTAAAGTTAAATAAAATATAAATATTAAGAATAATTTTATTATACGCGTTAATAATTAAATAAATTTTATTTTTTAAATTATTTAAGAGTATAATATAGAATTTAATAATAAATATAATTATAGTTTAAATATAATAATATTAACGCGCTAGCTAATAAGTATTAAATTATTATAAAAATCTTAATATATTAAATATAATTATATCTAGAAAATAAAATTATAAATTTTTATTTATATATAATTAATTTAATATATAATAATAAAAAGTTTATTATAAAAGCTACGCTATCTAAATTAATATTTTAATTTTAATTATTATTATTACTATTATATAAGTAATATAAAATTATCTTTTATTTAAATATATTTAATTTTTAATTTTAATTATTATTATAAATATTATTAATTTATTCTAAAATTATTAAATATATTTTTATATATTTTTTATATTTAATCTTTTTTTTTTATATCGCGAAAAGATAGCTTAGAGAAATATAGCTTATTATATTAAGCTATAATACTTTTAAGAGAATATTAAGAAATATATTAACTTTTCTAAATTAATAATTTAATAAAAAGATTATAATTATAATATATATAATTTTATATTAAATAGTAATATTAAAAATATATAATAGATATATAAAATTATCGTTAATAACTTTAATTATAAAGTATTAGTAAATTTCATATAACTAATATTAAAGAAAAATAAGCTTTTCTTATTATTAATAGATATAGCTCGCTTTCTTTTATATATATAAAATAATAAAATATAATTATATTTAATTTTATATTTTATTAATTTAGCGTAATTATTAATTAGAATAATTACTTTTAAATATAGAAATTTTAATTAAAATATCTTATATATATAATATAATATAATATAATATTATAAATATACTATATTATAATATATATCGTTAAAATCTTATATTATTAATATATATAAAAGAATAAAATAGAGCTAAGCTTAAAAACCTTGAATTTATATATACAGCCAATTATAAATTCGAGTTCGCTACGCTCTTTAATTAGATCGGCTAAGTTATCGCGGGTAAATAAATTAGCGTCCGCAACTATCAAAATCTCGCCCTCCCGCGTTACCGCGTTTCTCTTATCGAAAAAATAGATGTACGTTACTAATATATAGAATAACTTTTTTGTTTTCTATCAAAATTTTAAATTTTTTTTTTCAAATTATAGAACAAAATGTGGGCTTTCAGATAAAAAAAGAACTTCTAAATTTAGTCTTATAATTATTAAAGCGCAAGGAATTCAAATATCGCTCACCAAAGTTCGCTCGATAGCCGGACAGCCTTAATCAGATACACATTATTTGATTTTAGAATAACTTTTTTATTTTCTATTAAAATTTTAAAATCTCTTTTTTAAATTATAGAATAAAATATGGGCTTTCAAATAAAAAAAGAATTTCTAAATTTAATCTTATAATTATTAAAAGGCAAGGCACTCAAATATCGCTTATTAAAGATCGCTTATCAAATTTACTCGATAGCCCTAATCAAAAAAATTATTATGAATTTAATTCATAGGCCTTTACTCGTATTAGATATAATATTATATAAATATTAATATTTTATATCGTATTAGAGTATAATATAATAGATTAATATATTATATTATATTATATCTTTTCGACTAGTAATTTAACTTAATTATTAATAATAATTAAATTCATTTTTTAAAATAAGATCTTTATATAAAATTATTATAATATCGAGATTATTAATTATATACTCTAAAATATTTAAAAGAATCTTACTTTTTTTAATAATATAATTATATACTTCTATAATAATTTTTATTAAAGCTTTTTAATTATTAAAAGTATTAAGTTAAATTATATCGCTTAAATTACGTTAAAAACGTTCTATCTTTAAAATAATATTTAAATTCTTAAATTTATAAAAAATATAAGACTTTAAAATCTTAATTTAATTAATTAAGATTAAATTAATATAAAGAAATTCGCTTAGAGATTATTAGATATAAGTAATAATATCTTAATAAGCTTTAAAGACTAAAAAGTAATTAATTAGTCTATCGAGTAATTATTAAATAACTTTATTACTTAATTAATTAATATTATAATCTATATTAAATAATTAATTTCTATATATTTAAAGTAATTTTTTATATTCTTAATAAGAATATCGCTTAATTTAATAATTAAATTCTTAATAAATTCTTTAAAATTAAAATTATTTATAATAGTAGAAATTAAATCGTTAATAAGAAAGATAGCTTTTTTTTATTTATTAAAATAATAAATATCTTTAAACTAATTTTACTTCTATTTTATTATTTAGAGTTAAAATAAAATTTTATAATAATATTATTAAGAAATTTAAAGTAGCGTATAAATCTATATAATAAAATATATCTATAAATTAAATATATTAAGTCTAAAATACTCGATTATTATATTTTTAAAGGCGAATATAATAATAAATAATATTATATATTACGTATTTCTTTAACTTCGTATAATTAAAATAATTTATATACTTTCTTTAAATATATTTAACTTCTAATTTAACTAGTCTTTAAGCTAATAATTAATAAGTTTTAGAGCTAGTTATTATAGTAGATTAGTTTATATCTATAATTAATTATATATAATCTTAAATTAAATTATTAATAAAATCGATCTATTAATTATAATTTTAGATAATTTATTAAAAAGATAATTTACTTAATTAGCGAGATATATTAAGAATAAGATTATTAAGTAGATTTTTTTTAAATAAGAATATAATTAATTAGCGATTTATAATAATAGACGTAGATTAAATAGATTAAATATTATATAAAAAGTAAATAAAGTTTAATTTAATTTAGAATTAAGTTTTTTATCTTTTTTATTAATTTTATAGTAATAAAAGTAGATTAAAAATATATAGTAAGCGATTAGAGTTCGATTTAACTTAGAGCTAAAACTAAAATTCGATTTAACTTAGAAAAATTTAACTCTATAAATTTAATTCATAGATCTTTACTTATATTTTAATATTTTATTTAAATAAATAAAAAAGAGATAAACTTTAATAAGAGAGGTTAAAATTAGCGATATACTAGCTATATTAATATTTTTAAAAGAGATAAAAATAATCGCTAAATAAATTATTTAAATAAATCTTTTAAAGTAATACTCGCTCGCTAATATATAGCTATATAAATTAACGAGTAAAGATCTATAAATTAAATTCATAATCATTTTTTTAATTAAGGGTATCGAGTAAATAGATAAGCGATCTTTAATAAGCGATTCGACTGTCGAGCGAACTTTAGTAAGCGTTATTTGAATTCCTTACGCTTTAATAATTATAAGACTAAATTTGAAAATTCTTTTTTTATCTAAAAGCTCACATTTCGTTCTATAATTTAAAAAAAAAAATCTAAAATTTTAATAGAGAATAAAAGATTATTCTATGTGTTAATAACGTATACTTAAATTTTAATAGTTATAGACGCTAATTTATTTACCCGCGATAACTTAGTCGATCTAATTAAAGAGCGTAGTAACTTTAAATTTATAATTAACTATATATATAAATTTAAGATTTTTAAGCTTAGCTCTATCTTATTCTTTTATATATATTAATTTTCTAGAAATAAATAGAAATTAATATTAAATTTAAAGTTTAAAAGAGAAATTAAAAAGTTTAAGATATAAATATAATAGAAGAATTAAACGTACTATAAAGATAATAAGAGAGAAAAAAATAAGAGTTATAATTTTAATCTAAAGAGATTAAATAAGATTTTTTTTATAAATATATATTATCTATATAGTAGCTCGTAATTACTCTTTATAGTTTAAGTAAAAGCGTATATAAATAAATAATTTATCATAATAGACGTATTTTAAATATTTTCTCTCTCTATTTTAATAATATTAATATAATTAAGAGAGTAAATAATAAAATTAAAAAGTATTATTTCTTAATATAGAGAGACTTATATTAAATATATTATTTATAATTCTTTTTAACTTTATATTCTCGAAGAAATAAGAATTTTATATTAGTTAATAAGAATTTTAATTAACTCTATAAATTAAAATAGAGATAATAGAATTATATATTCGATAAAGATTATTATTATTTATTACTATCGCGATATTATCGAATATATCTTTAAAACTTTTATTTATTTATTTTTATTTATACGTTAAAGCGATACTATAGCTTCTTTATAATCTTTTATATTTATTATAAGTATATAAGTATTTTTTAATTTTATTTAATTTAATTTTAATTTAATATTTAAATTATAATCTTTATAACTTTAACTATTTTATTTATTTAATAATTTAATTAATAATTTAAATATATAACTATTTAAATAATCTATCTATCTATCTTTTAATTATATTAAATTATATTTTATTAAATAGCTATTACTTCTAAATTATTAATTAATATAATTAAGAGATTTAATATCTATAAAAGATAAGAGTTAACTTAAATTATAAATTAGTAAAATTACTATTAATAAAAAATAATATTAATAATATATTATATAAGACGATATAAGAGTATATATAATTAAATGCGAATTAGATTTAAGTTAAAATATAATTAATTATAAATTAAGATATAAACTTATCTTTTTATTCGCTTTTAAGTTTCTTTTTATCTTTTTTAAAAGAGTTTTATAATCGCTTTATATAAGTTAAAATAAATAAATTTTAATATATAAATCGTTTATAATAATAATATTTAAATATATTTAACGTATAAGCTTCGCTTTAATAAGATTCTTTATTCGATATATTTATCTATTAAATTATAAAAGTTATTATTAATTTTATTACTATAATAATAATCTTTATACTTTCTCTTTATAGATTTTTTTTTAATATAAATAAGATATATACTTTATAATAGTTATCTTTATTAACAATATTAAAAAATTCTTTTATATACTTATAAGTTTAAGTCTATGAATTAAATTTATAAAAAGTAATTAATTTTTAAATCTAATTTCGAGATTAAATTCTAATTTCGAGATTAAATTCGACTCTCGAAGAGCGAAAATACTTTAATTTAAGATTTACTTAAACTATAAGATCGAATTTTATAAATTTTAAATTATTAAAAAGTATAAAATATATTCTATAATTAATAGAAATAATAGAAAAATTTTAATAGAAAAAAGAGAAGTTATATTAATAATAAGTTTCTTAAAGAGTTAATTAACTTTAAATTAATTTATATTTAATTAATAAGAAGTTAATTTTAATATCTATTATAGTTTATTTATATTAATTATTATTATTATTATTATTAGAGTTTTAGAATTCTTTAGCGAGAGAGATTAATAGATTTAAATCGAGAACGAAGCGAAATAATTTCGAATTTTATTAGAATTATTATTACTCGATTATTTAAGTTTATATTAAAGAATATTCTTAATAGAGTAAATAAGTTTTTAATAAGTAATATTTAAATTTCTTATCTTTAAATACTTATAAGACTAAATTTAATAATTTCTTTTTTATTTAAAAGTATAAGTTATTAGTATATATAAAAGAATAAGATAGAGTTAAACTAGAAAATCTTAAATTTATATATATAGTTAATTATAAATTCGTTAGGTCTACGCTTTTTAATTAGATACCGCGAGTAAATAAATTAGCGTTCGCAACTATTAAAAATCTTTCTCTCTACTTTTAACCCTCTAATAACTTTACTATTTTCTATTAAAATCTTAAGATTTTTTTTTTAAATTATAACCCGTAATTTACGCTTCTTAAAAATAAAAAAATTCTAAAATTTAGTCTTATAATTATTAAAGCGCAAGGAATTCAAATATCGCTTATTAAAGTTCGCTCGACAGCCGAATAGCCCTAATTAAAAAATAGGTATATATTATTTAATTTTAGAATAACATTTTAGTTTTCTATTAAATTTTTTTTAAATTATAGAATAAAATATAAGCTTTTAGATAAAAAAAGAATTATGAGATTTAATCTTATAGATATTTTAAGATAAAGAATTTAAATATCGTTTATCAAAGATCGCTTATTAAATTTACTCGACAGCTTTAATTAAAAGAAATAATTATAAATTTAATTCATAGACCTTTACTTATACTCTATAATTTATTAAAAAAATTAATAGAAAAAAGAGAAGTTATATTAATAATAAGTTTTTAGAGAGTTAATTAACTTTAAATTAATTTAAATTAAATTAATAAGAAGTTAAATTTAATATCTATTATAGTTTATTTATATTAATTATTCTTATCTTTATTTTTATAATTTATAGAATTTTTATTAATTTTACGAATTTTATAATTTTACGAATTTTACGAATTTACGAATTTATTAATTTTTCAGCGAGGGAGATTTATGAATTCGAATCGAGGACGGAGCGGAATAATTGCGAAATTTATTGAAATTATTACCACTCGACTATCTAAGCTTATATAAAAGAATATTCTTAATAAACTAAATAAGTATTTAATAAGCGATATTTAAATCTACTATCTTTAAATATTTATAAGACTAAATTAAAGAATTCTTTTTTTATTAAAAAGCGTAAATTATATTCTATAATTTAAAAAAAGAATCTTAAAATTTTAATAGAAAATAAAAAAGTTATTCTAAAATTAAATAATATATATCTATTTTTTAATTAGAGCTGTTGAGCGAACTTTAATAAGCGTAGAGCGATATTTAAATTTCTTACGCTTTAATAATTATAAGATCGAATTTTATAATTTTTTTATTATTAAAAAGCGTAAATTGCGAGCTATAGTTTAAAAAGTTAATTTAAAAATTTCAATAGAAAATAGTAAAGTTATTAAAGAGTTAATTAAAAGTAGAGTAAGAGATTTTAATAGTTACGAACGCTAATTTATTTACTCGCGATAACTTAGTCGATCTAATTAAAAAGCGTAGCGAATCTAAATTTATAATTAGCTATATATATAAATTTAAAATTTTCAAGCTTAACTCTATCTTATTCTTTTATATATATTAATTATAAATTTAAACGCTCTTTAACTCGAGAATAAAAAATTCTCGAATTATAGCTTAATAGAGATAAAAAAAGTTTAATAGAGATAAAGCTTTAATATATACTCGCTTTATCTCGAATAAACTTATAATATATATTAAATATATTTATTTTACTTAAATAAATTTAAGTTAAGTTTAAAAACTTATAATCGCTCTATTTAAGTTATTATATATATTAAATATATATTAAATCTAAATCTCTTTAAAATTAAATTCTTTTAAAGTATAATATATTACTTAAATAATTAATAAATTTAATAGTTAAATAAGTATATATATTAAGTATTAATATTATATATTAATATATATAAAAGAATAAGATAGAGCTAAGCTTAAAAATCTTAAATTTATATATATAATTAATTATAAATTCGAGTTCGCTACGCTCTTTAATTAGATCGACTAAGTTATCGCGAATAAATAAAATAATATCTATAACTATTAAAAAAATATCGCTTATTAAAGTTCGCCGGATAGCTCTAGTTAAAAAATAGATATATATTATTTAATTTTAGAATAACTTTTTTTTCTTCTATTAAAATTTTGAGATTTTTTTTTAAGTTATAGAACGAAATGTAGGCTTTTAGATGAAAAAATAATTTCTAAATTTAGTCTTATAATTATTAAAGCGTAAGGAATTTAAATGTCGCTTATCAAAGTTCGCTCGACAGTCATTTAATTTTTTTGTTTAAGAAAAAAAAAAAATAAAAAATTAAAAAAAAAAAAAAAAATAAAAAAAAAATAAAAAATAAAAAAAAATAAAAAAAATAAAAAAAAAAAAAAATAAAAAAAAATATAAAAAAAAAAAAAAATAAAAAAATAATAATAAAAATAAAAAAAAAAAAATAAAAAAAAAAAAATATAAGGCAAGCTCGGGGTGTAGGGAGCGTCTGATGACTGAGGCAAAGGTGGTTGCATAAAAGCTAAAGTAAGGCTTAGCAGAGATCGGGCGCTTGAGGATGCTGCACCTCGCAATAAATATAGGCCTAGATATAATATGTTTCGACGAGAAAAATGGAGCAATAGATTGTGTGCATGCTTGCCAAGAGCAGCCGGAGCAAACATGTAGATCCGATCATGTCCGTTATCTTCGCCCTACATACACAGCCTCGACACAATCTTTCATCTGACAGATCTTCAATCCTCTTGTTGACCCGGCTTTCCAGCACTGTAGGCGGTGGCATCCCCCCCTTAAAGCTTTCAGGTTGGTCCATGATTCCTTAACGATGAGTTGCAAGTATATAATAGGTAGATCCTTCAGGAATGCTATGGACAAGCCTACAGGCCGTGTTCCTATTTTCCACCTAAACGGGCAACATGACCCAGTCCTTACTAGCGTCCAATACCGACAGGTCTTTTTCGTGCATGCTATCATGCATTTGAAGTGTTCCTTGTCCTTGGCTGTTCAGCATCTAGATTGAAATACTACGCCCTTCTCCCTTTGACCCTTCCCGTGCCTACCTTATCTGAGAGCCATGCTCAGCAAACGCCTCGCGGTCCTGCCACGGCGATCCTCGCACAAGCATGTCAGATCAACGGTACGTAGACGAGATGGCCTATATCATATGGGGTCTGCCACTTATGTGGACACCACCTACGCAAATATTGTCCATGCAACGTCCAACGTGCCACACCACAACGGATCTCCAATCCCTCTGCTCTTTCTTCAATGCCTGTTCGGTCTTTTTGCGAGTAATCTTTGTCTTTGCTCCAAATGTATCCACGCACCATCGGAATGTATACAGGGTTTGATAGAATGAACACTGTGTTTATGACGAAGGCCCAGCGTCACAAGAAGATGATCAAGCCCTTATTGATCGTTGCTCTTTGCGCGATACTGGCTCTATTCTTAGGTCTTCAACGTGATCGCCTCTTTCCCTCCTCGTCCTTACAATCATCATCCTCAAATTCGAGTCCTTCTACGAGCTCCAAGCTCGCCCATGTCCTCTCCCAAAACAGCATACAAGCAATACATAACAATACCCTTGGCTTCGGCGACGTCTACTTTATACATATGCCCGGCCGAACCGACAAACTCGATTCCCTTCGCCTTCTCACCTCTATCACCAACATCTCATACACTATAATCCCAGGTGTAGACGGCAAAGGAATTCCCCACGTCGCTTGGCCAGGCTTTTATAAAGAAGGAGAGAGAGCCACAAGCATAACCGGCTGCTGGCGCGCTCATATAAATGCTGCTGCCTCGATCCTCGACAACAATCTCTCGTCCGCCTTGATTCTCGAAGACGACGCCGATTGGGACGTCTCTTTGAAAAACCAACTTACTCAATTCGCCCTCGGGACCCGACATATCCTCGACGCGCCCACCTCCTCGGAGCCTTTGTCCCCTTATGGCGATGGTTGGGATATGCTTTGGCTCGGCCACTGCGCGCAAAACAAGCCCACAAAACCCTTTTCGCGCTTCATCATCGCCAACGACACCACCGTACGTCCGGCCGGTCACCGCTGGCATCTGTGGAACCCTGAACCAACTCTAACCTACGACCTCCCCCACAACCGCACCACCCGCGTGGTGTACCGCTCCGCAGGCGGCATGTGTTCCTACGCTTACGCGCTCTCTTACACCGGCGCCCGTAAGTACATCTTCGGAGCTGATCCTTCCCAAACGGTAGTAAAACTGAGCCGTGAGAGATGTTTCGGGAATAATGGGATTTTTCTACTCCTGAGACCTGTCTTGGAGCTCCAAATTGTGCCTCAAATACGCAATGCTGACTCCGAAATCTGCGTAGAAAAGCTGCTATACTACCTCTCCTACTCCCACTTCAACGATCCCGTCGACGTCGGCCACTCCAGACTCTGCAAGCGCGGCAGCAAGGGTGAAATTGATTTTTCGTGCGTGGTCCCTTACCCAGGACTGGTATACACCGCCTCCGTGCAGAACGACATCGAGTACCATCCGGACAAGCCGAGAAAAGACAGGGACAAGAAAAAAGGTGCGCCGGGGGCGCGAAACCTGGTTTTTGGTGTGAGGGCGAATATGAAGAATATAATTGAGGGAAAGGAGGCCGAGGGGCGGGGAGGGGAGGAGGAGAAGATAAGGGAGGAGATGGGTGAGATGGGGATGTGGTTCGACGAGGGGAAGACCGAATTGTGACGTGAGAAAAGTCTAGAGGGGGACCTAAATCATCAATAACGTTAGAGGTTTGGATTTCCTGGGCGCTTCGAGGCATCTCTGATATCGCTACATTATAGAATCTATCGAGATGAGTAGTAAGGATGATCTATTCTATTGAAGCCTGCTGCAGAGTATAGCCCTATCGCCAAGCACCTATACCGTATAGCTAGCCTGCATAAGGCTGCACCTCCCAACCCAACTCCACGGTCGACTTGTCGTTGATAATGCAAGAGGAAAACTCAAATGACAAGTGTGTCCTCTACCTTGAAATGCCAACCACCGGGTTCCCATATTCATCAAAGTAGGATTATAGAGTATTGACACAGACGAATTCTACCATTTTTTGTGTTACTTTTGTAATTCTTTGGGATCTGTACGACGGCCTGTGTTGTCAAGTGAATGAATCCGCTGCGTGTCGCCAATATACCATGAGCCGCCGGCAAGTCGCCCTTTCTGTTTCTTCGCCTCCCAAATCCCATCAAGAACGGGAGCTAGATACTAGATACCACGTTTGTGGATAAGCATGGCGTATCCATTTCCATCCTCTCCCAGTGCACCTCAGACACCTTTACAGGTGCCAACCATGAAAACTCCACCCATTCGCAGTAACAGCAACCCGGTCGCTGCCTCCAAGCGGACTGCTTTCACTGTAATCCTTGCCATTGCTCTATTCTTGTGGATGATTAGTCCATTCTCTGCCTCTCCAAGACAACTAGATAGGGTTCCGTTCTCGCAGAACTCGGTGGAAGAGTAGGTCGTAAAGCCTTTCTTCCAGTACAGTCTTGCTAACAAGCCCAGCCACTTCTCACACTTTGAAGGACATGGAGATTGTGGCATCAGATCAACGCAGCTCTACGTACCTCCAGTTGCACCCGACGATGATGCCCCGAAGCATACGCTTTACTGCAACAACCGGGCAACACTTCTGGAAGCCATGAGCGGAGGCGGTCGACACGGATTTGAGAAGCCTTATTTTCCCGCAGGCTGCCACTACCGCTGGTACTCGACTGCAGAAATTTGCATGATCCTGGAACGCTTTGATGCCATTGTCTTTATTGGCGACGACTCCCTCAAGCATATCTACGCCGCCTTTAACATGCTGCTCAGAGAGAACATGGCTATGGGTAGTCTTAAGCAGTGGGAGCTAAACGAAAGCCAGCGTGATGCTTGCAGGTGCGACAATCAGTTCACCAAGTCAGAGTGCTGGAGCCACATGATCATGGAGAGTCAGAGCGTAAAAGAGAAGGAAGATGGAGTTGGTCACAGAAACCCTTTCTTCTGCGATCGTAGGTCTACCGTCAAATCAAGACTCCCCGAAGCCAGTGTTGACTTGCATAGGCACGCCACATGTATTTCTTCCCGTCACAGACTCCCCAGCGCCCGAGGAGCTGCATGCCAGCTTTACCTCGCTCATCAGCGGAGACCCAGATGCTTACAAGCCGATTCCAGTCATCCATTCTCTGTCATTGGCAACATCGCTTTCCTGGTCTAAAGCAGTTGATTCGATGGATGAGTGGGTGACTCTAGCAGATGCTTCTGGTCGAAACATCCCTATCCTATGGGTAGGCCCGAATACGGCGGGCCATCTCAAGCCTCCTGGCCAGATCCTCACTCAAGGCAACAATGCTCTTTGGCACTACACCCTGGAGACAATGAAAGAAGCCAAGGCGAGGCAGCTTGACGCGCTTGGGATGTACAATCTCACGCTCCAGGCGAATAGCTGGGATGGGAGTAATTATGGACAGAGAGTCGGACTTGTGCAGGCAATGATGGTAAGGCGTCTTCGGGTACAAGGCAGCTCAATTATTAACGTCATTCAGGTTATCAATTGGCTGTCCAGAGTGGAGTCGACCTGAAAGGAACGTGGGAGCCCGGGCTTTATCATGAGAGTTGAACTGCAGGCAGGTATCAGATTCCAGGCCCAAAGGCGCTTCCAGGTGTTTGCCCGATATAGCGGCCTAACTTTGTTGCCACTGAATAAACACACGTCAAGCTAAGAAAATGCCATTGGAAGCAAAACGTTTCAGATTGCTTCCACCAAGCTGTTTTCGCATGTCTCGTTGATATCCATGATCTTTGCGCGTCACAGGAATTGCCAAATCACGGCGTGCACAGCGGTCTTGTATAGCTGCAGAAGAAAGCTTGCTTGCAAGAATACTTTCCTTCCGAATTCGGTATGGGAACTTTAAAGCATACAAACAATGGAGTTTTCCCCTGAAATGCAGTCTCACTCACACGAAACAAAGAACAATGCTAGAATACCGACAGCGAAAGTAAAGGAACGCCCTTCCGTATCTTACACGCAGCCTTTCCCTCCTCGGCTCCCACCTCCACGGCGCCCCTATCCCATCGCGATTCTCATCTCAACGTCATGGGCCTCCTCCCCGTCCCCTTCATCACTCGCCCTATCGTCAGCATCGGCGGCCGGACTGTTCGCAAAGTCATCCAAGTCCAGCTGCCGATGCACCGTCGCTTTCACATCGCCAGCGTCCTTCGGCGGATCAATACTGCCAAAGTGATGGCCGGGCGTCGGGGAATGATGCAACAAGGGCGCTCCAAATGTCAAAGGAGAGTCATCTTCGAATTCGTCGGCGTTGGCTTCGGCGTCGGAGAAGGGCTTTTCGAGCTCGTGGCTGTCGGAGTCGTTGGCTTCGGAATCGGCTTTCTGCTGGCTGTGGAGGGCGAGGCGGGCGGCTAGTTGGCGGCGGGCACGTGATGGTGGGAGATTGAGGGGCGGCGGGGTTGGTGGTGGGTCTGTTGGCGGTGTGGGGGTTATGTTGAGGGTTGGATGGTTGGGGAGGTACTACATGCAGTGTTGTCAGCATGGCTGTTTGTGGGCAAGATCGTGGCGGATGTGAAGGAAGGTATTCGAGTGCATGTCATTTGTGAGGTGAAAAAGGGGCAGATAAAGCGACTTTGTGCAAAGATGGTGGATGTCGTGTTCTCAAGAGTGTGACGTGAACGAGAGAGTGGCAAGAGCACAACAAGAGAGGTGAAGCATGGCATGTTTGCAAGGTTGTCTGGTTGCGTAGACTGGTCAAGCTTTCAAGCTTACTCTCCAATGCCGCTTGCCATACCAGTGCGTGTGCACCACAACACCCTCAAGATGCAGTTGCAAATATCTGGGCATGATCTCGATCGCTCATGTCGATGTCCTCAAAGGAAAGGTCACCCACCGAATCTTGACCAGCACCGGCATCACCCTCATCAATCTCCTCCATTTCCTCATCCTCCTCGTCGCTTGAGCTACCGAAGCCGCTTAGTAGCGAACCGCTGCTGAGACCACCGAAGCCACCGTTGGAAGTTCCGCTACCATTGCTGGCAAGGTCCATCGAGTCGAGGCCTGGGTTGCCGTTGAGCCCAGCGTTCGCGAGGGCAGATGATGCTCCTTGGCCGAAGCCGTGGGCTGCATTGACAGCGTTGAGGACTGCTTGTCGTGGGCCGAGAGACATGTCTGGTCTGACACCACCTAAGATGGCGTTGTCTCGTTCTCGCGTCTCTGATAGCGTGTTTTCGACATACTCGGTCCACTGCTGACTTGTCACTTTCTCGAGTACGACCTGCGACAATAGCTCTGGCGGATGCCTGTCGCTGAACTTGACCACTTCCTCAGCGACCAGCGTGAGATGGCCCATATACCCTAAGCGCATATTACTCTTCGCCTGTGCTTCGTCACTCTGTGCCTGGCCTTCAACTATCCGCTCGGTGACTCGTCCGGTTTGGAAAAGATCAATAGCAAGAGTGCGGTTGTATCCTCTATCCATGGGGCCGTTAAATACTTGCTGTACAACATCATATACTACATTGTGAAGAAAATTGTTCCAGGGGAATCGAAAGAAAAAGTCCTGCACAGGAGAAAAAATTAGTAAGTTGCCAGGGAGACATTAACCGCCGGCACAACATACCAGGATCGTAGGTACAACATGGTGTTCAACAAACATCATCTTCAGAAAGTCACCGACCATCGGCTGACCGTCAACATCATAATCGAATTGCGATGCGAAGCTCTGGTCATTACCACTCACGAGCACGGAGCGGCTACTGTCTCCATCTTCGCCATGAGTAGTATCAATAGTCTGCTGGCTGTCACCGCCACCAACCTCCTCATATCCTTGTCTTGGAGTGTCTGATGGCTGATCTACTCGACTTGCAAACAGAGGCGGTGGCTTGTCCTCTGGGTGTGGTGAAATGCCCCGAGGACTCTCGGAATCTGGTGTCATGGGATCTAGGTGCCGTTCTCGGTGTGGTAGAGGAGGCGGGTCAGCGCTAGTATTTTGAGAAGGTGGCTCCAGCGTTGTTGGCGCCTCTGTATGTTGGATCTTAGGTGTTTCGGTTGTTTCTTGGTCTGCCATTGTTGTGTCCTCGTTGACTGCGAGCTCATTGACTCCTGATGCTAGGCCAGAGGTAGGAGACTCGGGTTGAGGCTCAGACTTGCTCGGAGACTTGGGCTCCAAAGGCTCCGGGACTTCAGCTTCTGGCATCTCTGCCTCTTCCTCATCGACAGCCTCCAACCTCGGAGAAGTCAAAGGCTCATCGACAAAATCCTCGTCAAGATCCAATCTGGGCTTGCCAGGCTTGAGTAAGTTTGGCATTTGCGAATGTTCTGACTCTGTGTCAAAGGGTGATCGCTCGTCCTTCTCGTCAAAGTCATCCTTGATGTCTTCGGCATCTACTAGGTCCGCAGAATTTCCAACGTCCTCGTATCCATCGTCTTCTGCACTGTTTTGCACCTGGAGCTTATGGTTCTCCTCCGGCTCTGTGCTTAAACCCAAAGGTGACACTCCGTTGGCGAAGTTAGTGGAATCTTCTGAGAACTCTGTAACAGCTGACGTGGGAATTCTCGGAGCCAAAGCGCCTTCAGCTTTCATTCGCTCTCTTTCCTCGTCTCTTTGCCGTACGAAAGCCTCGCTGCCTCGCTCATTCAGTAGACCCATGTTACTGCAGTGGAGAAGTTCCGCCATTAGCTCGCAAGTTTTGAAGCGATCGAATCCTAGGGGTTCGATCTTGTTGCCAAAGGCTACGCCTAGCTCTTTCCTTTTGATGGTTATTTGGCTATTACCGTCGGCAACGGCATGGGTTGGACTCAGCAGTAACCCCATGAAGTCGGGGACACGCTTGGCAAAACATCGTAGTAGAGTCCCCAGGTAGATAGGATCATTACTTGAAGGGACCGAGTCTGGACCAGCTCCAACATCGGGATCATAGTCCGAGTTGTTCTTCCTGATGACTTCGATGATCATCCCAACGCCAACCGTCAGCGGGTTGCCGCCTCTGAGCATGTTGGAAAGCAGGTTTTCAATACACGGCTGCGATACAAGTTGTCTGGTCAGGTTGTTGGGACCTATGCAGGACTGCTCGTTTTGTGATGCGTTGGCTGAAATGGTGACGATAGCTTTGATGAAGTCTCCTGCAGATGTCTGCGTCCCCGGGGCGTTGTCTTTCTCCAAGAATGCAAGTAAGCGTGGCATGAGGTCTTGACTTTGTAACCACTGTATTTCCTGTCAGCCTGCGAACAACAGAATAGCCCTTTCTCTTAGTGTAACAACATACGTCGACGACTCCTGCACCACCTTCACTCTTTTCCATGCTTATAATTTTCAACAACAGGTCCATTATTGCGGCACAGTCGATATGTTTGAGCATAATTGGTATGATCCCTTCAAACGACTGAAGGAAATGCATCATCTCCTCTGTCTTCTTATCCAGCAGCGTTTCGTTGATCTTTGTAAAGTATGCTGCCTCGGTTGAATCCAACGGTGACTCTCTCTTCAAAAAGCCCCAGAATACCCGCAACAATTGCTGATTCTCCATCAAAGACTCGAGTATCGACCAAGTTTCCGACGAGAGAACCTCGCACGATGTGTACGCTTTCTGTGTCCTAGCCTTGTCTGCTTTATCCCAGTCCTCAAACTCTTCTTGCCGCTTTGATTTCTCCTTTTTGACTCTTCGAAAAGGGCTCAAGGATTTCTCGCGCATGGTCTCCTCTTCGCTGTCCTCGCCTTGCCCATCATCTTCCGGTCTCGGAGCTTGTGGTGCAACCACCAGCTCCAGGAGTCTCCGCAGGACATTTTCATCTCGCAAGAATTCGATCAGCTTCGAATTTGACTGCTTCAGCTCTTGTATCAGGTCTGATTCCTCCAAGACTTCTTCAAGTGTGACATCGGGTTTTTCGAGGATAGTATTGAGGGTCGAGACGTTGGCGTAGCCCCCGAACCGCCAAAACATTGTGGTTTATGTTTTGGCGGAAATGAGGGATAGGGATGATATGCAGTGAATGGAATCGACTATGTTACAGAGGAGGAGGAGTCGTGACTGATCATGCGAGAAGCTCCCAAGTTTGACAGGTTGTCCTCCGCACGAGCTGTCGTTGAATTGAAGCTTGCCCGCATTCATCTACGTACTTCATCGGCATCTGGATCCCGAGTGGTCCACGGTGATCGACGAACGTTGTATGTCAGAGTACGCCAAGATTGGGAGATGGCCTGTCGTCCGTCGGCTGGGTTCGGCGACCTTGTGGGGGATTGGTTTGATCGCAACGAATCGGGTGAAAGGACAGAGTCTTGAACAGGTGTAAAAGAATACTTGAACACGGTTGAGCAGGTCCCGATGCTATTCGAACTCAAACAAATTCATACAATGGGTATTATAAACAGATCAAGCTCTTTTGTTTTGTGTCAGGATGTCGGCTCCCGCTGGGTCAGACTGATTCTAACTTCAAAAGATGAGCCAGCGCTAGCGTCTCAGGCCGGCTAGAACCATTCTGTACTTTCAGTGTGGATAATCCATCAGCTCCCATGTCTACAATCTATTTCTATTTTCCAGCCTGAAGCATCTATTACATACGATTCTGACACCTCCCTCCAACTGCATGACGCGGCGAGGAGAAAGCCCTCTCGCGTGCTTTCCTCTTGGCCGTTAGGAGAGCTCTAGAACAACCCCTGTTCCCGCTGTTGGTGCGGTTTTGAAAAGCCATTCTTCGATCTCCATCTGCTAGGTATGCAAGATATGATGGCTCTACCTAATTCTCGCCTTGATTCAAATCAAAGAGACTTTCTGGATAGGTAACATGATACTTGAATGTGCAAAAGACTTTGAATTAACTAATCAATGTGGGTGAGAAGATAATCATTGATGAGGAGCAGGGATCCTATGGTTCGAATCTCGGCAGTGCCCGAGCCAGCTGCGAGGTTTCGCCGAAAGTACCTTCAACTTCTGAGCAGGCAAACACTCAACACCGTAACTGATCCCATGTACCACGCTTCGACAAGTGTCAAGTCTTCTACCATACAAAACAAATGAATCGCCTATTCGGGGCCAAGAACCCTGGTCCTAAACCCACCCTCTCCAGCGCCATTTCCACCGTCGGTGCCCCTTCCCAACTACAGCACTCTCTTGCTAACACCCCAAGCAGACTGACTCCCACGTCGAATCCTTGGACGTCAAACTCGCGAAACTCAACGCCGAACTGACCACCTACCAACAACGCATGTCCAAGATGCGCGACGGCCCCGGCAAAACCGCCCTGAAGCAAAAAGCCCTCAAGATCCTGCAACGACGGAAGATGTACGAAGGCCAGCGGGACCAGATGCAGCAACAATCCTGGAACATGGAACAGGCCTCCATGATGACCGACAATCTGAAAAACGTCATGACGACCGTCGACGTCATGAAATCCACCAACAAATCCCTGCGCAAACAGTACGGGAAGGTGGATATCGACAAAATCGAGCGCATGCAGGACGAGATGCAGGATCTGATGGAGGTGGGGAATGAGATCCAAGAGTCGATGAGCCGGAGCTACGACGTGCCGGAGGATGTGGACGAGGCGGAGTTGGATGCGGAACTGGAGGCGTTGGGGGAAGAGGCGGAATTCGAGGGGGGGCTGGGGATGGGACAAGGGGTGGGAGAGATGCCGGGCTTTATGCAGGATGAGGTGCCGAGCTTTATCGATGAGCCACCGGAGGGGGCAAAGGTGAAGGAGGCGGCCGGATGAGAGGTGTGGGCAAGGGAGGGGAAGAGATCTGTACATGAGAACCACGAGAGGCATGAGCGTCTGGCGTTTATCATCGGTGAACGAGCGCTGAGCAAGGGCATGGGAGTTTGAATCAGCGTGAAACATCATTGGTGGCAGAGGCCCGCAATTAAAGTTCAACTTCGATGGAGACTTTCCATACCATCAGGTACATGGACCTTTTCCTGTTCCAAAACACGTAACTTGTGTCTCTCTCCGTTTGGTATCATCTGACTCTAATCCGATGCCATACGCCCGATGCCCGATGCTTCAACGCTATGCGATGCCAAGACGCCTCATGCCTCAGGCTTCTCCCAATCCTGCAAACACCAAAGACGCCACATCCATGATAGTAATAACAAGCCAGATTGCGACCGCAAGGGCTGACACGAGCCGGTGGTTCCTCATCTTCACCTTCTCCGCTTCTGGCTGCAGTTCCTGCCCCATCTCCTCCCCTTCTACAGACTCCGTGCCACCAACAACCATATATTTGTTTCGACAAGTGAAATAGATGAGCGGTGCTGATATGAATGGCAGGGCAATACTGAGCGCGAATTGGGTCCCGTTCAGTGCTGCTGAGAGGCCCTCCTTGCCTACTGCTCCAGCGACAATGATGCTGGGTACAATACTGATAGATCGTGTAAGTAATCTCCGCACCCATGGCGCAACTTTCCATTGCAAAGCTCCTTCGCTGAGCATCTGGCCTGCTATTGTACAGACAATGCCGGCGGAAGTACCGGACAAGAGTAGGGCAAGAGCGAAGATTGTTCCAGCAACAGGCGCGAGCGTCGTGGACAGAAGGTCATGGATACCAAATAGATTGCCACTTTCAGCTGCAGAACTCGAGGAGAGCGAAGCACCGGCAACGATGAGAATGGCGCTGTTGACGAAGAGTGCGAAAGTGAAGAGCGAGATGATGACCTCTGCGGTAGAGTATGACAGGCATGAGCGGATGGCAGCCAGAGATGGTCGGTACAGGTTCTTGTTGCTGCGATCTGTCACATCCGGACCGCTGTAGTTCCCAGCCGCGATATCAAAGTCGATGAGCCGCGGTTGAACTAGCCCACTACCCAAGTACAAGCTATGTGGCATTACGGTGGCACCGAGTATACCACAACTAAGATAGATGCCTTGGCCTTTGATGATAGCAGAAGATGGAACGAATCCATCAAGCACTTCACGCACAGAAGCATCTCGTATGTAAGAAAGCTGAATGCAGAAGCATACTACTACGCCTAAAACTAGGATTATAATAAAGTACTCGAAAGCACGCAATCGGCGCGTAGAACCATTGGGGCTGTAGAAAATGAGAATGATGAGCACATCAAAAATGGTGATAACGCAACCCCAGACGAGAGGTACTTTTATCAATAAGTTGAGCGCGATGGCCGAACCAATGACCTGCAACTCGAATTAGAGAAGAGGTTAAGCAAGCGGAAAGCATTGAAGGCTCACCTCGGCAATATCGGTTGCAACGATAGCGCACTCTCCGACAATGTAGAGAACGATGTTCAGCCACCTTGGAAGGTGGGCTCTACAGTGCTGCGCGAGGTTGAGGCCAGTCACTGTTCCTAAGCGTACAGCCAAGGACTGCAGGACAATAGCGAAGACATTGGACAAGAGAACGATGAACAGCAGCTTATACTTTGTAGCAGCTCCAGCTGACACATCTGTAGAATAATTCCCAGGATCAATGTAGGCCACTGATATCATGAATCCAGGTCCGATGAATCCGCAGAATTTAGCCAGGGTCCTCCAGATGCGCAGAAAGAAGCTGGAGGGAAAGCGAGGGGGAAAAATGTTTCCAAGGAATGGAAATTCACCTCTTGGCTCTACGCTGCCATGGGTTTTGGCAGGTCGTATTTCCGGGAATGACTTGACAGTATGGATGGACCGTGATGTGCCTATACGCTGGCGAAAGGACGATGTACCGTCGGGGTCGGCAATCCGATGATAGTCATTGGGGCCATCTATTTGCGAGCCTCCGCGCGCATCCTCGGCTTCTTTGACGGAGTCCTGTCCGGTCCGAAGGTTGACTATGCCGTTGAGGTCTTGCCTTGTCGTGACATCTGCAGCTAATTTCGAAGGGTTCTGATTCCAACCATCGTGCGCTGCTGGCTCATCGGGCCGAGATGGACAATTCATGCTTCAGAGATGCTACCCTGTCAGTATGTCAGACATTGATAGGGCATATTTCAATGCAAGACACACCGTCGAGGAGATAAAGTACTCTGTTGATGGGAGTTGCTTCAAGGGAAGAGGAAAGCTAAAATCCGAAGATTCTTTCGATCGCGACTTCTTCCGAAACTATGCATTACGCAACGTCATGAAAGCCCGAGAAGCGCACATAAATCATAAATTGATTCGACTTTGCTAGAAATATCCTGAAATATCATGCCCGAACAAACGCAGTAAACAATGTGCGACAGCCCCCAGATGTGCCAAACTAGTTTCTAGAGCATTCTCGTGAAGCCGAACAATGGAATATACAAAGCGCGCGGAAAGCGCTCGCTGCTGTACTTCTCTTCTCTGATGGTTCGAAACCCCTGCTCAAATGGTCCAAAACTCAGAATCTCATTCTTGTCGAAGAAACACTTGCACAGTACGGAGTACTACTGTCGTATGGCACTGGAATTGCGGAGGTCGATGGGTAGACTGTAGCTGCCGCGCATCCTGGTGACGAAGATCTATTTTGCCATGCCAACCACCCGAATAGGAATAGGGTCAACACTGCTAAACAACCCCACATTACGTTCGAACGAGCATCATTCATTTCGGTGAGATGTTTTCTTGCCTCGTAAGAGCAAGACATTAGTCTCTATGTTTTGGAGCCGTTGAGAGGTATTTCCATCCCTAGCAGCAGCTGGTGCTGTTCACTCAGCCAGTCAGAGGAGGGAGAATACAGTGGCTGCTCTTGATCCAGTCGTCCAAACGATCTTGGTATTCCCTTTCAGATGCTTCTTTTTGAATGGTCACTGTGCTGACTGTACCATGCAATAGTCCTCCCGCAATGGAGTCGCAGGCACGAGCAGGCGTCACTTCCGACGCCTCGCCGCACAAGCGTACCAAGTCTTCCGTTCTCAAGTCCATTATGCCTGGCAACCATAAAGGCAAGCCATCTTCCAAGAGCAATACTCAGCGCCTCTGGAATGATGAAAGCGATGGCAAGGAAGACTACATGTATCTCGGCAATCAGTCAATCCTGCCCCCAGACCATCCGCATACACGACTACATCTCCGAGAAGACAGCGGCAATGGAAATATCACAATTGCGTCGCCTAAGAAATCACTCGACGCACGGAATGAAGAGGATTCAACATCAGGAGATCACCAGAAAACGAAACGCTCAGCGTCGTTCAAATCATTCGGTGGGAAGGAAAAAGAGAAGCCTTCTAAGAAGAAATGTGAAAAAGAGGAGCAAAACAAGATGAAGAAGTCGAAGTCTTCCACAAGCATATCCGCCATCCTATCGAGGCCACGATCGTCGAAAGGTGTCAAAGCTGAGGACGCTCATCGCCAGAAAGACAAGGAGAATCGGACACCACCATGCTCTGCGGGGATGGCACCACCGCCAATATGGGCTCAGTTTGCAACCCAAGGCTTTGAAGAACCATCTCGTATAATAAAAGTACCTCTCAACGATCAATATGCCGTCGAGGAAGAAGTGGCATTGTACACACCTCGAGATTACTCGCCATCGAAGCAAAGGAATTTCCAAGACTATCAGCAGCCAACACTTTCCCGAAGAGCCGAACCAAAGCCTCGGCCAAAATCAGAATGCATCGCATCTGGCCCAACTTCAGCCTCTTTTGCCGAGACAGTATCTGGCCTACGGATATCTGGCCGGGACAAAAGCCAAGTAGACATTATCAATCATCAGCGGCAGACTGGCCAAGCTGCGGACGCAAATGTGAAATTGTTTGCAGAGGAGAACCATTGGAGCGAAAGACCATCAAGCGTGGAGAACCGCAAAGTGAGTAACGATTCTGCCGACTCAGACTTGCCCACGCCAAATCGTGGATCGCGTGTGATGGCGGCCGTGGCAGTCTTTAATGGCAAAGCAAAAGAGTTACCAAAGGAGCCGCCAAAGGACACCGAGACCATCCGGCTCGACCCCAAGGCAATCGAGAGTGCCTTCGAGTCCCTTCTGGTAAGTCAGGTACTACGACGGCGAAGTCGTGGCTAATTAGGCCTTTAGGAAGCCAGGAACGTCCCGCAGAACACGAGAGACAAAATGAGGTCATTGGACACCAACATTAAAGCAGACTTCATCAAAAAGGAAAAGTCGGGCTCAGGATCAGCGTCAAGTACGGAGGGTCTATTATTACATTCTTCAAGGCCTAGCGCTGGGAAGCGGTCCCAGACTGATGATCCTAATACGCATGATACTGGTGATTTCGTAGGCCCAACGGGCTCCACCGAGTCACCCAAGAAGCCACGACCAAGGAGCCGGACATTCACGTTTAGTAAAAGTGGCCAATCTCCGTCCAAGAAGCAGAAGTCTGAACGTCCAGCCTCTCATCAAAGAACAAAATCGGGCGGCCTGACACCGTCAGCTTCTTCCACATCATTGGCGTCTGATGGAGCCGCTCAAGGCTCTGCATTCGTCAGTAAAGCCAACAAGCGAGCCGTGCCTGAAGATTACATCAGTTATCTGAAGCAAGTGCAAGCCCCAGGCTTTGTTGAGGTTGGCAAGATTCATAAATTGCGCCAGCTCTTGAGAAATGAGACTGTCGGTTGGGTTGATACATTCATCATGCAAGGTGGCATGACCGAGCTGGTAGAATTGTTGTATCGCATCATTAAAGTAGAATGGAGGTGCGTCGTTTTTTCTTTGTACGAACCTAGCCGTTGCTAATATTCTATTTAGAGAGGAGCATGAGGACACTCTCCTTCACGAAACCCTCCTTTGCCTTAAAGCGCTATCTACAACATCCTCAGCAATGCGTCAGCTGTCTAATATTCAATCGACTCTTTTCCCCACCCTGCTTCAAATGCTCTTTGATGAGGAGAAGAAAGGCCCTAGCGAGTACACGACCCGCAGTATCATCATCACTATCTTTTCTACCTATCTTACCGACTCCACTTCATCCGATTTAGTAAGCCGCGCGCGCCTTCTGCTCTCATACTTACACGATCCTTCGAAACCAGAAGAGTCTCAACCGCCGGGATTCATTGCCTCCATATACCACTCTCGGCCTTACCGCGTCTGGCAAAGAGAAATGAGCAACGTTACCAAGGAGGTCTTCTGGATATTCTTGCACCATACGAATATCATCCCTTATCCAAACATCTCGGAGACCTTCGGTTCTTACGCCTCTCGACATTTCACCCGCGAACACCCTCCTGTGCCGGCTGCCCCATACATCGGCGGCGTAGAATGGGACGCTACAAACTACTTGACTGCTCACGTCGACCTTTTGAATGGCATCATTGCCTCCCTGCCCAGCTGCGAGGAACGCAACAAGCTCCGGCAAGAGCTTAAAGACAGTGGATTCGAAAAAGTCATGGGTGTCAACTTACGCACTTGCAAGGAGAAGTTCTACGGCTGTGTGCACGAAGCGTTATCTACCTGGGTTGGTGCAGCGATGGAAGATGGATGGCCGTACCAGGATGTCAGACAGGGGCCGAAGCAGGAAGACGTGAAGAGGATGAGCCCGAGGAAAAGTCCGAAGAAGAAGGATGCGGCGCCGAAGCTGGAGATGCCAAAGCTGGATCTGGGTGGAGGTGGGAACGGGGGCGGAGATGATGGCGGATGGCTGTGATGACGATATGGATCTATGAATATTTAATGAGCTTGTATGCAACAATTCACGACAGTCACTGCGCGGCTTTCACAGCACCTGTCTATTAGCAGCAGTAGTCTATATTGGGCTTTGTTTTCTAGGTATCCCTTACGGATAACGGTAATTCTTACTATACATTGCCCACTCATTGGTTCGCTCACCAGATGCCTCATGTGTCCTCTTTCCAACAACCCTTGCGGCCGTATCAGGATTCCGCACCGTCCTTTTCGGAACCTCTACGCATTTCCTCCATCCACGACGATTAAAAAAATACTTTCCCGGTCAATTGTCGTTTCAAGACTTCGGTCCTACACGAGCCGTGTTACAGGATCTGGACGTCTGCTGTCAGCTATCCAAGGCGTGGGGACTCACAATCAATTGCTCGTGGTACACGCGTTTCATCTGGAAGGATGATGGGTCTGGATGGTGTGATCCTCTTTCGCCTCGTGTGCTGGGAGCGTGGTGGGGGATCGGGTTGTTGTGTGATAATCTGGTTTGGAAACATGATAGATAGATCAAGATGGTGTGGCTGTCCTTCGCCTCCGATCTTGGTTTCGTGTGCAGGAAGCGTAGGTGGGAATCGGCTTGTGGTGTGATAATCTCATTTGGAAACATGATAGATAGATCAAGATGGTGTGACTCTCAATCGCCTCGTGTGCTGGGAACGTGGTGGGGAATCGGCTTGTTGTGTGATAATCTCGTTTGGAAACATGATAGATAGATCAAGATGGTGTGACTCTCCCCCGCCCGGCATGCAAGCAGTCTAGTTGGGAAACAGGGAGAGGCAGCATGGCCCCCTTCACGATCCCGGGCCTGGGATCCTCCAGCGTGGGGGTGTGCGGGTGAGAGATGAAGATGGCTCCCTTCCCGATTCCGGGCTAGAACTGAAAGAGTGGGGGTTGGTGAGAGAGGTCAAAGATTGCCTATCCAAATCCTGGTCTGTCTCAATGCGTTGCTCGGCGACTGCATCAATGGCTGTGGAGATATCAAGCGGGGCGAGCAGAGCCATTTCCACCTTTGCCAGCAGTCGACACTCTCTGGATGAATGGTCCGAAATGCCATAGTAGCAGAACCAGGCCGTTCGATTTCCCAGCTCCCAGACAAGGCGCGCGCTCGTGCGATGAGAGGACATGGTGGAAGGAGGTCGATGAACTCGGCCAAATTCCGTGTGGCAGTATTGTTTGATGGAATGTCCGAAGCCCGAAAGGTGGACATTAGACGAGCTTGCTTGGTTCTGCGTCCAGCAAGATAATAGGTGCACGTCAAATATTAGGAGAGACCAAGGTAGACGGGAGACTGCACGCTCTGCCAAGATGTTCGGTCTGCTGACCTATGGAAGGGGGCTCGATATGCCCCGGTGGCGTACTTTGTCTGCATTCATTACGGACAGATAGTCACGCCGTCGACGTCCAGACGGAGAGAGGCCATTGTGAACGAGGTGGCGATTGTCAACTCAGATCTTGGACCCTAGCTTAGAGGATCGCGAATAATATCTCCGAGGAGAAAGATACGCCACGATCGAGCAAGCTGGATGAGATCTTGCAGATTTTAGCACGTTGACTTGATCGATTGACAGTAGGGGACCATATGGTAGCGTTGTCGGCTTATATTTCCTGGATGGATGTCAGCCACCGGACGTCGTCCCGAATGTAGCCAAGCATGTGGCTTTTCCATGGCAGTCCACGGCTAGATTATTACGAAAGAGTGTAGAAGCGTGTGGCCGCTACTGATTCGTGATATTCGAGCCGGCGGCAAGATTCGGTGAAGCGGACCGTTGACCATGTGGCATTAATTTTAGCTCTACCACGCGCTTTAAGATTGTAGTCAGGTCCCTCTGCAGGTCATTGGGTATCTGCAAGTCATCGCGGTCGGATGGTGGATGTCTTATGGGTGGCGAGGTCACGCTAGTGACGGTCATGCTCGGTGATGGTCCTATGGACCAGGACCCACGTGGATGCCACGCTCCTTCTTTTCTGGCCGCCAGCCTCGGTGAAGGAGAGGCAAGTATTGCCTGGGATATTTGAGGATAATCGAAGGTTCGGACTCGCCGACGTTGGTAATGAGCGTCGCAATCGATTGTCGACGATCGATTTGGGAGTTGTGTGCTAGACAGGTTAGTGGCTGCATGCCTACGGTATCATCTTGCACTTGTGAGCTAAACCATATTAGCGCGATCGGAATCGGCTGTGTAAGGTATACGAGAAGCATCAAATCCAGTGGAGGAGTTGGCAAGGTCGAATGCCACAATGGTTCTGATGCATTGGAGCCGAGGGTCATAATCTCCGAGATGCTGCAGCTTTAGCAGTAGGCTTTTGTTGTAACCGGGTACTGCGAATTGACCCAGCAGGCCCTTGTGCTTTTGAGACCGAAGTACCGCGGTGGTAGCTTGGAATGTAGTGGTAATAGTGATATGAGGATGTATTGAGTATGACGGGATTTGTGGATGTGGGAAAGGCATGTGCATGTGGGCATAATTGCATGTCGCGTGGGGATGGAAAGTTTAAAATATGTTAGGACCATGGTAAAGGCCGGGAAAGCGCTGCGGGGCTGCGGGGCTGGCGGGAGAGATGCATGAAAAAGAAGAAGAAAGTAGAAAGCGAATTAATTATCATTCATTCATTCATTCATTGGATGATGGTCATGCTCGGACTTGAAACATGATGGATGCCTCGAGAACAGTAAGTATAGTAATAATGATTATAATATTGATCAAATTTAAATTCACAAAATCCATCATTCATTGAGTAACGGTGAGAGGTCGCCGAAGAAGGAGGCGGGTGGGGGGGTTCCCTCGTCCAAAGCTGCATGGAAGAAAACAGAATCCTGTTTGGCAGGATTGTTGCTTGTCACATGGCTCATGCTCCTTAAAGTAAGTAGAGCCGTCGCTTTTTTGCTTTGTGCTCTGTCCTCCAGGCTTGCATGATTGGCGTCTTTTCTTCTTATTCTTATTATCCTTCTCTTTTTTCTTTTCTTTTCTTTTCTTTTTAGAAAAACAATCTATGGTCCCTCAATTGTTGCTGGTCCGAGCATCATCATTATCATTATCAATATCATTCTCATTCTTATTATCATCATCATTATCATCATCATCGTCATCATCATCATCATCATCATCCTTCGATTCATTTGTAGAGATACGGTTACTTATGATTAAAGCTCAAAGGTTCATAGCGAATGATTGACGACCGGGATAGCAGCGGGTCGATGCGCAGATTTAGCGGCCGAAAAGAAACAGGGATCAAAACCCAGAGATTGCTCTCCCTAGCTCGGTTACGAAGCGAGCTCTAAATCGCTCATGCTCCTTTTCAGTCATAGTATCTCTCGAAAACACGGTCAGAAGACCGTGCCGTGCATGATATGATGATGATATGGAGAGCATCTGCCCAATAGTAACGTTTCATTTGGCCGCGCAACTGCAAGAAACAAGGAGAAAGTCAGATGACCTCAATTCCTAAACGCCGACGGATAACGAACCTGTCAAATGTGCATATGCACCGTTCTTCCCAGGTTTACCTTGACCTGTCACCGTCAACAAAGTAAGGATCGACAAAGGGACTTGATGCTTCCCGCATCCGGCTTTTTGCTGCAGCTCAATGTACCTCTTCGGGACCTCAACGCAGACCAAGCAAACACCAGAGGGGATTGCTACCGTCATGGCAATTTGCATGCGTCTATCTTACAGCTCGCTGCAGTGCACAAGACATCTCTCTTCAACTAGGCGTAAAGCTTGCTGAGGCCATGCCCTCGTTGGTCCGTTGTGGGCGCCCAAGTACAAAGTGTCTTTACCCTCGAGATGGGCGGACGGGCGCTATAGCCCAATCCCGAACGCGCGTAGAAGGCGTGAGAAAGCGACTAGAAAAGTCACATTTCGTAATTGTGCTGCGGGTGATGTGATAGCGACGGCGTGGCGCACGGAGATGACCTGGTCACAACGATGACCAAGGACAGTTCAGGGCGTTTCAGCACCAATGCGATTGGCAATATCTTAGGGCTCGTAGAGACTAGAGGCAAAGCCAATTGTGGCTGATGTCGGTTACAGAGTCATCTTCGACGTGGGGCCGTTCAGAACTATGTTTCCGACGCAAATCGTGCCCGGGTATAAATCCTGTCCCCCAGGCGGATTGGGACTGAAATGAGTGGGATGATACGGAGTAGTCTGGATCAAAGTTGCGCTCTTCGCTGTGAACATCCAGGAGACACATCAGAGAGCCCGTTCGCTGCTGACCCTCGGACGTTCATGTAAGCCAAGCCTGTCTAGAAGCCGTTTTCGCATGCAACAAGCCGTCACGCATGCTTTCGAACAAGTAGCAATTTTAACCGTGGCAGAAGTAGTCATGGACAGGTGGAGACGAGAAGGTCTTCCGCATTGAGACACGACAAAAGCCATATGTCAAGCCTCACGGTTGTGCTTTCTCAACCAGTCCGGCTACTTGAGTGGAGGTCGGCAGGCATACAGATTGTGTAGGGAATTCCTGCTCGGCTGGAGATTTAGCTCAAGTGTCATGCACCCACGCGACAAGCTCGGTCGACGCTAGGCTTAGCTGCAGGTCGGCCTGCGGCCACAATGCAAATGCAACCCCGAGCGCGTTAGGCATTCGACCTCCCTTATGATGCCAGGAGAATCAGGCGCTGTTTTCAAAGCTTGTTAAAGGCTGGGAGTTGGAGGATGGAGTCGTTTGGACAATGTCAACATCTGACCGACCAATCAGAAAACAGTAAAGTTTCAGAATCATAGTGCCCGACTCTTACCAGGTTTGCTTTAGCGGACGCCAACGATCACTCAACAAGGCTATTCCAAGCAAGGTGTCTGCTGTTTGACTCCTTCCGACTCGCACTACCCATCTTCCCCTAAATCATAAAATGTTCAAGTTCCATTTGACTCCTCGCTTCCACCGAATCCCAGGGTGTCGCAGGCAGATGTGGTTAGGCGAGTAGTCTTATGATATGTAATATGACATAGGCAGTACGACCAGAAGATTCCTGGATGACCAAGCTCTTTTGAACGTCCACTTCGCGTACTGCTTTATCCAACCTTTCAACCATTTCGAGTCTTTGATTTGCCTCTGCTCATCCATCATATTCTTCCAATTGTCTGGCTTTCCGACTCGAACCCAGACCCGGGAAATCCCAACGTACACCCATTCGCCATACCGACTTCCTTCTTACCCCCAGAGCTGATACGTCTTTGGAAAGGAGTACGGCTCAAAAGATCGGGCTTTGCGCGTCTTGTGATCCAACCAGGCGATAATACCCTCAAAACCACTCGTATCGAGACAGCCTTGGATACGACACACTGCTCGGCCGTGAATGAAATCGCTTTTTCCCAAAATTGGTTAGACGCTTCGTCTGCCAGAGGTCAAAAGCTTCATTCTGGAAGTCTCTCCACGGCCCGTGTGAGTTTGGATGCTGGGTCCTTTTCCGAAGCTTGGTGGCCAGCACGGCGTGATTGATCTCCACATTTCAACAGACTTCAATGTTCGGCGGCGCGGTTGGAAGAATCTGACTCCACTCGGCTTGAGGAGGAGCAGTCAGACTTCCTGGTGTGCTCATTGGTGGAGAGCAGACTCAGAAGCGTGGAGAGGTCAGAAGGCCATCATATCAGGAAGACTCGTCAGCGAAGGCTTCTCCCGGCAGGCATAGTTCGATTAAGAGTCAGAAGAAAGAAGAAAGAAGAAAGAAGAAAGCAAAGCTTGTGGTGCTTGTATCATTATTGTTACTTGGTGGAGAAGGTTAGACTTTGGCTTTTTCATCTTGTTGATGTTTATCAATTGCGAAGTGGGGAGGGAAAGTTAGAAGGCACGGGACCAGCAAGAACTAGTCTCAACGCGTCAAGGGTACCAAAGAATCCTTTCCACATCCCAGGCCATCACGATTCACGACTGTCCGAATTTCCTGTTCTGACCCATTCAAAGCTGTCTGACCAGCTCTTTCACCATTGACCTCGCACTCAACTATAAACCACAATCGCATTATATGGTCCCTGATTTTACCAAAATATCAAGTAGAAACCAAAAAGCCTGGTTGGAGAGCTCAGGAACTTGAGGACGCGCAAGATTTTTGCCACGGATAGACCTTCAAGGAAACCCCCTCATTGAGCCACAAGATCAAGCCTCGGGTTTCATTCTTGAGTCAAGGATCAGGGAATTGACTCAGCGGGCGTTTGCCTTTTGCAACCAAAGTCGGCTCTCGCCGCACCACCTGGTTCATCGGGCTGACCCTGTGTTCGGACAGCCCCACCCAGCTGGGGAAACAGAGTAATCGACACCACAGCAAAGGATTCCTCTGTGCTCTTGATGGTTACATCTTCAAGTCCTCTGGCACCTCAGCTGTCAACCGAAACCCATTCATTTTCAGAACCGTAAACCCCCGGATCAATCGGTCAAAGCTGTCCATTGATGAACGCCTCACACGTTGCGGAAGAATCCTCGCAACTTCTGAGGCTCACGAGGTACGGCAGTGCCTCTGCAGCCGACTGATTGATCTTAATTCACTGCCGGGAACCTCACTGACGATGCGGATGCGTAGCAATGCATACACCCTGACGGTACGTCAGGGGCCAGAGCGGGCCAAGGCTTTCGCGGGGCCAAAGGAAAAAGGTGAGGCCTTACTGACACTCCTGTATATTAGCAAGACTCTGACCACGTCTGCCTCTTTTACAGACCGCAAGCCTGTTGACCCGCCACCCATCATACAATTACAGATTAGGGATCCCCAGGATCCAACTCAGTAAGGCAGACGAAGGATGAGGACCCCGTCGTACAAAAGCTGACTCGAACAGGAACTACCTGCAAAGCCCATACTTTTTCATGTGTTGCAACCTTTGTGACGCCAACCTTGATCGTCCGGGACAGTTGGCCGCTGCTCATCAGGGCGAGGATATTGACACAGCAACCCAGTCCGCTCTGGCAGGAACATTAGTATCCTCACTTCATAGACTGAAGGACGTTGACAACACTGGTATGTGAAGCTCCAATTTCAGTGGCTACACCAACACTCAACCATTTTAGATGGTGGCTTCTTTGTTTTCCCGGATCTCTCCGTGAAGATTGAGGGTGACTTCCGCCTTCGATTCAGTCTCTTTGAGATGGGGAAGTAAGTCTGTCCATTCCCATTGGAATGAAGCTTTGACTGAAGTAAACCTCAGAACACGTGTCTCATATATAAAATCCGTTACATCATCTCCTTTTACCGGTCAGTACCTTCTCCAATAGATTCTGATGACAAAGTTGACAAATGTCAGTATTCACTCCGCGGGCATTCCCGGGAATGTCTGAATCTACATTTCTATCACGCTCATTTGGGGACCAAGGGGTGAAGCTGAGGATCAGAAAAGAACCTCGAGTTTTGGGGTAACATGTCTGACCTCCTTCTGAACTACCATCCTAACGGCTCAGCAGCAAAAGGTCAGCACCTTCGGATTTTCTACCCGCAGACGCCGCGCACGGGCACCCCCAGCAAACACCCGTTGAATATCGAAACATGGGGCTGCAGCCGCAACATGAACAAAGCGGAGGCTTCGGTCCTTCGGGGTACAAAGAGCCAACACTTGGTTACGACGATCTGCCTCTTAAGCGGCAAAGAATGTCTATTGATTTGGCTAGGAGGACTGCATACGAACACGACCAACGGCTCTCTCAACGCTCTTATATACAACAGCGGGATGCTTATGGTCAATATGCTCCATCAACACCTAGTCGTGGATCATATTACGTTCAAGGTCCTTCAACCGGTCCTGGTCCCATCGAGTACCCCTTCAGCCATGGACGTACAAACTCATCTTCCAACTCTTCGCCATTCTTGTCTCCACGGACAGAGTATCCTGCGTATCAATTTCCAGCACCTAATTCAATGTATCAGACACATTCAAGGAACTCTCCTCAGCAGTACCAGCAGAGTCAGTATACCCCTACCCAAGCAAGACCGGTCCCACAGTTGGCACAATCTTTACCCCCTTACCGTCCGCTGCCGTCATCTGTTCCATCTCAGCCAGAGCAACCCAGAGCATACTCACGATCAATGGAAGCGGACGAGCAATCACTGGCGAGTCGAGGGTACGAACAAAGCTACAACAACTCTCAATATCCTCCCATAAACTATGACCGCCAAGTTCAGCCTCTAGCTCGGACTCTTCCAGCGCCTTCGCAAGCTGTAACTAGTCTCCTCCCTCCTCTGCAGTCCTTATCTTCTGCTCAGCCACGAAGAGATACCTTGCAGTCATATTCAAGCGGTGGGATGTCAAATGTAGAAACCAACACTCACCTACCATCATCATTGCCGCTGGTGCCGCCAAGCTCGGAAGCACAGAACTTTCTGCCACAGCCGTATCGGGGTCGAGACCATGGCTGAGGGTCTTGACACTTCAAGCGCATCGATCGCACTTTACTCTGAGACAAAAAGGACATGCTTAGCTATAGCACCCACTGTGTTGACCGGTAGAGCTAAGCGCGAATGCTTAGTTCTATCTCTTACGGGCTCCGACCTGACTCTTGCCAAATTAAATGGCGCAGCGCTCCTGCCTCTCAAAGGCTCTTCTTCTAGCATCGAAAACAATAGGTCCAGGCTTAGCATCCAGTCACCCGAGTCATTCTATTCACCAATACAACAGCTTTTAACGGGTCAAACCGAGCTTTTTCAGGCGTTGCAACATTAAACCCCAGTGTTAACAAGTGTCGTCAACTCTCGAACGCGGTCATCACACTGTTACCCATCCCTACAATGTCGCCGATCTCAAGTACACATTCCTCTAGTAGGTTACTCCCGTACCTCACGGATAGGGAGGAAGTTCGAATGCTCATGTTCTACAGCGGAAACAGACCCAGACTACAAACCCGAGATTCAGCTACGTAGCCCCACAAAGAACGAAGACAGTGTGAACTGCCATCCTTGGAATACGCGTGGACGACGTCTATTTCCCCAACGCCGCCCTTCACTACCAACTTCTATAAGCCGCAATGTGAACGCCAAACCCGGCTCCCCACCCTTCGAAACCTCGCCTCCGAGCGATCACTCCCCTATCAATCACCAAGAATACGACAGCAACACCAGCAGTCCAGACTCCGTTGACTCCGCCACCACAGTAAAAGTCCGTATGTCTCCTAGCCCTGACCGGCCATTTCCAGAGACAGACTCGAGGGTTGGGGAAGTAGCCCGTGTCTGTAGGCCTTGCCTGGCTGGATCGCTCCCTGGATCTTGCTCAGCCGGACCGCCGATCATCCCTTACAAGTCATCAAACAACAGCTTGGAGACCAGCCTTTCTGCGCCACTGTATACCGATACGCCTGCTCGTGGCAATCTTCAGTGGACGTCTATGGCACAGTTCCACAAATCTGGGCATCGTCTGAGACCCAGGACCCTATCGCAACTACCGAATGGCGAGCAAATGACCCGTGATTCAGACAAATCTCAAGATGCGCTTGTCCGTACAACTGACACGTTCAAAGGCAACTTACCAATTGAAATTGTTCCTTGCAAGTGGAGCCAGTCACCAGGAATCACCCCCTACCCCGAGTTGTTACCAATGGAAGCCCATCAAGACTGGGGCCGAGAAGAGGATCCTTACGTTGTCGCTAAGGACCTGAGCCGTCCTAATGTCCCAGCAGTCAAGATCGCTACCTGGGATTGTACGGTGAAGCTATCAACCGTTGCCACAGTCACTGGTAATGGAAGGCTGCATATCCACCATCTGGCTCTTTTGTCGGTCATCATGCCAAGGGAAGAGCTCTACGCTGAGAAAGTCAGCCTCTCTTTCGTGGTCACCAATGCGCTTCGGAACGATCACAAAAGCAGCTTGGGGCCAGGTCAATCCTCGTTACTGTTTAAAGAAGACGTCTCCCAGCCCGGCTTTTTCCCGCGCGAAGGGGCAGAATTGGTGATTGTACGCGACAGCTGCGATCTTGAGAAGCCGCTCAATCTGTACTTCGCTTTCACATATCCATCACCTTGTCACTTTGGTATGGCATCGCTCCCTACTTTTCGACCCAAGGAAGGGAGATCACTCTCGGAAGTCGTTTTTATTGCAGAACCTCTGCCACCACTGAGTATGAGAACCTTTATAAGAGACCCGCTAAGCAGCTGGAAATTGTGTCATCATCCCGCCAGTCAAGTCACCTGCTACGAGCGAATCGATCTGCCTCGACTCTACCCTGCGGGCTTTCAAGATGACATACAGATGAGAATTATAGAGCTCGAATCTGTTCGCTTCCTAGCGCTTGGAGAATCAACCCTTTCCAGCGTGGTTTGGAAGCTCGACATCACGGTTCATGAACTCCCTGAGGAACAGTTGGAGTGCCGAATAAGCTTTTTTCTTGAGGTCGGAGCAGCTACGGCCCTTGTGTCTTTGGTTTCTCATGGCTGGGTGCCTCGATACTTCATCGTTGATGGTCGGATAGCAACCGAAAAGGTTGGAGGGTGCTGGAAGAACAAGGAAGGGCACATAACAATATTCAAACAGGCTCACATGGGCCCTGGTCCAATCATGATAGAGACTTACTGGCAAGGACCTCCAAAAAATGAAGAACGTGATGGCAACAGCACCGACAATTCTCCGCTACCTAGGGTTGCGGATCGCAAAGTGCTTGGAGGGAGATTGACGTGCCAAGCTAACAAACGTAGGTACCACTGTCAACGAAATACGTTTATACTCGTTGATGTGAGAATAGTTGTTCTTCTAAACCACGTTGAGGAAAGAATCCGCCAATATGGCCCTGATAACGGGACTTACACCCTACTTCCAACTATGGATGCTGGTTATATGATCCTTCTTAAACGCGCTTCAAAGGTACGCTCCAACAAATTCCGCCGTCCGGTTTTGATGCTTCTCCCTTTGCTAACCGTTCCTGTGGGTATTCAGCCTTCCGAACATACTGTTTTACGTTCAGACGCTGAAGTGAAAACGGATCATGGGAGAGGCTTGAGCCATATTGCCAATGACGTGAAAGGGGAAGCAGCCCCGAAACGCTTACTGCAGGCTATGTTACCGTCATTACTCGTTCTGCTTTTGTTGGTTCCGGGTTTCCTGCTCTTCGTCGGACACGTTCGTAAGGGAAACAATCACAATGAGCGCACAAGTTGGAGGGAGACGAGTCGGGACGGGGAAAGGCCCCAAACGGTCATAGATTGGGTGGGCTTGGACGCCTTGCAACCTGACGTTGCAGCGACGGACAAATCTATCGGGGTAGCGAAATGTGAGGGATGGAGGGATTGGGTTGATTATGGGAGTGGATGGAAGGGATGTATTCCCTGAATACGGCGAGGTGGGAGGAGAGTAGGCCGTCTGTTTGTGTTGAAACGCAGCTTGTCTATCATTAGTAGTAGATCGATACCCCGGCTCAAAGCCTTGAATGTGGTTTTGGGACTCGGGCACCCGGCCCTTGTCCGACAAAATCTGCTGTCCAAAATCCGAACCAGGACGAGATATTCCACCCCTGGAGATCTCATAACACGAAACATTACGTCCAGGCGCGCAGCGCCTTTACCGTGGCAGATCCATATCATACACTCATCACGACAGTCTAGGGTATCGCCCAACACTTGCGAATTGGACAACCCATCCACTCATGCATCAGAACGGAAATCTTCCATCCATGCCCCCCTACCAGCAGAACCCCTCAGCGTGCAGATATATCCCCTGCGCTCCAGTCCCCTTGTGCACAGCCCTCTCATTACTGATCTCCGCCACCGCCATCCTGACCGTCGCGTTCAATCCCAACGGTCCGCACACCGCCACGCCGGTCTCGCCCTCTGCGCGATTGAGGGTTTTCCACAAGAGGTCGGAGATGGGCGGACGGCCGGAGATGAGTGATGCAAAGGAGGAGATGGTGGGGGCGGTGTTGTTCTTCTGCTTCGTCTTATTGTTGCAGCAGGGGGGGTTTGGTGGTGGGATTGCGGTTGTGATCGTTGGAATGGCGGTAGGGTTTTCGTCTAGGTCAGTGGAGCTGGTTGAGTCTGGTCTGCTCACGTTTGCGGTATCGGCGTCATCGGTTGTTGGAAGGGAATTGCGGACGCAGCAACATGGTCCGAGGGACTTGTCGCATTGGCATCCTGTTTTCTTCGTCGTGTCGGATGATTCGGTGAAAGCCCCGTCACAGGTTACGAAGATCCTGATTTCGACGTCTATGCCGGAAGCACGGAGCTGAGCGACGGCCCCAGACAGTTCTTCGGAGATCCAAGACGTCCAGGAGCTGTTCTTAATTACCCAGACGAATTCTATACGGCGAACCGGCAGTCGTTGGGATGAGGCACGGTGGGCAATGTCGAGGAGTTGGGGGAGGATGAATGTTACGCCAGTGGAGCCGGCGATCAGGAAGACGGTGTCGAATGCAGCGAAGTCGGCGTGGGAGCCGCCGTAAGGACCTTCGATTAGGGCTATGTGGGTTTGTTGGGGTGCTATGGCGTCCTGTTGGGTCCTTGGTAACAGAGTGGCGGTGGATGAGGTCGCGGATGTCAGGAGGCGGTTTGTGAAGCCTTTGTGTGCTTTCAGGATGAAGACTAGGTCATTGTTGTGCGATGAAGGCACTGATGCGATTGTAGCGGGGTGGGATTGAATGAAACCAAGGCGTGGGACCTTGAGAAGGACGTGAGCACCAGGTCTCCATTTCTGGACGTGCTTAATTGGGACACGAATCCTAGTTACGCCGCCTTCGAAGGCTATCAAAGTAGCGCGGCCAGGGTGGATGTTATTGTATGCGAAGCGCAAAATCCGGATGAGGCGGTCCACGATATACAATGCAATGGGGATGTATATGTAGACACGGGAGTACAGGGCGGTGGATGGCAGATGAATCATTATGGCAATGATGAATCCGAAGAAGGTGATCAGGTGCTGGATGACAAAGAATTCGTAGGAAAAGTTCCGAAATGGCGCTAAAGTGCTCAGGTTGAGCCAGAGCAGTATAGCATATGCGGCGATACCAGTTGGTGGGCAGCTATCCGTAGACCATTCCATATGCACCAGGCCGTACAGACTCCACCCGTAGTTCTGGTAGCCCAAGTGCAAGGTAGCAAGAAGGAGGAGGACCCGAGACACCCATCGATGAAGTACGTTAAGCCGCTCGTAGGAGACACCGGTGACGAGGCCAATGAGATTGTGCTTGGCAGCAAGAAGAATCAAGAGAGGGACTTGAGCCACGGCCAGCCATGCTGCTCGGATACCTAGCGCTTGGTAGTGTTGCGCACCTGGGACGTCATTATCGATGAACTCGAGAGCAAGGACGAAGCCAAGGTAGGCCAGAAGAAGACTGATGGTGCCCAATGGTGGGACCTTGAGCCAGAAAGTTCTTCTGGTCGGGGTGAACTGTAGATAAGATACCTCACGGAGTATGGCGGTAATGGTAGCCAGGGATTTGCTAATGATATTGCTCGGTTTAGCTGGACGTGTTGCGTTGGCAGCAGCAGCCCGGAATCTCGCGCACGATTAGCATTCGTCCGTTGTTCGAAGTAGGAGAGAAAGGAGATACCTCAACTTGAGTATCGCCATCTGAACCATGTTGAAGATTGCAGCGATGCCAATGACAATGACGACGCCATACCAAAAGTATCTTGCAAATGCATTTCCAGAAATCTGCAAATCGCTGTCATCGAGGATCTCTCCCAGAAAATCCATGGCCTGGGTATCATTTGAAAAGTCAACGCCAGAAGAATTCAAAGCAGAGGACGAGTCGTCGCCCATGGCGGGCATGGACATTGATGTGTCCATTGTGATGAGGCGCCGAGGAATGTAAAGACTGTCTATGCGGTGGAATGTTTGAAGCGCGGGAAAGTCTCACAGCAAGATATATATTGAATGGCAAGAGGAAAGAGTACCTCAGAGAACATTGATTAGGTCATGGAGGGTGGGAGTGATTGATTGGTTCAGGGAAGGTCGGCCAGAACACGAGCACGCGCAGCACATGTAAGAAAATGCGAGATGCCATAATAAATGATAATAATAATAATAAAAAGGTAATCATCTTCTCCACTATTGCTTCATGATGCCTCTTCTACTAATACTACAGTAATATACTACAGTGTAGGAAAGAAGAAGAATTGTCATCTTTGCCCATGTGGTCTCCGAGAACAACAGGCTCGGTGAATGAGATTCTATCCTTAGCGTCACACTAGATACTTTAGCGCTCTCAAACTTGCTCAATCTTTCTCTCTCTCTCCGCCCTCATCCTCATCCTTCACTATAAGACGGCAACTGTATGGCGGCGGCGTTGAATGATAGACGTTACATTGAAAGAACAAAGAGTAGATCATTCTTCAAATATTGTTTCCGGTTTCTGATGCCCTTGTGCCGTCACCACCCTTCCTTACATGTACATATGTACACAGGGTCGAGATCAAAAGACCGAGACCGTTGCTTACATGTACTTTACTTTACCTGACTTTTCCGCCCCAGCTGCAACTTCCCTTCTTTTAAACATCTAGAATGTTTACAGCCTTGTCTACTTTCCTCATCCATGCCCAAGTCAGTTGCTCTTACTTGCCGCCCAAATTAACCCAATCTCATCTTTTCTCCTCTTTTTCTTCATCACAAAAAGCTTTATCACCATCTCAGAATCTCACAGTACTGTCGAACCTCACACGCTCCTCGGGTGGTTTGCTGTTTGCGTCATGGACATGTCTTCATCCACTTCGCTTTCCACTAACGACGGCTCTATGTCCTCAATGATGGGCACTCTCTTCACCTCTACAAGCACCCCACTTTACTCAACCAAATGGACACCTGCAACAACGGGCCAGTACGCTGGCACTTGTATCTTCATAATCATCCTAGCCGCCATTTTCCGTGGTCTCTTCTCCTATAGGGCAATGCAGGAGCGTGGATGGCGAAATGTCGAGCTCAAGCGACGACCATTCATAGTCTCTGGTAAGAAGCAGGACGACGAGGCAGCCAGACTTGGTGAGAAGGGTATTGGAGCCGGCGGCGGAAAGGAGAGGAGAAGCTGGCCGTGGAGGATCACTACGGATGTGCCTAGGGCACTGCTCGATACAGTAGTCGCTGGGGTCGGATATCTGCTGTCAGTCGTTGGCGCACCCGATCGGAAGATTTACATGCTAATCTCTCTGCAGCATGTTGGCGGTGATGACCATGAACGTCGGCTACTTCCTTTCTGTCCTCGGTGGCATATTTCTGGGCAGCCTAATGTTTGGACGTTACGCGGTCCACTTTGCACCATAGCCACCTCTACCGCAGATTCGTGTCATGGAGACATGAGACGTGTGACTTCCAGGCACCTGGACTCCAATTGCAGAAGTGACACCATTCCGGCAACGGTGTATGAAATCGCTGTGCAGGACGATGTAGCACAAGGATACTGGGCCAGAATCTGGTACCTAGCTATGTTAATTCCAGGGGAACAGACAATGTCTGCCTTTCTGCTTTATGGGGAGCCGGAATGCTGGCCTCGGCGAAGTCGCTTTGCATTTACAGTATGACCAGCACAGTGTATGATAGAGCAAATGATATCCAGTGGCATGCAGCAGAGTCTACCCGTAAGCTGATCATACCAGCGCCTACGACACGTAATCTGATACCTAAGTGACGACGCGTTGGATCTTTGTCACAGCCAGCCCCTCGAGCCTCGGCCGAGGAGGAGTGGCGAATTTGGCTGACTAGCGCTGCCAAGGTATCCCGCCGACACCGATACCAGAGCTTCTTCCCAACGTCATTCCTTCTGTACCGGACGAGAGTGGTATAACGAATTCGCCCATAAATCTATTCTTCGTAGCTACAACCTGATTTTGCACATCTTTTGGTTGAGCTGCTCATAGAAGCTTACACAGGCTCTTTCCTTTGGCCCACAGTCATCACGCGGCTAGCACCTCCGTTGGCCTTTGCGTTACACTAGATAGCCTGTTCCGGGGATTTTGCGGCTGCCAACAGCTCCTGTGCCATCGGAGCACCCTCCTAGGCCTCAGGCCAAACCCTTCCCTATATCGCGACCATGTCGAAAGTCGTTCGAAGCGTAAAGAACGTTACCAAAGGCTATTCTCATGTCCAAGTCAAGGTTCGAAATGGTATGCGCCACCCAAGAGCCAATGATAGCGCAGCAACTAATCATTCGCTATCAGCCACGAGCAATGATCCATGGGGACCTACAGGCACAGAGATGAGCGAGATCGCTCAATTGACCTTCAATGGGTATAGTCACCATCCTCTTTCGTCGCCTGCATTACTAAGCCTAGTTAGTTCTAACGACTTCTACGAAATAATGGATATGCTCGACAAGCGGATGAACGACAAGGGCAAGAATTGGCGCCATGTCCTCAAGTCGCTGAAAGTGCTAGATTATTGTCTCCACGAAGGATCAGAACTGGTCGTCACTTGGGCTCGCAAGAACGTTTACATCATAAAGACTCTGAGGGAATTTCAATACGTTGATGATGACGGCAAAGACGTTGGGCAAAACGGTGAGCAGAGATAGGTGTTGCGCTTCGACCAGAGCTGATGAAGACTAGTACGAGTCTCCGCAAAAGAACTTACATCATTAGTCCTGGATGAGGAGCGCCTACGGACTGAGCGGTCTGATCGAAAGACTTGGAAGTCGAGAGTCACTGGTATCGAAGAATTTGGACCTCAGGGATCCGGATATGGGGGTGGTAGTGGCGGTGATCTCTCAACACCCCCACGACGTAGACCCGAAAGGCGCAAGCAGAACGCTACCGACGAGGAAGATGCGGAGTACAAGCTAGCAATTGAAGCTAGCAAGTACGAGGCAGAGGAGGATAGAAAACGAAGGAACACAGCTACAGAGCCTCCGCCGGACGATGACTTAGCAAAAGCCATAAAGCTTAGCAAAGAAGAGGAGGAGTTGCGCAGGCGGGAGTTGGAAGAGAGCAATGCTACGTCACTGTTTGATGATACCCCAGCCCCCAGCAGTCAACAACCACAGTACACAGGCTTCAATCAGGGCTATCAGCAGCAGGGTGCGGTAGACTGGTTTGGCAATCCCGTGGACCAGCAGCCGCAACAGCCACAATCTACGGGCTTTCTCAATAATGCATATTCACAGCCTACCGGCTTCCAGAACCAGCAGACTGGCTTTCAGAACGGGTTTCAACCTCAACAGACAGGGTTTGACCAATCACAATTCCAGCAGCAACAACCAAATTACATGCAACCGCAATCAACAATCCAGCCACAGCAGACTGCGTTTGACAACTTGAACAATCCATACACACAGCAACAGAACGGATTTGGCAACCAATTCCAGCAACAGCAGCCGCAACAAACCAGCTCGCCTGCACCACAAGCAGGTAGCCACAATCCTTGGGCTACGAACCAGACACAGTATGATGCATTAAAGCCTATGCCGACTGGATCAAATAATCCTTTCGCGTCGGCTCGTCCACCAGCCCAGCAGCAGCAAACTGGCCCACCATCCTTGAGCTCTCTTGCAGAGCAAAGAACTGCGACGAATTTCAACAACCAATCTGCCTTCAACCCGATTGCCAACTACCAGGCGCCTCAGCAAACCGCTACACCACACAAAGCACAAAACCCTCAGCATGAGCGGCTCAACGCTCTGTTAGCCTCGGGCGAAGGCATGGATACCTTTGGTAATACGGGCGAGACGCGTATTCCATCCCAGCACACGGCGCCAGGTACCTTCGTCAACAGCTCCGGGCAAGGCCTCAACAAGTTGCATGCATCCCAAACAGGGAACAATCCATTCTTCAGTCAACAATTCACTGGCGGTCCTCAGATGCAAGGTGGTTACGGAGCACAGCAACAGCAAAACCGCATGGCACCAGCGCAGACGGGACCAGCAGGCATTAATGGTTTTGGAGGAAGTCCATTTGGGCAGGCAAACAACAACCCCTTCGGAGCCCAGCAATCGCATCAAGGTCAACAGCAGGGAGGAAGTTTGATTGACTTGTAAAGCGTGCTTTGGGGTCAAGCAGGCAGAGCTATGGCAGCCTATGCATAGCGGAGTTTTCTATTTGCCATTTGTGTGCTCACTCAGATTTTGATACCATTGAGTCGGCGATGCTCTCTCTCCTCTAAGCTGGTAGAAGTCTGTCTCTCGTCGACGCTACTCAAAGGATGCATTATTTGCCCACTAACCCTTTTATCGTGGTCCCGCCATTGTTCCTCATGATCACGGCCTCATTAATCCATGATATATGTATGCTACAACTCTATCGCAGCCGACTTACTGGCTGCCTCGAGCCCCGCCTTGCAAATGAGGTCTGTTCCTTCCGGTCGCACTCGCCGAGCGTACCCCTCCAAGCGAGTTTTCTGAAACGCTTGCGATGGATTACTTTAGAGTGTCAAGGCCTTCGAAACACAATCAAGATTCAAGCCTTATAGGGAGAGAGCCAGAGCCACGGGTCGGCCGTTGAAACCAGCGCTTCACACTTTGACTATGACTCTTTATATTCTCCAATTCACTCATCCTTGGCGCCCTCTTTCTAACATTCAGTATTCATCTCACTTGGCCTCAACCTTGAACACAGAGCGCACTCACCTATTACAGGACGCTCTTTCCTCCTCCTTCCTTCCTCAAGGTTTCACAACACCATATTCTGTACTCACTTTTTACTCCTGCTTCAGCTTTGGGTCTTACATACCGATTGTTGCACATCAATCACGACACAGCGCTTCACATTGTGGGAGGACTGACTGACATCGAGCCGCCGCACCACCTATCCGATACAACCATTGTCATACCACCTGCCTCATCCTACTCAGTCTTCTCCGAAACTTCTGGAGTTTTTCTGACCGCCTTGCTCTTCCAATTCAATCTATAATATCACCATGACTTCCTCCTCAGGTGTCGACGCAGCGACCGAAGCCCTCATCGCTCAGCTCATGGCAGAGGACCTTGGCGAGTCATACTATAGGCACTCCACTCCCATCGGCGCATCTTACCATGACTACGAAGAGCCGTTGAGCTCTTATGAGCGGCAATGTCTGGATGCTGAGAACAATCCAGATGAGGAGGGTGGGGAAGGGTCTGGCTGGGGTCCTGAGGATTCAGATGAAGTCAACGGTGCAGTTGCGCCGCATGAAGGCCTGTATCCGACCGGTCCAACTAACGAAGGTACCTGGGACTCGACTAATGAGAATTGGGACTCAAGATTCGTCGACGAAGACGGCCAAGTCCAAGAACATACCGCATCAGGGCAATCACCACAAGCAGTCGGAGCTAATGAAGATGACAACCACTCTGACTCCAATTCTTGTTCAAACCCCACGAACGAAGAACTTACAGGCGCTCCAGCTCGCGTCGTCTCCCCGGCCGCCTATGACGTCCCCAACAATCCAGCTGACGAAACACACAACATCTCCGCCCCGATGACTCTCCCCACTCTATCCACCCCAGGCGTACCTGATGGCCACCTCGATCCCTCCGACCATTCCAGCCACCGCGAACCCTTCATCCCTTCCTTTCATCTCGCACCAAATGAATGGCTACCTGCTTCTAGCGCATTGGAAGTCGAGGGTCAGTGGGATGATGGTCTAGACTGTTCGTCCTCCAAAGGCAAAGGCAAAGCCGTACGCGCTTATGACGAATTCAAGCGAGGATTGAGGGATGGCGAGAAGGAGAGCTGGGACCCCAACATCGCTGACCTTGAACATAGAAGGGAAGAAGATGCAGACTCCGACAGCGAGGAAGAAGGCGAGGTCCGAGACGAAGATCTCCCTTTCATCAGCATCCCCTGGCCTTGCGCGGAGAACGACGAACTGCTCTCCCGGCGCGAAGATGCAGAGGTGGTAGAGATTCGTGTGGGTGACGATGAGACGTTGGAGAGTATCCTTAGGGACATCTCTCTGAGAGATGAGAGAAGGCAGAAAGGAAAGGGCGTCGAAGGCAGGATAGAGTGTGCGGATGAGGACGTGTCGGGAAGGAAGGATGTTGCAGCTTGGTGGTGAGAACCCTGACATGCATTCAGGAGGATGGGATGGCTGTTGCTTTTCACCACGGACTTTGAAGGATGCGCTATCACATTACGAAGGGACGATTGGATACCCCGGTGGAAAAGTTTTTGCTTTTGTCTGATCGATCGATGGGCGAGGAGAGAAACAGCCATTGTTATAACATAAGATACCAGATAATGACAGTCATTCCTATTACTTCAAAGCCCTACCTTGCCCATGTTCGTAAAGCTCGTTTCTCATCAAACATCCACCCGATATCCCTCCCCTCCTGCGTGACAGAATCCCATCAAAGTCATCAAATCGTCAACCCATACGCACATCTTCCCTACCCATCCATCCATCCGCCAACCCCATCACTCCACTCCACTCCAGTCCAGCCTCCCTCTCCACACCAACCCCTCAGCGCGACCCCGCCACCCTCGCCCTCCGCCTCGCACTCGACCCTCCCACGATCGTCTCCTTCTTCTGCTCCTTCTCTTCCTTGGCCTTGTCCCCCTCGGCCGGCTCGATCAGGACCTGGATCTGTCCGTTAGGATGGATGGATTGTGATAGGGGAGGGAGTGTTGTGCGGATGGATGAGGTATGGATGGATAGTAAAGCGGTACGTACGGTAACTTCCCTATCCGTTCGCACCCATCTGCACGCACGATACGGGCGTCAGTGTTGCTTTTGTGAGGGAGGTGATAAGTAAGAAGCAAATGAGTGGAACAAGTAGAGGAAGCCATGAGTACATATGATAGAAGTGGAGTGGAGTAACAAAGAATAGGATAGAAAATAACAGGATGAAAACCCGAAGCAGAAGCAGTAGGGAACGAAAAAGCAGTCTGTCTCACGACGACGATAACCCGCCATCATCCATCCCACTCATCTCCAACCAACGAACCATCTCATCCCCGATCTTCCAACCAAGCACTTGGACAAACAAACCACGCAGAAACGAAACAAACAAACAAACAAACCGCGCAGAAACGAAACAAACAAACAAACAAACCGCGCAGAAACGAAACAAACAATCAAAAACAAACCGCGCAAACCCGAACCAAAAAAACCCCAAACCCCCAAACAAAACAAAAAAAACAAAACAGAAAGAGAAAAAAAACCCACACAGTCCTCCTCCCCCCCCCCTCCAACCCCTCCACCGTCGTCGTGATCCCACTCTCCACGACCCGATACCTCACCCACTTCCCCTTCCCATCCCCATCCCCACCCGCTTTCCCCATCTTCCCCATCTTCCCCTTCCCCATCCCAACACCACCCGCAACGTCCGTCCCAGGCGGCAAATACCCATTCCTGGTCCTGGGCCGTTCCGCCACCGCCTTTCCGTCCTTTTTCGACGACGAAGAAGAAGAAGGAGAAGAAGAAGAAGAAGGAGGAGGCGGTTCGACCTCCACGGGACCTTCCCGCGTGACGACCGGCTTGGCAGCGGCGCCGGTCGTCTTCGTCGAGGTGGCCTTGGCCGCGAGGGCGGAGGCGGGGATGAGGGTCCGGGGGGCCGGGAGGAGTTGGGGGGTCGAGAGGTGGGAGGTGGGGGGTTCTGGTTCCGGGGTTGGGGGTGCCGGGGTTGCTGGGGGGGTGGGATCTTTGGCAGCGGTGGCGGTGGAGGAGGAGGAGGAGGAGGAAGGGCTTGTTTCGGGGACGGGGGCGGAGGCGAAGATGGGGGGCGGGTAGGCATGGATGTGGATGACGGACGATGGGGTGAGTGAGGCCATGGTGCTCGCGCTGAGGGCGCACTGGAAGAGGGAGCGGAGAGCTAAGGCCTACTTATACTTGGTGTCCGACGTACCGACAAAAGTCACCGCATGGGAGGAAAAGACGAAAGGGGGTGGAGGGGTAAGATCGGTCACGTATTAATGCTCGGTGTTGCTCGCTGCTCGGCTGGCGAGCATCCAAATGCAGTAATATGACTGGGTTCCCTTGACCCGTTGGGCCAAAAGTGTAATGCGGTGAGCCTGACGAAGCGGGGTTCGGATGCCATCATTGGATACCGACCGTCAAGGAACACGACGATGGTCTGATCGCGGAAGGATGTCCAACGAAAGCCTCATGGCCTTGGAGATCCGTAAGAATGTGTATGTCGCCCGCTGCGGTCCCTGAACATCTTGCTCAAAATGAACGAGTCGTTGCTCGTCTGACCCCGGTCCAGAACAATAGCATCCTGCGGTATGCCTGTGCACATACCCTTCACATCAGCCCCTATGACATCGCCTTGATGATCCATTAGAACAGGTACTTGGTTCTCTTCGGTTCCTGAACCTCTTGCTCAAACTCGGTCAATTCTTCGTTCGACTGGCCTGGACTCATGATAAGAGCATCCTGAAGCAAATCTGCGTAGCACTCACCCACGTAGGGTCCTGGCGTAATGAATGCCAACTCTAGTCCTCGGAAGCTCAACAGCGTCCTAAGGATACCATATCGCGGCTCCCAGACGTAAATGTCCCTGTCCGGATCAAGCCCATCACCCTCATCAACCCCATTGCCCCAATCCGCGAAACTGACTTTCAGGCACTGGAGTCTGTGCTTCGCTTCGAGCAAGAGGAAGATTGAGTACCAGAGCGTCTCGGAACGAGTCCCGAATTGGTCCATCACACCCTCTTCGACTGAAATTGCAAGGCGTTTGATCTTGGAGATATTGGATCCAATGCGCTTGAGCCACCACAGTGAGACCTTAGCGTGCTGAAGTTTGAAAACATTCTCGCCGTAGAGGATCGTAGTGGCTTCGTCGACGAGCTTCTTGCTGCCCGCGAAAGCTACGAGAACCGTGGTAAAGTTCTCTTTTCCTGACTTTTCCGCGGCGACTTCGAGGGCGCCGACATTCCAGAATGGTTTGATCTGCTCATCGCTGAAAAGGACACAACGGAGAATCTGGTGAACAACGTTGTCGGGACAGCCCAGCAAGTTGAATGGCCTGTATTCTACCTTTTTGTTGTTGGAGGATTCGACCGTGCTCGTTCGGAGGTCCGCAGTGTTGGAAGTCTCGTTGGGCTCCTTTGCTGGTTTCTGTTCGTGGTCCGCACAAGTAGATGTTTTGACGGGCTCGTTTGCTAGATCCATATTGTGGTTCCCGGTTGCGGATGTTTCATCGGACTCTCGGAATGGATTCATATTATAGTCTTTGATAGCACCTGTCTTGTCGGACTCTCCTGCTGGATTCTTGTTATACTTCTCGACCGTAAACTTTGGGTAGAGGTCTTCGACTGGAAGCATACCCTCATTCCGAATGGTATTTGTCTCGTCTGAACTTGCGGTAGCATCCGTATCATGGTCCGTAGTGGTAGTAGCGGTATCCATCTCATCCGAGTCCTCAGGCTCCGAATCGGTTGATTTCATGGTTTTCGATGAAGACGTCACTATGACTTTCTTCATTGTCACTGGTGAATCCCTCATCGGCGAATTGATGGAGGGGCCGCCCAGAAGCATTTCCAAAGTCGAAACAACCTCGTCTTCGTTCTCCTCTAATCGGTTCCATTCAGCCGAGTCCATGGTCTTCTCCTCGACTGTCTTGGGTTCCATGCCTATGTCATGTGTGTCGGACTCCTCTGAATCTCTCTCAGGACGACTAGAAGAGGTGATCAGCTTTCATTGTAGAGTACGTCAGGCATCTGCAGTCTTACATCAGCATCTCAGCATCCCACCCCCTACTGTTTCCTTTTGCTCCTGCTTGGTCACAGTTTCCGGCAAGGTTGGCCGCGTTGAACAGCTGGGGGTGTCTTCTGTACTGTTGACTCACACTGCTCTTGTGGATCTTTGGGTTGTGCTTGCCACCACAATAGTTACCTCTAAGTAGCATCGTGAAGAATGTCAGGAGCGATGTGAGTACCAAATTTTTGTTAGTGTTAAAGCTGAAGCTGATCTGTGCAGGGAGTGTGGAAAGATTCAAGTTGCTATGTTATGAACTGATGTTTGTGTTGTGACGTGAGGGTATTCGCATTCGTGATGATAAAATTACACACCACAACACGACAAACCCACAAACTGCTTTCGCTATGCCTGTACGCTCTCTCTCACGGAACTACATCGAAATAGAATAGTTTTCTGATTTGAAAAGCTCCTTCACTCGCGTCCTACAACATTCAATCATGGATATGCATCTCCCCACCTGCAAGTCTCGGAGTTAGCATTTCTCTTGACGACGAAAAAACTTGAAGTTGCCAAACGCGGTGCAGGACTAGGTGAGAGCTTCTCCGCTGTCGCGACGTATGTGGCAATTCGTAGTGCCCTACAGAAAAAGGAGCGAATGCCTCCGCGAGGTCCACTTACATATCAGCTTCCTCCTCCACAGCGTCATCAATCGTCGCCACTCTCCTTCCCTCCTCCTTCTCCCTCCTTTTCCTCTCCGCCCTCGTGACAAGCCTACTCGGCGTCATGGGTGTGAGTGGGGTACGTGGCATATACGGACTGTACGGTGTCATCGGCACTCCAGTCATTGGCGTACGAAGACTCTGAACATTTGGCGCTTTGCGCTCGAGCACTGTGGCTTTGATCATAGATGGAGGACGATCGGAGTTATAGTTGGTTGGGTGCTGGTTCCGCAAAGGGAGAGGAGCACTGCGGAGAGGATGGTGCTGGGCGCTCGAGCTCGAGCCGGGCCCAGAGCCAACAAGAGCTTGAGTGCGAAGTGCGAGAGGAGCAGGCGTACGCTTTGCCTTGGACCTATTGCTGTTCCTGCTCTGCATTTCTGGTCGATGATATGTCTCCGGTATTGTTTCGATCGCTGGAACTGCGGGAATAGAGGTTCGTGGTGTCCGAATAGACGGTATGGAATGTTCCTGAAACTGCGCGTTCCTCGGACTGAGCCGCGAAGCATCCATCACATTGTCCCGCGGTTGAGATGCTTTTCGTTGAGGTGGTGTGAGTGGTGGAGGACCTGGGTCATCATAGACCCTAGGAGTAAGTGGTTCTGCTTCGCCGTATCCGGCGTTGTACCCTGGAGCAAGGTCCGGAGAGCCCATTGGAGGAGAGATGGGAAGGCTGCGAATGCCGCGTTTCTTGCTGAAGCTGCCAAGTGATGAACGTGAGGAGTTGCGGCTGTGGAATGAGAGGGGCTTAGGTCTAGAAGAGGCGCGAGGTGACTTTGTTGCGATTCGAGCAGGAGACACAGTGTCTGAGCGAGGTGGAGGTTCCAATGGCTGCTGCGTAGAGCGAAGATGTTGCAGCTCTGGTGGGCTTTGAGGTCGCTGTTCGTCTGGCAGATGAGAGACAGATGTGGACTTCGTCTCATCATGCTCCATCACCGCAGCGTACAGTCGCTCCATCTCCTTCTGATTCCTTTCCTTGTCGTCTTCAATCACACTCTCATCAAAAGTCACAACGCTGCTCACTACAGACGGTTGCTTCCTGTGACCTTTGGCTATAGAGCCCCAACCATCACTGTTTCTAGCGTTTTTGTTCTGCGGGCTTGGCCAATTGTTCTTCATATCAATCGTGCTGTTTGGGCTTGGCCCATAGAGATTGTTATTCGAAGGAGATACTGGAGAGGGGTCGAAGGCTTTGGAGACGTCATGCTTCACAGGCTTCATCATTTCCATTGAGAGCGTTCCCGGTGAAGCTTGAGTTGCACGACGAAGACGCCGTCCAACAAATAGGATGGCAGAGCCGATGATTAGGACAGATAGGACGTATGCGCCGATTATGGAGGCAATCTGTGCTGGTAGGTAAGAGAGATCTCGGAGGGAGTGGTCGTCGAGTGGTGGGCCTTTCCCTGGTGGAGGTGCCGGCGCCTCCCAAATGCTAACGTGCCAGATGTCAGTTGGTGAAGCCGTGGTTGCGGTAATGAAGAGAGCTTGGAGGAGTGGTAGGTATGAGACATGGAGAAGGAAAATGGAAGACATTGTGCGATTCTCCTCTTATCAACGCATCTTTGGACAAAGTGAAGAGAAAGATCATGCAGACACTTCCGAAGCGCAGAGATGAGTGGCATTCGTCCCCTCGCTGGTTTATACATGACTGGGGAGAGGCTAATGGTGGGATATGATTGGTTTGAGCGGCCTGTGATGGCCTGCATCTAAGCGCTGGGGAAGAAACAGCCCAAACCAAGTACAGTCTAGACCTTGAAACCACGAGAACTAGCTTTTCTCAAGTGGAACCACTCCACGATCTTTTCAACATCTCTTGCTTTTCACATAAAATAAGAGCACAATCGAGGGATTGGAACTTGGGAAGACTACCATAAAGATGCCCTTACCTTGCCTTACTGTCCCGGCCAACTGGCTGTCACAGCCCAAGTGACGTGGTCGTTATACACTTGGATAATATCGAATCTAAATCTCACTCCGCTCTCTTCGATGTCCAGGACAAGACTTCTACTGATTCTCTCCACACCCTCCGGTACTTGCAGCAGTTGGGCCGTATACACAAAAGGACCCCTTCGTGGATTGCGTAGCTCGTCTTGATTTTCCCTCTGTAATCGCAGGTTATGCTCAATCCGTCGCTGTCTCTCTATCCAACGGTTGTACTCTATCACCCTCCCTCTTTGACTATGTTCTACTTCCTCTGCTAGGCGCTGTTCGTGCTCTTCTGATATGCGTCCGTGCCCCTCTTCATCAGGTCATGAGATCCGGTTTCTTAGCCAGTTTCCCACTCTTCGGACGATGGTTGGTTGTTGGGGCATGATGGAGTGCCTGTCTGTATGTGTGCATATATCGTGATTGAGTCTACAAATCTGTGCGGAGTTCTGTGGGGCTGTACTCGCCTACTCGTCACCACGCCTTCACGACGACCTACGGGCTTCAATTGGCTAGCACAGATCAGGCAAAACATTTTTGGAAGCACTGGACTGCTCTCCTTGGATAAAGAGAGTGGTAGGATTATCCATGTGTCATGCTAGGGAGTCTTTTTGGAAGCTATTAGTAGTTCAAAAGCTTGACTCTACATATGCCATTTTCCCACAAATTCAATCAAAGCATTATCTACCTCCTTGGGATGACTTGCACTCAAGAAATGCTGCCCGTCCTTGACAGTGACAAGCTTAGCCTCCGGCGAGTTCACAAACATCTTTATTTCCTGTTCCGCGTTTGCGATTGAGTAAACCACATCGCTTGTACCGTGGAGCCACATTACTGGGCATCGGACATCGAAAAGCCTCCCATGTAGCCCATCTCTGTCCCTGAGGTTGATAGCAGCCATTCTCGCCCTCTTTCTGCCATCGTTGCCTTGGTAGTCGGACTTGATTGTCTTTTTCCAATAGTCTCGAACACTGCTGTCACAATTCTTTCCAAACCCAATGTCAATCAGGAAGTTGCAGACTAGCACATTTCGGAATCAGCATTCCCGTTGGTAGACAAAGATTTGATTAACAAGACATGTTTGAGGAGTGGAAAAGAGGGAGTCAAATAGGTAATTTGTTCCTCCAACATGTCTCGCAATTCAGAAAGCAGTCTCGAACAAGAAATGATAATTTCGAAAAGTGCCTTACAGTGGTCATCAGGCTCAAAACCGGGAGTAGCCTTTGTCGTGGTCCATTTGTCGATCGTCCCTGTGCAAGCATCGATTCCATCCCAACAACCTAACGACCTCGTCCGCTCCGACTCGCTATCCATACTCGTGCCTAGAGGCACGATTCCTTCGATCTTCTCCGGCGCCAGCAATGCCATCCGCACGGTAATCCAACCACCCTGGCTTGTACCGAGTACAAAAGCCTTCTTGACTCCCAATGACTCCATGACTTGTAGGTTCATGAGAGCAGTATCCCAATACGTGAAGTTCTCGTGCGGAGTCCGGGTCTTGCCATGACCAAGGAGCTCAATGGCCAGGAGATTCATTGCGGAGGTGAGCTTGGAGTTACCATACTGGCCAGCGTAGAGGTCGGAGGATGTAGTGAAGGAGTTAACGAGGACGAGGGTGGGTTTTGATGGGTCGTAGGGATGGGGCATTCTGGAGGATAATTTTGAAGTTAGTGTTGCCTATTGGAGGGCGCGTATTGAGCTTTGGAAGATGTCTACAAAGTGAACACTCTCAAATATGTCTCAGGACTCCATTTCTGGTCCCAAAGGGGAAAGACGGACTGCGAAAGTACGTACTGGTAGCCTGCAGTGGCATTGAGGTGAGGAACAGAGACGGTCTTGGTATTTGACATAGTGACGATATTACTGTGATATTTTCTAAGCTGCTTTGGACAAGGTGTAGTAGTATTGTGGATGAAAATAATTCTGTGGACAGCGAAGAGCAACGGCTTCGTATAAAAGCGAGATGAGAAATGCTTTTCCCCGCAAAGCGGAGAAGGAACAGCATCCGACAGGAGACATACATCGACCCTACCCATGAGCAGGCTTCAGTCGCTTGACGTCACTCCCAAGTCTGCCAACCGGTAGTTTGAGGAGTGGAAATGTGAACCATTTGGCCGGATGTCTCCCCGCAAAGCATCTGCGCTTGAGTCCACGTTGAGCTTTCAGGCCCGGCTTGATTCCGCTTCATTGACAAATGGACCCCTCCATCTGGATCTGGCTTATCTGGCAGAGACGACTCCCAATTACCTATCCGTTAAGGTGAGTTGAGAACATCTGGTGTATCAATTCATGGAGTGGTTCACCTAAGGTCCTGAACAGCGCTAGTACCAGCCCTAGCCCTATTCTCCGAAAGCAGCCCATTAGTGGGAAACCCTAGAGCTACCTCGCATGAATTGAACTACTCTAGGGACCTCCTTTGGGCGTGATACAGGCCAGAGGTACAGTAATTTCCAAGCACTTCTAAGCGCACAGCCCAACAGCACAGAGTCTCAAACGAGAGACGACGCAACTTGGGGAGCAGAGTCGTCCAACGCTCAACGCGGGATCCCGGGTTTTGGGTGGGGGAGTCTTGGCGTCCGGGGCATTTGGTGCAGACCTCCGTACAGAAGCCATTTTGCCAACACCAACAATCCTTCGACCATAAGAGCCTCAAAATGTGCTTGCATCATTGTAGATACAGGTATGCTGGTTAAATGATACGAAACTGAATCGTTCAAACCAGTCTTATCCAGTGACAATTCTTGGGATTCATTTCGTGAATGTTTGCGTTTGAGGTCTTTCGTTCCGCGTTTCCCTCCATTGGCTCTGATGCTCAGTGTCTTTTTATAATTCTGCCCCTCGGCAGGAGGAATGTTTCAGCTTTGCGTTGGTTGTCCATGTCTTATCTCTGAAACGCACAAGAAATGGACAGCTCTCAGCTATATTTTCCAAGGGCTTTGCAACTTTGATTGCTCAGTGCTCTAGTGAAAGACCCACGCAACCATCCAAAGGGAGACAGGAACGCTTCCGATTATCTTCTTCAGGTTTTGCAAGGGAAAAACATGGAGCTACACATGTGTGGCTTCAATACGCACCATCAACTCGACCATAACCAAGACCATCACAAAGACGAGATCACACAATTCTGGAAAGTCTTGAGGTCGCCTCAAATCAACGTGTCGTGTGCACTTTGGAGTTCCACAGTTATTCAAAGTGATGGGACTCTTTTACATCAGGGATACCGCCCATCGGGACTTTATCCCACACTGATAGACGGTCCACCACCGAGAAACATCAAGACCATTTTCGGGGATACGAGCGGCGTACTCGGTGCCCTAACTACAGATGGATGTCTCTTTCTCTATCATGACGACTGCGGCAGCAGAGTTGGCCCAGAGTTTAAGAAGCACCGATTCCCCAAAGACAGCTTCATTATTCAGCAAAGCTTGGCGATTGAGCATCTTGCAATTGCTGATAATGGTGAAGTCTGCATCTGCACCAGTGCGTCCCTCTCCATATCAGCCCCTCATACCTATTGACTTTGACCAGATAGCGCGTCCCGAAAGAGACATTCCGGTGGAAACACACCCTCACTGTCAGACAATACACCGCACTTTCTGTTCTCTCCACCTACTGCCAAGATCGAGATCCAACTATTCTCATCTTTCCAGAGCCTCCTGGTCTGCGAGCCTGCAACGGCCACTCACTTTATTCAAACACCTTTATTTTCTTTACTATCTTCCGCTACGAGTTTTACCGCGTTGACTGTAACGCGTGAGGTGCTGACTTTCGGATCTGCCTTGCATCCTCAGAGTCTTGGACGAGATCCAACCGTATCCAATCCTGCGGGTTCACCCTGTGTAATTCCCTTCTTGGGCGGTATCCCGATCGGCAAGATCGCTGTCGGTGGCTGGATTGGTGCCGCGGTGTCTGAGGATCGGGATCTGTATATCTGGGGTGGACGTGCTGGTGAGGATAGGAGAATGCACGCTTTACCAAATTTCTCAGATGACGAGACAGTCCGGCTAGTGGATATCAACGGTGGGGTGGATATCTTGCAGGTAGGCGTGGGATCTGGGCACGTTATCGCGCTGACGGCAGAGGGCGAAGTCTGGGCTGCGGGAGATGGAGAATGTGGGCAACTTGGCACTGGGGAGATGAGATTTGAAGAGGATTGGGTAAGAGTTAGGGGCGAGTGGGAGGAGAGGGGAAAGGTGGTTGGTTTGGGCTGTGGAGTTTGGTGTAGTTGGATATTGGTCGATACCCGGACGACGAACGAATTAGAGCAGTAGCCGGCAGACATATGTTGTGGTCATCGATAGTGCATTTTGTTCCAATTACGGGACTTCTTTCGCAGCTTGCATGCAGCTTTCGGTCAGTCAGAGGGGTCGTTGACCACGATTCTGAGCCAGGTAGTCAAAGACACAGGGCGCAGCTTGAAGACTTCTGCATCACCTTGCATTCCTGACATCCGAGATGGCGAACCCTTATTCTAGACACTCGACATCTTCCCTTTCCTCCAACCCTCAACCCTAGCTGGCCGCGTGTACAGTCGCGCTTGAAGTTCCGCGTTGTGTCTCGATTGGTTAGGGATGCAGGGTGCTCATATCTACTTACTTCAGGCATCAACGATGCATCCACAAACTTATATTTTACCTCTTTAGGTACTTAATGTAGTTTTCTCTCTCGGTCTTATTGCATTTGAACTAGCACTGTCGAGTATATAATCCTTTTCCACAAATAACCGAAAAGACCACTCTGCTTAACCTTCCATTTGAGTTGAGGCAACAGATATGGGAAGAAGTTATTGGACACCACAAATACCTCCATATTCGAATACTCTATTCCCGAGATGACCGCTCCTCACAGCAATTGAAACATTTTGTATTTGCTAGGGATTCTCCTGAGATACATGGACATAAAGCCCTTCCCAATACCAGCTCCTCCACACCTGCTCACGTCGGCGACCTCAAGCAATCAATCCCTATGTGTCTTTATCGCCAAAAAAGGTTTACGCAACGACGTCTCTCAAGTGTCCCTCAGGTTTCTCCAAACAAGCCGTCAGGTACATGGACGACGAGCACATTCTCCTTCGGTCGTCCGGTGCTAGTTTGGGATTTTGGATCAGCCCTCACAACAACTCAGAAGTGGTCTCTTCACAAGGTCCATCTTAGCATCAAAAGCCGCCTCTTCACAATCGAGGATTTCCATGATTACAGTATTATGGTTTCTGCAATTGCAATGCTGTATGGGCTGAAAAGCTTGCATGTCTGCGTCGATATGTTAAACCAGGTGGACAAGTATTTGGCGACAGGTATTCGTCAATCGCTCAAGATGACGAAAGCGTCCGTCACTATTGTAGTTGTCGGATAGAGAAAGGTTATGAATGAGCGATGGGAATGTGGGGAATGTTCTGAGGACCCACAAATTCGATTCGCGGATACCGTCTGGTTTCGACTGCAGAGGTCGGCCACTTGGATTGCCGAAATCGGACATGAGCAAACAATGGGGGACGTCAAGTACACTCTATGGGCTCCAATTGAGGGCTGGATTAACGAAGTGCTGGAGTATCAGCACTGTCCCATCTCTTCGAAACCACGCGGTAGGTTTTACAACCGGGTGTGGTATACGGAATGTCGGCTGCTAACCGTTCTAAGATATCTCGACTTGGGTGGGCTATCATGCACCCTTGCTCACTCCGGAAACGGTTCCCCCGTATAAATATCGACCATTTTGATCTCATTGCGGCCCAACGCTTCATTCAACACCGCCTCCTTGACTTCTACCACTCTCCGCTTCATGATCTCTTTCAACAGCACCAGCATCGTAGCCTTCAGCGCTTGACCCTCCTTCCGCGACAGCGAGGGCCCCTTATCATCGAGGAAAAGATTGTCAGGAATCCACTTGGCGCGAACCTTGACTCTCAGAGTCTTCTTAGTCACCAGACCCTCCTCTATTTCTTCCTCGGCTAGTAGTCGCAGTATATCAAGGACTACTTTCCCAATATGCGTGGGAACCTTGCCGTCCTTGCTCGCGCCGCACATCGAAAACGCTCCGATGAACAGCTCGATGTGAGCTAGGCGGCACAAAACATGCGGATATATTGGCCCTGAACCTGGAAGCGACGGGAGGTGCCAGCAATTGTCTTTATGAAGTCTTTTGTAGATTGTTGTGCGCTGATTCGGATGGGTACGAGCTTCCTCGGGCGATCATCATATTCGCCTTCTGTTGAGACATCTGTGGGAGGGGTACGATTGGATCGGAATAGTGGTAAGATACGGCGTTTGTGGTCGAGTTTCAGTAGGAAGGTGTTCTTGTTATACAAATGGCAAATTGCTTCTTCGTAAATCTGTTTATTGGTGCGAAGAATGGAAGGGCAGAGGTTAGAGTGTATTTCGCGGCCTTTGCTGTCGTCATAGAGCGTGATAGGTTCAGAGCGCTTAGAGGAGAGGAGTTCGGAGTAGATGATGTTGCGGAGCTCGAGTGGCAGAGTAAGGAGGGTCTGTGTGTGTATGTTAGTGGCCATTTCTGTCCCTCGTTTTCTGTTATAATGAATTATTAAGGTAATGGGAAGAGATCCTCTTGCTTACTTTATGTAGTAGTCAAACCTGCTAGAAGGCTACCGTGACACTGCCACTCGCCTGTGAGAGAGGTCGGTGGTGGCTGTGGACGCTAGTACCTGTCTATGCTGGACAATCGTCTCCATCTCCAGAACCTACGATCATAGCCAGCGGAAGTGAACATTTCTCATTCCCAGTCTACTCGGTTCCGGCCATGCGTTTAGCCAACGCTCCCTTGACCTCGCCGTTATCGTGTATCCTGAATGGCTGTCGACTTCTAAAACGCCAAGCCAAGCGTGATAGCAGTCGCTCCAGAGACCGCCTCAAGGTTCCTCCCACACGGAAATGTTGTCCTTCTTCCCCTCTACCAGACGATGAATATCCCACTGTCTCTAGAGAGACCCAAAATACAAAAATGGAACAGTCCCGATCTATGTTCATGACTAGATTGCCGTTGGAGGTGCGAACGATGATCTATGAAGAGGTGCTTTGCAGACCTGTGGGTGTCGTTCATATCACAACCCGGAAGGATGGCAAATTGGTCTACTTTAGGTGTAAAGCCGAAGACGGTCGATGTCGTGGCTTCGAATGTTTTCATGGCAACAATGAAGACTTGTATAGCACATGGCGGACAAGGGACAAAGACCTTTTCAGTACATGGAGCCCTAGCAATACACCAGATCGGGCCGATGGGGGCTTGGTAGCTTTACTCCAGAGCTGCCGGCAGGTGTCAGTATCTCTGAATATGTGCAATACCATCTAGTCGTATTGACTGCAATTCAGCTACACCGAAGCCATAGGTATGCTCTACCGCAACACTTTTAGCTTCACGGAACTGCCGCTCTTCCTCCACTTTACCTCTGCGATATTGCCCGAAAGTTTGAGTTCTGTTCAGAGTCTGCAGTTTGAATATGCTCTGTTTAGAGAGCTATGCTACATGTGGCCGTATCTTCATCCTTGGGGTGAACGTCGTGAATGGATGGATACGCGTCAAATTCTTTCAAGCATACAAGGACTCCGGGAAGTTCGTGTCAAAGTCGATATGCCGGCTAATGGATTTGACGAATCTGAGCATGCCAGCGAGCTGATGAGGCATCTCATGTTGGGAACAAAGGCGAAGTTGCTCGTGGAAGCAACATAGCTACCCTTCATGCAAGGTGCGCAAGGGGAAAACTTGCGAGGTTTTCGCCCCGTAAAAGGCAAAAACCAATGTAGGAAACCTCAAGCGATCAATGGTATGTAAGCCAAGGAGTTGTCTCCGCAGCCATTGACCCAAGAGATCAATCTATGGTTCCGTGGGGGATTACTTGATCTTGGGCCTTGGAAGCTGATATTTGCCAACGAATGGCGTGCAGACAGTGGTACAGATCTACCAAACCGTCCCCGATTGTTCAGAGGGGGTTTGAGGGCAATGAGCAGACCCGAACCTTTTCTGCATAGCGATTTTCCACTGCACTTGCACACCTAGCGAACTGTCCAAGGAATTTTCCGCTTTCTTAGCCTCTGCGTGCTCAAAATGTTTGGGCTCGCAAATACCAAACATGACATTTACTGTGGAATTTGAATGAATGATCAATAGCAGAGACAAGCCTGCAGAAAAACAGCCAGTCATCCATCTTGGAACTATGGTGTACAGAGATTGAACAAATCATACGAAAAAGCATTGGGCTGGAGGCTTAATCAAGGTTGAAACACCGAGAATACTCGTAAAGAAACAATCTCTGACTCCATTTCAAGTTCGTTTTGGTCAGCAATTGAAAGTCTCGATACGGGATGTTCAGAGTTCATTACAGTAAGCACAACTTGCAGCGAGAATGAGGATCTTCTTGAGTGGTCCAGATTTAATGATATTCTCGTTTGTCCTCCGTCGTTCCCTCACCCGGGTTTGCCTGACCCTCTCAGCGCTTCTGGTACTAATCACGGATCACGCCGCAATTTTCTTAACCAAGCTTTCGCACAAGACTCTGCAAGGGAGATATTGAACTGAACATCTGAAGGCCCAGCTTTAGTAGAACAGTACGACACGATATTTCCCAGTTGCGGACCAAGCCAGCGTTGTGGCAGCAAGCCTCATGGCTTTGAGAAATCGCAAATCAATGCTCGGAGATCTCAGGAGAGTTTTCAGCAATGAGAAGAAACCCGAAGTGCCGGCCATGCCAAACAAGGATCCTGTTGATGTCCCTGTCAGCGCCTTGCGCATCAGCCGCTACGGTCTCGTACAAGACCTGCAGCTCACATCCTACAGAAAAAACGACGCCAAGTTCATGATTGGCGACAATTACTACTATGTTCCTAGTTGCATGCAAGCACCAGGAACGACCGACCTAGATCCCGCGATTCGCAGGTTAAAATGGGTTTTCGAGAAGGGGTATGCTTCAAAGTCCACGGCAGCGAAGCAGGAATCGTTCATGGGGGTCTACAGCATTTGGTACAAGGACTTGGGCACGTCCCGTGGTCTCAAGACATTGTCGCAGATAAGTGGCGACTTTTGGATGATGAAGCAGGTGCAGGATGCGCCCCAGAGCGGTGATACGATTGAGTGGGGCGAGATTCCCAAGGATATGGTCAATGAGTTGAATCATGATTGGTGGTTTATGGGAGTGCAACTGCCTGACATTGATGCTGTTTGCAGAGAGGTAGCAGCGAAATCGGGACGTCCATCCTGACCATCCTATCAGATCAATCAGAACTCCGGCACGGTGTACTGTAGCACGAAGGATTTATGACGGTCGACCAACCAACAGTAAGGAACTCTAGAAGAGCTATCTCTACCCCGAATAACAAGTATTGTTTGTTGTAGGGAGAGCTGAAGGCGAACATATCGGGCCGTATTAAAAGTCAGTGGACGAAGGCCAAATGAATCGATGATTTGTCTGTCGCCAACCTTTTGATGTTAAAAGAATCGCATCGCCCAACAAAAGACTTTGAGAAAATATCGTGTGTCACAGAAGCATGAATAGTGGGCTCTGACCGTCTTTGCCTCCTCATTTCTAGCTCCGTACCACACTTCCATCATTCTTTCGAGGTTGGTCACGAGCACACACTTCGCTTAATCGCAGTCAATTATTTCTATTCTTCTGGGAACGCTACTGGTGGGATCGCTAAGCAATGACTTGGCCACTCTCTTCCCTCTTCTCGTTTTATGGGAAAGTGCCTAGGCGATCTGGATGCGCACAGTTCTCCTGCCAAGGCACCACGCTGTAAACAATCAGCCCTTTGTGACGAAGGTTCGGGCTTCAATCGTCCCGTGGGCCCTCCCATGACCATGTTCTTGCAGTCGCAGCTCCAGTCCTCTTCTCCAAAATGAAGCATAATTGGACCTTGAGGCTTTCGTAGCACCAAGCGTTCCCAATCCATTCAGGCTCGCGGGTCGAGACCATTCTTGTTGACGAAGGGTGAAGGTCGAGAGGCGTGGAATCTGTATTCTAGGAGTTCAACTTGTTCAAGCGTTGCTTAGCCCAGAGATGGACTCTCGCTACCAGTGAAGGAGGTACATAGTAAGAGACCATATCGAGGATGAAGCCTTGAGCGGAGACGGGATCCTGCCAACGTAAGCTGTTCCATTGAAGGCCGCTCTTTGCATCCGGCGCGACGATCATATCACAAGTGTGAGTCGATGTGATTGCGGACATGGTTGCGAGAACATTTCAAACAATGTTTTGCTGTGAGTCTTTAGATAATACCCTTAGAGATTCTCGAGCGTTTTCCCTCGAACACACTTTGACATAAAACCTCGTATGCCTCATATCGAACATACCGAACTACGCTGCAAGTGCTGTCTGTATCTCGGATAAATCGTGTCGAAAAAGTAGCCGTTTCCTTTGCATTCAAAAGGTATCTCGACAAGGAGTGTGTGACTGAGAAGAGCGCCGACTGTTAGAGATATTAGACCTTTGGTGTAGTAAGCGATATTTTTGCACATTCAAGAAAATCCGCGTGAGCTCAACCCAAGAGACAAGACTCAACACAAGGTTGGGTTAGAACACATTGTACAATGGCATTGCTGAGACCAACGTTCCGAGCGCTGGGAATCGCTGTAGAGAGTGTTCAAAGCTCATGCCAGTTAGATCTTTTTGGACACGAGACAGGCCAATGGTAAGGATGGAGGGACCCCCGAAGGAGTGGTCTTTGCTGTCGGTATCCCATTCGCTGTGATGGCTGAGAGTGTGCTCAGCTTAAGAGAAGAGTTACTACCGGGGGCTATTTTGAGCAGGCTATATAGATGATAGGGACCCGTTTCTAGGCATTCTTTCCTACGCGTTCATCCCTGGGTGTTTTGGACAAGGGGCACTTGGGCATTAGGTCAAAAGGCACTATGGTTGGAGATCCTGAAGACGGAATTGGAACTTTTGCTAGTATTCACCAAGCAACCTGTGAGCCTCATTGAGCTTCTGTTGCTTGACCATAAGGAGCCTGAATAGTCCTTTCGGAACGTAGCTGTGCTTCCTCCAATTTACCCCCTTGCTCGCTCACTACCACTCTTCTGCCCTCCCGCTCTCGGCTCTCAAGACTCGTACTCCTTGACTTTGAGCACAAACTTGGCTTGGCTTCCCTGTTCAACCGGCACCAGCAGTTGCAGCTCACTTCCCGGATCATGAATCCTTGCCCAAACAGCGTACGCAAACTCCTCCTGGCTATCCGCAGGCCATCCCACCTCCGTCCAGTTGGCCTCTTGAGACCTGACATGCGTCTCTTCCGCCAATTGAACAATCAAGACCTCGGAGACTTTGACGTTTCTAACCAGCTCATAGACGCCCCGGGCTTCATGCTTTGTAGTATGAAGCCAGTGATTAGTCCAGAACCAGATGTTCAACGATCGTAGACCGCTTAGCTTCTCCATAGCGAAACGCACTTGAACAGCATCTCGGGTGAGACTGCTGTCTGTGATGCCCGAGTGGTTGAAGAAGTCGTTTGGCATCTTGATCTTCATATTGCGAACGTCACATTTATGGGCAGGAGTGAGGCTTCTTATCCACGACACAAGCGCTTTGGCCTCCGTGAAATAGAAGGTTGTGTTGCTGAAAAGGTCGTAGCCCGCTTCGTTGTCGATTTGACGGCAGCTTTGAATGAAAGCGATCTGCAGTTGCAAGCTACGAGGACAAGGTTCTGTCGAGAACCACATGGTCGAGTATTCGGGGTTGATGTCCATATAGAGACGCAGCCGCTCGACATAGCTGGTGTAGATTCTGGGTGCTACCTCTCTGACATGAACACAATCAAACTCTTCGAGAAGCATTGTCCATATTCGTTGCCGTAGTTCAGGCGAGAGTAGCAGAAGACGCGAGGTAGAGGGCAGAGGCCGATGCAGTGTTCGGTTCGCTCCGATCAAACAATGTTGAAGACTCTCCGGCGATTCCAGTAGCAGCAAGAGGAGAGAGAGAATAATGAACTTGGCTGTTTTGTAGACGTATATGCCCAAGCGCCAGAAGAGAAAGCGGAGTAGCTGGAGCTTCTTGGGCCATTCCAGCAACGAGAACAGACGAAACAGTACGAAGATTCTAGCCAATATGGCGAAGAGGTAGAGGGGCAGTAGGCGCTCGGAAGCCGCAATCCAGTAGCCCAGGAGCCCGAGCAGAAAGCAGACTAGCTGCCAGACCATGGATCCCATGTTACCCAGAGTGTGGTCTAATAGCAGATGAAAGGTGTGTGGTAGATTGTGTGCAAACAAGGTATGTTGGAAGTCGATGGTTGGATGCCAGGTTCTGAGGGTGGTTGGTTGATTGCTGAATTATTGCCACAACAACCTGGGAAAGACACTTACTCTTTGTGTCACTTAGTCTGCTGTTGTGAAGATTTTCACTGCATCCGTAGTAAGTGTGACGCCGTGGCCGTACACCAAAGCGGCCACGGCGGTTCAGAGCTATATTTAAAGCAAAATAATGACATCGACAAAAACACTTAAAGTAACGACGTCCATAAGATAAGAAAAACAAGACCTTGTTATTGGATCTTCTTGTCCCCAACGTTCTTCGTACCCCTCCGAGGCACCAAAGCTAGCACCCATCCTACCAGAAAAACAATTAGCCCTATCATATATATACAGCCTCGCACAGTATGATCCATCCACCCAAGCACCGGTCTCCTTCCTCTCGAAAACGTCGAATCCACGAACTCGAACGGCAGCTTTGCCCCCAGATGCTCTAAGGCGATCTTGAGCCCGCTCGAGAATCCATCCTCATGGAACCCATACTTAGTCCAGGCGCCCGCATAGCTTATGCCCCTTGTGTTTTGTATGCGTGGCAGAAGTTTCTGCGAGCGTATGGCAGCTGCATTGTATAGTGGATGATGATATGTCCAACTACCTTGTGCAGATTTGGGCGGATGAAGAGGATTGAGAGTCACAAGGACCATACCATAGAGGGAGGGAATGTGCTGAAGAAGGTTCATCCAGTAAGTCAGGCAGACGGACGGAGCGGTGTTGGGAGATGGGGAGGTAGTGATATAATTCCAAGAGGACCAAGCAACGTATCGCTTTGGCATGAGCTTCGATATGTTAGTGTTCCATTGAGAGAAGCTGGTGATCTCGATACATACCGAGCGGTCTGAATGGAGCACTGCTGTGTTCTTACTGGTCTTGAATCCCGACATGATTTCTGTTTCTTGTGGTGTGGCTATGTTGCGAATGATATCCATTGCTTGATCGCCGTGCGTTGCTAGAATTACATGGTCGAAATCCTCTCTTTTACCATCTGTTCGATGAATAGCTAGCTGTTTGTTCTCTGAGAAGCTCAAGGATTGGATCCCGGTATTGAGATGAATGTGATCCTCAGGGAAGTCACGCATTACAGCATCAATATACTGCTTCGAGCCGCCTATGATCGTCATCCATGTTGGGCGAGCAGCAACTGCGGTGAGGAGATGGTGGTTCCACATAAATCGAACGAGGGTAATGGCCGGAAACTCTAACGAAGCTTTGTCTGGGCTTGTGCTCCAGACGGAAGCAGTCATGGGTATCAGGTAATCGTTGCGAAAGGCTTCTGAATAATCCTCTTGGTCCAAGTACTCCCCAATACTTTGTTGCCGTGCAGGCTTCCCAACGTGTTTGGCTGACCCGTTGGCTCCACTTATGTCGACTTCGCTCTCGTCTTCCTCAGAAAGCAGATCCAGCGCGAATTGATTGAATCGGACAATGTCGAAGATCATCTGCCACATCCGAGGTCTGAAGAAGTTGGATTTCTGAGCGAATACAGCAGAGAGAGACGTCCCAGACCATTCGAAGAGTCCTTGATCGCGAGACACCCCAAAGGTCATATCAGTCGGCGAAGTGGGTATTCTGATCTCTTTCAGAAAGGCAATAAAATTCGCTACGAGCGTGAGCCAACTTAGGGCACACGTTGAGGCCATGGACTAACGGTAGGTAGCGCTGTTCATAACGATGAAGCCAGTATCAACATTCACAGTTTTTCCTTCATATCTAAAAGGGACTGTATTGGTATGGCCCCCTAGCCTATCCTTCGCCTCATAAAGATGAACTTCGTGATTTGTACTTTTGAGAGCCCATAGTGCAGCAATGCCAGTGCAGCCGCTACCAACGATGGCAACTTTCTTCTTTTCCTGCATGATATACGATAGACAGAAGCTTTTCAGCGGCGCAAACGAGGTACCAGAAGCCTCTAGATGAAACGAGTGGAAGGAGACGCAGGTAATGTTCTTTCAACAGTCAGGCGGTTTTCTTAGAGCTTTGAGAAAAAGAGAAGCCTGATTTCGGACCTCAATGGTATTCATTATACAAATTTGACGGCTATCAAGCGGCGTGAATATGTCACGGGAAGCTCTCGTATTCGTGTCCGGCTGATGACTTCTATATCGGTGTTCGGATTAAATATACGCCTAGCTCCAGCCTTTCAATGACAACAGCCTAGAACAGCCTCCTGCAGCTGCAACACCTTCCAGACAAACTAAGTCTGGCCATCTGCTCTGACATCTGTGGTTTGACAGCTCACCATCATAATTCAAGACAGCTGGATACATTCTGTGCTTTTCTCAACCAAATCCTTTCCCATTCGGTCTACAATCATAACCGCCCAGAGCCGCCGCTCAAGCAGCCAACATCCTGCCCTTCGACCATGGCGAACCCACTGGATACAGACGCCGGCTCAGAGCTTTTCAGCAACTATGAAGCCGAGCTGAAACTCGTGCAAGCAGACCTCAGTCAGAAGCTCGATCAAATAACAGAATTATCCGGTGAACCCAGGAAATCAGCAGTACGGTTAGCGGAGCGCTCACTTGAAGAAGCCAATGAACTGGTATGTCTCCTCTCCGCGTATTTCTCACGCAGTTCCTACCCTCATGGTTCTGGATATGCTGACCCCCCCCAGCTTGACATGATGCGCATCGAGAAACAAAACATACCCTCCGCAACCCGCTCGCGCATAAATCCCCGCTTCCGCAACTTCGAAACCGACATCGATGCCGCGAAACGCAAGCTGAAGACTCTCTCCGACGACCGCTCCGCTCTCTTCGGCTCCCGCTACTCCGACAACCCAACCAAAGACGACCAGCTCGAGCAGCGCCAGCAACTACTGAGCGGAACGGATAGGTTGGACAGGAGCAGTCAGCGGCTGAGGGACAGTCAGAGAGTGGCAAATGAAACGGAGGATATTGGAAGGGGGACGCTGGCAGATTTGCAGTTGCAAAGGGAGACGATTCAGCATACGAGGGCGACGATGTTGGAGAGTGAGGGGTATGTGGATCGCAGTGTGAAGACGCTCAGGGGGATGGCGCGTAGGTATTTCATCCCTTTCACCCTACACGGCCGTACCTTTTGGATTGCGAACTGATGTGTGTGCAGGATGGCTACAAATCGGATTATAACCGTCGCGATAATCACCGTGCTCGTTCTTCTAATAATCCTGGTTGTCTATAGCAAATTCAAGTAGGGGCTGTACGATCACGATGTTCAAATATGACCTGCTTTCCCCGAAGTAACGAATTTTCCAACACATGTCACGTGCGTGAGCGAGAGATGAAGCTGGAGGCCTTTTGCTGGTGCAAGCAAGCAAGCCCCCAGACTTCCTCCACTAAAGGACCGCATCACAAGCGCGGCAATACTGATTCATATATGCGTTCATAGCAATGACCCTTTCAGACTGGCCTTTCTGGACCAGGCTATGAGGCTCTGCGACGTTGGAAAACCAGAGCTTTGCCTTTCGGCTCAATCTTCCAGAGGGAAACCTAAAAGAGAGATCCGTCAAGACGTCGAAGAACAGAAAGGAGGAGATGGAGTCCTCACACGTATATCCCTCTCCATTGGTTCTCTCAGTGAATGAAGATGAGTGCTCAAAGTAGGTGATTTGTGAAGATGGGCGAGATCCTCGTTTATAATAGCTACAGCCTCAAAACCCCGACAGTTTCGCAGGGTGTTTATAGTGAAGAGGGAGGATGAGCGACTTTGGCAGCTCCAGACATGAATGCTGAGAGCTATGCATCAGCCATGTGAGATCACTCTGGCTATGCAGCCTCTCACTTACCAAAGGAGAGTGTGCATATCTTGATCATTCTGCTCCCGGGTGAGGGCGTACTATGCCATTGCTTTATATACTTTTCCCGTCTAGTAGCCTTGGACCATCTTGGCTATATACGGCTCCTCCAAATACTTCGCCTCTTCATCGCTCAACTCGAACTTGACCGCCTCGACCGCCTGGTCAATCCTCTCCTTACTTCCGAGTCCCACAATCGGGTTGACACACTCTTGCCGTATCGACCACGCGATTGCCACGAGTGCCATGCCCACGCCTCTCTTCTTCGCAACCTCTTCCAACCGATCTACAATATTTTTATCGATTTCCGTCTCTTTGCTTCGGATAAGAGATTTGAGGAAGTTGTCAGTCTCTTCACGCTTGGTGGATCGATCGCCCCAAGGTCGGGTGAGGACGCCGCGGGCGACTGGAGACCATGGAATGCAACCTACACCCGAAGCGCGGCAGTAGGGGAGCATCTCTCGCTCTTCTTCGCGGTAGAGGAGATTGTGGTAGTTTTGCATGGAGATGAACTTGTGCCTGGACAAAATTTAGCTGCAATCAACCAATGAGCAGTTGGGATCTTACCATCCATTGGCTTCAGCAATGTTCTGTAGCATCTGAAACTCCCATGCCGCCATCGAGCTTGCTCCTATGTACCTCACTTTCCCGCTTTCCACCACATCGTTCAACGCCTTCATGATCTCCTTCTTCGGCGTTTCCCTATCCAACCTATGGATTTGCAGAACATCGATGTACGTGCCCAACCTCTTCACACTTGCATCCACTGCATCGAAGATGTGCTTGCGGCTCAGACCGACTTGGTTGACCATTTCGTCGTCGTTTTTTGACAGGGCTGCAATTCGAGGTTGGGCGCCGGATCCGTCAACGCCTTGGCAGGTCAGTTTTGAGGTCATACTTGGAGATAGTCGATGGATGTATGGGTACCGAAAAAGCATTTTGACAGAATTACCACTTTCTGACGGGGGATGTTGTATTTCGACAAGGCTTTGCCTATGATCTCTTCGGATTTGCCGTTGGAGTAGACGTCGGCCTCGGTACCAAGTCAGCAATTGTCAGAAGAGAGATGATCGGCAACGGTATCAGGTGAATTACGTACGGTATCCCATGTATTCAGCCCAACTTTATAGGCATGCTCGAGCAAAGGGAGCGACTTCTCCTCATCAAGAACCCAGTCTTGCCATTCGGGCGAGCCATAGGACATTGCCCCAAGGATGACCTTCGATATCTTGAGACCCGAGTCTCCCAATCTGGGAACATGATCAGATTCCCGACATCCATACTAACTGAAATATATGTTCTGCTTGCCGTGTGTACTCCATTGTGGATGCGAATCGCTGAGCGTTGTGTTGTTGTGATAAGTGAAGGACTGGCTTGACCGTCAACGTTGTAAAGACAGCTTTCAAGAGACTTTTCCCACAGACGACGTTCATATACGGAATCTAAGAGAAATGAGGGACGCTTGGAGAGTGTTCGTCTTTGAATAGTGCAACATTTCTACATCATCATTCGGACATTAGGCGCTAATCTCCGTGCTTCAAATTGCCGTTGTCCCGGACCGCTGTCAACCAAGAATGAGGAGTCCTGCTACAAGAGATCCACAACTCCATGGCAATTAGAGGAGATGCCGCTTTAGTAGAGCTCGCCGGACTTTAAACTTTACGAAGTGGAGCATTTTTCGTAGGTGATTGTCATCGTAGTCGTACTAATAGCACAGGAACGACGTCCATTTGCTACTTCTTATAGCTTACCTGTATAGAGGATCGTCTAACAGCCCCAGATCTCCTTGACTGTTGAGTTTGCTGGCTTCGAAGTACGACATCATGGAATACGAGTGTTAGATCACTGCTTCGGATCTATCTGAGGCTTGAGCTCAAGAATTGCTCAGGTTTTGGGGGCCTCAAGCCAGACTATGCTACTTTGTGAGGAGGCCTGACTGTAAGCCATGGAGAAACGGCCATGTAGACTGTGTCTAGTGAACAAGACACCGACCGAGCAAGCACCGGGAATTCCGTAGCGGTTCATATGCTGTATCCCGATCTCTCTTTGTATCGCGAAGCCTGCTGCGTAATATATGCATATGCTTCAAAAAGCGCCTCTAAACTGATCCAGTATACCTCTTCCCAGTGTTCTTCTTCTCGCCTCGCCCTCACTTCTACCATCAGCGCCAGTGCCACTTCCCTCGCCTTCCAATCTTCTCCTCAACCTCTCGAAGCCTTGGCCTGTATTTGCCTTCTTCTCACCAACCACCCACCCTGGTACCCTCCACCTACCCCAAGCGCCAGGTCCCCATTCGCCCCTCCAGGCCACTCCAACCATCCAGCCCACACTTGCCGCTATCGCGGAGCCTGGGAACGAAGATAGGGCAAGCTGGCCAGCGAGCAAATAGACTAGAAATTTATCGCTGAGGACTGGTCCTTGTTCTTCGCTTGCGCTGGAAGATGTAGAAGGGGACTTAGAGGTTACAATACGATACTTGTAGATTGTAGGTATTGCGGCGTGGTATTGAGCGAGAAGGGCGAATATAAGGGGCGTAGGACCTGCGGGGAGGTGGTTTACGGCGCCGAATGTGAGGGGGCGGAGCATGGTTGTGACGATTGGAGGGAGGAGTAGGGTTGGTGGGAGGAGGCTGAAGAGAAAGGACTACATAAGGTGTCCGTCAGCCCAGCTATGATCGTAATAAGATATAGGGATGAATGCGTACGGCGAACTTTCGAGAGCCCCACAGGCGCTCAATGATGCGGAGGTGGTAGAGTGACATGGCGGCGAACAGGAGTTCTGTGGAGTTGTTGTAGCAGCACTAGTCAGTTGGCAAAAGTCAACCTTAGTCTGTCCCTCATCAACTGCTACCTCATAGAATATCATGATTTGGGATCTTGAGAGAGCGAGACCTACCTGCCAGACCAGCAACCTCCATGCCTGCTTATACTGCCATAAGTGCGGTACGACCTGAATATAAAAAAGATACTTGGTGTCTGTGATACTGACAAGTATCGAGGAAGCAATGACGCCAAAGAAGAGACATTGAGACACAGGTGCCGCTGTGAAACCTGAGGCGAGCATGGCAGTCGATAGATAGGGCTTTGTGCAGAGTGCTGCTAGGTTGAAGATATTAAGGTGGAAGTACAGCTGACTTTGTCATATCTGCACGTCTTCGTTGTAAACATCAGCAGGCTTTTGCTCCTGGTCTTTGCGAGGTGTTCATCACACCAATTGGCAAGTAGGGCATTGGAGAGTGACCGAGAGGTCGACATCTGGCCATTCTAAGGGCTGCACATAACCCTAACCCTATGACATCTGCTGTGGCAAGAATGGCTCTAGCGGCTACTGTCTCTCTTTCTTTTTTCTACCGAAGCCTTCCTACAAGGATTGGTCTGGGCATTCATTTTTTACGGGATAGAGATGTCGCAGCTGGGAGTCATCGGGGAATGATAAAGAGATTGGTTTTGGGCACTTTGAATGCTCATCGCTTGTTGTGCTATACTACCTGCACTTCAAAGCTACCTATCAACCTTGCGGCTCATGAATGAGACGAGAACGACTGGCGTGTTCATCTTCGGGCGTCGTAGATGATCTGGAAAAGTTCCGCACTGTTCATTTTCACCGCCATCATCAAAGCGTCATCGCCCTGATGATCTCTCAGACCTAGATGAGCCCCGCTCTCCACCAGGAAGGCAACCACATCCTCATGACCACCCCTGACCGCTTTGTGTAGCGCCGACTCCTCCTCACCGGTCTTCATGTACAAATCGGTATCACTCTTGCGTATCAGGTTGATGTCAGCACCGTGTGAAACCAGGCAGCGAACTGCTTCGAGGTTTCCATGCTCTGCGGCCACAATCAGAGCACCACTGCGATCCATCTGAGCTCCGTATCTGATAAAAAGTTCGATCATCGCAACACTGTTCTTCTCGGCCGCCTTTGCCAGCGGCCTGTATACGCGGTTCTGTAGGTCGCGATTCACATCAGCTCCGTGGTCCAGGAGGTACGTTGCCAGGGGGATGTGGTTTGTCAATGTCGCCCAAATGAGTGGGCCCCCAATCGTTCCGTCATGGTCGTAATTAAGGTCGAAGCCGGCGGCGATGACCTTTTGGTAGACGTTGAGGCGGCTAGACTCGAGAACACCTATCCGCACAGCGTCGTCGTTGACGTTTGTACCTAGGCTGATGCAGAATTCGAGGACTTTGGAGTGGCAATGGCGAGCAGCTATCCCAACGAGCTTTTCAAGGGTGGTATCTGCTTCTTGGAGCGAATATGAAGGATTTGGCAGTAGAAGCCTTTTGAGTACTTCGAGGTGACCTTTCGATGCAGCCCTGATAATGATTTCTCGTAAGGATGGCATTTTCCTTTAGTGGTTTTTTAGGAAACAAGCAATTATAGAGACAAGAGAAATTGCACTATTGGTACTCCTCAAAGCCTGAGAAATACAACACAGGAACGCTGACAATCTTTTGGGAAGACACAAGTAATGACAAGGCTCAACACTCTCCTTTCTAGGCATGAAGACGTAGCCTTTCGCCTTCACATGCCAGTCTGTATATTTATAGCGTGTGAGATCATCGCACACTGGGAGCTAGCTCTTTTGGCTACAGTTCCATAGAACACCAGTATCTCCAGCTTCACATACTCGAATGAACGGGTGAGCTTCTGTCCAATTGCGCCAAGTGATCGCCGTGGGATGGGCAGACTCTTGCCGTACCTAATAGCACTCGTTCACTAAAGCCAATATGGACGACAGAATGCACTATTTACCTTGCCTTCTGTTTGGCTTTGAAAACATAGAAGAACCCCAACTCTCATCTGACACGTAAAGAAATGACCCTCAGCATTCGCGTTTGCTCGTAGCTCAGCAATGTACCCGCAGTCCTTGCTTGCTGAGCGAACTCTTCTCCCTGGTATTCAATCTCATTCAGCAGATTTTGGGTTCTGCTACATTGTTGAAAGCCTATCCTTTGAGCAAGGCATGGGTCCTGCATAGATCTTCTGTATGGGACAGATTTTCGATCCTCGGACTTTTCATAGGACATTGACAACAACAAGAGGAATGTGACAAAAACTTTTCAATTCACCAAAAGAACTGTTCCGTCCCCCAAGATCCGTATCAGTGCTTCCGTGCAGCGCTAAATCCTTGCGCTAAGGGGCGAACCGAGGCTCGCAAGTGTAGGAATGACAACGTAAACAGGATACGCAACGCTTGCTCGTATCCAATATAAGAAATCCCTACAAAGCTGGCTTTAATGTCAGACCTCGGCTGTTGTGAAACGGGAACGGGAATAAGCAATCCTCCGCTCTTCTCTCAAGCTTTCTGGCGCCTCAACGACGATGGCTGCCATTGTTTGTACACCTTGTAGCCTATTGGCCTTTCATAATCCGCTCTTCCCTCACTTCTCCCATTGGACCATCACACCGTTTTGGTGTGCTGCTCATGATAAGTTCTTGCCAAAGCTCTACCTTCGGCGACCAAACCAAAACGACTCATCCACAATGGCATCTTCTTTGGCAGATTTCATCCTTATAGGGCCCGGAACCTTCCTCTACACGCCTCCAAAGCCGACGCCTGGACAGCTCATCATACTCTGCACCTGGCTGGGCGCTGCACGCAGGCATATTGCAAAGTATACAGCTTTGTACCGTTGCATCGCCCCGAACGCTCGTATTCTGCTTGTTGAAAGCTCAGTCGGCATCCTCGCAAGCGCGTTTGTCCGCCCACAACGAGTCATGGAATTCGCACCTGCCGCGGCCGCCGTCCTAGATACGCTGGCTGAGTGCGAGCATCGCTCTTCGTCTCATCCAAAAAGGTCCGCAAACGGACGCCTCAGCGACGAGATGACAAATTCCCGGACGTGCCGATCCACGCCTTCATCCAGCTACGCGCAACCCAAGACACTCATGCATATCTTCTCAAACGGCGGGATGAATTCAGCGACCCATCTTTTGCGCGTTCTCCGCTCACGCATGGACCAGCCTCTGGCGCTCACAGGCATGATGTTCGACAGCTGCCCGGGTAAGGCGACATCCTACTGGCAGACGTTCGATGCGATGGTGCTTTCCTTTCCTAAGACCATCTTCTGGCGCTTCTTGGGCGCCTTAGCAGTCCACTGTTTCTTGATCTTCGTGTCCTTGTACATAGCCTGTGGGTATGAAAATCCGGCAACTTTTTGGCGGAGGGGGGTGTTGGAGGAGAGCAGTCCAGCCCGTGGGGCATGTTATCTATTTTCAAGAGAGGACCGTATGATCGAGTGGACAGACGTTGAGCAGCACGCAGAGGAAGCGAGGAGGAAAGGTTGGAGGGTCAAGGAGGTCCTATTCGAAGGGAGTGGGCACTGCGCGCACTTGACTATGGATAGAAGAAGGTACGTCCAGGCTGTCAACAGCGTTTGGGACGGTGATCAAGGCGATAGTGAGGTATTTCCAATGTAGAATTTCTGAAAAGTCATCAGCAATCTACACGATCAGCATTATAGTGCGACATATTAGACTGCGGCTTCAATAAGCTTGCTCGTAAGTCCAAAGTGATATTGCAATGTGCCTTGTCTGAATGGAGGAAAGTACTTATGGCTATCAGTAAAGCAGAGCTTAGATGAGCCCGAAGTTCTGCCGTGTATTGGCTGGTACTTAGGGTAATCTAACAATCAAGCGCCTTTTAGCAGGAAATAGGGATGCGTAATGACTGACATCTGACTCCTATAATAGTCGTCTGACGGTCATACGGTAACAGGCCGTTTGACCTGACAGGTAACAGCGCTAATCGTATACAGTAGGTGTCTAACCATAAAAGATTTAAGGCTAATAAAGACGAGCGGTAAACAGAAGCTTAGCGTTATCTATCTTTAGCTCGGTAAGAGATCGCTAGTAATAATCGATCTCAACCTCAGATACCTCTAAATTCTACCTTTTCCCTCGAATCTCACGCTTTACACTACTATAAGCCCTTTGCAGTGCGGTTATTTAGCTATATATAATTGTCAAATAACCGAGTAGGTCTGACCTGACGTCACGTGTCATATGACAAATCCGCATCCCTAGCAGGAAAAGTGAGGATTCAAGATTGTAGTGAGACGTCACTCAAAAACCACCGTCAAGAGTAAAGGTCAATGGTTTTCCTGCATTGAATACTCCTTTTGCAGTATCTTCAAAATGAATAGTTAATTGCTGATCGGTGCCTGCAAAAGTATGCAAAAATTGGAGAGCTACGAGCTCTCAAGACTGCCACTTTGTCTGGCATGTCAATGAATCGAGCTACAGGAACTCCTTGTCACTCATACACTCCATCAATGACATGTTACCTCTCTTGCATATGAATCCGGCTCCCCGCTGCTTGTCAGCTCTTTACCTTCATTTTCTTGAAATGCACGCAACTGCTCCCTTACTCATTATTTGTGGCTTGAACATATTGCGTTATGCTCCTGAATGGCATTGGTAGCGTACAGTGCAATGCTACCCTACTATACATCACAAGAAGAAAAGTGGGATGTGAGAGGATCATGGAAGGGATTTGATAGAAGTAGAGGTGTTGGTAGAGAGTATTCGAGATAGTGCTATCGACTACAGAGAAGGTCAACGCAACGACGCGTTGACCTCAACAAGCGTGTTTACGCATGGAACACGGTCGAATTCCGCTTAGCTGCAGAAATGGGGCTCACACCATCCGACTATCCTGTCTTCATCACTGTTCAGCTCTACTAAGACAGACATTGTCAATATGGCTAAGCACGTTAGAGCACTCTCGGCGACGATTACCAACAATATTCCATCCTCTGGCAATACAATCGCAGAAGCCGGTCAAGAAGCTATCACTAGATCCACAAACGCTGTTCAACGCATCTTGCACTATGATCAACTCCCCGAATGGAGTACGTACATTTCTAAGCTGATTATTCTTATTTTGTATCGAAACTGAGTCGTAAGACATGTTTTGAGAGGACACTAACGTCACCTATCCCTGAGACCTATCTATCCTGAAGAAGCGATGCTGATCCCAAAATATGCATAGTGAAAATCGACACCTACATCAGACGCGGTTATCGACCTCAACAAGATAGCTTCCGTGACTGCTTCTGGTCGCTGTTCTACCTCCACAATGAGAGTGTCAACATCTGGTCTCATCTGTTACCTGCCTGCTTTTATCTGGTGTCTCTGCTCGGGCTAGACTTTTGGACGTTCCACAGCGGGATCAAGGTGCCGACTGCAGACAGTGCTATCTTCCAGATGTACATTGCATCTATAGTGGGCTGTCTACTTCTCTCGGCAACCTACCATTGCACCAACTCGCATTCAGAACAGATCTCACGTAAAACCCTCAAACTCGATTATTTCGGCATTCTATTGAGTATTATCGGAACCAACGTTTCGGCAACTTACTTCGGCTTATACGGCAACTTTCTTCTACAAGGGTCTTACATCATCTTCATCCTTATCTGTTCCGCCTTCGTGTTTAATGCTTTACTACGCGATGACATCGACGGACCAGGGGCTGCTATACGAAGGTACTTCCCATCTCTCCCTCATCCTCAAATAAGAGAGAGCGTTAGCGCTGACAATAAATATCACAACAGAACTAAAATGTTCATCGAGTTGGCCAGTACTGGTCTCATACCCCCTGCATACATTTGGATACAGGGCATGGATCAGGGTTTGGAAGGGTATGCGTGTATGCATGATGCGATCACGATTCTGTTATATTTTCTAGCGCTCTTCTTCTACTTGACGCACATACCGGAGAGATGGTGGTCACACACTTTTGACATTTGTGTGAGTGGACTGTCTTACTTTCCCACTCGTTTCTGGGTAAAGAATGGCAAGCTAATCAGTGTCTTTTGAGGTCTGCAGGGGGCAAGCCACCAGATCTTTCACATTCTCATCGGTGCCAGCCAGCTTGTGTTTCTGTTCGGATTGCAGGAGGTGATGCAAAGGCACTGTTTGCGTGCAGGGGGGCCGGTTGCCCCGCAGGTATCAGACGAAACGAGTCTTTCATTGTGGATCGAGCCGAGTGTAGCATTGCGGATGGGGAGTCAGCCGTAATTTCAGACAACTTCTTCGTCAACCTGCTATGCATTCATAACCAGACAGTAGTGCAACTGTCAGAAGTCTGTTTCAAGATTACCAAACTGCCTTGAGAATAGATCCACAATGCACAACTTTGGCAAGACTGTCTTGCTGATCAAGATATTGAAGTCCATATTCCAAAGAAACAACAACAACAAAACTTTTATACGCAAAAGACGGCCTCCATAAAGTACTTGAAGGCCGGGGACTGATGATAGAAAGTTACACTCGTGGAAAGATACGAGTAAGCCGTTGCGATTTCGCAATACCAACCAGCAAGAGCAAAGTGCGTATACTTCAGGGTGTGTCTGTTGACCTGCAGCCCATCCGTAGCACTCACATTGGATGATTGATATGCCTGGCCATTTCTCATACTATTTCCATACGAATACGTCCGGAAATGTGACCAAGATAAGGTTATGCAAATCCGGGGAGTATGGGCCATTTTGGACCCTGCATGGGCGGAGCATTCCCGCGAAAGGCGTCATTGACACCCGAGAATTTCTTCTATTACTGAGACGTCTCAGTATTTGCCTCATTACCAAGTCAATAAATGCCTTTCCTCTGCTACACCGCTCTCGTTTTACATCTTGACTCACTTCTACCACCTATGCGATGGCCCCCGTTTCAGAAGACGATTGTCCCGTCTGCCAAACAACACTCTCGCAAATGAGTGAAGGGACAAGAGAATCACATGTCCAGACCTGCATCGAATCACATCTCTCAGCACCGCTGAAATATCCTTCCTCTGCATCCAAACTCCCTCAGAACTCTCGGGCACAAGAAAGCGAAGATAAAGGAGAATCATGTCCCATCTGCCATACATCATACTTGACTAAAGACTTTGATGGCAGCGACTCTGCTCGCGAAGCACACTTCTCTACTTGCTTTGAATCGCAGTCATCGAGCTCCAAGTCTGCACCATCTCCTGGATCGCCGCCTTCCTACAATAGAGAAGGAACCTTCGACAGCAATTCTAAGTCTTCAGAAGCAGCGTTCCCGTCGGAGAAAGGAGCCGCCTCAAAATTAGGACCCACCCCATCAAGAAGCGCGACCATGCCAATTCGACCACCCGTTCCGACCGAGGCTCCACCGAGCGGCTCTCGGAGGCTTTCCATCTTTGGGTTTGGAAACGGCAAGAACAAGGAACAGAAAATGGAGGAGAAGGTCACGAAAGCTGATGGCTTGATGCGTCAAAGATGGGGTCCTCCAGGCTCTCCTACATCGGAGATGGTGAGAAGGTACTGGATGGCGACAAGAATGGAACAGCATTGGGAGTATCTCCGAGCGCACCATCCTAGGCAATTCAAGAAATACCTGGGTAAAGGTTACATGGAGCCCATACCTGTATGTACTCTTTCGGGACGATTTTTTCCCTTTCAGTACCTTGGCTTGAGTCATGAGACATGTTTGACGAGTAATAAAAATGTTCTTGCTCTGCAAAGCTGTCTCATCACGCAAAAATCCGTTTCACAAGAGAGATCCTAATTTCGAGCGTGTAGACGTCCTGGGTCCAGAACAGACAGCTGGCGTACCTCTATCCGGAACCCTCAAATTGGGAAACGCCAGCAGAGAAACGATTGTACTACCTGCTCAACAATGGGGTCATGCCTGACGGATCAATGGTACGTATTTTCGGAGTTCCAATTTCCTCTTCTGGACCAGATCTTGAGCCTTGAAACATGTCTTGAGAGTGTCTACTTGGTAGACAGATTCCAAGGCTCAAGATAAACCCTCGGTTAGGCAATGCTGACTCTGAAACTATCATCCAGCATCCAGTGTTACGGCCACTTAATATCAACAGAGATATGTACACCATTATCCGACGAGGCAACGAGAGAAATGCCAGACAAGTCCATCTCAATGCGCAGAAGCTAGCTCAATACCAAAGCCCGGGTGACGTTTTCCAGAGTGACAAGGATATCAAATCGCATCGCTACTCGGATCAGGTACCCAATACCGTGTACGAAGCCCGGACGGCGGCATTGCACGAGCTTGCTGAAGGCATCATACACGGCACAGACCATCTTGAGACCATGCTATTGATTGATGTCTCGGGATCAATGACGTGGAATCCTCATGGAGGCATGCTGGGGCCCGATGGGATTCTACGATTCCACGACCAGCCCTCCAATATACTCCTCGTGCAACATCTCGTCCACAGAGTATTACACCATATGATCCCTCGACAACAGAAAGAGCATTCCACCCAGATAGGCATCGACACCGTGACGTTCTCGAGCTTCGGTAGATACGTGGGTCAGATATCTGCAGATCGCTTTACACAGGACTGGAACAGACAGGTCCAGCTGGGCGGCGGTACTCAAGTCATGCAAGGTTGGCAAACCGTCAAAGCCACATACTTCCAGCACCAGCACGAGAGCTACGGTCATGGCAGGTGGGACCCTGTATTTGGATGGCAAGCTACGCCCGGCATGCCCAAGCTGTCACTACTGGTCTTCCTCGACGGCGAGGCTACGGATATGGATGAATTCGAGCTCGAGCTGCTGGGCGAAACATGGGCGTACGTGACGATTGCGCTGGTCGGGATGGAGAACTGCCCGCATCATCATTCGCATGCTATCGAGCTGGAGCGTGTTGCCAAGTTCAACCCGCATGTTGGCTTCTTCGATGTGCATGGGAGAGTATGTGAGAGGATGGTTGTGGAAGATATACTGAGCAGTGTCTATCCTGTAGACCCACCCTCATACAGTGAGATCCTCAAGCCAGAGTACGATCTGCCACCTGAAGAGCTGCCGAAGTATTCGGCGTACTGATGGACAAGATTTGCTGGCGTTCAGTGATGGGTGAATAAGGATTCAACTTCCAATTTAGTCTCTTTGAGCGACCTCATTATGCATGCGTTAAGCGAATTCTACGAATCTCTTATGAAGGCGTTTCGGAGAAAACAATTCTTGGCGGGGTGGAAAGCGCTGTTCTGTACTAGTACCATAGCTCCTGCGCAATCACAGAGTTGATTTGAATCTGAAACACCTGCCACATATCAAAGCTCTGCCTCAAAGCCAACGTTACATCCTAAAGGAATCGCCAGCGTACACTGAGTGATGCAAAGGCATTAGGGCTATTAGCCTCATTTTCAGCGCTAATGTACGGGTACCGTACCATCCAGAAGCCGGAGTCCGGACCTAACAGGTTTCCGTTGGGCCACGGCCCCACCAGCGTCGAGACTTCATAAAAGTAACAGCGTAAAGTACGGACGGTACCTCACTTACTATCGTTTGCATCCCCGCACGTCCAATATGCAAGCAGCAAGATTCAACAGCGATATTCTATTTCACTATCGTTTGTTCGGGGCGCCTCGCTCTTTGTTGGTTGTTGGCGGGGTCCAAAAAAATGGCGCTCGTCAGGGTCAGGGTCAGCCCATGCGACAAAGGAAGGGAGAATCCTTGAGAGGGTGGGACAAAGGCAACGCAATGCGCGGCAACTTTAAGCTCTTTCAGCGAACCTCACACGCGACCGGGAAGGGAGAAGTAAAGCCTGTGAGAGGATGGATGGGACAAGGCAAGCCAATGCGATGGTGCGGTGAGTAAGCTCGCCAGTCAGAATGGGGTAAGCTTCGCGACGGCAACGTTGGGAAGGGCTGAGATGCTCAGCTCCGTCAGAAAGAGAAATGGAAAATGCTGCTCCGTGCCCATCTATATAACGATGATAATGTATGGATGTGGGTAGTGAGTGTGTTCTTTTAATTACTTTACTTTGTCATGGATTACTCCTACCTTAGCCAACGATGACAGGCTCAGAGTCATGGGTGTCTCTTGGCTTTCTGACTGAGATCCCGACTGACTGGGTTTCCCGACTGACTGAATTTCCCGGAAAGCTGACAAGCCGTTGGCACTCGCATCTCATAAATTTAAATCCTTAAAAGTCGAAAGGTCGAACGGGTTCGGTCTTTATCTTATCCCGACCCCGCCAGGATCCATTTCCAATCATTCCTGATCATCCATACGAGCCTGCCTTTCTTTCACTTCCTTCTCCCTCTTTGTTGTCTCTCCAATCGTTCCTACCCTTTTCCCTTTTTCCTCCTTCCTCCATTGCGACATTTGCTCAGACGCCTTGCGGACACCAAAAGGTCCGTTCTTCCAGCCTCCGCCATGCTTGCTGCCGAGACGGCTCACGGCCAGAACCTCACGTGCCGTACACACATCGACAGTCAGCAATTAATCTCCCAGGTTTACTGTGCTTTCTGTCCAGTCGCGCACACTATGAATTACATTGCAAGCGCCTTCACTTCGAGGCCCATTTCCGCAAAATCTTTAAAATCTGGGGTCAGTACACCGTCGGTATTCGAAGAGACTGCCCTAGATGAAGGACGGCAAGATTCAAGCCTTGAAACCCAAGCTACCTCTATAGCAGATTCAGATATAGCATCTAAGAGGCGGAGAGCATCCAGCAGAACCAGAACCAAGACTGCCTTTCGCCTTTGCCATCCGCCTCCTGTCCGCATCCACAAACAGCGTCTCCATATACGGCCGAGAGTGCTTCTACAGCTCCAGAAGCTCTCCAAAGCATCCCGGCCGACTCCTGTCTTCGAAGTGCTACCTTCGGTTGTCTTCGCGCCAAGGCTTGCGAGGCGTTTCCCCCGCACTTTCAAAGGCAAAGCTGGTCTGGGCGTGGATGACTTGGTGATTGTCAGCAGTGAGAATTACGAGGCGCAAGAGCGGCACTCTCATGACGTTGACGATTTGTTCGACGACAAATGGGATAAGCGGGAGATCATTGCTGCCATCTGTCAACCAAGCAAAGACGACTACCCGTACGGTCAAGGAGAGACGGAGATATGCCTGAACCATGGACCATCCTGGACTGCTTCGCAGCGTAAGAATGGCTCTTACGAGTTCGCATCTACCGACGACTGCGGTAATCAAACGTTAGCCAGGTGGGTACCCAAGCAGGCGAAAAGTGACCGGACAGCGTCCATATCATCCGTGTCCGAGGAAAAGAAATTCAATTTTAGCATACTCAACCCAAAGTCGCGTCGTCATGCCGTTATTGCAACTCTGGACTGTCATACAATAGAGGTTTCAGATCAATATTCCCATCCGTCTACAAGCCTGAGCTCACAAGCTTCTTCCACGCCTACGACGTCCTCTTCCTCACTTTCCGAAGAACCCCAGACGCCCTCCATAAGATCAAGCCTACCGGCTCGAGATCCTATAGAGGTGGACGACGCACTGAGAACACTTATCACCATCACTGGTATCTGGGTAGCACTTCGAGAAGGCTTTTCACCGAACTTCAAGTACGGCCAAACCACGCAAGGTCTGCCAATTAGCCCTAATCTGGCTCTGGGTCATAAGCATCGAAGCCTGTCTCTCAACGCGAATCACTTCAATAGCAATCAGCTTGCGATTCCCAAAAGCCCAAGTCATAGCTTAAGCAGTGCGAAAGGGACAAGGACCGGCCTTCAACACACCGTTTCAAATTCCACAGTACCACTCTCATCTTACCCACCGTTTACTCCACCTCAAAGGTCTGTCTCCGCCGGTACGGCGTTTATGCAGCGACTATCTACGCGCAAATCATCCACGCCAAAGATCATCCAACTAAGCCCTGTTGGTGACCTTGAGGGTAGCGACACGGAGAAAGATGCGCGTCGGGCGAATGGGTCCCCTTTGCCGCGTTCATCGATGAGTTCCAGAGAGGGACGGGATGTTTCTCTGGAACAAGGCATTGGCGGTCTCGGTTTGGACTTTGGAGATGGTATTTCTCAGCCGACGAAAAGGGCGGCAAGAAGGTCCAGCAGCAGGATCAGGAAGATGTTTGGCCGGAGTCCCAAAGAGCGTGATGTATGAAGAGAAACAGCCAGAGATGTATTGCAGCGTCTAGGACTACTGCAATCCCGGCCTCTATTCATAGCCATAGCTGTAGTGATGGCGAATCATTCCTCTTGTGTATCCGTTCCACTAGTACCTTTGTGACTGATCAGATGATTTCAAAGTCCACATGATGAATGCGATTAGTGGCGACCGTTTCAAATAAGGGTGAACCATGAACCCTTGGCGCTGGTCTGTGCGCGCCTCGGGCGTTAAAAATTTCCCCAAAATTATTTCGCGTCATTTGGGCCTTCAAGTCACTGCTCGCGATAACAACTCCACCCACTCTCTCTCTCACTCTCAATGTATCATATATGCCAGAGCATAGTATGACTACTGCCCTCTACAGCTGTTTCATGAGCTGTCGAGAACCTTTGAATCGCGCATGCTACTGCCGGAAAAATCAGGAAATCATCAATAAAGGAGCACACGCCTAGACCCTTGAATGCCCCTCTCGAAAGCACCAGACAAATCTTGGTCAACACCTCTCAAACAAGGACCCTACCTGAGGAGGATACCGATGAAATCAAAGAAACCTCAGATTGAAATACTATATATCCTCACTTCAATGGCAATGAATGCGACCTGTTGAAAAGATTTATGGAGATGTCTCAGAATTTCAACGGCTACCGTGGTACATCTCACGGCTCACCACCGCCACATGCGAACAATGACTTTACAGGCCTCATGGGCTCTTTGATTTCACCTGGCACTGCCCCCGCTACACCACTTCAGCAAGCCTTTGGTATGCCGTTCTACAACACACCGGCTTGGCAGAATGGTGGGCAGGGGAACTACAGTTTCAACGTGCCATTCCAAGGGTCGCCCGTAAATCAAGATGCTTGGAAACACAATGGCGGAGAAGACTACATGGCTCTCGGCCAACAAGAAGAGGAAGAAGAAGAAGACGACGAAGACGAAGACTCACTTATGGTTGTTGATGATACAGAGATACTCAATAGTCTGCAGAAGAACCAACAGCACAATCAGAACGGCGGATCAGCAAGCCACACGCAAGCAGCAAACCACGAACCACCTGCTAAGCCCGGGCAGCTCCTCAACCTCGCTTCGTCCTCCCCACTAGCTCTACCTCACCCCAGACTACAGGGCCCGGTAGCCCCCACTCCAGCGTTGGTGACAAAGTTTCCAATGGTCAACGATAGCGCTGCGCGTGCAGCGGAGCTGAGAGCGAAGCTCCTGGCTAAAAGGCCTTCGACTACAGCATCCCCAAGAGCAAGTCCGGCTGTGAATAGAGCCGAGCTTCCCAACGCTACGCAGACCAACGCCCAAGAGCTGCATATAAACGGAGCACTGACAACAAGGGCGAAAGCGGAAGATGATTTGAAAATTGCCGCGGTGCAGGCCACCGCAGCAACAAACGCCGATGAAAAGTCTACAAGTAAACCCCAAGGACAACCTCAGGGTAAACCTGTCAAAGATGACGAATTTGAACACCTTTTTGCTCAAGCCAGGAACGCCGCCGACACTGCCAAGTCAGAAGCTAAGATGACGAATGGAAGTCGTCTTGTCAGAGCAAGTGTTGAGAAGCCAGCAGACCGACCCATGAGCGACGTCAAACCGACAAAACCTGCTGTCTCAGACATGCGCCCCGCCTTACAGAAGAACCACTCCTCTTCTGAAATGTCCGAAGGAGAGATTCACAGCGGTCCTCCCTCGCCAACCGTCGCTCCACCATCCCCTAAAGCTACAGAGGCCAAGGAGAGCAAACAGGCTGACCAAGACAAGAACGAAAAGCTGATGCGCCAGAATGAGGTACACAAGGCGTATCAACCTCTTAGGATATCTAAGCAACCAGCAACAGAGCCTGCAAAATCAGGCCCAAAGATGGCGGATCACTCCAGAGCAGAACAATCACCGTCCCCCAAATTATCGAACAAACAGCTCAAGCAGCAGGCGTGGAAGCAGAAAAATGGCTACGCAGGATCTCATGATTTTTATCCAGACTCACGAAGGGATCGAGAGTGGGATCGAGCTAGAGGTCCTAACGCTAGAGATGACGACAGAGATTCAAGAAGACCATCAACATCACAAGCATCTGCCAATCTCGCTCAAGTCGAGCGAGACGCCCGACGAAGGCTGTCAGATGATGAGATACGTCGACAACAGCGCACGGAGGATAACGCCAGGAGAGCAGCGGAATATAAGAAAAACCTTGAGGCTCAACGAGCAGCAGCTGCAAAGAAGGCCTCAGACAGCTCCAAGGTGTTTTCGTCACCAAAAGACGTTCGCAGACATGAACCGGAACCACGAGCATCGCAAACCACTGAAGGACCCAATGATAGAGATGAATCAGATGCGATCCAACTCAACATCGACACGCGAATGCCAACAGTTGAGTCAGCGACTGGCGAACACGACATTGACACCGTGATGCTTTCTCCCACCGGGCAAGACATTGATGGGGACGAAGATATCAGCGACTGGCTAGAGCTGACCGAATACTATGACCTAGCTCATCGCGAGAGAAGACTGACCTGGTTTCGCAAGAAAAGGGCGCTTGACGTTCAAAAAGCGGAGTTTGAACGAGAGGAACAGCTGGAGCTGCAAGAAAGGTCAATGCTGAAGCGGGCGCAATCTGTCCTGCCTGCCAACACTCCTCCCAAAGTCACCCGTCGCGCCTCTATTGTCCAAGCCAAGATGCCGCCTCCGCCCCTTCCCCTCAAAGAAGCTAACAGTGTGGGTATCAAGATCAAG